>NC_138754.1:42112370-43532380 GCF_965113315.1 Podarcis vaucheri
CGGGAAGGTCTAAACAGGAAGTCAGCCTTCCGTTTCCTTGTAGTCAGAAGGAAGCAAAGACAACGTAAACTAGAGCTTAGAAAATCACTTTCAAAGGATTGGTTTTCACCATTTAAAATCGTTGAACCCCCCTTCTGTAGCAGGAGAAGAAGGGGGGTCATTTTTGGACTGTTTAAACCTGCAGAAGTGAGTGTAAAGTAAAGTAACTTTCCACCGTCCTGATCCTGGAGCGGGGTGTCAGAATTGACGTTTGAAGCTCATTGACCAGAGACAAATGTTTTTGACAGACAGTTAAAAGAGTAACATTGTGATTCCACTATTTCCTTTCGCATTTTAAAGGAACAAATATTGACAAAATATCTTTAAAAAAGAAACTTTGTTGCTATTTTCCTTAAAAGAAAGAACAACCAGAAGTTTTCCCCCTAGAGGGGAACTGTGAAACTGTAACTAATTCTAGGGAGCTTGCAGCTGCTACAGATTACAACCGTGGGAAAGGACTTGTGACGTTGCAGGACAATGTTTTCAGAAGCACTGTTGGGTGCTTTCTGTAAAATAAATGCCCTATTGGATCAGTTAAGTCAGAAGATGGATTTGATGACTAATGCGGCCAGAACATTTGAACAGGTAGTGGGAAATTATATGGAGCCCACCCAGGAACTTAAACAGAAGTGTGTCCTGACAGAACAGTTGAGAGAAGAGGATGTTGCTGAATCTTGGGCGCCAGAAAGGGAGGAACTTTTGGCCCTGCAGGAAAATGAGCCTTTGGATTTGACAAATGAACTTGGAAAAAACCAGATTTGGAAAGATAAAGTTTGGATTGATTTGGAAATGGGGGGTTGGACTGACCCCCCTATGCAGAGATGTTTGGACTTTCCGAGTCTGGCAGTGGGCCGTCAGATGTTTGGAGCTGTGGGGGCTCCCAATTTTGGAGGGAATTTGAAACATGTCTTAAAATACCACATGGAGTCTAGTCTGGACTACGGGAAAGGGGCTGATTGGTTGAAAAGGGTCAAAAACACTACCAAGCTGGAGTTCCCACGAGTGAAAGGAAAATATGAAGAAGAGCTGCGGAAGGGACATGGAAGAGACTTGAAGGCCTCGGATATAAGATCACCAGGTTAATGTGCCAGACTAATGGGATAAAAAGGACTGACAAACCCGGGACCAGGAGGAAGGGACGCTGGAAGAAGATTGGATTGTTTATTTCTTTTTTCTATCATTAGGAATGCCTTATAAAATTGATGAATGTTAGAAAAATGTTGAAATGAAAGTACTTGGCTCTTGTAAAAATGTTTAAAGAATTAGGTAAAAAGGTAATAGTTATAAGAAGTTGGTAAAAATAAGATTTAAGTCTTAAGCTTTAAGGTTTTTATAAGATAAGATGAAAATAGAGTAAGGTAATGTAATGACAGAATACTATGAATTATGGAAAGGATTTGCTGTGACAACTATTAATCAAGATACAAGAAAGGGGAGGAGGAGGAGGTAATAGAAAGAAAGTAATGAAAGTGGAGAATTTGAAAATGATGGTTTTATTTTTTCTTTGTCTTTTTCTGTTTTGTCTTTTTTCTTTGTAATTTTTTAAAAAAATCTTTTTTCAATAAATATCATTTTTTAAAAAAAGGAATTACTGTGAAAATAAAAAATATTGGCGCACACCCCCCAAAATTTTTTTGTCCTCACTCAGGGTGTTGAATTACTTGGTGTAAGACAGCTTTCTACTTTCCACCTAATTCAACTAACCCAAAAATGGAATTATGAACTGACTTACAAAACTGCACAAATTTGCCCACAGCCACCACTTCCTTCTAAAACCAATATATTTGTTGGTTTATTATCTCCGCCTCTCGGCCTAACCTACCTCACAGTGTGGGGAGCGGGAGAACCATGTACACTGCCTTACGCTCCTTAGAGAAAAAGGTGGGATATAAATGGAAAATAACTAAATACTATGTTATTTATTAAATTTGTATCCTGCCCTCTTCCCAAAGGACTCTGGGGCGGTAAATGCATCTGTGAGCAATACAGTACCATTAAAAATAAAGTAAAATAAACATATTTAAAACAATAATAGGTACCCAAGACCATTTAAGAACAGAGTAAACCATAACAACTTTAAAACCACATGTAACCAAATCATGGGTCTGGCTAGACCCTCTGAAACAGAAATTTTCAACAGGCATCTATAACAGTACAATGGTGCCTCGCAAGACGAAAAGAATCCGTTCCGCGAGTCTCTTCGTCTTACGGTTTTTTCGTCTTGCGAAGCAAACCCATTAGCAGATTAGTGCTATTAGCGGGCTTAGCGGATCAGGTGATAAGCGGTTTAGCGGATCAGGTGATAAGCGGCTTAGCGCATCAGCTGTTAAGCAGCTTAGCGGATCAGCTGATAAGCGTCTTAGCGGCTTGGGGAAAGGGGGGGGGACCGCGCAGGAACTCGCAAGACATTTTCGTCTTGCGAAACAAGCCCATAGGAAATTCGTTTTGCGAAGCACCTCCAAAACGGAAAACCCTTTCGTCTAGCGGGTTTTCCGTCTTGTGAGGCATTCGTCTTGCAAGGCACCACTGTACAGGGATGATTCCTGACTCATTTCAATAGGCAGGGAGTTCCAGAGCTGAGGGTCTGCCGCGTTAAAGAAATGACTCCTTGCAAAAAGCAAGATAAGCAACCTGTCGCCTTGGCAAAAGTGAAAGTTCCTCAGATGGAGGTGGTAGAACAGGCACATAAGAGGTGATCCCGGGTGTAAACTGGCCCTAAGTTATTAGGTAAAGGTAAAGGGACCCCTAACCGTTAGGTCCAGTCGTGGCCGACTCTGGGGTTGCGGTGCTCATCTCGCTTTACTGGCCGAGGGAGCCGGCATACAGCTTCCGGGTCATGTGGCCAGCAGGACTAAGCCGCTTCTGGCGAACCAGAGCAGCGCACGGAAACGGCGTTTACCTTCCTGCCAGAGCGGTACCTATTTATCTACTTGCACTTTGACGTGCTTTCGAACTGCTGGGTTGGCAGGAGCAGGGACCGAGCAACGGGAGCTCACCCCGTCGCGGGGATTCGAACCGCCGACCTGATCGGCAAGTCCTAGGCTCTGTGGTTTAACCCACAGCACCCCCCCCCACATCCCTCCTAAGTCATTAAGGGCTTTATATATCCATAGCAACACCTTGAACTTGGACAGGTAGCATATTTTGCAGCTATTTATTCACGCAATATCAAAGCAACTGAAATTACAACAATAAAATGAAACTTAATGGTGCAGCTCAGAAATGAATGACTGGAATACAAGCATCCTTTGCCAAATTCCCTCAATATTGTCCACACTGACTGGCAGCCGCTCTCCAGGGTTTTGGGTGGAGGGACATTCCCAGCCCTTCTTGGAGATACCAGGGATTGAACCTGGAACCTTCTGCATGTAAAGCAGATGATCTGCCTTTAATCTGTGGCCTTTTTGCATGCTATGCTGTTTGAGGTGCAGTGATAGGCTGTGGAAGGAGGGGAGGAGGAGAGGAAAAGCTTGGGATCTGCACCTCTTGGGCCAACCTGCCTCTTGCTTGACAAACATTGGCCAAGATCCCTTGCTGGAGCTCTGGGTTTCCACCTTGGCTCCCTCCTGCCCACCAGCTGCACGTGGGGGAATCTGATTCACCAAGTTGGAGAAATGACAAGAAGTGTTCTAGCACGATGGGCTTCTTGGAATGGGGGCTTGCTTGCCGTCAGGCCACCTGGGCGCAGGCTTCCTCCAGTGTTGTAACCACTGCTATTCCTAAACCTGTCCTAGGCTACTTGCCCAACGGCATCCATGCGGTAGAAGCAATGTTGGCCGCAGCGAGCATTGGCGCCATCTGGAGCGCAACGTCGCCGGACTTTGGCATCAACGTAAGTAACTCCTTGCAGCTCTTGTTGCCCCTTCCGGAATGCTGCTCCCGGGGAAAGGCACCTGGTGCTGTTGTGACCAGCTTTTAGGTGCCAGTCAGACATTTTTATTTTGCCAAACTTTTGGTGGTTAAATCAGCCTCTGCTGTACTGCTCACCCATAAGAGTGCTGAGGGCAGGTCTTTTATTTTTAATTTGCCTCTTAGTTAATTTTGCTTGCTTGTATTTTAACTTGAGATTAGATCACTTTGAGACTTTTATTTCTGCATAAAGCGACCAGCACATGCAGTGAATAACAGAGGGTGATCATCGTCATCTTCTGTTCCCAACCGGCACTCTGCTACACTGGTTCAAAAGTGATGAATTTGTTGTTTTATTTTATTTTAAAATAAAGGCCTTTGCGGATGATTTGATGATAATTGCAGAAAATCCAGAAGAAAGTATACAGAAAATATTAGAAAAAAACATTGAATTTGGGAAAGTGGCAGGATTTAAGATAAAAAAAAATAAAAGCAATATGTTAGCAAAAAACATGTCTTTACAAGAAAAAAAAGAATTACAAATACCGTATTTTTCGCTCTATAACACGCACCAGACCATAACACGCACGTAGTTTTTAGAGGAGGAAAACAAGAAAAAAATATTCTAAACAAAACAGTGGATGTATGATTTTTGTGGTTCATGCTGTGGCCACAGACATGTGATCTGACGGTGAGTTTGGCGTAGCCCAATGCAAAAATCCTGAGGATCCATGTGGATCCATGCTAAAGTCGCCCTAAAGTCGCAGGGGCGCTGGGGGAGTGATCAGGAAGCAGGAGGAGGAGAACAATCCCTCTCTCACACACAGACACACAGAGTATCAATCCTAAAGTTGCAGGAGAGGCAGGGGCACTGGGAGTGGGAAGCAAGAGTAGGAGAACGATCCCCCCCTCTCTCTCACACTAACAGAGTATCAATCCTAAAGTCGCAGGAGAGCGCAGGGGCGCTGGGAGTGGGAAGCAAGAGAAGGAGAACGATCCACCCGCCTCTCTCTCTCTCACACACACACAGTATCAATCCTAAAGTCGCAGGAGAGCGCAGGGGCGCTGGGAGTGGGAAGCAAGAGAAGGAAAACGATCCCCCCCCTCTCTCTCTCTCACACACACACAGTATCAATCCTAAAGTTGCAGGAGAGTGCAAGGGCGCTGGGAGTGGGAAGCAAGAGAAGGAGAATGATCCCCCCCCTCTCTAACACACAGTATCAATCCTAAAGTTGCAGGAGAGGCAGGGGCGCTGGGAGTGGGAAGCAAGAGAAGGAGAATGATCCCCCCCCCTCTCTAACACACAGTATCAATCCTAAAGTCGCAGGAGAGCGCAGGGGCGCTGGGAGTGGGAAGCAAGAGAAGGAGAATGATCCCCCCCCTCTCTAACACACAGTATCAATCCTAAAGTTGCAGGAGAGGCAGGGGCGCTGGGAGTGGGAAGCAAGAGAAGGAAAACGATCCCCCCCCCCTCTCTCTCACACACACACACAGTATCAATCCTAAAGTCGCAGGAGAGCGCAGGGGCGCTGGGAGTGGGAAGCAAGAGAAGGAAAACGATCCCCCCCCCTCTCTCTCACACACACACACAGTATCAATCCTAAAGTCGCAGGAGAGCGCAGGGGCGCTGGGAGTGGGAAGCAAGAGAAGGAAAACGATCCCCCCCCCTCTCTCTCTCACACACACACAGTATCAATCCTAAAGTCGCAGGAGAGCGCAGGGGCGCTGGGAGTGGGAAGCAAGAGAAGGAGAATGATCCCCCCCCCTCTCTAACACACAGTATCAATCCTAAAGTTGCAGGAGAGGCAGGGGCGCTGGGAGTGGGAAGCAAGAGAAGGGAAACGATCCCCCCCCTCTCTCTCACACACACACACAGTATCAATCCTAAAGTCGCAGGAGAGCGCAGGGGCGCTGGGAGTGGGAAGCAAGAGAAGGAAAACGATCCCCCCCCCTCTCTCTCTCACACACACAGTATCAATCCTAAAGTTGCAGGAGAGGCAGGGGCGCTGGGAGTGGGAAGCAAGAGAAGGAGAATGATCCCCCCCCTCTCTAACACACAGTATCAATCCTAAAGTCGCAGGAGAGCGCAGGGGCGCTGGGAGTGGGAAGCAAGAGAAGGAGAATGATCCCCCCCCCCCTCTCTAACACACAGTATCAATCCTAAAGTTGCAGGAGAGGCAGGGGCGCTGGGAGTGGGAAGCAAGAGAAGGAAAACGATCCCCCCCCTCTCTCTCACACACACACACAGTATCAATCCTAAAGTCGCAGGAGAGCGCAGGGGCGCTGGGAGTGGGAAGCAAGAGAAGGAAAACGATCCCCCCCCTCTCTCTCTCACACACACACAGTATCAATCCTAAAGTCGCAGGAGAGCGCAGGGGCGCTGGGAGTGGGAAGCAAGAGAAGGAGAATGATCCCCCCCCTCTCTAACACACAGTATCAATCCTAAAGTTGCAGGAGAGGCAGGGGCGCTGGGAGTGGGAAGCAAGAGAAGGAAAACGATCCCCCCCCTCTCTCTCTCACACACACACAGTATCAATCCTAAAGTCGCAGGAGAGCGCAGGGGCGCTGGGAGAGTGAACAGGAAGGAGGAGGAGGAGAACGATAGCTCAAGCACACACACACACACACAGCCCCTACAGTGGCTGATCCAAAATCGGACAGCAAAAAACTGCAGGCAGGGACATAGAGCACGGGGTTGTTTTAAAGCAACCAACCCCGATCCAACCCGGATCTGCTTCTCTCCCTCCTCCCGGCTCGGCTGGCTGAAAAGCTTTGCTGCTACTTAGCAGCTCACTGGAGAAGAGAAAGGGACATAGAGCACGGGGTTGTTTTAAAGCAACCAACCCCGATCCAACCCTGATCTGCTTCTCTCTCTCCTCCCGGCTAGGCTGGCTGAAAAGCTTTGCTGCTACTTAGCAGCTCACTGGAGAAGAGAGAGGGACATAGAGCACGGGGTTGTTTCAAAGGAACCAACCCCGATCCAACCCTGATCTGCTTCTCTCCCTCCTCCCCGGCTAGGCTGGCTGAAAAGCTTTGCTGCTACTTAGCAGCTCACTGGAGAAGAGAGAGGGACATAGAGCACGGGGTTGTTTCAAAGGAACCAACCCCGATCCAACCCTGATCTGCTTCTCTCCCTCCTCCCCGGCTCGGCTCGCTGACAGGAGCCGCTTACACCCGCTTTGCAGTTTCAAAGAGAGCCACGGACTGCTCACAACTGCAGCGGATTCCCCTGCCATCTGCAGGCATTCGCTCCATAACACGCACAGACATTCCCCCTTACTTTCCAGGAGGAAAAAACTGTGTGTTATAGAGCAAAAAATACGGTAAATTTAGGATTAACAATAAGGTTAAGTATCTGGGAATCTGGCTAACATACAAAAACAGTAATTTTTCCAATGACAATTATTCAAAAATTTGGAAATAAATTAAAAAGTAGTTGGAAATTTGGGACTGGTTGAAATTACCATTGCACTGTAGAATCTCAGCAGTAAAGAAGAATGTACTTCACAAGATGGTGTTCTTATTTAAAATGATACTGGTGATTGGGATGCTTTAAAAGCTGGCAAAAAGACCTATCAAGATTTATTTGGCAATATAAAAAACTGAGAATTCAACACAAACTACTAATAGATAGTAAAAACAGAGGGGGAATGATTTTACCTGATTTGAAATTGTGCAGTGGTACCTCAGGTTACATAGCTTCAGGTTACAGACTCCGCTAACCCAGAAATAGTACCTCGGGTTAAGAACTTTGCTTCAGAATGAGAACAGAAATCACGCAGCAGCGGGAGGCCCCATTAGCTAAAGTGGTGCTTCAGATTAAGAACAGTTTCAGGTTAATAATGGACCTCCAGAACAAATTATGTTCTTAACCCAAGGTACCACGTATTATGATTCAGCCTGTCTAAATTGGTTAAAGGAACGGATAACATTGGAAAATGCTGGCCTATTGGATTTAGAAGGTTTTGACAATTCTTATGGGTGGCATGCGTAGTTGGGTTATCAAAAGGTGAAAGTCAATAGAGGCTCCCTTATCCATATTATAAGGAAACCTTTAAAGTGTGGGAAAGATATAAAGATTTAGTAAAGCCTAAAACCCTTTGGTGGCTATCACCTTTGAAGGCCTTAGCAGTCAAGATGAAAAATATGGAAACAACCTGGGCTTAGTATAAAGACCTGTTAGAAGAAAAAGGTAACAAATTGAAACTGAAAGATTATGAGGAATTGAAAGATTATGACAGGATGGATTCAATACCATCAACTAAATGAAATATTCAAATTAGATAAAAAACAGGTTTTGCAAAAGAAGAGTCAATGACAGATAAAAGAATTAATACAGAATAAGAGGAAAGTAATTTCTAAAATGTATGGATTCCTCTTGGAATGGGAGGTAAAAGATGAACAAATAAAAGAGTTAATGATCAAGTGGGCAATGGATTTTAGGGAAATTATTAAATTATTGGCATGGGAAAGGTTATGGAACAAAGATTGGAAATTCACTGCTTTAAAAGAAAATCTTTTAAAGATGTTTTTCAGATGCTGTGTAACACCTAGTAAGATATCCAAAATGTACAAAGCAAGCTCTAAAATGTGTTGGAGGTGTAATCAGGCGGAGGGGCCCTGCAAAAAAATTAAGAGCTTCTGGGATATGGTGTATGAAGAATTGAAAAAAAAACATTTAAATAAACTTTTATAGAGAGACCAGAAGCCTTTTTATTGAACATGCTAGAATTAGATATCTTAAATGAAAATAAGAAAATATTCTTATACACAGCCATGGCAGCAAAAATATTAATTGCCAAAAATTGGAAAAGTGATATAGTACCAACTAAAAAAGGATAAATTATTCAATTATTTTGAGCTGGTGAAAATGACAGACACAATTAGGGGACAGTCCAAGTTAAAATCCCAAAAAGAGTGGGGAATGTATAAAGAGTATCTTTAAAAACTGTGTCCTCAAATAAAAACCTGGACTTGCTTTGAGTAATTTTTGCAAAATAAAATACCGGTAAGGGCTACAAGTATATTATATGGATAAAAGATAGTAATGATAAAGTGAGAAAGAAGCAGTTTACCCAGAAAGGAAAACGGCATTGAGGAGGAAGGAAGTCTGTAAGAACAGAATAAGGATTGGGAACAGAAAAGGAGATAACATGAGTCCGTTTGTAATATCTTTAGGATTTATGGTTATATGTTTGTAACTTATCTTTGTGTGTGTTCTCTTTTTAGTTTGTTTTTCCTTTGTTTTTGTTTATGTTTTGAGTGTTTATGTGTTGTCACAAAATTCAATAAAAAGCACTTTTTAAAATATTTGGTTTGAGGAGGCCTGGCTTTCAATGACTGCCAGCTGGGAGGTCCTGAATCTCTCATTTCCTTTGCACTTAGTCTACCACACAAAAGCCCTGAGAGATAGAAATGGGATAACATGTGCTGCGCTGAACGCTTTGGATGAGAAATGTAATGTTAATTACAGCCAGAATTTTTTTTATTACAGTGGTACCTCTGGTTGTGGACATGATCCGTTCCGGGGTACCATTTGCACCCCTAAAAGTCCGCAACAAGAGTGGGGCTTCTGCGCATGTGCGAAGCGCGATAGAGCGCTTTTGCTTCTGCGCATGTGCGAACTGTGCAGTGAAACCCGGAAGTAAACACTTCCGGCTTTGCCGCGTTCTTAACCTGAAAAAACGCAACATGAAGCGTTTGCAAGAAGAGGTATGACTAAATTATTTATATTAAATAATATAAACACTCTTTACTTCTTGAAGTTGGCCACTGGGGGGTAGCATAACCCCATTTTCATCAACCGAAGGCATGGCTGTTCAAGAAACTGTAACTTAAATGAGAGAATTTATGGTGACTAGTTTAACCCATCTCCCCACCCCTTTCATGCTGCAGTGCTTTGTTGTCCCCTCCTGCTGCACAATTTTATTTTTATTTTAGCTCAATGAGAAGAGCCACACTTTTCCACAGCACCAGTATTTAGCAAAGCACAAAATCATCCTCTTCCCACCCTGCCTGATGGGTTTAATTTCCAGTCGGCTGTGAGTTCAGCTTTCTCCATAGAACTTTTTCGGTGCCAGAACAGGGGAGCACAACCTGGAACTCTCCGGGTGTTGTTGGGCTACACCTCCCTTCATCCTGTTCAATGGCTATGCTGCTTGGGGCTCGTGGGAAACGTCCGGAGGGCCGCAGGTTGTGCCCCCCTGGCCCAGAAGCAGCCCTGGATCTTTTTAACCAGGGGGGAGGAAACAGGGCTCTAGCTCCCATCCCCACCGACCAGGCTGGCGGAGGCTAAAGGGAGTTGGGAGTCCGGCAGCCTCTGGAGGGCATCCTGTTTGCTACTCTTGGGTTAAACAGCCTGCTCAAACAAGCTACGATAAACCACAGTTTGCTCCTTTTGAACAAACCAGGGTTTCTCCATATTTGGATGTAGCAAGGAACTCTTGTTATTTTAAAAGCAGAAGCAAAGGCTTCTCATTTCCTCCCTGCACGGCAGCAGAGGCGGGAGAAAATTGGCTGTTGCTCCTGCACATCATTGTAAACCAGGGAAGGAGAATGGGATCTGTGGTCCACAAGTGGAGGGTGCCATGTTAGTTATTCCTGCTTTAATGTTATATTTGAAAGGGTTAAGAAAATAGTTCTTTTGCCACAAGGATAATGTTTAAAGAGTCCCAGCGTTTTGCAATCTGTTCTCACTTATTCCTGTTAATGGCTGTATTAATGTCTGTCTGTCTCCTTCAGGGTGTGCTGGACAGATTTTCCCAAATTCAGCCCAAGTTGATCTTTTCTGTTGAAGCTGTCATTTACAACGGGAAAAAACACAATCACTTGGAAAAGCTTCAGAACGTCGTAAAGGGTACTGGCTGCCTTGCACACTTGTGGGAATTGTTGAATATGGGCCATTGCTTCTCTTTTCCATCCCTTCATTAATGGAGATTAATAGCTTTGCGCCTGAGGTGTACAACACTGCCCAGCCCTCTGGTGCCTGAAAGTGGCTGCATATGTACCACTGCTAAAGTCCTAGTTGCAGGGCCGGCCCTATGATGAGGCAGAGTGAGGCAGCTGCTTCAGGCAGCAGATGCTGAAAGACAGGAAGGGGACAGAGCTGTGAGTGCCCTGGGGCCTGCCCTGTGCTCCCTATACAACCTGGCTGCCCTCGGGCACAGGGAAATACACTTTTCTGCCACCAGTATTGGGGTAAGGTTCAACTGCCAACCCAGTTGGCTTCTGCATGTGCCTTGTGGGAGGGTGCTATCTTGTCCTTTGCCTCAGGCAGCAAAACGTCTTGAGCCGGCCCTGCCTGGTTGGTTTCTTATGCCTTGCCTGAGCTGTCGGACTTCAGCACCTGGTGCTGTGCAAAGCCCTGGACTGCAGACCTTAGACAGGTTTGTCCTTTGGCCCACTGGTGGGTCAGAGCTTGGGAGACTGGTCATATGGCTAGCTGTGCATGGCAGGCTGTGACAAGGGAAGCCTATGTGGTTTACACCTACTAGAGCTGCGTGGCCAAATGCACAGCCACCATGGGGAGCACAAGGGGGTGAATGTGGGCTTCACAAAAACAGATTGCCATGCAGAGCAGTGCCTGCTTGTGCCCTTGGCAGCAACAAGCCTCCTGTATAATCTAAATAACATTAACCATTTGCTCTATTGGGAAGGAGCGATCCTAAACTGTGGAATCATTTCCACAAGATGTGGTGATGGCCACCAGCTTAAATTGCTTTAGAAAGGGATCAGGCATGACTATCTTCAATTGCTGCAAGGTAGCAGTGGAGGAGAGTTATTGCACCTGCATCCTGCATGTTGGCTTCCCATAGGCATTTTGTTCAGCCTTTGGTCTGATCCAGCACGACTTTTATTATGTTCTTAATGATCACAGGTGCTCCCCACTTTTCTTCCTTTGCTCCTCTTGCATGTCTGGTGTGATGGGATGATGAGCTGCTTGTGCGTAAAATCGTAGTCCCTCAGAGTTTGTGCAAATCCACAAACCTCTGTCTGTGACGGAGCCCCTCAGACATGTCTGCTCTAGTCACTTGCAGATTCCGACAGTGGTTGCTTTCGGAATCGTTTCCAGCATAAAAGCTCCTTAACAGAAACACGTCTTCTGGACTCACGGCGTGACAGCTTCCGGCGAGGAAAGGGTCTCCCTATGGGAGCTTCAGACACCTCCCCACTGTTCTCGATGGACGTGTCCCTGAGCCCTCCCTCTTGCTCGCTTTCCCTCAGAGTTCCACCTCTTTCCCTGCTGGTTCCTGCTTTAGCTGCTGAGTCTCTCTCAGTCTCCGTGAGACTTTCCACCAGAGACTCACCTCTCCCCCTGCTGGTCCCTGCTTCAGCTGCTGAGTCCCTCCCAGCCTCCGTGAGCCCTTTCCCCACCTGTTCCTCCGATGGCAGTTCCCTGACATCTGGCTTCAGCAGACATTTTCTGGTTTGTTAAACCTGAGTTTCCTGTGACATCAAGAGTCGAGAAACAGCAAACTAGGGTCAAGCTGGCAATCCTGGTTGGTAGGGAGTGTGGAAATCGGTTTCCCAGTTCTGAAACCATGGAAAACTGTCGTTCAACAAACAATGGACTCTCCACTGAAGAGGACATGAGAGGTGGAAAAGGAGAAACTAAATTCATTACTACTCCAGTAATATTTAACATGTGGTCTGGGTCACTGTCGAGCAAACTATGGTTATAGGAAGACACTTTAAAAGTGGAAACGGCTGTCATTTCTCTCCATTTAACCATTGAATTTTTGCTTTTTTTCAGGACTCCCAGATCTAAAAAAAGTTGTGGTGATCCCATACGTTTCCTCGAGAGAATCTGTAGACATTTCCAAAATTTCGCACAGGTATAAAATGGACTGGACAAACGTACATCTATTTATCTATCTTTTTTTTTAAAAGCAATTGGTGTCATTGAATCCAGAATATATTTTACTTTATATTTAATTGGAGGCTGCGGAATTTAGTCTTCTGGTTTGTGAATCTGACTGGTGGGCTTCTCAGATATTTGTAAGGTGGGTCATTTTGTGTGCCCACTCAGAAGCCAATAGGCAAGGGTTGCGGAAGGGACAGGCTCTTGAGTGTTTGCTCAAATTTTGGAGAGAGAGTAAAAAACAATGGACTAGTTAGAAGTGGTTTTTGGAGCAGCAAAAGGCTTGTTTGGCTTCTTTTGTTACCGGGGTTGTGGCACTTAATTTGCCAAGAAATTGAGAGAAAGAGTGTGTGTGTTATATAAGGTGAGTTATATAAATAATAAGCTATTATTATTAGATGTTTAATGTGTTGGAAGCCACCCAGAGTAGCTGTTGGCATATACATATTATTATTATTATTATTATTATTATTATTATTATTATTAACAGTTTAATGCCCAGATCCAGATGACTTCTGAGTGGCTTACAAAACATGAAAACCAGCTGCACAGTATTGCTACCATACAGAATGATTAAAAATACACCATGGCCCCAGAAAATTGCCCAGAAGGTAATGAGGCCCTCAGGTTGAGGCAGGTTCCCCCCTCCTGGGCTAGAGTGTCAGGTTAGGCCCTGGGAGCCCAGCATTCAGATCTGTTCTCGGCCATGGAAGGCCCCTGGGTGACCTTGTCCAGCCACTGTCTTTCTGCCTGGCCTCCCTCGCAGGGTGGTTGTGATGATCCAGGGGGCAAGGAGGAGGAGCACGGGTGCCGCTTTGAGAAAAGTCATAATAAATTAATAAATCCAAAATAAATGTCACAAAGGTTTGAGAGTGATATTAATTCTCCCTCCCCTCCATTTCTTTCTTCTTCTTTGTTCAGCGTCTTTCTAGAAGACTTTCTTGCAGCGGGGAAGGGAGATCAAGCCCCGCAGCTAGAGTTTGAGCAGCTTCCTTTCAGCCACCCTCTTTTCATCATGTATTCATCTGGCACAACAGGAGCTCCAAAATGCATGGTTCACTCCGCAGGGGTAGGTCATGTTGCTGTTTGGGGTTGTGGAGGCTCTGCACAGTAGGTTGTGGGTTAACAAGCGACCAGAGAGGAATTTCCCCCACCTTCCAACAGACTGAATTTGCTGGGTGGATTTTGCTTGGTGGACTTGTGCTGCATCTACACACCTGGGAGAACTGAGGAGTAAGAGGCCTGCGGTGACAGTATGGGCTGTACCACTTTAGACTCTGGACAGGGGGAAATCACAACTTTGAAAAACTCCCTGCAAGGAGAAAATCTGCACAGCAAAGGCTGGGATAGAATTTCTTTTCCCAAAGAAATCTACCGTAACAATAGTCAGGCTCTGGAACTCACTCCCCCTGGAGGCAAAGATGGCCACCAATTGGGAGGGCTTTAAAAGGAGGGATAGACAGATTCATGGAGGAGAAGGCTCAGTTGCTGCTAGCCAGGATGCCCGTGCAACTTCACAAGCTCATCAGAAAAATCTGGGAGAGATAGGAGATCCCAGCAGACTTTCGGGATGCCAGAATTATCAATCTCTAAAAAAGGTGACGGAACGGATTGTAGAAACTATTGAGGCATCTCTTTATTAGCTGTGGCCGGCAAAATTCTTGCAGGGATCTTAGCAAACCGTCTCTTAACAAGATCCAAGGTGACCCTCCCTGAATCCCAAAATGGTTTTAGACCTTCTAGGGGGTTTTAACAATGAGTCCTTTAATAAATATTTTATTAAAAAAAAAGTCCTCACCCCTATAGACCCTATTTTTTACCAGCGCATATTTGGATTTGCTTAAAATCCCCTCCCAATACTTCCATCAGAGGTGAGGTTGTAAAGAGGATAGGTAGGAAGCAGAACTTGGATATAATAGAGTCATAGAATTGTAGAGTTGGAAGGGACCACGAGGGTCATCTAGTCCAACCCAGCGGTGGAGCATATGCTTGTGCTGCCTGGGATGGGTGCATGGGGTGCGCCCCCGAGGGGGGAGGGGGCAGAAGATGCCCTCCCACGCGCCACAGTTCAGGGAAGGAGACGGGCGGGGAAGCTGCTGGTCACTCGCCCCCTGCTCTCCGCTACTGGGTCAGACATGCCTGGCGGTGGCGCTACTGTATCTGGGCACAAAGCGCCAACGCCAAGGCGTGTACGCAGCAGCCTGGCCACCCACTCTCCTGCTCTCTGCCACCAGCTCAACCCTGACCCGGCAACGGGGCCCACTCACAGCCCCATTGCGTTGCGTTTGTTGACTGAACTAAAAAGTTTCAATACGTATTATGTTGATTTGTTGAGGTTAATTATTTGTCAGACGAAGTTATTAAGCTAGTTTTAAATGTTATTTTTTCAAATTTTTATTTATTTTAAAAACACATATTTTTGCCATTTTGTCACCCTCCTTAGTGATGACACCCGGGGCCCGGCCTGCACCCACCACACCCCCCCTCCTACATCAGTGGCGATATTGAACTAAGCCATACCCGGAGTAGACCCACAGCAGTTGCTGGACTTACTCTGAGTATGGCTTGGATGGATCCTACTCACAGGTCTCCAGCTTGAGTTTGAGTTGCACAACCTCTGTAGCTGCACCCGAGGCATCCTTTGGATAAAGCCAGCCCTGCAAGGTGGGGGTTAGGCTGAGAGATAGTGGCTGGTTCGTAGTTCACCCAGTCTAACCATTACACCTTGCTTTGTATGTCCGTCTTTTTTCTTTTAAACCAGGGGACGTTAATTCAGCATTTGAAAGAGCACCTCCTCCATGGTAACATGTCCTGCAGTGACAACATCATGTACTACACAACAGTAAGTGCTGTTAATTGTATTTTTGCTAAGGCTTTCCACACAGCCTGCCTGGGTTTGCCATGTTTATTCTTTTCTTGAAGAAAAGCATGACTTCTATGACCCAGATAAGCAATAATGATGCAAGTGTGCATAAATTGGCTTATTTTAGGTAATTTATTTGGCAGGGGAGTGCAAATGTGGGGAACGTTCACCTGGCCTTTTGATCCTTCATGCTGCAGATAAAATTGCTTTTGCATGGCATGGCTAACCTTTCAATCCCAAAAGTTCGCTTTTAAAATCAAGCAACAGTCTTATTTTGTCTGAGTTGACTGATTCTGAGTTTTGACCGATTTGATCCATTAACAATTACCTTTGCATATGAGCGAAGGGCAGCTCAGACAAGCGAAAAAGCACGTTTGTTTTCTGAGCCCCCCATGTGGATTGTGGCAGGCATTTGGGGGACATTCCCGCTTGTGAGAAATAGTGCCTCCTAAAATGGCATTTGCCTCCTGCAGCATGTGAGCTGTTGCCTGATGAATTGAGGCACCTTTTTGGTTACAGAGGAAGCTGCTTTATACTGAGTTAGACATTGGCCCACTAGCTCAGTGCAGCCCACACTGACTAGCAGCAGCTCTTCAGAGTCTAGGAATCTTTCCCAGTCCTTCTTGGAGATGCCAGGGTTTGAACCCAGGGCCTTCTGTACGCAGAGCAGTTGCTCTACCCCTGAGCTACATCCCATGTGAAATTGGAAGCTGCCAGAAAGCTCAGGATTGTCTGACCAAGGAAGATTTGTTGCAATTGAAATTCAATCACAAGGAGAGAAATTTGATTGTAGGTATTTACGCACCAAATGAAGGAAAATCGGAGTTTTTTAAGAAACTACACGAGACTCTGATGGATTATATGGACTATAATATGATCTTGATGGGAAATATGACTGGAGTGGTGTCTACAAATATGGACAAGGCACAGAGACAGGTAGTCACCAAAGATGGTAGACTACCAAAAACCTTTTTTGACATGACTGAAAATATGGACTTAGTTGACATTTGGAGAATGAAGAATCCTCTGGGAAGAGAGGGAACTTTTTTCTCTGATTCTAAAATGACATGGACAAGAATTGACCAAATCTGGGTAACCAGGGGATTGGCTTTGTTCAGGAATGAAGAGGTGACCAAGAAGGCCCAAAAAACTCTAAGAGACTATTTCAAGATAAACATGAATACTACAGTGGAAAAAAGAGTAATTTGGGACGCAAGCAAAGCAGATATGAGAGGATTCCTAATACAACAGCATGCAATTAAGAAGAGAACACAGAATGAAAAAAAAGATAAAATCCTGGGGAAAATAAAGGAAGGAGAGAAGAAACTGAGAGTAAAACCAAAGTCACAGGAGATCCTGAAAGAGATAAAGTTATACCAAGTACAATATTACGAATTTGGAAGTGGAAGGAAAGAATATACAGAACCCAGTGGAGATCAGGAAGTGTTTTCAGAGGTACTTTAAACAACTTTATACACAGGAGAAGCAGAAAGAAATGGACATTGATCGATTTTTGAAAATAAATGGACTACACAAAATCTCTCAGGAAAAACAGCTAATGTTGAATTACAAAATACCGTATTTTTCGCACCATAGGGCGCACCGGACCATAGGGCGCACCCAGTTTTTAGGGGGGGAATTCAAGAAAAAAAATCTTCCCCCCCTCGCAGCCCCAAAGAGCAGCGTACAGGCTGCACACACCCTCTCCCTGCCGGAGGGGTTGCGTGCAGCTATGGAACAAGCCAAGGCAGTGAGCAGGATGGATTCTGCTCGCTGTTTGGGTTCCCCTTTAGCCCCGTGCAGCCTCTCCTTGGCGGAGGGATTGCGCAGGGCTTTCCTGGCTTTACTGGGAGGTGGGGGGATTCCCTCACCTCTCCCCAAAGCCCGCAGAAGCCGTGCAACCCCTTTAAAGAGATCGCGGCTTCTCCTGGCTTTTCTGGGAGGTGGAGGGATTCCCCCACCTCCCGCAAAACCGGCAGAAGCCATGCGCACTTTAAAAGGGCTGCACGGCTTCTCCTGGATTTCCTGGGAGGTGGGGGCATTCCCCCACCTCCCGCAAAACCGGCAGAAGCCGTGCACACTTTAAAAGGGCTGCACGGCTTCTCTTGGCTTTCCTGGGAGGTGGGGGCATTCCCCCACCTCCTGCAAAACCGGCAGAAGCCGTGCACACTTTAAAAGGGCTGCACGGCTTCTCCTGGCTTTCCCGGGAGCTGGGGGGATTCCCTCACCTCTCCCAAAAGCCGCAGAAGCCGCACAACCCCTTTAAAGAGATCGCGGCTTCTCCTGGCTTTTCTGGGAGGTGGGAGAAGGGACTGATGCCGCCAGTCAGTCCCTTCTCCCTCCTGTGGAAAAGCCCGCAAGAGCGCACAGAGCTTGTGTGCGGCTCTTGGGGGCTTTTCTCACCTGCCTCCCCCCCTGCATTCGTTCCATAGGACGCACACACATTTTCCCTTGCTTTTTAGGAGGGAAAAAGTGCGTCCTATGGTGCGAAAAATACGGTAACGGATCAGGAGGTGGAAGGGGCCATCCAGAACATGCAATTAGGTAAATCTCCAGGACCAGATGGTTTGACTTCAAGATATTACAGATCTTTGAAAGAATGGTTAATACAACCATTGAAGCAAGTCTGCAATGAAATATTGGAAGGGAGAAAGGCACCAGAGTCGTGGAAGGAAGCTTACATTACACTTATACCGAAAACAGAGACTGAAAAGACACAGCTCAAGAACTACCGCCCCATATCGCTGCTTAATGTGGATTACAAAATTTTTGCAGATATTTTGGCTAAAAGATTAAAAAAGGTGTTAGTAGAAGAAATTCATAAGGACCAAGCGGGCTTTCTCCTGGGCAGACATTTGTCTGACAATATGAGGAATATAACATTATATTTATTCCACCTAAACATTAGGAAGAACTTCCTGACAGTAAGAGCTGTTTGACAGTGGAATTTGCTGCCAAGGAGTGTGGTGGAGTCTCCTTCTTTGGAGGTCTTTAAGCAGAGGCTTGACAACCATATGTCAGGAGTGCTCTGATGGTGTTTCCTGCTTGGCAGGGGGTTGGACTCGATGGCCCTTGTGGTCTCTTCCAACTCTATGATTCTATGATTCTATGATTCTATAATTAATATTCTAAAAAAATTACAAGTGAATATCAATACTAAGCCAGTCTTGATATTTGTGGATGCAGAGAAAGCCTTTGACAACATTTCTTGGAGTTTTATGAAGAAGAATCTACAGGGGATGGGGGTAGGTCAAGGTTTTGAAAATGGTATAGGTGCAATTTATTCAGAACAAAATGCAAAATTAATTGTGAACAATGTAGTGACAGAAGAGTTTAAGATTGAGAAAGGGACACGACAAGGTTGCCCAATTTCTCCATTGCTTTTTATATCGGTCCTTGAGGTTTTGTTAAATATGATTAGAAAGGACCAAGAGGTTAAAGGTACAGTGGTGCCTTGCAAGATGAAAACAATTCGTTCCGCGAGTCTTTTCGTCTTGCAGTGTTTTTCGTCTTGTGAAGCACGGTCCGTCGCAACTGCACCTCTTCAAGCGGCTTTTTAAAAAAAGCGCAAGACGTTTTCGTCTTGCAAAGCAAGCCCATAGGGAAATTCGTCTAGCGAAGCAACACAAAAACGGAAAACCCTTTCGTCTAGCGAGTTTTTTGTCTTGCGAGGCATTCGTCTTGCGGGGCACCACTGTATACAAGTGGGAGCTAAACAGTACAAACTGAAAGCATTTGCTGATGACTTAGTATTGACTTTACAGGAGCCAGAATCTAGTACTAAAAGGGTATTGGAACTGATTCAAGAATTCAGACAGGTAGCAGGTTTTAAGTTGAACAAGATGAAAACCAAAGTTTTAGAGAAAAACTGAACTGTGAATGAGAGAGAGAAGTTTCAGGAGGAGACAGGACTAACATTGGTTAAGAAAGTGAAATATTTAGGGGTTAACATGACTGCCAAAAATGTGAATTTATTTAAGGATAATTATGAAAAATGTTGGATCGAAGTGAAAAAGGACTTAGAAATATGGACAAATTTGACGTTATCATTGTTAGGCCGAATTGCTGTGATAAAGATGAATGTGTTGCCAAGGATGTTGTTTTTATTTCAAACATTGCAAATTTTGGATAAGATGGATTGTTTCAAGAAGTGGCAGAAAGATATTTCCAGATTTGTTTAGCAGGGCAAGAAGCCTTGAATAAAATTTAACATATTAACTGATGCCAAAGAAAGAGGTGGATTTGCCCTGCCATTCCTTAAACTTTATTACGAATCAGCTGATTTTTGCTGGCTGAGAGAATGGCTGCTTCTTGAAAACACTGACGTGTTGGATTTAGAAGGTTTCAACAATGCATTTGGCTGGCATGCATATTTGTGGTACGATAAGGTAAAAGCACATAAAGAGTTTAAAAATCATATTGTTAGAAAAGCATTGTTTAATGTTTGGATAAGATATAAGGATTTGTTAGAAAAGAAAACCCCAAGATGGTTGTCACCAATGGAAGCGAAGGCACAGAAAAAACTCAATATGGAGGCCAAATGGCCGAAATACTGGGAAATTCTGGAATAAGATGGAGACAGAATAAAATTGCAGAACTTTGAAAAAATGAAAAACAAAGTGCAAGATTGGCTCCATTATTACCAAATAATGGAGGCATACAATTTGGACAAAAAAGTTGGTTTCCAGGTGGAAAAATTAAAATTGGAAACAGAATGGTTAGATCCAAAAATCAAGAATTTGTCAAGAATGTATAACTTGCTGTTGAAATGGAACACTCAGGATGAAATGGTGAAATCAGCTATGATTAAATGGGCCCAAGATGTTGGACATAACATAATGATGGCTGACTGGGAACAGTTATGGACCACAGGTATGAAATTCACGGCATGTAATGCCTTAAGAGAAAATGTAATGAAAATGATTTATAGGTGGTACATGACACCAGTCAAGCTTGCAAAAATTTACCATTTGCCCGACAATAAATGTTGGAAATGTAATGAGACTGAAGGTACATTCTTTCACCTTTGGTGGACATGCCCAAGGATCAAGACATTCTGGGAGATGATTGATAACGAAATGAAAAAGATATTTAAATATACCTTCCTGAAGAAACCAGAGTCCTTTCTCCTGGGCATGGTCGGCCAAATGGTGCCAAAGAAGGATAGAACTTTTTTTATGTATGCAACAACAGCAGCAAGAATACTTATCACAAAGTATTGGAAGACACAAGATTTACCCACCAGGGAAGAATGGCAGATGAAGGTGATGGACTATATGGAAATGGCAGAAATGACTGGCAGAATCCGAGACCAGGGAGAAGAGTCGGTGGAAGAAGATTGGAAAAAGTTTAAAGACTATTTACAGAAATACTGTAAAATTAATGAATGTTAGAAAAATGTTGGAATGAAGTTACTGTATTTTTTGCTCTATAAGACTCACTTTTTCCCTCCTAAAAAATAAGGGGAAATGTGTGTGCGTCTTATGGAGCGAACGCAGGCTGCGCAGCTATCCCAGAAGCCAGAACAGCAAGAGAGATCACTGCTTTCACTGCACAGCGATCCCTCTTGCTGTTCTGGCTTCTGAGATTCAGAATATATTTTTTCTTGTTTTCCTCCTCCAAAAACTAGGTGCGTCTTGTGGTATGGTGCGTCTTATAGAGCGAAAAATACGGTATATGGCTTTAGTAGAAATGTTATAAGGAACTAAGTATAAATAGATTAATAGAGTATTAAAGGAAAAAATAAGGTTAGAATGTGTTAAGATAATTATAGGATAGAAAACAGAGGAAGATGGAAAGGAATTGCTGAAACAATTAACAGAAGTGGAATACAAAAAGGGAGGAGGTCGTTGAAATAAGTGAATGAAAGATAAGATATTGAAATTGTTTGATGTGTTTTAAACGGTTTTTGTTTTGTTTTGTTAGTTTAATGTGTTAGTGTTATGTAGTGTTTTTGTATTGTATTGTTCTTTTTTTGTAGTGTTTAAATTGTTGGAAAAGTAATAAATATTATTTTTTTAAAAGAAAAGAAAGCTCAGGATTGTCCACACTGACTGGCAACGGCTCTCCAGGGTTTCAGGAGAGCTTCATTACCTATGAACCCCAAAATTTGGGATCCCCTCCAAAGTTGTACCAAGGTTTGGCACTCATTCTGCAGTGAAAACAACATGTTTTGCAGCACCCTCCAAATCTGGTATATCAGACTAACATTTTCCAAATAACTTTAAATTAGTGCCAAAGTTTTGCAGCTGTTTTGCAGCAAAAACCTTGCATTTTGCACTGAAACCCCTGCGTTTTGCAGTGCCCCCCAAACCCAAGTAATTGATACTCAAACCAGGGGGCATAGGTATCAGCCCCAAACCCAACATTGTCTGATTCACTCCAGACTGACAGTGTTGGGTTTTTGGGTGTTAACTATAAACCCTAGTTTGATGTATCAGTTACTCTGTTTGGGTGCTGCTGCAAAATGCAGGTTTTTCGCTGCAAAATGACTGCAAATCTTTGGCACAGCTTTGGGGGGATCCCAAATTTTGGGGTTTCTAGTTAATGAAGCTTTTCAGGAAGGGCATATATTACCTGTAGGCAGGGTCTCATGACAGCACATACATTTTACACACCTGCGTCCTTGAGAAGAAGTGCGAGATTAGCTTCACAGGTCTGGAAATAGGTGAGGGAGATGACTTATCTTGGATAAAGCTAACGTGCATTTCCCCACACTCCCTAGACTGGTTGGATGATGTGGAACTGGCTGGTTTCTGCTCTCGCTGTTGGTGCATCTGTGGTTCTGTATGACGGATCGCCGCTCGTTCCATCCCCCAATGTCCTCTGGGATTTGGTTGACCGACTAGGGTAGGTAGACATGGGTTCTGCTTTAGACAAAAAAGCACCCGTAAGTTATCCTGAAACAACTACTTGTGTGTGTGTGTTTGTTTGTTTAAAAAAGATGCTTTGGTTTCTAAGCTGTTTACAAGCTCCAGAGGTCAACCAGAATGTTTGATGCAGCAGAAACATGGGGGAGAGATAATAAGAGCTTACAATGGTAATTCCAGGGAGCGTTATATTAGAAGTGGATACCTAGGTATTTAAAGTTTTTAACCTGTTCTAACAGGTTTCCACTGATCTCCCACCTATGAGGCTTCCAAGATCATGAGAAAACCAGCACTTTAGGTTTTGCAAAGTTCAGTTCCAGTCTGTTGGCTATACAATATTCCTGGCAGCGGCACAGGAGTCGCTTCAAGCCAGCCCTTGTGCGAGAGACAATGAATGTGGATGGAGCTGAGCTTTGGGCAATGGCCATTCACCCCATGTAAACAGGGTGCAAGGTCATTTAAGAAAAGGTTGAATAAATACAGGACTAAGAAGTAACCTAGTTTTACCCCTTTGTTGGCAATGATTTGGGGGGTTAGCCTGCCTGACTGGGAGCATGTCACCTGGCAGCACATGGATGTGTGCAGTTTAGAACAACACTTATTTGACCCCAGTTATTTGACACAGAGGGGGAAACCTACAGATACAGTCCAAAGGAGCATAGGGAGAATTTTAAAAAGCAAGTGGTCCTCACTGACCTGGTGCAAAAAGATCTTGTCACCCGGAGGAGCCCTGGCTGCCTAGATAAAACATTATAGCCTCACGCACTCTTATTTGGGAGTAAGGCCCACTGAGTAGAGACGTAGTCATTTACTAGATGCAAGTCAGCAGCCCCAGATGACCCCACTTGGCTAGGCGCTGGGGTGGCTCGCATCCTGCACCTTGCAGAGTCAGGCCCAGGCTGCCACCGGGCCCAGCACTGGCAGCAACAACAAGCAGCTCTGCCTCACCCAACCCTACCCATTGCCACCCCACCACCGCACTTACCTGACCTGGGGGCTGTGGATGATGGACTCTATCAGTCAAAACGTGAGTCTCAGCGATCGCCCTCTTCCCCGGGAAACAAACCAGGACTGCTCCAAGGAAACACACATGGGGAAAAGGAGCGCTAGTCCCTGGTGGGCTGCCCCCTTACCCTTTTGTAATTGGCCAAGAGGATAGCCAGCCAATCAGGATTTTCTTTATTTAAAAAATTGATTTTCTTCTCACTTCCCTCTGTGCCCCCCATGCCTCATGCTATGCCCCCCCATTCGCGAGATTTTCACCTATGGCCCCCTTGGAATATCCTGGAGCCCCTGGTTGGGAAACAGTGCTGTAAACTGCTGAAGTACGCAGAAAGCGAGATACTTAAGGAGTGTTAGCCTTGGTCTCCAGGTGGCTTCAAGATAACTTGACAAAGCCTTTTAAATGGTTGCATGGGAACATTCTCGTGCCTTCGTTCCGCTTTCGCTCCACTTGATAAGAACCTGTGGAAAAACAATGCTGTGAGGTTACTTCAAAGTCACACTGCTTCTTCTGCCCACACTCCTTTACATAACTTTTTGGTTTAGTAAATGGTTCCAGTGTGCAAACAAAAGCAAACCCACAGTTATCTGTGCTCTTCAGTATGGATGCATCTTCAGCAAAAGATAAATAAAATGTAGCTTTTGGGTAGTGCTGGTTTACAGTAGTTGCTGAGAAGTGATTTCCTGATTGAGCTTGGAACTGGTGGAGCTTCCATGCCTAGAGCTCTAGCACTGCACTCCCCTGACACCCCAGAGAACTCTTTGAGACTGTCGGATAAGGGGCAGCTTGGTGAATAATGATTCTTTTGTCTGGTGGTGGCAGAGCACTGATGTGGGAAGTGTAGGGGCCAGGAGAGACTGGGACATAGCCAACACACTCCCGAAGAAGAGAATGACTTCCCTCAGGCAGGTGGTAGAGACAGCAGAGCCTCATTGCAATCAATGGTGGTTTTTATTTCACCTGCTGCTGTTACTAAAATTACTGGTCAAGGTCAGGTCAAACCTTGACTGCTTATGGCGAATGGCGTTTGCAAAACTTCATATGAACTTCCGAGAGATAACGATACATCTATTCACTGTTACAAATAGCTAAAAATACCGTGTCTGAAACACAGTAAATAAAAGCTAGAAGCAAGGATTTAAAAAAGAAAACAAAATAAGCAAGAAAGGAAATAAAATAATGGTCTGGTCAGGCCTTTGTCAGGACAATTTATGGCTGTCTCTGAAAACGTTTTTGCATAGATTCTTCTGCCAGCTAGTGGAGAAAGAGACCCTGTGAGTCACACACAAAAAGTCAAAAGCTGGCAACTGGTAACATATTTTTTCCGAAGTAAGGTGGTGTGCCAGGTTTTGTATAGGGTAGAACTATGTGGCTAGGAAGACTCTCAGATTGTGAAACCTGGTAGCTTTGCAGTTTAGACTACTGCAGTTTGACCCTCTTCAGCGCTCTCTTTTTAGGTTGCGTTTTACTCTTGTCTCATCTATTTTATGGATACTTTGGCAAAGTACAAATTTTGGCATAGTTTCTTGGCCCACCACAGTTCTGTGCTTTCTGAGTTATTGAATCATAGCTTCTTAAGTTCTGAACTAGCAAACTATGGATGCCAGAGCTTTTAAAACCCAGGTTGTTCCCATTCCAGTAACCATAGTCTGCCAGTTCAGGCGTACAGGAACTATTATTTATTAACCCAGGAAATGCTTATTTGCTGCTTACTACAAAATGACTTACAATGATTAAAAAACCCTAAATTAAAATACATCAAAAGATTTGTAAAAGAATAGTTAATAGTGCTTATATTGCAATAACATAAAAAGGACACATCCTACCCCACCCAGCTAAAAGATGAACTCGGGTGTAGAGCAAAATGCTTGGGTAAATAAGAACACCTTCGCCTGGCACCTCAGGGTTAATAGGGATGGCACCAGGTGCATCTCCAGAGAAGGGATTCCATGGTTTGAGATCCCCCACTGAGACGGTCTGATCACATGTTGCCACCCTCCATTATTGTAAAATAAGAAATAGCAAAATGACCATAGTGAGTGACAACTGTTCCTTTTTTACTTGCAGTATCACCATCCTTGGGACAGGTGCCAAATGGCTGGCGGTGCTGGAAGAGAAGAACCTTAAACCATGTAAGCACCAAGATACTCTTTGAATTCTGTTTGCCTCCGGAACTGAACCACTTTGCTTCCCTCCCATTTCTAATTAGTTCCACAAAGGCATTATTGTTCCCCAATATTATTATTATTATTATTATTATTATTATTATTATTATTTATTTATACCCCGCCCATCTGGCTGAGTTTCCCTAGCCATTCTGGGTGGCTTCCAATCAAGTGTTAAAACAACACAGCATTAAATATTAAAAACTTCCCTCAACAGGGCTGCCTTCAGATGTCTTTTAAAGATAGGATAGCTGCTTATTTCCTTCACATCTGAAGGGAGGGCGTTCCACAGGGTGGGCGCCACTACCGAGAAGGCCCTCTGCCTGGTTCCCTGTAGCCTCACTTCTCACAATGAGGGAACCGCCAGAAGGCCCTCAGCGCTGGACCTCAGTGTCTGGGCTGAATGATGGGGGTGGAGACGCTCCTTCAGGTATACAGGACCGAGGCCATTTAGGGCTTTAAAGGTCAGCACCAACACTTTGAATAGGTAGATAGTTACCACAATGGTGGGAGATGGAAACGTACTGGGAGTTGTTACTTTGCCCATGGATTGTGGAAACACAGGAAGCAACCTTACACCAAGGCAGGAAGTAGGTCCATTTAGCTCAGTACTGTTGCATCAGGGGTGGGGAACCTGCAGCGCTCCCAGATGTTACTGGACTCCAACTCCCAGCAGCCCCAGCCAGTGAGGCCCATGGTAAGGCTTGATGGGAGTTGTAGTGCAGCTGCCTGTGTTGGTGGCCCATGTTCTAGAAGTTAACAGGAAACTCGGGGGGGGGGGTCGGGGGCGGTGTTGATAATTGGCCAGGAAATAACAGTGTAACTCTGCCTGGTAATGTTGTTCCAAGGTGAAACTCATAACCTCCAAACGCTCCACACCATCCTGTCAACTGGCTCACCCCTCAAGCCTCAAAGTTACGAGTACGTCTACAAGCACATAAAGAGCAGCGTTCTGCTGGGATCCATATCAGGTAGGGGTTTTCTGAACTTGAGCCCTTGAATGTTTCGTGGGTTAGAAAGTTAGAGGGAGGAGGATGCAGTGGCTGCTAAGCAGTCACCATTTTGGGTACTATTTTGCATCTCTGACATTGTCTTGTGTGGCCCAGAGGTGGGCAGAAGGCAGATGGGGATCCACTGGTAGATCTGTGTGTTGATCGACAAGGATTCCCAATTCCTAGTTGTTTTAACAAGAGCAGCAGCAACATTTGGAAGAAGGTTTGAGGGGTAAAGAGCATTTACATTTATTCAGTTTTTCAAAAATTTACAGACAAATGAATTACAAAAACACAAATCACATACATTTCTAATACACATATATTTGACTTCCCTCCCTCCCCTTTTTGTGGTTATTTTAAAGTTTTACTATTTATACTCCATTTCGGCATAATCCATTAATTTAATTAGCCACTCTTCCTTGGTTGGTACTACATCTTCTTTCCATCTCTGGGTGAAAACCATTCTAGCTGCAGTTGTAGCATGCATAAACAATTGGGGGGAGGGGTCTTTGGGTATCTCAGTGTCAACTATCCCTGTAAGAAAACTTTCTGGTTTTTATTGTTACCTTCAACATTTTCTTCAATTCATTGTAAATCATTTCCCAGAAGGCTTTTACTCTCTTACAAGACCACCACATATGATAGAAAGTACTGTATTTACTCAGGGATGCGGGTGGCGCTGTCGTCTAAACCACTGAGTCTCTTGAGCTTGCTGATCAGAAGGTCAGCAGTTCAAATCCCTGCGACGGGGTGAGCTCCCGTTTCTCAGTTCCAGCTCCTGCCAACCTAGCAGTTCAAAAACACGCCAAAAAGTGCAAGTAGATAAATAGGTACCGCTCCGGCAGGAAGGTAAACGGTGTTTCCGTGCGCTGCTCTGGCTTCAGTGTTCCGTTGTGCCAGAAGCGGCTTAGTCACGCTGGCCTCATGACCTGGAAAAACTGTCTGCGGACAAACACTGACTTCCTTGGCCTGTAAAGCAAGATGAGCGCAGCAACCCCAGAGTCGTCTGCCACTGGACTTAGCTGTCAGGGGTCCTTCACCTTCACTGTATTTACTCAAATTGAATGCTCACCTCATCTGGGCTGCAGGGCCAGTTGTCATGGTGGGCTGGAGGTGCAGCCCGTGGAGTGGTGATGCTGGTACTCTCTGCTCTCTACTGAAGCCAGCTCATGCTAGTGGATGTGAGAAGCATAGAAGCTTCCTTATTTACTTGGTTCCACTTACGGATCACTTCCCACTAAAGCACTTCAGAGAAATTTCACAGTGAGAACACCGATAGAAGCAATTACGGAAACAACTCCCTATGTAGAAACAATGACAGACAGTTTTGTCTATAAAACAGAGTTTCATATCCGGTGCAAATACAGTCTGCATCTGTATCCTTAAACCAGTGTTGGACTATTGATCCATCTTGCTCATTATCTTCCCTTGACTGGCTGCTGGCTGTTGAGTAGAGTGGAGTCTTAACCCATCATCTACTCTCTGATTTGCTTATTTCTTTTAAACTCTGGAAACCAGGTTCTCTGCCACTGGGTTTTAGTCCAACAAAAGTTACCAGCCCAGCAGAGGACAGTTCTGATCCATCAACCTCTGGGCTGGAGGCCTAGCACACTTTCACAGTCTCAATGACCCAGGAGTGAGGTCAATTCCAAGCGTATGCAGATTGATAATAATCAAACCATCATTTCAGAGTAACTGTACCACTAACGTGTTTTAAGCATGAGGGAGAGTTGCAGTTCAGCAACATTGGAATGGATATATTTAAAGAGGTTTCAACCCTTTTGAGAGATGGGCTTATGGAAGTCCGTTCTGCCCCCCTCTCGTTTCAGGAGGCACAGATATAGTTTCCTGCTTTATGGGTCAGAATCTGTCCATTCCGGTTTACAAAGGCGAGATCCAGGCACGGAATCTGGGAATGGCAGTGGAAGCCTGGAACGATGAAGGTATTTCCCCCAGCCAAAGCTATCCCTTTTCCCAAGTCAGAACTGTGGTTGGGGAAGAAGGGCTTCTGACAGCACAGACAACTTCAGGATCTCGGGGCAAATGGGGGCCCTTTTCTCATCCCCGCTGTCAGTTGTAAGGGGTTGGGCTGGGGAAGGTTCTTTGCAGACCCCCATGTAGTTTAATGTGGGCTTTAAAAAGAAAAGGTATCACCAGAATTTATGGAGAGCCTTATAGCAGGGATGGAGGCTGTGTGTGGCCCTCTCTGGCCCTCAGGACTCTCCCAAGGCTGCCCACCTCACTTGTCCTTCTCTTCCCTTTCTGGGTGTTTTTGCCTGGCTGGAATGTGTCCTGGGATGACAATACAGTCGTACCTCGGAAGTCGAACAGAATCTGTTCCAGAAGTCCGTTCGACTTCCAAAATGTTCGACTTCCAAAGCAGCTTGGGGTTCATTGTGGGAAATGTAGAGAGAAATTAGTTTTCCCATTTCGCCTTTGTTGGATCCAAGGCCCCGTCTGCACTACATATTTGGAGTAGTATGATTCCACTTTAATCAGTTGTGGTTTTCCTCCAAAGGCTCCTGAAAACTAGTTTGTTATGGGTGCTCCTGAACAGTGTTAGAAGACTTCTACCCCTCTCCCAGAGCTACAGCTCCCAAAGTTGCTTAACAAGCCTCCTTCCCAGGAAACCTTGGGAGTTGTAGCTCTGTGAGGGGAATAGGAATCTAAAAACTCCCTGCACCCTTAAAAAAAGACACTTCCCAGGAGTCTTTGGGGGATGTCATGACTGTTTTAAAGTTGTATGACCCTGCTTTCTAAGTATAGTGCAGATGGAGCCACAGTGGCTAGGCCAAGTCTTCTTCAACCTTTTGATGTCCAGAAGTTGTTGAGCTGCAGCAGTGTGGCCTGTGGTCTCAGGGATGTTGAAAGTTAGTCTGGCAACATCCATAGGGTGCCAGGTTGGGGAGGGCTGGGCTAAATGATGACAGACCAGGTCTTATCCCACCTCCAAAGAAGCTGTAACAGGGAAGAACTGATCAATTGCCTGAGAAAATACTTGAGCTGTGCATTCCAAGGGCTGGAGAGAGGGAAACGAGCCACCTTTGTTCTTGATCCTTACAACAGGCAAGCCCGTTTTGGGGGAAAGCGGAGAGCTGGTCTGCACCAAGCCTATGCCCTGCCAGCCAACGCACTTTTGGAACGACGAGAATGGAAACAAGTACAGAAAGGCTTATTTCTCAAGATTTCCAGGTATGTATTGAGGCGGTGCTTTTTGTGTGTGTTGTGGGGGCACATTGTTGGTCCTGCACTTACAAAGCCTGCAGAACTAATATTTGAGCATGGCATTTGAGAACTGCTGTGGGTACCAATATTTGCGTGTGAAATTGTAAGCCTGAAAGCAGGGGTTCCTGCTTGTTTGCCCACCATCCCACCCCCTCACTTTGCTCTCTGCAAGTGCAAGGGCAGACCTCTTCATCTTTCTGGGGTGCTCCTTTCTCACAACTTCAGAAACCATCAGGGATCACAAACAGGTTTCATTTCTTTTTAAAAAGGGGTCTTCATTGTTGATTTGATAACTGAGGCTGCAGTCCTGTGCACACAACCCACAATGTATTTCTTATCAATAAAAAATTCAGTGTGGCACAAGCAAATATTTATTCTGAGAGTGTAGTCCAGAGGAAAAGGTTTGAGAACCACTGGGTTATTCAGTAAACAAAATAAGTTAAAAGGAGGGTCACTTGAATCCCCCTACAACCCTTCTAGTTTTCTGTGTTCTTGTAAATATATTTTTTTAATTGAATTTATACACCGCCCTATACCCAAAACATTGCATTGTTTAGTTTTTTAATCTGTTCCATCAATTTCCACTGTTCTTGTGAATGTGAAAACAGATTTGTGTGCCATCTGGGCCTGGATTGTTGATAATTGACCTGGTTGCCCTCCATGTGGGTTTTTCTGGACAGGTGTCTGGGCTCACGGCGACTATTGCAAGATCAACCCCAAGACAGGAGGCATCGTCATGCTTGGCCGCAGGTAGGCCCATCACTTTGGCGTGACCATATGTGAGGGATGCTTCATGGCAGTTAGCAGAGGGGCTGCTGCACACTTGTTGGCTGGGAATATAGGGACACATTGTCAGTCTGGCTCTGCTGGCTGGCTGGCGTTTCTGAGGCTCAGCCAGGAAATTTCAGAGACTCCCTCCACTCTTTCTTCCCCCTCTCCTCTGTTTCAGCATCCCGTGGTCTTTGTCAGGTGGCACAACCTTTCCTTTGATGCAGGGCTGGCCCATGGCATACTGCTGCCCGAGGCAAAACAGCAAATGCCTCCTTCTCCCCCATGTCAAGTTGCAGGATACCCAATCCAATGCCAAGCAAGTTGCTTTGGCATCTAAGGCAGGCTCCCAACTCTCATCAGCCCCAGCCAGGGTAGCCGATAGTCTGCTGTGGGCCTCCCAGGGCAGCGGCATCTGGGAGGGCTGCAGGTTCCTCTTCCTGTCTAGAAAAGGCCCTTGGGTGGAGGAATGTAGGAAGCTGCCTTAGTGAATCAGACTACTGGTCCATCACACTCAGTGTTGTGTACTGGCAGTGGCTTGCCATGGTTTGGGGAAGAGTGCTTCTTCGTCCTCTTGAAGGTGCCTGGGGTGGACCCTGGATCTTCTGAGTACAGGGCAGATGCTGTGCCAGGGAGCTGCATCTCTTGCTCCTGCTGCACTGCAGTCCCCATAACTCTTTGGGTAGGACCCACAGTCATTAAACCTATTTAGATCTTTACAGTTCTTGTGGGCCTGTTTGTTGTTTATGTCTGTATAAAACGTTCTAATGGGTATGAATCTCTGACAAACAGCGGCCTCTTGGAATCCCAGCCTAAGGATCTTTTTTTTTTTTTTTGCCTATTTGACACAGTTGTTTTATTGAGAACCATGATAAATTCCCTATGTTTTGTCTCTTTTCATCAGACTGCGATTATGCTTTAATGATGCTTTAATAATGATTATGATTTTCCTCTGTGGTTTGTACTTGTTTCCTCACCCCAGTGATGGCACACTGAATCCAAGTGGTGTGAGGTTTGGGAGTTCTGAGATCTATAACATAGGTATGCAATTTAATATTTATCCACTCTTCTTCCTCCCATTAATTACAGTATTTAGCTAACTTGATTTCTCATTTTTCTATCTTGACTTCATTCAACAACAAACCCTGTGAGGTAGAGAGCAGTGTGTGAGTGCTGTAGGATTTGAAGAGGCTCAAACAAGCCAAGTCACGACTGGCCTCATCTGTAAGGCGTAGAGTACTGGGCCTTGCATGCACTCTAGAAGTCTCTTAGTCTCTAAGAGTACGGTTGCCATTTCTTCACATGCCCTGCACTGTGGCTTGGTTCACACACAATGCTATGTTGTTGTTCATTTGGAATTTGCAAACCCAGCCCAGCAGACTAACTATGGCTTGTATTTTGCCAACAAATCACAATGTGAAGCCAAGGTTTCTTGTTGGTTTGAACTATGGTTTGACTTTACGGCCAAACTCAACAGTTTTGCCTAATAATGGTACAAAGTAATAGCAGCTAGAAATCAAACCAAGCTTTGGAGAAACAAGCTTGGCCTGTCTGCTCACCTAAGAAACCACTCATGCTTGGTTGCGCAAACCATGGTCAAAGTGTGCAAACAATGGCTTAGTATTATGTGTGAGTGCAGCCATTGAGACTTCCCCTGAGAGGAAGCTGCTCAGACAAATAGTGGCATTTTCAGGGATGGCTGCTTGCTTTTGGAATGCCTACCCATAGGAGGCACAACTGGCAGCATCTATTTTTAGGAGCCAGGCAAAGACGTAATTTGAAGGGTGGCATTGTGCCCTCTTTTAGCAGGGTGGGATCTGCAAGTCCTGCCTTTTACCTGTATAGCTGCATTTTTAGATCTCTAATGGATGTCCTTAATTGGTTTTAATGTAAGATACTTTGGGTCGCTTTGTAAAAAAAAGCAACCAACAAATATAATAAATCATCATCAGAATTTGTCCGTCTCTGTATTGTCTGCTCTGACTGGCATCAAGTATTGAAGGCAATGGGTTGGGAAATACTGCCCTACAAATGTTTTTGGGGTTCCATCATCCCCAGTCAGCTTGACCCAAAGATCGGGGGTGATGAGGGGCTGCGGTCCAAAACATCTAGAGAGCGTCAGGTTGGGGAAGCCTCTTTAATATCTCAGACAGACACTCTTTCTCATTTGCTACTTAAGCCTTTTACCTGGAGATGCCATTGTAGATTATCTCACGAACACCTGAGATACATTTCCAAGGTCTCCTGGAACTTGGGTTTGAAAGCTACTGGGCTGCACAGGATAATTTGCAAAATAGCTTGAGGAAAACTTGTTTTGGGTAAATGAGAGAGGCTTCATGATTTATTGTGAAGTTTATGCCCTGCCCTTCTTTATAAAATGATCCCAAGGCAGGTCACAGCCAAATGCTGGTGGTTTTAAGGTCCAGAATTAAATAGCCTTACGTTGTTCCTTATTTGGCACTCCTAAAGGAGGCTCTTAACAACATCAAAGGAGGCTTCCTCCATCACAGTGAATGGGGCACTGCCCCACTAGGCTAGTCTGCTCTCAGCGCCCCCACCTGCCTGCTTTCTTAGCAGTTCAGAGGGCTGGCACTGCCTGAGAGCTGCCTCCTCCTTGGCCTCAGAGTTGCCCTTGGAGAACTCAGCAGGCAGGAGAAGGAAGCTGGGGACAAATCTAGAACTGGTTGTCTCTGCCTGCTGTTGCCTCTGGCGCCACCTGCTGTTAGTCTCCCTGCTTCTGCCCTACCAGTCTCAATAGGTAGCAGCCACCATTCAGCAACACTGAGTCCTTTTTCCAACCACATTTTTTTTTCTTTTAAGCCACATGGAATGAAAGCATAGAGACACGTTGTGGTTGATGTCTTTATCAGCAAATGTGTGTAGCAAATCCTCATTTCGAGGGTTGCCTCAAACCATCTGGCGTGCCCGGTCCCGAGGCAGTTTGCTCTTTGCAAGAGTCCCCAGTGCCCACAGGGGCCTGGCTGTCTCTGGTGATGCCCTGTCAATGGATTCCTCTGAGGGTGCTTCACCGTCCTAACTCTTGCGTGAGCACAAAGGAGGTTGCCAGCCTGGTCCGTGAAGTCAGTGGAGGGTCTGCAGTAAGGAGGGCAGGAAAGGGGGAGGGCAGAAAAATCAGCAGTTGAGTGACGCAAAGGACTGTTTGGCTGCAGGCCTGGCCCTCCAGTGTGGGCAGCAGCTGAACTTTAACAGCCTTCCTTTCTCTCTCAACATCATCCCCCCCTCTTTATTTTCTTGGAATGGTCTCTCTGTTTGCCTCCCCCCTCCTTTTCTTTGGAGAGGGGAGGTGATTAGGAGAAACGGCAATTGAGAAAAGATAATATCCGTTTCCTGTCACAATCACTGGCTATGCTGATGGGATATGGATTCCACAATGCCCAGAGTGCCCCGTTCCTCCTCTAAAGCTATTCAGCTGCCCAGTGGGAATCTCATCTGAGGTATTCTGAGATTCTTCAAGAGGAAGCAGGATAAGCATTAAAGAAGCTCCTACTTCCAATTCCTGCTTGTATGGCTTGGCATTCAGTTGTGTTATAATTTACTTTATGAATTCAATTCTGCTTTTAAAGTCTGCCTTTACTGCTATTATTAATAAAGGCAGCATTTTATGTAAATCACTTTTAAAAAATATTAAGCAGTATATAAATCTTGATGGATGGATAAATAAATAAATGCCCTCTAGTCTACCACTGGATTTCATACTGCACCTGTGACCAGCAAATTAATTATATTTGTATTCTGCCCAGCCAGTCAAGTTCATTACGTGGTTTACATAAGTAGTTGGGGTCTAAGCTGGGAACCACAGCTTAAGTTACCGGAATTACTTCTTACTGTGAATACATCTTATTTTAGTCTTGTTTCATAAAATAATCAATTTTTTCCTCCAAGGAGCTCATACATGATTTCCTTTCTCCCCTTGCCCCACCAATATTTTCTCCTCTTAACAAACTTGTGAGGTAACTTAGGCTGAGAGAGAGTGAGTGGCCACAGGCCACCCAGTAATCTTGCCAAGTGGGATCTTTTCAGGCCTAACCAGACTCTCTAACTACTATTCCACACCAATGAAGAATCTAAAAGCCTCACCTGCCCTATACATTTAAAGAGGCACTATCCTGCTTTGAACAGTCAGGGCTTCCCCCAAGAATCCTGGGAACTGCAGTTAGTTAAGAGTGCTGGGACCATCCGTTCCCTCTGTACAAAGGAAAATGGGGACAAAACTAGACCACGTTGGCTGTGCCTGCCATTGGCTCTGGTGCCGTCTACCTGGTTAAAGTGCCAGCTGCCCCTGCAAGCCACCATGGCCTGGCTTGATAATGGGCACATGTTTACTATTCCCTGCCGCGGGGGCGCAAATAAGTCTAAGCCAACATTTCCTTTGTCTCTTCAGTGGAAGCTTTTGAGGAGGTTTCGGACAGCCTCTGCGTCCCTCAGTACAACAAAGACGGCGAAGAAAGGGTGATCCTTTTCCTAAAGATGGCCACCAACCAGGAGTTCAGCCCAGATTTGGTGAAACGCATCAGGGAAGCGATCCGCGTCGCACTCTCTGCCCGGCACGTTCCCAGCCTCATTCTGGAAACTGAAGGCATTCCGGTATGTCAGCGCAATCCTTTTTTCTTACTACTTGCTGCTACTATATATTTTTTTTCATTGTTACCTTGGAATAGTCATTAAGGAGCACTTGTCATCTCTCTTCAAAGCCCCCACATGCCTGGAAATTTTAGTCTCTTATTTTTTAATTTAAAAAGTGGAGCGGAGTTTTATAGTTTGTCTGTGTTGCTTAGCAACTTGTGTGTGTGCTTTTCTTCCTGAATAAGCCTTCTCCTCTTTTTCCTCCTTTTTTTTTTAAACAACTAAAAAAGAGTCCCCCAATAAACACCTCTATTCAGTTTATAAATATACATGCGTCCTGTTGATATACTGAGAACTCTTGGGCGTTGTTGATAAGTATAAAATGAGATGATTGCCTTTCTGGTGTGCCAAAAAGCTGCTCCCCGCAAAAGCATTTTGGATAGTTCTGTTCTCTAAAAAGATAGGTTTTTGATTTGTTTTGCAAGAAGTCTCTCTTTAAAAAAAACAAAAAACCCTCAAAATATCTTGCAAAGCTTGTGACCTAATTTTTTCACAGCTGAAGGCTCCCAGAGACAAGTAAGGCCCGTGAAGGAAGTTTTGCTCTACTTCTGACTTTCATGAATGTAGGAAACTGTCAGATCACTAGTCCACCAAGCTCAGTATTCTCCGCACAGACTGGCAGCTCCACTCCAGGCTTTCAGGCAGGAGTCTCTCCCAGCTCTACCTGGAGATGCCGAGAATTGAACCTGGGACCACCGTCTGCATGCAAGGTGGATGCCGTGCCCCTGAGCTACGCCCCTTCCAATGATAGCCTTGTTCTCCGTGACTTTGTCCAAGCTATCACTGCCTCCCGTGGAAGCAAATTCCGTAGTTTCAATTATGCACTGTATGGCAAGTACTTCTGTTGCCTGTCCTAAATCTCCCAACATTCAGCTTCACTGGATGGCCCCAAATTTCAAGCTGTGTACACACGACACCTTTTAAACCAGATTCAAAGCACTTCCCCCCCCCCCAAAGAATTCTCAGCAGAGAGGTAAAATTCTCACTGATCCTTAACTAATTACGGGGTCCAGAATTCTTTGGTGGTGTTTTAATGGTATAGTGTGTATGGAGCCCTAGGGTAATGACTGAGGGAGAAGAGCAGTATTGGACAGACTTTAAAAATGATGTTGAGTTAATCACTCATGGCTTCTCATATATATATATATATATATATATATATATATATATATATATAATGTGTGTAAGAGAGGCAGAGATTTCACACATGGCTGAATCCCAACCTGTTGCATTTGGGAAGTTGTTGGACTGCAACATGCCTCCTGCCTTCCCATTGGCCCATGGAGTAAGCTTGTTCGTTTATAGAAGCTCGGTGTACAACAAACGAAATACCATTTTAAAGTAATCTAAATAATAATTAAAGTGGCTGGCTAATTAATCAGTATGAAAAAGTCTCCAATAGAGGCCTGGAAGTCAAAGAAGCAAGGATGCCTCCTGCCACATCTCTGCATGAACCGTGTTCCATAGCATGAGGCCGGCAGCACCAAATGCCCACTTCCAGTTGAGGCCAGTCGGGCCTCTTTAACGTGGAGGGCAACTAACAGCACTCCTCAAGATGATCTTGGTGATCCAGCAGCTTCTGCAGGGCACCACGTTGGTCTAGCCAGTACGTACTTTAATGGGGTTGTTATAGTGTCTTGCGAGCTGATGAGTGTGGCAGAATCGCTCACCCACATTATAGAAGCCATTGTCTTCAGCTTTTTGGTACCAGCATGTTTTGCTTTAAGCCACACTTTGCCCCAGCCTGCTTCTCTGAAAAGCAGCAGCATCAGGCCCAGTGTGTGGGGTGGGTCTGGTCCTGATCTCTGGTTGTATGCTCCCATCCCTCTGCAAAAAAAGCTATGGAAGATCAGCTTCAAATGGCTCCATAAACTGAAACGAAAAAGTAAAAGGAGGCTTTGGGGTGTTTATATGACAGCTGGTTACCTAGGAGTCCTAGTTTAGATCATTAAGTAGCCAACACTCTGAAGGTATGTATAACTGAATTCTAATCACATTTTGAGGTAAAATATGTGCCTACAAGAAAGCACTCAGAGCTGCATTCTTGCTTTCCTCCCATTCTTTTTGTTTTGTTTTGTTTCCTGCCTCTCTCCTTTGACCTACGCTTTTTTTGTCAAATATAACTCCTGGAACTGCAAAACAGTATTTACCTGCCACTGACCTCCCTTTTGGGAGCAGAGAGCTTACTGTTTCTTCGTGAGCCAGTGTGTAGGAAGAGTGTGGACTTTCCAGAGGCATCTGGCTGGTGACTGGGAGAGAACTGGATGTGGGATGCAGATCTTTTAACAGTCTGCAACCCAAGCAAGCACATTTATTGCTGGTTAGCCAGTCAGGCCTTTTGCATACACAGGCAATGCGATAGGTATTACGAAACACTTGGAACCATAAGAGTATAATTAAAATGATACCATTACAGTAACTCAGTTACATATATTAACTTGTGATTTGCTGTCTTGGAGTCATGAGCACAGCATCACCGTTTGCCTAGCAGTGGCTACTAGGCATGATGGCCAAATTCTCCCTCTGCAGCTGGAGACAGCGATGCTTCAGAATACCAGTTTCTGGAAGCTGCAGAAGGAAGGAGGGCTCTTGTGGTCATGCTCTGGTTTCCCCCCGGCATCTGGTTGGCCGCTGGACTAGGAGGGCCATTGGCCTAAGGCAGCAGGCAATTCTTATGTCCTTATGTGCTTAATTTCACAGTACACAATAAATGGGAAGAAAGTTGAAGTTGCTGTCAAACACGTTATCGCCGGGAAGGAAGTGGCTCAGCGGGGCATCTTCTCCAATCCAGAGACCCTGGACCTTTACCGAGACATTCCTGAGCTCCAGAACTTCTGAAGGAACCTGCCTTTTCCCCATCTCTGTGTTTGTGTGTGCGCGTGTGTGTGCGTGTATGGTTTTGTACTGTGTATATAATATGTATATGGACGCTGTATGCAAAAGAAACTATTTAAGCAATGGTGTTTCTTTTGAAAAAGGAGAAACACTGTTTTGATTTGCCAAGTGCTTCATGAAAAGGCTTCTGGAAGGGCAGCCCTGCAAATTTTGGTGTATCGGCGTTGCTTTCCTTCCAGCCTAGAAGATCTAGCTTGCCTCTTTTTAGATGCACCTGGGTACAGAGACTTTTTAAATGATCTACACTAAAAAAATGTGTCTTCTGGTTTGAATTTTATCTTTTAAAATCGAGGAAATAGGGTGGTAGGCATATATACCATTTGATTATGGTTGGAGGTGGGGCACCTGTTTCCCCCGAGACGCTGTTGGACTCCAACTCCCATCAGCCTCAACCAGCATGACTAATTGTCAGGGATTATAGGAATTGTAGTTCAGCAGCATCTGGAGGGCTGCATGTTCTCATTCCTGGTTATGGTTTAAAACTGCTCAAGATTCTAGGAAACTACTGGTGGCTTTTCAGTGGGAAGACTAGAAGACTATGGGCATGTTTCTCATGCTTGCCACTGTTCTTCACTTGAGGTTTTTTGAGTGTGATAGAAAGAGTGCATTCTCAGTGGTGATAGTGCCCAGTAGGCTTAGATAGCAGCATTCTGAAGAACTGAGGGTGTTTCCCTTAGACCACATCCCCCAATCCTCAACAGGAGACGGGGGATTGATCTGTCACTGACAATTGCATGTGGGAAGGTTTCCCAGATGCAAGGAAGTGTTCACAGCAGCTGGATTCACTTTATTTTTACTTATTATTTTTTAAATAAAGAGATTGACTTCTGGGTCTGTGTTTAAAACTTTTTTTTATTTTTTAGAAATACCTCTTTTTAAGATTAGCTTTTAGGACTACTTTTGGACTACTGCTTCCATCGGAACCAGCCAGAAAAACACCTGGAGGGGCACCAGTTTGGCAAAGCCTGTTTTGGAACAGAGCACAGATTTGCTGCCACTGTTTGAAATAATACTTGACTTTCCTGCTAAAATATGAAAGATTGCAGCCCTCATTTAGACACATCTTGCAACCAGTGGAACCGGCTAGCAGTGACTAGCAGATCGTTCCATCAGTTCCCCGGGACTTTGGGTTGGCACCAGGATTTCAATGCCTCATCTTCCCAGCCCTCAGTCTCTTTTGGAGAAAGGGGAGATGCTGGAATTAGAAGCATGACTATGCACTTAGTTTCCTGAAACAGTTTTCCTGCTTTAAAATTTTATACAGAGCTGAAGAAAGCAGGTCAATGTGATTTTCATGCACAACCCATTGCGGATCCTGAGCGTGGAAGTAAACGGCAAAGTCACTGATCTTGTACATCCCCATTTTTAACTGTGTGTGGGCTAAAGGAGGACATTGTCACCAGTGAAGGTCAGTGTGGTGCTCTCTGGATGCTGACGGATGCCAGCTCCCATCAGCCCAGCCTGCGTAGCCCAGTGGTCAAGGGTGATGGGCGCTGTGGTCCTTGCAACATCTGGAGGGCATCGCATTGGCTCTTGAACCTTTTCTTCCACACTGCCAACAGCAATGGTAGCTTTGGCAGAACACATCCCATAGAGACTTTGGATACTTAGCCCCCATTTGCCTGTGTTGGTTTACAAGTAGGGCCCAGGAAATTGGGTGTGTAAGCAGGAGAGTGCTGGCAGAACCTCTCTTCCATTAGCTGCTGGTGGACTTGGAAAGGAAGTCTGAGAGCCCTTTATCTTAAAATCAGGTCACAACCACACCATCTGTTTAAATCACATGGCTTCCCCCAAAGAATTCTGGGAACTGTAACTTGCAGGGGGAGTATGTGAATGCTCCTGGGGTTACTTGAGCTGGAGAGAAGCCATGAGCTTTAAATGGTTGTGACCTCGGCTTTTGTGGGAGAAAACGAGAGAAGAGAAAAATAGGTGTGGAGAGTCCATGAGATTAAGGCTTAACACAAGGGCCGGAAGAGAAGCCCCTTTGTGGGCTGGATTGAGAATACAGGCTGCTGTCTGCCCATCCTGTGTCCCAGAAACTCCCAAGACCTTTGTGTTTGGTGGCCAATATGAGTAACTTCCTTTCTTTAAAATAATAACCCTACCGTGTGATCTTTTGGGGGTGTGGGGGGGGGAGGTGGAAGGAACTGTTTCTTGGTGCTTTGTAAGGGGATTTCCCCCTAATAAAACAAATTGTTACTTGTGTATGGAAAACAACTAAACAGATTTTTTATGGTCCATTGTGTTTTTCATAATGGAAGATGTAGTTGTGTGAACTCTGCGAGAAAGAAAGGTTTGGTGCTTCAAAAACTCCTGCGTTATTTGGAATGATTGGTGAACAAATTCTGTCTTGGATCCCTCCCCCCTTTTTAAAATCACGTTGAGTGATCTCAGTGATGCTTTAAGGAATTTAAACTTAATAAAACTGCAGAATAAATTCTCATCTTTATTGTGGAGTGAATTGATCATACTTTGTAAGGAGCAGAGGTCAGTAAATCCTCCCTTCTTCCCTCCTCTTCAGCTTCTCCACACTGCTGCTTCTCCTAGTCCAGGTGGGGGGGTTGTAGCCTGGGGGCCACATTCCCTCCTGGACAGCCTTCTGAGGGCCATGTGCTGGTGGTGGGTGGGGCCAGTCAAAAGTGGGTGGAGCAAGAAAGGTAAATGTTGCCCCATACAGTAGGCCAGTTTCTCCACACACTCAAAGCTCCCTTCTCTGTCCTCCATGTAGGCGATTCTCTCCGTTCCGTGCCCACCACACATTCAGAGGCCCCCAGAAGCAGGCATTGCATCATCCTTGCCGATGGAATAGAGGTTTCATCACAGAGCCTTGAGAAGGGGGGCAAAAGTGAGGCTGCATCATAAACTGGGCTGCTGTCCCTTACAGGGATCAGATCTGCAACCTTGACATGATCAGCACCACACTAACCAAACGAGCAAGTGCTCTTTATTGGGCATGATTTGTCAGGGTGGTTATACATGACTCTGCTTTCAGTAACGCTGGCACATGCAAACGCTTTGTTGTTTTTTTAAAAAAAAAAATATTGGTTTTTCACAATTTGTATAAACACAAACAATACACAATACAAACATACGAACACATAAACAAACATATATAATTTCGAATCCTTTTTTCTTAAACCTTACTTTGCCGACTTCCCCGTACCTCCCCTTTCTGCATCCCAATTCCCAAATTTGTTTCAGCAAATCCTCCCCCTTGATTTTATCTAATTTCCCTTGTTCTTTTCTTTTAATCTTTTACAGCTGTAATCTCCTTTTTTCTATAACCTCAACATTTTAGCACTCATTAATTTTACAGTATTTCTTAAAATAAATTTTAAATTTCTTCCAATCTTCTTCCGCCGTCTCTTTCCCCTGGTCTCGGATTCTGCCAGTCATTTCAACCAGTCCCATATAGTCTATCACCTTCATCTGCTATTCTTCCAGAGTGGGTAGATCCTGTGTCTTCCAATATTTTGCGATGAGAATTCTTGCTGCTGTAGTAGCATACATAAAAAAAGTCCTGTCTTTCTTTAACACCAATTGGCCGACGATGCCCAAGAGAAAGGCTTCTGGTTTCTTAGGAAAGGTACATTTAAGTACCTTTTTCATTTCATTATATATCATTTCCCAGAAGGCCTTAATCTTCGGGCACGTCCACCAAAGGTGAAAAAAGTACCTTCAGTTTCTTTACATTTCCAACACTTATTGTCAGGCAAATGATAGATTTTTGCAAGCTTGACTGGGGTCATGTACCACGTGTAAATCATTTTCATAATATTCTCTCTTAAGGCATTACATGCCGTAAATTTTATACTGGTGGTCAACAACTGTTCCCAGTCAGCAAACATAATGTCACATGCAAACGCTTTGGGGCAGGCATATGGCTTCATTTCCAATCAGTGCGTGTCCCATAACTTCCTCCTGAAATTCTGTATCTTTTCAGAGCATACATATTCTGGGGTTGCTTTTTTTGTGTGTCCTGATGTGGTTGCCTCTCCAGACCCCAGTAACACTGCAGCAGTATCACAGAACAACTAATAAAATGGAATAATTTGCACACTCTCCTGCTTAAATCCAGCACTCGTGCATTATTTTTGCTGCACAGCACCCCCACAAAAATCACCAGTCTGGAAAAACCCTAATATTGCAAATAAAGACACCATAAGTCCGTGTGGGGCTGCTGTCGTTTAATTTCAAAGGTGAGATACCTTTGCAATGTGATGGCAGTTGTGGGCAGTCCTACTGCTCAGAAAAAAAAGTAGATTCAGTTTTGACAATGTCCCTTCTATATTTTCTAATTTATGCATGTAAGACTGCAGGTTTTGTTGGAAGTTGATCAATGCCATTTTATTATAAAATCAATAAAATATTCTAAAAAGAGAGAGGTGCTGAGTACACCCCTGGCCCAGGCAAATGGTATTCCTGCCTGGGGCACCCGTGGTACTGGTCTCATCGCACCAGCACCCCCCACAAACCTGCCCATGACCAAGCTCCTCCAAAGCCTTGCACCCCCAGTTCCTTCTCCAGCATTCTTAAACGTACATGGATTCATCATTCATGCAAAATGGCTGGCATTTACAAAGCACTGTGATCTTTATTAATTAGCAAATATGGAATAGTACATTAATCTGGTGGTTTGTTAAGAGTCATTGGGAATTGTAGCTCTGCTTGGGGTCAACTTTACTGCCCAGAATTCTTTCAAGGCATAATGGGTCCATAGCCTAGGGATGTAGGGGGAGGGGGCGGGATTCAATTCTGCTCCCAGTCCCGCGGGGCGGGGGGCGGGCGACTCCGCCCTGGACGAGGGAGGGAAGGGGCGGCGAGGGCGGCCGGAGCCCCGCTGGGAGGAAGGGCCAGGCAGCCGGCCGGCCGGGCGCGCCCGAGGCGTCTCCCGAGGGGTTGCGGGGCGAGCGGAGAGTCTTTGCCGACGGGGACCTGGCGGGTTTCTGCCGGCCGCCGCCTTCTGCTGGCCTCCGCTCTCTCGGAGGATGGCAGCGGCCCGCCCGGGATGCGCAGAGACTTTTCTCGCAGGTTTTCCCGAGGGTTTTGTTTTTCTGTCCTGAGCCTGCTCACCTGGAAGCAGCTGGGGAAATTTAGGCTTGGCTGACAGCTTGCAAAAAGGTAACACTGATTTATCATTTTCTTTATTTCTCATAAAAATACATCATGAAAATTTTAAAAGAAGTTAAAAACAAAAGGAAATTAAAAACAGACACCAGTAGCCCATGCTTGGAGTCATTATCTGTATAGGCCTGGCAGAAAAGTTTTCAGCAGGTGTTTAAAAGTTGGCACAGGAGGTGCCTGCTGACTCTCCAGTGACAGAGAGTTCCACAGGACTGGGCCAATGACATTTCCTTATGGATTGCTGTACTGGGCAGTCTAAAGGAGACAAGGCTTCATGACAGCAGGACATGTAGTACAGCACAGTCTCCAGGGAAGGAGCACCAGACCTTTATTTAGAAGTATGTGAGCCAGGATTGGCGATGAGGCATCACACTTTGTAGTTACTTGCACAAAAATGAACTTTTGGGTGGAGGTGATGGTGTGCACACTTCTGTATTAAAGCTTCATAAGCAACTAGGAACCACATTCAGCCACAGGACTTTGAAGTCAGGCTTGCCTCTTTTTTAACCAGAGTAGGCCACCACACAACAACCCTGGTTTCCTGCCCAGGTGCTCGATCAGCCGCCCAATGCCCCTTTAGGTGGCGCTCAGGCAATCCCTGCTCTTTGTTGCTAATAGTCAACTGCTTGTAAACGATGCTAATTGAGACTTCCTTTGGCTGTTGGGAGCAGCTCCATGGACCACCTGGATTCACAGTGAGACTCTTGTGTGGTCCACAGCAGCTGGTCTGTGTGGTTGAACTTGCACCATGCCATCTGGGGGATGGAGCTCTTCTGCTTTGCACCCAGAAAACTCAAAGCCTGAAGATCTGTAACTGCCTCTTGCTTATTTTCATCATTTTTCTTTTCCATCAGTTTCTTCAACCAGCTGGCAACTTGGAGGCATCCGTGTCAGTTTGCATCAGCAAGTGTTTAGGTGGCTGGGCAGCCACTTGCCTTTATTCCGATGCTCTTGGGGCAGAAATAGTTAGAGAAATGTTAGCGAAGGAGAAAAGAACATAGTTGTGGTGAGTGGTGACTGAGGGAGGGGGTAAGTGAGTGCAGATTATAGGAGCAGAACTAGGAGCTTGCGTGTGCCTGAGAGAGGGATTCTGATCCAGAGCTTCGTGTCTTTTGCAGTACACAGATGGAGCTCTTGTGCAAGTAAGCTTTGCCACTGATTTTACTTGCAAGGCACAGCTCCATGTGGGCCATGGAAGGTGTGTATTACACTAGGTATTACACTATGGTAAAATCATAGGTATAACCTCACTTGCACGTAACACCGTTTGTGAATTGGATCCCGCTCCATCCCACTAAGAGTCCTAGTTTTGAGCCAAATGTCTTCAGTTGTGTCTTTTTACAGTCATGAGAACTACTCATTTGCTTTTTGTGTGTCTGGTGGGTTGCAATTAAAGTGGCAGTTCTTGGAATCTGATGCCTGCGTGGAGCTAGTCATGTTGGATCACCCAAAATGAATGCCCCGCTTAGGGTAGAAACACTGAGAAATTATGTCCTGGTAAAAACAATAGCAAGGGCTTCAGGAAGACAACTTACAAGGGTGCTGAGGTAATAAGCAGGTCTGCAATATTTAATTGATTAATCTAACCAATTAAAAAAACCCTTTGATTACATAGTGCTCTTTGATTAATCTGTAGCAGATTTGACATAGGCATAATCTTAGCAATATGAAGTACCCATAGAACTGAATTTGGCAACTACTGTTTCCCTCTCTTCAACAAGGAACTGTGTTGTTGCTTCAGCATTATTTTTGCTCAGATTCAGATTTGTTCAATTAATTTGCTGAAACTCATACTATTTATTTGCTAAGATTTCTTTAATCGGGTAGACAGCCCAAGTAATCGGGTGTGGGGTTGTGTGATTTTATCAAGGTAGTAGGAATCCCACCTGTGCTCATAGTATTTCAAACAGAACAGATTGTGTGCTCACTTGCTTAACTTAATACAGACCACATGGAAAAGTAACCTCACAGTTGTCCTCCACCTTTGTCATGTAGGGGTTCAGTTCTCCGACATTAGCTGAGATGCAGACCAGGATGAGAAGATTCTCGGTGTACATCTTACCAGCTCTATTACTTGCATGCTTGGTCTACTTAAGGAGAGATGCCAAGCTGGTTGCGTCTTTGGCAAACAGAGAACTGCGCAGGCCAAACGTGAGCGTTCCCAAGCTGGTGAAATCAAGCAAATGCTTGCCAGACATGATGGTCGTGAATTCCTTTCCCTCCCTCCCTGAGGTTCACCGTGTTTTCTTAACCTATAAACACTGCCGGAATTTCTCGACATTGCTGAAGCCCTCCAGATGTGCTGCAGAGACCTTCCTCTTGCTAGCAATCAAGTCCAGCCCTGTGAACATAGACCGCCGCGCAGCCATCAGGAGCACCTGGGGGAAGGAGGCCATTATTGGTGGGAAATTGGTGAGGCTCCTGTTCTTGCTTGGCCGCTCAGAGATCAAAGTTCAGGCTCACTCCCTCCACCAGCTTTTGGCCTATGAAAACCTGGAGTTTGACGATATCCTCCAGTGGGATTTTGTTGATAACTTCTTCAACCTGACACTGAAGGAGCTGCATTTCCTTCGGTGGGTGGCAGAGGACTGCCCCCATGCCTGCTTTGTGTTGAAGGGCGATGATGATGTCTTTGTGAACACCTACAACATTGTAGAGTTCCTTGAGCATCTGGACCCTGACAAATACCTTTTTGCTGGGGATGTCATCAGCAAAGCCCGGCCAATCAGGAACACCAACACCAAGTATTTCATCCCAGAGTCAATGTATCCGGCATCCTTCTATCCACACTATGCTGGTGGCGGCGGCTATGTCATGTCACGGCTGATGGTGCAGCAGCTGCAGGTGGCGGTTGAGGACACGGAGTTGTTCCCAATAGACGATGTCTTTGTTGGGATGTGCTTGGCCAAAATGGGGATCATCCCAATGCACCATCCTGGCTTTAAGACCTTTGGAATCCAGAGGCCCTTTAATCCCTTTGATCCCTGCCTGTACAAAGAACTGATGATTATACACAAACTGAACCCAACAGAGCTGTGGGTCATGTGGACGTTGCTGAAAGACGACAACCTCCGATGTGCCACGTCAGTAACTCAGAAACTATAGGATAGATTAGGATGTGTCTGGTGCAGTAAAACTACCAGACTGAGACTTTGATAGGAGCTGGCTTAAATTGATATAAACAGATATCTTTCCTTTTTTTATAAGATTATTTATGGTAGAATAATTTTATTGCACTGATTTCCCACCCCCGAAATTGTTTACAGATGTCCTCAAAAGTTAGCAACCTGCCACACCCAGAGGCAGCTGCGGAGGAGGAGTGGGGGGGGGAGGGTTTGCTTTCATGCTTTTCCAGGTAGCATCTTCTCCCTGGTACTGGAGTAAATGGCTGTGGCCAGGCTCTCCCTGCATCCTAAAATAAAGTCGTCTCTTGTTTCTGTTTCTTTGGTTACCTGCTGCACCAGCTTCACCTTGACTGGAAGTACTCATCAGGAGTACATTGGTTCATAAAGAGAAAAAACTTCAACTTGAGAGAAAACATTAAAAAATCGTATTTTATCTGTTGAAGCACTACGGTCAAAGGTCAAGCAACCAGTGTAATACTTTAGCAGTCTTTGTAAATGTCTCACTAGCGAATATGTGAAGTCTCAAATATTCTGGGGGAATGTTGATTGCAGGATGTGGTGTGAGGGCACACAAAATGGAGCTACGCAGGTTTAGTCTGTTCAGTGCCTGATAAGGCTATCAAAGACTACCAGCCATAATGACTATGTTCTTCCACTATTGTCAGAGGAAACCTCCCTCTCAGCACCATTTGCTGGTACTTACAGATGAGGAGACTGCTATGGTACCCAGGTTCTGCTCATGGGCTTCCCAGAAGAGCAGGATGCTGACCACTGGCCTGGTCCAGCAGACTCTTTTTATAAGCAGAGAGCACCAGTGGATACCCTCGGTTACATGATGGTGAAAGGCAGGATTTGTTTTTAACAGAAAAGGCACAACTAATAACATTCCCCATCAGACCAACCCCATGTCTCCTCTACACAGGTTTAGATCAGTTTAAAACATGTTTAATAATTTTCATGGCTTCCAGACGAGGGATGAGCTTATAAAAGTAAAAATCCCATAATGCTCAGGGAGAGAGGACCCACAACAGCTAAACTTGTTAAAATGTCATCAGCTAGGTTGGATTCTCCCCTTCTTACATTTTCTCAAGCTGCATCTTTTGCATTCCCTTCTCCTGAAAATCTCTGGGCCTTCCATGCTGCAGTTTTTGTTTTGATGGACTGCCTTGTTGTCTCCAAAAAAGCATCATGCATTGTCAAACAGCAGAAATCCAAATCATTGCTGACAAGGCCCACAAGTCCCGGCTGTTCCTTTTAGCATACCTTTCCTGTATTTAAAAAAAAACTGTGACTACTTTCTTTTCTGATGCAATCTGATTTATGCTTCCCTAAAGTTGGGAGCTGGTGGGTGGAGAATAGAACATTAAATTTCGTTTGCAATCTATGAGAACGGTGTCTTTCTTGGGGAGGCATAGATGTGTTATTATTTTTGCAATTAGTGTGTTCATGCAGGGCTGTAATTGATAGCAAGGGGCATTCAATTATGGTGGTATGAAGAGGAGATGAAAGGACACTTGTGTGTCTCTTGAGCCATGATGCGTGCAGCAGTGAGAAGTGAATGTTTGTGTGCAACAGTTCCATCCAACCAAGTGATTTGCCTTTACAAAAAGCCTAGCCCACCTTTCTTTCGCATTACCTGGCTCACATAGCATTCCAAAGGGTTCTCTTCACTTTGTGTTTGAGCAAGATAAAACCCACCTCTATATGTCATAAGCTCCAAGCTATATAGAGGTACCGTATTTTTCACCCTATAGGACGCACTTTTTCCCCTCCAAAAATGAAGGGAAATGTGTGTGCGTCCTATGGGGCGAATGCAGGCTTTCGCTGAAGCCTGGAGAGTGAGAGGGGTCGGTGTGCACTGACCCCTCTCGCTCCCTGGGCTTCAGGCAGCTATCTGCAAGCCTTGCAAGCCCGGCGGGAGGTCCCACGGGCTTGCAAGGCTTGTGGGCAGCAGCCTGCAGCCCACAAGCTCGGGGGATAGCGGGGAGGCCCAGCACCGCCACCCCGCTATTCCCCGACCTGGTCTGGAGGCTGGCGGGGGGGGGGGAGAAGCAAGCTTGCTCCCCCCCCCCGCCAGCCCCACAAGCTCGGGGGACAGTGGGGCAAGCCGCTGCTCCACGGAGGCTAGAGAGGCTGTCCCTGAAGGCAGAAGAGGGAGAGGGAGCGCTCCATCTCCCTCTTCTAGCTTGGGGATGGCTGCGCAAACCTGGGGGGGAAATAAAATTTTTTTCCTTGATTTCCCCCCCCCCAAAAAAAACCTAGGTGCGCCCTATGGGCCGGTGCGTCCTATAGGGCAAAAAATACGGTATATTTGATTTGAAACACAGGTTTTGTTGGAGTTAGATTAAATGCACTTATGAGTAAGTCATATTGAATGTGCAAGATTGCACTGAAAATTTTAACCACTTGTCTCGAAAGGTGCCTTTTAGTAGCGTAATAGATGCTGTGCAACCTATTCTCCCCATCACCTTTTGAATTTTTTTACTCCATAATGTTAGGACAACAGATTATTCCCATTGCTGGGTGCAGCTATCTGAACTGAATGATTAAATTATTGTTGGTGGTGGTGGTTGTGTATTAGTGGTGGTGGTGGTAATGAGACACCCTTGTGTGACTTCACCTACTGTGTGCTAGCATGTAGATCACCTGTGCCATATTGGGACTATTGTCTGCATAGTCCACTTTTGAGAATCTGCCTTTAGCTACAGTTAAAAGAAGTCCCGCTAACTTTTATTTTTAAAAAGAGGTTGCTAAAGTTCACATAATTAGGGGGGAGCATATACACACACAAATGACATTTATCTTTTAAACTGACTTTCTGGCAACTTGTGAAATTTCAGGTGCAATAATAGTTGGCATGACTTCATTTCCTTTACAACCCAAGTAAATATTTTCAAAGAAAAAACCGAACCCTTTTGAAATTGAAGGTACAATTAGCTCCAGGCTTTTGAGAGTTTGGGGACCTGTTACTGAATCATCTTCATTAGCCATTCTAACAATAGATCCCCACAGCCAAGAAAGGACCCCTCAGCTGGCTACTTTCACATTTGCATAGTTGATTTAAATAGAAACACTTTCCCACAAATCAGAAATACAACTTCCAATGTCCAAGACCTGCAGCTAACAAGGTTGGCATTTAAACTTAGTGCCTCCTTCCCCCATCAAAGTTGGGGGCAAAATCCTCAAGGCTAGCAACACTTCAGTCTTCACGCAGGTAGGCTTCTTCATCGGTTTCCTCCACGCTGGCTTGTCGACCGGCTGGCAGCAACGGTGGCTCTTCTGTCAGCTTCATGAGCTCCTCAGTTTGAGCTTCCGCCAGCTTAGTCTCTGCTTTCTGCGACAGCTGCCGCACCTCTTGCACTTGGGTTTTCACCAGCTGAATGTGGTTATGTGTTGAAACGGATGCTTGATCAGCTCCTGAAAAAGTAAGGTTAAAATCAGCAGATTTACACCACAACACTGATTGGACTTGGGTCCAGGCACAGATCCAAGGGTGTTCATGGATGGGCACATGTCATTCACATTAAGACATGGCTGTCATATGACAGCAACGTGCAGACATACATGGTTGCAGATGCAGACTTTCCTTGCACCCGTATTGCAGAATTCCTTCCATTATTTTCTTTCACCACATCACAGGACAACAAATCCTGAGGCTGGTTTAAAAAGATCTCTCCAAACATGGTCTGCATTTGATGAAACACATATATGCATGTTGTGCTATTTTCTTTTAACATCTCCAATATGCTTTTGGAAGGGGGGGGGGCTTCTATGGTACAACCCAAACTCCAAAATCAGGTGTGGGAACACCCCTACACGTACACTCTTCTGGACCAAAGTGTTTGAGAGACAATTCAAGTGAATACAACTTGTCCTAAGATGCAAATGCCTTGGAAAGGACAACAGTGGGGAGCTATTCAGTGATGGGGATATGCTTCAGTGAATAATACCAGACTGATATGCTGCTTCTGCTGCCATCTCTGAAAGGCGCAATGCAGTCATCCACCTGGATTCTAACTTCAGGTACTCCTGTTGCTTCGCAGTCATCTAAAGAAAAAAGCTACAATGAGAAACAGCATCTGAACTTGCTTATTCCACCAAAAATAAACATTTTATAAGCAGGTTAGGTTAAATAAAAGCAAACTTCTGATTTGGCACAATTCGTTTACAACCACTCTCATTTGAACTTACAGCTGTATATCCGATCACTGTTAAGCCTGCTTTTTTATTTTTATTTTTAAAAAGCTGTGTTTCAAGTGAGAATGGAGTAAGGAATTTGAAATCAGGCCTTTGGGGTCCATATCCAGAATATCAGTGCTGGAATACTGGTTCCTGAAAAAGATGCATTGAGTCCAGGTTTCTTGCTGGTTCCTTACCTCTACTCGAGCACCAATGATCACCTGCCAAACTGCATCCTCCTCATTGGAATTCATTTTCCCAAGGAGGTGTGTGTATTTCTGGTACAGTGACACCAACGTGTAAACTGCCTGCAACAGGAAACAACCCAGACTCAGTAGCACCCAGTTAACTAAAAGTTTGTGTTATGCTACAGAATTCAGAAGTTGAGAGACAGAGCATCTTACCGTTGTATACTCTGTTAGAGCTTCAATTAACGCATATGTTGTTTGAGAGAGAAGGGTACCAGTGCTATCGGTTACTAAAGACACAGCTCTTCGGATTAACACTTCATTGCTAAGTGAGCTTGGATCATGTTTCTGAAAGACAAATATTATGCGTTTGCCAGGTTGCTTTTCAAAATAATAGCTCTTCAAGATCTGGAAACCTGACATGGCTGCCGGCAAAAAAGAAAAAAGCCAGAAGTCATTAACTTTAAATAATATTTTATTAGCGTAACAGTGAGTACACCAATCAAAAGTATAAATATATATATGAATGTGTAAAATATATAAAATGATACCAAAATGATAATACTATCTGTTATTTATAAGAAAAAAATGACCTATAACAACTAGAATGGTAAAACCAGTGTTTGCTCAGATAAAACCCATTTAAATTAATGGACCTAAGTTAGACATGTTGTCAGAGCTGCTTCCAGATCCGAGCTCACAGAGGATCACGCTAGCCAGCGTTCACTGTATAAAAGTCTTTATTGATTTACAGTTTCCATTTCCAAGCTGCAGCGCGCAACTCTACGTCTTATAAGCTAGACCGGCGAAGCTCCGTCTGAGTCCCCGCCTCCTGTACACCAACTTAATACCCTAGCCTTACTCCACCTTTTCCTCCTGACCATTCTTCTCTGGGTCCCTCTGCCCCCCGTGGTCTCTTCCTTCCGGGACTCTTCTGACGCTGACCCCCCGGACCCTTCTGTCTCCTTGCGGCGGGCTTTAGGACCTGGCTCCCTTTCCGGGCTGCTTACTGTGCCGCCTTCCTGTGCATTTGAACTTGGCGCGCGCGCCCAACCTCCCACTTTCCGTTTGACCGTTTCTTCTCTCTCCGATGGAGGTGTGGCCACTCCTGACTCATGTCCTCCCCCCTGCGGCGAGCCGCCTGGTCCTGATGCCTGGCGCCCTTCCTCCCCACTGCGCTCTGTTGGGGATGTTGGCCCCGATTTCCAACTGCTGCTCTCTGAACCCCCCTTTGTCGCTTCTTCCTGGGGTGTCCCCCTAAGCTCCCCCCTTGCTCTGGTCACTGGCGCTCCTTTCTGTGAATCTTCCGATTCACTGGAAAGACTCGGAGATCTCGGGTCGTCGTCATCGCTCATCTTTCCTTCGGACTCCTCCCCTTCACTCTCTGTTTCCTCCCTTGCCCTTGCCTCTGCTCCTGAACCCCTGACACATGTCCATTAATTTCAGTAGGTCTGCTGTGAGTAAAACCTGTTAACTAATTATTGAAACCTAGTACAATGTTTACTTATCCTCAGGCAATTCCTAATAAAGTATGTGGCTCAACATTATCCCATATTTACATAATTAAAAAGTCTCTACTTTTCACTGAACAGATTGCCAAGGCTTTTCTTCTTTTGTTCTGAGTTTGTCAGTTTTATCATATGTCCAATATCTCACACCTTAGCTCTCCACTCATCTGAAGTCAGAGCATTGGGTTTCCCCCAGTTATAACTAATGGTGATCTGTGCAGCTGTCAATAGATGAACTGTTAGTTCTTTACCTTCTGGTAAAACTAAAACCTTTCCATAACCAAATAAAATAACTAGAAAATGCATTGGGAAAAGCCAAATGTTGTGATTTCTCCGTTAATTATATGAGGAAAAAATAAAGCAGTAATGGTACCTTAGCAGCTAGGTGCTGTATGCTTATAATAAGAACCTAAGAAAAGCCTGCTGGTTCAGGCCAATGGGCCATCTTGTTCTCACAGTGGCTCACAAGATGCAGGTGGGAAACCAGCAAACAGGATTCAAGTACAAGAGCACTCCCCTTTCGTAGTTTCCAGCAACTGGTATTCAGAAGCATTTATGCCTCCAATTGTGGAGGCAGAGCACAGTGTTGAACCAGACCAACAAGGATGAGCAACTGAATTTTTAGTTCTTTATTAGCAAAGCACTTGGTTACATCACAAGAATACTCATGCTGACTCATGTCTAGGCACCTACGACTAGCAGACCCGTGCTCTGTCTTGGACAGCTGGAGCTACAGTGTGGCCCCATCCCCTCCTGTCTTAAACTTGAAGTGCATGGATCCTCCTCAACAGCAGCTCTAGCTGTTCCAGGCGCTACACGCCTCTCCTTGAGCGTGGAGACAACAAAGTGGGGTTTCCAAAACCATTACTGTCTCTAGAAGCACCCCCGTCTCTCCAATATCCGAGGCCTCCTGCAGCTCTTCTGTCTCTCATTGCCCTGTCTCCTCTTCCTGACTTTCCTCTTGCACCACCAGTCTCTGCCTCCCTCGGCTCACACAGCACCCCCTCCCATTCCTCTGGCTCCTGCCCATCCCTGACAAATAGCCACATTTTCACATACTGTTTAAACAGCTGCAAACAAGTAGAGACACAGATGTCAGGAGGCAGCAAGTTCCAGATAAAAGAGTAATAAGGACAGAAAGGCTGGAGGTGTAAATAGAAGAAAAATTCAACCCCAAATGGAAGGGAAATGATTTGTTTTAAAAAAGAGAGACTACCAAAGAATTTAAAAATTAAGTTGAACCTTTGGTCCTGGCATTGTAACCGATAAATATTTCCCAGAGGGTTACCTGTGTAATAGGAATTGCAGAGAAGGTTACTCCAAACCCCAGTGCTACCACTTTGCTCCATGGTCCCCTCAATCCTGACATGCAACGAGCTTTACCATTTGCCAAGATGGGAAAACTGTGCCTAGGGGGGAAAACATATCCATCTTAGGTACAAGTGCTATAAGCAAAATGAATTCTGGAGGACAAATGAGCAAAGATCCACCATATTTGGAGTCCACTGCCAGCCAAGTCCTGCTTACAGTCCTCTCATTTCAAGAGTCGGGCTGTTAGGAAACTGAGCAGAAACTCCTTAACTGTACACATCAATGTATTCCTGTTGTGTTTTATGATTTTCCTGATATTGTAAGTGAGCTGGAACTGGTCAGTGACCATGATAATAAAATTCAATTCAACTGTACATCTGTCACTGCAAAACAGTCTACCTCCTCCAGAATTTAGACTATAAAACATTTTCAAAGATACCTTGTACCTTTGAAGATGCAGATATTGATTTCTTTATTTGCTCACGGTGCAATACAAGCAAAATAATCCAAATAAAACAATACAGGCAAACTACGTCCAGAACGAGCAGTTAAAAATCACAATAGCAACAGTTAGAAGAGAGATTTGTACAGTGAATACAAACTGGGTTCTGTTGTACTTAGTTGGGTGTCCAGATCAAATTTCGCTTCAATTATCTACAGAGGATTTACTAATTCACTGCAGGGGCCGCTACTATAGGAGGCGGCAGCACCTCCGGGAGCGAATTCATCCCAGGCGGACGTCGCTATGGAAGTGAACTGAAGCAAAAGGCGCGGCTGGGGGAGACACAGCTGCGGGGGCAGCAGAGCGAAGTGGAGGAAGCTGGTGCCTATCCACAGATACCTGAAGAAAGCGTAGCAGCTCCGCAGCCACCGGCTACTCAAGGCCGTCGCCATCTTGGTTCAGTCAAGGCGCAGCGGAAACACGTCATCACCAGCGCCACGGCTAATGCCATAGAGCTATTTCGTAAGGAGGGACGTAGCCCTCCGCGCTGCTTTTCTTCTGCGAGAGTCGTTTCGCGCCGCTGCCTTCCTCAGAGGCTGATCCCGGCTGGGTCTACGAGGGATTTATACAGCTAGAACGACGACAAAAATCCTCATTATTAGGAAGCCGCCGCCTTCATCGTCACTTCCGCTCGGGTTCTGTTTATGTCTTCGCAGAGCAGGAAGGAGAACGTGCGCGCTGCAGAGATGCGCTCCTCTATGGACACGGCAAGCTTGTTACCCGCCCGCCGCCACGGGCGACGACGCGCCTCCGAGTCCCACTTGCTGGAAATCCTGAGCGAGATGGAATTGGCGTCGAGGGCTATGGGGACGGAGCGTCCTTTCGTCTGGTCCTGCAAAATCCATCTGTTTAAATGACCCAGCGGCTGTTTCTTTACCGGAAGTTGAGCCCTTGTGGCTCTGATATTTTTCTGGCTCTAGGCGGTTTCAAGCTTTTACGCATGCGTCGGGGTCAGAAGCGGGGGGGGGGAGGGCCCCTTGCGTGTTAGCACGTGATCCTGTTGGCGGGAGAGACCCCGTGGCGCGTGCGCGTGGCGAGCCGCCCCCCCCCCGCCCGCCCGGCCCTCGCTGGGCGCCCAGAGGGGGAAAGCGCGCCCTGCCTTCTCCTGTCGCGCTGCCCGAGGCGGCCGAGAAGAGACCCGGGTGGCTCTTTTATGTTGAATAGAGCTTGCCTCAAGTTTGTGCTGTATATTTTGGTCTCAGACTTCCAGAGTAGCTGACATATTAAAACAGAAAAAGCACACGCAAAGGAAATAGAAATAATATGAAAAATCGCAAGAAGCAGAAGCGCAGCATGACAAATCAGCCCAAAATAAAAACAACAAGCAAAAACCCTCCCAGGAGTAAAACACATCTACAGATAAAACAGATGAAAACAGGGAGGAATCAAGAATGAAGAACAATTAAAAGATTACTAGAACACACACACAGAAAGATCACAGCACCAGCCCTTTCCTTAAAAACAGTTGGTTACCAAAAGCCTATTGAAACCAGAAAACTCTCCCAAGTGCCGGGGGAAGGTCAACGAGGAGGAAGCCAGTTTAGCTTGCCTAGGGAGGGAGTTCCACATTCTGGCTGGGGGCAGCCACTGAGAAGGCCCTGTCCTGTGTCCCCCCCCCCCCAGTGTGCCTGTGAGAAGATCTCCACCCAGGCAGGACTGTAGCGGGGAATAGAGTCTTTCAGACAGAGCGGACCTAAGTCATGGACCTACAGTCCCATAAAGGTCCCATCTGCATATGCCTGTGTGATGCTTTAAGAAGACCAGAAGAGCCGGCTGGATCCGGCCAAGGGGACCCATCTAGTCCAGCCTCCTGTTCTCACAGTGACCAACCAGATCCTGCCTGTGGGAAGCCTGCAAGCAGGACATGAATATGACAGCACACTGCCCAGCTGCAGTTTCCAGCATTGCTTGCAAGGCTTTAATAAACGTAACATTTCATAAAATGGCATCTAGACCAGATCTCAGCCCTTCTGAACATCAGAAGCATTAACTTGTAAATACATATACATTGTACACCATTACAATGGTAATGAACATTTCCCTAAATCAGTGTTTCCCAACCGGTGTTCCGCGGCACACGAGTGTGCCGTGAGACGTTGCCTCGTGTGCCGCGAGATGCCTGGAGGGAGGCGGGCGAGTCGGGCGGCGAGAGGCGGGGCGGCGGCGGCGAGGAGAGGCCGCGCCTCCTGCTGCTGCCTGGCGCTCCTCCTCGCAGCCGGCAGCGCTGCCTGGGCGCCTCCGCGCGACTCCGCCTCGCTGGGTTTGGTCTCCCAGCAGAGACGGGTCACACGCGCCCCTCCCTCCCTCCCTCAGCCTGCGCGGAGGGAGAGCCAGAGAGAGGCATCGCTCCTGCGCGGCGGGAGAGGGAGCAGCCGGAGCGATGCCCCAAACGAAGGCATGGGACCGGAGGGGAAATCCTCTCCGAGGAGGATTGAGCGCAGCTGAGAGAAGCCTTTTGAGGAGCTGCCGTGTCCCCTGGAAACCCCCTTCCCAGCTCTGCCTGCCTGCCTGCCCAAAGCTTGGAGGTTCCCCGGCAAGGGGGAGGGAAAAAACTTTCACTTTTGTGCGTCCCTCCCGGCGTGACGCTGCGCGCTGACGTCACCGGGCGGGGCTTTAATGGTGGTGTGCCGCGAGATTTTTTTTCAGTAAACAGGTGTGCCGTTGCCCAAAAACGTTTGGGAAACACTGCCCTAAATATAAACTGAAAGATTTGATGAACATTAAGCAAATTAAAACCTATAGTAGAATAGCTAACTTTAAGTGTTAGTTTCATGGTGCTCAGATTTATATAATATTTAATTAGATGTATAAAATACCACTTCTTTTTTTAATTTAATTTTTTATTGAATTATTATGCAGATACAAACGAAACAAAGTATACAAACATTTCAACTGAATAAAAAGAAAAAGAAAACAGAGCAAACACAAAAAGAACATAAGCATAATACAACGTAACTATAATAGGCGTCCCAGAATTTCATTTCTCTACCGAGATGCTGACCCTTCTGGGGTGGATCTCTTTTTATTATACTTTTGGGTTTTTGACTTCCATCGACCTCACAGTGGTTCATTTCCTATAACTAAAACAATATCTCTATATTTCAATAAATTCCTCATCTTGGTATAAGGAGACATTTTCCCACTCACGGGTTTATTCAAAACACAACCAATCTTGGTTGTTGAACCTTAACTTGATAGGTGGGTATTTAGGCATTCCCAGTCTTTCTGGACTATTTTATTTGACTTGGTCCTTAAGGCTTCAGTCTCCTTAGTGAGTCCCAAGTACTCACTCAGCTTTTGTAGCCATTCTTCTCTAGTTGGTATATGGTTACCCTTCCAGTACTTGGCTATTAATACCCTAGCCGCCGTCACTGCATAGATAAATAATTTTAATCTTTCTTTTGGAATATTGTCAGTTAGAATCCCAAGAAGGAATGATTCCTTTTTTTGTGTGTGTGTGTGAAATGTAATTTTTAGTAATTTTTTTCATTTCCTCATAGATTGTGTCCCAAAATATAATTTCTTTCAGGGTTTAAGGTAACAATCTTAGCAGACCTGGTACCACGATAAACTATTATATGGGTAACAGAAAGGTTAAATGTTGTCACTTTTTCCTAAAAAAAATAATAATATCAATTTGCATTGATTACTTCAGGTATCCCATGTAGATACCTTCAGAACATTCTGTTTTTTAAGTCCTCCTATTATTTGTGTTTATTTTTGTTTTGCTGTTACAAGGTGTAGCGATACGTTTTTATCTTATGTTCTGCTCTGCAGTTATTGAGGATTTAATGCAAACAATCCCAATCTGAACAACATAAATTATACAAGACCCACAGGTAACTCGGTTGCTTTTATTTTTAGAGAGAACAATTGCACTGGGGTTTAATCCTTCTCCAGACAGCATTGTGCCAGAGATTTTGTAACAGAGAGAGAAACTAAAAGCAGAAAACCAGGAGTGTGCTCCAAGCAAGGTAACAAATCATAATTTAAAAAGTCAACATCTGAACCTAGTTACAGCTTGATCAACTAGATTCTGTTTTTATAGTAGTACTCCCATGGAGACAAGAGAAAGAAGATGAATTTCAGAGGATAAATTTGTAATTGATCTTCTAACTGAAATACCAACTCCTGAAACAATATGCAAGAAGCACAATAAGATCTGCACCAGCAGTCTGTACTTCCAGAAGGCTGGAGAAGAGACTTACCATCATTGCCCTCCCTGATATTTGCCTTTTGCTGCAGTCAGCCTCCTCTGGAGTAAGGAAATGGGAGGCAGCTGTAGCCTGAAAACCAGCAGTATGTCATTCGGAATTGTATTTAATTAAGCCAGGCTCCTTTGGGTGCAGCAAGACCAGAACCTTTATTGTTGGTTAGCTTGTTTTACTATGTATTTATGATGTGGTGTTGCTGTTTAGTCGTTTAGTCGTGTCCGACTCTTCGTGACCCCATGGACCAGAACATGTCTTCCACTGTTTCCCGCAGCTTGGTCAAACTCATGTTGGTAGCTTCAAGAACACTGTCCAACCATCTCGTCCTCTGTCATCCCCTTCTCCTCCTCCTCCTCCATGGATCACTGCCTTGCCGTGGCGAAGGGGCTTGAATAACTCAGAGAGGCTATGAGCTCTGCCGTGCAGGGCCACCCAAGATGGACAGGTCATAGTGGAGAGTTTCTGACCAAACGTGATCCACCTGGAGCAGGAACCAGCAAGCCACTCCAGTATCCCTGCCAAGAAAACTCCATGGACAAAGGCAACAGGCATATATTTATGTACTTTAGCCTATATTGTTTGGAGATGGTTTGGGTTTGTTTTTTTGTAATGTTTGCCAAATTGTTTTTTTTGTTTTTGTTATTTTGATAGAATTTACTCACGTGTTCTGTATTTTATATATTTGTATATTTCCAATGCTCTTCATTTCAGTGTTTTTTAATGTTTGCTGTGAAACTGCTTTGGGTACAATTCATTGTGGAAAAGCAGCATATAAGTAACCTCAATCAATCAACCAACCAAAAAAATAATTAAAATAATTTGCCTTGCATTTTATATATCTTAAAGGTACATAATTAAGCAGGTAACAAAATAAACTTGTCGAGTCTCTAGAATAGAAATGGAATTGTGTTTATTGATTGGGTGTTGGATAGACCGTGCATCTGGGCTCCATCTGTAAGCTGCTGGTGGAAAACATGAGCTGTCACTTAAGCACCAGGAAATAAGTGGTCCAGCCAGCCAACAGCAGCGCCCCTAACAGCACTGTGTAACTGAACAGCACAAAAGCTAGGAGTTCCTTCAGCACCTTCAGGAAATGGACAGCAAACGATTCCTGCATGATTCTGGCTTTGCAATGTGGTGGAAATAAATGCATGGGAATAGTCTGATCTGCAAGGGAGACAGAGACAAAACAAAAGTAGAATTAAAGATGTATTGTAAAGCAGAAACTGATCTTGTGATATACAACAGTGACCTAAGCCGATATATATAATAGAGCAATCACATACACGCTAACTCATAAGTAAGTTCTGCTGAATTCAACAGGGCTTGACCACAGTCTAAGTTGGTTAATGGCTGGAAATCTGTGCTCAGGCCGCTGATGGTTGCAGTACTCTGGGCAGATTTGAAAGTGGTTCTGCAAAATCTAAATTTGGAGTTTGAGACCAAGTAATATGTCATCTACACAAATGATTACTACACAAAGGGGTCAGCCAAACATGAGGAAATTAGACCCCGCAAATGGATTGTGTGCAGTTGGAGAACAAAACCTCTCAATATATAGCTGATAATGCATTAATACCACCTAAATGCACCAATAAAAAGCAGTCTGTTCCTCCAAAGAGAGGGAGCCTCCTTTAATATTTAATGTTATAATTGCATCTAATGGACAGACTGGCAGAAAACTTTTGCTTTGATTTAGGGTTGAGTACATATTGTTTAGCTTGCATCTTTTTATCTGCCCCAAATAACCAGCATTAAAGTGGGAAATCCATTGTGGTAAAATTGATATACAGCACTACTGCAACATAGCCATCTGCCGTGGTCCTTAAACTTTGGGGAAGTCAGGGGGCTGCACCCTTTCAGTTCCCAGGGCTTTGGAGCTTATATGCTTGGCTGCCCTATTCCATACTGCACATTTTTGCCATTATTAAGATTTGATGAGCCAATTCAGTATAAAGATAAAAAAATCCTATTCTTTCTCATGGTGTTTGTATATGAAAGGGTTTTTTTTTAAGAGGCACACACACATTGAGAGGGTCACAGACTAAAGAAACACACTTTTGTCTCAACAACAGAAAAATAAAGCCAGGAAGTTAATCCAGGAAGATTATTTTTCTCACACAATATGAAAGCTGTTGGAAGTGAACTGAGTTTTCATAATGCCAAGCACCTGCAATAATTATTAAAAGCAATGATCGGATAAATTTGTAAAACTGTGTTTAATAATCTTAATATCAATATATGTCTGCTGATCTCATGCAAGGTTTTATTATATATATGAAGAAAACAATATAGTTATCAGACCACAAATTTAAAATATTTTACATGATATAAACTAAATTAGAAGAAGTTTCTTACCCTGGGCAAATGACGGCATTTACTTAAAGTTGCTCTGCACCTTTGTTTCTGGTCTCTCCCTTTAGCGTCTGGCTCGTGGGAGGCTTGTGATGTAGCTGGATCTTCTTCGAGTCTGTTAATCTGGAGAGGCAGGCATAATGACGCTGTATTTACAAGGCAGCTTAAGTAGGAATGGACTAGGTGTGGTCAGGGACAGGACCGCAGGATATACAGAACTCCTTTGTTCATCTTCATTGTCACACAAAAATATCCCTAGTGGGGTTTTTAAGTGAAAGTTAAATGCATGCAGCCTGGGTGTCTTAAAAATTGCATTGTACTGAATTTCATAAACTCTCATTCCCGCCCCCCACCACTTACAATTGTGCTTTTGTTTCTGGTTCTCCCCGTCCACAATTTTCAGTAACAGTTGTGTGTATGATTTCAGTTATATATAGCAGCTGCTTAAGACAGGCACAGAAACCAGGATGGCAAGGGCTGGGAAGTTGTGGCCCTCCACATGTTGTTGGGCTCAGTGCCCCCTAAGTCTTAGGCAGCATGGCCAGCAGTCAAGGATTATGGGAGTCATAGTTCAACAGCAACTGAAGGGTCACAGGTTCACCAACCCTGTAGAAGGAAAACAAGTATGCATAATCCAAACTAAAAAGTCCTCTAATATGTATTGACAACTATTGGCCGTGGGCTCAGGTGTAAGGAGAAGGAAAGATAACTATCAGGGTGCCTCATACCTCCACCTCAGCTCCAATGTTTCAGGAAGCTTATGATTTCCTGTACATTTCCTGTTACAATATTTTTAATGGTCCTGTCCATAGAAGCCAACTCCTAGGGGCCTAGGGGGCTTTGCCCTCCCCAATAAAATATTTGAGGGTGCCATGCCACCCCCGTTGTTGGGCATTGCCATTCAAATAGTGTGTGTACACCGCATTGTGTGATCAGTTATGCAGGGTGGGGCTTACCTGGGCCACCACAATATTTTACTCAAGTTGGCACCCCTGGTCCTCTGTGTTGAAGAGTAACACCAAAGGCACAAATCCCCTTGTTTAAGAAAAATGAGTGGGTGACCAGTGATGGTAAAGTTGCTGTAATTTGGCCCACTCAGCTGCCTGGTTCTTTCCACTTGGGATGATGGTGTGATTGTGACGTTGCTACCATTTTGATTTTCTCAAGATGACTGGACCACCCAGCACCCTATTGCATCAGAGCAAAGGCATCTCCATATGTTTTGGATGACAATTCCCATCACAAATATCTCATTTCTTGGTTGAGTCCAGAGAGACTGGCACAGGGCCCATGGCTGATTCTTTTATTAAGAGTCCTAATATAGCTCATTTTGCATTACTGAATAAAAGGCATCTTATCTCATGACAGCAGTGAGACAGGGCACACAGACCTCCCATCTCAGAACAGCCATGCCTCCCACCATAAAACTATATTATAAATGATGTGGTTTTAAACCAACAGCTTTATGTCTCCTGCCATAAACCAATAACACATTAAGTTTTTTTAAAATACACGTGCCTTGGATCAACTACACATAAAGTGCAAACAATAAAACCATCAGTTATAGTAAAGGCATAGTAAAGGGACCCCTGACCATTAGGTCCAGTCGTAACCGACTCTAGGGTTGCGGTGCTCATCTCGCTTTATTGGCCGAGGGAGCTGGCATACAGCTTCCGGGTCATGTGGCCAGCAGAGCAGCGCACAGAAACGCTGTTTACCTTCCCGCCGGAGCGGTACCTATTTATCTACTTGCACTTTGACGTGCTTTCGAACTGCTAGGTTGGCAGGAGCAGGGACTGAGCAACAGGAGCTCACCCCGTCGCAGGGATTCGAACCGCCGACTTTCTGATCAGCAAGCCCAAGAGACTCTGTGGTTTAACCCACAGCGCCACCCGCGTCCCATAGTAAAGGCATACATGTAGTAAATTGTTACTTGAAATCAATTAATTTGAACAACTTACTTTCTTGGGGTTTACCCCTGAAAATTGACATCTTTTCTAAACATATTGGGAAAGAGAATGTAATACTGTACTTGCTTAAGTTCTGTTTAGTAAAGGAATGTATTTATCTGCTTGTTAGCCTGAGGTTGGTTTCTCAACGTACAATTTTTGTGTGCTAAAAACAGGAGGCTAATTCTCCCCTTAATGCAGAATCTGTTGTAGATGGAAGTTAAGTGCTGAACAACTCCCAGCACGCCTGGAGGATGCGGACCATTTGGATCCCTTCCAGGCAGGATTCAGGCCTCATCATGGGACTGAAACTGCCTTGGTTGTGCTGGTCGATGATCTCTGGCGGGCTAGGGACAAAGGTAAGTGTTGTTCCCTAGTCCTGCTGGATCTCTCAGCGGCTTTTGATACCATTATTTGATAATGGTATCATTATTTGATAATGGTAACCATTATTATTTTGATACCAGCGGCATTTGATACCTATCTGTAACTGTTTTGATACCATTGACAATAACATCCTTCTGGAATGTCTAGAGGGGCTGGGAGCTGGAGGCACTGTTATACACTCCTTCTGGCTGTGTCCAGAAAGTGGTGGTGGGGGATGAGTGTTCAGACCCCTGGGCTCTCACTTGTGGGGTGCCTCAGAGCTCCATCCTCTTGCCCCAAGTTTTTTAACATTTATATGAAGCCACCTAGAGAGATCATCAGGGGGTTTGGGCTGGGTGTTCATCAGTATGCAGATGATACCCAGCTTTTTTAAATCAGAACCAGTGACGGCGGTGAATGTCCTGTGAGTGTCTGGATGGATGGTGGCTAACAGATTAGGGTTGAATCCGGACAAGACAGAAGTACTGTTTTGGGGGGACAGGGGGCAGGCTGGTGTGGAGGACTCCCTGGTCCTGAATGGGGTAACTGTGCCCCTGAAGGACCAGGTGCACAGCCTGGGAGCCATTTTGGACTCACAGCTGTCCATGGAGGCGCAGGTCAATTCTGTGTAGGATGCCTGCCCTGTAGAACGTCCTTCCCTCAGATGTCAAGGCAATAAGCAACTATCTTACTTTTAAAAGACATCTGAAGGCAGCCCTGTTTAGGGAAGTTTTTAATGTTTAATGCTGTATTGTGTTTTTAATATTTGGTTGGGAGCTGCCCAGAGTGGGTGGGGAAACCCAGACAGATGGGCAGGGTATAAATAATAAATTATTATAAGTGTCAGACCCAGAGTCTGCTATATACACATCACACTTAGAAGTCCATTTTGCACAGAAGAAAAATTGTCACAGCTTCTCCAGAACATTACAGCAACATTTAAAGGCGACTTCTGCTGTAAACGCAAGTCTGGTTTCCTGAGCTCGATCCAAGATATCTTTCCTCTAAACACCACATGGCAAGTGCTTTCTCAGCAGGCTTACTGCTCAAATTGTGTCTGTACACACCCTTTATCAGTACCACACTCATCTACACTTTAAAAATAAAGTATATTTTTGACCCTTAATGCTGCCTGCCTCCTTCTGGTTATTTCAGATGAAAGCATCTCTATTTAAAGTGACATCTTTCACTGAGATGCATTATAGCTTAGCAAATGGACTCTAAATTTAATCAGGCACCCTCATTATCGAATTATTATCCTTGGGATAAGCAAGCCCTTCCCCAGAAACAGATCAAAATCAAGCTACTCAGGAAGCCATTTAGGATGCAATTACTCCCCCAGTGATATGGTGAAAAATGCTAGCTTTTCCCCAGAAACATGCAAGCTCTTCCTCATGTACAAATCTATAAACTGACCCTGGAAATTTGAAGAAAGCAATGAAGGACGCAATTGCCTTTACAGCAATAACTGAAGCTTAATGTGAAAGTATCACGTACTTGTTCTGAAGGAGATTCATTTACTTGTGCTTCTGATACAGAAACATTAGTACACATTAACAATTGCAGAAAGAACTATTTTCCTTGCGAATTTGGCACTTGCGTGCTTTGCTTGAATTATAAATTCTAGTAGCTACTTTTCTTGTTTATCTTTATAGTTGCCCATTCTTTATTGGGAAATCCTGACTCCAGGGAAGGCAAAAGAAACCAAATTAATTTAGTTTCAGGGCACAAAAAAATTACTTTTAGGGAACTTTAAGCCCATACAAAAATTGAGTTGATGGAACAGTGCTACAACACTGGATTTGCTTTGTGAGAATGCTTGCTCCCTCTGGAATACCCAAGAGAATGTGCTAGAACTTGACATGCAATAAGAGCCTGGATAGCTCAGTTGGTTAGAGTACGGTGTTGATAACGCTAAGGTTGCAGGTTCGATTCTCACATGGGACAGCTGCATATTCCTGCATCGCAAGGGGTTGGACTAGACTAGATCATCCTCAGGGTGCCTTCCAACTCTACAATTCTATGACATTTCTATAACACAACTTAAAAGTTAAGAGCAAGCAAGTCTCCAGGAGCAATGACTGAGAAAAGCACCTGGATGTTCAGGTGAACTATCAGGAGAAAGGCAAATCCATCAATTGTGGCTTTCCTCACTTCTCATTTTTCCCATCTTCAGTTTTCTACATTTCACAATCAGTTTGAGGATTTTTAAAAAGTGTTTATGACAATTCATCAGCATTTAGTGCAAAGTCTTCTTAATATAATTTTTTTGCATGCAATTTTGAGTAATATACACATTTTTGCAAAGCAGTGTCCCCTAATTTAATGCAGTTTTTGTATGTTATTTCCACCAGTACATTTTTTGTACACATTACTTGGGCTGGAGAAGTGCAAATTTCAAAGGTTGGTTATGTTTCAGTAGGTGTGAATTACGTTGATTTGCCTTTAAATACAAATTGAATCAAATTTCTCCACTATCCCCTAATTGTCAGAGACAAAAGTCATGATCCATCATTGTCCCTCCACAACCCAAGACGTGCAAAAGTTCCTACATGTTCCACCATCTCTCTGTGTATCTTTACCAAGATTACACAAGTCTGACCACAACACTCTGCAGCAGCAGTACCCTGAAATTTAAATATCCGAGATGACAGTGGATTTGTATCTGGCTGACTGACCGAACCCAAAGGGTGCTCATCAATGGTTCCTCTTCATCCTGGAGAAGAGTGACTAGTGGGGTGCCACAGGGTTCTGTCTTGGGCCCGGTCTTATTCAACATCTTTATCAACGACTTGGATGATGGACTCAAGGGCATCCTGATCAAATTTGCAGATGACACCAAACTGGGAGGGGTGGCTAACACCCCAGAGGACAGGATCACACTTCAAAACGACCTTGACAGATTAGAGAACTGGGCAAAAATAAACAAGATGAATTTTAACAGGGAGAAATGTAAAGTATTGCACTTGGGCAAAAAAAATGAGAGGCACAAATACAAGATGGGTGACACCTGGCTTGAGAGCAGTACATGTGAAAAGGATCTAGGAGTCTTGGTTGACCACAAACTTGACATGAGCCAACAGTGTGACGCGGCAGCTAAAAAAGCCAATGCAATTCTGGGCTGCATCAATAGGAGTATAGCATCTAGATCAAGGGAAGTAATAGTGCCACTGTATTCTGCTCTGGTCAGACCACACCTGGAGTACTGTGTCCAGTTCTGGGCACCACAATTCAAGAAGGACACTGACAAACTGGAACGTGTCCAGAGGAGGGCAACCAAAATGGTCAAAGGCCTGGAAACGATGCCTTATGAGGAACGGCTAAGGGAGCTGGGCATGTTTAGCCTGGAGAAGAGGAGGTTGAGGGGTGATATGATAGCCATGTTCAAATATATAAAAGGATGTCACATGGAGGAGGGAGAAAGGTTGTTTTCTGCTGCTCCGGAGAAGCGGACACGGAGCAATGGATCCAAACTATAAGAAAGAAGATTCCACCTAAACATTAGGAAGAACTTCCTGACAGTGAGAGCTGTTCGACAGTGGAATTTGCTGCCAAGGAGTGTGGTGGAGTCTCCTACTTTGGAGGTCTTTAAGCAGAGGCTTGACAACCATATGTCAGGAGTGCTCTGATGGTGTTTCCTGCTTGGCAGGGGGTTGGACTCGATGGCCCTTGTGGTCTCTTCCAACTCTATGATTCTATGATTCTATGATTCTATGACTTTGTCTTGAGAACTTATTTCGAAGAATAATAAAGACAATTTAATACTTATTTGTATTAAACAACATATACACACAATGGAAAACCGTTGGAACTGTATCTTTATAATCAACATTTGTCTCCTTGAATTTACACATGTAGAACTCCAGCACCCTCAAAAAGGTATCAGCATTAATCTGACCACTGCTGTCTTCAGAGAAAAACAGTAAAAACTGGAGGCACACCAAAATGATCCAGGATCTTTTTGCAATCCCCACCCATTACATTCACTGTACAGGTTACAAACATACTTAATGCAAAGCTTTTAAAGTAAATTTTTAAGGAAAAGCTGACATGAAATGAGAGATTTAGATACATTTACAGCACACAAGAAAAATTGAGAACTCCCTCGTTACTGCAGAGAAAATTGTAGGAGAGGGGGAATCAGATTTTGTTGCTGTATGTCTCAGGATGTGTGGAAAGAAAAGCATGGGTTGAGAGAATGGAGGTGCTACCAACAGCATCATATAAATGGTTGGGACCAAAGAACTGAAGCCATTTGTAAACTTAACATATTCAGGGTTTTAGAACATGCTTTCAATAGGACTTGCAGAATGGTGGCCTAAGAGGAGACATAGCCATGTACAGGTCTACAAACGTTATACAACATCGCTTGCGGAGAAAGTTTAAGAATGGCATTAAGAGGCAGAACTCAAAAAACAAAGTGACAGTACAAAGGATGGAGGGGGTGAAGTGAAGTATCAGGGAAATCTTCCTGAGAGATGCATGGAATTGTGGAATATGTTAATTCCCAAAGAGATGCTTAGAAACTGCAATAAATAGATAGATAGATAACCTGGGAATAATGATAGGGGATGCACTGCAGGGCCGAGTCAAAGCACAGGCCACATTATTTAAGTTTCCTCCGAAGCTTATTTTTCAGAAAGCAATGTAAGGAACCATCTTCAAGGCATTTCATTTCTTTTATCGTTCCCTCTTTCAGAGAGGCATCAGCCTCTTGCAAAGTTATGGACAGAGTCAATGCAAGAACACCACGCTTTCTGCCCTGTATCTAGCAGCAAGGCCAGCTTCCATTTGCACTGCCAGGATACCTCTTCTCTGCTTCTTATCATTACACCTATCAAGTTATGGTGTCTCTTGATCGTTGTGCAGATTCTCATTCTAAAAGGGCGGAGGCTCCAACTTCTCCATTAGAGATTTGACCCAGCTTGTTCCATTGATGAGTTTAGTTGTTGCAATGACATATTCTGTGCCCCCATCTTCCATTTGAGACAGAAAGCGGAGGGCTGCAATTTCGGCATATGTCACTCCACCCAGGAAAAATACCAGAGTGACTCTGTTTTCTCCATGCTGACCTGCATTGTTTTCAAGGTAGAGAGTGGAAAACTGACTTTGAATATATTTTTTGTGCAACACAACTCCTACCCAACCCTCACTTCCCCCAGCTTGGTTTTAGATTGGTTATTTGACAAGAAGGTTGCTATGCTGCAGTTTGGAAGAGGGAAGCTAACCAAGGCAGAATGAAGCAACAGCGACTAAATATGCAACATCTGTCACTCAGATACAAGGCCCAACCCACTGGGAATGCCTACACTGCATTGAAACCAGTGGGAGTTGTGGGAGGCTGAACCCAGGCATCTGATCCAGGGCTCCATATGAGCTGCAACATGCAGGAAGAGCGGTTGAAATTGCATGGCCATTTTTAAAAAAATTCCATACAAACTTGCACCCTCTAGGAACAAGGAAGCCTTTGTTTGCACTGGAGCTCCAGTGTTAACAAGAAGCCACTGTATTGCGGGTGAAGCTGCAGTTGTCATTAGCAGCCCTTTAAGCACAATATTACAACACAAATTGTGTGTCCAAAGATACCTACGTTTTTTTTGAAGCCCTGTTGGCAATTGCTGCCTCTCTTCAAAGTGTGGTCCTGGAAGCATCTTTAACACTTCTTCTATGCTTCGCCACCCTGGACGGGCAAGCAATTGTGCCAGGCGCACACTTAGAGGAGCATAGCCACTGTATACATAAGAGATGTCGTTGGGATTCTGCAGGAAGGATGGAAGAAAGTGGGATCAATGAAGAGCAGCTTATCACCACAGTGCATTTCATAAATTTTTTAGCAATGTCGTAACTGTGTGATGAAGCACTTAACTTACCTGTTCATTGACATCATCCATCCACAGACGCAGAGTTTTCCGAATTGTTGGGTAGTTGTTTCTACTGGTTAACTGGGTCTTCAAGAGTCCAGCCTTTTCTAGATTATTTAAAGTCAGTATATGTTCATAGCCATAAGTCTGTAACAAGAACATGTGTTGTCAGCGGTACCAACTTGAATAAAATATTGTGGGGGCCCAGATAAGTCCTGTCCCACATAATCAATCACATGACACAGTGCACACACACCATGTGAATAGCAGTGCCCATCAACTTTGGAGGGCCCACCTCTTCAAATATATTTTTTTGGGGGGGAGGAGCCCCCATAGCCTCTAGGAGTTGGCTCCTATGTGTGCTGCTTGGTATTGGTTGTATTGGTGGACTGGTAATGTTGTTCGGATGCCTGATTATTGTTTTCCAAAGCAACCGCTCTATTTAAAACTTAAAAATGGAAAGCGTAATGCTTGAGAGAGTTTAAAGATATAAATACATCAACCTTGACATTAGGTTTTAATTACTGAGATGAGTTAACCAGCAGCTGGCCCGATGACTTGAGTTTCCCCACTAAACAATCGTGCATAAGGTTCTCCCAAGAGTGATCTATATTTGATTTGGCTAACCTGGAGAATCTCTCTCTTATAATGATCCAGGACCTTCTGTTTCAGTCCGCTGTTGCACACTGACTGCAGACAAACAAGTCTTAAAATCTTGATCAGAGGATGCTTTTGGGCAATACAGTCTTCAATGTAGTTGTTGACCTAAACAGAAAAAGCAAACCAACAAAACTACACCAACTTTTGAAATGGTAGCGAAACAAAATGTTTAGCTCTTATTCGTAGGGATGTAAAAGTGGACATGGAACCTCCTCCATCACAATGTCAAGAACAATTTGCATCAGTGAAACCAGCCACAAAACAGGATGCAATTTTTGGTGAGCAGTTTTTCTTCATCAATAAGAGTGGTTGCAGTCTGGGGCAGAAGGACTGCAGCTGCAGCTGGTGCTGAGGATGTTGGACCAAGGAAGTTTAGCTTCCAGAAGATTCAGTGGAACAGAAACAGGTTCCATTTAGCAAAAACGACACCCACCATTATTCCAAGAGATACTAGATAACAATGGGGGGGGACTATTTTAAGAGCATTTTCACCTACCTTATCAGTGTCTATTCCTGACATAAACTCTTGTTCCACTGTTAAGTTATCAAAGAAGTCTTCTGATGCTTAAATAAATAATATAAAACAGTAAATGAACACGCTGCATTTGAAAATAGTTTTCAGTCAAGAACAGTGCTGATATCTGGCCACTGGCAGCTTATCCACAGGGAATTTATTAAAGCTATAGCTGGAATATTCTGTAAGCCACCTTGAGTCCCATCTGGGGGAAAGGCAGTGAGTGAGTGAATGAATAAATAAGTAAAAACTCACTAGTGATATCTTTGATGAGTTCCGCGATAGAAGTGTGGTTAGCTAAAGAGCTTCTTGCTGCCTGCATGTGCGGCAGCTGTGAGACAAACTGTTTGATCTCTCCAACAGTTTTAGCATGGTGTCTTTCCTAGGAAAACAGACCCAGCAGATAACAGTTTAGAGTCAATCCCCAAGAGAACATGGAAATCTTATGTGTCTCCTTTACAATGTTCACTATTTTCAGTTAAGGAAAAAAATAGTTACGCTGCTGATGAGAGAATATCCAGTTCCCCATCCAATAATCTTTCTTTGTTGCATGATCAGTTTTGCAGTGTAAAACTGCTAAATGAATGGCAAGCTCTGGCAGAATGAACACTTTCCTAATCATTTCTAACTAACTGGCATCTTTTCATGCATGTTGCAGTTTTACACATCATAAAAACATTCTTCCTTTTCTAACACCAAAAAAGCCTGTGGGGAAGCTGTGCTGAATCAGGAGCTGCCTGGGGTGAGTGTGACCAGGTTGGATACCGGCCCCAGCAGAGTAAAACTCTTCTCTAACCTAATGAACTTCAAATATGAAACCAGCAGGAGACATTGTAATTCACACCGAGCTCATGGAGAGTGGAAAGAAAACCTCTATTTAAGTCCAAGATGCGCCCCTGCCAAATTACTAGAACACACGTGCCTTCTTTAATGACCACCATGCACTCCCATGGTTACAAATTGTCCCTTTGTTTGGATGTTTGCATTTTATTGATTTTACGTTTATTTTGTTTCTAAATTTTGCTCTTTGATTTTGAGAACCCTGATTGAAAAGCAGGTTATAAATGATCCAAATAAAGAAATTGGTCCAACATAATGAAGTGAGAAATTATCTGAGTCCATAAGGATGTTTCCTGAAGAGACATAAATCTTGTTATCTCAGTAACGATGAAAAGCACAGAGCTTAACTCTAAGGACTAGATTGCCAGAGGTGTCTAATGACCTATTAATAAGGACAATCCAGATGTATGTATTCTGCTTCCAGTTTCTATCAGACCAACAAGAAAGAACTACACATCCAAACACATTTATTGAAAAGTGGAATTTGGCTGAAGTGTAAACTATATGAATGGCAAGCCCAGGCAGGAAGATAATAATGAAGTATGCCATTAATAAGCCTTTTGCTACCCACAAGCTGCTGTTTCATTATCACCTATTATATCTGACAACCTTGCACTCTCTCTTGTTCCTTCCAACATAAAAGTGCCAATTATAGCACTCAATTTTAAATGGTTCCTCTTTCAATAGGCAAGTGCAGCTGGTCTGGCCTTCTAAAGGAGCAGAAAGAAATGCAGAAAATGTGACCAGATTACACAGCTCAGAGCTCAAGTCATCTATGCTTTTATGTACTATCATACTAGGCCAGGGATGATGGAATTTCCTGAAACTGCACATGGAAACTGCACACACATTTGTGACTGCAAGGACAAAGCCACTTGCCCAAATTATTATATGGCTACACCATCCCATGAGATATGTGACATCAATAAGATACATCTGATTTCAACATGCCATAGGAAAGTCCACATGTATGCCTTGGTAGTATGGAATTGGGGTAGGATTCAGTTCCCTAAGAATCTCAGCTTTCATTAAAATACAAGCAAGTTTCCATGTCTTATGACTGTAATGACATGTTCAAAAGTGTGCTTTCTGAATTCTCAGAAGCTAATGGGGAGGGCTTCAGTGTCTTCCATAACTTATTGTCTCTCTTCATAAGCAGTAAAACTAGAAGGGTACAAAATGTGAAAGTATAGATTGTGTAGATCTATACACTTATATGCATAACACATATATGTTGCTGATACAGGTTCTTCTTCTTGGTGCGGGGTTTGGATTGCACAGGCACAAATTTTCATTGTTTTTACAGAACACACAGCCTTGATAAAGACTAGTGCTGAAGCAAAAGTGCAGATCTGACTTCTGATTTGACCAGCATCCTGCAACTGCAAGGTGTGCATGGAACACTTCTGAGGCTGAATGGACAAGCCAGTTGAATCTGGACTCATCTGTGGGGATAAGATAACACAGGTTGATTACCTCAAATGCGGCTGAGATTATTTTGGCTCTCTTGCTCAGCACAGAGCCCACAGCATTGAAATTCTTGTCCCGGATCTCTGCATAAAGCTCCTCAGCAGAATTCAGCTGCAGCTTCTTGGGCTCTGTGGGGAGATCCTTGCCACCCTCCCCCTGCTTCTTGGGGGCAAACTTTTCTGGAGGGAGTTTCACGTAAGCTGCCAAAATACAAGCCAAAGAAAACAGAGCTGACTTGGCTTTCCAACACACAGAGGAATAAACACTGGGAAATAAGGAACCTGAGCTGTCACTTGGCAAGAGCTAAGCTGGCTCTCGAGGGGCACCAGTTTTTCATTTTTTCCAACTGAAACTGATCCAGGAGAAGCATCTTATTTCCCCTCTTCTCCTCTGCTGCCCACTTGTGGAACACTTTCTATACCAGATAATACCACTGGACAAAAGAGCAAAATACTTTCCTATTAAGTCAGGTGAAATAAATGAGAGTTACTAAACTGCTGTTAGAAAACTTGGTGGGACGGGGGCCCTGTAGCCCCCCAGGTGCTTTTGGACCATCCCGGTTGGGGCAGTCCAACAACAGCTGGAGAGCCACAGGTTCCACACCCTGCATTAGACAAGATGAGGAGAACTGGGGTCATCCTCTCATCCCCAGTGTCTCTAAAATGCTGCTTAAGGGTACGAGAGTGGGAGACCCTGAAAAATCCTCTGAAGAAGGAAGGAAGGAAGGAAGGAAGGAAGGAAGGAAGGAAGGAAAGCAGAAGACCTACAAGGAAGAGGAGGAGCCTTCCTTGGCTGGGGGAAAAGAAGGGGGACAATGACAACAAAAGACCAATTGGCATATCGTGAGGAAGCTGAGAAAAAACCTGTTACTGGGGATTGTTGTCCCTTCTCTGAACAGAACTGCTTACCTACTCCCTGACTAAGGAAAGGATGTGACCGGTAAGAAGAAACTGTCCACTACAATGAGAAGAGAGAATAAAGATGTATGTACTGGTCTAAGACAGGGTCTTTTTCCATCTGAGAACCAATTACTCAGAAATTTTGTTACATCCTGGTCACAGCTGCTAACTTACTATTCTGAATTCCGTATATCTCATCAATAAGCCCCTCATAAGTCAGCTGTGTGGCCAGAGGTGACATCAAGTCTATGTTGCGGTCAAGCAGCAAGAGGGTATCAAAGACTGGGAAGATTGGATTCTGGCTCCCAGAAAACTCCCGCTTCATCCTGATCATCATATTTGCCACGTGCTGAAGAAAGAAGCGTTTGGAAGATTATGACTCAGGCTACAAGCAGCAAGTAACACATCAAACATTGCAGACATCTTTGAATATGCACCTCTCACTTCCTGCGGTGGTGAGCCAAGCTCTAGATTGGTGTTCTGTCATCCCCTTTGTGCAAGAGACAGACCCAGACTGACTGCTGCTCCTCAACCTCCAAGGACATGGGCAGAATAACCAAAATCCGCAGCCTCATCTTCTTCATGTCTCTCATATACACCTCATACACCCACACACCCATTCACTATAACACAGAGTGTGTGGATTCATTAGACATTAAAGACCACATGCCTCTTTATATATAAGCAGGGTTAAGAAAAGAAAGAAAAAAGTAGAGCAATTCCAAAGCGATTGTTGTCCATACAAAGAGGCATTCACACAGTGAAATGGCAGACAAGGAAGGCGTTCTAGATCATATTTACCCTTGCGCATTCCCCTTTCCCAAAGATCTGTGGGATTGTTCCATAAAGTGCCTGGAGTGTCATGAGTCCCTTTGCTGCGTGATAGAGGCTGGTCTGGTCATTTTCTAAGTAACACTCCTATATTTTAAAAAAAGACAAAGAAAGCATGGTAAGAAACTTAGGATGCAGGTGGTATCCTCAGCTTACAGCAATAAGCTGAAAATAAAAAGGCATCCTACAAACACTGTACTTTAAATAAACAGGATCAGAAAACTGGCACAGATGACAAAGTGCTTCCTTGTGCTAATAGGTGTGTGTGTCAAACGGAATTTATTCTGCTGGCTCTTCTAGCTCCACAGAAGAGCTTCATTCAGTGATCACAAGAAATGAACACACACGTATTAAGGACAGTTGAAGACAGGGATACTCTTTCTCCCCTCCCTTTCTTAACTTACTGGCAGTGTGGGTCCTGCTGCCAAAATTGTCACACTGACTTCTGTAGGCTGAGACTAGGTAGGGACAAGGTGCGTAAGCTAAGTAGTTGCTGCCTGCTTAAATTGTAATTTTACTGTCTGAAACAGCTTTTATATATTCTCTCAATTTCATTTCATATAATAAAGCAAGCTTTCTTTGTCAATGTCTCTCAATAATCTTACTGTAAAGCCATTTGTTTGCCTCTAAGAATTACTGGGTTGCCCATCTGGCAGTTAATAGGTCTTTAGGATCACCAGCCCCAAACAAAAAGTATCAGGTGTCAGTTTTATTTAGGCGGGAATGGAGGCAAACAAATGTTCATAAACGGACACACATTATGATGTTAGCAAAAGATCCCAATCTTCTTTGACAGTGTGTGTATGAATACATGTGAGTGGTGGACACACATGTGAGTTCAGACACATACTGTAACACCCCCAAGGTGGTAAAATTTGCTGTAATTGATTACTATATGCTGTACTATATATATTGGCCAGCTTCCTTTTAAAAACCTCCAAGCAGAAGGCAGCCACCAGCTAATTAATTGTCACTGTCGAAGAGGGTTTCCATAGTATTTGTCATATTAAAATATACATACCCCACTTTTAAATCAATTTTCTCAAATCAGTTTATATAAAAAACAGTATGAACAAAAAAACACTTAACACACCTTAACAGAGCAGCACTAAAATCAGTTGAAGGCCTAGGTGAAATTTTCACCTGTGGCTCTAGGAAGATCAACCAATAATCAACACTCAGAAGGCGGCTCTCTTTCTGGTCACCAAAACTCAAGAGAAGGGCCTCTGAAACAGTTCTTAATGCGTGGGAAGAAGGAAGTGACCTAGATCTGTTTCCTTGCAGTTGAAGCTCATGACCTTGTCGTACAACGCAGAGAATAGTTGCTTTCCTTATAGCACTGAGGTGGTGGGGTATGCAGAAGATCTGGTTCCAGTCTAGACCTCAAGTCAATAGGAAGCCAAAGCCACTGCCAACTAATGACTCCTATGACTGAGCATTGGGGTGCCAACTGGGGGCTATCAGCAGCCAGTTTAGAAATATACCCCACACTGTGCTACCCTATGCAAAGAAACCCAATACTGACTTTGAAGGCGCTTTCAGACTCCATGGATAATAGGTCTCCATCAAATGGAATGAGGTCCAGGCTGTACTCCTCTCTGTGAATGAAGGAGCCCAGAACTCCTTGATCCTTCAGTCGCTGCTCACACAGCAAGCTGCGGCGTGGCACAAACAGGATGTGGAAATCCCTCTGTGGACAACGGACTCTGTCTTCACTAGAAAGGAGACAAGGAGACACCTCAAGAAATACAGAAACTACCAGTTAAAGTGAGAAGTTGGCCTTCAATATTCTGAACCAAGTCCATAAGTGATGTCACCTGAGTTCAGGTGTAACTTTTCAGTCAAGGGAAACAAGTAAGGTAACCCTGAGGTTTCTACTCAGACTGCAGAAAGCAAAAAGGTAGGTCTGGAGAGCTACTCTACCTGAGCACATTTTCAGCAATTATGTCCATGAGTTCTAGCCTTGGTCTGACAAAGAAAATAATATTCTTGACATCTGCAGGTGGGAGGCGGCCTGGTTTGAGAGTGAACATTTTCTCCACCTCATGTTCCTGGAAGGAGACAAAAGTAATAATGTGCAATCTTATTTTAGTCTTTAGAAGTTTATACATATGAGAAAGGAATGGATTTATGGTCAACTCACTACTGGGAGCATCTATCCTTGTGTTTTGTAAACTTGGTGTTTAGGTGGAATAACTACCCACCTAGGACACCAAAAACATTTTCTTCACACCTACTGGATAAAACTCTCAATAGGAAAACACACTATTTATGGCAAAAATCAGACTTAATATTTTTTAAAAATCTTGCCCAATCCTACCTTCAGAAGTGAATACTGTGCAATCAGCCCAAATGGACCTGTAAGGTACTCATCCCACACAATGGCCTAGGAAGAGGAAAGCAGAGAATCAGCTGACATTTCAAGCTACATCCAATACACAGAAGTGAGTGGGGTAGAGGGAAAGTCTCTGACAATTCTATGCAGAGAAACTTCATTATTTGTATTTCTAGACTGCCCTTCAGCTACACCTCTGAACCTGGCTCCGGCTTCATTTCCCCCTTGAAGGTAAGCTACAGAACAGGAGCTGCCAAACTGTGATCCACAGTTCATTCAGGAGGTCCATGACACCCATCACATTTAAATATCCAATTTGATCTTTAATTATGTTTTTCACATCAATATTCACATTGATCTTAATTGTATTTTTTTTTCTTTTTTCTTTGTAATTTTTTCTCTGTATTTTCATATATGTCTGTTCTTTGTGTATAACTTCAATAAAAATGCATTAAAAAAAAAAGATCTTAATTGTATTTTTAATACAGTGTGATACAATAAGAAACAAAAGGTAATACAATTTTGAATTCCATATATAATATCTAGCCGAGTGCATTCAAATTGCTAAACAGACAGAAAAATCATTGAAGACACACAGCAATTTTCAGGTGGTTGGGGGTTTAGGAATCTTTTTTTTTTTTTTTTTACCATTGCCCGAGAACAAACCTTCGCTATAGCTTATGGTTTGTCAAAATAAACCATAGGCTCAGGTTCAGACACAGCGCTAAGCCAAATCATGGCTTAGCTCACAGCACTGAAGCAACTGTAAGACCAGAGGATGGAAGAGCAAAGTAGCTGCCATCTTCTCTCTGGAAACCTGCAGGTTTGGTTGGGCCAAGTCATGGTTTGTGCAAACCCATCACTGCGTGGGCATGTATGAAAACATGAAGTAGTAGATTCTGAAAGCACACCTGAAAGATCATGCTCTTCCCAGGGAGGTTCAGCCAGTGCCTTCATGATACACCTTTAGGCACCAGGCAAAAATGTTCGTCTTTAACCAGGCCTTTGACTAACTGACATCCCGTTAGCTAAAATGCCCTTTTAAGTGTGTTGTGGAAGAGGAATTATTGGGTTGTCTTTGTTCTTATTTTTAATATGTATTTTGTGTTTTTTATATTGTAGTTTTATGTTGTGAAGTACCCTGAGATCTACAGGTACAGGGTGCAATAATTTTTTAATAATAGTACTAAAATAGTTACACAAAGCACATTACAGTGGTACCTCGGGTTAAGTACTTAATTTGTTCCGGAGGTCCGATCTTAACCTGAAACTGTTCTTAACCTGAAGCACCACTTTAGCTAATGGGGCCTCCTGCTGCTGCTGCGCCGCTGCACGATTTCTGTTCTCATCCTGAAGCAAAGTTCTTAACCCGAGGTACTAATTCTGGGTTAGCGGAGTCTGTAACCTGAAGCGTATGTAACCAGAGGTGCCACTGTATAAAGCTATTTTTGGCCATCTCACCCCTTGCTTTTTCCTGTAAGACCAATTACAGTCATTAGCAGTCGTCAACAGGTTTACCTATCAGGCAATGACCCATCTCCCACCCCCCTTCTGAGGAATCCCCCTCCCCACCCTCTCACTATATATAGAAAGGTCTGGCAACTTCTGTTTCAGTGTATCTGAAGAGGTGTGCAAGCGCACAAAAGCTCATACCAAGAACAAACTTAGTTGGTCTCTAAGGTGCTACTGGAAGGAATTTTTTTATTTTGTTTCGACTACCCATAAGTAAATAATATATTGAGGAGATGGTCTCTGCCAGTAACCAGCCTGAAAAGCCTGACACGAAAGGAAAAGAGGGGAGGGAGGGAAGAGGGAAAAGCCCAGGCACACAAAAGCTCATACCAAGAACAAACTTAGCTGGTCTCTAAGGTGCTATTGGACAATTTTATTACTATTTTTATATATTTCTACTGCGCCAGACCAACAAGGCAACCTACCTGAATCTATAACCTTAGTAGAGTAAGCTTCATTGAGGTATTAAGGCCCTGTGAGAAGGCTAGTGCATGTCTGTATGTATGCACCATTTTACATTCTGTGCATGTTTTTTTAAGAAATAAAGCTAACTAGGCTCATTAGAATTTACGTACAGTGGTATTTTTAGACCCCAGATGTAGTGGTTTTAGGGGGGGGCCTTTAAAACGGCATTTTAATTTTTTTCATAAATGTTTTCAGCATTAGGGCAAGAGAAATAAAGCCCATTTTAGTGACAATTTAAGTGAATTTAAAATGCAAAACTGTGCGTGCTCAGAATATTTCTTTTTAATTAAGAAGCCTTTTGTTCTTTGATCCAACTTATCTGGAAGGCGGAGACAGCTTAAGGGCATGGGAAGGGGGGGGGCGAGGGAGAGGACCGAGGCGGGATTCGCAAGCCAAGAGGCCGCAGAGGCCTCACGAGAGAGTTTCCAAGGGAGCAGAAAGGATGTTGAGGCGCCTGCCCAGAGCCCAGCCCGGGAGAAGCCTCCCAGGGAGCCGTTTCACGCCGCCCGGCCCCCCGGAGCCCCGCTCCCCCTCTCCGCTTGTGCGTTTTGTTTCCCGTGGGTTGGGTGGTGCTGCCGATTTGCAGGCGCGCCCTTCGCCCCGAGGGCGCCTCGTTTGTCCTCCTTCCTTCGCGAACGGGGCCCTTTGTGAGGCTTCGCGAACGCGGCCCCAAGAGGCCGAGGCCCTGCGCCTGGCCGCGGACTCCCGAGGAGGAGGAGACGGGCCCGCCTCGCCCCGGCCGGGGGGGGGGAGAGGAAGGGAAGAGCGAGGCGGAAAGGGCCCGGCGGCGCCGCGCGGCCTCCCCTCCCCGCGATCCCGGCCGACCTTGGATCCGGCGCACTTGTCGAGGAACTCGCGCAGCTCCTTGCGGCCGGCCTCGCGCAGCGCCATCAGGTTGACCCGGCCCGAGTTCAGGTGCGCCGCCATGGCCGCTCCTGCCGCCGCCGCCGCCTCGCTCCGCCCGCCGCCGGCCCAGCCCAGCCCGGTCAGGCGGAGCCCGAGGCCGACGGGGAGGGACCAGGGGCCGCCGGGGCCGCCTCTTCTTCTTCTTCTTTGACGATCCCTCGAAGCCGAGCGAGGTTGTTTTCCAGAAAGAGGGTTTCAGCAGTAAGAGCCTGTGGAGGCCAGTTGTGGACCCCGCCTCCTTCCACGGGGGGACAGAGGCTTCCGGGCAGGAGTTGATCGCGGGGAGGGTTGGCCAAGCCCGCCTTCCTCTTAGGCGACATTTTTCCACCTTCGCCGCATCAAGCAGTTGGTCCCTTACCTTTCCCGCCCCGACCTGGCCGCAGTGATCCACGCAACGATCACCTCCAGGCTTGACTACTGTAATTCGCTCTACGCGGGGCTGCCCTTGAAGCTGTCCCAGAAACTCCAGCGGGTGAAGAATGCTGCAGCAAGGCTCCTCATAGGGTCTCTGCCATGGGAGCATATTCACCCAGTGCTTTTCCAGCTGCACTGGCTCCCGGTGGAGGACAGGGTCAGGTTCAAGGTGCTGCTTTTGACCTTTAAAGCCCTTCACGGCCTAGGACCCTCGTACCTACAGGACCGCCTCTCCTGGTTTGCCCCACGGAGAGCCTCAAGGTCCGTAAATAGCAACACCCTAGTGGTCCCGGGCCCTAAGGAAGTCAGATTAGCCTCAACCAGAGCCAGGGCCTTTTCAACACTGGCTCCAGCCTGGTGGAATGCTCTGCCTCATGAGACCAGGGCCCTGCAGGATCTGATTTCTTTCCGCAGGGCCTGTAAGACAGAGTAGTTCTGCCTGGCCTTTGGCTTGGAGCCAGTTTGATTCCCTCCCTCCCTCTCTTTCTTTTTTCTTTTCCTTCTCCTCCTGCAATGAGGCTACATTTTAATATTTTAATGTTTCAATATTTTAATGTTGTATTTTAATCTTGCTTTTAAGTTGTATTCATTCAACTGGATTTTATTATTGGTTGTTAGCCACCCTGAGCCTTGGCTGGGGAGGCAGGGTATAAATAAATAAATAAAAATTATTATTATTATTAGCACGTTTCTCCCTTGTGTCCTGAGTTCGAGTGTCTTCAAAGCCCATGACCCCTTTGGTCAAGGCTGTTCTCCAACTGGAGCGCTCGCAGGCCAGTGTTTCCCAGTTGTCGGCGTTTATACTCCATTTTTTAAGATTTGCCTTGAGACAGTCATTAAACTTTTTGTGTTGACCACCGGCATTACACTTTCCATTTTTAAGTTTGAAATAGAGTCGTTGCTTTGGAAGACAATAGTCAGGCATCCGAACCACATGACCAGTCCAACGAAGTTGGTGTTGAAGAATCATTGCTTCAACACTGGTGACCTTTGCTTCTTCCAGGACACTGGTATTAGTTCGCCTGCCTTCCCAGTGGTGTGTCACATTTTTCGGAGACACCATTGCTGGAATCTTTCAAGGAGTTAGAGATGGCATTTATAAGTGGTCCATGTTTCACAAGCGTACAGCTGGGTTGGTAGTTCAAGAGCCTAGACTGAAACTTAAAAGACTAGTTTCAATGGACCAAGAATGGTTTTCATGGCTGGTTCTGACTTTCCCCTTTTCCCAGTGGGAATTCCTACTTGCAGAGCAGAGGCCACGGCTGGTCGGCAGCTGCAGTGCCTGTGTGCTTTGTTCTGTTGTTGTTGTTTAGTCGTTTAGTCGAGTCCAACTCTTCTTGACCCCCTGGACCAGAGCACGCCAGGCACTCCTGTCTTCCACTGCCTCCCGCGGTTTTGTCAAACTCATGTTGGTAGCTTTGAGAACACTGTCCAGCCATCTGGTCCTCTGTCGTCCCCTTCTCCTTGGGCCCTCAGTGCTTTGTGCTGGAGGGCACTGTTTCGTGGCACTCACTGGTTGCTATTGGACAGTTCTTTGGATAGTCTGAGCAGATTGGTTGAGCGAAAGGCTCAGCCTTCATTAGGGCAAATGTTCTACCCTTATTTATGGGAGCCTTTGGAATAGAAAAAGGAAATGACTGTGTCAGGATGCGTTTTGTGGGGAAATTTGCAGAAGTGAAGATGTTGATTTGGGGTACAGTTGGAGGGGGGGGTATGGTGCCTGCTGGAGGGGGAAACCCCCCGCCACCCTTTCCAAAACTTCCGGTAACAATGTTAAGAATGACCCAATGTTCTCCCCTCTCCCTATTCATTTCATTTGCTTCATGGAATTTATACAATGCTTGACTGCATGAATGAGGGGACCAGGCCCTCTGGGTCCTGGCATGGCCATAGCTCTTGAACCCAGAGCGCTTGGGACCTCCTTTTTCTCTCTGCCAGCCCTTCATGCTCTGGGCTGCCTCTTTCAGACTCTGATGATGCCCCTTCAGGTCACTGAACTGCAGAGAGATGGAAGGAATTGGTCGTGATGGGCAGGCAAGGATTGATTAGGCTCCACATATGTATTTCTGTTCTGCAAATTTGGCAGGGGTTCACTGTTTTCTCCAGATGCCCCTCCTCACACACAAACACCCCTCAAGAATTGGAGCGGCCAGCGTCTGAGTTGCTCTTTCCGCTCATCTCTTCTAGGATCAGGTGCTTAAGGCGGCTGTTCAGACGCTGTTACGTCTGATGCCACGTCTGGTGGCCCCCCAGCAAGACCCAGAGCAGCCTGTGGCGCCAGGTGAGCAAGTGGCCCTCCTTTTTTGGACAGAGGAGGGCAGGAATGGGCATGGGGGGCAACTAGTCCAAGGATGCAAAAGAGGACTTTGAGAGCTTGTAGGGCAGCAGCTGAAGGAGGAGCAAAAGGGTTTTCTTGTGTGTGTGTTTCTTTGTGGCTGATTAGCTGCTCTCCCTGTGCAAAGGTCAGAGGGGGCAGGGTTTCCGTTGAGTCAGGGGATTAGCTGTGGGAGGTGCGCCTGGTGGCGTGCGCTGTTTGATCCATCTTTTAGATTTAGGGGAGCTAGTCTCAAATGTTTGTTGGGGGAGACCTAGGTTTTTTTGGGGGGGGGTTATTTGTCCTGTCTTCACGCTTTTTATGATGGAGGACCGCTGTAGCCACCCCCAACGACACGTTTTCAAGATGGAGGATGAGGGAACAGCTGCAGTCGCCTGTGGTTCCTGCGCAATGTTTGCCATCTTGCCAAAGGTTGCAGGCAGCTTTACCTGCAGCAATTGTATGTTGATTGCCCTCTTAGAAGACAAAGTCCAGCAGCTGGAGTAACGTGTAGCTACACTCCAAAGAATTAGAGAGCTGGAGCTCTTCTTGGAAGCAACAGAGAACACAGTCTCCACCAAGGATGAGACAGGGGACACCCCTGAGAAGGAGGCTAGTTCACCAACACAGGTGCCAGATATATGGAGAAACGTGACTCAAAGAAGTAGGAGGCCCAGGGTTCGCTCTGATTGTTTAGAAATACACAATCGCTTTGATGTCCTCTCCCCTAGCATGGAAGACGAAGAGCAGACTCCATTTGAGGATCTCTCCCTCATTACAGTCGATCAGGTATATGAAGACGATCAGCAAAGTCAGTCCTCAGGGAATGTGCAGGCGACCTTGGAACGGACAGCTCACGGAAGAACCCTGACCAAACCTAAGAGGAGGCGTGTAGTGGTGATAGGGGATTCCCTACTGAGGGAAACAGAAGCAGTGATCTGTGGGCCTGACAAGATGTCTCGGGAGGTGTGCTGTCTCCCCAGGGCTAAGATCCAAGATGTAACTGAACGACCGCAAGGAATCATAAAACCCACTGACAAATACCCCTTCCTCTTGGTTCATGTGGGAACCAATGACACTGCAAGCAATAGCCTCCAGAAGATCAAAAGAGACTACGAGGCTCTCGGCAGGAAATTGAAGCAACTAAATGCACAAATTGTCATCTCATCTGTCCTCCCAGTTGAACGACGTGGCTCAGGGAGAGAGGGAAAAATAGTGGAAGTGAACAGCTGGCTTTGCAAATGGTGTAAACAGGAACGGTTTGGATTCTTAGATCACAGACTGCAGTTTCTTGAAGATGGACTTCTGGCAAGTGATGGGCTGCACCTCACAACGGTTGGGAGGAATGTTTTTGCCAAAAATCTCAGAAACCTCATCAGGAGGGCTTTAAACTGACTAATGTGGGGGAGGGAGACAGTGCTCCTGAAGGTAGGAGTCTATCAATTGATGAAGATGATCATCCAAATATCATAGACCAAATGGAGCAAACAGCACGCAGACCTAGTGGTGGTGGTGGGGGAAATCCTTAAATAAGAGACACGGGGGAATGATTAATGGACTTCAATGTCTGTACACTAATGCGCAAAGCATGGGAAATAAACAAGATGAGCTTGAGCGCTTGGTACAGCAAACTAAATATGACATAACAGGCATCACTGAAACCTGGTGGGATAAGTCCCACGATTGGAATGTAATACTGGAGGGATACAATCTATTTCAGAGAAACAGACCAGACAAGAAAGGAGGAGGAGTGGCGTTATATGTCAGGGATGTGTATAACTGTGAAAAGATCCAAGATTTAGAACCTCAAAGCCAAAGTGAGAGCATTTGGGTCAAAATTAAGGGAGAGAAGAATAACAGACCTCATTGTGGGAGCTTACTATAGATCCCCAAGACAAACGGAGGACATAGATGATGCCTTCCTGGAACAGATGGCCAAGCATGCAAAAGGAACGGAGATAGTAGTAATGGGGGACTTCAATTACCCGGATATTTGTTGGATGTCAAACTCAGCCAAGAGCATAAGGTCAAACAGATTCCTCACTGGCCTTGCAGACAACTTCATTGTCCAGAAAGTAGGAGAAGTAACAAGAGGAACAGCCATTTTAGATCTGGTCCTAACCAATGTTGATGACCTGGTTAGTGGGGTAGAAGTGGAAGGATCATTAGGCGCGAGTGATCATGCTCTTCTGAAGTTTACTATACAGCGGAAAGGAGCAGCCAAGTATACTAGGACTCAATTTCTTGACTTTAAGAAAGCTGACTTCATAAAACTTAGGGAAGTGCTGGGTGAGATCCCATGGCCAGTAATACTAAAAGGAAAGGGAGTTCATGATGGCTGGGAGTTTGTTAAGAGGGAGATAGTAAAAGCACAACGTCAGGCAATACCAATGAGACGGAAACATGGAAGGTGCCTAAAGAAGCCAGGGTGGCTATCTAAAGAACTTTTAACTGAGTTAAGATTAAAAAAGGATGTGTACAAAAAATGGAAAAGGGGGGAAACCACCAAAGAGGAATTAAAACAAATAGCCAGCACATGTAGACACCAAGTCAGAAAAGCTAAAGCACAGAATGAACTCAGGCTTGCTAGAGAGGTTAAAAGCAACAAAAAAGGCTTTTATGGTTATGTTCGTAGCAAAAGGAAGAACAAAGAAACTGTGGGGTCACTCAGAGGAGAAGATGGTGAAATGCAAACAGGGGACACAGAAAGGGCTGAACTCCTCAATGCCTTCTTTGCCTCAGTCTTCTCCGATAAAGAAAACAATGCCCGACCTGAAGAATTTGGAGCAAATGATTCAGCAGAGGAAACACAGCCCAGAATAACTAAGGAGATAGTACAAGAATACTTGGCTAGTTTAGATGTATTCAAGTCTCCAGGGCCAGATGAACTGCATCCAAGAGTATTAAAAGAACTGGCGATGTGATCTCAGAACCACTGGCAGTCATCTTTGAGAATTCCTGGAGAACAGGCGAAGTCCCGGCAGACTGGAGGAGGGCGAATGTTGTCCCTATTTTCAAAAAGGGGAAAAGAGAGGACCCAAATAATTATCGCCCAGTCAGTCTGACATCAATACCAGGGAAGATTCTGGAGCAGATCATTAAGCAAACAGTCTGTGAGCACCTAGAAAGGAATGCTGTGATCACCAATAGTCAGCATGGATTTCTGAAAAATAAGTCATGTCAGACTAACCTGATCTCGTTTTTTGACAGAATTACAAGCCTGGTAGATGAAGGGAACGCAGTGGATGTAGCCTACCTTGATTTCAGCAAGGCATTTGTTTGACAAGGTGCCCCATGATATTCTTGTAAAGAAGCTGGTAAAATGCGGTCTTGACTATGCTACCACTCAGTGGATTTGTAACTGGCTGACTGACCGAACCCAAAGGGTGCTCATCAATGGTTCCTCTTCATCCTGGAGAAGAGTGACTAGTGGGGTGCCACAGGGTTCTGTCTTGGGCCCGGTCTTATTCAACATCTTTATCAACGACTTGGATGATGGACTCAAGGGCATCCTGATCAAATTTGCAGATGACACCAAACTGGGAGGGGTGGCTAACACCCCAGAGGACAGGATCACACTTCAAAACGACCTTGACAGATTAGAGAACTGGGCCAAAACAAACAAGATGAACTTTAACAGGGAGAAATGTAAAGTATTGCACTTGGGCAAAAAAAATGAGAGGCACAAATACAAGATGGGTGACACCTGGCTTGAGAGCAGTACATGTGAAAAGGATCTAGGAGTCTTGGTTGACCACAAACTTGACATGAGCCAACAGTGTGACGCGGCAGCTAAAAAAGCCAATGCAATTCTGGGCTGCATCAATAGGAGTATAGCATCTAGATCAAGGGAAGTAATAGTGCCACTGTATTCTGCTCTGGTCAGACCTCACCTGGAGTACTGTGTCCAGTTCTGGGCACCACAGTTCAAGAAGGACACTGACAAACTGGAACGTGTCCAGAGGAGGGCAACCAAAATGGTCAAGGGCCTGGAAACGATGCCTTATGAGGAACAGCTAAGGGAGCTGGGCATGTTTAGCCTGGAGAAGAGGAGGTTAAGGGGTGATATGATAGCCATGTTCAAATATATAAAAGGATGTCATATAGAGGAGGGAGAAAGGTTGTTTTCTGCTGCTCCAGAGAAGCGGACACGGAGCAATGGATCCAAACTACAAGAAAGAAGATTCCACCTAAACATTAGGAAGAACTTCCTGACAGTAAGAGCTGTTTGACAGTGGAATTTGCTGCCAAGGAGTGTGGTGGAGTCTCCTACTTTGGAGGTCTTTAAGCAGAGGCTTGACAACCATATGTCAGGAGTGCTCTGATGGTGTTTCCTGCTTGGCAGGGGGTTGGACTCGATGGCCCTTGTGGTCTCTTCCAACTCTATGATTCTATGACTCACTTGTTCCCATGTCCTTCTGTTTGCAGTTCTGCTGCGGTTCCTCATCCCAGCCCCAGGGGGTGAGTATTGGAGAAAACAAGAGCAAGGACTGGATCCCTCAGACCTGCCCCCCTTTGCCCCCCCACTCTGCACTCTCAGATGCGGAGAAGCCCTCCCCTCACGAGGAACTGACAGCCTGACTTTTGCATTTCAGCTGCTGGAGGATGAACAGCTCTACCTCCTGGGGGCCATCCAGAGCTGCCAGGCAGCTGAGCTCAGGGGGCTCCGATCCCTGAAGTGCTCCAAGCAGGAGACGGCCCAAGCCCTTCTGGTAAGTGATGGGGGGTGTGGGTGGAAAGGGTTGTGCATCTGCGTAGAGGAAGACCCTGCCGGCTTAGGCCATGGGGTTGCCATTCCCCTGCAAAGCCAAGCCTGGTGTTTGGGGTCAGAGCTGATTTCCCTCCTCTTCCAGGACATCTTGGGGCCATTGGAACACTTCAGGGATCGCCCCCTGACCCTGGCCCTTGCCTTGGAGGCCCTCCTCCAGCTAAGTTGAGTGGGGTCTTTGGTGTGGATGGGGTTGTGGGTGCGGGGCAGAACCCCAGGGGGAAAGAGCAGGCGGGAGGGAGAAGGGGCAAGGGAGACTCTAACCCTCTCCCTTTCATCTCTGCAGCACCATGAGGCCCAAATTCAGCTGTGATATGATCAGTGCCATCCTGCACAGGACATTGGAGGCCGTGCTGAATGGGGCTGAGGAGGAGAGAGAAGTATGTCCTTGGTTTTGACTTCCCTTCACAGGCTCTTTCTTCTTCTTCGTCACACTTGCAGAATCCAACCCAGCATTCACACTCTCTTCTCTCTTCCGCAGGAACTGAAGAGGCACTTCCGGCTCCTGCTGGGGAGTCTCCTTATGGAAGCCCCCAACCCTGGCACCCTCCTCCACCTTCTCAGCATAAGTGTCCCAATGGCATCAGGGGTAGTTTTAGGGTTCCCCCCCCGTCCCTTACCCAATGGACTGCCCCATTTCTGGGGCACAGAGCCTGTTTTGCCCCCAATTTGGTCCAAGACCAAAGCTGGCAAATCCTCATGGTCCTGAAGTGTCAGGGACTCCGTGGTGGGGGCAGTGGGGGCCGCCTTGGCCCAGACTGGCCCCTGACTCTGAGATGCTCTTTCCTCCTGCAGGACCTCCGAGGATATGCCCTGGGGAAAGTGGGGAGGCTCAAGAACTAGCGGCCAGCAGCATTTCCTTGCTGCTGGCCATTGCCAGGAAATATCCCAACCTCAGAGTAAGTACCTTGCCTTCTGCTATTCATTTCTTTGGTTAATTTCACCCCCCCCCCCAGATCACATCCCCAAGTGATCTTTAGCGCAGATGATGTGGGGTGTGTCCCTGGGGCCCAGGATGAGGCCAGAGGCTTTTCCTGCCCCCTTTCCTGCTGCTGCTGCCCTTCCACCTCTGCCCAGGAGGCTGCAGGGCCCAGGGAGGTCCTCTGGAACAAGGGATTGGGCCCAAGACAGAGGGAGACCCGTCCTTCCAGGCGCTGCTTCTGTGCTCTCTTGCTCCCATCTGACCCCAATTTTTCTTTCCTCTGCAGATGACAGTAGTTCGGCCGGACCTGGCTTGCTTCCGCCTGAAGCCGCAAGAAGGTAAGCACCACACCTTGGAGACAGCGACCTTTGACTAAAGGCCTGTGGGAAAATCTCATTTTCATTTTCATTCTGTTCTCATTCTCATTCTCTTCCATCCAGACGACATCATCATTGAAGATGGTAGGTAGATAGGTAGTGCGGACCTCGGGCTCCACTGGACACCCAAGAGAGGCCAACATCCAAATGCACTCAGCACGTAAGACTTTCTCAAAAGCCCATCTGTAGTTAGAGATGCCCTGTTTCATCTGTGAGAGAAGCAGGCACTCCTGGCGACCTGCTTACCTTTTTTCTCTTGCAGGTGACAGAATGATGCCGGCAAGACAGCCTTCTCCATCTTTTTATGGCAGCAGAAGGGAAGCAGTGGCTGTGGGACCAGATCAGGTAGGGGGAAGCTGCCTTGTGGGGACAGAGGCCAAGGGGTGGAACGGTGTCATGGACTGGTTGGGCACAGAGGAATGGTGGGAGGAAGCAGCTGGAGAACCAGGAAGGGAAGACGTCTCAGAGCCCAGGTAGTGGAGGGGGCACAAGGAGCAGCAGTCAGAGGGAGAAGAGGCCGGGGAACCAGGGGAGGGAAGCCAATGGGTCTCAAACCCTTGGTGAGTGAGGGACTTTCCCCTGTGTCAGCAGATGGAGCGGACAAGATCCCGAGAAAGCTGTTTGTGCACGTGCCGTAGAGGGAAGCCAGGGGTCAATCTGATTCTAAACCTCCACTGCCTCATGGGATGGCTTCAGGAGAAGAATAGGCTCCAGAGTAAACCCTACACAGATGCAGAGTGGAGTCCCTAGGATGGTTGGGTGGCATTTTGTAGGCCTCCTCCTGGCAGCTCCTGCAGCCCAGCTGGTGCCTTGTGCCTTGCTCTTCTTTCCTTTGGACCACCTCAGGGAGGCGGGGGTGGGGGCGGGGGGCGGCTCTGGGCACAGGGTTGACACCTTTGTTTTGACAAAAGACAGGACAGGGCAGGGGACAGAGAGAGATCTGAAAGCTGTTAACATTATTTTGCCTCAAAAGATCTCACGGAATTTTGGGTTTTTCCATTCCTTAGGTTATATGATCTATTCCCTGTGTCAAGAAGAAAAAGAACTGGAAGAGAATGGAATAAAAATAAATATAAAAATAAAAATAAATATTTTTTAATGGATTTTGAATAAATGCACAATAAATTGTTACTGTTTTGAATTTCATTGTGTTATTGTCTTCCATTGATCTGGACACTTTTGTTGTTGCAGCCTTAGTTGTGGTCCACTAAGATCCCTAGGTCCTTTTCCCTACCAGCAAACCAGTGTCCCTCATCTTTTATTGGTGCAGCTGCTGCTTCCTGCCAAAGTGCAGAAGCTTAGATTGACCAGAAGTCCTCTTTGCTCGCCTTCAGGGTGTGACCATGTCGCAGTCAGTGCTGTGGTAGCTCTGTGTGGCATTAACACAGTTCAGTGAAATTGCCTGGTGACAATCCAGCTGGTGCCAGTGACCTGAGATCTAAGATCTCTCCAGGACACTGAGTGTTTTGCCTTGGTAGAGCATACCATGTTCGTGACATAGAGGCTGTGGTATGAGCACAGTTCAGGTAGCCTTTGTCCGTTCTTGTTCAGGTCCCGATACCAAGGGGCCTCTGCGGTTATGCCAGCTGTGATGAACTCTTTCAGCAGGAATAGTAATAGTAACAATAAGAATAATTTTATTAAATTTTACCCCCCCCCCCCAAAATCTGGTTAGGTTTCCCCAGCCACCAGAATAAAACTTCAAACATTAAAAACTTCCCTAAACAGGGCTGCCTTCAGATGTCTTCTAAAAGTCAGAGAGTTATTTCTTTGACATCTGCTGGGAGGGCGTTCCACAGGGCGGGCGCCACTACTGAGAAGGTGTTTGCAGGCTCAAGACATCCTGGTATAGTTCCTCGCAGAACTTGTTCTTGATCGGTATATCAGAGCACACATCTGTGGAGCGTAGGGAGCATATGCCATGATTTATTGGTCCATAGATGGTCTTTGTGGCTTTAAGGAAACTCTGTGCATCATGAGTGTCAGCTAAGTGCTGGATCTCTTGAGCATTTTTTATCTTTAGTTCTTTAGTTCTCTGGTTCTTCTTTGAACCTCAGCCTTAGCATTGGCATAGGTTTTTTTCTTAGTGGCACAGTTTCTGTCTCTTTGCCAGATCTGAAAGGCCTTCCGTTTCTTGTCAATAATGTGTTCAGTCTCACCGTCATTCTTATCAAACCAGTCCTGGTGTTTCTTGGTTTGGTATCCAATAGTTGGTTCACCGGCTGCAATAATGATGTTTTTAGCTTGGTCCAGAGTTCCTCAATGTTATCAGGGAATTCTGAATGCGGATGGTCCTTAAGAGTCGTTTGGAAGCAATCCCACTTAATAGGATCTTGAAGGGCTTGAGTGTTCATTTCGTTCATTTGAGTGTTCCTTTTACGCCTTGGTTTCCTTCCTTGAAGCCTGCGTTGAGGATAGCCATCGTGGAGCATAATAACCAGTGATCTGTCCATCAGTCGTCAGCACTCGTCATAGCTCTGGTAAGGAGCACATCACGGCGATCTTCAACTCAGACAATTACATAATCTGAGAGGTGCCAGTAGTTCAACCGAAGGGGCCAATGAGATGCACCAAAGCCTTCCTTGTCAGCCCAGACTTACAACGCTGCGAGGTAGGCAGGGTTGAAGAACCACATCTGACCACAGGTCTCAAGGTGGATCTCTTTCTGGGCTGCCTCTGAAGGCAGTTCAGAAGCTTCAGCTGGTGCAGAATTCAACAGCCACATTGCTCACTGAGGCAAGACGGTTTGAGCATCCTGGCCCGACTGTTCCAGCTGCCAATTAGCTTCCTAGCCCAATTCACAGTGCTGTTTTTGACCTATAAAGCCTTAAATTTAACTCAGGACCGCAACACCTGAAGGTTGGCAGCAAGAGAATTGGCCACAAGACTATTGTGGTTTTTGTTGAAAGGATTAATATATTTGGAAACAGAGAGATTGATGTACTGTTTTATTGCACATTATTGCCCTACCATGCTCTGCTGTTCTAATGCTGTTGGGATGATGGACATGTTCACTGTGCAAAAGTGGTGCACAAATAAAGCTACAATCTATGTGCCTGTGTACACTTGCACAGGTAGGTGCGTTGCCACCCAGGACCACCCCCCTGCCCATCTGCAGTTGAAACTCCTGGTATGGAACTGGCTGTGGAAGCAGCCAGATGTTAGGCCCCAGAGGCCAGGAGTCTCTTCGTGGGCAGAACTTGTCAGGTCCAAGCAACCTTGCACACCTCCCATCAGCAGAGGGTGAGCTGAGACTAACAGATGGGGGGAATACACTCTGTGATCTCACTGGAAGGACAGATCCTGAAGCTGAGGCTCCAATACTTTGACCACCTCATGAGAAGAGGAGACTCCCTGGAAAAGATGCTGATGTTGGGAAAGATTGAGGGCACAAGGAGAAGGGGCGACAGAGGACGAGATGGTGGGACAATGTTCTCGAAACTGCAAACATGAATTTGACGAAACTGAGGGAGGCAGTGGAAGAGAGGAATGCTTGATGTGCTCTGGTCCATGTGATCACAAAGAGTTGGACATGACTAAACAACTAAACAACAACACACTCTGTGGTCTCTCTTTCACACACACAAGGCAGGCTTGAGAAACTAGCTCCCCATGTAAGGCATAGAATTCAAAGCCATATTTGTAAATATGAAGAAAATGTAAGTAAAGAACCATTTTTTTCTGTTTCCCAATGGGACGTGTCTTTTATTTACTCTTTTAAGCAATGATAGTGATGCGTGAATGAGACTGAGGTGGTGGAGGAAGGATTGGTTAGATCCAGCTTCCAAGTTTTTAACTCTGCTATATAAACTATAAGCCAGTTTTATTTTTTAAAATCCAAGAGAACTTGCACAGATGTTGTCTCTTACAGCCTGTAGTGCTGGTGGCAGAAGCAGAAGGCACTGGGGAAGCAAAAGTATTAGAAACCTCTCCCTTCAGCATGTCACAAAGTCTCCAGAGCTTGTGTTACTGAATATGTGTCTAAATGACAACCAGGACTTGGTGGATAAACCACTAACTGGATTTCTTTTAGTGGCAGCACATAGAGTTATAGCCACATTCTGGAAGGACTTAAAAGGTGTGAACTTGAATGCTGGGTAAAGAATGTGGTGTATGGCCCTCATGGAAAAGCTGACTCACAAAGTAAGACTGGCAGAGGAACGAAGCCCAAATATACCTTTGCCTGAGAGGGGCAGAGCTTCATTTTGTTTACAAATTCTCCAGAAAACCGAAGACCAGTTTCAAAGGTTTAAACTAACTTGTGGATCACTTAATAAATAAGATGTGTACCATTGCAAGTTGTGGTTTTAATACGAGAATTCAGGTTTTAATAATGTATTTTGGGGGTATCTAGGGAAATAGAAAAAACTTTTCCCCAGCTGTCAGATGCTTCAACTGCACTGGAGTGGTTATTTTTCTAATGAAAAAATATACACATATAAAATCAACTCAATAAGATAACTATATATATATATTATAAAGTGCAGTTATAATATATAAACTATATATATTATAAAGTGTATATGTTCGCACACAAAGTTTAGAAATAACCTTATTCTTTTTAAAAAGATCTGCTGCTAGTTTCATTGGATTGGGGCATCTGAGCAACTAGGTTTCAACCTTACTTTCTTAATGTTGCTTCTCTGAAAAAATCTGTTTTTCTTTGGAAGGATAAGAAAATTGCCATGCATGCAACACAACATTTTTTCCCAAGTGGCATGTACTGAAAAGTCATAGATGAAGACAGCAGCAGTAGTAGGGAGAGTGAGTGCAGTTACCTGCTATTAAACAGATACAGAAGTATGATAAATTGTCTAAGGCAGTGCCAAGAAGATACACTGGTTTGGTATATCCATAAAATAAGGGCTGGGAACATTGGTGGGCCTGGATAGAATGCCTGAGTCATAAATGGTGTCAACATGTGCATTGTAGGGGAAGGGATGATATAGGCCTACTTTTGGGAAGTCATCAGGTAGTGGAGCAGGCAAACATTTTCCCGATTCTAGGTACAGATGTCTTATAAAGGGTTCACATCATGGTATTTCTTGCTCCTACTGGAACCTTCAGCGGCTAGCTTCCCACCTCTCTCTTCCCACCTCTTATGAGTGCAATCTGATGCATGTCTACTCAGAAGGAAGTGCTACTGCATTAATGGGGCTCACTTCCAGGTAAGTGTGTATAGGACTGCAGTTTAAAACTCTCAAAGGTTTGTCTTAGAGCAGGGATAACTGATCTGGGACTATCCAGATTTTGCTGGGAGTTGGGAGTCCAACAACATCTAGAAGGCACCTGGCTACCTACACCTGCCTGAGACACAAGAAAGAACACTTGCTTCTCACACCCAAATTTCCCTTAGCAAACCTGATGAAAAACCATTGCACCCTAATAAGATGATAAAAACATGTTTAGCATTAAGTGATGACGACAAACAAAAAGAGCAGAACCTGTCACAGAGCCGACTTAACACTTTCGTGGGCATGGTCCCAGTTCAACCTGTGCAGTGCAGCATTTTTATTTGTTTACTTACCCAGTTATATGCCTAAATGGCTTGTAAGCAGTTTGGCATTCTGGGTTTTGTAATCTCAAAGAAAAAGAAAAACAACACAGGTGACGAGAGAATAACCGTTTTATTAAAGCTACAGTACACTCCGTTTAGTTTAATACTGATTTCCCTGCTTTTTTCCCTAACCCTTTTATACATTCATTACTCCAAATTTCCAACAATTACATTAAATTGTACTCATATGCCAAATATTGTCTGTAATCTGGAGGAAAAATACATCAGAGGTGCGCATATATATATATATATATATATATATATATATATATATATTTACACACACATACACACAAAGTTATACAAGAGCATATAGCTTCTCTTTTTTACATTTGTTTTTGAGACATTCAAAAGAAGAGAGACCTAAACCAGCTTAAGTGGTGTCACCTTGACTTGGGTTCAGTGACCCACAGCATTAACTCCATCAGAAATTTTACATCCACTTCAATGCATGGCACGATTTCACCCATAACAGCACAAGCCTGTTGGTTTTACATTTTCTTCATTTCATATAAGGTTTTTTTTTTGCTTCTTAGAAAATCCATAATTCTTAAATATTGAATTTTCTGTTTTACATTCATCTGGAACTAAATTCAGACCAAGGGGGAAATAAATAAATTATTTGTTCATTTAAAAAGTCTTGATTTGTGAATGGGCTTTAATAAAAACCTTTTACAGGATACAAATTTGCTGATTTTTTTTCTTTTTTTGCAAACACACACAAAATAAACTCAGTCAGAAAAAATCTCCCAAGATTGAGGCTATCTAAAGTTATTAAATCAAGTGACTGTGCTGTGCACAAAGGTCCTCTGAGGAGTTCAGATGAAAAGAAGCACTAAAGACAACAAGAATTTTTCAAAATATAAACCTTTTTCTTAAATATATTTATATATGTACTTATTATGTACAACTCTACAGAAGCTGAAAGAACGTGGAAAGGGAGGTCCGTCCATGTGCGCAGCTTAGAGGCTTTGTTATAAAAAGTTTCTGCACAGGAGCTTGTTGGCTTACCTGCTTCATGATATTTTTCTAAACAAAATTTCACACCATTAAGAAATCTTGCTGAAATAAAGGCACTACTGATCTCTAGGTAGTGCACCAGAGCTCACATATTCTTTGAACAAGAGATAACTGAGCAGTTGAAAATAATAAAGAAGAGCTCATCTCTTAACTCATTCCAGTGTTGAAAACTTTACAAAATCTAAAAACGTACAACTGCAGCTTTAAGAGCATAGTGCAAATATGAAAATTAACAGCATAATTTTAAGGTCTTTAAACAAGCTAAAACATAACTAGAGTGTTGCTGTTTCCCCCTTACAGCTAAACAACATGACATATGGGAAGTTCCTCTTTAAAGATAATGCAAACCCAGAAGTTGGAAAAGAAAATGGCAGCAATCTGCCTAGTAAATTATTTATTTCTATTTTCATTTAACTTAGGGCAGTATAAAGTTATTTTGCTATGGAAGACCAAAATATCTCTATGTCTGTTGGTTGTGAAGAGGTTGGGGAGGGCAAGGGTGGCTGCCCTTTTCTTTCCGGCGCCATCAGCCCCTCAATGGCTGGGGGTGGGCACGGTCCGACTAATGCACAGAGCAAAGTTTCTTTTCCCTGGTCCTCTCCTGCATCAGAAGGTCTCATCGTCATTGCAATTTGTAGCCCAGTGCCCAAACACTTCGCAGATTTCGCAATAGGGGCGCTCTTCCTTTCGGCTGCCATGGTAAGTCGAATGCGGAGGTTCGTCTAACGCCTGTGCTTGAGTCGGACAATCTTCAGTGTCATGGAGATCAAAACAGTCACAAATGTCACAGAAAAGGCGAGGCTTCTTCTTGATTTGGTTTTCTTCCTCACTGCCAAGATCAAAATTTGATAAGTAAGACTAGAATTTCATTATGTTTTTATGGAGAACAGTGATTCCAAAGAGACAGGAAATCTATAGGAAATATAATAATAATAATAATAATAATAATAATAATAATAATAATAATAATAATAATAATAATTATTATTATTATTATTATTATTATTATTATTATTATTATTATTATTAATACCCCACCCATCTGGCTGAGTTTCCCCAGCCACTCTGGGCGGCTCCCAATTGAGTGTTAAAAACAACACCCCATTAAATATTAAAAACTTCCCTCAAGAGGGCTGCCTTCAGATCAAAACACTCCCTGCTTTTGTACTGATTTGGGAGGGTTTGGGCCAGCAGGCAAGATCATCTGCCTTTTGCAGAAGCTTTCCACACTTTACCTTGGAAACCTACACAGAAATACATTACTGCTTGTTGTGAACTGCAGAGATTTCTCATATCTCAACGTATTTGCGGGGGGGGGGGGGAATAGAGATATAAACAGTTTGAAATTCACACCAAGGTTTTAGACTAATTTAAAAGAGGATTGTCCTGTGTCCTTGACTAGTCTGGGAGTCATGCACTAAAGAGAAACAGGGTTAAAATCTTAACTTGTCTATATCCTTGACAATTGTGGGTCAAAGTTTCAGCGAGTCTCAGATGGGGTAGCTGTTAACTCACTTCCTGCCATCTGTATGTTGGAATCAAATTCACTGGGCTGGAGGAAGTCAAAGCTCTATCCACACTGGCAGCATGAAAGCAGTGGCTTAGTCATGACACTCAGCTTAGTAAAGATGAACAGTAAATAAAGGTGCATGATGTGAATTAGTGGTGACATAAACATAGCATTTAAAAATCCTTTCTGGGCACTCAGAGGTTCCTCAGAAGCTTACCAAGTGTTTGTCAATTAGAAGGTCCATACTGGTGAAATAACTCCCCAAAGATAGCCTGCCCACCATAACTGTGTGGTGCAGGGGTGTCTGAGGTCATCTCTCAATTGACCTAGTGGCCATGGGGAGGGCTAAAATGCTCACTCTGTGAGCCCCATGAACGGAGTGTGCACTCTGCAGATGGGCCAGGATCCTCTGCAGTCCCAAGGTTCTTCAATAGGGTTACTTGCAAGTATACAGTTTGAAAACCACAGTAATACTTCAGGAATTTCTGGCTGGCATTTGATGAGGCCAGTTCAACAGCCTCAATTCTAAAATGCTACCAAGATTTCCAGCTGATATTGTAAGTAACCAACCTGTCGTAATTAATAGCTTCTTCCTCATTGCCGTTGAGTGCTGCCTCAGACATCATTTCCACTTTCAATTTCAGTTCTTCATTTTTCCTTTGAAGATCCACGATCACTGAATTTAGAAAGTCAATCTGAAGGGTACATGGTGGAAGAAAGAAGAGACAGGATTATAAACTCAGAATATTTAAGCTGAAGGTTTTAAAAAACACAGCATGTGATGTAAGCAATGAATAGGGCAGAAACTGGGCACAGAAAGAAATTGTGCTGACTTAATTTATACATAGATAGAATGCTTGTAACTTTTATTTTTAAACATAGAACACTTTTAAGCATTAAACAAATATTAATAAACCTCATGGTATGTAGAGGAGTGAATTGTCAGAGCTGGAAAACCGTAATGCACAGGATAGCAATTCTCTTAGATAAACATGTTTTGCTCTGATGACCTGTTTCTAGTATCATGACAGATTCTGTTTCCATTTTCTCAACACTATGCAAAATTTTATACTCCCCTATTGTGCTCCCTCCCTTGTTTCTAAACCAAACGAAAAACCTTTCATAAAGGGGAATTTTTCCAGCCCCCTGGAACATTTTGGTTGTCTGCTTCTGGGTCTTTTCTAAGGAGACCTGTCAACTTATCCTGTGATAGCTAAGCTCACTTGGGAGTCTTTGGAGAGGGACTTGATCAAACCTTCCAGTATACACTCCATATGCTTAGAGAACCAGATGCCTCTGAGAAGGACATCAGCAGGGGATGAAGGCAGCAGCCGGGGACACAGAGACTCCATGGAGCCACCATGACAAGGAGCTGCTCCTGCTCTTCACAAATCTCTCTAGTCACCCAAGTCACTGACAACCACTGTGTCTTGCTTTAGTGAATTCCATAAATTCTGCAGTGTGTGATGTAATTTCTTTTGTCTGTTCCGAATCTGCTTGGCAGGGGGTTGCACTTGATGGCCCTTGTGGTCTCTTCCAACTCTAGGATTCTATGATTCTATGATACTGCCAATTCATTTTATTGGGTTACCCCATATTCAAATCTTATGGACCACGGAGGATCCCTTTCCCCACACACTATTTATTCACTCTTTCCACAACATACATAAACTTACAGACCTCTGTCACATCTTCTGTTAGTCACCTTGTCTTTAAACCAGGGCTAGCTAAACCTTTTTGGGCCATAAGCAGCATTGACCAACAATCCTGAGAGCTGAAGTGTAAAAGTGGATGTGGCCAATTTTAATTTTTGTATGACTGGCGAGCCACAAAAAAAAAAAAAACCTTTTGGCATCAAATAAACTATGGGAGCACTCAGCAAAATAGAAAAGAAAAATGTAAATGATTTTTTTTTAATTACTGGGATGCTTTGGGGGCAAAAAGAAAAGTGTTTCGCATCAGAAGACCTGTGGGAGCACCCAGAAAAAAACAGAAAAGTGTGTGTGTGTGTGTGTGTACCTGGAGTCCTTGTGGGGCAGAACAAGGCTTTTGGCATCACAGCAGGAAAGCATTAAAAGCAGTCAAAACTTGGCTTTAAGAAGGTAATTTATATTTTTTTTTAAAAAATGACTAATTTTTGTTTTGGGGCCAAAAAATCCATTTGCTTAAATTAAAAGCCCCCAAAGCTGCAATCTTTTTGTGTCGGAGAATTCCCAATATTTTTTAAAAAACTGCCCCTTGTTTATTCCGATGGGTCTCCCCCCCCCCATGATATCTCTTTGAATATATGACACCCCCAAGTACTGTCCTCTGGCAGATTTCCTTAATAGTTAACCCTGGTGGTTCAGTATCCAAAAGGCTGGCTCACAACACCCAGGGCATCCTTCTAGGACAGGTGCCAATTTATTCATGTAAAAGTTCCCAGAATAGTGCAGGTTTCCTCCTTTACTTGGGTACAATCAAGGGGTGGTCCAGGAGAACAAAACCCTGGATCTTCTGCATGGATCCTGTCTCTCTGGGCTGTTTTATATAGAGTTTATGCTGCTCTGCAGGACCACTGGGTGCACTGCAAAGTGCAGTACCAGTGAGACTGCAGCCACCTGCACTGGGTCTAGAAAATCCATAGCTCAGGGTAAGCTCTGGAAGCAAGAGCTGGGGTTTACCCCCCACACACACCCTGAAAGTGGCCCTAAATATGCATCTATCCATATCAATTAGTGTATGCTGTTTTTCTGCAACCTTGTGCCATGGGCCTGTGCCCCTAAGCTCGAATAGCTAGCACCCCCTGTCTCTTTGCACTAAAGAGAGGACTATTCCTCTTACAGAAGGCAAAGCAGAGGAGAACTATGGGGATAAGACAGTGAGAACTGCCCACAGCAAAAAGCTTGAAACTGACAAAGCTATTTAAAAAAGGAGAGAAAGTGGAAACAAACCATATGCTGATTGGAGAAAAACGTTCCCAGAGGCAGATGAAAGCAAGGGAAGGTGGGGGGAAGAAAAAGCAAGCAAGCATTAGTATGTTAATTATACTATAGTTATAATTAAGCCTATGTGAAGTGTATTACACTGAAGAAGTCCCGGCAGATACAATATCTAAGCTTGCCCTTCCAACCTTTTACCCCAGTTTGGGTGATGAAGCTGCAGCCTGGAAAAGGGGCTTTCCAGGGATTTCAGGAGGGCCAGGGCAGGAGCCTCTCTTTCTGCTCTCCAGAGCTGGGCTTCTGTAACGGTTCCACACCAATGGGGACGAGTGTGCTCTTTGTCCCTGAGTCAGCAGGAGACCATTGTGTATCGGTTTATTTGTGTGTGTTTTCATTCTTCTTGTGTGGTGTGTCAGACCCTCAAAGTGTTCCTATTTTCCAGGGATGTCCCTGACTTAGAGAAGCTGCTCCGGTTTCTGATTTTATCCCGGAATGTCCCACTTTTCCTTGGGATGTCCCTATTTTCATTGGAGAAATGTTGGAGGGCAGGGAGATATGTGACCCCCCAAGCTGAAGGCAATCCTGTATAAGGAAGAGTTTTTTTTAATGTTTAATGTTTTTATATATATGGGAAGCTGCCCGGAGAGGCTGGGGCAACCCAGTAAGATTATATGGAATGGGATGTCCCTATTTTCACCAGAGAAATGTTGGAGGGTGTGTGTGAGCCCTGAGTCTGTGTGTGCATGTCGGCCTTTGTGGGTGGGGGGTGTGTGAGTGAGGGAGACAGTGGGATACAGTCACTCTTGCTGTATCCAAAAAAAGAAGCCTGTAAAATCTGCTGAGCTGGTAGCTATCAGTTCCTAATGAAACTCTTCACTAGGCTGGGTGATATCAGGTTTTTAACGCTGTGGTGCATCACCAGTCAAACATTGTGGTTTGGCAATGCTGAGAAAAAGCTGCATTGGCCCCATCCCTTGAGGTGCTGGGTAAACTGCCACAGCTCTCACCACAGGAGCTGAGGCTCTTTCACCCGAGTCTTGCAGGTCGGGGCCAATGCAGCTGGCCTAGGTCCGCTGCTCAGCTTGTGGGGAGGCTCCCGCCTGACAGCCGAGTGAGCCAGACCATGCCCCAAGATGGAGGGAGTCCGGACAGGCTCCCTTTGCTGGCAATGGGAAGGGAGCAGGCAAGCAACCTCCTTCTCCTTGGAGAAAGAGGCCGCTTGCTTGCCCCCCACCCAGCTGAGGGAACCCCAGTCCTTCTCCCGCTTGCGCACTAGCAGCTGGGGAGTGGGAGCAGTGAAGGAGCGCCCCTACCCCACCAATGTATCGTGTGAGCTGGTGGCGGGTCCGGGGCTCCATAAAACTTCTTGGCTGAGGAGAGCCAGTGAGGAGAGGACAGCTGGCTCTCCTCAGCCAAGCAGTTTAACGACACATAGGGAGGAACAGGCTGTATTGGAGCCTCACCGATGCAGCTTGATTCTCCCTCTGCGCTGGTATGAGGGACCAACCATGATGTCGGTTTCACTCAGTGGTATATCGCTGGTGAAACCGCCATGGCTCCTGAGTCCCTCCAGCACCCGGTTACAGCTTGTTTCTCCTTTGCTGTGCTGGGTGCTGGAGGGGCTCAGGAGCAGCGGCAGTTTCACCAGCCATATACCACTGAGTGAAGCCACCATCGCAGTCTGGCCCTCATACTGGTCCTGGGCAATATGTCACTATATCACCCAGGCCTACTCACTGCCTTTTACCCAAGACAGATGCTTGGTAGTCAGTCTGCTCTGATTTGAGGCAGCTCTCCAGAGCCTAAGCCAATGATGGGTGCAGGGACCTTCTCCATGCCACAAAGTGGTCTGTTGCTGAGCTGCGGACCCTCCCCATTCCAGTATGGGTGGAAAGGATCCATCACAAAAGGAATCAGGGTGCAGTGATTTTGCATATTATGGGGCAGGATTAGAAACTGATATGGATATGTTCTACCCGGACACTGAGGTCCAGCGCTGAGGGCCTTCTGGTGGTTCCCTCACTGCGAGAAGCCAAGTTACAGGGAACCAGGCAGAGAGCCTTCTTGGAAGTGGCACCCGCCCTGTGGAACGCCCTCCCATCAGGTGTCAAAAAGAACAACAACTACAAGACTTTTAGACATCTGAAGGCAGCCGTGTTCAGGGAAGCTTTTAATGTTTGATGCATTACTGTATTTTAACATTTTGTTGGAAGCCGCCCAGCCAGATGGGCGGGATATAAATAAATAAATAAATAAATAAATAAATAAATAAATTATTATTATTATTATTATTATTATTATTATTATTATTATTATTAGGTTTTGGAGGCAATTTCTAATGTCTGATAATGCAATAATTCTACTCAAATACTTTCTGATCTGAGAAACGACAAATCTCACTGCTGATGTTAGGCCCAGCTCTTACTCCTGAGACATAGATTAAGTCACTGGGCCCAGAGAAGGGTCGGAAGGGAAGAGACGTGGTTCCACTACCAGAAATTAAGTACATCTGAGCAGCTCCTACATCCAGTCATACCTTATTCACCCCCACCAGGGGCTCATCCTTCCCTCAGCCAGACAGGCACCACCATCTCTGGGATGCTGCCCTACCAATTGCTCTTTCACAGGTTGCTTTTCTTTACGCAAATTAAGACATCATTTCTCTCCCCCCCCCCATGAGAAACAAATGAGGTAGGAGTCATCCCATGTTAATCGTACGTGTAACCAACCCGTGAAATGCTGCTTTGTAGCTGTCTATTTCTGCATGGGGCCAAGAGGGTATAAGAAATACCTGGCTTTCTTGGTTATTTTCATCCTGGAGGGCATCACTGGCTGTGTCATCTTAGAAAAGTAGAAGAAAAAAACACTTATGAAAATATTTCCAGCAAATAATCATTACTTATGTGCTGATACAACTGGAATTTAGGAGAGAACCAGGGGGGTGGGGAAATGGAGAGATATGAGAGAGGGAGAGAAAGAAAAGGAAATCTGGCCTCATATCTATACTCTGATTAAAACTTCCAGATTGGAGTAATGTAGTGAGCTGTACCTAAGACTGCCCCTGGAGGCTACACAAAATCTTCATGCCTGCTTTGAAACTGTAGCGTGGGTTACTGGTCTGGTTCTGAGCACATTTCAAGCTCCTCATTCTTACCTTTAAAGCTCAAAATGGCATGAAGGGACTAGGATACTTGGTTCTGCAAGAACCTGCCCACATATTAGGACAATGTTTGAAAACCCTGCTCCAAATCTCTTGCCTTCGGAAGTGATGTCTGAGGTGACCAGGGAATACTCTGCCATCTTTATTGAACCATGTAAAGACCTTACAAGGTTTTATTTTAGATCTTTTTTAAACCTGGTGCTCCATATGCTTTTATTTGATTCCTCAGCTATAAAATGCTGCATTCTGCGACTTATTTTTCAAAGTATTTTGAAATCATAATCAGATCTCAAAGTGATTAGCTTACTAGAGTGAGTTAACAATAAATAAAATACAAATTTTGTTATAAGTGAAATTGCTTGTTCAAGGAAAAGTAAAAGCACCAGTTTAAACCACACACAAATCCCATATTCCTTTTAACAAAGGAGCAAATGCAGCAAAGTTGGAGGGATTTTGCAAAAGGAACATGGTTGAACCAGAAAACAGTTCCGGCTGCAAGTGATACTCTTGATGGTCTACAGGTTAGTACTGCAGAGCATATTACATGGTGGGTGGTGTGGTGGTGAAAGGACTTAAACACAGACATGCAACAGGAGTGATGCATTGCATGGCAATATGAGGAAAAATACTCCTCCCCAATTATCTGAAACCATATCATCCCATCTCTCTGTTAAATGAATTTACTAGGTGCATGGAGTCTCATGCTACTTAACAGTATGGCAATATCAGCATTAAACTGATAATCAAAGTCTCTGACTATTGAAATGCCTTGCTTATTTCTGAGGATGCTTTGATAAATGAATATGGGGACCATTATTTCAGGTTCCAGAGTTTTAAAGCCTGCAAGTTATAAATCTGAAACCAAATGCCTGCAAACCTATTGTTTGAAAATCCATGCATGAACAACTGAAGTAGCCCCACTTTTCTAAGGCAGGGAACTGACCAGCAATATCATTATGCCAATAGGCGCAAATGTACAGAGTAAGAGGATTGTCACCACATGTGACAACCATACATTCTGAGCAGTTTATTCCGTGATTACATGCCCACTGTGGCAACCCTTGGGAGAATGGTAATCTGTGTTCGCTCTCCAGTTAGAACAGGAGATGGTCATGGTTGCAGAGTGGACATCTGGGAGGGAAGGGAATTCAGGTCTATAAATTACACATCCACTCAAGCTGTTGAACTACTACCATGTGGTAACATTCTCACTGTTGAGTGCAATATTAGGTTCAAAGGGGCTCTGAAGAGCTACAACCCCAAAGGGCTTCTCCTACTTTGTTTCCAAAGACACAGAAACATATCTGAGTACTACAGAATATAAGACAGTTATTTAGGATTCTTTTGCTGCTGGAATCCAGTGATGGTAACACCAATCACCTACGTAATGTGGCATCTCACCCTTAACTGAACTAATAAGTCACTTAAGTGATGCAGGTTTTTACCACCACATGAAGGGACTTAACTCTGTCATCCGATGGGATCTGAGGTGCCATATACCCTGCAGCCAACTCACTTTCAGCGAGCTGCACAGCAAAGATACAGCAAGCAGACCAGAGCTGGTTTTACCTGAGGAGCCACGTGGCTGTTTCTGGCTCTCTCGGAGCTTCTGCTCCAGGTTCTTTACTTTTAGTTCAAGTTTCAGCTTATCAGACTCCAGAGACTGAACTACGGAATGCAAATTCCTCGCAGTGGCATTCTCTCCACGGAGCACGGTCACCTGCAAAAGTTAAACAAAGAGAGGATGCGGCGGCTCAGGGGAGGGAATCCTTTTCAGCCCGAGGGCCACATTCTTTGGAGGGGAACCTTTCAGGATCCATAATCACTTTCTGCTACTTCCCTTTCCATGCCCACAAATTCCTCTGCGCTCCTTTTTTTTTCCCTGGTTGTGCGCATAAATATTTACAGAATGCACCTGAACTGAGGAATATATACATACTTCTGATCCCTCAGATTTGAGCAAAATTTGAACACTGCACAAGGAAACTACATAAAAAAGTTATACACCAGAAGTATTGAAAAGTGTGTGCTGAGAATTTACAATCGCTTTCATTTCTTTTTCAGCATGTTAGTAAGGGTGTTGTTGTTTTTATTATTAATAATAAATTATTATTTATTTCCTTCCCATCTGGCTGAGTTTCCCCAGCCACTCTGGGCGGCTCCCAATCAAGTGTTAAAAACAATACAGCATTAAATATTAAAAACTTCCCTAAACAGGGCTGCCTTCAGATGTCTTTTAAAAATAGGATAGATGCTTATTTCCTTGACATCTGGTGGGAGGGCGTTCCACAGGGCAGGCGCCACTATCGAGAAGGTTCTCTGTAACCTCATTCTCGCAATGAGGGAACTGCCAGAAGGCCCTCAGCGCTGGATCTCAGTGTCCGGGCTGAACGATGGGGGTGGAGACCATCTTTCAGGTATAACGCTCCTTCAGGTGTTTCAGGAGCTTAGACTTTTATGAATATTCTTTGATGCCTCAGATTTGCACAAGAAAATTTAGAATTGCCTGACTGGGTGTTTCTGCACACTTCTTGGGTAGGGCAGTGGCTGCGCTGAGCCCTGCCAGGCCTACTCATACCTGTGACGGGCCCTCCCCAGCTGTGACGGACCCCACTGGGCCTCCTCTCGCCGCATGATGTAGTGAGCGCATGCCAGGCCTCCTTCACCCAAAGTTGGGCAGAACCCGGCGCATGTATGTGGGCAATGGACTTTGCTGCTGCGGAAGGAGAGCATTTCCCACAGCCGTGAGGGAGGCAAGCTGCGTGCCCGCCAGCCAGCTGGTTGGCAGGCGTGCAACTCCTCACCCCCCAGCTGCTGTGGGAGACGCACGCTCTAGGGAGCATTTCCCACAGCAGCGTGGGGGGGGGAACTGTGTGGAACCCAGTTCAGCTACTGATTGATTGAGTGATTGCAGAAATGGATAAAAGCCCTCCAACCAAACAATGACTCTCATCAGTGCAGGTAAGAAATTTTTTTAATTTTCATTTTTATCATCTACAATATTGTTTTATTTATTTTATAGTACAGTACATTGATCATTGTTTTCATTATATGGATAAATGGTCTCGTTAGATAGTAAAATTAATGTTAAATTGCTGATTTAGGGGTTGTTTTTAAAAAGTCTGGAACGGATTAAACCATTTTGCATTAATTTCTATGGGAAAGCTCGCCTTGGTTTAAGAACACTTTGGTTTAAGAACAGACTTCCGGAATGGATTAAGTTCATAAACCAAGGTACCACTGTATTTGAAAGGTTTTTTAGACTGTATTTTTACATGTCTTATCCCATACCAGCCGACCTCATCACCCGAATTGAAGGGTATATTTTGCAAACCAGCTAAAAGTCAGCAGACGGTGCTTCTAAAAATAGTACCTCATTTCTGAGCTTTTCCAGTTCTTCATCTTTCTCTGTGATCAAGGCACTAGTAATACTGATGGATTTCTGCAAGGATGTTCTCTCTTCATCAATTTCTTTTTTTAAGTCAGATTCTCTAAAAGAGAGAGTCAAACGGTTTCATGAGTTAGGTGAAGACTTGCTCCATTAGTATTGCTTAAAAGGCCAAGTTGGGCGGGGGGAAGAGGTGGATTTTTTAAAACTATTATAGAAGTAGAAAAGGTTCTTATCAGAAGTTTCAGTTTGCTTACTGAGATTTAATACTTGGCAAAATTATTTGGGATTTTACAGCAGTAGAAATAAAGTGAAAAGTTTTACCTATGTAGATTCATGCCAGAATCTGCATATCATTGTATCCATTTGAATTTAAAGAAAAATGTTAATAGGATTGGAAGATAGAAAACTGAAAAGGAGGGGTAAGGTCGCATAGAGTGAGCCTAATTTCAGACTTTTGTTACTTCTTGGAACCATTATTAACAAGCAACGAAAAGTGCATGCAAAGCTCAGGTACACAGCTGTCATGCAAAGCAGTGGTGAAGCTGGACTTATCAACTGGTCCTCACTAATTTCTGTTAACATCCACATTTCCAGAGAATGCACTTTTTGACCCAGAGTAACTGGGAGCGTATTAACAGAGGGTTGGTTGGTCTGTAACAAACTAAAACACAAATGTACAGTTCAAAGGGTTGTAAACTATTATTATTCAGCATATAAAAACACTAAACACCTCTATTTTTTGCTTGCATCGCAACAAGTGGCTTCCTAAGCAAATAGCATGATAGATGGCTATGGAAAAAACTCCACCAAGGAGTTGGCTGAGGGGCCTTCAGAACACACTTGCCCAGCTGTGCGGCTGGAAGCTATTTACATTTGCCTGCATCTTAAAATTGGTTTTGTAGCATTTGGATGGTGGTGGTGGTGGTGGTAATTCAGGAAAGGCTTGGCAGCTGAGGCTTTTAAGACTTTCTTCTTAAGCATTTGACATCCACTAGTTTTGATAAGGAACTTTTAAAGATGAAGAAGGCAGTCTGAAAATCCAGGCACAAGCACTTGACGTAGCCTAAGTTTACTAAGGGAGCTGCCACTAAACAGGGAACTGGTGAAGAAAAGAAAGTTGCCTTCAGATTTCTTAAGACACTTGAAACACAAGAATTTAAATGCCTTGGCCTTCCAATACTTCTGCATCACTGACTCAGCGCGTGAATCACAGTGGGCCCTGCCCTTCGTGGCAAGTCTGACAGCCCCCTTGACTACTGTCTTCAGAAGGCCACAGGCCAGGGTCATTAAGGGCCCCTTCTCTCTTTTCCCCGACAATTCAAGCTGACTCCGCAGGGCTCCTTCATTGGCCTTCTCACCACCACAGCGAGCAACTGCTGCTGCCAGGACTGGCCCTTCCAGGAGGCAGAGTGAGGCATTTGCTGGGGGGGTGGGGGGTGGCTTTAAATGTGTGCCATGTGGTCTGCCCAGCGGCCCCTAAGCTAGCTTGCTGCTCTGCGGTTCCACCATGAATGCTGAAGTAAGAGCCAACTACCAGTCTAGCCGGGTTTTGTGCACAGAATGGGGAATGCACCACCTTGCCCTTTGCCTCAGGCAGCAAAATGGCTTGGGCTGCTCCTGGCTGCTGCTCTTCCTCCTGCTTCCTTTCTGCCACCTGCTTGCCTAATCGGCTGACAGGCAGCGGCCTCTGCTCCTGCCGCCTCTCATCCCCACGGCTGAGGGGGCCAGAGGAAGAGGCAGGTGAACTGCTAAGAAGGCTGCAATGGGGAAGAGCCAAGGGGGCTCGTGTCAATGGGTTCATACTGGGCCCTCAGCAGATGACCAGCAGGGCCCTGTTACTTTTCTGAAGGCAGTCACAGAAAACAAGGCCTCTAAGAGCCGCAATGAAAATAGCGGGATGCTACTGTGCAATTCCTACTTATTTAAATAGGGCCTGAATGGGAGACACTACGAATTGGTTCAATCCTTTTACTGGGAGAGTAGGCCTGTTTTTTGTTCTTGTTTTTAAAGACCGCCAACAATTGCTATTGGAGGAAACTAAAATCGAGCAGAGGTAGCCAGAGAAAGAGAGAGCAAGAGAGTATCTCATGCACATCCAGATGGAGCAAAATGCAAACTGAAGAAAGGGATAATCAATAGCCCTAAACCAAAGGTTGTTAAGTGTCCATGGTATCTACAGTTAGTGAGAACCACGATAACCAGCGGGTGAAATACAGCACAGTCCTTGCAGGAGCCCAAGAAATATGGCAAAAGCAAACAAACAAACAACAGTGATAATACATCACAGAATTCTATCTGAAGTTATGCAGATGTTTAGTCTTAGTCATGGAAGCAGCAACTGGAGAATCTGGGATGTACAGACATGAAGGCACACACCACAGCTGGGTCAGGGTTGTTGTTTTGTAAGACAGAAAAGGAATTGAACAGAATCAAGCCACAGCCCCGAACAGCTGCCCAGAGTGTCTCTTCTAAATATCAGAAAGGCTGTCTTTTGTTCCAGAAAAGCTCCATGGCATTTAAGTCTGCCTTTGATTCTGCAGAATGCTTGTTGAGCACATGAGTGGCGGCTCCTATATGTCAAGCATTGACCACTGGTCTGCTAAAACTAACAGCAGCATGCCTTGCATAATTATTGGGGTCGTCTGTGCATCACTGGGTATAACTGTGTGCATTCAGGGTATGTGCTTGAATGTAAGTAAAAGTGTGTCCATATAAGTAAACTCTGCACACATAAAAAGCAAGTTATATTCACAATATTGGGCTAGTTTTGCATCATTTTTGCACTGGCTTACACAATTTGAGAAGAAAGGAAATGGCAGGAGGACACAGAGAAGAGTATTAGCTTCTCCTGACAACCATGGGGACTAGGAACTTGATTGAAAAGCAGAAAAGAAGAGCCAGGATTATTAAGATGCCAGTCTTTGCACTAGACAGAAAACATTGTGTTTATGTGTGTGTGTGAGAAATGCACCTAATTTTGGAGGTGTTCACAGCTTATCATACAAACTGTTCTTCTGGCCAGTGACATTCCACACTTCCACATTTCACAAGCCCTTCTGCAAGTGGGAAAGCACATGGCCAGTAATTACTTGGGCTGCAGTGCTTAGTCAGTTAAAAACTGTGGACAGACTAAAAAGGTGCACACACACACACATATAAAAATTTATATTATTATTTATAATACAACTACTTTTAAGTGGCAAGTACCATCCTAACTGAGGGTCTCTCTCTAATGTGAGAGACAAGGGCGAATATATGCCTTTTCTAAGATGATGTACAGCTACAATGCATGCACATATCATCTAAAAAGCATGCTTTCTGCATCAGAGCATTTCTTTACACATATGAAAATTTAAGCAATTAACTAGAACCCATATAATTAATTAGGTAAAGTATTTTAAATCAGGTGACAGGCCTAATATATACACATTTCAAATGCCCTTTCTTCTCAGACACCTCTCACATTCGTTCCCTTCCACCTTGACTTTGAAAAATGCCTCTTGCATACACCTCCAAACACTTCAACTGGATCTGCCAGCACAGAACCCCCATGATACATAACAGAGGCCCAGAACCATGGGGCTCTTAAAGGTAAAGGTCAAGGGACCCCCGACCATTAGGTCCAGTCGTGGCCGACTCTGGGGTTGCGGCGCTCATCTCGCTTTATTGGCCGAGGGAGCTGGCGTACAGCTTCCGGGTCATGTGGCCAGCATTACTAAGCCGCTTCTGGCGAACTAGAGCAGCGCACGGAAACGCCGTTTACCTTCCCGTCAGAGCGGTACCTATTTATCTACTTGCACTTTTAGTGTGCTTTCGAACTGCTAGGTAGGTAGGAGCAGGGACTGAGCAACGGGAGCTCACCCCGTTGTGGGGATTCGAACCGCCGACCTTCTGATCGGCAAGTCCTAGGCGCTGTGGTTTAACCCAGAGCGCCACCTGCGTCCCATCTTAGCATCAGGCAAAATAAGACAGTCCACCCCTGGCCGCAGTAAGGTAAGGCACAGCAAATAATCATGTTATTATGTTTTTACTAACATAAGGGAAAATAGTCTTTTGGAAATTCTGCCTTGGCACCAAAATGCTTGGAAAACCTCTGCCAATATTTATCCTTGGGTTAAAAAAATGTGGCCATTCTATGGTTAAATTGGAAGATGTGCTTTGAATGACAAACTATATATATTTCTATGTAGTTGTGTGTATGTGTATGTATGTATACACCCACATCCAGCAATTTGAAAGCTCAGTCATGCTGAAAAACCTCATCCGTTTTCTTGTAGGATGGGAGCACAGTTATTATCAACTTGAAAAGTATAATTTCATGGCTCAAAAGACCCATTTAACAACAGTTTCCAATTGGGTTTATTAGGGCAGGGCTCATGACCATTTTGTACAGTAATTCCCATGTTTTGTACCAATTTTTTTTAGTGACATTTAAGGTTGCAAGGGGCTCACCCCACCAGAAGCATCTCCTGAGCAAGTTCCACTGAAATGAATGGGATTTGCTCCACCGAGTGAAGTAGATTTGTGCAGGAGACATTCTTCGTGGTTTCTGCCCAGAAGCAGCTACTAAATAGACCCCGTGGGTGACTCCAATAACCCCCAGCTAGAAGCACACCCAGATTCTTCGCTTGCCACCAAAGAAACCAAGAAATTCAAATAATGAAGCAAGTACCTTAATGTGATACTGGGCAAGCTTTAAAAATGCAAGATAACAAGAACCACATGTTAGAAACATGGAAGAGAAATGCAAAATACAGTAAAGGAAGAACTAAATTTGCACTGAAGTGGATTCTGTTGTTGTTGTAAAAAAAAAAATAAAAGATTTAATACTGCTGAGTATTTTACGAAACAAAAAGCGAAACAAAAAAGCAAGACACTAAGGAAACAAAAAGGCAGCCGAAAAATATGTACAACAATTTTTATTGGCGAGGAAAAAAAAGTTATTTATTGTAACGTGGATAGACTTTCTTTAGTCTTACCATTAAAGACACACAGATATAGCAAAGGAAGCAAGGGTAGGAAAGGGGAGAGAGAGGAGTGAAATGAGTATTGAGAAAATAGCGCAGGCTCAGAGACAAGTCAGACAGTTAGCAAATCCACAATGGATCTAATGAGCTGAAGCAACACTGAGCCCCCTTTTAGCTAGAGTCCCAAAATTCTCTAACTCCGCCTTCATCAACCTCGTGCCCTCCAGAGGTTTTGAACTACAACCAATAGGAGTCAGTGGCACTTAGCTGACCTCCCACCACGTGCGTCACTTTGGCTTACCCAGGGAGAGAGGGAAAGGGGCAAAGCCGGGGGGGGGAGCGCCCCAGGGGCTCCGATGGTACCAACCTCGCTGCCACCTCACCTCTCACCCTCCCAGTACCCTGAGGGCTGCTCTGCTCCCTGTTGCTGACCCTTGGCTGCGCTGGCTGGGGCAGATGGAAGTTGTAGTCCAAAATATCCAGAGGGCACCAGCTTGGAAAAGGCTGTTCTAATACCTACTTTCACAAAGACAATTTTGGGGGCAGGAGAAGAAGAATTATTGTGGGTGAAAGGGTGATGGGCAAGACTGCTCACTCCAAGAGGTCTCTCTATATCAACTGACCAAAGATCTCTTGTTTTTGCATCACAAAACCTGAGAGGTTAGGCAGAAAACCTACTGCTAATTCCTGAGCCTTGAAAATGAACTGTTTGGAAAGTCCCTGGTTAATTTAACTGTCTCAATCACTACAAAGTTACATAAACTACAAGGCACCCTGTAAGCATACTTCAGAAATAAAACTCATTCATGTTTCTATCCATTATATTTTCGATCCAGAATATTTATGTTTGCTAGGATGCTTTTTTCTAAATTAGTTATCCCCTGAAGGTGTTAAAATGCCAATGTTAAGATGTTTATAAGTTTTATAAGTTGTTGGCCTCTGTCTGTCTAAAGAGACAATGGACAAATGTGCCATTGGGGTGGGGAGGTTGAAAGTCAAACTGAGAGAGTTATTTGCCTGCAGTGGGTGTAGAGTTTAGCAATATTTTGACAAAACCACTTAATGAAGACTTTTGAAGCTGACCCACGGGGAGGCTTTGCGCAGTTTCCAGATCTGTTAAAGCAATTCAATAATCTAGTGCTAAAAATGGCACAATTATCTAGGTGCTGAAATGCAGAGAATAGAAGGGAACATCTAACAGAGTATGGTACATGCTAGATTAAGCAATGTTAAATGCTTCTTAAGGTCAAGCCTTTTCACACAAATTTTAGTGATGAGAAGGATGAAACTTTTTGCATGTATTTAGTATTCCACATGCATTGTCAACAGCTGAAGTGTGCAGTCCTGGGTTATTTCAACTAAAGAAGGGTAGATGGAATCAAAAAGCTTCACTGTGGGTTTATTTAGTCCTATTTTTCCCAATTGTCTGTAGGTACACACACCCAAACACCCCCCCCCCCGTGAGAAAGCTTACCTCTTTTTCATCTCTAGCAACTGGTTATTAAGGACAGATCTCTCTTCGTCCAGCTGAAAGAGAAAATCAGTCTCATTTACCATTTAAGAATCAAACAGTGCTATCTTCTAATTCAAACATTCTGCAACTTTGCCTAATTTACAGATTGTCTTCTCTCCAGAGGTGAAAAAAGGGGGGATCCTCTGCAACTTAAGCCATTTTCACAGAATTTTTTTATTTTCAGCAGGCGCATGAGGCAACGCTGTCTCTTCCCCAACTCTTTCTCCCCTCTTCACATGCTCTCTTTGCCCAGAGGGATTTGTTGAATCCTGACAGGAGAGTCCTCCTCTGCCCCTTTTAATCCCACAACAGCAGCCAGCCTGGCCCCCAGAACTCCCCTGGCCCCCAGATCTCCCCAGCTATAGCCATTCCCCTCCATGTCTCTCAGCTCTGAGCTTTGGCCCTCAGTTCCCAAGAGAGGCTGATGCGCTCTCTCTCTCTCTCTCTCTCTCTCTCCCACAAGAGAGAGAAGGAAAGTGCAAACCATGGGAGGTTTGGCCTAGAACAGACATCATATTGTGCCGAGAATGTGCTTGAAGTCTAATATAGCTATTTTCAGTGACAGCTCCAGAGGACAGCTCATCTGCCTCCCCCGCACAGGCAGGCTGCACATGCTACTGCTCTCAATTTCAAGGCTTGCTGTAGAGCCTTGCTGTAGAGGCAAGAAAACTGAAACTCCAGAGGTGGAAGGAGAAGAATTTGGAAGGGAAAGTGCCTTTGTTCTGAAGGATGGAGGATACAAGGGCTTAAATCGGAAGTAAACAAGGGCAGCCCATGAAATCTCCTTCCTGCAAGCTGCAGAGATGTAACCTACTGCAAAAAGGTAAAATTCACATTTGTTGCTCCACCCACCACTGCCATGCCCCCACCCCAATTGACTTCAAGGGGCATCTTTGGCAATAGCTTGTCACGGAGAGCCCTCAGAGATCTCCTCTGGACAGCAGATTTCCTCAGAACTGAGGAATGTTGTGAGATGACAGGTACCCCCTCTGCACCTTCTGAAGACAATTGTTCCAATGGGTTTTCCCAGCTAGATGAACGGTTCTCTGCCATGGGTGTCTATTTTGCACTCTTTTGATTTAAAAAAACATGTATTTGTTTTCCTCTTTCTACTGTACATTGCCTCTGATGCACTTGTGTGGAAGAATATTAATAAATTACTAACTATAATAATAATAATCTGCCAGTTTAACCTCACCACAGTCTGAAAATCTTTATAATGCCCTAGAGCTGGGTCAGTATTCATGGAGGAACAGGTCTGCTGTGCACAGTGTTTGATGAGAAAGTATCAACTCCCTCTCGCACTCAAATGGTGCAGCCAGACTACATGTACTTACTCCTTAGGAACACCACATCTCTACATATTATGTGATATAAATAACCACCACAAAAGCTCTGAATATGACATACTTATTTTACAATTTATTTTTAATATATCCAAGAAAAGACCTTTGCTTCTTGCTGAGAATTTCTGGCAGTAGCCCTTCTCCCTGCCCCCATCAACTGAAAAAAAATTGCATATGCAATTGGTCCCAGCAGGACCAAATGGATTATGGGAAATTCTTTCAGAAAAAAATACGTAGAATGGACGGTTAATTTTTTTAAGTAATAAGACTTCCTAATTTTAAATTAAGGGCTGCCACATGAAGATTTGAAATACTGCAAGTCAGAAAATTTCCCCAAGGTAAGGGTCTAATATATGATTGAATATCCTTTAATTAATTACAAAGCAGCTAATTACTTAAGCAGTCATGAAGAGAACACCCATATTTCCTCTACTCAAATACACAAACTTCAGATGTTAATATAAAACACTGATGAAACAATACCAATTAAATCTGCAAAATGCCTCAGGCATATACAGATTCACTAACAGATACTGGCCAGAATTTATATTGTTATCATAGCAGTACCAATCAAAAATACCTGCAAGGTAGAATCATAGAATCATAGAATCCTAGAGTTGGAAGAGACCACAAGGGCCATCGAGTCCAACCCCCTGCCTAGCAGGAAACACCATCAGAGCACTCCTGACATATGGTTGTCAAGCCTCTGCTTAAAGACCTCCAAAGAAGGAGACTCCACCACACTCCTTGGCAGCAAATTCCACTGTCGAACAGCTCTTACTGTCAGGAAGTTCTTCCTAATGTTTAGGTGGAATCTTCAACTTCTTTTTGTTGCAAGAGGGCCTGTGCAGGAGAAGGGACTGGCAAATTGGGCTTCCTGGTGTGATTTTGAATTTTAAGAAGTTAGAGAGGTAAATTTAGGCTGCCTCCACTTCAGCAATCCTTACCCACCAACTTGGTAAGCTACTCGCTTCTGCTGGGCTGGCGGTGCTCCTGTATTGCAAGCGAGCATTGGGATGCCTTGCAGAAGTGGCTGATCTGGGCTAATTAGCTACACTAGGCTTTATCACGTATTTAGCTCCATGACTACCATGCCTTGGGCAGACACCCATTATTAGTGCCCCCTCTTTATCCAACATTTTAAAGTTGCTTACAAATCAAATTTAAAATTCAATTTTTTAAAAAATGTATGTCTGCAAGCCATACCCAGAGTGCTTTGTTGGCACACGTCCAGCATCGGAGCCTGTGCTTGCAATAAGGTCTACATACTATTTTAGTTCACATTAATTAGTCCAGGGACCCCTGCAGGTTTTCCCAAGAGACAAAAGGACAAGAATTGCTGTAAGAGGCTGAAATGTAATGCCCGGGCTCTCTGCCTCCTCAGTGTCCCAGTTTCTTCTCAGCTACTGCTGATATAGTTTTCTTCTCAACTACTGCTGATATAGTTTTCAAGCCCAAAGCGATACTAATGACAAAGCTTGGGCATTCTGCATATCCCCAGGTTGCTGAGGACATCTGCTTCTCTTTTGAATAACCAAGTTCCTAGTCCTCATATTTGCAAATAAAAGCTTGTAGAAGAATCCATGCTTGTCTCCTACTCATTCCTCTCGCACAAAAACTCTAACCCAAATCAATATACGATTGCAAATTACTTCAAAACATGATGCATGTGGCAAAATTAGAAAAATATTAAGTAGATGTACCCAGATACTTGGTTCTGACTACAGGTTTTGGATCGTCTTGTTACCTTTGCAATGAATGCACTTACTACCCAATGAGGAGAAGGGTGAAAAGATGATGACAGATGATGTGAACATAATATGCTCTCTAAGGTGTTGGGGCCATTGCAGAGTTTTTCTTAGATCCCTGACTTAGAAGTTAGCTGAAAGTTGCTTGTGTGTGATGTGCAAAGGCTGAAGCAGAATACAGATCCCTTGAGTCAGCACCAAGTGTGTGATCCTGGCCAACTCCCATTCATTTCAACAGAGATTGTGCATGAAAGGCCCATACTATATGTATATGTCAATAAATGGTATGAAATAGATTTTAAACAGCTACTAAATGACCATACATCTATCCCAAGCAAATCTCACAGCAAGCACAATGAATCTCATTTGCACATATTCCAGTTCAGAATCATCAAACACAGCTTTCAATACTTAAAAACAGTTTTGCTCACTTGCTCAAACATCCCTTTTACAAATTAGTGCTGGGGTGTGTTGTTGGTTTGGGAGCGGGGGGGGGGAGGGGGGTTCAGCAGGCAGCTTCAGAAGGTCACTGTGACAAAAACCCCATTATAGAGATATTAATGTAAGGAAAGCCACTGACAGAAAGGTTGACCAATCTCTAAAGCCAATAGATGTAGACCCCTGCTAACAATCAACACTTCTTTCCATCAAACCTCCACTCTCCTGCAAAGGATTTGTTGGGCATTGTTAGCATTTTTCCCCTTTCTTGGATATCTTTGAAGATATTATGCTCAAATGCTTTGAAACCCAATGGAAGAGCCACAAACGTAGCACCTTGGAGATAAGACTGGCTTTCCTGTCAGGGTGGACTTCAGCCGCCCACAAGAGATCACCCCACAATAAACACTGAATTCATTTTAAGTTCTCGTTGCCTTGTTGCTGCTGCTGCTTTCCTGGCATTTATACCCTGAAAGACAATTTCCCTCAATCATCAGCATGTGCAGAAATCTCTCTCTCTCTCTCTCTCTCTCTCACACACACACACACACACACACACGAATGGAAGAGCATGGCTAGCTCTTAAAAACTCACTTATAGCAAACTCCACCCCTGGAAAGTCAACGTGAAAGGACATACCTTCTGGTGACTGGTGACTTCCCCTTTGCCAAGCTCCTCGGCAAGTTTAATGTTCTCTTCTTGCAAGACGGCAAGCTGCTGGGACTTCTCAGCCTCTACCAGCTTCAGTACTTCTCTGTGAAGACAGAGAGCGCATGGTTACCATAGGAACAAGAAGGGCAAGGGAGGGGAACAGTGGGAGAGAAATCAGCTTTGCAGCTTGCAAAAAAAAGGAAGGGAGAGAAAAACTCATGCTTGATGAGATATTTAATAAGGTGACAACCCACATCCCAAATGCCCTCCTCTGTCCAGCATCGATCTTCGAAAGGAAGGCAGTGGATGCTAGGTGTGGAATCACTTCTTTTTAAATGAATTACTTTCCATGCCATTTGAAGCATTTTTTTAAAAAAGCAAATACACACATTTATCATAGCTGTAAGTGGGCTGGGTCAAGTATAACCGTGTTAAGGTTCTTCTCTCATGAATGGTGTGAGCTGAGAGAGACTGAAGAAGAGTTCAGGCAGCAGACTGCCACAACCCCCCCCCCAACAACAACAACACACACACAACCAGTCCCCAGATGTTGCAGCAATTTGTTTCTAATTAAAACCCCGCTCAACAATCTTGCAATAGGTGCAGGGTGAAATATGCAATAAGGTTTACCGTATTTTTCGCTCTATAAGACACACATTTTCCCTCCTAAAAAGTAAGGGAAAATGTGTGTGCGTCTTATGGAGCGAATGCAGGCTGCGCAGCTAAGCCAGAAGCCAGAATAGAGAGAGGCAGCGCTGCGCAGTGCTCCGTCTCGCTGTTCTGGCTTCTGGGACAGCCCGCGAAGCCTCCGCAGGGCACCGGGATGAAGGCTCCCCGTGCCCTGCGGAGGCTTCGCGCAAAGATAGACCAGATGGAGGGAGCGCTGTGCAGCGCTCCCTCTAGCTATTCTGGCTTCTGGATAGCCCCCGTGAAGCCTCCGTAGGGCAGCGGGATGAAGGCTCCCTGCTGTCCTGCGAAGGCTTTGCCTTCCTCTTGCGGGAAGTGGGGGGAAGGGACAGAACGTGCAACTCTGTCCCTTCCCCCACCTCCCAGAAAAGCCCCCAAGAAGCGCACTCCCTTTAAAGAGCGTGCGGTTCTTGTGGGAGATGGGGGTAGGTACAGAGGGCAGCTTACCCGCGGGCAGCCTCTTCCGGGCAGGGGGAGCCTTCATCCCGCTGCCCGGGAGAGGCTTCAGCGGCTATCCCAGAAGCCAGAACAGCTAGAGAATTATTTTTTTCTTGTTTCCTCCCCCCCAAACTAGGTGCGTCTTATTGTCTGGTGCGACCTGGAGAGCGAAAAATACGGTATATTATATATAAAGACAACTCACAAAGTGGCAGCTATGTTATTGTCAAGACTTATTTTAGGGCTGATTTTGGTGGGTTTTCAGCGCTTTCTACTCCCCACTCCTAACTCTCTCCCTCCTCTCCCAGCTTTTTGCTTCTCTGCTGCTTGTGAATGGCAACATTCCACAGCCATCCAGAAGAAAGAGGGTGATGAAAATAAAATAAACTAAGTCAGTTGTGTTACAAGATCAACCAGGTACCTTGGAGGGTAAGAAGTAAAAGCCCACAAATTGCCTTCCGCATGTATATGAGAACATTTATGGCTTGCGCTACTACATTGCTTGCTTGCTAATCATTGCATGTTAATATCATGATGTTAGGGACGCGGGTGGCGCAGGGACGCGGGTGGCGCTGTGGGTAAAAGCCTCAGCGCCTAGGGCTTGCCGATCGAAAGGTCGGCGGTTCGAATTCCCGCGGCGGGGTGCGCTCCCGCTGCTCGGTCCCAGCGCCTGCCAACCTAGCAGTTCGAAAGCACCCCCGGGTGCAAGTAGATAAATAGGTACCGCTTACCAGCGGGAAGGTAAACGGCGTTCCGTGTGCTGCGCTGGCTCGCCAGATGCAGCTTTGTCACGCTGGCCACGTGACCCGGAAGTGTCTCCGGACAGCGCTGGCCCCCGGCCTATAGATGTGAGATGGGCGCACAAACCCCAGAGTCTGTCAAGACTGGCCCGTTCGGGCAGGGTACCTTTACCTTTACCTATCATGATGTTTATGGTCTGTTTTAGCACTGTGCAATTTTTCAATATATTGGCCAAAATTGGTTTTGAAATCACACCGCGTTAACGATTTTGACTCGGCAATACACAGCAATATGAGTGCAGGGCAGCCAATTTCAAGGCACCTCCGATATCGCATGATGATCTCAGCCGATAACGCTGCTGATCTGAGCTGCCTTCCCTCATGCTGAGGGAGACCAGGGCAACCGATTGCGAGGCACTGTCTTCCCCTTATGCCGACGGAGAACAGGACAGCTGATCGCCCTCACGTCAAGGCACAGTGGCACTACCTTCCCCTAGCACTGAGGTAGAGCAGCTTTTCTCAGTCTGCAGGGAAGCAGCAGCAGCAGCCACAGAGGACATGCATCTTCACTGGCTGCCCCGCCGATGAAGGCTCTATCCCTATGCCCTCTGACTCAAACCACGTGATGAAGGTGCCCCCGCTTCCTCTCCCCTCCCCACCCATCTTTTCTCTATGGCTGCTCCCTCCCTCATCCCCACGCCTGATTTCAGACACTGTGATATATTGGAATATCGTGATGTTCAGTTGCTGATATATTCCGATGTTGAAAACCAGATACCGCTCAGCCCTGGGTTTTGTTTGTTTGTTTATTTTTTACTATGTACCTAAAATCCTTTGCTTATTAGGGGCCACCTCATATTTTGTTCAAAAAATTGCTTTGCAGAGGTAACTACCACAGTTACCAAAACTTTCTAAAGCAGGGGGTCTGTGGCTTGGCTTTTGATAAATAGGGAGTCCTCAGTAATTAGCTAATTGGGAACCACTGAACTAGAGAGAAGCAGTGCAGGAAGCATCAAGAATCAGCCCAGTGCAAGCAGCACACCATCTAGTGTGCTCCTGGGTTAATTTCCATCCACAGAGGGGTCATAACCAGAAGACTCAGCCACCCAGCTCAAATTCAAAATGTTGTCTGGTGAACGATCAGTGTCAGCAATACTGAAGAGCCCTGAGATCATCTGCATTAGGAGTTCCAACATCTAAGAGTTTTCTAGCTGTTTTGGTTTGTCACCTCAAAAAGCAACCATGCACTTGTTCTGTAAGTGGTCTTGAGTGATGCTTGGATTGCTGGAGAGTAAGAATGAGGCCCACTAATAGACATTTTTGGAGAAAGAATAATAGAATTGTAGAGTTGGAAGGGACCCTAAGGGTCATCTAGTCCAATCCTCTGCAATGCACAAATTTCAACCAAAGCATTCATGAAAGATGAGCATCCAACCTCTGATTAAAAATCCTCAGAAGGCGGAAGAATCCATTCCACTGTCAAACAACTCTTATTGTCAAATAGTTATTCCAACTGTTGAGTCAGAATCTTCTTTCTTGTAACTTGAATCCATTGGTTTGGTCCTACCCTCCAGAGCAGGAGAAAACAAGTTTCCTCCATCTTCCATGTAACAGTCCTTTAGATATTTGAAGATGTCCATCAGATCTCCTCTCAGTCTCCTCTTTTCCAGCCTCTTCAACTGCTCCTCCTAAGGCTTGGTTTTCAGACCTTTCACCATCTTGGTTGCCCTCCATGTTCCAGTTTCTCAATATCCTTCTTAAACTGTGGTGCCCAGAACTAGACACAGGACTCCAGGTGCGGTCTGATAAAATGGGACGATTACTTCTCTTGATCAGGACACGAGACTTCTGTTAAGCCCTTTTGCTGTTGCATCACACTGTTGACACGTGTGAAGCTTGTGGTCTACTAAGACCCCTAGATCCTTTTCACATGTACTGCTTGCTAGTAAGCTAGGTGTACCCCATCTTATATTTGTGGTTATTCCTACCCAAGTGCAGGAATACATTTGTCTCTATTGAAATACATTCTGTTAGTTTGGGTCCAGTTCTCCAACCTTTTAAGGTCCTCTTGAATCCTGATTCTGTCTTCTGTGGCATTAGCTGTACCTCGTGGTTTGGTGTCATCTGCAAATTTGATGAACACCCTTTCAATTTCTTCATCTAAGTCATGGAACAACAACGGGCCCAGGATAGAACTCTGCAGTACCCCACCTGTCCCTTTTTTCCAGAATGATGAGGAACCATTAGTGAGTATGCTTTGGGTTCTGTCAGTCAACCCATTACAATTCTACCTAACAGCTACTTCCTTCAGTGCACATTTTGCCAACTTCTCTGAAAGAATATCATGAGGGACTTTGTCAAAAGCCTTACTGAAATCAAGATACACTACACCCACAGCATTTCCCTGATCCACCAAGTTTGTAACTCTATCAAAAAAAGGAATGAAATTCGTCTGGTATGACTTGATTTTGAGAAACCCATGCCTTCTATTGAGCCAGACCAGTTGTGCCCAGTATGGCCAAGACTGGCTTGGCTAGACCAGCATTCAGATACAGGTGTCCCCTCCCCCCCCAAAAAACCTGGAGAGTCACTCCAAACGTTATGTGGTAGCAAGCATGTTTACCACTGGGTGGGGAGCCAAGGCCAGTTTCAGTTCCTTGGCACTTGTAGCTGTGTGAAACATGCAATTGTAAAGGCATATTTCACCTCATCTGTCTCCTGAGAAATCTCTATGTGGGACAAGAAGCTACAGTTAGAACTGAATATGGAACAACTGACTAGTTCAAAATTGGGAAAGGAGTACGGCAAGGCTGTATATTGTCTCCCTGCTTATTTAACTTATATGCTGAATTCATCATGTGAAAGGTTGGGCTGGATGAATCCCAAGCCGGAATTAAGATCGCCGGAAGAAATATCAGCAACCTCAGATATGCAGATGACACAACCTTGATGGCAGAAAGTGAGGAGGAATTAAAGAACCTTTTAATGAGGGTGAAAGAGGAGAGCACAAAATATGATCTGAAGCTCAACATCAAAAAAACAAAGATCATGGCCACTGGTCCCATCACCTCCTGGCAAATAGAAGGGGAAAAAATGGAGGCAGGGAGAGATTTTACTTTCTTGGGCTCCATGATCACTTCAGATGGTGACAGCAGTCATGAAATTAAAAGACGCCTGCTCCTTGGGAGAAAGGCAATGGCAAACCTAGACAGCATCTTAAAAAGCAGAGACATCACCTTGCCAGCAAAGGTCCGTATAGTTAAAGCCATGGTTTTCCCAGTAGTGATGTTTGGAAGTGAGAGCTGGACCATAAAGAAGGCTGATCGCCAAAGAATTGATGCTTTTGAATTATGGTGCTGGAGGAGACTCTTGAGAGTCCCATGAACAGCAAGAAGATAAGCGCATCCATTCTTAAGGAAATCAGCCCTGAATGCTCACTGGAAGGACAGAACCTGAAGCTGAGACTCCAGTACTTTGGCCACCTCATGAGAAGAGAAGACTCCCTGGAAAAGACCCCGATGCTGGGAAAGATGGAGGGCACAAGGAGAAGGGAATGACAGAGGACGAGATGGTGGGACAGTGTTCTCGAAGCTACAAACATGAGTGTGACCAAACCGCGGGAGGCAGTGGAAGACAGGAGTGCCTGGCGTGCTCTGGTCCAGGGGGTCACGAAGAGGCGGACACGACTAAATGACCAAACAACAATTTCTTGCATGTATTAACACATCAAAAGAGTTCTGTGTAGAGCAGCTAGAGATGCTTTAACAGGGTAGTGGAGAACCTCTAGTCCATGGGTCTGAAATATGTCATTCAGCATGGGAAAGTTCTATCCATGGTTGCTGCAAAAGAAGAATCTGGAGCACACTCTAAGTACATTCCTGAGAATTCTGTGGCCTGGGTTTCTTTCCACTTCTACCAAAAATCTGACCACATAGAGAAAGGACAGGCATCAATCAACTCAATAGTAATCTCCCACCTTCAGCATCTTGCAATAAAATCTAAATAACATTTTTCTATATAGTTTTGAACCCTGACTGATTCAATCACACTTGTTCTGTTCTGAAACCCAGAGCAGCATTCATTCCTGGCTCTTTTTGAACCATACACAACCCTGGAAATAATTATCTCCTCTTGATGTCTCCTGAGAGCAAATAAATTGGTTTGGAAATCAAGAGCTCCCCACCATCAAATAGCTTCTCAAATATGCAAATATGGGGTTGGCTTGGTTTTAAAGAGAAATGAGGGACCACTGTGAGTTGAATTTGAAGCATACAGTGCTTTGCGTGACATAGCCTGCCTCCCTCTCTGCCCACAGAGACTGCAAAACTTGGCTGAATCTGCATCTCTCCCACAGCTAGTCGTGAAAAAACAACATGTTTGTTTCTGCTCATGCAAAATATGGGGGGGGGGGGGGAAATCCCACACAAAATGAAACAAATCATCACCCTGCTGGAAATTAAAAATAAAGGCTTTTTTGCAAACAAAATCCCTTATCACTTAGGATTAAGCGTTCCACATTCTCTGGTATCTGTGCTTGGGGTTGTTCCTCTAAGTCTAAGGCAATACCAGTAATGCTGTTATCAGGATTAGTAACAAGCAGAGCAATGAAAAATAGAAAGAGATCAGCTTTGTGTGTGCACAATGTGGGGAGAGAGGAAAAGCCCCTCTCTGAAAAGTGCTCATGCCCCCAGGTGGCCAAACTATGCATACTTTCAAATCAGTAAACACAAACACAGCAGTCAACATAACATGATTTGTATTAACAATCGGTATCGCCCAGTAACTTTCAGTGACCCATAACTGCATAATTTTCACCACTACAGTGGTACCTCGGGTTAAGTACTTAATTCATTCCAGAAGTCCGTTCTTAACCTGAAACTGTTCTTAACCTGAAGCAGCACTTTAGCTAATGGGGCCTCCTGCTGCTGCCGGAGCACGATTTCTGTTCTCATCCTGAAGCAAAGTTCTTAACCCAAGGTACTATTTCTGGGTTAGCGGAGTCTGTAACCTGAAGCGAATGTAACCTGAAGCGTACATACCACTGTATCTTTTTTTAAAAGAGTCTTGTGGCACTTTAAAGACTCAACATTGGTTTTTGTGGACTGCTGTCTCCTGACGCAGAAACTGTTACCATGCATCTGACGAAGTGGACCCTCGTTAAAAACAAAAAAGTTTGTGCTTTTAAATAAAGATATTAGTCATTCTTTGTTATCCTCAAAAGTTTCAGAAGGAGGAATGGTTCTCGCTACACAATTTCTCCACTATTTTTTAGACAACTGAAAACATCCCTCATACACCATGAGCAAACATTTTGTTTTCACGAATAGTAAACAGTCTCACATAAAGAGTAAGAGAGTTAAACACTTACAGTTCTTTTCTCATCTCTTCCATTTTCTTGTTCTCGGTTTTGAGGAGCTCCTGAGACTTGCTCAGCTCTTCCTTGCTCTTTACGGCACTTCCTTTAAGGGCATCCAACTTGGAAGAGAAAAGAAAACAAGAAGGATACTTGGCTTCCTATTCTGGGAGACTGAAAGGACCCAGGGGGCTGAGGCATTTCATTTCATTTATTTATCCATTTTTAATACTGCTTAATATACTAAAAATTGCTAAGTAGTTTACAGAAAAATAAAAATACAAAAAACAGTATCATTTTCTTTAGATAAAAACAAGGTAAAGTACACAACACAACATTGTTGCACAAATAAAACTGATCTGTGTACAAAACAAAACAAATTAAAAAGGGAGAATCCAGGAAAGACTGGTAAGCATTTAAGCTTTAAAGAGGCGTTTAAAGGTCATTATTCTTTCCATGCCATGAATTACCTGAGGGAGGGCCTTGAGGGGGAGGGGGGCTGTTTTCATGTTGTCACTAAAGGACAATTTGCTGGTCATCCCAGGACCACCAGGTCTCTACAGAAGACTGGCTTGCTCTGTGCCAGAGGAGGGGCTCTCATCTATTTTGCTTTCTTTTAAAAGCAGCTGGAGGATTACATGAATTGGACTGAGACTGCAGCAATAGGCGGGGCATTTTTTATTATTAAGAAAAACAAAACTGCAAGTTGTTATTTACCACATTACAGAAAGCAACTTGTTTTTCAAAATGGTGAAAATAGCAGTCTAGGGTGTGTGTGTGTGTTAGTTTAGGGAACTAGTATAAGAAAAGAGGTTAACCCTGCATTCTGCGTCCCACAGTGTAACAATCTTCAGCCAATTAGGAACGCTGTGGCTTCTTTTTTAAAAACCTGAAACATTCAGGAGACTGTGTCATGCGTTTCCAATGCCTTGTTCAATACCTTGCCCAATCTGGCCATACAACAGTCTCTTTGATATTGAATACTGCCTAAGGCACAACCAACAGTAAATTCTAAACAGTACAGAACAGGGCTGCTTCAGGTTTCAGGCCATCAAAAGTAAGGGAGAACAAAATCTAGGTTTGCTAAATGCTTTAAATATGATTCAAAGGAGAGGACTATAAAGGCAAACGGGGAAATATATTAATCCAGTGAAGCAATCAAAGTCCCAACACATTGCTAGGGGAACAGGATAAAACTCACATAAGCATTACTGCCTTAGAATTATAGTTTTAATCTGAATCTAAGGTAAGTAATGCCTGCTTGGAATCATTTTAATATAGCTACACTTGTCAGAAAACAAGAGGGGTGTACACCCCAAAGTGCACTGGTATTTCAATTACTTTTCCATTTTTTAAAGTTGTAACACACCTCAGAGTCTGCTTTAAAACAGGTTCAGTGCAGTATTGGCAGTATAATCCTTTCTGGCACCTTCCAAAAGTAAAATGTATTAAGCTACAAGTTCCACCAGAACTGGCAAACCCGCTAGCTTATAATTAGGTAAGCCATCTTGCAAAGAAGTTTTACCATAAAACTTCTAATGTGAATTAAGAGCCCCATCAAAGGAGAGATATTAATCAAACATTAATTGGCAGCAACGATGAAAGGCAGACAACCCTAATTTGACATCCCTACACATTTAGCAGCAGATGACGGATGGAGTGTGCCCAGACAAAAGAAAGCCCTCTACCCTGAGCTGCTACAGTACCTTAAACAGAGAGAATCAAAGAGAGAAGCACTGAGCTGGCGGTGCTGAGACTACCATCCTTTCAATGAATCTGATGTTTCTGGTCCAAACTGACCTCGAGCCTTTATTTACGGCGGTTTCATTTTCCCTGTAAGAGCTTGCTAGCAGCTAGTAAGCCTAGTCTGTTCACATGCACTCAGCATTGTGTTTTATTATGTAACAGATAATCTCCAGATGCTCTGTAAGAATTACAGAGCTGCTGGATTTTAATTTTCAGCTATCTAGCAATCAACCATTGGCATTAGCTGACTTCAAGGTCCTGAGTGCTCTATGATCTCCAGCAGCATTGATGGCTGCTGCTGTAGGGAACAGGGAACACCAGGCTGGGGAAACGCAGCTCCAGGACTTTCTTCCGTCCAGGAGCAACGCCACTGTCTGCAGCTGACACGCCCTCCACAGTCCAGAAAGTGAACGGAGTAATAGGGAGGCTTTCAAGTTTAAGTATTGTTTGTGGCCAATTAACAATACTGGAGGAAATCAGATTGTAAATAAAATAATCGGAGGCTGTGCACTGCTTTCCTTTTTATGGGTTTCCTACATCATGCTCCCAGGATAAGGGTCCAGAACCAGACATGGATGGGAAGCTGCCTGAGATCTTGGAGAATTGTCACCACTCAGAGTAAACAGAATGGAGACCTCTGTCTGACTCTACATAAACCAGCTTCATTTGTTCCGAGGTAAAATTATTTACAGATACCACCAGAAGATACACATTCTCTATAATGTTCAGCACACTGGGGCAAGAAAAGGGAAAAGGGAGTGGCATTCCCTCTATCAAAGGCTACTAGGATTTAGGCTCTGGCCATTTGTCATTTGATAACGAAGAAGCTGCCTTGTGCCCGGGGGCAGTCCACCCAGTAACATCTGCTCTGAATGGCAGAGGCTTCTTCCTTATCATCTGCTATATGACCCCTTTTCTAAAATGGAAATGCCAGACATTGGGCCTGGGACCTCCCGTACACAAAGCATCCATTCTGTCACTGAGCTACGGCCCCTTCCATCTCATGGTGACTGGATGCACTATTCAGAAACATTTCACTGACCTGCCCTTGGATACCCAGCTATCTGCAGGAGAGATTTAAGAACCAGGCTCTCCAGCTATGAGTGACACACATTTTATCAAACAGCCAGGATTTGGGTTTGCGTACCTCCTTCTGCAGCTTCTGATTAGCCTGCCTGGAATCCTCCAGGGATGTCAAAGTTTCCATCTTCTCTTTATGAAGGACTTCCTTCTCTTTGGTCACCTGCTCAACTATCTGCAAAGCATCTTCTGCTGTTTGTGCAGTCTACGAGATAAAAAGCCACATCAAATCCTGTGCAAAACCATGCCAGACTCTGGATACAAATTTATAGATTGCCTACTCCACAGATTGTTCCTCAAGCCAATGGGATTTCTCTTTAGCAGCATGTAGAGGCCACATAAACTGACTGCAAGACGTTTGCTAGTTGTAATCACAAGCACTCCATTTCTACCTGTGTTTGCATTCCAGAACTTTGCAAAATATATTGAATTAAATCTATCAGTCATCTTATTCCATGCACAAATTACAGTCCCATGCTAGTGTCAGTCTTCAGGTGAGACTGGTAGCCCTAATTATGCCATCCTTTTAAATTTTGTAAAAAAAAAGAAAGTAGTTCCAGCAATATTCACTACCAACAGATTTGCCATTTGTCCTCTTTGCACTTTCATAGTACTGAGATATCAGGACTGCAGCCCTGCATCTGGTAGAAAACACTGAAGTTAAGAGATGGGGCAAATATATGGTTGCAAACTTTTAGTACTGTGATGTCTTTTGGGGAGCAAAGCAAAAGCTTCAGACCCAAGCAAGATGATCTGAAATAGTCCTTGGAATAAAAACTTTATGGTTTATGAAGCCCAGAGAGGAATGTCTCAAAATTCCATTTTGCGCTCAGTTGGTAGAGAATGCAAAGCCTACTGTGAATAAAAAGATAACAGACATTGCCAAATCCTTTGTCACAGAAGCAATTCTGCTTGGACAGTGAGTGTCCTGCTGCCTTTTATCCAATTAAGAGTAAGAAGGCTTTGGAGGAAGTTTTAACAACTAATTTTTGGATAACAATTTGAGTGTACATTTAAGAAGGTTACATGTGCCAATACACATGTGTGTAATTTTAAGCTCCCGCAGATCTGGAAACCTGCCTTTTTATTCACAACTGAAAAATTGCCTTGCAACATTCAATAGCTGTGAGGCCCTTGAAAGTTGGGTGTGACATTTTCTCCTCCCCTGCCTGATTCTTACAGCAGTTGAGAGGTTTTTTTGATATTCACAAAGAGGTAAATTCTCTGTGAGCAAGATAATTAAGGAGCGTGTTCAGACTGAGCCAAGGTGCTGGATCGTGCAAAATTAAGTGCAGACACCGAAACAACAGAAGTTAGTGTTGGGTGTTAGTAACTATACTCGACTGATTTATCAGTGTCTTGATACCTCAAATCTTTGCATTACCGCATGTGCCTGAAGATTCTCGAATTCTTTCAGTTTCAAGATAAGCTCATCCTTTTCTTTCTGGAGCACCAGGTTTTTATTCTGAGATGCCATGAGGCTGGCTGACAGCTCACTGTTGACCTGTGCTAGAAGTGTTACCTCCTCATGAAGCTTATAGTAGTCTTCAGAGAACTTTTCTTTCTCTTTCAAGATTTCTTCTTTTATTGTGATCAGATGTTTCTGCTCGGAAAGCAGAATCTCATTCTCCTGAAGAAGTTTAACACGTTCCAGTTCAGATGTTTCATGGCTGGAACGGAGATCTTCTAGGATCTTGGAGACGCAGCTGTGCAGTTCCTGGAGCTCAGCTTTGGACTTTGTCAATGCCACAAATTCACCCTTCAACTTCTCAATATTGGATGCGAGTTGATCTGTTTCAACCCTAAGGATCTCCTTTTCCTTCATAATTTCCTCCAGCTTAGATTCAGATTTTAACTTCTCTTGTTTCAGCTTATCCCTCTCAGCCAACAGCTCCTTGTTTTTGGATGTTAGCTGTTCCTTCTCACTCTCTAACTGGCTGACACTGTTATGAAGCTGTGTGTTCTCTACCACAAAGGACTCTTTTTCCAGCTTCCTACTGTCCCGTTCTATTATCAGATTATCATGGACTGTTTTAAACTCTTTATTCAACTTTTGACATTCCTCCTGCAACCGAACCTTCTCTTGGCTCAGTAGCTCTTTCTCAGAAGAACTACTTTTAAATGAAGCTGCTAACAGTTGCTTGGCATGAAGCAAAGCAGAATACTCATTTTCTAACACTGTTTTGGCACTCTGGGTCTCTTTCAGGATTTTGGACAGCTCACACTTGTAGCTGGCAAGCTCTTGGTTTTCTTCCGTTTTTTGGTCAAGCTCTTGCTTCAAAGTTTCAACACTGCCCTGGAGTCTGGCCTTCTCTTGAGTGAGCATCCTCTTTGCAGAGATGTCCAATTCATGCTTCCTCTTCAAGTCGCATAGGGCTTTGGTCACAGAGTGCTTCTCTGCCAGAAGTTCAGCACATTTTGCTTCCAGAATGGCCTTTTCCTTCAGAAGGTTCTCATTCTGCTTCTTGAGCTTTGAGGACTTCTGAGAAGTCAACTCCTTCTCTGCGCTCATCTGGCTTAGCTTTTCATTAAGCATCCTCTCGGTAAGAGTGGCATTTTCAGAGACATGAGCCAGCTTTTCAGAAAGGGCCTTGTTTTCATTCAAAAGCTCTTCTCTTTCACTCGAAAGTCTCCTCTCAGCAGAAAACAAGGCTTCCTTCTCTTGCAGCAACTGAATACATTCAGAGTCTGTTGACTCCCTACTGGCCTTGAACTCCTCTAGGAGCTTCGAAAGGCTGGCATGAGCAGCCTGCAGTTGAACCTTGTCTTTGGTGATCTTTTTCAGCTCCTTATTTGCTGCTTCTAGATCAGTGCGCAGGCCTTCACTTTTCACATCAAGCTTCTGCTTTTCATCTAGAGCCTCCTCTAAGCTTTTATGCAGCTCTTCCTGGCTTTTCAGGAGAGCCTCCTTATCTGACTGTAGATCCTGGCTAGTCTGCAATAGATTATCCCTTTCTCTTTTCAAAGCCACATTCTGGTTTTCGAGATCCAAGTGTTTCCCCAAAAGCAAGTCCCTCTCAGCAGCCAGGGAAGTGACTTCTTCAAGCAGCTCCTTTTGATCCCTGGCCATGTCTTCGTAAGAACTCTTCAGCTTCTGGATGACGTCATCCTTATCTTTGAGAAGAGCAGCATTTTCCTCAGAAAGCTTTCTCTGACAATCCTGGAGCTCTTCCCTTTGGCAAACATGCTTCTGACATTCCTGTGCCAAGGCATCTCTATGGGTCCGGAGCTCATCCACCTGGCGGAGGAGAGCCACCTTTGAGGTGCGTAGAGCATCATTCTCTCTAGTGATTTTAAGAAGATCATCTTGGGCTGCCTCTATTTCTAAGAGCAACTTTCCTTTCTCAGAAATTAATTCATCATTTTTAGTTTTTTCCTGCTGCGTTTTATTCTCAGCTTCTTGTTTCTCCTTTATGATTTTTTTGTTCTCCAGGTTAAGTTCTTCATTCACTGTCCAAAGCTTTTCCTGATCTTGTTTTAATAACCCAATCTTGGACTCCAACTCTACAAGTTTTGATAACAAGGAACCTTTTTCTAATTTTAAAGCATTCCCCTCCTGTGCCAAGGTTTCTTTCTCTGATATCAAAGCCCTCATCTCCTCTGACATTAGTTCAATCTCTTTTCTGGCTGCTGCTAACACAGAGGTTAAGGACTAAAGAAACAAAGGATGGGGAACAGGGAAACAAAAAACAAAAAATGAAGTCAAGCAGACTAGTGCAAAGTGTGGATTAAAGACAAATAGCGTTACTGTTGTTTTTTAAAAAACAAAAGTATATAATGACACACACACACACAGCCCTGCTGAATACTTCCAAATCCTTTTGAATGCTAAACAAATGCCATTATATTGAAATGTCTTAAGCTCACAAGTTGTATGGTCTTTAATAAACTTTTGAGCTCACAAATGATCACACAGCCCAACTATCAAATGAGTGCTTAAGGCAATGCAGCAGCTGGAATATAGAAGGGGATTCTAGCTAGACAAAAGCTGTAATCATGTGTTTGCCAAGGCAGGTAAAAGTCTAACTTATTTAAAGGCAGCAAGATTAGATCCTTTGCTCAGTTTCAACATCTGCTGCAATGTCAAAACGAGATTTACCGTATTTTTCGCCCCATAAGACGCACCGGCCCATAAGACGCACCTAGATTTTTTGGGGGGAAATAAAGGAAAAAATTTTTATTTCCCCCCCAGGTGCGCTGCGCTACACCAGGAGCTTGGGGCGTGCGGAGCTCAGCGCGCCCCAAGCTTCTGCGTGCCGGCAAGGTCTCCGCTAGCGTGGGAGAGCCGGGCGCCTCTCCCAGGGCTAGCGGATCGCTGCGCTACACCAGGAGCTTGTGGCGTGCTGAGCTCAGCGCGCCCCAAGCTTCTAGGTGCGCGCAAGCAGTCCGCTGCCGCCCCAAGCCTCGCGCACCCAGTGGGACCTCCTGCCGGGTGCGCGAGGCTTGCAGACACTCGCCCGAAGCAGGGGGAGTCCTCCCGAGGGCTCCCCGTGCTTCGGGCGACAGGCTGCCGCCCCAAGCCTCGCGCACCCGGTGGGACCTCCTGCCGGGCGCGCGAGGCTTGCAGGCATTCGCCCCATAAGACGCACCCCGATTTCCCCTTCATTTTTGGAGGGGAAAAAGTGCGTCTTATGGGGCGAAAAATACGTTATATTTCAACATGAGCAGTAGTGATGGCACAATCTTTGGCCTACTCTTTGCGGCTGAAATATAACCCCCCTTCCAATTTTGAGAGAAAAGAACTGTGCATGTTGTGCCTGGACAAGTTGTCAATGAACATGAAACCCAAAGAAATAAGGCTGAGCTGGTGAATGAGCGAGGGCACAGCCACTGACCTATGGCACTCTGACAGGGGAAACTTCCCTGAACAGCTCCATAAGGAACAATGTCAAGGAAATGCAGAAAATAAAATTTAGGCTATTCAAGTCACACTAAGGACAATGTGGAACACGGACAGCTTTTTGCAGGGTATCAAGCAGTAAGAAATGCCAGTAAAACCCACCACCTCCAAAGCTTGTTTTGCCACTTCAAATGGGATAAGGGATTTTTAAGCATCCAATGAAAATAATTTTTTAAAAAAAGTAAAATCAGTTACCTACAGAATAAGGAAATGAGAAATTACAGCGCTACAAAGGATCTAGACTACATTTACTTCCTATGTCATTGAACTGGGCCTAATTGCACTTAAATTTATTCTTGGGAAGACTTTGTCCTACTTGAAAATTTTAAAAGTAATAATACTGGGTATATTGCATCCTCCAAGCAGCTTCTCTTTCTATCTGATCATTTTTATTTTTATTTTATAATTTTTCCCCATGATTGCAGATCTTAACTTCCTTTCTTGCATCTAATTCTTTGGAAAGAAAGGGCATAAAATCTGTAGCCAACACCTGAGAATTGCACTGGCCTGATGGACAAATACAAAAACCCTAATGCTCAAGGAACATGGTGCCCGCCCACCCCCGTTGTTTGCTTGCCTGCCTCCTTCAGCCATCCCACGACGCCCGATCCAGGGGGCAGGGCGATCATGCCCAGCTGGGGAGCATGATCTGGTGTTGCGGCCCAGCCTAAAGCACAATTTGGCACTGTGGCCCAGCCGAGAGTCACGGTTCGGCGCAGCGGCCAGGCCGGGGGGCGTGATCTGGTGTTGAGGCCTGGCCGGGAGGCATGATTCGTTTGGTGCGGCCCAGCCGGGAGGTGCAACCTGGTGCGGATCCGCCGGGGGAGATTTTGTCACACCCTGCCCCGGCATGATACCCAGGGCAGACCGCACCCCCTGCACCCCCCTTGCAATGCCCCTGCTTGTTCCATTAGGCTTGGGAAGCCAAAGTTCAGTCTGACAAGGTACCAGTCATACAGCTCCCTCATGGGTGAGTGGCTCAAAAATTGATGCCTTTCTCATGTCAGCCCCATGGGCCAGTCAGCTATGGACATATATTGACTTAAAAGGGCCATCAAGCAAATGCAGAGAGTTTGGGACAGTGCAATTGAGCCACCAAAAAAGTCCAAACTTTGGCTACCTGTTTCAGAGAAATACACACCTTTGCATGCTCTGCTTCCTTTTTCAGCTCCTTGGTCTGTTTTTCTAAGTCACTGTTCACCTTTTGTGCTGTTGTCAATAGCTGTTGCGTTTCCTGAAGTTGTTGCTTAAGCTCCTTGATGGCTGCATCATGCTTGGCGGCCATCTCCGAATGTGTTTTTTTGTGCGTTGTCTGCAGATCTTTATACTGATTTTGGCCAGTCAAAATTTTCTTCTCCTGTGAATATAGAGAGCCAATACAGTTCAGCACAGTGTCCTGCTCCCTTCCTATACAGCTAGCCATGGTGTTCTGCAATTGCTTTCTCATCATGTAAGAGAACATTTTTCTTGAATTAGAGTTGAAAGAATAGCTGTGCTAAATCTAGCGTAAGCAGGGTCTTTGAAGCTTTGTGGTTTATTAGGTGTAAAATAGGTTGTGTGTGTGTGTGTGTGTGTGTGTGCACACGCGTGCACGTCAGAGAGAGAGCTTGAAGTAAGTAACATTGGTGTAATGGTTTCAAAGAGATGAAGAGTCAGCATCAGCGGTAAAGCAGCAATGTTTTGCAACATAAATATCTCAAGCTACAGAACGGCTAATTAGGTTTGAATGTTTTAAAGAGAGAGAAATTGAGTTAGCAGGAGCAGTGATGCATTTATTCCCAGCATCACTATTTACTTGAGCCATCAGTAGAGAGCAAGAATGCTTGTGCTGCCTATAGTTGCTTCCTGGCCACTCTGGAGAAATGCCCATGCAGCTGCTCTTACCAGGTTGCTTAATTTGTCCTGCACCTTTTGCAGTTCAGCCTGATGCTTTTTGTGCACTTCCTGTTGCTCCTCTTCAGCTTTACGTGTCGCCTGCTCCAAATTTTCCTGCAGCTGAGAAGCTCTCTCACTTGCCTTGGTGAGCTGAAGCTGAAGCTCCTCTAGCTGCCTAAAATGAATCATAACCAAAAAGAGAGAGTCAGCACTGCAACTCTTGGAAGCCTGTGCTTCATAGCACAAAAGCATTATCTTCCTTTAAAAAATGGCACCAACCTGAAAGCTACCGGAACTGAGTTCCCCCAAGTTCCTGCTGCAAAAAAAGCCCTGCATGTCTGTTCTTACCCTTGCTTTTCCCTTTCCTCCCTCCATTGTCTTCCCCTCCAAGAATAGATGGTAAAGTCCATAGGGCAAGGCCAGATTGTTGTTTTTATACTGTGACCATGTTGCTTTTTTAGGGTGCAAAGGACAAAAACAATTTGAATTTTGCTTACACACTTTTGAATTTCAGGTCGAATGGCAGCAGACAGTGCTGGTATCACTACCCACTGATCATACAAGTGGACATGTGAAAATGTTTCACAGAGGAGCAGTAGGGCAAAGAGGAGCATATGCTTCCATTTTCTACCTCCCTCTGCATTCCCTTGCCGTAATTTACAGATGTAAACTAGATACAGGTTTACAAAGAATTCAAGGAAGCTTCAAGCCTCGAGCTAAACAGAAGCAAACAAAATAAAAGAGCCTGGCTGCTATATCAGACCAAGGGCCACATTCAGTCCAGTATCTTGTCCTCACAGCTGCTGACCAGATGTCTCTGGGAAGCCCAAGAGCAGGAAGTCAGTCCCACCCTACTTCAGCCATTCTTATTTAGACAAGCCGACCTTATCATTACTATGGAAAACCCCAAAGAAAGTTTACCAAAAGTGACTGAGATAAATAAAAATCAAACAAAAGAATTTGGACAAGTGGCTGGTTTTCAAATTAACTGTAAAAAAACGCAAATTTGTTAGTTAAAAATATGGGGCCAGAGAAAAAAACACGAAATAAAACCTTTCGGGAAGAAAAAGATAATAAATTAAGCCTAAAGAAATTTGAGATCTGAACACAACTAACTGGCTCCAATATTTTCAACATAATGAAATATTTAGAAAAGACAAACAAAAAGGTTTTGCAACAGAGCTATCAAGATTAGAGAAAGATTTAATTCAATCAAAAGAAAAACTTTTATCCAAAATGTATAAACGCCTCCTTGATTGGGTGGTAAGTCAAGGAGGAGGAGGTAAAATCAGTTATGGTTCGATGGGCCCAGGACTTCAGTTATAATATCCAAATGGAGGCGTGGGAAAGACTTTGGAAGGTAGACATAAAATTCACCGCATGTGAATTTCTGGAAGAATTTCTTAAAGAAAATCTGATTAAAATGTTTTACCGATGGTACTTGACTCCGGCCAAATCAGCCAAAATGTATAAAATAAAGCGCCTTCATGGATCCCTGCCTTGCCGTGGCGAAGGGGCTTGAGTAACTCAGAGAAGCTATGAACTACGCCGAGCAGGGCACCCAAGATGAACAGGTCATAGTGGAGAGTTTTGCCCCACCGTGATCCACCTGGAGCAGGAACCGGCAAGCCACTCCAGTATCCCTGCCAAGAAAACTCCATGGACAAAGACAACAGGCATATAAAAGTTATGATGCTGGAAGATGAGCCCCTCAGGTCGGAAGGCGTCCAACATGATACTGGGGAAGAGCGGAGGACAAGTACAAGTAGATCCAGAGCTGATGAAGCGGCTGGGCCAAAGCCGAAAGGACGCTCAGTTGTGGATATACCTGGAAGCGAAAGGAAAGTCCAATGCTGTAAAGAAAAATATTGCATAGGAACCTGGAATGTAAGAACCATGAACCTGGGTAACTTGGATGTGGTCAAAAATGAGATGGCGAGAATAAATATTGACATCCTGGGCATCAGTGAATTAAAATGGACGGGAATGGGCGAATTCAGGTCGGATGACTATCATATCTACTACTGTGGGCAAGAAACCCGTAAAAGAAATGGAGTGGCTCTCATAGTCAACAAAAGAGTGGCGAAAGCTGTACTGGGATGCAGTCTCAAAAATGATAGAATGATCTCAATACGAATCCAAGGCAGACCTTTTAACATCACAGTAATCCAACTTTATGCACCAACTACTGGTGCTGAAGAAACTGAAATTGACCAATTCTATGAAGACTTACAAGATCTTATAGAAGTGACACCAAAGAAGGATGTTCTGCTCATTATAGGGGATTGGAATGCTAAAGTAGGGAATCAAGAGATAAAAGGAACAACTGGCAAGTTTGGCCTTGGAGAGCAAAATGAAGCAGGGCAAAGGCTAATAGAGTTCTGTCAAGAGAACAAGCTGGTCATCACAAACACGCTTTTCCAACAACACAAGAGACGTCTCTACACCTGGACATCACCAGATGGGCAGCATCCAAATCAGATTGATTATATTTTTAACTGAATTAAGATTAAAAAAGGATGTGTACAAAAAATGGAAAAGGGGGGAAACCACCAAAGAGGAATTCAAACAAATAGCCAGCACGTGTAGACACAAAGTCAGAAAAGCTAAAGCACAGAATGAACTCAGGCTTGCTAGAGAGGTTAAAAGCAACAAAAAAGGCTTTTATGGGTATGTTCGTAGGAAAAGGAAGAACAAAGAAACAGTGGGGTCACTCAGAGGAGAAGATGGTGAAATGCAAACAGGGGACACAGAAAGGGCTGAACTCCTCAATGCCTTCTTTGCCTCAGTCTTCTTGAAGCAAATGATTCAGCAAAGGAAACACAGCCCAGAATAACTAAGGAGATAGTACAAGAATATTTGGCTAGATTAGATGTATTCAAGTCTCCAGGGCCAGATGAACTGCATCCAAGAGTATTAAAAGAACTGGCAGATGTGATCTCAGAACCACTGGCAGTCATCTTTGAGAATTCCTGGAGAACAGGCGAAGTCCCGGCAGACTGGAGGAGGGCAAATGTTGTTCCTATTTTCAAAAAGGGGAAAAGAGAGGACCCAAATAATTACCGCCCAGTCAGTCTGACATCAATAGCAGGGAAGATTCTGGAGCAGATCATTAAGCAAACAGTCTGTGAGCACCTAGAAAGGAATGCTGTGATCACCAATAGTCAGCATGGATTTCTGAAAAATAAGTCATGTCAGACTAACCTGATCTCGTTTTTTGACAGAATTACAAGCCTGGTAGATGAAGGGAACGCAGTGGATGTAGCCTACCTTGATTTCAGCAAAGCATTTGACAAGGTGCCCCATGATATTCTTGTAAAGAAGCTGGTAAAATGCGGTCTTGACTATGCTACCACTCAGTGGATTTGTAACTGGCTGACTGACCGAACCCAAAGGGTGCTCATCAATGGTTCCTCTTCATCCTGGAGAAGAGTGACTAGTGGGGTGCCACAGGGTTCTGTCTTGGGCCCGGTCTTATTCAACATCTTTATCAACGACTTGGATGATGGACTCAAGGGCATCCTGATCAAATTTGCAGATGACACCAAACTGGGAGGGGTGGCTAACACCCCAGAGGACAGGATCACACTTCAAAACGACCTTGACAGATTAGAGAACTGGGCCAAAACAAACAAGATGAATTTTAACAGGGAGAAATGTAAAGTATTGCACTTGGGCAAAAAAAATGAGAGGCACAAATACAAGATGGGTGACACCTGGCTTGAGAGCAGTACATGTGAAAAGGATGTAGGAGTCTTGGTTGACCACAAACTTGACATGAGCCAACAGTGTGACGCGGCAGCTAAAAAAGCCAATGCAATTCTGGGCTGCATCAATAGGAGTATAGCATCTAGATCAAGGGAAGTAATAGTGTCACTGTATTCTGCTCTGGTCAGACCACACCTGGAGTACTGTGTCCAGTTCTGGGCACCACAATTCAAGAAGGACACTGACAAACTGGAACGTGTCCAGAAGAGGGCAACCAAAATGGTCAAAGGCCTGGAAACGATGCCTTATGAGGAACGGCTAAGGGAGCTGGGCATGTTTAGCCTGGAGAAGAGGAGGTTAAGGGGTGATATGATAGCCATGTTCAAATATATAAAAGGATGTCACATAGAGGAGGGAGAAAGGTTGTTTTCTACTGCTCCAGAGAAGCGGACACGGAGCAATGGATCCAAACTACAAGAAAGAAGATTCCACCTAAACATTAGGAAGAACTTCCTGACAGTAAGAGCTGTTCGACAGTGGAATTTGCTGCCAAGGAGTGTGGTGGAGTCTCCTACTTTGGAGGTCTTTAAGTAGAGGCTTGACAACCATATGTCAGGAGTGCTCTGATGGTGTTTCCTGCTTGGCAGGGGGTTGGACTCGATGGCCCTTGTGGTCTCTTCCAACTCTATGATTCTATGATTCTATGATTCTATATTCTCTGCAGCCAAAGATGGAGAAGCTCTATACAGTCAGCAAAAACAAGACCTGGAGCTGACTGTGGCTCAGATCATCAGCTTCTTACAGCAAAATTCAAGCTTAAACTGAAGAAAGTAGGAAAAACCACTGGGCCGGTAAGATACAATTGTCTCCCTGCTTATTTAACTTATATGCAGAATTCATCATGCGAAAGGCTGGGCTGGATGAATCCCAAGCCGGAATTAAGATTGCCGGAAGAAATATCAACAACCTCAGATATGCAGATGACACAACCTTGATGGCAGAAAGTGAGGAGGAATTAAAGAACCTTTTATTGAGGGTGAAAGAGGAGAGTGCAAAATATGGTCTGAAGCTCAACATGAAAAAACGAAGATCATGGCCACTGGTCCCATCACCTCCTGGCAAATAGAAGGGGAAGAAATGGAGGCAGTGAGAGATTTTAAAAGACACCTGCTTCTTGGGAGAAAAGCAATGACAAACCTAGACAGCATCTTAAAAAGCTGCTTATGGCAGCAAATTTCATTGTTTCAGCTAAGGCTAAGCCCACCCATTTGGTTCTCTTCAGTTTAATTTTCAGAGACGAGGTGGTACCTGCACACAGCTCTCTGTCCCCAATGCACACACAGTTCGCAGTTCTGGACTGCTTTCAGATTGGGAGGGTGGGGATTTAAAAAACGAACAAACAAGACTTTCCTGCTTACCCCTTTGGCATGCAGAAATCATTCCTGGCCATACCCTAGATTCCTTGGCAACCAGCATGTCCACACTAGGGACACCTATTTTGCTGGGGGCAGAGCGATAAATATTTCTTCTGTTGAAGCAGACCGTTTGTCCATTTAACCCAATACCGCTCTACAGGTCTTGATCCAAAGGTCTTTCCCCACCTGTGCTGCTGAATATCCTTCTAACTCCATCTTTGGGAGGGAATGTAGCCCAGCGCTGGAGTACATGACACGTTGGGCTGGGCAATATCTGGTTTTCATATCACCAGCTAACCATCGCGATATAGTGATATATATAATGATGTCTGAAATAACACTGAGAAGGGCTGAAAAAGCGGCTGGGAGGAGCGACCAGGAGGGAAGGAAGGAGGTTGCCTGCTCCCTCCCTCTGCAGCCTGGCCTCAGCCGAGGGGAGCCTGAGAAGGTGCTCCATCCACCTGCCTGCATATTTGGCAGCCTCTTCCCTCCTGGCTGGCTGCAGGAAGAGCAACCAACCGAAAGGAAAGAGGCAGCCCCTTGCTCAGGCAAAGGCAAACACACAGGCAGGTGAGCAACCACTTTGAACTGGCAATAAATTGCGGCTCACCGGCTGCTGCCAGCACAGTAGAGGCAGGCAGGCAGGCAGGCAGGCAGGCAGGCAGCTGGGAGTTAAATGCACTGTGCTGGCAGTGGCTAGGAAGCCGTGATATATTGCTAGCTCAGATTGTCTGAAACCAGTATCGCAATCTGAATTTCATTCCAGTTTCAGACGATGAACTGAAATATCACCCAGCTCTAATGACACGCATGCAGACTGTTCTGCTTCCAGGATCTCCAGGCAGGGCTGGGCAGGACTTCAACTTGAGGAAGCTTTCTGAACCTGAGATGCCAAGAACTGACTTCAGCAGGTGATCTGCCACTGAGATCCCCACCCACCTTCCTCTAAAGTTTGCTTTGCTTACTAGCCAAAATACATGCAACAAAACAAAACAAAATTCCTTGGTTAATGTTGCCCACATTCCTTGGGTTGAAATCAACAGCACCACACATGAGGAACGGTTTAGAAGTATTATAACCCAAGAGCCAGATGCACAACTAAAGAGAGTTTGGTAAGATGAACTCATCCTCCTCAAAACGAAATCAGAGACAATGCACAGCTCCTGGCAACCAGGTCAAGGATAGCAGAAAGCGCCAGGAAAGGTAAATTACTTCTCTTTTTGCCGGAGATCATCATTCATCTTTGTAAGCTGTGAAGAACTGTCTCCTGAGGATTTCATTATTTCGGCTATATCGTTTTGGAGTTTGGCTTTAGCCTCGATCAGTTGGCGCTCTCTCTCTTCTCTTTCTTTCATTTTCTTCTCCATGGCTGAACAAGGAAGAAAAGTGATCAACCAAGTACATAAACAGTATATTCAAAAACAAACCACATGCCCTGAAGACATAAGAGATGGAAAGCATAAACTGTAATGTAAAGTAAGGATCTGTCTATCTAATCTCCAAGAATGCAGCTGACTTCAAATGAAAAGTTACATGTGGAGTTTCAAACTTGGAATTGAATGTAAACGACAACAAAAGCTTTGACCAACAGGATGAATAGCACAAAAGCAAAAGTCTATCTGGAGTTAAGCAACTCTGGAGAAATCCTGCAAAAGAAAAACTTGTTTTTTTCAGTGGAGGCAGAACAGAATCAGAGAGGGGCTTCTGCTAGTATGAAAGATAGTTTGCAAAGCCCCGTCTCAGAGGGTGGATGGGAGCCGACCACTAGGAAGGAGAGGAGTACCAGCAAGTCCAGTCCAGAGGCTGAGGAAAGTGGGCAGAGACGAGGGGTCATGGGAGGGGGATCTGACCTTCCAGCAATGTTGTCTAGATCTAGGGTGGCAGCAAATGTCTAAGCAGCCAGGAGGCTAAACTTCAAGATCTAGGCTTCATTTTCAAGAGGCCAGATGTCACATGCCCTGTGGTGGATTTCTTGATGCTGTTTTTAGAATTGTCTTTCAGGTTGCATTAAAGGTAGGATAAAATTACCAAAAATAAACCTGTAACATTCCTGTCGTTTGTCCAGAATTTATGAATAAAATAAAATGTGCCACATGCAATGGTTGGAACATCACATGAAAATGTACTATAAGAAAACCCAATATTTCAACCTAGTCACCTTCTCTTACCTGCCAAGTTAGATCTCAGCTGATCCAGTTCAGATGACATGTGTGCAAATTGTTGTTCTTTTTGGTTTAGTTTTTCAACAGTTTCTATGGGAATAAAATGTTAGCATTGGTTAGATTTTTAAACAATGTCACATTACATTTAGAATAAGGCATGTATGATAAAAGGAAGCAATTCTGTCTGTCTGCCACACTCATTTAAAAAGATTTAATTGCATTCTTAGGAACCATACCTTGCATAGATTTTTGTATACTTTCTGCCTCATCACCAGCCTCAGTAAATTTTTCTTTCTGGGAGGTAGAAAAAAAAATCACATTTAACCATTTGGCTTAATATGGTAAGGCACTACACTGATTTTTTTAAAAGATATACTGTAATTGGTTCAATACACCTTTAAGCCAACAACACAGGATCTCCACAGCACCTCACTCTTCTTTACAGGGCATGTGAAAAGGACATGAAGTCACCTGAAAACTGTGGACAAAACAATGACCTTTGCTACAGACCAATGGAGAAAACTCTGACTTGGTGTATTTTGAGTCTGAGAGAGCATCTGGGAAGCAGAACTCCTCCTTATTTTATGTTAAAACCAACAGCTTTGGGTTTTCCCAAATCTGTAACATGTGGGCTGTTGCACAGACAGATGCCTGTACCCTATTGAATGGTGTGCTGTTATAAAGAAAAAAACATTATGGACCATGTGTTGTTATAACACTTTTCTTGGTCTGTGGCAATTGCCACTTAGTCCAACATCACACCTATCCATAAGCGCACAATAGATTGGGAGGCACGAGGAGTACATCGTTGCTTCTATTTTCAGATATAAGTGTCTGTGTGGAGTGTCAGCCACTAATGGATATGTCTTTGCTTTCTGTCAGATGCTCAAAGGGCTGCAGCCCAGCACTGGGACCCATGTTTTGCATGCAACTAATTGTGCTGCAGACTGCACAGAAAGGCAGTGGTCCTACTCTGTACAATGCAGCTTCCTAGATTAATAAAAGATTGAGCTTTTAATACTCCAGAAATTGCAGTGACCCTGAGAAAGGCAGACCAGCAACGTGTGGACCATGAGCAATGAGTGGGAAACCAAAGACATGGCTCTTGCCCAGACACAAACATGCCAGTGGAATCCAATAGATGGTGCAGAAAGGCACTTCACTCTGTTTTTAGGATTTACTACAAGGCAACATTTCAAGCCACAGAGTTTTAATCAACAAGAGAACTAATAGTTTCCCGTCCAATTTTGCCAAAGACACAGGTGGATGTAAAGATGACTAGATCTGAAACTTCCAATAAATCCCAATTATAAAAGCCGCAAAGCATAGCTCAGGGGGTGCAGGTGAAATTTCCAACAGCTACTTACCAAATCTTCAAGTTCCTTTCCCAAAGAATCTTTAAGCTGATTTACTTCACCCAAGTGATTTTCAAGATCAAGAATCTTTTGCTCTTTCGCTTGTAGTTCTTTGACCAGACTAACAGCCTAGCAAGGATTATTATGTTGTGTGAAAATAAAAGAGTTACAAAAGGACAAAACAAAGGATTTTGTTGAAGTATTAAATAATAATAAAAAGGAGGTAAAAATAAACAAAATGCATGAATATAAACTAAACAGAAAATGGTATGTGAACTAAATTAGAACTGTGTTCAGAAGTATCATGTATATTTTCATTTTTGCATTAGGAATATAATCATGATTACTGAATTTTTTTAATTGTCTTAGTTTTAGGCTCCAATACTAAATACTAAATGGCTAGTCCACTGAAATTAATGGGGCCTACTTCTGATCTTAAGATTGTGCAAGTATTTGCTTTGATCACACTGTGAAACAATAAGCATTTGTGACATTGGACATACATTCATTCCCATGATTGAAATTATGGACATGAACAGCCTTCTAACGATAAAGGTTTAACTGTTCAACTGTTCAACTTGCAGGAAATCTGCAATTCCACAGGACTTAAAAAACCATTGATGCCTGACTCCCTCCTCTGGCAACCTGCACAGAATTTTGTTTAATCGGTTGCCATCAATTTGATTTTAACTAATTTTTATAATGAAATATTTTTAGAATGTGTTATTATTTGATTGTTTATTTGATTGTTGTTAGCTGCCCTGAGCCCGGCTCAGCTGGGGAGGGTGGGATATAAATAAAATTTATTATTATTATTATGTAAAAGCTAGTATCTAAGTTATCATGTGAGAAGGTTTTGTGATAGGGCATTACAAGCACTGTTTTTATCACAGTGTTTACTTGTGCAAGAAGGAAACCTGCTAGCTATTTGCTCTAGTTGGAACTTGTAAATCCTGAGAGCACCTGGTGCTACAGCACTGCTAAAGCTAAGCAGGTGTCTACATGCTCAGTAGCTGCACAAAACACCACTAGGAGCCCTGCATAACTAAGAACAATAAATAACTAGGAAAAATCAAAACCTTTTTTTTTTCCTAATTCAAGAAAAACAACCTCTCTCTCTTAAAGATCTTTCACCTCTCTCATAGGGAAATATAGTATTTCTGTTGTTGCTATAATATTATTCTATATACTGCTTATATGCCAAAATGGCTTCTTGGTCAAGGCAGAGGATGGAGGGAGCACTGGAGCCCAACACTTCCTCTGCACCGGGCGCAACATCTGAGGGTTAGGGTTAGGGGGCGCAAATCCACAGGTTAGGGGGCGCAAATTACTTGCCTTGCCCCGGGTGCTGACAACCCACGCTACGCCACTGCCTCTGCATCTCACCCTGGGCAGAATTCCCAGGAGCCAATAAGCAGTTGAGGCAGACTCTGAACTCTGGAGTTGCAACAAGCAGATTTCTAGACTGGATTAAAACTCTGGTAGGTTGCAATACAAACAGGAAGTGTGTCCATTGCTGCCTGAATAGTTAACACATATACCAAAATAGTACTCAAAATAAAAACGCATCTAGCCCACTATCCTATTTTTCCATAGTGGCCAACCACAAGCCCACAGCAGGCCCATAAGCAAAACATGGGCATAAATGCATTTTCCTGCTGTTGGTTCCCAGCAACTGGAATTCAAAGGCACACGACCTCTGAACCAGTAGGCAGCATCTAGCCATCATGACTAGTAGCCATTGACATTTATCCTTCAAGACATCGCCTAATCTCCATCTAAAGCCATATAAGCTGTGGCCCTGACAGCCGTCTTGTAGCAGCAACGACATAGTTTATGCACTGCATGAAGGACTTTGTTCTGTCTGCCCACTGATAGATATGTTTTATGTCTGGATTTTTAAAAACTCATCACAAAATAATATTTCATAACACCCTTTCTCTAAGAACAGACTACCACAAAACAGAATAAATAAAAGTTTTTTAAAAATGAAAAAAATAAATGGATGGATGGATGTTGGTACAAACCTGGCTACTTTCATTGTTCCTGTCATTCTCTAAACTCTGTATCTTTTTTTCAGCTGCCTCAAGCTCCTTGCTAAGCTTCTCCAGCTCCAGTTTACCTTCAGAACTTGCCATCTGAAGAGCATCTAATTCCAAGAGCTTTGTTTCAGTGCCTTTGATATTTGCTTTAAGGTTATCAATCTCCTTGGCTTGTTCTGTGCACTTGGCCTGGAGCCCCTCTAGCGTCTTTACCTTTATCTCGGCCTCCTGCAACTTGTTCAGAGTGTCTTCCATTTCCACCAAATGCTGGTCTTCAGCACTTTCTAATTTGGTGTTCAAGGCCTCCAAGCTTCTCTCCTTGTCCTCTGTGACTTCCAGCAGCTTCTCTTTCAGAGTTTCAACCTCCTTCAGGAGATGCAGCCTCTCGTTTTCTTGCTTTAGTTTCAGGTTGGATGTTTCGCGCTGATGCTCCACTCTCATCTTCTCAATCTGGGTCTTGAGCTCTGCAAATTCAGCTGTCTGAGCCCCAACTCCTTTGCTGAAAGAGGTCTTCAGCTCTTCCATTGCTTGATGATGTGAAGCAATGGCAGACTCCAGCTTGGATTTCCATAACTCAATCACATCTGAATTCTCCTTGTGGGCAGCATCCAGCTTCATTTTCAGGGACTCGTTCTCTTTCAACATCTTTTCATTGGATGCCAACAAGGTTTTAATTTCCTTATGGCATGACTCTTCACTGATTCCAACCTTCTCTTTCAGTGACTTCACCTCATCCTGGTGCTCCTTGCTTAGCAGTGCCATCTTCTCTTGCAGTGTGCTGATTTCTTGCAGCAGTGAGAGAGAAGTGTCCACGTTGCTGACTGGCTTACTGGACTCTAATCTTGCTCGTAACTCAGTTACTTCTTTCTGCCGCAGTACTAGATCTCTTTCCAGTTCCATTATCCTAGATTTTTCTGATACAGTGGCCACCTAGCACCAGAAGCATTAAAAAAACAAACAAAAAGAGGGCAGAAATAGTTAAAACAGTGGATTTCATTTAAGAGTGGAGAGGTTTGCTGATCACTTCCTCAGGACAGTAACTTGGCTTTTCTAGCACTTCCAAGGAGGGTTTCTGGAAGGTTAACTAAATCTTGGCAATCTATTTTAAATTTCTACCTTTGGTGATATTGCAAATTGAAGTCAAGGAATGATAAGTTAAAAGCTACTGAACATGTGCCTATAACAGCTTCATGTCCATCATTTAGTTGTTGTTTTTTAAAAAAGTCTTTGCCTCCAAAAGCACCTAGTTCTCAGGTATATTCTTAAGCTCCAACTGATCTGAAGGTTATCTGACGGAAGTGAGTGATAATACAAAACAGGTTAAGTCAAAAGCTTAGAACGGCAGCACATTTTGACAGTGTGTAAAGCACAAGGCAGATCTAGCTCTGGCTGGAACTGGAGGCAGAATGTGGTCATGGCCCTTTCAACCATACTAAAAGGGGCCTTAGACTAACATTTCCTTTACATTTTTAGGATTATACTATAAACGTATACAGTGGAACCTTGAGTTGTGGATGTAATCCATCCCAGAGGCACGTCCGCAACTCAAAGCTTTCGCATCCAGAAGTGCCATGTCTGCGCACATGAGTGGCATGATTTAGCACTTCTGCACATGCGCGAGCGGCAAAACCAGGAAGTAACCGTTCCGGTACTTCTGGGTTGCCATGGGATGCAACTTGAAAAGACATAACCTGAAGCGGATGCAACATGAGGTATGACTGTACGTGCTGGATAGGACTGATTAAGTGTTCTAGTCCAAATCATCCAGGATGGTGAAGAAGGATGTAAAGCATCTAGAATAAATGAAAACAAGCTTCTCATAAAATCCTGGCTGTGGTAGACAGACAAGTTTCCCTTCTCAGTCCTATAAGCTACCTCCATCCAAACCCAAGCTCACTCTAAACTTTGACAAGTCTCTCCCCCCCCCCATGAGACTCTGAACAAGTGTCATGTGCTAATATCTGGACACTGGCACATTTCCGACTGGGATGAAAATGATCCATTTGGTTAAGAGTCTTATTCAGATGCAAAAGAAAGATGATTTGATAAGCTGCAAGTGCGTTTTGGAGCAGGACGCAGCAAGTTGACATGCCTGAAGTTAAGAATCAGGTTTTGACCTCCAGAAGTGAGATGTCTAACTGACAGAGGCTCAAAGTTAAAGGAATGCTTCAGGTTCTAGCCACAAACTATTCCATTTCAAAGCAAAATACTCAAATAAAAGTTGTGTTATGTCTGCTAAAAAGTACAAAACAGAAGTTCAGGGCACAGCTACAAATATTTTCAAACCCTGACTGTCTGAAGTGATCCAGATTCAGATGAAGCACCAAGGGTGTAGGGGGAAAGTTTGCCTCATCTAACTTTACTGTCTTCAGCAGAGCTCTTATTGGAAACAGCTTAAGGACTGGGGATGCTGCTTCTAACCAAGACAAATGGCAGCGTGTGTAGAAATGGATAACGATACAACTCCATCCCCTCAGGTTCTTCACAAAAGGTCACGTTTCCATACAAGCCCCACAAGTAACCAAAGCGGCACTGAGCTATCCAAGAACTTTTAAAGCCCTTTCCTTACAACATCAATCACTGCAGGAAGAATCACCACTAAACTGAACCAAAACATCAAAATTAGTCTTCACAACAAACTATTTTATCATCAGCTGAGGAACGACTGTGTAGAATTGCAAGGTCTTCACTCACTGCGGATGTGCTTTTGGATGTGTTATTCTCTGCTCTTTCATTTGAAAGTATCTTACCTGGATTTTGTTACAGTAAGAAAGCCATTTTAAGAAATTAATTGTATGTTTAATTGTACCCAACACCACTGTACTCTTAACAGTGTAATGGCAGTAGAAGACAGGGTGACATATCCGATCTTCTCCCCAGACATCTTATGCCAATTCAGCTTCAGCCTCAGGAACCTTCCCCATCACGAAAAAACCCAAAACCAAAATCAGGTCTTGTTCATTTAAAACAGTGAAGTTCATTACCCTAGTGTCTTCTAACTCCCTCTGGAGTTTCTCAGCTTTGGTCTTTTCAAAGAGCAGGCTCTGTTCAAGCTCCTTAATGCGCGCATGCTCCAGTTTGGTCTGCGTCTGTTAGTAAAAAGGGAAAGGAAGAGAACACAACAGTGCCACCATCACATGCCAGCACAAGAGGAAAGAGGAGCTACATGCAGGATGTGCCACCAGTTGTCTTCTACCAGTGATGAGCAGCAAAAGAGGCACGTGGGTAACAAAACCAAAAAAGAAAAACCAAACAAGGTGATGTTGCAGGTGAGAAAGACCGACTTGAAAGTGTGTGACGACAAATGGCTGATATGTTGAGAGAAAAGATGCGCACACAGAGAGACAAAGGAGCATGGAGAAGAAAAGAAGAAGAAGAAGAAAAAGAAGAAGAAGAAGAAATGGCAAGGTAAAGTCATGCAGCCAAAGTTATTTATCAGTGTGACAATTATCAGCACAAATTAGAATAGTTAATGCTTTGTAAGACGCGATTCAAATACCTGAGGGCAAAGACTTGTTCTGTGCTGTTCCAGAGGGCAGGACTAGATCCATGGCCTCCACTAAATTATTGGAGAAGAGATTTTGGCTGGACTTCTAAACAGCAGGAGTAGTTGGGCAATGGAACTAATGAACTACGTGGGGTTCTCCCTCGCTGGACCTCTTCAAGACAAGGCTAGGCAGCCATCTGCTAGGGATGCTTTCGCTCTGGATTTCCTACATCAAGCAGGGCACTTGATGGCCCTTCAACTCTCTGAAGCCCTCCTTCACCACTGCAAGACTGCTGGTGCTCACTCTGAAATGTTGACTGGCTTTAAAAAATAAATAAAGGCTTGTGGTAGCAGGCAAAATATCCACTCGCTTTCTGCTTATGAACAAGTCTGAATGCATCCCTAGAGACTTACAAGCTTTTCTGCTCAAGGTCTTGATGTACTTAATAGTTTCTACTATTAAGTTTCTACTATTAAGAGAAGAGTAGAAGATTAGAGATTCACTTGTCACCCAAAACGCAGAAATTGTATGAATTGGCATTAAGTTCCAAATTTATCTAAGTTGGGGGGGGGGTGACGACTAAAGGTAACTTGGATTCCTTCCAAAGATTGATCTAGGGTTTCTCAGGGCATCTTATTAGTGAATTACCACAGGATGCCCACCAAAAAGAACTGCTACAAAATTGATCAGAAGTGGTAAAAGGCAGGGCCCCCTTCCCCAAGGGAGAGAGCTGGAAATTGCTTCAAACCAAAAAGTGATGCAGGAGGATTTGGGGATTTTGTGATGTGAAGAGACACAGTTGCCTTGAACGGGTATAATGTGACATGCCTATGAATCCTGACCATAAACAGGTGCTGCCATCTGTGGAAGATCAAAACATTCACACTGACACTATAAGTCCCAGGTTCCCTCCAGGAGGGTCTTGCAACCCCCACATGCCTTCTCCTTTCCTTCTGGGCCCAGAGAGGCACATGGGAGTGCATAGTGGCAGCAGCCGTGAGCAGGAGGAGGCAGGCTCATTTGGGGAGGGGAGCACTACACGGCACCTTCTCCAAGGGCCCCTCCAAACCTGGAACCAGCACCAGCGAGGGGTGATGTACTAGGGCATCAATAACCATCCCTGAAGTGGACTGCAAGGAAAACCTAGTTGCTGGGTCAAAACAAGTACCAAACTCCTTGTTGAACATTGAGAAGTTATTTTTGCCTATAGAAGCCATTTTCTGCTCACCTCTTTTGCTGCAAGGTGGACAAATGAATGGCTAGACAGCATCCTAAGAAGCCCTGAAGCCTTCAGTTGCTGACATTTAACTCAGAATACTTGTAAGCAATATCTGCTTTTGGTACAGGCACATAAGAGAGCTCTCCAAGAAAGCCCTGCATTATATATAGATGACAAAAGTATTTAGCAGTTATTTACCTCATGACTAGCATTCCAGGTAGAGGAGTCACCTCCAGAATTAATTACTGGGTGTGAATCTGGAAGGTCTGGTTAAATTTTGCCCTCCCTGAAGGCCTGGCAGGCTTAGCCAGATCCAAGAGAAGCTGCTTGTTCAAAGGTGCCTTCGCTGTGAGCACCTAAGGCCAGTCCTGAACATGCAGCTAATGAGGTGGGGATTGGGGGACAGGTCCCAAGGGAGGCTAAGGGGGTGTTGTGCTGTTGAAGGCACAGCTGGGTGAGACAAAAGAGGGCCATTCCCAGTGGCTGCACCCAGATTATGGAACAGCATGTCCTGTAATGGACAGTCGGTCCCCTCCTCTTCGTCACCACTTACCAAATGCCATTTTTCTTAAACAGGCTTTTTTGTTGATGAGGCAGACAATGTTTCTTTGGTTTTTCAACAGCTGACGCTGTCCCGTTTTTGTAATTATTTTATGAAACAGCAGTATTTTATTTTATAAGCTGTCCTGAGTGGTATTTTTACACCAGAAGGGCAGGGTATAAATGTTTCAAATAAATTGATTTAAAGAGCTAAATTAATTAATAGAGAACTTGTTTTTTATGTGTAAAAAACAAATGAGGAATGGCTAACAATGAGGTATGGCTAACTTTTTCCACTTGCAGCACAGAATATTTCCACCAACGGGAGTTAGAAAGTGAGTAAAACACAGTGTTGGCGGAGCATCTCTGAAAAGTTTCACCGGAGAGCAGCCACAGCTCAGTACAAGATACATTTGTGGTGATGGGACGATAACAGGCATAATAACCAGCAGCCACCATCTCTAGTATACCAACTGGAAAAGATCAGTCAGTCTCAACCCATTCCAAATATACCCAAAAAATTGGATGAGACGTATTTCTTTTTATTACCTGCCATTTAAATATCACTTTTCTACAGCTGTGTATAACTAATGAAGAAGCCACATATCATTAAAATCAATTAATTTAAACAATATTACAACCAGTAACACTAAAGAGGAGGTAGAAACAGAACAATTAAGGCACGTTTTTTAAAATTCTAAATGCCTACTAAAATAAATACTTCTTAAGAGCTCACTTAAGTAGGGGTGGCTGACCCATGATTCTCCAGAGGGTGCTGAGCTGTAACTCCCACTGTTGGTGGGGCTTGGACTCCAACAACATATGGAGGGCCACAGATTACTCAACCCTGATCTAAAGGCAGGAAAGGAAATAAAGTGGCTGACTTGAGCTCTCCAAAGAGAATTCCATAATTGTGGTGCCACTGCTGATAATGCCCTGTGCTTAGTAGGTGCCAATGGTATGGCCCACGGAGGGGACCCAAAAAGTGCCTCTGAAGATGCTTAAGGACTCAGGCAAGTTCGTATGGGCAAACACAGCCCTTCAGGTAACCTGGTCCGGGATCCCTCCTTCAACAGTGTCCCCTTGAAAAAGATGGTCCTCTCGATAGGACCATCACTGGACTAGATGTAAATCATTGCAGTGTCTGACTCTTCAGTTTCCCAGATAAAGAAAGGAGCAAGAAAAAGGGGATCTAAACGAGTCACTGGATCAGTCCTTGTTCTCCTTCTTCATACCATTCTTCCATGGTAAAAATCCAAAAATTAGTTACCAAGAACTGTTAAGAAGAAATCACCTTGTTCTACTGGGGTTTTGGGGGGGTGGGGGTGGAATTTGGTCCCATGTATGGCATTCTCTTCTAAATTCTGTTTTAAAATTGCCTGTAGGCAAATGATAGCTGTACATTTTTTTTATTTTACTCACGAAAATGTGAGATTATGCTGAATTATGCTTTCCGCCAAGACAGCTAATTTTTTGAGGTGTTGTTTTCAGTTTTACATCAATGGCTCCCATTTCTTGAGACCTGATACAAATCAGAAAGAGGCAGGGATGAAATCTCTAGAAGAAAAGCAGCTGCCCTTGTATCTTACTTGTTGCAAGTAATATGGACATACACAAAATTGGGAGTATGGAAGAAAATAATTTTTAAAAATATACTCTAGTTTTGAAGTGTGAGGCCTGCATCTCTTCAGTTACAAAAAATATCTCACCCACTATTTTGGGCCCTCAGTATATAATCTATAACTTTATTTCTGCATAAAAACTCCCAGAGGGGCAGTTGCATTAGTCAGTTGCAGGGGAAAAAATCAGTGTCCTTTAGCACCTTAAAAACTTAACTAATTTATTTTGGAATAAGGTTTCATCATGCAAAGTGGACTCCAGGACTCTTTCTTCTTTCTGCGTAGAGTTGACAAGCTTTTTACTAGCTATTGCCTTGTGCTTCTCATAGCAGTTTGGCCTTCAGACATTGTAAGTCAACAAGGCAGTTTTCCCTTTCAATACCATACCCTAAATGTATATAATTATGGTGTTGAAAATGCAAAGGAGCATCAGACAACTAGGAAATATATTTCTGCTCTAGCACCTTTCTACAGGTACAAACTGGAATAAATGGGGTGGTGATCATTCCAAATCCCCTGTCCTGGGAGGCTGAGAACCCTATAAGATGTGGCATCAACCTTTTAGCAAACGCTCAGATGAAAAGCCAACAGCTAGCACTTCAGCAAGCTTCCCTGAAAAACAAAGACGCCGAGGCGGCCAGATGCCTGCTACTGTACATTAAAAGTGAAAGGAAGCGACCAGCATATAAAAGATATCAGAGCATGAGGAAAGCACAAAGTATCCAAAAAAAGAAAAGGGGGAAAGGGACAGATTGCATGCAGATTTATTTGAACACACTATGGCCTGATTTTGAAGAACAGAAGAGACCAAGTTTGCTACACTTAGCTCTGTGCAAATGGAACATGGAAGAACGCACAGCTGAAAACAAGCTTCATATTTTGATTTTGTTTCGGTTGCGTCCCTGGGGATCTTAGAAAAGCCACTAACTTTTTTCCTTTTGCAAGAAGCAAAACAAGTCAAGCAGGGAAGAGAATATTCCATGTAATGAAGTGAAACTATTTCTCTAAAACATTTAAAATTGAACAGGTGGGAGATATGCTAAATGAAGGTTAAATTTTTTATCTTCTCCTTTTTGCCTTTCTCTCTTCTCATGGAACATGGGAGTCTCATCTCCTGAACTGCCATCCACTGAACATATGTCAGAGCTCCTAGGCTGGCCAACAGAATTTTGGTAGAGGCTGAGTGTTCTGCTGGTTTTAAACAGAACCCAGGATTAACTGCCTACAAAAAAAGATCACAAGGCTTTAGAATTAAGGGCACTGTGTGAAGCTTGAGGACTGGGTATAAAACACAAAGCAAATCTATGAACACAGCATTATTTTTTAACAAGAATTACACAAGATCCTACATTTAGAACGCTGCCGTGGTTCTCACAACTACATGCACACAAACAGGGAAGTTTAGGCCCCAACAGCAGATTATTTCATTAGTGGTTTAAATACATCATCATCAAAAAGAAGTTTTACTGGTAAACTGTCTGTGTTAAAATGGGTTGGGGGAAATATCTCCACACATTCAGATGTCCTCTTACATTCTCAGGATCTTCAGAAATCTGCCTCTTTTGCTATCGGCAAAATTAAAACAAAGAGAATTCATGGGAATGCTTAACACTACAGTTTTAATACAGTGAAAATAGTTGGTACATTCAGACTCTTCAAACTGGGATGGATTTATAGAATTGCACCTCTTTCTCTCTGAAATGATTTTCCTCTTCTCCCAGTGACCCCATAATACAAGAATTACCTGAAATTGAGGGACTGTCCACAAGCACACCCACCCATGGAAACTGTTGGATACGGAAGTTCCACAGGTTGCCAAAGGCTGTTGTAGGGGTGTGTGTGCCTGCGTGCAAATGTGTACACATGCACAAGGGGGGGCTGGGTTCACAGTGTGATCTTTTGTTAGAACTTATACATAAACTGAATTGTATGCTATGTCCAGAATACAAAGTGGGCATGTAGCCAATGTGTTTTCCAGCAAAACTGATTTCTAAGACTTTTCCAAGGTCAACTTCATATAACACTGTACTTAAAACTTCTCACTGTGGTGATGATGGGGAGGGAACAGCCACTTTTCAATGGGAGAAAGTTAATACATTTCCACCCTTTATTAACCTAAGTCCACAAAAATTAAGGCTGGGTAGAAGTTATTGAAATAAATAATAAAATTATTGGGGCTTTTTGTATATACTGATAACACAAAAAGGACACAAGACTATAGGCTGAAAAGAGTAAATGAGTGTTCCATGAATTCTAGATAAAGTGTATGAAAGACTAATGTAAAAGTTGAACTAAAGAAGATTTGAAATGGACATCTCAATACAAGGCTAGCATTTGCAGATTGAAACTACTTGCGGCTCTGCAAGTCAGTTTTGAATTTTGCATTGCACATATTACAGGGGGAAAGGCAGCGACTAAACATTCTGGTTTTTTTCAGACTAAGCAAGAACATGTTAAAGAAGCTTCAAGATAGCCAACGTTATAAATTAAGAGCCCAAAACAGCAATGTAAGCACGGAGCTTTTCTGCTTAAGCCCAACATGCAAATCAACGTGCCTACAGATTTTGGTAAAATACGTGTATTGGCAATGAAGCAAGAAGATGCTCAGCATCCACATTTTATCCAATACTTGAATAGAACATAGTCTAAGAAACTAAAGCCATTGTCTAGAAGTGCAGAGTGATGTTTACTATAAATGATGGACTGGGCTATTTACTGGCGCCTTAATGTACATACCAAAATATACCAACTTCAGCATTCATTTCAGTAAGGATATAGCTATACACTGCAACTTTTAAAAACTTTAGCATTGGATTTTTAGTTTGCAATTGTAATAAATATTTTGGAGTGGTGCCTGCAAAATATATAAATGATGGAACTAAAAACATATGGATGAAACTAAGTTACTTGTTCAGATGCAGGATGAAGAATTAGGGAAAAAAAACCATCAGTACTCCTACAAGCTACACAACTTTAGAATATATTCCAGTAAAGAATATGACAGTATCTCTATTTGTCTTGTGCATTTCTGGACTGTCAACCACAGAGCATAAAATCCTGTAATTTTCATCTTCTTATAATCTGCAATAGTAGTAGCTAGAATAATCCTAAACCATACAATCAACTTTGCAGAGCTGGAGGCATTTTACCTCTAAATCGCCTTTTGTAATAGATTCCTCTTCTACACGGAATTGGAGGTCTTCAACCTTCCTGCAAGGAAGAAGAGAAGGAAAAAGATCTGCTCACTTTTCTGAGGTGGAGGTAATAAAGCATCACAGCTACTTTATTTTACTTATTCAAATTTATATACCATGTAATAAAAGAGCTCTAGGTGGTCAACATAAAGTATACAACTATCAAATAAAAAAACTATCAAAAGAAACTAAGTAAAAAAGGAATAAAACTATATAGCATAGATTAAAACTGAGCACTACACAAATGAAAGAAGTCTAAGAATTAAGAATTAGAGCTACCGAGGGGGAGGGGCACAATCCAAAGAGTAGGTGCTACCACCGAGAAAGTCACTTCTGTATTGTCATTACCAAGTGACAATCTCCTGGCCATGGAAAGGTACAGACTAGAAGCACTATAAAATTAGGAAGCAGTGGATCCCTGCTCCCACTATGGAAAACAAAGGCAATTCCAGCTGGGGCATGCATACAGCATACAGCATCCATTACTTCTGCAGCCTCAGGGGGACATCTGATGTCAGGTGACATCAGAGGGCCTATCCTCTTCCACTGTCTCATAACACCAAGCCTTATGAGGAATGTTTGAAGGAGCTGGGTATGTTTGGGCTGGAAAAGAGGAGACTAGGAGGAGATATGATAGCTATCTTCAAGTATCTTAAGGGCTGTCACATGTAAGATGGAGAAAGCTTGTTTTCTCCTGCTTTGGGAGGTAGGACTCGAATCCATGGCTTCAAGTTACAAGAAAGGAGATTCCAACTAAACATTTGGAAACCCTTCTGACGGTAAGAGTTGATTGACAATGGAACAGTCTCCCTCAGGAGGGTGCAGGCTCTCCGTCCTTGGAGGTTTTTAAGCAGAGGGTGGATGGCCATCTGTCATGGGTGCTTTAGTTGAGATTCCTGCATTTTAGGGGGTTGGACCAGATGATTCTATGAACAGTCAATGCCCTCTTCAAACACAGGTTGTTGCTGAAAGAGAACATCTAGTACTTCCTCTTGACCACTTGGATGCCAGGTGTCCATCTAACTGCTCAAAGGACGTGCCAGTTTACACATCCAAGTGCCTGAGACCATGCTATTTTTAAAATGTGTGTCAGTTCTCCCAACTGTTCTAGATATAATTCTTTCCTTGGTACATGTTACATCCTCCAAAACAGGCCATTGAGGCAAACAAGTGGATTGTATTACACAGCTGGTCTATACACAGCACATCTTTGTTGCTACACCTCTGGAAATTTATACAACTCAAAGCCATTTAAATATAGAGAAATGTTTATCTATGTCTTTGGCAATCCCTGGAAGCATGTGGGAGTTCAAAGGGAAAATATATCTTCTTTACCTTAACCACAGTGACATTCATAGCCAACACATTTCCGGAGGAAAGGAGCAGTTCCAATGAGAACACCGCTCTTCATTGCTGCAGCCTCAACAAAGGGTGAAGTGGGTGAAAAGAGGTAAGCTGCTGCTGACTGGCGGAGACCGCATTTTGGGTGCCATTATGAGCAGAGATTGGGACGCAGGTGGCACTGTGGGTTAAACCACAGAGCCTAGGACTTGCCGATCAGAAGGTCGGCGGTTTGAATCCCCATGATGGGGTGAGCTCCTGTTGCTCGGTCCCTGCTCCTGCCCACCTAGCAGTTTGAAAGCACGTCAAAGTGCAAGTAGATAAATAGGTACCGCTCCAGCGGGAAGGTAAACGGCATTTCTGTGCGCGGCTTAGTCATGCTGGCCACTGAGGAGATTTCACCCCTCCCATATCCAAGAATCTCCTGAGGAGTCTGCTGATTCTCCAGAGAGGAGGAGGCGTGTTCTGCTCTCTACTTATTCTGCTCCAGCACCAAGTCAGTCAGTCAGTGTCGGAGAGAGAGAGAGACTGAGTGTTAGAGATCGTGTGTAAAGATAAGGTTGCTGCTAAGAGCAGCTGCAGACACTGCGGTTCAGCATTCATTTATGCTTAGACCTATTTAGCTCTGTATATAGTTGTATTATAGTTGTAGTTATAGAATAAAGAAGATATTCTACAGAGCTGCTCTCCGAGTTGTTTATATACTCTGCTAGACTCTGCTGTACTCTGCTGTGCGACGACTGTCTTCTTGTGGGAGTGAATCCGGTGCTCACAACTCTAAGCTGTGAGTCCACAGCACTTTGACCTGTTCCTGTGCAGAAGGTGGTTTCTGGAAGTGCTACCCAGCTCGCCTAGCCCAGTCAGGGCTGAAGTGGATGAGTCCAGTTGGTGGCACTGGCTCAAGGGCGATGCTGACAGCCACATGACCCAGAAGCTGTATGCCGGCTCCCTCAGCCAATAAAGCGAGATGAGCGCCGCAACCCCAGAGTCGGCCACGACTGGACCTAATGGTCAGGGGTCCCTTTACCTTTATGAGTAGAGATTAGTCACATGGAGAACTGACTACCTACTGGAATGGGTGTGTTCTGTCTCCACTTTTGGATGCATTATGCCTCTGAATACCAACTGCTGGGAATCAGAAGTGGGGGGGGGGGTGCTATTGTTCTTATGTCCTCCTTGCGGGCTTCCCAAAGGCAACTGTATGGCCGACGTGAGAGCAGATTGCTAGAATGGATGGCCCCCTAGACTGTTATGTTAACCCACCGGGAAGTTTTCTTGTGGAACCATCATGGAAACAAGCAAAAACACTAACAATCAACTTATTCATTTCAAACTGTCTTTCACAGGAGTTCACCGTAGATTGTTCTCTATATTAATTAGCCATATAAACTTCTTGCGCTGGGCACCAAAATACCCCCACAGCTTCCCACAGGAAAGCCCTTGCATGTGATGAAAATCCTATTTACTACATCGTGTGTGAGCATTGCATGACATTTCTCTGAAGTTACTCAAAATTCTACAGTAAACACAAGGTGTGAACAAGACCCATAGCAGGAGCAGAATTCTAGAGGTTTCATAGAATCATAGAGTTGGAAGGGACCCCAGGGTCATCTAGTCCAACCCCCAGAAATGCAGGAATCTCAGCTAGTTTGTCAGTGGGATGCAGAGAGACTCAATTTCAAATCTGCATTTATCAGCAGTTTCTGATGACTCCATAGTTTTTCTGCTTCTGAGGCTGCTCAGTTACAAGTTACAAGGGTACGTGGAAATGGAAGAAATACTAGACGTCCGAAGCCATGAGTATTTCTTGAGCTGCAAAATGCCAGTTCAGTGAATGTGTACCAGCCAAGTACACTGGTTCTATTAGGTTGCTTGGCAACTTGCTCAAGGCCAACCAGGGACAAAGTTAAAGCAGTCACTGAACTGGAATTTCCATGACTTGCAATAGTTTATGCCTTACTGCTGTACAATATAAATATAAAGCAGTAAGTCTGCTCAAAAACTTTCTGAAGAGTATTAGTACATTTACAAAACTGTTTTCAGATGCAAAATTACCTCCCACCTTTATCTGGTTCATCTCTACAACCCTGCAAAGTTAGCTATACTAATATTCCCAGTTTTTACAGAAATGAGGAACAGAGATTAGACAACATATTCCCTCCTCCCAAGGAAGACAGACAAGAGATTTCTAAAGAAATAAGCATCCTAACCTAACTGCAATTCCCAAGATGATTTGAGGAAGGCCTTTACAGCTAAAAGTGGAATAAAACTGATTTGAGCCTGCAGTACAGATACAGAGAGGGGAAATTTCTGGAGGTTGCACAGTAAATCAACAGCAAAGATGGAAAAGGAACCCCGGCAGCCTCGTTTCTTCCCTTCTTCCTCAGCACCACAGTCTTTCTGTTCTCCATCAGCATCACCACCAAGTACTTATAAGGATGGTTTACTCAATGCCACACAATGAGTACCAAGAATTATAATTTGTTCTAAAATGTCAAAATACATCTTTCTGCATACGTTCAAATTACAAATTTAGCATACCTTCTTTCTTCCTCCAGTTGGTTAAGCAGTTCCACCTTTTCTCTGTCAGCGGCTTCAACCAAAGCCCTCAACTGGTCCATCTTAGCCTCCATTTCCAGTATTCGCTGATTAACAAAGATGCATATTAGACAAGCAACCCATTTACTTAAAATCAGGTTACCGTGAACTATATGCGGTTTAACGCCTTGAATTTGCCTGCATCAAGAAAGTAACATCATGCCTTATCAAAATTGAGCTAATGCAGAATTAATGTGTTTATCCTGGCCAGTGCAGAAAGTGTTTGGGGTTGGATGGTAAGGGTCATTTTTTCCATGTTAATGATGGAGTCTCTTTAACAGACCCAAGCAAAACTTCTCTCTCAGTTTTTGGCAGAGTCTTTTTACTTATCCATCCTCTTGCACTAGGAAACAGAACAATCCACATGTCAGTGGGTGAAGGGCCTACCTGATCATGGCCATCTCGGGCCAATGCCAGCTCTTGCTCTACTTCCCCAACATGGCTGGTGGCCTTGGCAACCTCTGCTCTCTCCAGGTCCCTCTCAGCCAGGAGCTGCTCAATGTGCTGCTGCTTCTCTTTCAGTGCTTCCTGCAGAGCAGTGGTGCCTGAAATCTTCCTTGCATATCGTGAAGATGTTTCTGTCAACTTCAAGGATAAGACATGCATCTTTAAGAGCCTAGCTACCACCTTAAAAAGCATTAAAAGCACCCTAACTCACCATACAGAGTCAATCTATCATTTCTTCTTCTATACATAAAAATGTAAGACTGTCTTCATGCAGCCCCAACTGGAGGGTTTGTAGTGCTTCACCACAATCTTAAATGTGGAAGAGGAGGGGAGCAAAAGAAAAGGCATGTTTTAGAATGTCAGTTTTAAGCAATAGCAGAGGTTTGTATAAAACAGGAATGGAGAGAGACAGAGGAGCTGTGAGGATATGGGGCTTGAGTGAGTAAGGGTAAGTGAGGTGGGGGCAGGTGGGACTGGCAAGCAACGCAAGGAGGGGCACCAGCCTCTATACGTATGCATAGGTTTACAGGCTGATCTTCTATCACGGGGCAAAAACAGCCAATGGGGAGGTGAAGGCAGGGATAGGAGAACCACCCTTAGATTATAAACAGTTCACAGGATCCAACCCATGTTTATGTTTGTCATTCAAGACCACCACAGTACAAACGGACTGATTTGGTCTGAAGTGAGAGGGTAGATAGCATGTTCTGCAATGGGTACCACTTTAGTCCAAAGAAGCGGACAGCTTAATTAGCAGTCCTAAGTGCATGCCTATACAGGATGCTTCCCTGACTTTTGGTATGTGCTTTGTTTGATAGATTACCAACAGCAAGAGCAGCAAAGAAGTCTGCATTGGAGCAGCGGTCATGGGGCCAACATCACTGCCTCTCTTTGTCCAATCAGCACATGATTTCCATCACAGAGGGTCTTCTTGGTAGTGGCATCCACCCTGTGGAACGCCCTTCCATCAGATGTTAAGGAGATGAGTAATTATGTAACTTTTAGGAAACACGGGAAGGCAGCCATGTATAGGGAAACTTTTTAAGGTTCAATGTTTTATTATGTTTTAATATATGTTGGAAGCCGCCCAGAGTGCCTGGGTCAACCCAATCAAGTGGATGGGGTACAAATAAATTATCATCATCATCATCAACATCAATGCTGTGTGGACATGGTGGGTGTGGCATGTTGGAAAGAGAAAGAATCAAGTTTGAGTTTGCATAGATGGCTTCTGACCACTGGGACTTTGCTGCATCAAACAAGTATATCTAGAACACAGAGAAAATTCAGAGCTGAAGCTCTCTTGTGACTACTTTTTTAGGGGTACGCCATTTCTCAGAAGAGTCTTAGTCTGTTGCAGCAGAAATGACAAGTTTTGCTACACCCTGAACATCAACAATTTTATTATATCAAAAGCTTCTGTGAACCAAAGTCCACTTTACCAGATGCATGAAGTGTTAACAGGTATAGCATATAGTTTTGGGGGTGGGTGGGGCTGAAAACAAAGTATGGAAGAATATATATATCATACAGCCAAACTCTTCAGAGGGGCAGGACGGGCTGTGACTGACGGCTACCTGCATGCAGTGTTTCCTTGGCACGTAATGTGGGAAATGGCCCTTAGTATCTGTCCCAGATTCCTGTTCTGTGTAAACATAACGTAGTATGAATGTGCTGTGGTAGCCCTGGGAATGGAGGCTGACGGAGTGGAGAGATGTGACATTGGCACCAGTCTTCTGCTAGGGAGATTTTTGCCTGAGAAAGCTAGTATTTACTTTCCTGTTCAGTTTTCCATTTTAGTAGCTCAAGAAAGGAAGCAAACATACCTGTGCAGCTAGACTCTTAATGCAGCAAGGGGAAGACAGGAAGCAGAGGGTTCAAAGGGAAACAAAGGGCTGGCCTCAACCTAAGATGCGAGCCTCAAGAGCAGATTAGCTTGTTAAGCTGCTAAGCATTCTTTGGCCTGGCTGCTGGCTAAATATAAAGAGCGTCCCCCTGTTAAGCCAAAGAATTCTCTCACTTATTCAATTCAACCTAGGATCACATGCAGCAAAAAGCAGTTTGCCAATGCCTTGTGGGGAAAAATCTTCTGGGTAGAAAATATGCATCACCAGTTCTTGCTGTCTTTATTGAAGCATCTACCCTACCAAAATTGGAAGGAATCTTAAATGGACTAATAAATAGAATTTTTGGGAGTGCCATTTTTAAGATCCTGGTGGAAATTGGAATTAACCTGCTCAAATTGACTCAGTAGGCTCTGTGATTAGTTAACAGTTGCCCCTTGCTCAGAAGACACTGCAAGAGGGATTCCATCACCACAAATCCCAGCAGATAGTGAATCAGAGAAGCAAGGAATTATTTATGATTAGGCAGCCCTTACCCTTTTATTAAAAACTCACATTGTTTGTCACATTCACTTTGCCGAATGGCTAAATGCTAGTTCTATTAACAATTCTACCCATCTTATTAACCAAAATATATTGGTTCTAATGGTTTTTTTAAAACCATATGTTGTCAATGCCATCTATTCTAATAGCTGGCATGGAATAGTGCATGGAATAACAAACTGCAATAGATCATTGTTACCAAGTTATTAAAAATGGTCATTTGAATGGTCATATGAAACGAAAACAAAACTTTCTGAAACTTTCTGTCATGTTTGGCCTAATTTTAATCCATCAGTATAAACTAATTGGCAGAGCTGCAAATTTCCATTTGCTGCAGGTGACCAAAGGTTAGAATATTAAAAGTTAGATATTAAGGTTAAGCATTTTATCTATAGCATATAAGATTTTAACATAATACAAACTCTACACTTTTCTTGTGTCCAGATCTTATAAGATAACATGGTTTAGAAACTAAAGGAAGAGGCTTCAGCCCACAAAAATACTTCTGACTTGAATACTCAGCAACTGGGAAGTTACATATAACAATGATTACTGTAACAAAGAGGTGGAAAAAACTGTTTTCAAAACAGTGTTGAAAATAAGTGTGTGGAAATACAAAAAAGAAAAAGACACACCATTCACACACACATACATATATATATACACACCAATCATTTCTCTTTAAACTAAGGAGGGCCAGAACTGAAAAAAGGAATGAATGAAGCCATGGTACCATTTTAACAGTGCAGTCCCATTGCGCATCTGAGTCCAGTTGTCCAAAAGGACTTACCTGGCTCATAAGTGCATTCAAGACTGAAGCCTAGGTCTGTTACTTGGAAGTAAGCCCTACTGGCTCCAGCAGGAACTGCTTCCAAGTAGGTGCATTCAGGCTTTCCGCCCTGTTTTACCACAAAATGCATTCCAGGGGAAGTTATGGTGTAGATCCCAGGCAAGTTATTCAGAAACCCATTTGTTTCATAATTAAAGCATATGCCTCTTTCTTATTTTAAGTAGCAACTGTTAGTTTGAGTTAAACCTTAAGTCTACGAGCTTAAAAATAATCTAACTTTTCTATTCTCCAGGGCTAGCTAAGATTCTTTTCATGCATGCTTTAAGCGAAGACAAAACAGAAGAAAATGGACTGTGGAAAATGGGCCGTGTCTTTCCCAAGAAGCCAAGCACAGGCCACATGCAATGCCAATCTCTGTAAAGCATGCAGTCAGAAAGTAAGCTTACTAGTCCTGTACGGCTTGGCTTGCTGCTTACTGATGATGCCACAGAACTCAGTGAGCTGATGGAAGAGGCACTTGGGCTGCGTTTCAAGCTGGAGGGCATTGGGATGGCTTTCCTGACCGCTGCCTTGGCTTTTGCCGGTGTAGTTGATGGGAAGCCAATCTTGGTAACTTTATGGACAGGAGCAAACAAACCATATTTGGGCTGGCACTGGAAGTACCTGTGGGGGAGGGGAGATCACCATTAATGAAAGCCATACTCCACAGACAAACATAATTGCTAATGTATAGTTCTATTCAAGTATGTAAAAATATGTTGCGCATGCAAACATTCACAAAGACACACACATGTCAGCACTAATCATAAATACCTTGGGTCAGAAGCAATTCAGTGAGATGCTTACATGTTAAATTGCCAGACAGTCAATAGGACTACAGCAGTATATGAAGAAATGCAATTGCTCTGTTATGGCTTGGAGAGACTATTTTTTTAACTCAGCAGATTTTATATATACCGTATTTTTTGCACCATAACACTCACTTTTTTCCTCCTAGAAAGTAAGGGGAAATGTCTGTGCGTGTTATGGAGGGAATGCCTACGGGTGGCATGCCTACGGATTTTCCTCCTCTAAAAACTACGTGCGTGTTATGGTCGGGTGCGTGTTATAGAGCGAAAAATATGGTATATTCTGTTTTAACTCATTTTAGGTTGTTGTTTTTTAAAAAAGGTTTAAAATGATTGTACCCCTCCTTATGTTGGTCTTTGATCGTAAGAAAGTGTTGTTGTTGTTGTTGTAATAGGTCCTCCTTGTCTACATAAGACTGACTCCACATTGCACGACTTAGGGGGAGAGCTTGAAAATTAGCATCACATTGATGCTCACTATTCAGCATTTCCAGAGATGTTTAGTGAACAGTTTGCACTCTCCTTCCTTCACTTTTCATAACCTCTCATACACTTCTATTTTAAGAGACCCTTCTGAGCGGCCTGCATGCGGGAGGCAAGTTTTGGGGATGGTGTGTGGCCACAGAAATGCAGAAAATCTGAAGAAGCCATTTGTACCAGAAAAGGGGAGTGGGGGAAATGGGCAAGGAGTAGGTGCCCATGCTTCCACCTGGGGCAGATGGCCCCTATGCAGGAGGCAGGCGGAATGGTTGTACAGTGGAAGGAGTTGGGAAACCTTGTGAAAATTCTGTTAACCCCCCAGTTTCTAGTATTACCTCCTTTAGGAACTGGGCCAAATATCAGTTCCTGTTTACTTTGGTATCCATTTAATGTGCTGCTACATCTTATGCATGCTTATTCCAAAGGGGTGCCATATATTTTTGTCACATGGTAAGCCATAACATGGTCTGAAATGGCAGCTTTCACCCATGGTCATGTTCCCTTGACACTCCCCCTGCCTCGCATCTATGGAAAAAGTTACTTGCTGTGCCATGGGGGGAATGTGGGACACAAGATACACAAGATGCAAAACGGGAAAGGTGGAAAAAAGGGGGGGGTCTACTAACAAGAAAACTAAGGAAAAAGGAAAGGCTCACTATCAAAATAGGAGTTTGAAGGTGACTCACAGAAAGCAAGTTCCCTAAACTGCAGCTGGAGCAGTACCATGTGGCTAGCTGCTCATTCCGCTCCTTGACGCATGTGCAGTTGAGATTAAAAAGAGATTTATCTTGAGTAGGACGTGGAGTGAGTGCAAGCTCCCTGGCTAGGATGCTGGAACAGACAGAAGTTGGCTCAGCGCAGGTGCAGAGCCCTTGTATGAGAGCACAGAGACAGTGATATGCCCTCCCAGGGCTTCCTGGATTTTGAACTAACCTTGTTCCAGCTACTGCACCATCGTTCTTCCCTAGGGGTTCATCTAATTCAACGCCACACCATTCTCCCTTCGCAAAGTCAGTCTCCCCCAGGAAACGGACTACGCCAGCTTTTGTTCCACCAACCTGATTGCAAGGAGAAAGAAGGATTTTTTAACAAAAGAAATTTCCTTTAAAAAAAGAAGTACCAAAACTAAATTGGAAGCACAAGATTTACTTTGCATACTCTAATCATTTTCACTGCATTTTCATATTTAGCTAATTTTTAACCTACTACCATGCATTCTCCAATGCACACCCAACAATTCTTCCAAATTGGTTACTTTGTTCCTCACACAACTCCTCAGAGACTTTGACAACAGACTATGCATCTTGGTTTGGCAAGACGACCAAACTGGCAAGCCAGGTTTTCAATCAACCAGCAACCAGAATTAGAAACCATGGTTTGAAGTGGGTTTGCAAAGCATGGCTTACATTCAAGTTTCGTAAACCACTGTTTGGCCCCCAGAAGCTGTTGTGCCATAGAAACAAAACTGTAGCAGGGATGGAAGCAAAATGACCACGTGCATATTTGGAAGCTTCCATTGTACATTTGCCCAACTGAGACAAGACTGAACCACTGCAGACGCACCCACAACCAATTGTCAGGAACTGCCGTTCTCAGCACATGTCAAATTCAAAATAGCAACTAGTTCCTCAAAGAAATATATTTCATTCAGCTTAGTTATTTTGGACATTTCATTTCTTTTTTTGGCAGAGGAAGCTACCTGTTACAACTGCCAACAAGCACAATAGACCAGAAACGGCCCTTTTAACCTTGACAGGAAATTTGAAGGCCAACCCACCAACACAAACTTCCCTAATACTAAGAGCTTCTAATAAATTTATACACAAGAATAGAATCATAGAATCATAGAATCATAGAGTTGGAAGAGACCACAAGGGCCATCGAGTCCAACCCCCTGCCAAGCAGGAAACACCATCAGAGCACTCCTGACATATGGTTGTCAAGCCTCTGCTGAAAGACCTCCAGAGAAGGAGACTCCACCACACTCCTTGGCAGCAAATTCCACTGTCGAACAGCTCTTACTGTCAGGAAGTTCTTCCTAATGTTTAGGTGGAATCTTCTTTCTTGTAGTTTGGATCCATTGCTCCGTGTCCGCTTCTCCGGAGCAGCAGAAAACAACCTTTCTCCCTCCTCTATGTGACATCCTTTCATATATTTGAACATGGCTATCATATCACCCCTTAACCTCCTCTTCTCCAGGCTAAACATGCCCAGCTCCCTTAGCCGTTCCTCATAAGGCATCGTTTCCATCGTTTAATATAAATTAAGTTTTATTTTTAAAGTGCACGTTCAATTAAGGTGTCAGGAGCACTTTGTGTTCACAGCACCTACTATATGCACAATTTGATTCAGGTTACAACTTCTCCCAGGTCTTTGGATAATTAAACAATCTATGGCCTTTTAAGCTGGGGGGGGGGCGAGTATTGTTTTTGTTTGCTGCTATGTTAGGTATTTTTGTGTTTTTATGTTATAAACTGCCATGGGATCCTCAGATGAATCCTCAAATTTCTTTATTTAATAAGCTGTTCTTGTTGTTGTTGTTGTTGCTATAGCTTTCTCACCCTTGATACGGGTGGTATAATTTATGCTCTAAACCTTAAGAAATAATAAGGCAGAAGTGGTCAATGTATGGAACAGGAATTTATGACAAACCTGAAGACAAACCGGCCAGGGAGGGGGAAAGAGGATCTGATAAGCTCATGAAAATTCAAGAGTCCTGTCTGCACTTCAGCACAACATTGCTGCCTGTTCCCTAGAAGAATAGGCCAGAGCCCAAACCACAGGAGCCTGCATTGAGACTGCCGCATGCCCTGGAGCAATATGTCAATTAAATTTCAACAGCTTTTGCAGAAAAAATTACGAAACATAATCTATTGCTAGTACTTAGCTCGAAAATAGTATAGTTGGTTGACATGCTACTATGCTTTAGTTTTGCTGAAACTTAGTTCCAGACCACACAGTCAGCCCTGTATTGGGAAGTTTAAATGTTTGATGTTTTGCTATGTTTTTATGTGTGTCATAAGCTGCCCAGAGTGGTAGGGAAACACAGCCAGATGAGTGGGGTATAAACAATTAAAGTATTATTATTGCTACTGGTATGGTTACTGGTATTATTCCCCTTTTCTAGAAAGTCCACTTGACAAATTTAGCAAAAACAAGGGCAATGTTGCAACATGATTAAAATAGCTGCACTAGTGTCCTTCACTCAAATGGAGGGAGTGTGCTAAAAAATTGAAGAGCATAAGAAGAACTGCCAAATCTTTTTTTAGCAGAGCATGACAACGCCATATAATTCAGAAAGGGTGATATAAAATAGTAATGAGCCAAAGCAGCTGATCTGGCAAATCACTGGGACTATTTTGCAGCCTGGGGTGATGAGAGGAAGAGTTTAGTTTGGTACTCAGTCGTGTTTTTAATCACAAGCATGGATAACACCATGATTAAACTTCATTTGTCAAATTCAAAAGTAGCATATATTTTCCACAATGCGGACTCGAAGGAGATGTTTATCTCTCTTTTCTACAAGCACATAAAAGGCTTCCTGAGGAGAACAGATGGCATGAACAATCCTAGCAAGGTAAACAAGTGTCTTTAAAATTCTTCACCTGCAGAACACAAAACTGTGTGGTATGCAGAATGCAAGAAGGCAATGAAAACAGTCCAGATCCAAGGATCCCCAGGGATGCACCTTCTGCTGGTGGAGACGTCAGGTGCCATCTTAGTTGCAAGTGGATGATGGTCAGGTGCCAAATGTGCCTGGCACCTGCCAAACTTCAAACGCTGGCTCAGAGTGAACAAGGCTGAGAGAGAAGAACTATCCTAGCAGAGCTGTCCCACTCATGAGGCAAGGTGAGGCAACCATCTCAGGTGACTGGATCCACAGGGTCAGCAGATTCCAATGTAGATCTTTATTCCCTCTTGTTCCTGATGTAGATCTTCACTCACCCAATCTTCCCTGGCAGGGAAGGAGACAACATTCTGTGGTTTACTTGAGATGCCAAAATGTCTTGGGCTGGCCCTATATCCCAGGCATCCAGGGAGCTCAGAAATTTGAAGCCTATATCCTAGGCTTCTGGAATAGTCCCATGCACAAAAACAGGGCCCAGGCAAAACATCCAAACCAAGAAAATGCTAGATTTACAGATGGGTTTATTGGGGCATCACGCATTTCACAGAGAAGAACCAACTTTATCTAAAGCACAAAATGGACTGAGCTGAGAATGACGAATGAATGCGTAAATACTAGAGCATGGATGGGGAGACTCACACACACAGTGGTTAAGCCTCCAGAGTGTTTATCTTGTACTGTATTTTTATGTTGTGATCTGTCCTGAGTTCTGCAGGTGAAGGGCATTATACAAATTTAACAACCAATCAATCAATGTAACAAGAGAAAACATCACTCATCAGTCTCAACATAACCAAAATTATCATAGAATCATAGAATCATAGAATCATAGAGTTGGAAGAGACCACAAGGGCCATCGAGTCCAACCCCCTGCCAAGCAGGAAACACCATCAGAGCACTCCTGACATATGGTTGTCAAGCCTCTGCTTAAAGACCTCCAAAGTAGGAGACTCCACCACACTCCTTGGCAGCAAATTCCACTGCCGAACAGCTCTTACTGTCAGGAAGTTCTTCCTAATGTTTAGGTGGAATCTTCTTTCTTGTAGTTTGGATCCATTGCTCCGTGTCCGCTTCTCTGGAGCAGTAGAAAACAACCTTTCTCCCTCCTCTATGTGACATCCTTTTATATATTTGAACATGGCTATCATATCACCCCTTAACCTCCTCTTCTCCAGGCTAAACATGCCCAGCTCCCTTAGCCGTTCCTCATAAGGCATCGTTTCCAGGCCTTTGACCATTTTGGTTGCCCTCTTCTGGACACGTTCCAGTTTGTCAGTGTCCTTCTTGAATTGTGGTGCCCAGAACTGGACACAGTACTCCAGGTGTGGTCTGACCAGAGCAGAATACAGTGGCACTATTACTTCCCTTGATCTAGATGCTATACTCCTATTGATGCAGCCCAGAATTGCATTGGCTTTTTTAGCTGCCGCGTCACACTGTTGGCTCATGTCAAGTTTGTGGTCAACCAAGACTCCTACATCCTTTTCACATGTACTGCTCTCAAGCCAGGTGTCACCCATCTTGTATTTGTGCCTCTCATTTTTTTTGCCCAAGTGCAATACTTTACATTTCTCCCTGTTAAAATTCATCTTGTTTGTTTTGGCCCAGTTCTCTAATCTGTCAAGGTCGTTTTGAAGTGTGATCCTGTCCTCTGGGGTGTTAGCCACCCCTCCCAGTTTGGTGTCATCTGCAAATTTGATCAGGATGCCCTTGAGTCCATCATCCAAGTCGTTGATAAAGATGTTGAATAAGACCGGGCCCAAGACAGAACCCTGTGGCACCCCACTAGTCACTCTTCTCCAGGATGAAGAGGAACCATTGATGAGCACCCTTTGGGTTCGGTCAGTCAGCCAGTTACAAATCCACTGAGTGGTAGCATAGTCAAGACCGCATTTTACCAGCTTCTTTACAAGAATATCATGGGGCACCTTGTCAAATGCTTTGCTGAAATCAAGGTAGGCTACATCCACTGCGTTCCCTTCATCTACCAGGCTTGTAATTCTGTCAAAAAACGAGATCAGGTTAGTCTGACATGACTTATTTTTCAGAAATCCATGCTGACTATTGGTGATCACAGCATTCCTTTCTAGGTGCTCACAGACTGTTTGCTTAATGATCTGCTCCAGAATCTTCCCTGCTATTGATGTCAGACTGACTGGGCGGTAATTATTTGGGTCCTCTCTTTTCCCCTTTTTGAAAATAGGAACAACATTTGCCCTCCTCCAGTCTGCCGGGACTTCGCCTGTTCTCCAGGAATTCTCAAAGATGACTGCCAGTGGTTCTGAGATCACATCTGCCAGTTCTTTTAATACTCTTGGATGCAGTTCATCTGGCCCTGGAGACTTGAATACATCTAATCTAGCCAAATATTCTTGTACTATCTCCTTAGTTATTCTGGGCTGTGTTTCCTTTGCTGAATCATTTGCTTCAAATTCTTCAGGTCGGGCATTGTCTTCTTTATCGGAGAAGACTGAGGCAAAGAAGGCATTGAGGAGTTCAGCCCTTTCTGTGTCCCCTGTTTGCATTTCACCATCTTCTCCTCTGAGTGACCCCACTGTTTCTTTGTTCTTCCTTTTCCTACGAACATACCCATAAAAGCCTTTTTTGTTGCTTTTAACCTCTCTAGCAAGCCTGAGTTCATTCTGTGCTTTAGCTTTTCTGACTTTGTGTCTACACGTGCTGGCTATTTGTTTGAATTCCTCTTTGGTGGTTTCCCCCCTTTTCCATTTTTGTACACATCCTTTTTTAATCTTAATTCAGTTAAAAGTTCTTTAGATAGCCACCCTGGTTTCTTTAGGCACCTTCCATGTTTTCGTCTCATTGGTATTGCCTGACGTTGTGCTTTTACTATCTCCGTCTTAACAAACTCCCAGCCATCATGAACTCCCTTTCCTTTTAGTATTGCTGTCCATGGGATCTCACCCAGCACTTCCCTAAGTTTTATGAAGTCGGCTTTCTTAAAGTCAAGAAATTGAGTCCTAGTATGCTTGGCTGCTACTGTCCGCTGTATAGTAAACTTCAGAAGAGCATGATCACTCGCACCTAATGATCCTTCCACATCTACCCCACTAACCAGGTCATCAACATTGGTTAGGACCAGGTCTAAAATGGCTGTTCCTCTTGTTGCTTCTCCCACTTTCTGGACAATGAAGTTGTCTGCAAGGCCAGTGAGGAATCTGTTTGACCTTATGCTCTTGGCTGAGTTTGACGTCCAACAAATATCCGGGTAATTGAAGTCCCCCATTACTACTATCTCCCTTCCTTTTGCATGCTTGGCCATCTGTTCCAGGAAGGCATCATCTATGTCCTCCGTTTGGCTTGGGGATCTATAGTAAACTCCCACAATGAGGTCTCTGTTATTCTTCTCTCCCTTAATTTTGACCCAAATGCTCTCACTTTGGCTTTGAGGTTCTAAATCTTGGATCTCTTCACAGGTATACACACCCCTGACATATAACGCCACTCCTCCTCCTTTCTTGTCTGGTCTGTTTCTCTGAAATAGATTGTATCCCTCCATTATTACATTCCAATCGTGGGACTTATCCCACCAGGTTTCAGTGATGCCTATTATGTCATATTTAGTTTGCTGTACCAAGAGCTCAAGCTCATCTTGTTTATTTCCCATGCTTTGCGCATTAGTGTACAGACATTGAAGTCCATTAATCATTCCCCCGTGTCTCTTATTTAAGGATTTTTTCCTCCCTCCACTAGGTCCGCGTGCTGTTTGCTCCATTTGGTCTATGACATTTGGATGATCATCTTCATTAATTGATAGACTCCTACCTTCAGGAGCACTGTCTCCCTCCCCCACATTAGTCAGTTTAAAGCCCTCCTGATGAGGTTTCTGAGATTTTTGGCAAAAACATTTCTCCCAACCGTTGTGAGGTGCAGCCCATCACTTGCCAGAAGTCCATCTTCAAGAAACTGCAGTCCGTGATCTAAGAATCCAAACCGTTCCTGTTATCCTGCAACAGCTATTTTTTTCTGTATTACTGATCTAAAAATTATATGTTTGATGTGATACTATAGTACAAATGTTACTGCTGTTTAGTTACTATCGCCAAACCTCCATTATATTTTAATCTGTACATAAACCACCTTTTTTGCTCTGCACAACAAATGTGAAATTTAATGTGGACTTTGCCTTATCTATCCATACTCTGAGGAAGATCAATAAAATGAGAGATGAGCTGAACAATTCACAATAAAACCAAAAGCTGCCTCCTTTTAAGCCCCACCCAAGCAAGGAAATCTGCTTTGCAACATTTTGTGAACATCTGGCAGCACAAGTTTCTGCTTTAGAACTCATCTGTAGCAATGGGAGATTTTATCAAGCTATGTCAAAGCCATACAAGACCCAACTGTAAATCCTACATCAGGAGCAATCTTGTTTAGAGACCACAGAACTGTATCCAAATCCAACAAGCCACAAAATTATTTAACTGTTCATTTCCCTGTTGCCCTGCCAGCTTCTGCAACAAGACCTTATGTGAAGTACGCATGCACTATGGCCTGGTTGCAGATTTAATGTGTTCAGTCCAGTCTTCATACAGTGATATAAGAGCTTGAAATAACATTTTAAGTGAAAAGCAGTTCCTTAGTCTAGAATTCGGGGATAGCAGTGAGGTAGCCAATGCACTTGGTTCGCCACAGGATGCCTTTGTCTTGATCCAGTAGAGTTCTTCTTAGGCTCTTAATTCCAGTTGTGATCCTCTGACTTGCTCCTTTATTGCCTTTACTCTTAACTTATAGGTGCAACCACAAGGGCTAGACATTCCTTTCAAAATATTAAGAAATTTTAGTTGGTCTACCCCAAAATACATTTGGGAATCAAATGCCTGTGCATAGCTGCACACCTTCCTTATCCCTCTTTCGTCCCTAAGTGGAAACTTCTGCTCTGGACCATCACACCATCTTCTGAGCCGTGCATTACCCCCCTTCTTGGATGCCCCACCTCCAGACATAAAGAAAACCAGTTCCATTTCTTTCTGCAAACTACAGAAACTTCATCTGAACAAGATGTTGAAAAACACACTGTATTCCTTTCAAAGATATTCCTTTCAAAAGCTCTGAAGTGCTTCTGATACAATGGCAGGAAAGGCAAATGTTTTAGATTGTTTCCATTTGGACATGCTTTAATCAAATATGGGTGCCCATTGGCTTCTAAGAAGGACAACCGCTTCATCTGGTTGCTGAATGCAAAAGCAGACATATCACTGACTTTTCTATGCTCCTTATCTTCTAGAAGAGTATCACTTGGCTGGAACTCCATACACCCTGAAGCAACAATATTCTCAGAACCCTTTTACTGTACAAGGAAAGTCACAACCTCCACGGACTTTTAAAAAGCAGATTCAACCTTTGTGTACCAGGATCATTTAAGATAGCTCTTATTACACAATATTCAGTGTGACCATTTAAGGCAAGGTCCTCTCAGGTGAGCTATATTTTGACTACAGAAGAACACGTTAAGAGAACTTAAGTACATTCACCAAATTGGGTCAGAAGCATCCCTCTTCCTTTTTTTTTTTATTAGTTTCAATTCATTATACAACACCAAACATTAAAACAGCAAAAAAGACAAACAAAACACAGAAAAACAACATCAAAAAAGAAAAACATTACATAACATAAGACACCAACAATTTAAATGTACAATAACTAAATAACTAAATCACACAACATACTTGACTTCCCTTCAACTTGGTTTCGGAATATGTTACAAGAAGTTTTCTATCTGCAGTTTCGTTTTCTTAAAACTCTTTACATCGCAAGCATTATATCGGGCCTACTGTGATTTTTAAGTTTTTTACATCTGTTTCAATATATGTCATAAATTTATTCCATTCATTATTAAACTTTGTACCTTTTTAGTTTCTTATTTTCTGTGTCATTTTTGCCAATTCTATATAATCAAATAATTTAGATTGCCACTCGTTTATGGTTGGGATTTTTGATGTCTTCCAATTTTGTGCTATTAGTATTCTAGCAGCCACAGTTGCATATTGGGAAAGTGTTTGGTCTTCCTTTTTACTTTCTTCTCCAATTATCCCCAGAAGGAAGGCCTCGTGTTTTTTTGTGAAGGTATATTTAAATATTTTTTTTGGTTCATTGTAAATAGGTTCCCAAAACTTTCTAATTACCTCACACAACCACCACATGTGATAAAAATTGCCTTCCTTAATCTTACATTTCCAGCATGATTTGTCTCTGGTTTTGTACATTTTTTTCTAATTTTACAGGCGTGATGTACCACCTGTACATCATTTTATCCATGTTCTCTCTAAGTGCTGTACATGCCGAGAATTTCATACCTTTATTCCAGAGTTTCTTCCACTTATCAAACTCTATGTTGTATCCAAAGTCTATCGCCCATTTCACCATTACTTCCTTTATTTCTTCATCTTTGGTATCCCATTCAAGCAACTGGCTGTACATTTTTGATAGGAGTTTTGATTTATTTTCTAATATTTCTACCTGGAATCTGGATTTTTTTTCATTCATCCCATTCTTTTTATCTTCAGTCCACATAGCATTAATTTGGTGAAATTGGATCCAACCTGTCAGTTTATTCTTTATCTCTTCATATGGCCTAATCATAGAATCATAGAATCATAGAGTTGGAAGAGACCACAAGGGCCATCGAGTCCAACCCCCTGCCAAGCAGGAAACACCATCAGAGCACTCCTGACATATGGTTGTCAAGCCTCTGCTTAAAGACCTCCAAAGTAGGAGACTCCACCACACTCCTTGGCAGCAAATTCCACTGTCGAACAGCTCTTACTGTCAGGAAGTTCTTCCTAATGTTTAGGTGGAATCTTCTTTCTTGTAGTTTGGATCCTTGCTCCGTGTCCGCTTCTCTGGAGCAGCAGAAAACAACCTTTCTCCCTCCTCTATGTGACATCCTTTTATATATTTGAACATGGCTATCATATCACCCCTTAACCTCCTCTTCTCCAGGCTAAACATGCCCAGCTCCCTTAGCCGTTCCTCATAAGGCATCGTTTCCAGGCCTTGGACCATTTTGGTTGCCCTCCTCTGGACACGTTCCAGTTTGTCAGTGTCCTTCTTGAATTGTGGTGCCCAGAACTGGACACAGTACTCCAGGTGTGGTCTGACCAGAGCAGAATACAGTGGCACTATTACTTCCCTTGATCTAGATGCTATACTCCTATTGATGCAGCCCAGAATTGCATTGGCTTTTTTAGCTGCCGCGTCACACTGTTGGCTCATGTCAAGTTTGTGGTCAACCAAGACTCCTACATCCTTTTCACATGTACTGCTCTCAAGCCAGGTGTCACCCATCTTGTATTTGTGCCTCTCATTTTTTTTGCCCAAGTGCAATACTTTACATTTCTCCTTGTTAAAATTCATCTTGTTTGTTTTTGCCCAGTTCTCTAATCTGTCAAGGTCATTTTGAAGGGTGATCCTGTCCTCTGCGGTGTTAGCCACCCCTCCCAGTTTGGTGTCATCTGCAAATTTGATCAGGATGCCCTTGAGTCCATCATCCAAGTCGTTGATAAAGATGTTGAATAAGACCGGGCCCAAGACAGAACCCTGTGGCACCCCACTAGTCACTCTTCTCCAGGATGAAGAGGAACCATTGAATCTTCCATCCATTTTCTGTTTTTATTAGCAAATCTTCGTAAGTCCATCTTTCTCCTTCAATGTTTGTTTTTTTATTGTTAAGATATCAATGGTTGATAACCACCAAGGGGTATTTTTTTCCAATAATTTTTTGTTTCTCTCCCATACTTCCAACAGTGGCCCTCTAATAATATGATTAGAAAATCCTTTTCCTTATTACGCCACAAATAAGCGTGCCAACCAAATCTTATATTGAATCCTTCTAAATCTAACAGATCTGTGTTTTTGATGACAATCCAATCTTTAACCCAGCAAAGGCACGAGGTTTCATAATACAGCTTCAAATTTGGAACCGCAAATCCTCCCCTATCTCTTTGATCTGTGAGTAATTTGAATCTAATTCTTGGCCGTTTTCCTTGCCAAATAAATTTAGAGAGTACTTTCTGCCAATCTTTAAATACTGAGGTTCCCCTAATTATTGGTATATTTTGAAATAAGAACAGCAATTTCGGTAATAAACTCATCTTAATTGCCACCATTCTTCCCGACCAGGAGAGTTTTATTCTGTTCCAGGTATCCAGGTCCTTCCTTATTTCTTTCCATGTGTTTGTGTAATTGTCTTCCATTAGATTTATGTTCTTCATCGTTAGCCAAATTCCGAGGTATTTTACTTTTTTAGTTGCTTTGATCCCAGTCTGTAATTCAATATGTTTTTTTACCTCTTCTTTCATGTTTTTAGTCATCATTTTAGTTTTTGTTCTATTTAATTTAAAGCCGGATAACTTTCCAAATTCTTCTAGCAGATCTAATACTTTACCGACACTTTTTTTTGGATCTGCCAGCGACAGCATAAGATCATCGGCATATGCTTTCAATTTATATTCTTTCACTCCAATTCTTATTCCGCGTATCTCTGAAGTTTTCCTTATCTTATTTGTGATTATTTCTAACACCATAATAAACAAAAGAGGTGACAGAGGGCACCCCTGTCTTGTACCCTTCAAAATTTCAAAGGATTCTGTTAAGTTGTTATTAATAATTAATTTAGCACTTTGTTGTGAATAAATTGCCTTTATTTCTTCCAGGAATGTGCCCTCTATCCCTGTCATTTCCAAACATTTTATTAGAAAATGCCAGGATACATTGTCAAAAGCCTTTTCGGCGTCAATGAACAGTAATACCGCGGGAATTTCATTTTTGCATTCTAGATATTCAGTAAGGTTTATTATATGTCTTATGTTGTCTTTTATTTGCCTATTGGGTAGAAAACCAGCTTGATCATTATGAATGAGCTTGACTAAGAACTTTTTAAGTCGACTCGCCATTACATCTGCAAAGATCTTATAATCATTATTTAATAATGAAATCGATCTGAAGTTCTTAATATTAAGTTTATCCGAGTCAGGTTTCGGTATTAGCGTGATGTATGCTTCTTTCCAGGACGCTGGTAATCTTCCCCCTCTTAAAATCTCATTCATTACTTCACAAAGTGTTAAAAGTTCTTCTAGGACTTTGTAATATTTTGCCGATAAGCCATCTGGCCCCGGAGCTTTCCCCAGTTTCATCTTCTTTATCGCCTCCTGAATTTCCTCTACTTTTATGGGTTTATTTAGAAGCATCCCTCTTCCTTTGACAAGAACCAACTCTGAAGGAAAGCCACAAATGCTTAGGCTCACATCTGTCATCAAATATCCTCCTTAATGGACACTGAAAATGAGAACCATCTCATTGGGCTGTTTGCTCTGTGTTCATTTTAACAGGGGAGAGAGGTGTGGGCAACAAGTAGTCCCCCAAAAGTATCCCAAAAGCCCTCAATGGCAAAACAGGTGAAAGATAACTAGCGATATGTTATGACGGCTGTGAAGGTGCATGAAGGCTGCAGCAGTAAGAGAATACCAACCGTTGTGATACTCATGCTATCGGAAAAGAGCCTTTCTGCAAAGACTGTGCATGGATCAGTGTGCACTGATCTCCACACATAAAACAAATTAGCGCACAGGCGTCTTCCAACCCCCCCCCCCAAAAAAAAGGCTCATGGAGAATAGCCTGTACAAAAGGTGTGGTAGATTTTGAAGAAGCACAAATTCGGGACAGAAGGGAGAAACAAGCAAAGAGGAAGGCACATTTGGCACATTTGACAAATCATCTTCATGATCAACTCCCACCCGTAAACTATGTCCACGCTATGAAAAGATGTGCGGATCCAGAACCGTCCTCCACAGTCATTTACGGACACACCACTAATATTGTGTTCATGGAAGACCATCTTCCTCGACCCCGTAGGATCACCGAGAGAGAGAGAGAGAGAGTACAGCTACTACAAGCTAAAGATTACAAATAGGAGATGAAACAGTTGCTCGGGTGGGGAAGGAGCTCAAATAATAAAGCTAACCAGCAAACTTATCTATCAAAGCACTGAAAACTATTTTCTTACTGAAAACTAATAAAGAAATCATGTTATCTCAAAAAATTAAACAAAGTATCCTATTCTAAATAATGTAGCGATTTAACTGCAAATTAAAATGATCAGATTTACACCACTGGTTAAGATATCTATGTAGTAGTATCAGTGGGAAACTGGATTTAAGGCTGCAATCCTACACACTTTTACCTGGTAGCAGATAATCCTATTGACTTTTATGGGGCTTACTTCTGAGCAGATATGTATAGGATCACTTTCAATGATTAAACTGGATTTTTTCTTGCTCAGGTTATACATGTGTTAAAATTCAGACATTAAAATTCTCATTTCAAACCCACTTACTTCCATTCTAAAATATGGTGCCATCGCAAGAGCCTATATAAACAAAAGCCATAATTCTAGACAGGATGGATCCTTACTGCTTTTGACAGGCCAAGGCCATGATGAGAATGATAACCAAAATGATTCCCAAATGACGGGCCCTGAAAGGCTTTCCAGATTGCTCTTCCCATTGACAGCCCAGTCAAAGCATCTACTTGTATCTAACAGGTCTCAGATTAAGTTGTGCCTTTTGGGGAGAAACTGCCAGGTCTGCAGAGCTGTGACAAGCAGGCAAACAGAGTCACTTAACTTGTCTAAGAAAGTAACAAGAAGTACTGTAGACAGACTTCATGTAATGTTCCTGCTGTCAGTGTGTGCAAGGTAAATGAGCTTCTTCCTTGAAGTGGGCAAGCCCAACAGCATTTATGTTGCCTTGAGAAAGAACGTCATTCAGACTTGCAGCAGCAGGTCCTGGGCTGGTCTTCCCCAGCAACTGCCAACACCAATTGGCCTTAACTGCCCACAAGCGTGAACAGCAAACGCAGCTGGAGAATGTCTGGGTCACAGGATATTGAATGAGAGCAGGGGGGAACCCAGGAGAAGACCCAGGAGAAGGACTTTGCTCTGACAAGTTTCTGAACTAGCGGGTTACACGCCATAGACTTATGGTCCTTCTCCCTTTGGTTTCATTCTAGGGACTTCTATGGTTTGATTAAATCCCTGCAATTTAGCCACAGAATCATCTGAACCCGACTTCTTAGCTACAAGATGTGAAATGCTGGGGAGGCACGAGATTGCAATTCTCAAACTGTGCTGCTGTAAATAAGTTGTTTCAACTATCAAAAGGTCCCTGTGAGCCCAAAGGGTTGTATCCAATGCTTAGACCTACGCAAAGCAGTTTCACTGATGTTAATGGACCTGTTAGTCATCTCCATTAATTTCAACTGATCTACTCTGAGCAGGAGAGACAACAGATACAACCCAAAGATTTTTGCCCAATGCAGAGGCTGCCTGCTGCATGATCCTACTTCCTTCCAACCAGCCTCTGCTGGACAGGCAGGTGGTCCTGCCATATCTGCATTTGGTAAGCCTGGATCATGCAGTCTCTCCTGACAAAGAGATGCTGCTTAATTAAAAGCCAATGCAATTCTGGGCTGCATCAATAGGAGTATAGCATCTAGATCAAGGGAAGTAATAGTGCCACTGTATTCTGCTCTGGTCAGACCACACCTGGAGTACTGTGTCCAGTTCTGGGCACCACAATTCAAGAAGGACACTGACAAACTGGAACGTGTCCAGAGGAGGGCAACCAAAATGGTCCAAGGCCTGGAAACGATGCCTTATGAGGAACGGCTAAGGGAGCTGGGCATGTTTAGCCTGGAGAAGAGGAGGTTAAGGGGTGATATGATAGCCATGTTCAAATATATAAAAGGATGTCACATAGAGGAGGGAGAAAGGTTGTTTTCTGCTGCTCCGGAGAAGCGGACACGGAGCAATGGATCCAAACTACAAGAAAGAAGATTCCACCTAAACATTAGGAAGAACTTCCTGACAGTAAGAGCTGTTCAACAGTGGAATTTGCTGCCAAGGAGTGTGGTGGAGTCTCCTACTTTGGAGGTCTTTAAGCAGAGGCTTGACAGCCATATGTCAGGAGGGCTCTGAAGGTGTTTCCTGCTTGGCAGGGGGTTGGACTCGATGGCCCTTGTGGCCTCTTCCAACTCTATGATTCTATGATTCTAATTGCCTGCCCTTTGTGGAGGCTGCCTACTTATCCCACCCACTTCTAAAAGGCCACAGATGGCTGTTTCATTTATATATGAGAAAAATCTTCCATAAATTAAAAGATCTTCACGTGAGTCCTAAACAACAGAGCTGGCCCCTGGCAATCCACTCTGGGTAGGGAACACAGCAATTCACCTGCAGCCTCCGCCACCCAGAAGTCTCTCCCCGCAGCAGCCACCTGCCTCAGCTCTTGAAGGCCTTGAATAGGCAGGTTGACATGGAGGCACAGTTTGTTAGTGGAAATAAAACAAACTTACCAAAACTCTGTCCCCCATTTTGAGTTCTCTTTCTCCTTTCTTCAGAGAGCCAGCTTCAGAAAGGTTTGATATGGATTCGCTTGCCGTTTTGGAAAGATTGGTAATTTGAGAAGTGGGGAGTTCCTTAGCAGTAGGAGGCGATGTCTTGTGGGGAATACCTGTGGGGGGCAGGTGCGCTGCTGCAGAAGGTGAAGACACGAGGCTAGCAGCTGACACAGAGGTTGGCGAAGTTGCCCGGGAAGCAGAAGAGGCCTGTGTACCATTGGCTTCATCCTCAGTCACTACTTTCCGTGTTAGCTTAGAGGGTCTCGTAAAAATTCCCCTTAGAGGCTCGCACTGGAAATAGCGAACTCCAGCCACAGAGCCATCGTTCTTGCCAATGGGTTCGTCCAAAACAATCCCTGCCCACTGTCCAGGAGCAAATTGTGTTTCTCCCAGGAATTGGATAAAACCAGGCTTATTCCCATTGACCCAAACACGCTCCCCGATTCTGAAGTCATCCACGAACTCATCCTGTGCTTCTGAAGTGGGTGCAGTTGGCGTCTTCTCACAGGCTGCTGTCTTTTCTGACGGGGCTGGAACCAAACACAGCAGAGAGAGTCAGACATATTTATTCTGAAGCTATGTATGTCTGCTTTTGTATCCACACTTCAGTCACATCACCTAATCAGAGTTTGTAGTCCCGTCAGACCAATAAGGACCAGGTTATATAGTCAGGTCAGTATAATGTTAGCTGGAGGTCAACCCCCCACCTCCCTGTGAAATGAGAGGATATCATGTCCCAAAGGCTTGGAGGGGAGCTGGGAGAACGAACACACACGCACACACAACCAAACATCCAACTGACTCCTGTTTTTGCAAAACATCTTCAGAAATTCATCCCACTACATAGCAGCTATTAAAAATAAGCATGCATCAGAAATGTGCACCATTACATTTTTATCAGAAAATGTTAAAAAAGGAAAAGCCACACCCCTCATCTTCCTTACCAGGAGCAGCTGATGCAGCTATTTTCAGTAATGTGCCTCCAGGCTTGCTGATTTTGGTGGGGGCCTTAAGCCCACTCGGTTTTAACATACTCATCTTCTCGTCAGCGCCTGATCCCCTCTTGTCTGCAGTAACTATCTTTTCCCAAACATGGATGCAATATGGGTGTCTATGCCGTTTGCCTCCAAGTTAAACCTGTGTATATTAGAGAAACAAAAAATTAAAGATAAAATGTACCTTTTGCTCTTAAAGGACTTGTAAAGAAACTTCTGGGCACAAAGCCCACAAGCCTCAGCAAGAATAAAGGAACATTTGCAGGGCAAGGTTGGCCATTGCCACATTGGAAGCCTATTTCATATTAAAAACAAGTTGATTTTTTTGAAACTTAATTTCCACATTTCATCTAAAGGTTGCTGGGGGGGGGGGGGAGAGAACAGAGCCCTTTATGACATTACTAACATTACCATAGAAAATATTCAGCTATTTGAGATGTTCAGACAATTCTAAGTATTTATAAAGTGCTGTGACGTTGCAGAGCAAAACACACCAGCAAGCAAAGGGGAGTCAAAGAGTGGAGGGTGGGGTGGGGTGGGGTGGGGAGGGAGGTGGCACATGCGGCCTGTAGAGGAGTCAAAGCTTTTAGAGAGCTGAACAACAGCAAGAACAAAACTCATAATGCGTTGCTCAGCAGAGCATTATCCCTTGGCAGCTAATGAAGAGACTCCCACCTCTTCTCTACGGGAATTCCTGGCTGAAGATCACAAGACATTCTACAGGCCCCCGTGCAGCCCCCCAGCACAAAGGAGTCTCCTCCTCCTTCCCAGTTTCTAGGAAAAGTGAATGGCTTTGATTTAGAGGCCCACTAAGGCTTTACAGTAGGAAACAAGTGGCAATATTATTTTTCCTAAATCAATTTTAATCAAGCATTCCTCACTACGTGTTGAGGACTGGCTTCCTTTAACTGCAACAAGGCGGCAGCGGATTGTTTCTTTTCAAAACTTACAACACACTGGTGATCTAAATGTATCTTTGGCTGTTTGTCAACACACAACTTACACCAAAAGGTCCTTGAGAGAGGCATCATTTGTGTGCTGGTGGTTACAGGTGGTGGAGGTGAGAAGAATTAAATCACCTACAAGGAGCACTTAGCGGAGGCAGAGAAGTTTTGAAATGGTTTCGAAGAAGCAACTTGGGTGCTCAGCTGTTTTCTCAGAACTTGACATACAGGTTATGGAATGCAGGTCCTGGTCTACAGCGTACACAGAGTGTCCTGGCAGCAGCACAAGTCTCTGAGCTTGCAGCATTTTTAGGTCATCCTCTAGGACTGCTAGCAATACTCTGGCCTGGCCTGGCATGGAAATGTATTGTAAGAGGACAGAATGCTCCTCTGGAGGAACAGAAGTAAACTCTGCACACGTCTTCCACTCCTCTTGCCCCCAGATGGGTTTCAAACTTTTGTTTGAATATTTATTGGGAAACAAAAACAGGCAGCTTCTTTTACCATTTTGTGCAATGTTCAGGGACTTGCTGCTGTTTAGCACAAAATCTGGATCAGAGCCTCCCAAACCGCCCTGGGGCTTTTCCCCTCCTCTCTCTGCACCCTTATTTCCCATTATATCTGTCTGCATGACCCTCACTCCGTCAACTCTGGGGCCTTCAGCTGCCCTTTTCTCTTAAGATGACCCTGTTCTTCTTTGCTGTCCTCCATAGCAATATGCCCACCGCCAAAAGCTAACTGTAAAGTGCTACCTCTCTTATCATTTATTTTATTTAAAACGTTTAGTTCCTGCCTTTCCATTAAAATGCCTGAGGCAGCTTACGATAGGAGTTAAAATAAGAAATTCAGAAGGTAAGAGATCAGGAGACAGCACATTAAAAACTAAAAAACCAGACCGCTTTAGCCACCCGTGGCTTGGCTGCGAGCAAGCCAGGCTAGCCATCCTGACCAGGCGCAATTCGGGGGGCGGCAAAGGGGGGGGCTGTGGGCTCACCTTGAGGAGGCTTGCCTGGTGCCCAACCTCTTTATTCCCCAAGGCATTTTGTATTTTGAAAGATTGGAAATGAAGTTTTTAACTTTGCTACTTTACTTGTGTGTTGCATTGATTGTTATTTGGTACTTTTGGCAGGTTTACTGTATTTTTTTGCTTTAAGTATGCTGTTAAATCATCCTGAGATAAATTATAATGGAATTTATATACCAAAAATAAATATGTTAGCAGAGTTTGAAGGACAGGCCTCCCCGCCCCCACCCTGCTTTGTGCTTTGCCTTAGTACTGGATTGTACGCTCTTTGAGGCAGGGACCCATCTTCTTTTGCTTATGTTATTCTGTGAAGTGACACATATACTGAGAAAGCCCTATACAAAATAATATAAAAGTCAGGACTTGGGTGTGCATGGATGACCTGGTGATGAGCAGGGGGGCAGGAGATGCTTATGGTGGCGCCAGAGTTCCACAAGTGCCTCCTACCCCACCACCACAAGAAGTGAGGAAAAGTAGCAGCAGCCAGGACCCCAGCTTTGGTGGGGCGGTTGGGGGAGAGAGAGGGGCAACTTCCTATTTCACCTACAGTGGCAAAATGGACTGTGCTGCCCTTGCCTCTGACCATAGTTTGTTCTTGGTTTATGAACGCTGGCTTGCTAGGGAGCTACAAACCAGGGTGCTGGATCTGGCCATCACAGGTAGGTAGCCTAGTTTCAATGGCAGCTCTCTGGTCCATTTCTTCCCCTCACACCAGGGGAGGAGCACAGCGGGCGCACTCCAGCAGCAAGCACCAGCACATTGCCCATTAAGCTCCAACAATCCTCCAGCCCTGGCTTGCCCTGCTGCAAGAAGGCACTCAAGGGGTGAGTTGTGAGATCGGCCACTTGTTAATAGAGTGCATGGAGTGACAAGGGGAAATGGATGAAAAGGGCCTTCAAAAGCATAAGAGAATTTATAGATGGTTCCCAAGGACAGATTCTCCATGTGGAAGGAAGGGGAAGCACTTCTGTTCCCTGGTATTTCACAGGCCCTTAAAAGCCACAATTCATTTAGTCTAATGCCAGCGGTGTAAATCCCTTGAGCTAAAACACCCCCTGAAACCCTTCAAATGATAATTCCAGCAGATTGACCACAGGAAGTGGTTATGGGGGGAGGAGAATAACTGGCATGCAGAGCATTAACAGTTCATCTGCTAGGCAAATCAACAAGAGAATAAATCATAGCCCAGTCACAAGGAAAGGGGAGGAACTTAAGCAGCAATTGATTTCCATTGATGCTTATATGGCTATCAAGGAAATTACAGGGCTAAAATGAAACCTTATATTCAGAATCTCAGGTTTTCCCCTCAAATTCCCTTTAGAGGGTCCAAACTTTAGATGTTCTGCATGGTAACCCGCATTCTACGGCATTATTTTAATTGAATGTCAGTGTTCAGGATAAATGCCCCTCGCTATCTCATTAATTCTAAGAGCACAGCAGCAATCCTATGGAGTCAGGCCAAAGGTCTCTCTAGGCCATCTGACAATCAGCAGCCAGCACCAGATACAACCAAAAAGCAGCTGTCTCCATACACTTTCCTTGCAGCTTTGAGAAATCCAAAGTTCAGGGACATGTTGAACAAACCCAGTTATCCTTGTTTAAGCATAACAGAATCAAAGGTCTGGAGAGGATCCAAATACCATCCAACCCTAGACATAAATCTCTATGCACTGTCCCATTTCTCATGACCCTTCCTTGCAGCCCTTTTACACATCAGCTCACATCCTCAGTATTATTTAATATTAAAAGGAGCAAAGGTTAACATAAGCTCCAAGACCAGGGACTGATTAATACATTTATATCCCACCTTTCACTTCCATGAGCCCAAGGAGGTGTGCATGGCTCTCCTGCTTCCTGTCCTCACAGCTGCCCAGTAGGACAGGTTAGTCTGGAAGAGACAATAACTGGCCCAAGATTCAAACTTGAGCCTCTCATGTCCTAGTCCATGGGTAGGCAAACTAAGGCCCGGGGGCCGGATCCAGCCCAATCGCCTTCTCAATCCGGCCCACGGACAGTCCGGGAATCAGCGTGTTTTTACATGAGTAGAATGTGTCCTTTTATTTAAAATGCATCTCTGGGTTATTTGTGGGGCAGAGGAATTCATTCATCCCCCCCCCAAAAAAAGAATATAGTCTGGCCCCCCACAAGGTCTGAGGGACCGGCCCCCTGCTGAAAAAGTTTGCTGGCCCCTACCTAGTCCAATATTCTAACCACTACAACACACTGCCTGCAAAGATTACCTTACTATACCATCCAAAACAAGCAAGAGAATCAAAGCCATTTTGCCAAAAGCTTTGCTTTTGCATCATTTAGCCAAACTGCCTATTTGCTTTTCTGTTTTCTTTCCATATGTTTCCCTTCTCTCCCTTACCATCTCACATTCCCTAAGCTGCTAGTTTTCTTACAGGCAATAAGCCTGCTTTTTTGTTTAAACATAAGGCAACATTTAGAAATGCCACCCCGTCCTGGCGGTCCGGAATGATGGCAGTCTAAGGCGAGCTTCGCCAAGTGACCTTGCTGAACATATACATCAGCGCAGCAAGCAAAACGGCAACAAAATCTTTCAGCAGGCTGCCTGGTGTAGGGGTTAGGCTGTTGTTGTTCTTTAATAAATCTGTATACCAACCTACACCCATAGGTCTCAGGATGGTTCACAACATAAAAGTATAATATAAAAAAACACAAAATACATAACAAAAGTAAGAACAAAGACAACCCAGTAACTCCCCTTCCACAACACCTTTAAAAGGGCATGGGATGTCAATCAGCCAAAGGCCTGGCTGATGAAGAACCTTTTCACCTGGTGCCTGAAGGTATGTAATGAAGGCGCTGCCTGAACCTGCATGGGGAGAGCATTCCCGGGGAGCCACTGCAGAGAAGGCCTGTTCTCATGCTGCCACCCTCCAGACCTTTCATGTGGGAGCGCACAAAGAAGGGCTTCATAGGATGATCTCAGGGTCTGGGTAGGTTCATCTGGAGAGAGGTATTGTGGTCCTGAGCCATTTAAGGCTTTATAGCTCAAAACCAGCACTTTGAATTGGGCCCAGAAACTAATTGGTAGCCAATGCAGTCAGGCCAGGATCAATGTAAGATGCTCAAGCCATCTTGCGCCAGTGAGCAACCTGGCGACTGAATTCTGCATTAGCTGAAGTTCCCAAACCATCTTGAGAGGCAGCCCTACATATAACACATTGCAGTAATCTAACCTAGAGATCACCAGAGAATAAGATAACAGCAGTCAGGCCAGGCTTCCTCAACCTCGGCCCTCCAGATGTTTTTGGCCTACAACTCCCATGATCCCTAGCTAGCAGGACCAGGGGTCAGGGATGATGGGAATTGTAGTCACAAAACATCTGGAGGGCTGAGGTTGAGGAAGCCAGAGTTAGGCTATTCCTGTCCAGATAAGGGTGCAGATGGCTACGAGCTGAAGTCACTTTCATTAGCTTTTTCAACTTCACAGAATTATAGAATTATGCATCTCAGTTTTGCTTGTCAAACCCACAAGAACATAATGCACCAAATGGATCACTGAAAACAGTTTGATTCAGGTACCTTGAACACTTATGTTGAACATGATACCTGGGGTCAGAGGAAGTAATGCTGCTGTTCAGATTCAGCTGATTTCTTTGTGATGATAAGAAGCGGGTGGTTTGTTTTTTGGAATGTCTCATCTCCTTGGCCTTGGAACAGATTTCCTTCCATGCCAGCACAGTACTAGGGATTTTCCCACTCACCAATTTTCCCTTCACCCACTCTTTCTTCATTCAAATGCTAGTATTGAATGATAACTAGTCCAGGAGCTAAATCAACTCCGTGTATTGTCTTCTCAAAGGAGTCATCAACTCCATAAACTGTAGGATAGCTCAACATCTCCTAGGCAATTAGGAAAAAGAATTGCATGAAGCTCATTTAAACAATGCATTGAGAGTAAAACTGATTTAATACGAAAAAGAGGGATTAAAAAGGTGGAAAAAATGTGAAATACACTTTCACAAATGCATGTTAGGTCACCTAACATGTCTGAAAGAAGACAGGAACACCCATAAAAACTGCAGCTATACAAGCCAGCTTTGACTCCGCTTAGAAAATAATGCAGCTTCCTAAATTGAGGGAGCAGCCTCAGAGTCCCACAAGTCTGTCAAGTCCAAGGTATCAAATGCCCACCAGGTGCTCTTTTGGGGGGAAAGGGGTCCACTCCCCATTGCGGTTCTCACACTATTCTCAGAACGCAGGCAGGTCATATTCTGCTTCCCCACCCCTTCGTACGCCAGGCACAAGAGGCACATGAAACAGGCCGTCCCCAGATCTTAACTGCTTGGTGGGCTTGTACATTAATATGTGAGCATCTAATTTTTGTCAGTCTTAATACAGTAAGGTTGGCAGTCAAAAGCAACGCTGAGTGGAAGCAAACTATTGGGAAATTAAATTTTAAGCCCAGCAACATATTACATGCACAGGAAAATATAAGACAGATGGAACTTCTCTGATACAGAAAGCAGTAGAGAGTCCAGGGTGTCAAAAGAGCAGAAGTGGAATTATTGCAGCAGGTCATATTCAGCTAAAAAGTTGCAACCTTTAAGGATTTCTGCCACAAGGCGATGTTTTGTGGAAGTAACAGTTGAACCATATGCAGAGATATGAAATAACAAAAAGTCTATTTAAAGCCTGAAGTTCTGGTCATTCTATAAGTTACCTACCCAAACTGAGATATGGTTGCTTTATTTCTGTTATTCACAACACTAATATCTAAGACAGCTTCCAGGGGATCAAATCCTTGAGTGGCTTGGGAAAGCTTCAAGTGCTGCAGCCTGAAATTCCCTCAGCTTGTGCCCTTTAATTAGCAGCACCAGAGTGCACAGTTAAGTCCATGAGGGGGTGGGCTCTCTCCTCACTCCTGCCTTTTGTATTATGACTTCATTGTCTCTGACCTCATAGCCAAGCATTCAGGAATGTCTGCAGGAACATGCCTTGGAATGCCACTGCTGGTCAGGCTCAGTAGAGACAAGAGGGGGAATGTTTCTCCAGCTTCTGCCATTCCAGGGAAAGGAAGGGAAAGCTCCTCAATGCTAGCCTTGTTATTGCTTTCTTTAGAAGAACAGGGGCTATAATTCCCAATGTATTACTTACATATTCATAGAATCATAGACTTGTAGAGTTGGAAGGGACCCCAGGGTCATCCAGCCTGACGCCCCTGCAATGCAGAAATCTCAAACAGATCATACATGGCAGGTGGCTATCCAACCTCTGCTTAAAAACGTCCAAGGATGGAGAGTCCACAACATCCCAAAGGAGACCGTCCCAAGGGATTCCATTAGAATCTCCTTTCTTGTAACTTGAATCCAATGGTTTGGGTCCTAGCCTCCAGAGCAGGAGAAAACAGCTGAGGTGGTCCCTCCCCTACCTTCCCAGGGGCAACTTGAAACCTGCGTGCCCTAAGGGAAGGCAGAAGATAGGAAGCCCAGGTGAGTTTGTGTCATCAGCTCCTGAAGATCATCAGCTGGCCAGAGAGGACTCTGTTGTTCTACATAAGTATTTTTAAAGTGTATTATGTCTTGAGTGCTTGACAGAAAGGCAGTATTAATGAAAGCTAGTCTGGGGCTTGTTGACTAAAAAGCAGGATATAAATGTTTAAAATAAATAAACGGTTATACAATATTGTTGTGTATGGTTATAACACAGGAAAATATTTTTCCTGACAGAGGGAAACAAGTCAAAACAACAAACCTACTGCACTTCTACTAGAACTTCTGCCATAATGATGTCGATATATTTGCTCTTGCCTGTCGTCACACAGTAGTTCACGTGAGTGTGAACTACAGCGTGAAAAGTGGTGGCTGCAGCAGTCTGCTGGCTCTTTCCCTGCCAGCCTCAGGGGCCCTGTCCCTGGGATCCAGATCCACAGGCTGGCCAGTGCCTCTATTGGCTACCTTCTTCCCCCTCAGCCAACCTAGGGATCCACTGCCACCACCAATTAGCATGAGGAGTTGGCAAGGGCAGAAAGAGGAGCCGCATGGAGAGGAGGAGGCCTCCAAAAGTGGTGGCCAGTTGGCCTCAGAATCCACAGGAGTGGCATAAAGAGGTAGAAAGAGGAAGGATGAAGACGTTCCAATGGGTGGAGTGGGGAGGGTGAGGGGAGGGAACAGGGAGGGGTCAGTGAGCCCAAGGAGGTACGCACCTGTAGACAATGACAACTGAATGACTGACAGAAGCGTGAGCACAGTGGACCAACACCAGCTGATGACAAGGCTCCCCAAATCTCTTTTCTGATGAGAGCAGCTTTTGCATCTCATTTGGAAACCAAGGACCCAGATTCTGGAGGAAGAATGGGGAGGCACACAATGCCAGATGCTTGAAGTCCAGTGTGAAGTTTCCACAGTCTGTGTTGATTTGGGGAGCCGTGTCATCAGCTGGTGTTGGTCCACTGTGGTTCATTAAGTCCAGGGTCAACGCAGCCATCTACCAGGAGATTTTGGAGCACTTCATGCTTCCTTCCGCAGACGAGCTTTATGGGGATGCTAACTTCATTTTCCAGCAGGCCTTTGGCACCTGCCCACACTGCCAAAAGTACCAAAACCTGGTTCAATGCCCATGGGATTACTGCTCTTGATTGGCCAACAAACTCGCCTGACCTGAACCCCATAGAGAATCTATGGGGCATTGCCAAGAGAAAGATGAGAGACATGAGACCGAGCAATGCAGAAGAGCTGAAGGCTGCTATTGAAGCTTCCTGGTCTTCCATAACACCTCAGCAGTGCCACAGGCTGATAGCATCCATGCCACGCTGCATTGAGGCAGTAATTGATGCCAAAGGGGCCCAAACCAAGCACTGAGTACCTGTGCATGCTTCTACTTCTCAGAGGTCCAATATTGCTCTATTTGCAGTCCTTGTTTTGCTGATTTCATTTAATATTCTAATTTTCTGAGATTGTTAATTTGGGGTTTTCATCAGCTGTACGCCAAGATCATCACAATTATAACAAAGGCTTGACATATCTCACTTTGCATGTCATAAGTCTATCTCATATATTAGTTTCACCTTTAAAGTTGAATTTCTGAAATAAATGAACTTTTCCACGATATTCTAATTTTCTGAGTTTCACCTGTAAGCCATCTATACTCAGCTACCTATACACCTGAGCTGCCACCCTCACTGTACTTTTATCAGATCTTGCCCTTTAGAGACAGTTTAGGTGTTCTTTCCCCAATATTAAAGGTGACTTGATATTTCAGCATCTGCCCTTAGGTTCTGAATAGTTCCCCCCTTTTGATGCTGTCAACTCTTCTGCTACTTAAAAACGAATTAACATCAGCTCACTTCCTTTATTTGCAAGCAGTGCTTGCCCTTTTCTGTTCCTCTTTGCTCCTCACTGGAGGAGCGCAGTTTCCTAAGTTTATCAAAGAAAAACTGAGTGCTTTTCAAAACCTTTTCCCTTTACACTAAAACATTTTTTAAAAATCCTAACATAAACAGCGTGACAGCAGGATAATTCACAATATAAAGTTATTATTTACCAGTTCAGTAACTAACATAAAAGTATTTATGCATCTCAGAAATTTAAAAAGATGTAACTGAAAGGGCTTGCCGATCGAAAGGTCGGCGGTTCGAATCCCCGCGGCGGGGTGCGCTCCCGTTGTTCGGTCCCAGCGCCTGCCAACCTAGCAGTTCGAAAGCACCCTCGGGTGCAAGTAGATAAATAGGGAAAAGTTATGACACTGGAAGATGAGCCCCTCAGGTCGGAAGGTGTCCAACATGCTACTGGGGAAGAGCGGAGGACAAGTACAAGTAGATCCAGAGCTGATGAAGCGGCTGGGCCAAAGCCGAAAGGACGCTCAGTTGTGGATATGCATGGAAGCGAAAGGAAAGTCCAATGCTGTAAAGAAAAATATTGCATAGGAACCTGGAATGTAAGAACCATGAACCTGGGTAAGTTGGATGTGGTCAAAAATGAGATGGCAAGAATAAATATTGACATCCTGGGCATCAGTGAGCTAAAATGGACGGGAATGGGCGAATTCAGTTCGGATGACTACCATATCTACTACTGTGGGCAAGAAACCCGTAAGAGAAATGGAGTGGCCCTCATAGTCAACAAAAGAGTGGCGAAAGCTGTACTGGGATGCAGTCTCAAAAATGATAGAATGATCTCGATACGAATCCAAGGCAGACCTTTTAACATCACAGTAATCCAAGTTTATGCACCAACTACTGGTGCTGAAGAAACTGAAATTGACCAGTTCTATGAAGACTTACAAAACCTTATCGAAGTGACACCAAAGAAGGATGTTCTGCTCATTATAGGGGATTGGAATGCTAAAGTAGGGAATCAAGAGATAAAAGGAACAACTGGCAAGTTTGGCCTTGGAGATCAAAACGAAGCAGGGCAAAGGCTAATAGAGTTCTGTCAAGAGAACAAGCTGGTCATCACAAACACGCTTTTCCAACAACACAAGAGACGACTCTACACATGGACATCCCCAGATGGGCAACATCGAAATCAGATTGATTATATTCTCTGCAGCCAAAGATGGAGAAGCTCTATACAGTCAGCAAAAACAAGACCTGGAGCTGACTGTGGCTCAGATCATCAGCTCCTTATAGCAAAATTCAAGCTTAAACTGAAGAAAGTAGGAAAAACCACTGGACAGGTAAGATACAATCTAAACCAAATCCCTTATGAATACACAGTGGAAGTGAGGAACAGGTTTAAGGATTTAGATTTGCTGGACAGAGTGCCTGAAGAACTATGGATGGAGGCTCGCAACATTATACAGGAGGCAGCAACTAAAACCATCCCAATGAAAAAGAAATGCAAGAAAGCAAAGTGGCTGTCCAACGAGGCCTTACAAATAGCGGGGGAGAGAAGGCAAGCAAAATGCGAGGGAGATAGTGAAAGATACAGGAAATTGAATGCAGATTTCCAAAGAACAGCAAGGAGAGACAAGAAGGCCTTCTTAAACGAGCAATGCAAAGAAATAGAGGAAAGCAACAGAATGGGAAGAACCAGAGATCTGTTCAAGAAAATCGGAAATATGAAAGGAACATTTCGTACAAAGATTACCATAATAAAGGACAAAAGTAGTAAAGATCTAACTGAAGCAGGAGACATCAAGAAGAGGTGGCAAGAATACACAGAGGAATTATACCAGAAAGATATGGATGTCTCGTACACCCCAGGTAGTGTGGTTGCTGACCTTGAGCCAGACATCCTGGAGAGTGAAGTCAAATGGGCCTTAGAAAGCACTGCAAATAACAAGGCCAGTGGAAGTGATGGTATTCCAGCTGAACTGTTTAAAATTTTAAAAGATGATGCTGTTAAGGTGCTACACTCAATATGCCAGCAAGTTTGGAAAACTCAGCAGTGGCCAGAGGATTGGAGAAGATCAGTCTACATTCCAATCCCAAAGAAAGGCAGTGCCAAAGAATGCTCCAACTACCGCACAATTTCACTCATTTCACATGCTAGCAAGGTTATGCTTAAAATTCTACAAGGAAGGCTCAAGCAGTATGTGGACCGAGAACTCCCAGAAGTGCAAGCTGGATTTAGAAGAGGCAGAGGAACCAGAGACCAAATTGCAAACATGCGCTGGATTATGGAGAAAGCTAGAGAGTTCCAGAAAGACATCTACTTCTGCTTCATTGACTATGCAAAAGCCTTTGACTGTGTTGACCACAGCAAACTATGGCAAGTTCTTAAAGAAATGGGAGTGCCTGATCACCTCATCTGTCTCCTGCGAAATCTCTATGTGGGACAAGAAGCTACAGTTAGAACTGGATATGGAACAACTGATTGGTTCCAAATTGGGAAAGGAGTACGGCAAGGCTGTATATTGTCTCCCTGCTTATTTAACTTATATGCAGAATTCATCATGCGAAAGGCTGGGCTGGATGAATCCCAAGCCGGAATTAAGATTGCCGGAAGAAATATCAACAACCTCAGATATGCAGATGACACAACCTTGATGGCAGAAAGTGAAGAGGAATTAAAGAACCTTTTAATGAGGGTGAAAGAGGAGAGCGCAAAATATGGTCTGAAGCTCAACATCAAAAAAACGAAGATCATGGCCACGGGGCCCATCACCTCCTGGCAAATAGATGGGGAAGAAATGGAGGCAGTGAGAGATTTTACTTTCTTGGGCTCCATGATCAGTGCAGATGGTGACAGCAGTCACGAAATTAAAAGACGCCTGCTCCTTGGGAGAAAGGCGATGGCAAGCCTAGACAACATCTTAAAAAGCAGAGACATCACCTTGCCAACAAAGGTCCGTATAGTAAAAGCCATGGTTTTCCCAGTAGTGATGTATGGAAGTGAGAGCTGGACCATAAAGAAGGCTGATCGCCGAAGAATTGATGCTTTTGAATTATGGTGCTGGAGGAGACTCTTGAGAGTCCCATGGACTGCAAGAAGATCAAACCTCTCCATTCTGAAGGAAATCAGCCCTGAGTGCTCACTGGAAGGACAGATCGTGAAGCTGAGGCTCCAATACTTTGGCCACCTCATGAGAAGAGAGGACTCCCTGGAAAAGACCCTGATGTTGGGAAAGATGGAGGGCACAAGGAGAAGGGGACGACAGAGAATGAGATGGTTGGATGGTGTTCTTGAAGCCACTTGCATGAGTTTGATCAAACTGCGGGAGGCAGTGGAGGACAGAAGTGCCTGGCGTGCTCTGGTCCATGGGGTCACGAAGAGTCGGACACGACTAAACGACTAAACAACAACTAGCGGGAAGGTAAACGGCGTTTCCGTGTGCGGCTCTGGCTCGCCAGAGCAGCGATGTCACGCTGGCCACGTGACCCGGAAGTGTCTCCGGACAGCGCTGGCCCCCGGCCTCTTGAGTGAGATGGGCGCACAACCCTAGAGTCTGTCAAGACTGGCCCGTACGGGCAGGGGTACCTTTACCTTTACCTTTTTAACTGAAATTAAAATGTTTATTTTTTAAAAAACAAATTTGATAAACATTTTTGTAATAAATCCTCAAAGAACTTTACAAAATTAATTTTCTTAGTGCAACACAAATAAATGGCATTTGGATGGTTTTATAACATGAATCTTTCATACAAGCTACACAAGCTACAAATTTTATCCCTCTAAGCGGATCCAAGAGCTCCTCAGAAGCTTACCAGGGGTTTCTCAGTGTAGAAACAAGTCATGGTTAAAAGCTCCTCTTAAAAACAGCTTGATCACAACTAAAGAGCCCCCCTGCAGCAAATAGCTGCAAACAGGATCCTGAGCAAGTTCTAAGACGAACACAGCTCAGACAGAACATGTCTTGAAATCCCTGCTGTTTGCAGGAATGCTGCAACAGATGTACACAAACAAACTGATGTGGAAAGAATTCCATGGCGGTAGATAGTTTAGGAGATCACTGGTCTAAGGCAGTACAATTTGCACACTGCGTTAGCCAACAGCTCACAACACACTGTTATATCCCATGAGTTATGGCATGCAGATTTGGACACAACAACTTGGTTTATGCATTACATTAAACTACAGTTGAAATAATGGTATAATGTGAAGAAGCAGCATGCTGGTGCCCCAAACTCCATGTTATATTTGTTGTTATGTGGAATATGGGCTTGTGGTTTGTTACTCTCCAAACAAACCACAAATGAAAGGTTTATCTGGACGGGGGGGGGGGGGAACCATGAGTCCAAATTCCATGAAACAGCAAGCCAGACTCTGGCTTGTTTCCTCCCCATTGCAGAAGAAGCAACAGAAGCAGGAAAGGAGTGAAGAGCAGACTTTTGAGCACCAGCACAGGACCAAAAAAATGAAGTCAGGAGAAAAGATCAGACTTCTCCATTTTTAAAACTCAAATTTTTAACAGCTGATATAGCAACAGCCAGTAATAATACCACAACTAATTAACATGCTTGTTAGTAAGTTAGGGTTTCCATTTATTATATGTCTTCTGCTATTATTCCAAAGCAGGAACCTCCAGATTCTTGCTAGAACTGTAGTTCATTATATATAAACCACAGAGTAACTGGAGGATTTACATATAAGGTAAAAACGTATGTGGAGCCAGGACAACAAAGAAAATAGTCATACACTGAATCCATCCAGCATGTTGCCTCCAAATGGGAATTCTGAGCAGACAAAGCCAGTCTTAAATATCCAGCTTACTGTACAAGCTACTGTCTGCTAAAGATGGGGGGGGGGGAGTCTTAATACTGAAACTGTTTTATGCCACCATAGGTCACCCTCGGCCTGCTTGTACAAGAACTATTTTTTGGGACAAACAAAGATACAGTACATATATATATTCAAATAGGGACCTTTAGGTCCATTTGTGACCGACTCTGGGGTTGCGGCGCTCACCTTGCTTTATTGGCCGAGGGAACCGGCATACAGCTTCCGGGTCATGTGGCCAGCATGACTAAGCCACTTTTGGCGAACCAGAGCAGCGCATGGAAACGCCGTTTACCTTCCCGTCAGAGCGGTACCTATTTATCTACTTGCACTTTGATGTGCTTTCGAACTGCTAGGTTGGCAGGAGCAGGGACTGAGCAACGGGAGCTCACCCCGTCACGGGGATTCAAACTACTGACCTTTTGATCGGCAAGCCCTAGGCTCTGTGGTTTAACCACAGCGCCACCTGCGTCCCTATATTCAAATTGCTATGTGTTAAATCCCTGTGCAAACTCAAAGGGAGAAATCTCAAAGAGAAATCTCAAAGAGGCAAACTCTTTAAAATGTACCGTCAAAAGATATATTCTAAGTCATAGAAAAACATTAAAACTTTTTCATGGTACATCTAAGAATGCCTGCATTCAGACTTTCAAAAGCATGGCAGACTACTGAACTAGAGAGGTGAAGTATGGGAACAATCCACCAAGCATTTCTCCTATGCAAGCCCCATTGAAAAAAATGGCTCATTCATTCAAATGTTTTGTTTTTGCTCAAGTTCCATTTATCATTGAGGGGCCTGAGTAGGAAACACTCTCATTTGATGGCAGCCTACATCTTACATTTACAACCCCAATTAAATTAAACAGATTTGTTCTCATATCACCAGATGGATCAGGAGATGCCTACTGGAGTGCACATGGACACCACTGCCTTCCATGAGATGAACAATTTTTTCGTCGAAATGTGCATTCCTATTTGGGCACATTTTAAAACACACATCGTAATACAAGTATCTGGAAAACCAAAAACTGAGCATTGAACAAATACTTTTCTTTTCTTTTTTATACATGATATGAAAAAAAGAATCAGAAAGTTATAGTAGAATATTATTTTTAACAGCACTTGAAAAATTATGAAAAAATAATAAAATGCACTTTTACCCCATGTAGGAACTATTCTCCTGATCTGTTGTTGTTTTAACTTAATTTTTGATACTGGTGTTAAATTAATTTTGAAAAATTAACTTTGAGGTTATCAACCTCCTGCCTGCCTTTCAGCCACCCATCTAGGACTACTATTACAATGCTAACATACATGGAGAGCCCAGCGGTACACAATTGCTTTGTACCCAGGAGCAGCCATTGTCGCCCCAAACAGCTGCAAGGGGAACTTATGGCTGGTGTGAAGCGCTTTGCATGCCTTGCAGCCAGGCTGGCAACGGAAGGGAGCCAATCAGCCTCGCCAGGGACTGAAGTTGGGCCCTTCTGCTCTGCCACTGAGCTACTGCCCTTCCCAATATATAGGATACCCTCTTGGTGGGTGGCATTTTCTGTCCTGAAGCCCAGAGTCGGATAGGCCGTGGTCCCCCCCCCCCCAGCAGCCAGGGGAGGTTCATCATATCCTTGCTGTGGTCGACCTCAGCAACCGTCAACCTGGCTGTTGAAAAAGCTCATCAATCAGCAGGTAGGCTGGTAGATAACATGGATTCATGCCCAATGCCTATCCTAAGAAAGCTGTGGCCTACTTTTATCCAACTCAGGTTGTGCTTGTCTTCTATTAATACTTCTTCCCACACCCCTCCCAGATAAAATGTGCATGGGTCCGCAATATGGCATTCTTGGTTAGGTATGTGCAAACCAGAGACGAATAAAACTTGATCTTGGCAACAGATACAGACACACAGTGCAAGAATATGCAGAACACAGCATGCTCAAAACTTACTTGTTTGCAAAACTATGCCATTAACTATTCCTCAATAGAACATATCTGTGGGTGCTAAATTCTTGTGTCTGATTAATTAGGACCGGTATGTAGAATAGCTAGACCCAAGTGTGGTATCAGGGGTAATAAGGTGTGATGGAACCACTCATCATCCTCTGTAACAGCACATGTAAAAGCAAGTTAAGCAGGCACACTTCCTGGGTTGTATATTGGACATTATAATCCTAACCCAATCAGCAAGTGTTAATGAAGTCAGACCGACTTCTATGTTAGATGACCACATGGGGGAAATAAACAATAAGGGAGTTCAGAGCAGAGGGAGTTCAGTGTGTGTTCCCACTACACAGGATCAAAGGAAATGGGTGTGAGAATGCAAATGTGAGGCCTCTCCATGTGTTAGAAAAGGAGATCTTAGAAGTTATGAAGTTAAGAGTTGGGAGTGATGTAACCGGGAAGCAGGGGTGTATGCTGCAGAGCAAGAGAGGCTGCAGAGAGGGATGCTGATACTGTTACTGCCACCAGTGTTCGAATTAGGCAGGTGCCAGGTGCATTATTGGCCACTTGCAACCAAGTGAAGACATCCCCACCACCTAGAGGTGCATGCCGGAGGGATCATTGGAGCTTGACTATTTTCACCCACTAATACCCCATTCTGTATAATTTTATCAGTTATATTTTATCTGCAAAATCAGAATGAATTTTAGGAACCAAAATGCTTTTTCTGTGCCACCTGAGCAGGAGCAGTGAACGTTATAGTTACCGTAATTGTTGTAGCTTGTCTTCACTTACCCCACCCCACTGCCCTGCTCACAGTTGTCAAGAATATCCCTAAATTATGAATGGTCCATGTCACCATTAAGAAAAAGAGGTCAAATGAGGCTAATATATATGTAGACTGGCTCTGGATAAAGTGACTTTTTTTTTTAAGTTCTCAAAGTTCTTAATCTAACTCAAGGTTGTCATCTGTGACTTGCCATTATTTTTATTGATTATACTGTTTACTATTAAATTCTAATGGATAATAATACTTTTATTATTTATATCCTGCCCATCTGACTGGGTTTTCCCAGCCACTCTAGGCAGCTTACAGCATATATAAAACGTTGTAAAAATCAAACATTAAAAACTTCCCGATACAGGGATTACTGAATATTGCTTTATTTGATATAAGTGATTTATTTTAAAGTTATTGTGAATTTTTTTATTGGATCTGATTATTGTTTGACTTTTTAATGTTTTTATATTTTAGTCCCTTGCCTAATCATAGCAGCATTTAATTCATTCCAACAAGAATATGAAAACAGTTCCTCCTCCCGGCAAAATCCAGCTATCTGCCTATTGTGCTTGCTTTAACAACAATATGAAGTCTCTATAATTATTATATTTATTTACTGCTGAAGACAGTGTTCGTGGCTCTTATTTTATCCTCACAATAACCCTGTGAGGTAATTTAGGCTCAAAACCACCCAGTGATCTCTCACAGCCCACGGCTGCAGCCCAGTCACAATGGCTCTCTCTTTGCCCATGCACATAAACACAAAGACTTCCCAAGTATCTGGGTAGTTTGAACTTTATTCATCAACAACTTTTGAAGTTGATAGTAACAAACATACACGTGGGGGGACGGACATCTCTCTGAAGACATTGTTGTATCCTTGAGCACTTTAAAAAACAAGTGGACATGGAAAATATCCGCAGGCACAACCATTTGCACATCTGAATAGATTAAACATGTGCAAAGGTACCAGTCAGCCTATAAGTCAGTTCAGAAATAGTATTCCTTGGATCATCACCAAATACTAAGAGTTGCTTTTTGGTCCCATCTTTCCATCTTCAATTTTGCAGCAATGAAGGCAACAACATGTGTTTTTTCTCTGATTCTCAGGACTGGGAAGCTAATGACATATATTCTTTTTCTCTAAAGAGTGATGGGTTTGGAAGCTCATGGACATGGATAAAATCAATGAGAAAAGATTTTAAATCTCATTGAGTTATGAGTGTTGCCCAGCCCTGGTGTGAGCCTCCAAAAATATCTACAGTATATGCAGGAGCTGTAAGCTGTGACACATTTGAAGGCTGCCTGACTTCTGCAGGCCTCCACTTTGTGTTTGTTTTTTAAAACATTTTGAACTGCTGTAGATGGATGATGATGGGCCTGTAAAGTAATCTTTGTGCGATTTCAAAACAGCAACTTGAGAAAATTCCCACCTTTAATTAACAGGGGAGGTAAAACAGCAGATGTTTTTAAAAGTCTAAGTAAAGTGTGACCTGCTAACACCAGTTCAATTTGCCAGAATCTGTTGCTGCTTTGTGGATGCTGTCACACAACCCAGTTAAGGGAGGCGTGGGGGGCTTCAGCCTCCGGAGGCGAAACAGGCTGGGCCACCCCTGTATGGTTTTTGTCTGCAGGTCCTTGTTGTCCTTATAGTAAAAGCTATGGTTCTCCCAGTAGTGATGTTTGGAAGTGAGAGCTGGACCATAAAGAAGGCTGATCGCTGAAGAATTGATGCTTTTGAATTATGGTGCTGGAGATCTTGAGAGTCCCATGGACTGCAAGAAGATCAAACCTCTGTGTCCAGTTCTGGGCACCACAGTTCAAGAAGGACACTGACAAACTGGAACGTGTCCAGAGGAGGGCAACCAAAATGGTCAAAGGCCTGGAAACGATGCCTTATGAGGAACAGCTAAGGGAGCTGGGCATGTTTAGCCTGGAGAAGAGGAGGTTAAGGGGTGATATGATAGCCAGGTTCAAATATATCAAAGGATGTCACATAGAGGAGGGAGAACGGTTGTTTTCTGCTGCTCCAGAGAAGCGGACACGGAGCAATGGATCCAAACTACAAGAAAGAAGATTCCACCTAAAGATTAGGAAGAACTTCCTGACAGTAAGAGCTGTTTGACAGTGGAATTTGCTGCCAAGGAGTGTGGTGGAGTCTCCTACTTTGGAGGTCTTTAAGCAGAGGCTTGACAACCATATGTCAGGAGTGCTCTGATGGTGTTTCCTGCTTGGCAGGGGGTTGGACTCGATGGCCCTTGTGGTCTCTTCCAACTCTATGATTCTATGATTCTCTCCATTCTGAAGGAAATCAGCCCTGAGTGCTCACTGGAAGGACAGATCCTGAAGCTGAGGCTCCAGTACTTTGGCCACCTCATGAGAAGAGAAGACTCCCTGGAAAAGACCCTGATGTTGAGAAAGATGGAGGGCACAAGGAGAAGGAGACGACAGAGGACGAGATGGTTGGACAGTGTTCTCGAAGCTACCAGCATGAGTTTGACCAAACTGCGGGAGGCAGTGGAAGACAGGAGGGCCTGGCGTGCTCTGGTCCAGGGGGTCACAAAGAGTTGGACACGACTAAACGACTAAACAACAACAAGCTCCTGCCCTCTCATTTTGGTGGCATGGCAAAAAGATAAAAGTAGACACAGTGCTGAGGATATGAATTCCCAACCCTGATGGGAATGCGTATCTCATCCCTATCAGTCATAAAATCAATCATTTGATGAGCCAGGAGGGAGGACATGGCATCCTGGCTGTGAGTCCTGGAAAACCTGCTTGTTCCCTGCCTTGCAGGTCTTTTCTGCCTGGCCTGGGACTGACTCAGCTGGAGCTGAAGCTGCTGAACAGACTCTTGGGCTGGGGTTTTTTTTTGGGGGGGGGGCGTTGTTGCTGTTGGTTTTTTGTATCTTTATTTTAGACCTTCTTTTGATTTATGTGGAAATTGTTCAGTTTGGTTGGGTATTTTTTAATGTTTTATTTACTGTCTGACTACTTTCATTATGTGGTAGTTATTTATTTTCTTCTTGTTGTAAGCCACCTTGACTATGGTTTGAACTGTGGAAAGGTTACATTCAAATAAAATTATATATGTTTCCATAACCTCGCCACCTGATCTGATCTACATGCATTAGCTCAGGAGCTGTGTGTGTGTGCATGTGAGAAAAAGAGTTGGATGTGGCCACACTGACCACTGGCCTGCAGCTCCCAGAGAGCAGGGTCAAGAAGGCTGGACCAAGCCCTCAGGCACCCTGCATCAAATTAACCCTAACATACTGATTTCCAGATGAATCCAAAGCCTTCTCCTAGGTGATTTTAAGAACATATTCTATTAATAAAAATAGCTAAAGAGCTCCATTAGTTAGGGTGAATTTTTAAATTCCTTTCCCATTTCCTCCCTGAGAAAACACTCTGCAAAGTGCAAAAACAGCACCTACCCCCTCACATTAGATCCAGATTTCTCAAGTTAGGAACAACAGGGAAGAATTAGTCCCTTAAGGATTAAAAGAAAATTTCTAATTCTTCAGGCTTCCTTTGCATCTATAACGTCTGTTTCTAATTTAATATTCCAGCACAATTTTTGAAGGGTTTGGAACACGTCAGGAACCACTCAAGATGCAGAGCAAGAAACCAATTTAATTAGAACTTGAAACAGCTAATAAGGGTGAAGAACGAGAGGGGGGGGGATGAAGGAGATCTGTGTTCTACTGCCTTTCCAATATTCTCCTGCTCTGCATCTCAGCCCCTTGAGCAGTGCAAGAAACAGGGCTGGCTGCCATGCTCCAGAGACACCACCATCAGGCAAGCTAAGAGTGCTGTTCACAGTTAACTCCCCCACTAGCCGAAAAAATGCCTCAGAGAAGCTGAGATCATCGCCCATGTGCTGCAAGCAAACACTTCATTTAAATACCCAAAAGCCCTTTTCCAGCTGAGGCAGCTGGAAATATGTTAACCCAACAACTTAGGAAATACTCCCCACAGAAACACCAAGGGTATAAACAAAGGTGGCTTTCATGAGTCACACACCTCCCTCTGCCAATTCCCAGGCACCAGAGAACTTGCACCCTCATTTTAACAACTGAACTGAACGTTGTTCATCCTTTCAAGCAGGACATACAAGGAAAGGCGAGCAAAATAAGGGGCAAGACAAGTTTATTGACGGGGAACCAAGACGATGCTTTTTCCTCAGCCACCACCAAGCAGGATGAAAGGAATAGCATAAGAGGAGACAAACTCTTTGGCTGGTGAACACTCCAGTTTAGGGAAGGGAAGCCTGGCCATTTTGACATTTTTTGGCTTGTGTGCCAAGCCCTCTAATTGCGTTAGATCACTGCTTCCAATGAAACCCCCAAAGAAGACTGAAGTAAATTAGACACAAATGAGGTCCCAAAATATACCTCTAGTTTAACCCCCCCCACACACACACACACACACTTTCTGTATCTAGCTTTTTAGGGTCCACTTGCAGATGTGGAAAGACTCCAGGGCAGCTAACCCATGTCTAGACAGGTTTACTCACAAGCAAGTTTCATTGAAGTTAATCACTCAATGGTCTGGAAACCAAGCACTACAAGGCAATTGGGTATGTTTAGCCTGGAAAAGAGAAGCCTGAGAGGAGATATGATAGGCCAGATACAGACTATTTAAAGTTAAGACGAAGAATGATAGGAGATGTTTGTAAGGCATCTTGTATTTCTTGGCATCTTATTCATGGCCTTTAGCATGTTAGAAATCTCCAAGAACTCTTAATGCAGAGGGGTCAGAAGGTAGCCCACAGTTTGTTAGTGGACTACCTAACAGCAGCTGGTTACTGGGATTCTTGCAAAGGAGGTGGGCCTTGGTATGGGTCCAGCCAGCCACCCACTTCTGACTTAGGTAAGAAAATGTACTGTAGTCTCTCCTCAACTATTAAGAGATCCTGATCTTTTATACATTCATTTTGATAAATTAAAAATGTATTGCTGAACACAGTTTTCTAGTAAAAAGCAAGCCTTGTATGTTTCAAAGTCTGCCTTCCCTTGTCCTGATGAACTTGGAATCATACCTTAGTATTTATTGATCATACTTTTCTTGTTTGTACAATAAAGGGGATTTAAATTTGAATTCCATCCCTCTTTCATGTAGCATAATGGGATCATCAGGAGTTACAAGACCTTCATTAGTGGGGTGGGGTGAAAATTAACTGGTACTCCGAGGTGGGTCTATGTGTCAATGCCCATTTGCCCTATATATTTTTAATACCATTCATGAAAACATGACACATACAGTCATCAGGGATCCAGCTTATTAAGAAAACTCTACACTCATGATTTCACCAGCTCAAGGATTAAACAATGCTAGTTATTCCATGGCATGGAGGAGTAAACTGGGAGGAGGAAGAGGGAGAAACAGACTGACTAGATAGAACCCTAATCAGCTTCCCTTACCTAAAATTACTAGTTAAATTATATGTAAAATACAAAGCTTTGAATGCCTTTGGTTACTTTAACCCTACTTTGAAAACAGTGTGCAATTATTTTATTTAGATGTGTTTCTCTTCCGGTTATTCTAGTTGGGCAATTTAGAAATACTGTACTAAGTCAACTATGCATCCTTCCTTTATTCAACTGGACTCAAGTATCAAAACATAAAATTAGAAGAGCCGGTTATGAGTATGGTATCTCTTGGCCCCAGATACAGGCACACCAAAGCAGGCCTTGATCATAAGCCTGGTTAGGACTGTCCCTTTACAGCATCACAGTCCCATGGATATCATGCTTATCCCCTTATTTCCACACTTTAATTTTCAATAATAGATCCAGCAACCCTCAGTGGAACAAAAATGTGGCCCTTGTTTGTTTTTAAAATGAAAAGCTATTGCACATCTGATGATGCCTGGGACACTAAAAACAATTTTGACAGGCTGCATGAGCTGCCATTTTACTGTTACTTTAAGAAGTACAGTGGTACCTCCGGTTACGAACTTAATTCATTCCAGAGGTCTGTTCTTAAGCGGAAACCATTCTTAACCTGAGGTACCACTTCAGCTAACGGGGCCTCCCGCTGCCGCCAGTGCGCAATTTCTGTTCTCATCCTGGGGCAAAGTTTGCAACGAGGAGCATCTACTTCCGGGTTAGCGGAGCTTATTACCCAAAGCGTTTGTAAGGAGGACAGTACGTAACCCAAGGTTCCACTGTACAAATAGAGGAAACCCTTCCAACAGTAGGAAAACAATACTATCTTAAAGGAAATTAAGTCCCCTTACTTACTTTCCAACTCTGGGTCACTGCACATTTCTGGTACATTCACATAGTCAGAGGTATGACAGCAGTTAAGTATTTACAGATTTTAAAGATTAAGATACTATAGGATTAAGGGCAATATGAAAGGGACATTTAATAGGCTCCCATTTACGTAACCTACAATTCCATTTCAAACTTGAACAGAAACAAAACACAACCCTTTCATTGTACTAGACATGTGCATGCTCTCATGCACACTCTCTCTCACAGGTAGGTAGCCGTGTTGGTCTGCCGTAGTCGAAACAAAAAAAAAAATTTTGTTTCGACTTCTCTCACATTCACACACAGGATTATAATTTGCTAGATCATTTTTTACAAGGCTAAATTTACATGATGGCAGAATACGGTATGTTTTACCTGCTTTTATTTACTACAGAATCTAGTTCTCCTACATTTATTACTAAAATGTGGATTCACAGTCATATTGTAGTTTTAAAAGTCACAAAGATGCTAAAACACAAAACCTCAAAGAGCAGAAGTTACAAGACGTACTTGAACTTAATCAGAGTTATTTGATATTTTCCCCTTGCACAAAAGCTATATATACGGAGGCATGAAGAAACTTATTTGCACCATGCACAAGAGTGAGGGAGAAGCATGCCACTCTTAATTTTTTTAATCACGGGATATTTAAGCTCTAGATGCATATCAGCAACGGAAAGATTCTTAAACCACCAAATGCTTGGCAAGGATAACTATTCTAGCCAGCTGTCCATGCAACAAAGTCCTGGTCATGTGCTAATTTCACTTTACACACATCTCTCTCACACACCAAGCATAGGTGATTAATCGCTTAAAATGAATCTGAAAATTGAAAAATCAGTCTCGGGTAATAAACATTATCTTTCAGAAACAACTTACGGGTAATATAGCATTCTAAACATGCTGTCCCTTGCAATCAAGGTATTTCCAATTGTAAAAGCATACAATCCTAGCTGCTCTATAAGGAAATCTATAATCTCAACACTCGTGGCAGGAAGTTCTGCACTTGCTCTGCTCGTTTGGCCAATGGCACTTCCACCCACCCAGTGATGTCATGCAGCAGACTGCTCACCAGTTGATTGCTGCATCTCTCCACCCAGTTCAAATGAAACTGCCTGCCTCTCGGCTTCCAAGAGCTTTTGTGTTGGAAGGAAGGGGATCAAGGAGGAAGCACCTTCCTTGCTAACAGCAGTAATCTGGAACCCTTACAGGGTCTCCAGCACAAAGCAGATGGCCTCCACCTCCCAATGCTCGTCTACCTCCTCGTCTCCCTCTCTCAGGCCAGATCGCTGCCTGGGGTACCAGAGAAACCTGCTGCTGTCACCCGAGGCAAGAGCAGATCAGATGGCGGAGCACAGTCTGTGTGACTCCATTAGCAGACTGACAGGCAGAGCTCAGGAATGCTTCTTCCCAGAGCCAGCCCAACCATGAGGCCAGGCCAGGCAACCGCCCTAGGTGGCAGGATCTCGATGGTGATCTCCCACCCCTTGTTTCTGATGTAGCTCTTCCCTCGCCCCTTCTTCCTTGGCAGGGAGGAAGGCTCCATTTTGGGGTCCACCGCAGGTCCCAAAATGCTTTGGGCTGGCCCTGCTTCTCCCACCCTCCTTATGGCAGGCTGAGAGGGAGAACTCGACAGCTTTGAACCCCACACCCCTCCAGACACACATTCCTAAAGTCTGCATGGAGAACAAGGCTGGCGAAGGGGCACCGCAGGGCCTTTCCAACTCCAGTCTGGAGAAGCAGATACAGAGCCCGACCTATGCTCCACCTCTGCCACACTCCGTTTACAATCCTATTAGCTCAACAGCCATAGGCGCAAGCCTCCATGCCAACTGAAAAACATAAATAGACCCCCCATTTACGAACTAAAAATTTAACCTAAGAGTATTAAAACATCAGGGGCTCTAAATACAAAACACCCCCCCCACTCCCCCAAGCTTGCAAAGGAGCCTTCAACACCTACCAATTAACCCTTTAGTGAAGGCTGAGATCGGCTTCAGCTGCTACCTGGGGGGCAAAGAAAGCTTCTCATCCCGATACTCCCAAGACAAATAAGAGTCCGAGCTGGAAAGCAGAGTCTGCCCCCTCCCCGCGCCTCAAATATCATATTTTATCCCAACAAAGCAATCAACCCCGGGGCTGCAAAATGAGCAGGTTAGCCCTTCCAGCGACGCCTGGCAAAAGCGATACAGGCTGCTACCACAGAAGGGGGGCGAGGATCCCCCAGCCCCCCCCCGACGAAGAGTCTCGCGCAGCGCATCCCTCGCCCCCCTGGACGGAGAGGAGCCCTTGCCCCTCCTGCTCCAGCCCACCACACCTTCAAGAGGAGGGGAGAGCAGCCAGATCCCCCCCCCGCCCCAAGAAAGAAAGAATGCAAGCGATGCTGCTGCTGCTGCTGGGGGGGGCACAGCTACCAGACGGCAGAGCAACAGACCCCCCCCCCCGAAACGCCGCGGTCCCTCTGCGGGCGAAGCAGGCGGGGAGCAGGCGGGGAGGCGGAGCTGGGGCCCCTTCCTCCAAGCCGAGACAAAGCAGGGGACCCCCGCGCCCGCGCATCGGAGAGGGAAGAGCAGAGGCGAGCCCGGACCCCCCCCCGCCCCCCGGCCTCACCCCGCCAGACGCGCCGGCAGCGCCCTCGTCTCCCTCCCGGCTCTTCCGCCTTCCTGCCTGGGCTCCGCAAGGCGGGCGGGCGGAGACGCGGAGCCAGGCCAGCCCCGCCGCCTCCTCCCGTGCTGCGCGCGCCGCTCTGCGCGGCTCTGGGCCCCCTTCTCTCCGCCCGCCCTTCGGACTCTCCTCCCCGAGGGCTCCGCCGCTCTCTGCCGCAGGCGCCCCACGCCCCCTTCCCACGCCCCTTCGCCGGGCCCCGGGGACTCGGCCTGCAGGAGGGAGGCGGCGGGGATGGGGCCCTCTTACTCTGGGGCCCAAGGGTCTTTCGCCCTCCCTCTCTCATCTCAACTGGCTGCCTTTGGTGGCTCACCGCAGGTGCCGAAAGGCTTCGGGCGGCCCTGGAGATGGCCAGGAACTTGGGCGGCTTGAGAAGAGGCTTCGGCTAATTGATGGCGCAGGAGCCAGGGGTGCTTCTGGGTGCCGGGAGCCAAGAGGGCTCGCCTGCGGCTTCCCCAGAAGAGAGGTCTGGTTGGCCACGGGGGGGACAGGGTGCGGGTGGGACGGGCCACCGGCCTGATCCGGCTCTTCTTTCCTTATGCCAAGTCAGATCTAACTGGCAGCCAGTCTCCAGGGCTTCCGACAGGAGTCTCCCCCAGACCCCCTGGAGACGCCAGGATCGCACCTGTGGGCTTCAGCAGGCAAGGCTGACATCCTCTTTCAGTAGAAGTTCTATTTTTAAAAAATCCTCTCTTCCCCACTGTTTCCTCATAGGCCCACCCAATCCTAAACATAAATTAATTAGCTATATCAATATAGCTTCTTCCCCACCCTTTCTCTCTTCCCCTTTAAAAATTCCTTCATTTTCACTTTCTCTATGAAGGACCAACCCTGGCCACATCCTATGGATTTCAGTGAGGCTTCTGTTTCCCCTACAACCTCTTTTTGTAAAGCATCCATTCCTACTTTTCTCACAACGAATCAGCAAGCCATATGTACATCCTATTGATTTGAATGGAATATTTTCACCGCAGACAGGCTGGCTAACAAGTGGAATCTGACACATACTTACCCTGCAGTCAGTCCTGCTGAATTCTATAGGGCTTATTTCAGCTGAATTTCAGCTGGAGCAAAGTAGCAGACAGCAGAAGATAGCAGGGTGGGCACATTTCTTTGCAAAAATCCACTGATTTATGTGTAAGACAGCAGAATAGTAGGTGTTGGTTTTTTAAATAAAAGCAATGACTTTGTTCTTCAGGGAGAAATTGGCAGGAGGATTCATCAGCCAGAATTCCCACCTTAAAACACACCAAGTGCTATTGGAAAACATTTGAAACATTGCCAAAGAAAATGGCAAAATTGATTATTTAACTGGTCTTTAGGGACATGAGCTACGTTATGCCATACGGAACTATAGCACTAGAATTCAAGTCAGCGTGGAAATTCATGCCACATGAAGACACCATGAGTAAGGGTTTTTTAAATTAACCCTTTTCCTTCTAAAGACCAATATGGTCCTGGGCTGATTAAGAAAAACACCTTAATGGGATGCTTTACTTTTATTCATCTACATCAGTGACAATGAGTAGGATCAATACAGTATGCTTTTTATTTTTTAAAAAATAGTAGTGATGGTGAAAATGCAGAAGATATGTAATAAACAGTTTCAGAGGGAGGCAGCTCTTTGTCACTTACAACAATGGAAAACCCACAGCTACAGATAAAATGGGAGCAGTCTCTTTATCCTCAGTGGCCACATGGCCATGAAATTCCTGTGTCTTGCGCTGTTTGAGCAGATATATACATCACCACCCCCTGCTCTTTCCCCCTGCAATTGGCCAAGCAGAATCTGAAGACTGAGAAGCGCCCCCCCCCCCCGCCGCAAGCCCCATAGCAATGCAACTACCTTCTGCCACCTTTTGTTCCTCTTTTTGCCTACAGATATTGTATAACTGTAGCATAAGCAACAAGAGTTTACAGAGTGCAATTCTTCAACACACAAACAAAAGGGGGATCAGGATAGGTTTATTCCTGTCTGTTTTTTGGGGGGTGATTATGTACTTTTTGGACAAAATAAAATAATTATGGGAGACTAATATTCAAGCAAGTACATATATGGGTGCTGCTTAAATCTTCATTTTTTTCTCTTGTAACACTCTCAAAATGTTCAACTCTACAGAATAATATCATTATTGCTGGTCCATTTTAAACAGTTTCAGAGGGGCACCAGCCCCTCAATTTTACCTGTTTGTATCAGCAACAATTGTAGATATTTTTTTCTTGAGACAAAATGTATTTGTTTCTTCATCTTTCCAGGTAGTCACCATCTTCATGACGAAGCAGTAAGTAGCCACTTCTCTATAGATAGCTGTGCAACAATTAAATATTCTTATTTAGTGTGTACAGAGGACAAAGAAAAATGTAACACATTTAATTGTCTGACATTACTAAATATGGAAGAACAATAGCATGAAGTTAAGGATATTACTTGGTTCAGGGCAACCTTCCAAAGAAGCCCACAAAAGTTATGGACCCATAAATGTTTTTAGTAATTGCTGCCCTTGAGACTGACCCAGAAACTCCAGCGGGTGCAGAATGCCGCAGCGAGACTCCTTACGGGGTCCTCGCTGCGAGATCACATTCATCCGGTGCTATACCAGCTGCACTGGCTCCCGGTGGAGTACAGGATCAGGTTTAAGGTGCTGGTTTTAACCTTCAAAGCCCTATACGGCCTAGGACCCTCGTATCTACGGGACCGCCTCTCCTGGTATGCCCCACAGAGGAACTTACGGTCCTCAAATAAAAACATCTTGAAGGTCCCAGGCCTCAGAGAGGTTAGGCTGGCCTCAACTAGAGCCAGGGCTTTTTCGGCTGCGGCTCCAACCTGGTGGAACGCTCTGTCACAAGAGACAAGGGCCCTGCAGGACTTGACATCTTTCCGCAGGGCCTGCAAGACAGAGCTGTTCCACCAGGCCTTTGGTTGGGGCACAGCCTGACTCCCTCCTTTGGCAATCCTTACAATACTTTAGTTTATGGTTGCCATCAATTCTGATTTTAATTAATTCTTATGATGTTTTTATAATGTTGCACTATTTTAGTGTTGTTAGCCGCCCTGAGCCCGGCTTCGGCTGGGGAGGGCGGGATATAAATAAAATTTTTTATTATTATTATTATTATTTGCAGGAAAACAACCCCCCACGAGCCAGATGATGCTTGCAAAGCTGAATCTCCAGAGGTGCTCAAACTAAAACAAATTAAGCTGGCAGCAGAGCCATGGGGAAAATAAACACTGGATCAGAGCAACAGCAGAAAGACGAGAGGAGTTTCAAAGTACACCGGGAACTGCATTATTTATTGTATGGGTCTTTGTGCCTCTAAGAGGAAAACAGGATAAGCACTTCCAAAATAAATTTGAGCAGTTTTGCTTCAAAGCATTTGCTCTTGATGTGTGTGTGTGTGTGTGTGTGCGCACCCACCATTACCTTTTGGTAAAAAAGGAGCCAGAACACTGATTGCATTCAAAAGCAGTAAGTTGGCAATGCCAATAAATTGATCGAACAACATGGCAATTCCTTCTTCTAAAAGATGCAGCGAGCACTTTCTAATGTGTGTTGTTAAATATTGGTTACATCTGCACTGTGTAAGCGCTTCAGCAAAAGTGGGAGTGAATGATATTATGCAACCCTCAGCAGATGTTCTTTTCACTCCTGGAGTCAATATGGTACTGGCAAGTGCTGCCACATTGACAGGCCTGGACAGCAAAGCTCTTTGTTCCACAATGCACAGCACAGGCTTCATTCTTATGCTCCTGGCAACGAGAGAGAATGCCTTCATCCCTGAAGAAGCTGAAAGGGAAACTTGGGAGGCTTTGAAAGGGTGAATAAACACATGCAATGGACTTAGAAGAATAAAATATAGATCAGCAACACGCACACCTGTTGCAAGCTATTTGCGTTACAATCCTGCACACCCTTTGACTTGGGAGCAAGCCTACTGAAAATGGAAGTTTCAAGAACACATAAAAGGAGCCCAGCTGGATCAGACTAAATAAAGGTTCATCTAGTACTGCCTGGCGTGCTCTGGTCCATGGGGTCACGAAGAGTCGGACACGACTAAACAACAACAACAGTACTGCATCCTGCTTCCCCAAGAAACGCTAATCAGAAGGCATCAAGGGCAGGAAAGGAAACGGCCATGTCTGCTGTGGCTAACCAGTGCCTGAGACTCCAAAGCCTGCCCCTTCTAGAGGTTCTATATAGTTGTTTCTTTCTCCACATCCAGCCACCTTAGTTAATGGCCATTACCATTAACTCAATGGGGCCATTACCATTAACTCAATGGGGCAACTCAATCCATTAATTTTGTAGTTTGAGTAACTATTCCAAACCATTCATTCCCCTGGGTGACCCCAAGTTCAATAATAATAATAATAATAATAATAATAATAATAATAATTTATTATTTATACCCCGCCCATCTGGCTGGGCCTCCCCAGCCACTCTGGGCGGCTTCCATAAAAACCAAAAATACAATAAAATATCACACGTTAAAAACTTCCCTGAACAGGGCTGCCTTAAGATGTCTCCTGAATGTCAGGTAGTTGTTTATCGCCTTGACATCTGCTGGAAGGGTGTTCCACAGGGCGGGCGCCACTACCGAGAAGGCCCTCTGCCTGGTTCCCTGTAGCTTTGCTTCTCACAATGAGGGAACCGCCAGAAGGCCCTCGGCGCTGGACCTCAGCGTCCGGGCAGAATGATGGGGGTGGAGACGCTCCTTCAGGTATACTGGACCGAGGCCGTTTAGGGCTTTAAAGGTCAGCACCAACACTTTGAATTGTGCTCGGAAACGTACTGGGAGCCAATGCAGGTCTTTCAAGACCGGTGTTATATGGTCTCGGCGGCCGCTCCCAGTCACCAGTCTAGCTGCCGCATTCTGGATTAGTTGTAGTTTCCGAGTCACCTTCAAAGGTAGCCCCACGTAGAGCGCATTGCAGTAGTCCAAGCGGGAGATAACCAGAGCATGCACCACTCTGGCGAGACAATCCGCAGGCAGATAGGGTCTCAGCCTACGTACCAGATGGAGCTGGTAAACAGCTGCCCTGGACACAGATTTGACCTGTGCCTCCATGGACAGCTGTGAGTCCAAAATGACTCCCAGGCTGCGCACCTGGTCCTTCAGGGGCACAGTTACCCCATTCAGGACCAGGGAATCCTCCACACCTGCCCGCCTCCTGCCCCCCAAAAACAGTACTTCTGTCTTGTCAGGATTCAACCTCAATCTGTTAGCCGCCATCCATCCTCCAACCGCCTCCAGACACTCACACAGGACCTTCACCGCCTTCACTGGTTCTGATTTAAAAGAGAGGTAGAGCTGGGTATCATCCGCATACTGATGAACACCCAGCCCAAACCTCCTGATGATCTCTCCCAGCGGCCGCATGTAGATGTTGAAAAGCATGGGGGAGAGGACAGAACCCTGAGGCACCCCACAAGTGAGAGCCCAGGGGTCTGAACACTCATCCCCCACCACCACTTTCTGAACACGGCCCAGGAGGAAGGAGCGGAACCATTGTATAACAGTGCCCCCAGCTCCCAGCCCCTCAAGACGGTCCAGAAGGATGCTATGGTCGATGGTATCGAACGCCGCTGAGAGATCCAGCAGAACTAGGAAACAGCTCTCACCTTTGTCCCTAGCCCGCCGGAGATCATCAACCAGTGCGACCAAGGCAGTTTCAGTCCCATGATGAGGCCTGAATCCCGACTGAAAGGGATCCAAATGGTCCGCTTCTTCCAGGCGTGCCTGGAGTTGTTCGGCAACCGCTCGCTCAATCACCTTGCCCAGGAATGGAAGATTTGAGACTGGGCGATAGTTGGCCATCGTGGCCGCATCTAAAGATGGTTTTTTAAGAAGCGGTTTAATAACCGCCTCTTTCAGCGGGTCTGGAAAGGCTCCCTCAGAGAGGGAAGCATTCACCACCCCACGAAGCCCATCGCCCAGCCCTTCCCGGCTTGCTTTTATTAGCCAGGATGGGCAAGGATCCAGGAGACAGGTGGTTGGTTTCACTCGTCCAAGCAGCCTGTCCACATCCTCGGAGGTAACGGATTGGAATTGATCCCACTCAACTTGACCAGACAGTTCTAGTTCTTTGGGATAGAGGAATGTCTATTGGCTTTCTCCACACCACACATAAATTTATAAACCCGTTAATCCCCATTGTAGACATCTTTTTTTCCAAGCTGAAAAAACACAAAGCCCAGCCTTTGGCAACCTGGTGCCCTCCCATTCCCATCATGTGTTATGCTGCCTCTTTTAATAGTAGTGTTCCTTGATTTTTATTTTTCTGCTGTTTTTCAGGGATTTCTTAAGATGCAATTCAGCGGTGGAGGAAAAAACCACAGTTCTCAGACCTGTGATAATAGATCCAATACAAAATAGTAGAAAGCACATGACAAAAGTGTGGATGGAGCGTAACTTAAGCCCCCTTTCTTTCAAAGGGACTTACTGTAAGTCACCACTTTAGCTGGGCTGGAACCTTTGCCATTCACAGCTCAAATCACCATCAAGTTTATGTGGTAGGAGAGCTATCAGCCAGGTATGAATGGCATTAGAAAAGTTGTGTGGGAAAGCTTCAAGGCTCACATCTCTTTTACTTAGATCAAGCATTATTACTCACTCACTTTAATTACCTGGCCTAGATTGTCATACAACACACCCACAGCCTAAGGGAGAAAATACACACTTGTTAATAAAGTCAGCCATGAAGATCTCTCACTGCAATAGACAAGGCTTCATTATGTAATAGAGAACTGTAAAAGATGTGAAACTGAACAAATATTTTAAAAAGCAAGAAAAGACAGGAGGAATGAAACCAGGAAAAATAACAGTACTATTATGTATGTGCACAGAAAGAGTAACAAAGTCTAGCTTTGGTAATATACTATTTAAGAGTTCTGGACAGAATGTTAAAAATAAACGTACACATACATGACAACAGATAGAAATTAATTTCCCTAATATCTAAATTTAAATTGCCTTGGAGCAATAATGAAACTATAGGGATGCTAATTACTCAAGCAGTCAAATAATTTTTTATATATTTTCAAATAACCTTTGCAGCAACTGCTATGCTACAAAGTAGGCCAACATTTTAATTCCTGCACTTTGCAGGTTCAGACATGAGATGAAGATTGGCACAGAATGGTAGTAACTCAATGGTGGAGCGTATGTCTTGCATGCAGAAAACTTTCTCCAGGGATGATGCGAAGCATAGTTCAAAAGATCTGCAGGAACACACTAACACACATACGCTACTTGGCTCTCAGGCCTCTTTCCTAGCATTGTGTTTGCTAGCTGAGCAACTCCATCAAAGAGTGAACGCCCCCCCAATTCCTCAATTTAATCCCTGGCATCTCCAGTTTAGAGCATTTTATGGGAAAGGCTTGCACTGGAGACCAAAGAAAGTGGCTGCCAATCAAAAGTAGGCCACAGTTCACACAAACCAGTGATAGCCCTTCCTCTTGGTTCATGTGGGAACCAATGACACTGCAAGCAATAGCCTCCAGAAGATCAAAAGAGACTACGAGGCTCTCGGCAGGAAATTGAAGCAACTAAATGCACAAATTGTCATCTCATCTGTCCTCCCAGTTGAACGACGTGGCCCAGGGAGAGAGGGGAAAATAGTGGAAGTGAACAGCTGGCTTCGCAAATGGTGTAAACAGGAACGGTTTGGATTCTTAGATCACGGACTGCAGTTTCTTGAAGATGGACTTCTGGCAAGTGATGGGCTGCACCTCACAACGGTTGGGAGAAATGTTTTTGCCAAAAATCTCAGAAACCTCATCAGGAGGGCTTTAAACTGACTAATGTGGGGGAGGGAGACAGTGCTCCTGAAGGTAGGAGTCTATCAATTAATGAAGATGATCATCCAAATGTCATAGACCAAATGGAGCAAACAGCACGCGGACCTAGTGGTGGGAGGAAAAAATCATTAAATAAGAGACACGGGGGAATGATTAATGGACTTCAATGTCTGTACACTAATGCGCAAAGCATGGGAAATAAACAAGATGAGCTTGAGCTTTTGGTACAGCAAACTAAATATGACATAATAGGCATCACTGAAACCTGGTGGGATAAGTCCCACGATTGGAATGTAATAATGGGGGGATACAATCTATTTCAGAGAAACAGACCAGACAAGAAAGGAGGAGGAGTGGCGTTATATGTCAGGGATGTGTATACCTGTGAAGAGATCCAAGATTTAGCTCCTCAAAGCCAAAGTGAGAGCATTTGGGTCAAAATTAAGGGAGAGAAGAATAACAGAGACCTCATTGTGGGAGTTTACTATAGATCCCCAAGCCAAACGGAGGACATAGATGATGCCTTCCTGGAACAGATGGCCAAGCATGCAAAAGGAAGGGAGATAGTAGTAATGGGGGACTTCAATTACCCGGATATTTGTTGGACGTCAAACTCAGCCAAGAGCATAAGGTCAAACAGATTCCTCACTGGCCTTGCAGACAACTTCATTGTCCAGAAAGTGGGAGAAGCAACAAGAGGAACAGCCATTTTAGATCTGGTCCTAACCAATGTTGATGACCTGGTTAGTGGGGTAGACGTGGAAGGATCATTAGGCGCGAGTGATCATGCTCTTCTGAAGTTTACTATACAGCGGAAAGGAGCAGCCAAGCATACTAGGACTCAATTTCTTGACTTTAAGAAAGCCGACTTCATAAAACTTAGGGAAGTGCTAGGTGAGATCCCATGGACAACAATACTAAAAGGAAAGGGAGTTCATGATGGCTGGAAGTTTGTTAAGAGGGAGATACTAAAAGCACAACGTCAGGCAATACCAATGAGACGGAAACATGGAAGGTGCCTAAAGAAGCCAGGGTGGCTATCTAAAGAACTTTTAACTGAATTAAGATTAAAAAAGGATGTGTACAAAAAATGGAAAAGGGGGGAAACCACCAAAGAGGAATTCAAACAAATAGCCAGCACGTGTAGACACAAAGTCAGAAAAGCTAAAGCACAGAATGAACTCAGGCTTGCTAGAGAGGTTAAAAGCAACAAAAAAGGCTTTTATGGGTATGTTCGTAGCAAAAGGAAGAACAAAGAAACAATGGAGTCACTCAGAGGAGAAGATGGTGAAATGCAAACAGGGGACACAGAAAGGGCTGAACTACTCAATGCCTTCTTTGCCTCAGTCTTCTCCGATAAAGAAAACAATGCCCGACCTGAAGAATTTGGAGCAAATGATTCAGCAAAGGAAACACAGCCCAGAATAACTAAGGAGATAGTACAAGAATATTTGGCTAGTTTAGATGTATTCAAGTCTCCAGGGCCAGATGAACTGCATCCAAGAGTATTAAAAGAACTGGCAGATGTGATCTCAGAACCACTGGCAGTCATCTTTGAGAATTCCTGGAGAACAGGCGAAGTCCCGGCAGACTGGAGGAGGGCAAATGTTGTCCCTATTTTCAAAAAGGGGAAAAGAGAGGACCCAAATAATTACCGCCCAGTCAGTCTGACATCAATAGCAGGGAAGATTCTGGAGCAGATCATTAAGCAAACAATCTGTGAGCACCTAGAAAGGAATGCTGTGATCACCAATAGTCAGCATGGATTTCTGAAAAATAAGTCATGTCAGACTAACCTGATCTCGTTTTTTGACAGAATTACAAGCCTGGTAGATGAAGGGAACGCAGTGGATGTAGCCTACCTTGATTTCAGCAAGGCATTTGACAAGGTGCCCCATGATATTCTTGTAAAGAAGCTGGTAAAATGCGGTCTTGACTATGCTACCACTCAGTGGATTTGTAACTGGCTGACTGACCGAACCCAAAGGGTGCTCATCAATGGTTCCTCTTAGAATCATAGAATCATAGAATCATAGAGTTGGAAGAGACCACAAGGGCCATCGAGTCCAACCCCCTGCCAAGCAGGAAACACCATCAGAGTACTCCTGACATATGGTTGTCAAGCCTCTGCTTAAAGACCTCCAAAGTAGGAGACTCCACCACACTCCTTGGCAGCAAATTCCACTGTCGAACAGCTCTTACTGTCAGGAAGTTCTTCCTAATGTTTAGGTGGAATCTTCTTTCTTGTAGTTTGGATCCATTGCTCCGTGTCCGCTTCTCTGGAGCAGCAGAAAACAACCTTTCTCCCTCCTCTATGTGACATCCTTTTATATATTTGAACATGGCTATCATATCACCCCTTAACCTCCTCTTCTGCAGGCTAAACATGCCCAGCTCCCTTAGCCGTTCCTCATAAGGCATCGTTTCCAGGCCTTTGACCATTTTGGTTGCCCTCCTCTGGACACGTTCCAGTTTGTCAGTGTCCCTCTTGAATTGTGGTGCCCAGAACTGGACACAGTACTCCAGGTGTGGTCTGACCAGAGCAGAATACAGTGGCACTATTACTTCCCTTGATCTAGATGCTATACTCCTATTGATGCAGCCCAGAATTGCATTGGCTTTTTTAGCTGCCGCGTCACACTGTTGGCTCATGTCAAGTTTGTGGTCAACCAAGACTCCTAGATCCTTTTCACATGTACTGCTCTCAAGCCAGGTGTCACCCATCTTGTATTTGTGCCTCTCATTTTTTTTGCCCAAGTGCAATACTTTACATTTCTCCCTGTTAAAATTCATCTTGTTTGTTTTTGCCCAGTTCTCTAATCTGTCAAGGTCGTTTTGAAGTGTGATCCTGTCCTCTGGGGTGTTAGCCACCCCTCCCAGTTTGGTGTCATCTGCAAATTTGATCAGGATGCCCTTGAGTCCATCATCCAAGTCGTTGATAAAGATGTTGAATAAGACCGGGCCCAAGACAGAACCCTGTGGCACCCCACTAGTCACTCTTCTCCAGGATGAAGAGGAACCATTGATGAGCACCCTTTGGGTTCGGTCAGTCAGCCAGTTACAAATCCACTGAGTGGTAGCATAGTCAAGACCGCATTTTACCAGCTTCTTTACAAGAATATCATGGGGCACCTTGTCAAATGCCTTGCTGAAATCAAGGTAGGCTACATCCACTGCGTTCCCTTCATCTACCAGGCTTGTAATTCTGTCAAAAAACGAGATCAGGTTAGTCTGACATGACTTATTTTTCAGAAATCCAATACATCCTCTTGATCCTGGAGAAGAGTGACTAGTGGGGTGCCACAGGGTTCTGTCTTGGGCCCGGTCTTATTCAACATCTTTATCAACGACTTGGATGATGGACTCAAGGGCATCCTGATGGTGTTTCCTGCTTGGCAGGGGGTTGGACTCGATGGCCCTTGTGGTCTCTTCCAACTCTATGATTCTATGATTCTAAGTTCAAGTTAGAACTGCTCCACCCATTTAAAATCTCCTGTAATGTAGCCAATTAACCCTTCAGATGCAAGCACTTCTCAGAGTTGGCTTTTTATTTTATTTTCAGTGATAGGTCGGTCATGTAACCTAGAATGCATGATATTAAGAATATATTTATTTATACCCCGCTGCCATTTTCCCCTGACAAGAATGAAAGCAACTTACAGATAGAAACAAGAACCACTAAAAACATGCAAAAGAAAAATATCTGAAAAACAATTAAACATGGATACAATTAAAAACTATGTACTTTCTTATTAATACTTAATCAGTACATCTTCAATTCCGTTCAGAGCCCCTGATGAGTGCCGAAGAAACAAGTGCCAAATGCAAGACGCTGAGGCAAATGGAAGGAGCTACCTGCCACCCTGGAAAAAAAACACTGGAAGGTATGGCACAAACCCAAGACACGCCCAGGACGGGCCTGGAGTCGTCCTACTCTCATCCAAGGAGGAGCATTCATGGTACTGTACGTGGATCGTTAGAGGATAGTGGTCAGTGTCGGACGAGGATCCGAGAGACCAGGAGTCATAGCTGCACTCAGCCATGAAGCGCACACGGGCCAGTCTCTGCCTCTCAGCCTAATTTACCCCACAGGGTTGTTGTGGGGATTAAATGAGCGGAGAACCATGTATACCACCTTGAGCTCCTTGCAGGAAAAGATGCGATAGAAATGTAAAATGTATCTATTGGGCCCTTCTCTGGAGAAGCCTTCCTTCAAATGCTGCCTCAGCTGAGGCATATGTCAGTTTTATAGTGCCTGGAGAAAGGAGATGGAGCGGCCTTTGTAGCCATCAGTGGATTTCCAGCAAGGAGATGTTAGTGGAAAAGATGAGAGAAGCAGCTGGAGCCCTGGTAGAAGACCTACTAAGGAACAGATGGTGGTTATTATGTCCTATGTAAAACCACAAAATTCAAAGAAGGTGTACTTTCTTTTTCCCATGACTGTATTCGCCCTCTCAGGGGGATTAGTGGGCTTAGGGCAAAAGGAATGGAGAACCATTTCCTATAAAGGCTGAAATAAAGAGTAAGAAAATAGATGAAGGAAAACCATGTTAGCTGAAGAAGGAATCTCTACTCAGCGAGGCAGGCAAAGGGAGGGGGAAGAGTAGGAAGAATACAGCACTTCCACGGATTCTAGGCCCCGTCTTGCCTAATCCATGGTTGTGGTGGAGGCCTCACACATGCCATTGAGAATGACCATACACATCATTGGAGAATCCTTTAAGCAAGTGAAGTAAAAAACTAATTTGACATGGCACAGCATGTCCATATTTGAAAACAGCTAGCTCAGCTATATTTTGAACCACAGGGCAGGTTCCTCCAAGGGCCAGGAGGACCCCAGTCTTCCAAATAACCAAGGTGCCTGCATTGGAGCCTTTGCGCAAGGAGGAAAAAGGGCACTGACGGGACAGCTGCACACAGACCTGCAGTGTGCTCCTGAGAGACTATCCATGCAACGCCACACCTTCATTTTCATGGCAAAAGAAAGGTAGCATGCAAATGTACAAGCAGCTAATTATGCATTAATTTTTTGCCATATGTATGCATGCAACTTTTAGAGAAGAGGATTCAACTTATTTTCCAGCCGAGGGCCTCATTTCCTCATGAGCAACCACCTGGGGGCTGCTTGTGGTGGGCAGGGCCAAAGGAGGTGAGAAACAGTGTGATTTTTACATTTGTACAGTAGGCTACACCACACAGCTCTGCATCCAGGCAAGCAAGAGGCTGATTTTTACCATTCAAGAACATGCAAAAGCACTTGAGGAGGGAGTGCAGCAGGGCTGGTGAGAAATGTGGAACGGGGAGGGCTGCGTGGCTTGAGTAGAGTCCCAATGGCCGAGGCCTAGGAAGGCACAACTGACCCCCCAGGCCTAAGGTTCCCCACTTCTGCTTTAATATTTATTTATTTATTTATTTAAAGGCAGAAAAAGGGAGTATAAGATTCAACCACAACAGGATTTTCATATTCAGTTTTACAGCGGTAGGTTTTTCTAGTCTACCTAAACGTTTACATACAAAAAAGTTATGAATTTTTTTTATTAAACCTCTGTACAGAAGCATCAATATGTATGTACAGCAAGTTGAAATATGGGACATTACTAAAAAGAAAGAAGAAAGAAGGTAGTACTAAAAAAAATTTGACCCACATAAATTACTTATAAAACTCTTCAAAAAGGGCAGGGATAATTGTGAAACAACCCCTGATTATTCCCATTTCATTGCTACAATTTTTCTATTTTAAATGAAGGGGAAACCATGTAAAAGGTTGAGAACCTTTTAAAAACTAGTGAGAATAAACTGGTTTACAGTGATGCAGAAAGCACAGACAAAATCCTGCAGTTGCCGCTGCTCTAACTTCACAAGTCAAACAGGGTCAGAAAGATTAACTCATATTCAGGAAACATTTTCAGAAAAGTTAACTCACTTGGTAGCACTTTCTTGTGTTAGCAGAAACATTGGTTTTAGGCAGCAACAGGCCCTGAAGTCAAAATGGAAGCTCTGTACACTGCACTTTTTAAAACAAGTAACATAATTATAGGAGGAACAAAGCAGGAGCTTTCCATGCGTCTGTTCTTACTTGGTCATTATTTATAAAGTAAGTACAGAGTAGTATCCAAAGTTGATTGGCCAGTCAGTTTCTTTTGGGTGCAACCGTGCTGCAGTAGTAATAGGACACCTAGGAGGAAGCCTTCTTGCTTTTCTGCTGGTTCCTAGGAGAGTTCTTTAGCACACTTCTTATTCGGAGGTAAATCCCAGTAGATTCAGCCATATTGTCAAATTCAAAAGGTGTTATCCCAGCAGCGAACTTGCTCATGTCAGGGACAGGGCTGGCATTTTTGGACACCTCAGCACTGATGACCACAGGAGAGTCACTGTGGCTTACCCTGGACACTGAGGTTGAGGGGCAGTTCTCAACACTGCCTTCAGAATCCATGGGATTCGGTTCTTCGTTGTCTGTCAAATCAATCAGTTCATCACCTGAAATCTGTTTCTTTTCAGACTCTTCTGCTTTGAGTACCTGTTCACTGTTGTCTGAAGTCCCAAGTTCCAATACATCCAGCTTCTTGCATGTTATTTCTTCTGGGGAAATGTCTGACTCAATTCGAGACGGTGATGAGGCTACAGAGTTTCCTGTTAAAGGATTCTCTCCAGGTATGTCAGAGTCACTGTTTGCACTATCTGCTTGCTCCAGGGCTGCCCAAATGAGGCGCTGCTGCTCCTCAAGCTCTTCCAGAGTCAAAGTGTCTTCATCCATAGCAGAGCCCTCTGCTCTCAGTGGAGCAGAATCACTGGAAGGAGTCAAAGGTGGAGTATCACGGGTAACTGGTAGGGGAATACATGGAGGAAGCCGGGGAGGGGTAATGTTGGGGGGAGTACAAGGAGGGGTCCCACGTGGCAATGGGGGAGGAGTGGCGTTCAGTGGTGACCCTGGAGGCAGTGGAGGTTGGAACTGGAAGCTATCATAACCAGGAGAACTGTGTGGAGCTTCAAAGTCTGAAATCAGAAAAAGAGCAACTGTTAGTAAGCATCCCTATCCCTAGCTTGTTTTCAATGGAAGCTGGTATACAGGTATGGTGGATCATAATTTTTAATAGGGATGGGAAGAAGGAAGTTTTAAAGCTATTTTATGAACTATATTTATTGCACAGGTTTATTAGTATTGAAAGGCTTACCAGAATCCATCTCCATGTCAGCTGATGATACTTCAGCACTGTTTCCTTTCTGTCTTTTTGGATGATGAGCGTTCTGGTGAGATGAAGATCTTTTATTGCTGGACTTTGGGCTTGACTAAAGAAGCATCACAAAGGAACAAGAGAGATTAAGAGTATTCAACATGATTATGAAGATACATTCATGGAAGGTGCTCATGTGCTCTGTGGGCCTCACAGGGTCACTTTCTCTGAGCTTTCAATGTTTATTTTTTTAAGCATTTAAACAAAGGCAATTTCCATCCCTTTTCCTTACTGCTTCTGACTTCCAGAAGTCTGGCCAATGATTCTAAAGGTACCAAAAGAACAGGAAAACACTTGGAAATTTATATACTGTACACTGCTTGGATTTAGGTTTGTTTTAAAATGTATGTATGTATGTATTGCTATTTTGCAAAATAAATACTAAGAACTGCCTCCAGCATTCTCTGTCTGCTAGCATAAAGCTCTTGCACTAGCAGATGGGCAAGTTTTAATGTTGCATAACCAAGGAATCTATTGTGCAGCACATTATCAGCAACCTGCTGGGAACACTCTCTTGCACAACATTTTGCTGGTGCAAAACATTACATCAGCAGAACAAGTATTCCTCTAACTTATGCTACACTGGATTCCACTACACTGGATGCAACCCTAAATTTAAATCTGCCCACTAATATTTCTGGTTATAGAACTGCACACTCTTTATTCACATTATCATAGGTGGTTAAAATGGTTCGAAAGAGTTCAAAGCAACCAACTGCCGTATTTTGAAAATATGTTCCCATCAGGGACCCTAGCTCTTATGTGATTTATGTTAACAGATTTCAATAACTCCTATTGCACTCTTCAACCCTGAAAGGGTTCCTAGAGACAGGCTAATGGAAAAGTAACTAATTGAAACTAATGAACAAAATATGACATAAAGACACCAGAAGACAAGTATCAAACATGGCAACAATCTACAGAAATGTACACCTATACATGTTCCTCTGACCTATGTATGCTTTTTACTATCATAAATTAGAGAATTCTATGCAGAACTAGAAATATGATTGTTAACTGGAAACATCAATACACACAGCTTTCACAAGCACATTTAAATATAGTCACCGAATGATAGGTAGAAAGATAGTGGGCAAAGATATCCTTCTGCTGACTGGGCTGAAGGGGTACGGAACCAAACATCCTCCATTCCTGCAGGAATATAAATACATGGCTATCAGTAAAAGAAGATGCTGATCAACGTGCAGGACTAGAAAACTTGCTTGCATATATGTGTTTAGCAAAAAGAGGAAGAAAGCAAAGAATGAACTGTAAGAAAAATATTTAATAAATGTGTATTCCAAACACAGAATTTACAACAGGTGAGGACATAATATATCAATACAAATTAAAAAGAAGACAATACAGCTTAGAATATAAAAACATTGGGAGCTGAAATACCAAGCTAGTGTTAAAAAGTAGAACAGACTAAAATGCACATGAAAGGTCTGCATGAAAGAAAGCAAAGAGGAAACCCTCCTCGGGAAGGGAGTTCCAAAGTTGAGGAACCACTGTCCAAAGGCCCAGTCCATGGTACCCACCAACCAGATCTGCATTAATGGTGGGCCAGAGGAGAGGGCCTTTGGGGACCATCTCAAGGCCAGGGCAGTTAGCTGTGTTGCTCTGCCGTAGTCAAAACAAAAATTTAAAAAATTCCTTCCAGTAGCACCTTATAGACCAACTATGTTTGTTCTTGGTATGAGCTTTTGTGTGCATGCACACTTGTTCAGATACAGGCCAGGGCAGTTCATGTGGAAGCAGGGAGTCCCTCCAAATAAATTTTGAAAGGACTGTCAGATACAGATAACGTGTAAAAGAAATTCGTATGTCACTCTTTGGAGGAAGGAGGTGATGAAAGTGTAAAACTAGTCACTTACATCTGTTACTCCATTCGGAGTGGACATATTAAAACCTGGATAGTTTATCAACTTAGAGACATCATAAGTGACACGCCAATTCTGTTGGTAATATTCTTCTGCCTCTGTTTCACCACCAGGAGATGCTGTAACAAAACACCACAAATAGTTACTGATACTATTGACAAAAGAGGACTTGGCACATATAATGGTGAGCTCGGGTTGCTTCTAACCACTTTGACAACAGGGTGCTGGAATGCACAGATTCTGTGATAAGAAGCAAAACAACATTGTATAATTAATCACAAAAGAAACAACCAGTCATTTTTTATGCACCACATATTCAGAACTGAAAAATTTAGCACCACTCCACCAGAACCCCAAGATAAACCACCCAAGCTTGGGTTATGGTACTTATTTAAGGTTGTAGTCAATGCTAGTCCTACTCAGAAAAGACCCATTAAAATTAATGAACATGACTTAGGCGCACTCATTCCAACAGGTCTACTCTGAGTAGGACTTCATTGGCTACAAATCTAGCAATTAAGTCCAACTCCCCACAATGCAGGAATCTCAATCAATGCATCCATAGATGGTTCCAATGAATTTTAGTAACAATGGAACTTTTTCTGAAAACACGGGGGTGCCCTAAGCCACACACTCGTCTTATCACACATATAGTAACTGTTTATTATCGTATTTGGACTTACCATCCACCCCAAACAATCCCAGGGGGAGGGGTGTTTCAGGTTTCAAATAAATACAATGTACATTAAAATCAGAAAATAAAATGAGAAAAACAACCAATATTAGAACAACAGCACATAAAAGAGGAGAGACATCTACTCAACCAAAGCACTGGGTAAAAAGGTGTGTATTGACGAAGTGTTGAAAATCTTATGTGTCGTTCCAACAGCTTAAATTGGGCTCCGCAGTGGGCTGATAACCAGTGCAGATCTTTCAAGGCCAGCCAGAATGTGTATACATCCACTTGCAGCTTCACTAGTGTGTTCTGCACTAGCTGCAGCTTCCGAATGATCTTTAAGGGTAGCCTGACATGGACTGGGAAGTGACCATGGATCACTGTGATAAGTTATCCCTATCAAGGAACAGCATAACACTGGGTCTCAAATGACATAGAAGGGTAACGTAGTACCCACCAAGCTACACTCTGGTTCTTCCAAGGGAGTACATGCATCTCCCTACTGCTGAACTTTAGAATTGACAACAGATATTACTTTCATGTCTGGATTCGGCTTCAATTTATTGGTTCACACCCAGCCCTTCATTACCTCCAGGCAATGCTCAAACACCTGAACTGGCACTCCTGACTCAGATGGAACATGGAAATTGAGATGGGTGTCATCAGCACACTTGACATTTCACTCCAAACGGCCTGGTGACATCTACCAGTGACTTCATATGGATGTTAAAAATCACAGGGGACAAGAGACTGACCGCCCCCCCGGGAACCCCACTAGTGAGCTCAGTGTGCTGAGTAATAGTCCCCCATTGCTGCTGTCTAAAATCGGCCTTGAAGGTAGGAATGGAATCACTGTACAACAGTGCCCCCAATTTCCAACCCACAAGTCATTTGAGAAGGATGCTGTGGTCAACAGTATTGAAGTCAAAAAGAATCAACAAGGTTGCACTACCCAGGTCCTTTCCCAAGAAACCAGGCCGGCCAAGGTAGTTTCAATGCCTTGAATTGAATTGAGTCCAGATAATCTAATGGTATTACAGAATTTCCATTATTATTGGAAAGAATCAATAGGCAAACATCTCATATAACAGGCTGTAACAATAAACAACACTATTTTAACTATTTTTTTTACAGTCAGAAACCAGAAAGGTGGAACACTTTTCAAAGTCAAAAGCCAAATAGTGGACAGGTATCCTCTTATTACGAAAAAATAAAACACATTTGCAGTAAGGTAATGAGGGCCGTTCTCACCACTAAACTTACCTTTTCCATCATAGAGTGTTAGTCCAGATTTTTCCATTTCTGCCTCCTTGAGCCAACCTGGGGGATAGCCCAGTTGCCGCATTCGATAGATGAAAGGAGGAAGAGTCTTATCAGTGACACCAAGTGCATCCTGAAGTTCCTCACTGCAATAGGACAAATGACATCCTGTTAGAAATATGAAGGAGCTGAACAACACTATTTGGGGAAGTTGTATGCTACATTTTAAGAAAACAAACAAGAGAGATTTGTATCCTGATGGAAAACTTAAGGTCACGCTGGAATTATATAAGAAAGCTGCAGAGTTGTGTCCAGCTTGAATATATTTGCCTGTTGTTACGTATAAGTGACTGATTTTCATGAATTTCATGAATATGTTCTTTTCCATTAATTGTTATAATAATGTATAAAGATAATAATTTATTATTTATACCCCCCCCCCAAATCTGGCTGGGTTTCCCCATGTGGATGCAGCTTTATTGCTAAGGGTTCCAAAATTGCAGCAAGTACTCTTTTTTAACAGCTTGCAATCCTTGAAGCAGTTTTGTTTTCTTGGTTCTTTTTCTGGTTGTTTGACAGTGGAGAGATCTTTCTGATGGGTGAACTCCTCCTCCTTTGGACCATTCTCCTATTTCGCACTATTTGAGATATGATGTACACCTTCTATCTGGGTTCTTTTTCTGGATCTTTGCTATCTTGTTGTTCTAGATATTCAGCTATCTCAGGAACTAATGCTGCCGGTAGATTTGTTCTCTGAGATTTGCTGCTGAGAATGTTGAATTTCCTGTAGTGACTACCAGATGGAAATGAAAAGCCTAGTAATATCATATTCCTGCTTCTTGCAACTTGAACATTACTGGACACATTTCTCTTTTATTCTCTGTTTCCAGAGATAAATCCTGAAGCACTGTAACTGGGTGATTTTCATATTCTTCCTTTCACATTTGTTAAAAGCTATCCAAATCTTGTCCTTTTTGAATTGGTGAAAGCACTTAACAGTGCCTCACAGACTGATAGTGCTCTGTGAGCTCTCTCTTGTCCCCAAAGGTAGCTCCAGTAGTTTGTTTTTTTAAAAAGGAAGTTTAGGGGTACTCTCATTTTCCTACTCATATTGAAATACTGCCACTCAATGAGGCCAAACGTAAATTCACAAAATGTTTAGGGGTATGTGTACCCCTGCGTTCCCCCCAGAAAAAAAGCACTGAGTAGCTCTAAGGTGGTGTCAGAGTTGCTCCCCGATCCTAGCTCACAGAGGATCACGCTAGCCAGCGATCATTAAGTAAAAGTCTTTATTGAGTTACAGTTCCCATTCTCAAGCTGCTGCGTGCAACTCTACGTCTTATGGTTAGATCGGCGAAGCTCTGTCTGGGTCCCCGCCTCCTGTACACCAACTTAATATCCTAGCCCTGCTCCACCTTTTCCGCCTGACTGTTCTCCTCTGGGTCCCTCTGCCCCCCGGGGTCTCCTCCCTCCGGGACTCCTCCGACGCCGACCCCCCGGACCCTTCTGTCTCCTTGCGCCGGGCTTTAGGACCTGGCTCCCTCTCCGGGCTGCCTACTGCGTCACTTCCCTGTGCATTTGAACTTGGCGCGCGCGCCCAACCTTCCACTTTCCGTCTGACTGTTTCTTCGCTCCCTGATGGAGGTGTGGCCACTCCTGACTCGTGCCCTCCCTCCTGTTGTGAGCTGCCAGCGCTTGATCCCTGGCCCCCTTCCTCTTCCCTGCTCTCTGGCGGTGACGCTGGTCCCGATCTCCAACTGCTCCCCTCTGAGTCCCCTCTGGCTCTATCTTCCTGGGGTGTCCCCCTAGGCTCCCCCCTTGCCCTGGCCACTGGTGCTCCTTTCTGTGAATCTTCTGATTCACTGGAAAGACTCGGAGATCTCGGGTCGTCGTCATCACTCATCTTTTCTTCTGCCTCCTCCTCCTCGCTCTCTGTTTCCTCCCTTGCCCTTGCCTCTGCTCCTGAACCCCTGACAGGTGGGTATCATACTTTTGAATCACTGAAATATGAAGTCCATAATACTGTCTCCTTCTGCCCCCTCTTTAATGACTCTCACATGTAAAGTAAGCTTTCAGGCTCTGTTTTCCACCTCCTCCAGCTTAGATTTTGTATCCTTATTTTCTCGGAGGAGCCGCTTCAATTTTTTTCATCTAAGTGTACCAGATCCATTGCTGCTAAGATGGTTTCGGTGATGCCAGCAAATTTCTCCACTATTGCATCTACCATTCTTTCCAAAGGGGTTATCAGCTCCTTCCATGTCTCCATAATCATGGTTTTAAGTGAAATATGCTGTGCTGCAAATTCTTCTATGAGTATTGTGTCTAAGTCTTTTCCTGCTGCAGCTTCAACTGTTTTAGGTGGGGCAGGCACCTCGCCTTACTTGTAGTCCACACCTTGCTTTTTCTTTCAGCATAAAAAATTGCACTCCGCTTGTCTTGGGTGCAATGTGATCATGAGGCCGCTGCAGTGGGCCTTGAAGTCTTAGGTGCAGACCTGGGTGGAGCCACTGCAGGTGCAGATCTTGGTGCTAGTAGCAAATATTGAAATGAGAGTGAGCAAAACATTTTAAAGGTATTTTCAATATTCGGTTAGATTTAGTAAAAACCAGGTACCTGAGGGCAGGAGTTCTGAGCCATCCAGTCCCTGCCCCCCTGTTTTCAGCTTTCTCCAACTTTGTGCCTTCCAGATATTTTGGACTACAAGTTCCATCAGCACCAGCCAGCACAGCCATGCTGGTCCGTGCTGATATGAGTTGTAATCCAAAGCTTTCAAAAAGCATCAGGTTGGGAAAGGCTGATTTATATTCAGTGAGAGAGAGAAAATACCTAATTATTCCTGGTTTGAACCTTCCAAACCTTTCTTCAACTTCTTCTGCATGGTACCGCTGCTGGAAGTTTTGGTTTCCTGCTTCCCCACAAGCATCCATAAACTGCTTCCTTTTTTCACTTATACGGGCAGCATTTCGAGGCTAAAATGTAGTTAGAGGGGGGGGGGGAATCAGGACAATACCAGCTACCAAGTTACACATACAAATTCCCTTGATTCACCTGTGGAATAACAGTCTGCCTAGTACTATACAGAGTTGGACTATTTGATACTTAAAAGTTTTGGCCTTACAGAGGATATATGTTGCTGAATACAATTGTTTAAACTTGTTTTTTAAAAGACCCTAGAATATTTTAATAGGGGCATACGTAGCAAAATATGTGTCTTAAGATATAAAACATATCAACAATATTCAAATGGATTATACAGCTTTACCAAAACCCAACTGAACCCTTCCAAATTACCGGTAATCTATATCTAATTATCAATGTGCTCTGAGGACAGAACATCAGAAGGAATATTTTACCTGTGGACAATCTTTCATTTGGTGGTCTTCAGAGCCACAATTGAAGCAGTGAGATTTTGGCCTGCTTTATAAAAGTAAACAGTTTATAACACTAATATTTAATACTGACTTAACAAATATGTGGGTCCATTACATATTTCCAACAGTCTTTTTTAAATGTCACCCACATGCCTAATATACCAAACCCAGTTGTGACAGCACAGAAGAATGCAGGAGGAAGTATACTAACAGCAATGTCATCTTAACATTTTAAACATTTTGTGACTATGCTACAACAGTCTGACAAATAAATAAAGTAGTACGTAGTGGAAATTTGGATGTTGGAAAGAAAAAGAAAAAAAGTGCTCTGATCCAAGACATCATAGTTGGACTTCTTGTTATGGACTTTGTGATTTTGTGCTCCTTCTTTCCCTTGCAACCCCTCCCACAGACCACGCCACAATTTGCCATAGCACCCAAAGCAGGTAGAAACGGTGTGCCTGAACCACGGAAGTGTGGCTTCCAATTCAGGTTTGAAGGGAAACCATGGTTTGTGAGAATCAGGAAGTGTGAGAGGAAACTGAGTGGGTCAGTGCACGAAACAATTATTTTCATGCTTTGGCCATTATGGAGAAAGCCACTTTCAACTTTCATTTGCACCAGTGCACTGCTTTTCAAAATATTTTGGAAATAACTACTTAAAAGTCTATCTTAAGATATGTCAAGGCACATGGCCCTCTCCAATTATAAAGCTGAGGAGTAAATTTTTATTTTTAATTGTTCATGAAATGTTGGCTCAATCTATTATTCTAATGCCCTACTTGAGGACTCATCTAGTTAATTCTTAATGAAAGTTAATAAGCCTGACTCCTAGCAGATTTTATCTGTGTTTCTATCTAATTAAAGGGGGGGGGGGGAATGGAGTTTTACGAGAGTTATGAGCAGGAAGATGGACAGCGAGGTCTGAGTAGCTCTTGCTGACCTGGTGTCCTCCAGCATGGCTCTGCTGGCTGAGGTTGATGACAGCTGTAGCCCAAAACGTCTGGAGGGCACCAGCTTGGCAAGGGCTGCTATAGTTATTTTGGATGTGCCTGAATAAGGTCTTCAAAGCACCCAGAACATTCCAGCTCCCTCTCCCCCGATACTTTTGTTCATAAGAGGCTGCACTTCACACAAAATGCTTTAAAACTGGCAAGCTGTTACATCATGAAGGGTGCTCTTTATGTCAGCAATTTAATCTGCACTTTGCTCTCATTCTAAGTCATATCCATTACTTATCAACCACAGCACATTTCAGTTTTTTAACTAGAAATTTTCATAGATTTAGAGAAATACAAACCTTTTAGGCTTTACTTGTATCTCCTGTCCATCTAGAGAAAGAATCTGCGTGAAAACTTGCTGGTATCTTAAGAGTTCAATAAGGAATTGCCATTGTAGAAAACAGAACAACTGAGGTTTACGTGTCTGTGTATGCATGATGGCTATGACCCAGAAGTGTTTTGGTATAAATTGTTATTACAAAGTTTAATTTTGTTTGTTTTTTGCTTAAGAAAGGTAAGATGAGACTCATAATCAATACCATGAAGGCAAGATTCTGCTTGAAAGGATGGCTCCCTCATTGTTGAAAGCATGCTATCTTTTAATAGTAGGGTTTAGCCTGATCAGTGTAGCGTGTCAGCTGCCTGACTCCACTATTGAGAAATATAGCATGGAAGCCCAATAGCATCTTTAAGCAGAGCAGGAAATCCAATCACCAGAAATAATGTTTCACCAAAAAGGGCATGCCCTGTAACATATGACACCACAATTACGTAGTTAATAGACTCAAAATATGTAGATTGAATCTGGTTTAGTACTGATTGGATTAAGTTGCATTGATAGCAGGAAAAGAAGAGGACATTAAACTAAATAGGATACTTGGGTATTTCCCATCCATCTGTCAGCTGAGGGTTTTCATTTAATATAGGCTGCCCCAGTTTATCAAGACAAAAATTGGTAAAATAGAGAACACTTCCTACAACCTGTAGAAAGAGTCAAAAAGTGTCAGCATTTTATCAGATTGAAAGACAACATTCCTTTTTAAAAATGTACTTAAATATTTCACAAATATATATTTTGATATAATTAAGTACATTACAATAAAGGTTCTCCTGTTTTAAGGTTTTACAAACAAGATCTTACATCTTACACACCCATAACTAAAAGCCCAGCCAATTAATATGAGTTTTGGCCTTCCAAGAATTACAACAACTTAACAATAATTAAATACAGTGAGAATTACATGGCTCTTTAAGCATCTTGTCAACCCTTTTCTAATGCTATGGTTCAGAAATCTAAAATGTAGGATTCAAGCACAAACACCACAAAGCAAAGGAGTAACTTACACTAAAGGCCTCCTTGATTTTTTTTGATGTATTTGAGATTGTCACTTTATGGTCTTCTTCCAACATAAAACTAGAAGGCTAATAGAAAGACAAATCACAGTTTGGGAAACTAAGATTATATTTATCAAACAACAAAGTATATAATTATGAGTGTTCTCCTATATAACTCATTATGCCTGAACTCACTTCCAGAACACTTGTATCAGGAATAGGGAACCTGGTGCCCTCTAGAGGCTGTTGGGATTCCAATGCCTTCTGTCCCAGCAAGCATGGCCTATTGTCAGGAAAGATGGGCAACTCCAGAGTTGAGCAATATCTGGAAGGCAACAAGTTCCCCAGCCTACAGGATTCTTTAAAAAATTCTTGCATTTATATCCTAACTTTCTTCGATCAATAAACTCTTCCCCCCTTCCCACCATCCCTTCAAATTTCAGCTAAAAATCCACTCTCTTTGCTTTCTCTGAAGTCTTTAGCTTAACCTCCTATAAGCATAGCGATGCCCTCTTCCACAAAGTGAACAGGGAAGGCCATGTGTGCACAGGTGCTCTGAGTGCACACTGGATGGACATAGCTCAGTGGCTGCTTTGGATGTAGTGGCATCTCAAGCGAAAAGGACTTCAGGTAGCAGGGCTGGGAAAGTCCCCTACCTGAGGCCTTGGAAAGCTACTGTTAGTCCTGATAGACAATACTGGGCTAGGTGGACCAATGGTTTGACTCAGTATTGCCTATCTTCACATGGAGCAGTGGCATCATACACTGCGCTACTGAAGAACATGACCAGTTAGCACATTGCAGCAGGACATTTTTGACAGACCAGTCATATGAATAGAAACATGTTATTTCTCGAAAATGTAGCTTATGTGCTTCACTTCTTATGCTTTTAAGGAAACATGGTACACTTTTCATCAATAACAAAGGCTATTAGGGCTAGTCTACTACAATAGTAACAATGGATACCAATAAAAGAAAAGGTTTAGATCATTTCATTAATATATAAATACCTGCGGCTTAACATTGAAGTAGGTCTTGTCAGATTCAGCACTTTGTTGCTCCTCATATTTTTGAACTAAACAAGATATAAAATCTTCTATTTCTTGATGATATTGCCTATACAAGAATTTTCAAAATAGATATGCTGTCTTTTTTTGTTATAAAGCATCTCTCTCACAGACTGCTCTTACACACTGCTCAAGCTGAGGATTTTATTCTGCAATTCTGCAGAAGGAAGAGCTTGTAGATCAAACTTTGGGGGGAAAGGTACAGGCATTTGTCCTATCCAGTGTTTTGGTAGCACTGCAGAAATTCAAAATTCTTTTCATGTTGCACACGTTTTCTTTAAATATCTGTAGAGCAATAGGTTTCAACGTTTTTTAGACTAGGGACTACAACCTACTATGTGGGAACTTTAATTTAACTTTTTAAAAAAAATCTACATATGGCTTATTTACCCAACCACCCAATGTTTCCAGTTCTCATTTGAACACACACACACATACATACACACACACACACACACACACACACACCTAAAAAATTGGGGTACACAGCTACAGACATGACACACCTTATATTGGGGGACAGCAAACTAGTGGGTTCTGACCCACCACTCAAAGCTCAATACTCTAGAAGGCACCCATGATACAAACATTCTGAACTTAACCAATATAAAATATATATACTTACTTTGAAACAGTATTGTTCATAAATAAAATTTGTAACAAAGGCCCATCAAGTTTAGAGTCGTCAATGGTAAGTCCACTAAAAAAAGAAAGCATAAAGCTACCATTACATTAGGTAGTAGCAGTTCCGACAGGCCCACATGCCTCTTTGACATAGTTTGGAAGTATTCTGACCACATTAAGATACTTTAATATATGTAGGGACGCGGGTCACACTGTGGTCTAAACTACTGAACAACTTGGGCTTGCCAATTACCGTATTTTTCGCTCTATAACATGCACCCGACCATAACACGCACGTAGTTTTTAGAGGAGGAAAATCCGTAGGCATGCCACCCGTAGGCATTTCCTCCATAACACGCACAGACATTTCCTCTTACTTTCTAGGAGGAAAAAAGTGAGTGTTATGGTGCAAAAAATACGGTAGAAGCTTGGCTGTTAGAATTCCCGCTGTCTGTGGACAAACGCCGGCTCCCTTGGTCTGAAAGCGAGATGAGCGCAGCAGCGCCATAATCGCCTTTGACTGGACTTAACCATCCAGGGGTCCTTTACCTTAATATGTATATTTATTTATTTCCCTCCCCCACCCCCATTCTTAGTAATAAATCTTTCTCCTTATCACAGTTTGTTAAGAATAGTGCATACTAAGCCAAAATTATTTTCTTTTGATTACATACATTAGATTCTACAGCTTAATATTAGTGAAGAAGTGTAAGCACTCTTCCCTTGTGACCACTCAATACAAAGAAATGACAGGTATTTTCTGCTACACCCAGTTAATCCATAAAGCCATGCTGCTAGCTTAACGTGCTCAAGGAGGCTTTGTGCCCCACCCCATAAATGGAGCAGATCAAACCATGTTTTAAAAATTACCTAACATTTTTAAAAGTACAGTGGTACCTCGCAAGACGAATGCCTCGCAAGACGAAAAACGGGCAAGACGAAAGAGTTTTCCATTTTTTGAGTCGTTCCACAAGACGAATTTCCCTATGGGCTTGCTTCGCAAGACGTTCGTTTCCTTTTTCTTAAAGCCGCTAAGCCGTTAATAGCCGCTAAGCCGTTAATAGCCGCTAAGCCGCTAATAGCCGTGCTTCGCAAGATGAAAAAACCGCAAGATGAAGAGACTCGCGGAACGGATTAATTTCGTCTTGCGAGGCACCACTGTACTAACATAAAGTATGAATTACATCATACATCTAAAACATGGCAAGCCAGTTTGGAAACTGAAAGGGGTTCCACAAGCAATTTATGCTTTGGCATTGTGTGGGTGGGTTGGAATCACACTGGGCATGCCCAAATCCTTACACATATCTACTTTTAAACAATGTACTAAACATCACAGATGATGAAGCAATTTACACATACCTTGGTCGAGTCAGCATATTCAATTTTCTTCTGAGTTCATGATGTTAATTATTTGTTAAGGAATTTCAAGTCATGCTACTATTTCAGAATAATGACTGGAATAATTTATGACTGCCCCGTTCTGAACTCTCAATCAGTAATAATAATTAGAACCAGAGCTCCAGATGTAAGCTTATTTGACATATAAAAAGTAGGTATGAAAGTTAAAGGAAAGTACGTTAGCCTCCCCACTTGTGAATCAGAGAGTTGCTGAAACCCACTCATGGTACTCAATGTACATGAAGGAAGGAAGGCATCACAAGGGAAGCCTGAAGATGGCAGAATTGAATGAATACCTCATCAAACGCTTCAGGCCACATCCTTCTAGGGCTGCTGACATTTATGTCACAGTTCTGCTAAAGGAAGAACTGTACTCCTCCCTGGTACAATTCATGCTTATGAACAGTGCCTCCTTCTTTGAAATCTGGTATCCTGTGCCCTTTAAAAAGCTGCACAAGTGATGTATTCAACAGGTGCTGTTCTCCCCACCCCAGCTTTGTCATGTGTCCTCTGTGTGTGTGTAACCACAAAACAATTTGCAGAGGGACGATGACAAGCCAGTGTAATATAAGAGTGCTGGGTGTTCAAATCCATGCTCAGCTACACTGTTTGCTAGGTGAACCTGGATAATTCAGCACCTCATGTACTTCACAGGATTGTAGCCAAGGAGAAAAGGGGACAGGGGAGAACCATACACCACTTTGAATAGAAGGAATTTAAAAAGTCAGTGAGGCAGACTGCACGACATAGTGCTCAGAGTTCTGGCCTAGGACTGGGAGGACCCAGATTCAAAGTCACACTCAGCCCTGAAGGCCCCTGTGTGATCTTGGGCAGCCACTCTCTCTTGCAGTCTATCTTATCCCACAAGTTGTTGTGAAGATAAAATGGGATGAAGTAGTATAAAATTAAATTTAAAAAATCACAGCAAAGTTCCAAGATACAACTTCTCAAGTGGATAGCAATATGTTGCAGCAAACACAACACAGACAGGATCAGCAGAGTGGAATTCTGGTCAACTCGAGGGGGCAGCAAATTGAATAAATTCAATTTATTATTGCATTTTTATTGCCATAAAGGAGAAGAAATGCTTGTCCAAAGTGTCAACATAACTTTGCCAGTCTTGTGTCTTATACACTCCAACAGGGGCAGGACAAGGTGAGAGTTTCATTGTTCCTGCTTTCCCTGAAGCACAGTGATGTGGGGTGGAAACTTTTTTCGGTGCCAGAAATAATTTCTCCAGTAACAGTGAATGGATGCAAACTACAAATACATTATTAGGTAAGGCTGGCAGCTTCAACCTTCTTAGCATTGCTTATAGAATATATTCAGTTGGTTAACTTTACTGCACACAGCCAAAGCAGCTTATGAAATAAAAGTAAAACAAATGTACTAAATTAGATCACTCTTTAGGGCAGCCTTTGTCTGCCTGGTGCCCAGATGTTGTTGGGCTACAACTCCCAACACAGGGCAGCCAAACATTTGCTAATGCAAAGTTCCTTAGCATTTACTTAAGTATCCTTTTGCCAAAAATCCTCATCCCCGCTCAGGCAGCAAAACGTCTTGGGCCGGGCCAACCCTCAAGACAGAGACTTGCGGAATAAGCTCTCGTGCTCCAGGGGGCCGGACTGTGTCTCGGCTGCAAGAGGCTAGTCCCTGACACTTTCTGCAACTACAGCCGAAGCCACGGAACTGAAACCGCCGCAAGTTCTAGATTACAAATGGGGCGGGGAGGGGGGTTACAAGGGCGAAGATAGGTCACAAGATGTCAAGAGCACCCTGGGCCCCGGCGCCCCCCCCCCGCAGCCCCTTTGAAGGAGGCTCCGCTCAGGGGAGGGGGCGCCCCCGGGCCGGCCTGCTTCCCCCGCCAGGATATTCTCGGCCTGCAGCTCCCTGACGGTCTCCTGGCACTCCCTCAGCCGCTGGCGGAGCTCCTCCGTCTCCGCCCCGGCCTCCTCGAAGCGGGCGCGGGGCAGCTGCGCGGCCGGGATGGGCGCCGCCTCGCCGGCGTCCAGCTGCTGAAAGAGCTCCTGGTCCCCGAAGTCCACCTCGGCCGCCATCTTAGGTCGGGGAGGGAAGGCGCCGGCCGCGCGTGGCCCGCCGGCCGCACGGCCAGGCGCTGCGGAAGAAGTTGCCGCCGGGCGGAGAGGCAAGGCGGCGAGAGGCCCCGGCCTCACCTCGGAAAGGGCCGCACTTGCACGCAAGGCCTTCAGTCGCCAGAGCTCTTCGGGCAGGCGACTACAACTCCCACAATGCAGCGAGGCCGGACGGGACCCGCAGACCCCAGGCCCGAACTTCACACTGGGAGAGCGGCTGGGCGCAGCGATGCATGCTGGGATTGGCCAAGCACTTCCGCCCGATTCTCAAGCTTCCGGCAGCGCAGGCTGGCGGAGATTGACTCGCAATGGGCGGGGGGGGGGCGAGCTGCAGCTCTTTTTGCTCAGCCTCTTCCTGTGTGCTTTTTCTTGCAGAGGTTTCTTGGTAGCTCGGCTTGTGTAGCATGGGTAGGAATTACTAACTTGTACAGCTAGGAGGAAAACGAGTACCCCTTTTATCCATGCTCTCCAACGTACTAGCAGATGTCTTCACTAACAGAGTAGCTACAATCTCATTTTTCCAGTTCCTGGAAGTTTTCTTCCACAAACCTGAAGCGCATCACCACTTTCAGGAGCGGCAAAAAGCAAAAAGAACCTGGTTACATCACAAGCAGGAACCAAGCAACTGACCCTCCTTTTCTTCCACTATTGTCAGGTCTCTCTCATTAAAGCATAGGGCAGCAGCAGACCACCCAGGTTCAATCACTAGGCATCTTCTGATAGAGGTAGAAAAAATACCCTGGCTGAAACCCTGGCAAGCCACTGCCACTTAAAACGTGTTTAGCTTATTTTTTAGATGCTGTTTTACAGGTGATTTGTTCATGATATGACTTACGCTGTACTTGTGTTCTATTATGTTACTATTATGTTACTATTAGGTTTGTAAGCCACTTTCCATTCAATTCAATCAATACATCTATATTTCTGGGTACAGAAAAGCATACAGCAGTCCATTGACGCAATCCATCACCAAGCACTCCCTACCTCTTTCAGTTATTTCCCTTTGAATAAATTCCACAGAAGTCTGTGGGCTTCAATTTCAATTTTAATCAAACTTACTTTTGTGACTCTATAGCATATGAAGCCCTTGGAACTATCGCAAGAGCACTACTTGAGAAAAAGAGCATGAGAAGTCAATCTGGGGCAGACAGTATCAAAATTCCAGACTACTGTTCCAGACCACCCATGCAAACTAGAATGCTAGCTTTGCGTGAACGAGGGCTCAATAACTGAACAAGAATTACTGACAAGTGATTCTGCAAAGCTTACAACACTTCTAGTGGTAGTTTTAGTTCTCTTCTTCAACAGCTATCCTAATCTTATTTAATAATAAACATTTTACTCACTAAAACTGAGGAGACTTGCCACATTACATGGGCATTAGAATCTTAACATGCAACAAAAGTTCAAAAGTTGCAGTGCAACATACTCTGTTGCTATGCAACTTTTTTATTACATTATATAGCCTAACTAGAAGATCTAAAGCCCCCACACAGCATATTATGAAAAACATGTTTGTCATACAGGTCACACTGCAAATGTTGAGCTGGTGGTGATAGTTTTACGTTGCCAAAAGCTTTTATCAAAACCTACTGCTAGAATAAGCAGGCACGGGACATGGTAACATTCATCTTGTTAGATATGGTATGGTTTACTTCCACTTGTTTGGGCAGGTTGGAATAAGACTAGAGTGAGTCCAGTGAGAACTCTGCCTAGAGGAGAGTATCTCCTGAGCAAGGGCTTGCAGTAGCATAATGCAGGAACTCATGGAAACTCAATTTTGCTCTGCTCTAGTTATGTTGAAGTAAGCTTCTTTCTAGAAATAAAGTTATAATGAATTATACAAAATTAACCTCTGAGCAATTCATCCACTAAACTTAAAAACAGTACTATTTGAGAAAAAACATTTTTATTAACCAGGTTTTTGCACTGCATTATGCACCCACTGGCCCAGTCTGCTAGAGTAACACCTACACAATGTGTTTTATGTTTGAAGAGTTGAAAATAACTGTACAAGGTTAAAGTACAAAAGTACACAAGACAGTGGACAAAAAATATCCATGTATGAGTTTATCCTCACCTGTTCTGTTTTGAAACACAGAACTAAAAATGTCCTCCTACAGCTCTGTCAAGTATAATGGAAGTGAGTATAACCTGATTACAACATGGAACACCAGTTATCACTGATCTGATATTTACAAAAATTGTAATGTCAATAAATTAAAGTCAATGCAACACCCCATGCAAGCTAGAATGCTAGCCTTTGGTGAACAAGGACCCAAAATCTGAACAATAATCTTTGACAAAGTCCCAGGCTTTAAGATCACGTTCTTTCAAACAGCATCCATTCCTCGCATCGAAGATGTGAATCCCAATCCCATCCCTCTTTGGGTGTGTGTCTGTGACCTTGCCATTTCATATTGTGCATCTAGATTTCTGAATACTTCTTCCTGCTGTTTCAAAGTCTTGTAACTTTCTTCATCCACCGAACTACTACCAGCAGCTTCCTCTTCACTCTAGAATTGAAATAATATATTATTATTAAAATATGTTAACAGATATGTCCTCTAAACTAGTCATCTATTATTCTGGCAATTCATTCATTAAAGCATCTTTTCTGCAGCTGTAATTTCCAGAGCAAGTAAATGCAGAGTGCAAATGCCTGGGTAAATATGTTATCAGTTTCAAGGATATATAGCACACGTAACCTTCATTAATTCATTTTGGTGTAGGTTTATAGAAACATTTTGCAAAAGAATTTGCCAAGAATTTAACGTTTAAAAATTTAATCTCCCCTGGGTCAACCCAACACATTTTTACTTTTCCTTGGAATATTACAGCTTATCTAGTACTTGTCATGGACTGGCTGGATGCAGAGGAATAGGGGGAGGCACCAGCTGGGGAACCCCCAAACTAAACCCCCAGTTTAGTGGTGGTGCGATGATGGTCAGGAGAAGACTGGGAGGAGGTGGTGTCAGAAGCTGAAGTGGGAAGGGAATCTGTGGCAGAGAGAAGTGCAGAATCAGAAGCAGCAGACTCATCTGAGTCACTGTTGAAAAAGTATTGGGGGGGGGAATCTCCCCCTCCTGCTGCAACAAGCTCCCATTCCCCTCCCCCCCGGTCTCCCAGCACCAGGAGAGACATGAAGTGGGAGGAATGAAGGCCAGCACACTGCCACCATCTCAGATTGCTTGGGAAAGATCTGGGAGAGGAGGAGACTTAACCAGCTATGGGAAGCTGAGGACCCACAAATGTCTCATGCGGAAGACCTTCTGAAGAAGAGTTCCTGTGCTCAGTGGGTTTGGTACTCCTGAGCAGATACTGTTTCTTCTAATAAAGAGTTAACTCCACTTGTGTTCATGTAAGTGCATTACATTTAATAGCACATAATCTGTGTGATTTATTGCTGGCTAACTCTTAATTATTACTTAATTAAATTTCTATTTTGAAGTTAGGTTTTGTGGGCTCATATACCTTCCCTGATTATACTGGAGGCCTACTGAACTGGCAATGTATTAAACCACCTAGTTCTGGGCCAGAATCTGCGGTGAATGGTGTCTTGCTGTATATGCCGATTTGAACCGCTTCGAGAGAGTCGTTTAACCTGAGCTCTTACTTGAAAGTAATTTCGGTTACGAGTTTTTCTACATTTCACATACCTTAATACCCATTAGTTTTCTAAATTTGACATTTTGGTCCTTGTTTCCAAAGTTCAGTTTCTCCCAGATTTCTGCAGATTGTGATTTATCCTACAGAAACACAAAGTGATTTATTACATACATATATGACACATAGGTAAATTTGCAACTCATTTTGATTTATAGATCTGATGATACAATGGGGGAAACTGTTTAAATATACTAATAAGCAAGAGGTCCTAAAGTATTTCTCACACACTCTTGTTTTAACACGTTTCCTTTGGAACTGGAACTAGAAACAAACAATCTGGCTGCAAGCCTAAAACTTTCAATAATGTAAATAGGAATGTTGCGGGACTGCTGGTTTAGTGAAGATTAAGCACATATTTTTAATCCCAGCACCCTTAGGACAAGTGCCCCTTCTGAACTTCTCATAGAAAGTCTTTTTTGACAGCTATTCAACATGTCAACTAGACCACCTACTGGCTCTGTAGACCTTAAGACACTTGAGATTACGATGGCAGATGCTCGTTAGAATTCTGAACATACCAGACTTTTAAAAAATAAAACAATGGTTACAGTGCCAGGTATGACCATTAGATGGCTAAATGTTCTGTGTGCTACTAAGAAGCCCCTCTTGCTGACATGTGGCTTGTGCCCATTGTATCACAGAATCACAGAACTGGAAGGGACCCCCGTGGGTCATTTAGTCCAACTTCCTGCAATGCAGGAATATCACAAGTTATGTCCTTGTTGTCAACAACTCCCAAGGCACAAAGTGGAATAATTAGACAAAGAAAAATACCCCTTCTTTTTTGCCTTGCCACAGCATTTTCCGCTTCTTCTCCTGTTCAGCAAACTTCATGGGATTTACTGCTGCTGGATTATAATAGCTTGGAACAGCTATTCCTGTCTCTGCCAGGGCCTTTGCTTGCAGGGCTGCCATTTGAGCTGCCATAGCTATCTGAGGAGTGACTTGTGTTCCAGAGGCCAGAAGAGCTGCAACATTGATGACAGAAGTGCCGGTGGCAGCAGCCGCTAAAATGAACATTAACATGTTATACAAGAAGCAGCTTCCAGAATTTTTTTTAATCTCAGAAACATGGACTAAGTAAAAGTTTCATCTTAATGGGCATTAAGTACAAGCTAGCCAATTGAAAGACCTTAGACAGCTTTTGCTGGTTCTCTAAGCATTTGTCTGGTGATGCAACTATTTTTAGGGACTGTCAAAAAAAGAGAAAAGTTTGAATAGAGAAGTTTCTGTTGCTTTATTTTAAAACAAATGAGGTTTCTTCTTTTTATAGCTTTCCAATATGAAGCTATAAATATTTCCACTACTATTCATTATGTTCTAGCAGTTCATAAAAACAGAATTACCAGCAGCCATTTCTTGTTGCTTCTGTTTTTCAACCAGTTCTTTCTCTCTCTGTTCTTGCAGTTTTTTTGCTCTTTCCAATCTAGGAAATATGCAAAATAAATCAATTGATCAAAAGTTATTATTTCCCCCCACATTGATCTCTTTTCCCCTTTGTTTTTTATACTAACAATTGTTATGTTATTCCTGAAGGGCATTCATAGAACCCTCCAACTCAAAGAACATAAAGAAGTGGTTCTGTGTTGTATGTTTCTAGCTTTCACTATAGCAAAGGTACTTTTCAGTTGTGTATTGATAAAAGTGCAAATACATCAAGCAAAAATGTTGTGAGTACACTATGTTTTTGACTTCATCTAGGTATCAGTGCCTGAAATAGCTCTCCACATTTTAATATGTTAAAATTTGGTGCAGGGGTGTGTAGAGAATGACAATGGTCCCCCCTCAAAGCTTGCATGCTGTGCTTCTACTCTAAGTCAGTAAAAGGTAAACAGAGTAAGTTCTTGGCTTCTATAAACTTAAGGCCAAAAAAATCATAGTACCTTCTAGCTAATGCTTCCTGTGCATCCATTGCTGTGTTTCGTCCCCTAAAAGGAGGTGGACTTGGAGTTCGGCTGTGACTTCTACTGAATCTTCTGGGCTTTTCAGGTCTCTTCTTTCTTTCTCTGCAGGTAAAGGTATTTTATCATGTAATTATTTGACTGTTTGACCATAAATTAACTGTATCTACCTGCTCTTCAGAGTGCAACTTCCAAGTGCTAGCACCGACCCTATAATTTTTATCTCAAGGAAAAAAGAACTTAACATACCTGCTCCTGCTCCTAGTTCTGCTTCTGCTCCTGCTCCGATGCCTGTGTCTAGATCTTGATCTAGAACGTGATCTTACACGTCGCTTTTTATCTCGGCTTCGAGATCGTGACTTTTTTCTATCACGGCTTCTACTACGGTGACGCCTGCAAACACATTCCAAACTTCTGGTAACACTTTCTAGCTTTATTATTCACATTTAATAGCAACAAGATGCAAAGGAAACCTGCTCATTATCTTCCACTGAGAGGTCACAAAAAGCTGTCAGTTTTGGGCTCATCTACAAATAGTGCAACTTCACTTCAAATGAAGTCAGTGGCCTGAACACTACTAAGTATTTTCATTCTGGAAAACAAATTAGTGGCATAACCTAAAGGTTTGGCAAAAGGGTTACAGTAAACAAATCCTACATATGGGGAGGGAAAACAGCTGAAACACTGGCCACTTGATCCTCAAAATCAAAAAAAGTTACAAACAGTAACACCAACCCATACAAAAAACCGATCTGGCACATCTGTGATGTTGCACCAGGTATGCTGGAACAAAGGATGAAGGTGTAGCTGGGCACGTCTAACAGAACAAGAGCATAAAGAACACTGAAGCATTTCCAAAGTAGAAATTGTTAAGTATACCTTTCACGAGACCTAGATCTTGAATGACTTCGTCCCCTTGAGGATTTCCTCTCCTTGCGCTTATGCCGTTCCTCACCATTTTCTGAAGTGCCCAGGCTCTCTCTTCCTTTATCAGAAGAGTGTTCTTTGTCGTTATGGTCTTCAAATTTGTGCTTCTTCGAGGACTTCTCTTTGGACCCATGTCTTCTTGCCTGTTTTAAGAAGAAGTTGGTTCTTTCAGGAAAATAGTGCAACAAAGAGAGTTAGTATGGGCATCAGCAGATAAAGAATGATATGTTGTGATGCAACATTAGTAACCTTAGGAATGTGGCCCAGACAACTGTGATGGCTTTTAACACCATCAGCTACACAATGTTGCAGATGCTCGCTATCATTCCTCCTCCCATTTCCCATCCCACACTTTTCAAACATTTTTGTACCGTGTTGTTAAAGCAACTCACACCATTACCAGTTTCACAGCATTAGATAGAACAGCAGCCTCTCTAGTGTTTGATTACCTCATGCATAGTGACCACGTTTTTCCACCCCTATGCTCAAAAGCTGGATGGGATAAGCATACACAGGAGAACTGTCTAAATGTTTTACGTACAAGCTCATCAGCAATTAAGAAAGCTTGGAAGTACCTGCACTGGCCAACTTTCTAAGTATTATAAATAAGTATCTCCAGCCTAAAGTCTTACACTATAGAGGTCCAATAAGACCAACTGTCATGTTTTGAATTTGCAGCAGTCTGTGTGCTATTTTCTTTGAAGAAATCTCTTACCATATAAGGCCAGTTTACCCAAATTTCTTATTATCTCAGTAACTTTCTTTCTTTGTAAGTTAATTGTATATGGATAGATTTCTACTCTAAAGACCATGTGAGTCTTTATTATTTTTTAAATCCCCAAACTCACACCCAAAGGTAGAAGTAAAGGTAAATCCTAGGTGCTTCAACTACTACTTTGTTTCTTCCAGGTGCAACTAACCCCACTGAAAGACAATACTGCCCATCAACAACTGCCAAAGAGAGTTGGCTACGCAAAGAAATATCACCTTCCTACTCTATAGAGATTTTAATACTTGTTCATCTTAGACATAGTAGGTGGTGAGTTTTTGTTCCAAGTAGTTCGTAACATCAATTAGATCCATTTGGGCTACTTTTTCAGTCACTTGTACAACCACTGAAGAAAGATCATTAGAATTTTGTTGTAAAACAAATAGTGCAAAGAGTCCACTTATTATATACAGGAAATGGGCAAGCCAGCCCGCAAACATGGAATGAACCCTCCACAAGGTAGAGGCAATCTGTGAGCTTCCTGCGGTGAGCATGCCTCCACACAGGTGCAATGCCCATACCCTTCTGCCCTTCTTCCTTTCAATTGTCTCACTAGAACCATAAAAGTCAGCGCATTAATTCAACAGCTATTGAAATGTTACAGATTTTAAGACATCCACAGCAGTTTCAAATATCACCGCCAGTTACTCCCCATTGAATTTAGTTGTACGTAAAGAACTTGTACATAAAGAAACCAGCCTTTTAAAACAAACTTTTAACATGTAATCCTCCTTCTACACATAATTTTTTAAGTTTACTGAAAGATTTTCTTACTTTAACATAATGGAGCAGTCTTCTAAATATACACTTTGTATTTAAAACCACCATAATATCCCATAACCGATTTAAGTTGCTTTTTAAAGGGAAATATGAGTTTGAATGACTAATAGTTACCTTATCATGAAGTAGGCTTATAATTTTGCTATCTGAGTCTGGAGCGTCTTCAGTTCAGTCTCTTCGCGCATTAGCACGCTGAGTATGATTTATTATAGAAATGTTATCATGTGATCTAAACAATATAATCAATTTCACAAATACTCTAATTTCTTTTTAAAACAGAGCTTCCATTGGGTAAAGAGAAAAAGGTCCCTGGCCCCACATTAGAACTGGCCCCATCTCTCTCTAGCCTAACACTACCCCATCAGAAGTTGGCTAACCTTCTGGCTACTGCTAGGGCTCCTCCACTGATATTACTTCACCACTGGAGGCAACTGGCTTACCTAACAATGTTATCACTGCCACTGCCTCATCTCAGTGCCCTTGCCTTTGATTTACTTTTACAAACTCTACCAAATGCACTGGCACCATAGGAAAACTTAAAATATTAAGCGGATATTTAAGAACTAAGTGGATAAGATTGGGGGCAGGGAGAACACCTTTGCAAATTCTTGAGGAGAACTCTGGTCAATGGAAGCTCTGTGAGAATCAAATATACCAATCCTATTTTCTCCAAAGAAATGTTTATTGTGGCTGTTTCCACAGTTAATCTGTCAGTGAACTTTTGTCAACTGTTACCTTTTTGTCATAATGATGGCTTCAGTCATGCTTCTCTCTCCAAGCACATTTTTCTGAATTATCATTTTTTTGTACTTACCATTAAGATATTTATATACTAAGATTTACACATGCTATGATGTACTTTTAAATACATCTTGTACAATTACCTAAGCACTACAAAGTATTAATTACCTCTTTGCTTCTGCTCCGACTTCTGTACTTTTTCCCGTCATTATCTAATGAATAAAACATTTATTGTCAAGTAAAGGTGCTTGGAAAAGGATTTTCATTCTTTACAGACATGCCATTCCCAGTCATACCCAGTACTTAAAATATTTCAATGGTTTACATTTCTATTTCGCCAGAGTGGTGCATGCTCTAGTTATCTCCCACTTACTACTGCAATGCGCTCTATGTGGGGCTACCTTTGAAGGTGACTCGGAAACTGCAATTAATCCAGAATGCAGCAGCTACACTGGTGACTAGGAGTGGCCGCCAGGACCGCATAACATCGGTCCTGAGAGATCTGCATTGGCTCCCAGTATGTTTTTGAGCACAACTCAAAGTGTTGGTGCTGACCTTTAAAGCCCTAAACAGCCTCGGCCTCAGTATACCTGAAGGAGCATCTCCACCCCCATCGTTCAGTCGGAACAGTGAGATCCAGCACCGAGGGCCTTCTGGCGGTTCCCTCAATGCAAGAAGTGAGGTTACAGGGAACCAGACAGAGGGCCTTCTCAGTAGTGGCGCCCATCCTGTGGAACGGCCTCCCATCAGATGTCAAGGAAATAAGCAGCTATCCTATTTTTAAAAGACATCTGAAGGCAGCCCTGTTTAGGGAAGTTTTTAATATTTAATGCTGTATTGTTTTTAACACTCGATTGGGAGCCAACCAGAGTGGCTGGGGAAACTCAGCCAGATGGGCAGAGTATAAATAATAAATTATTATAATATAATTATTATTTGAAATATCATTTTCACATCTGTTACCTTTCTGCTCCTCACCTACTCCAACTCTCAACCCTTAACATGATGCTGAAGCTTAAAGTGTTGAGAAATTTCACATTTTTAAGAGGTTGAAACATAGAACTCAAAAGGACATGCACATAAATCTAAAAAGTTATTGTTTACTTGGAAGTTGCAATAATTTGAACTGAATTCAATTTTACCTCTAAGTAAACATGCTTAGGTTAGCAGCCTAACTACACACTACCACTAAATCACAAGTTTATGCACCAGCAAGTTTTTATAGGGAAAACTCTTAACAGCTAGAGGCTTCCATACCTGACTTTCGTTTTCTCTCTCTTGATCGTGAACGTGACCTTGAATAATGATGTTTTGAAGTTCTAGGAGAATTAGATGCATCTTTTTTCTTTTCTCTATCAGGAGATGATTTCTCTGGGGCTATTGCCTCTCGCTCTGTATCACTAGCCTATGATGAAATGAAATAGTTATTATTACATAGTTCACCACCACTCTATCGCAAAGTAACTTAACTGCCTGAAGCATTCTAGACCACTATTTTTTAATCATCACAAACATCCAGAAACTAGTTAATGTTGAATTGTCAAAGCTATATATTCCACTAGTAGGAAATCAAGTCCACAGCCACTAGATAGGGTGTTAAAATAATCAAATTCAAGCACTACAATGTTTTCTACTGCCGAAGAATGAGATGGATTTTCTGTATCCAATCCAAAAATGATGTTCCTCCTCAGTGACATCTATGTCAACAGATACTGATAAAGCAAATCCATAGTTCCTTCTTTGAATTGCTTCTTTTCTGTACCTCAGGTGATTTTAGATGTTTTGATTAGTAAATTTTCAAAGAGAATGGCACATCAGTCCTTGGCCTACTAAATTTCCCATCTGTTTATCGCCACCAGGCACAGCAACTGTGGTCTTTACTCCCAACAATAGAAGTCAATGCAGCACAGTTTGAGGCATATTTTAATGCATTACAGCAACTTATCTACAACATGCACTTTCCAAATAGAGTCTTATTATTAAGCACATTTAAATCCAATATATAATACTTTGTATTTTTATGCTGTGAACTGCCCTGAGATCTACTGATGAAGGGCAGCAGTGTTAGAAACTAGGATAGAAAAAAAGCTATTGCCACCCCCACCCCCCCAATGCAGCACCACCTTCTATTTTTATAATTGCAGAGAATTTCTTTCGTTCTTTTTGCAATTAGTGGTATTTAGAGGGTTGCAACCAGCCATAGCAAAACAGGTTGTATAGAGAGCACAGTGGGATTTAAGTTTGGGAATGTGTAACACACTATAACTGCAATGGTAATTTGAGGTGGGGGCAAACCTTCAAAGAAACCAATGATATTGAAATGGTGGAGCATCCCCCTACTTTTTAAAATGTTTGCATGAGTGCTCCTGTACCATTTACAGGGGAATGCTTTCCTCTACAGAAATAAAAACATTTAAAATAATCACATTACGTGGGCATGAATGGACAGAGTGAGACAATATCCCTTACCGGCAGCTCCACCTATCACAGAAGCTATGACTTTGCAAACTGAAAGAAAAAAGAAAAAAAATCCTTCCAGTAGCACCTTGAAGACCAACTAAGTTAGTTCTTGGTATGAGCTTTCGTGTGCATGCACACTTCTTCAGATACACAGTGTATCTGAAGGATTTTTTTCATTTTGACTATGGCAGACCAACACGGCTACCTATCTGTAACTGAAAGAAAAAAGGTTCACCCAGTGAGAGCCACTGTGGTGCAGTGGTTAGTGTGCCCATTGGAAGAGTGCACTGTTGGAAGCTAGACCCTATAAATGCTTACTCAGAAGCAAGTCCCAGTGTATGTTCTGATGGGACATGCTGTGACGTAATCCTATATACAGTGGTACCTCAGGTTACATACGCTTCAGGTTACAGACTCTGCTAACCCAGAAATATTACCTTGGATTAAGAACTTAGCTTCAGGATGAGAACGGAAATTGTGCTCCGGCGGCGCGGCGGCAGCAGGAGGCCCCATTAGCTAAAGCGGTGCTTCAGGTTAAGAACAGTTTCAGGTTAAGAATGGACCTCCAGAATGAATTAAGTACTTAACCCGAGGTACCACTGTATGTGGTTACAATCCTTTTTGGAGATTCTAATGAAAGCTATGGACATAAACATGCACAAAGTTTTGTATACAATTTATCTTATTAAATTGGGAACAAATCATATTGGTGTGCCTGGTTCACAGGACCCTTGAAGTGCATCTATGGACCTCAGGTTAAGAACCCTTGCTGTGTATGATGCCATCCTTGTGTTTAAGCACTAGCCTGATAGGCATAGATGACACAAAGCCACATATTGGCAAGCACATGAAATTCCACGCAGGTCAGTGAGTGAGAGCACTCTGCTCCTCCTTTGCAGGAAACACAAGAAACAAGAATCTCACTCCAGGTCCAAGAGAGATCAGCAGCAGGGGTGGGGTGGGGACAACTTCTCCACCCTCCCCAACAAGTTAAGTCCTCCCCAACCCCCAGACTACTAACTTCTGGGGGGCTTCCTTACAAAGCTGGAGTGAGTTCCATTGAACTCAGTAATGTTATTAAGCATAAAAGGATCAAGTTGTTAGGGATCCAATAATAACAACAATTCTGTCAGTTCTGCTGAGGTTTAAGTTGCACAATTTTTCAAGTTACCACATAATGGCACATTTCCTTCTCCCACCCCAACTCACGTTAGGGTTCTCTCCAAAGCCCCATATATCATCACCCTCAAAATAATCCCTTTCCTCAGACTCTATATTTAACTTAGCATTGTTAATTTAACTAACTCTCCCCTGCTTTCCTTATTTACAAAGTGTTTAATAAAAACATTATATATAGGTGAGAATGAACCGTGAGAACCTCCATGCATTTACCTGGAAAGAAGACCAACTGAGCATAGTGGGCCTTTCTGTGCAAAAACACAGGGAACCGAGCCATCAAATAACAGCCACACTTATAAAAGGGCCTAATATCAAATATTGTACCACTCATACAGACTTTTTTTAGGGAGGGAAAGAGACGGTGCCACTACCTTGCGATCTAAAACAGTCAACAGGAGTGTGGAGATGAGAGGAAACCTCTTAGAAACATGTGAGAATATATCATTACTAATTCAATTTGTATACTACCCTTTACCACAGATCTCGGGGCGGTTCACAACATAGAAATGCAAGCTAAAAACGGAAAAGACATAAGAATGAGGGAAAACACTCGCAAACCAATAAGCGCCCCTCCCTCTCGCCATCAAAACCCCACACCCAAGGGACGTGGAAAGGGAGACGTTTCTGCTGGCTTCCCGTCCGCGGGGCCCGAAGGCGGAGGCAGCTCCCCCCCCCGCCCCTCCCGGCCCCGCGGCGAGCCGGCGCCATCTTGGCTGGCGAAGACGACGGCGCCTCCCGCCGCCCAGCTCGGCCTCCCCCTCGTCCGCTGGCGGCGGCCCCCGAGAAGGAGCGGCAGGGGCTCACCGCCATGTCGGGGGTCGGGAAAGGCGGCCCTGGCCGGCCCGGCGGCTCCGGCTCCTCCCTGCGGCTCCAACGCCCGCGACGCCTCGGCTGCTCGGCGGCGGAGAGCGGCCAGGGATGCCCCGCCCACTTCCCAGGGTTCCCGGATGTAACCCGGGCCCCGGGCGGGGAGGGAGGAAAGGAAGAGCGCCTGCGCGAGCGAGAGACGCAGAGGCATGAAAAGAGCAGAGGGGACCTCAAGCTTGTTCAGCGACGGAGATCCTTGGGGTTCCTACGCGTCATCAGGTTCTGACGCTTGTTACTTACTTGATAAAATCTTTCCAACTTATTTTTATGCACAGCGGATCATATTGCGATACACTCTCTCTATTTAGACTGGCAAATTAAAACAAGCAATAGAGTCCTTAATCATAAGTTCAACCCTAAAAAAAGCTCAACAACTTTGGGGTAATACCAAAAAAAAAGCTCAAGCTAAAAAAAGGCCCTCTTTAAAAAAAGTTTGGACACCACTGCAAGTTTAAACAAAACAAGAGCCAAGCAGATCTATCCTGTTTCCACTTGCGGTTTTAATTTAATCCCATGATCGACCAAGATCAATCCCACGATCTACTGGTCAATCGTGATGGACTAGTTGGACATGCCTGAAAATTTTAGACCACAGTGCTACCTACCCGCATCCCTGGAGATTGCCTAGGATAGGCCATTAAGGAGAACGAAGGGGAAATGATGAGCCATTAGGTATGCCAGAGAGGCCCCTCCTTCAGCACAGAGTTAGAAGGCAAAAGGAAGGAGTTTCAGAGAGTTTAGGCTTGGGTTTTTTCAGAAATGTTGCAGTCTGTAAAAATCATCAAGCTGGAGAGTGGGTCACAGCCACGTTTTGGAGCATGTTTGATTTCTGTTTGAACCCTATGCTGCGATTATGGGAAAAGCAAGAATCTTGTGGGGTGTCAATGCTGTAAACTCCATTGTAGTCTTATATGTGTGTGTAAATAAACCATATATCCTAAAGACAGCACAGTCTCTGCTGTGCCTCATTTCTGTTAGAAGGAATCCGGGTCCAGATTGGAGGTCACAAGCAAAAGACTTCAGCCTGTTACCGGAAAAATCCGAGGGCTCCCTTGGACAAAAACAAAGACACCAACCAGGATAACCTGGAGCAAAACAGCAGCCTGTAGGCTTGGCCTTTATTGAACTGTTGCAACAGGGTGTTCCCCTCACTTGCAAGAGAGAGGAAAGACCCAGAAAGATGGTGTGCAAGGCCTTATAAAAACTTTTGAAATTCCCATCCTCTAGGACAAGCCCACCCCCAGAAACATCATGCATACATTACAGAAAGGAGGGGTTGACATCATGCATACATTACAGAAGGAGTTGACATCATGCATACATTACAGAAAGGAGGGGTTGAGGGAGGAGTTGTGGTGGTAACCTGAGTGTCCTGTCACCTGGCTGGTTCTTCCTTTCCCCCTGCCCATGAGTCACTTCCAGGAGACAAAGGGAGTTTGCAGTTTCCTGCCCCCAGAGGGAAGATCTGATTATTGTCCTTTGTTTCAGTCCATGCTGAATCCACAATCCACATGCAAGTTCTTTGTGATCCTGATTGTCTTCTGTCTGGGATTATCAGGGTTGACATAGCAACTGGGCAGGGCTCCTGTGGATGTGCTGGGATGGTGAAGGGATTATGGCTGACCAGAACCAAGCCACCCCCCTTCGATAGTCCTTGTCACATGGAGTAAAATAAAATGGAACAGTGCAAATCCGATGCATGGTTGATTTTTCTATGAATTTATAACAGAAATGTGGCGTATGTAATGTGTGAGTGTGAGTGTGCGTGAAGTTTGTACAAACAGAATGATTGGGGTGGGGTGGGGGGTTCCTGCTACAAGCCAAGAGACAGAAGCAAAAACAGCAGCCAGCAGACCTGATCACTTTATTCTTAGAACTAGACTTCTGACTACAACAAAGACAAAACAGCAAGAAGCCTAGAATTGTAGTTACATCATTTTTTAAAGTCCTTTATTTCCCTATATTTCCTGGCATGCTCTGGTCCATGGGGTCACGAAGTCAGACACGGCTAAACGGCTAAACAACAACATATTTCCAATAAAACATGCATCATCAAAACATCATAGGTATGTCACAGAAAAGGTATGGTGTCAGGCAGAAATCTGAGATCTAGACATGTCCCTGTCAATCATGCATGGTTCAAGTACTCACTTCTCACAAGTTAATGAAAATATCTACATATCCTTTTGTCAGGAAGGCCTCCCTCAGCATCTTTATTTCTTCTTCCTTGGTCTCATTTCCTTCTGATAACACCTAGTCTGGCCCCTTTGTCATAGCTGCTAGCACCTGTTTGGGAAATTGGGAGGGGTATCCTGAGTAGGACTGCCATATTTCAAAAAGTGAAAATCTAGACAGAAATATTGTGCTGGTTTGTTTTGTTTTGTTTTGCAAAATTCCAAATAAATTGGACATTTTTTAGCTATTTTGAGGGAAATCAGGAAAACCAACACTGCCAACAACAATTGCCAGATTTCCCCGGACATTTAGCTGATTTTCACCCAGACATTGTTTTCAAAATATGACAACCCTAATCCTGAGTACCATATTTTTCGCTCTATAACACGCACCAGACCATAACACGCACATAGTTTTTAGAGGAGGAAAACAAGAAAAAAAATATTCTAAACGAAATAGTGGATATAGAGTGGTGTCTCGCAAGACGAAATTAATTCGTTCCGCGAGTTTTTTCGTCTTGTGGTTTTTTCGTCTTGCGAAGCACGGTGTCGGAAAAGTTTTGGAAAAGCTTCAAAAGTCACCAAAAACCTCAAAAAAGGCTACCAAACTGCGTTCTATGCGTTGCTCCTCGAAGTCAAGTCGCAACTGTATTAACGGTGTTAAGAAAAAGGAAACAAACTTGCAAGACGTTTTCATCTTGCGAAGCAAGCCCATAGGGAAATTTGTCTTGCGAAGCAGCTCAAAAACCGCAAAACCCTTTTGTCTAGCGAGTTTTTCGTCTTGCGAGGCATTCGTCTTGCGGGGCACCACTGTATGATTTTTGTGGTTCATGCTGTGGCCACAGACATGTGATCTGACAGTGAGTTTGGAGTAGCCCAGTGCAAAAATCCTGAGGATCCATGTGGATCCATGCTTTGTAACCACGGAGGAGGGAAGGAAGGGGAACCATGGATCCTCTGCTCACGACTGCAGCAGATCCCCCCCGCCACCCGCAGGCATTCGCTCCATAACACGCACAGACATTTCCCCTTACCTTCTAGGAGGAAAAAAGTGAGTGTTATGGTGCAAAAAATACGGTATGTGGTGGTACATCTTGAGGATTATGGCCTCCCTGCTCCTTCTGCCATGAGTCAGGTCCCCTCTCCTCCATCCCTGGATCACCACCTTTTGGAAACAAATAAAATCATTTTTCTGGCTAATTTTTGGTGAGTTCATATATTCCAGAAAGTGGGGTTTCCTTGCTTTATTATGGCACTGGGAACCCAGCATAGGTTGTCTAATGGAGAGAAATGTATAGAAATCACTGTGTGCATGTACTACTGTGAATGGGAGTCCTTTATTTTGTCATCAAAGGATATACAGCAGGGATAGTGGAGCATACGGATGGGGTACTCTTCCAAAAGGAAACTTAGACCTTGCGTAGGTGCCTGGAACCCCTGGAATCTCACACCACTCAGAAAATCGGTGGCTTGTGACAATATAAAGGAAAATGGGCTGACAGTGTTATTCCCAACCAATGTGTGATGCAGCCTGAGGGGATCGAGTATTAGCCCCACCAGCCAGGGGCATAGGAAGGGGGGCTGGGGCAGGCGAACCACCCCAGATGTCATCCGGGGGGGGGTTGACAAAATCTCCCCGGGGCAGATTGCTGCCGTGCCAAGCACCCCCTGGGGGGATTGACCCCCCCCAGGTGCACGTGTGCCACTCCGGGTGCCCGAGTGTCTAGCTCTGCTGCTGCCACCAGCTCTTCTTTACATACTACAGCTGCTCCCTTTCCCTTATGGGGTACAGTATTCCAGTGGCGTAGCGTGGGTTGTCAGCACCCGGGGCAAGGCAAGTAATTTGCGCCCCCTAACCCGTGGATTTTAGCACTTGAATGCGAGCGCGCCCCCCCCAAGATGTTGCGCCCGGCCCCCCCTGCACCCCCACGCTACGCCGCTGCTTCAGGCCCCCCAATAAAACATTTGAGGGGGCCAGTCCCCCAGTTGATGGGCATTGCCAATGTGATCAACTATGCAGGGCGGGGCTTACTTGCCCCCCCCCCCAATATCATACTGTATTCACGTTGGCACCCCTGATGAACTCAGCGGGGCTTACTTCTGCCCCGTAAGCCTTTGCACCTCCGCGTCTCCTTTCCTCTCTATATGTAAGAGGGTGAAGGTCAGGCTGGCAGCGCAAATAAGGGCCCCGCTGCTGAAGGCCTCGCCCGCCACGACCTCCTGGTCCACGGGCAGAGCAAGAAAGTGCCTTTTCCTTGGGGGGGGGAGTCTTAAATTTCAAACCATTATTATTATTATTACTACTACTATTATTATTATTATTTCTCTACCTCCACCGACGACTCGCCACGTGCGAGGAGGGAGGCAGCGGGCTCCCTTCACCTCCCCGTCCCCTCAAGGGAAAGGGAAAACGACGTGAGGAAAAGCGACGCGGGACAGCGAGCGAGCTCCTCCTCAGAGCCTTTTCCCGCCGCCCCCTCGCAAGACAACCCCGAAGCCGCGCGCGGAGGGAGGGAGGGGCGGGGCCCGGCAGAGTCTCGCTGCCCCACAACGCCTCTCGAGGCGGCATGAGGGGCGCCGCGTCAAGGGCGCCCGCGGGCGCAGCGACGGCTCCTGTCAGGGCACGAGGCGGGCCCGGCACCTCTCCCCCACCCACCCCGTCCGCCCACCCATATCCCGCTCAGGAGGGGCCGGTGGGCTGGTGAGCGCCTCACGCCAGCAGCACCAGAGAGGGAGAGAAGTCCGTCTCCCCCCGCCGCCGCCGCCTCTTCATCCCCAGCAGCAACTTCCCTGCCCGGCTCCCCGCCGCCGCCGCCTCCTTCTCTCCCTGCTTTGCAGTAGCAGCCGCCGCCGCTCCTCCTCTCCTCCTGGGGACGATGCTCTGGCTCCTCAGCGGCAGCTCCCGAGCCGTGTCCCCGCGGCGCCTCCGCTCCCCCGGGCTCCCCTTGGCTCCCCTTCGCCGCCTAGCTCCTGCTGCACCACCTGGGGGCAGCGCCCATGGCCGGGGCTTCCTCCTTCTCGAGACATGGGGCTCTGCTATAGCCTGCGCCCGAGGCTCTTCGGCGACTCCGGAGGCGGCGAGCGCCCCCCCAGATGTTGCGCCCGGTGCGGCCGGCACCCCTGGCACCCCCCACGCTACGCCACTGCAGTATTCCGGAGCCCGTATAGAGTCCTTAAGTGGGCTCTCTATCAGTAGGAGAAAACACAGGCCAACCAGAACACAGTGGTACCTTGGTTTAAGAACAGCTTAGTTTATGAACAACTTGGATTAAGAGCGCTGCAAACCTGGAAGTAGGTGTTATGGTTTGTGAACTTTGCCTTGGAAGCAGAACATGTTTCGCTTCCTGTTGAGTGTGTTCCATTGTGTAAATTTAGTCCCCTGCCACTATGGGAAAGCACGCCTTGGTTTAAGAACGCTTTGGTTTAAGAACGGACTTCCGGAATGGATTAAGTTCGTAAACCAAGGTACCACTCTATATTGAGAAGCAAAGCAACTAGTAAGCCTGATCTTTATTAAAGGAACTGTTGCAACAGGGTCCCCACTCACCACACACAGGAGGGAGAACCCCAAACAATGGGGCACAAGCCCTTATATAGACTTTTGAAATTGCCCACCCTGTAGCCCAAGACCCCCCCCCCCAAATCATACATACATCCTTTCTGCCAGAATACCCAATAATGATCACTGATTGCATTACCTCAGCAGCCTGGCCATTCTTCTGTGATGGTTAATACTTCAGTTCCTGAGTCCAGGTCACAGGCTCACCCTATTCATACACAAATACATCCTTAAGACAGGACTTGCAAGTAAAAAGACAATGGGAAGGCTTTCTCCATTTGCCTCCCTTACTTGCAGAGGAATATTTGAGGTCATGGGGAGAGTTGAAATGGTTTCAGGATTGCTCTCCCATACCATGTCAGGCACATGGTTCATATATTTCGATATGTGTGCATTTATGAATAATTATTCTATATTTGAGACCTTGAAATGAAGGGGACAGGTTACCCCACCTAGGTCTATGTAGTCACCCCCCCCACCAGGCCTCAAGACTTCAAACTACCTTCTCATTTAGCTTTTCTCACAGATGCTGCTGCATAAGCAAAGCGTTCTTTTTATCAGTGCAAGAAAGCTTCAAAAGCTAATGAATGCCTCTGTCAATGCCAAGCAGAAGCAGGCCTGAGAACTGAGTCTTATCTTACCCAGTTGCAACCAATCTTGGACACACTGGCTTCTCAACCCCCTTTTTCCTGGGAAGGGCGCCAGGAGTCCCAAGACAGGAGTTTCTGTTCATGCTCAGGGAAACTCATGAGCCAGGGCTCCTGAGGAGGGGGGCAAGGGGCCTGAAGGGAATATATGCTGGGTGCAATGGCTGTAAAACTTGTGCTTGCTTGTGAGTTATCATGCTTGCTCCTTCTGTTACCCCGAAGGCAGAATAAATAGCTATTTCTCTGGATTAACCCTTCAGTGTCTGTTGACTCCTTCTTCCCTCCCCGGGCGCAATGCTCTTCCTACCTGTGAAAAAGGCCTAAAAAGGCTACAGAAATTATTATAACACCTGTATCGGGAACTTTCTAATGTTTGATATTTTACTATGTTTTATATATGCTGTAAGCCATCCAGAGCAGCTGGGGAAACCCAGCCAGATGGGCGGGATATAAATAATATATAAATAATAACATTATTATTATTAATACTATTATTATTACATCAGCGCGCCTTCTTCCCTACATCCCACATGCTATTCCAGATGTTCTCCTGTCCATCCCCCTGAAAAACCCCTAATTTACAGAGAGAGGGGGAAAACAATTACAGAAGGAATAGTTCAAGGTTTTGAGGGTTTTTTTTATTTTTAAATGACCTGGCATTTCACTTGGTATGGCTAAACTTCCAGTGCCCCAAGCAATATCATTTTTTAAAAAATGACAACACACTAAAACAAAACAAGGCACCAAAACACACACACAAAGAGAGAGAGAGAGAGAGAGAGAGAGAGAGAGAGAAGTGTGAGACATTGTTTGGTTTTTTTTTAATTAACAACAGCTTTTTTTCTGTGCAAACGCACAAACGTTTAAGAAACGTTTAAGGAAAGAATATTGCTTCCATGCAACGTCACACTTGATATTAAGCATATGACGACACCGCCTGCGCCTTTCGCTGCCTCTGCCCTCCTCCGGTTCTGGGTGTCACCCGCGAGCGCTGCTGGGGCTCCGGAGCAACTCTGAGCGGCTCCCCGTCACAGGACATCACGGGCAGGGGAGAGAGAAGCCGACTGGCTCCTCAGAGAGAGAACTTTTGCCTCTCTTTCCTCTCCCCCCATTTAAACTCCCCCCTCCAGTTAGCCACCTCCTTCCACGCACGCTCCTTGTCCCTCCAATGACTATGGGTAGATCACTGCCAATTTTTTATACTGAGTAGTAGATTGCAGCTTATTTGAAGTTGGACATGCCGAGTCTAAACCACTGAGCTTCAGAGGCTGGGGCAAAGGGCAGAAGAGGCACAAGTGAAGCCGTGATTCCAGTGCTGGCGTGGAGGCATTTATTGTATTTGAGTAAAAGCCATTACAGATCCAGTTACAAAAGCATCAAACCCAAAGACCCAAACTCTAGCTCCCACATTCATTTGCTCTTCAGATATCTGGGCGCTCCTTTTTTCAGCTTGTCATAGTCTGCATTCACCGCATAGAACTGAAAGAGGGCAGGACGGTGAAGCGTTATCTCCAGCTTGGACTACTACCATGCGCTCTACGTGGGGCTACCATTGAAGGTGACTCGGAAGTGGCAGGAAAGGATCTCTAATCATTCAACTTTAATGGGCTTAAAAGCAATTTGGCAAGAAGAACCACAAATCAATGGCAGAAACTCAAGGATCTATCCTGCTTATTAAGTCAGAGTTTAGAAGATTGAACTGGAGAGGAGAATGAAGCATCATAGAAGGAACCCAAGGGTCATCTAGTCCAACCCCAAATGCTGTGATCACACACACCAGGCCTTCCAAAGCTGAAGCTTATTATTCCTCCCACCAAATGGCCATTATTATTATTATTATTATTATTAGCCCATCTTCCGTAGATTTCAGGGATGGTAATGGGTGCATAATTTCTATCAATTCACCGTGGGTCACAGTGGACATGAAACAATAGCCAAATGGGCACTTTAGAGGCTAGTAAATGTATCATTCCATAAGCTTTCATGAATTACCAAGAATGATGCACGTGATTAAGTAGACCTTAGCACCCCAAAACTTATGCCATAATAAATTTGTTAGTCATAGAATCATAGAGTTGGAAGAGACCACAAGGGCCATCGAGTCCAACCCCCTGCCAAGTCTTTAAGGTCCTAGTGCTGGTCTTTTTAATGTTTTGTTTAAACTGTACTGTGGTCTACCATACTTTGCAGGGTTGTTGAGGATAAAAAGACTTTAAAACAGTTTGGCATATAAAGCCTTCAATAACTTGGGACCACTTCACCTGCAAGATTGCCCTACTCCACATGTGCCCACCTGACTGCTTTGATCACCAGAATTGGGACTACTGCAGGTACCACATACCTGTTCCATATTTGTAAGAACTCAGTCATTCAGTGTGGAAGCACCTGGACTTTGGAGCTTCCTGCCTATTTGTTAAGTTGTGGGTAAACATATCGGACGACACAGCGATTCTTCAAACAGCTTTTGTTTATTCACAGGTCAGAACAGAACTGAACTGAAGGGTTCAGCCAGCCTGATTATATAGAGCTCCAGTACAACGTTACTGTAGCAACTTTCTGTAACTATCCAATCACTGAACGTCACTTTCGATCCCTTATTTGCATATGCAGACCTGAGTGAAAACTATCTTTTTTTATTAGATATTTATTGAGCATTTTAAAATTACAAAGAAAAAATAAGGAAAAATACAAAAGAGAGAAAAAGAAAGAAAAGAATAGATAAAAATAACCATTAAACAATACAAATCAATACAAACCAAAATCAAAAACAAAAAAACAAAACACACAATGCAGCACAGTCAAGAAACAAAAATATACAACAAATTTAAAAACAAATCCAATATTCCCAAATCCTTAACTTTCATTAACTTATTTAATCGGCCTCCTCACACCTCCCTTTTTTGTATTCTAGTTGTTAATTATCTCAGCAAATCCTTTCCACCTTTCACAATATTCTGTCATTAAATTACCTTGATCTATTTTAACCTTATCTTACCATAAAAAACCTTAAAACTTAAATCTCATTTATACCAAATTCTTTTAACCATAACATATTCTTACATATTTATTTTTAACATTTCTGCTAAAGCCAATTAATTTCATTCCAACATTTTTCTGATACTCATTGATTTTGCGATACTTTTCTAAATAAATTTTTAAAACTTTCTTCCAATCTTCATCCATCGTCTCTTCTCCTGGTCTCGGGTTTTGTCAGTCCTTTCTATCCCATCCATCTAGTCCATCAACCTGGTGACCTTATATCCGAGGCTCTTAAGTCTTTTCCATGTCCCTTCCGCAGGTCTGCTTCATGTTTATACTTGTACTTTACTTTGTCTTCTACTCCTTTCACTCTGGGAGACTCCAACTTGACAATATTTTTGTCCCTTCTCGACAAGTCAGCCCCTTTTCCATAGTCAACACTGAAATCCATGTGGTATTTAAAAGCATGTTTCAAGGCCCCTCCAAAATTAGGGGCCCCCACAACTCCAAGCTCCCCCCGGCCTAAAGCCAGACTTGAAAAATAAAAACATCTCTGCATAGGGGGGTCCATCCAGCCCCCCATCTTCAAACCAAGCAGATCTCCATCTCTCCAAATCTGACTTTTTCCAGGTTCATTCATCAAATCCAATGACTCATGTTCCTGCTCGGCCACAGCTTCCTCCATCTCTGCCACCCGAGGTCCAGCAACAACCTCCTCCCTCATCTCATCTGTCAAAGCACATTCCTGGGTTAATTCCTGAGTGGGTTCTATATAGGTACCCACTGCCTGTCCAAAATTTCCTATCGCAACTGTCATTAAATCCATTTTCTCATGTAACTGTTCCAATAAAGCACTTGTCTTGCAAAAGGCAAGCACCAGAGCCTCTGAGCACATTCTTGTTCAGGGTCGAAGTCTGGTCCCACGATCTTAATCTTTTACAGCTGCAAAAACTCCCCAGTTTGACTTTAATAACAGTTTCACAAGCTCCCTCTAGGGGAGACAATTTCTATTTGTATCCATCTTTTTTTCCTTTTTTATTTTAAAGGCAGATTTAGCAACAAAGTTTTCCTTTTTCGGATATTTTGTCAATATTTTGTTCCTTTTAAAAGCAAAAGGGAACAATTGACTCAATATGTTTCTGTTCTTTTAACTATCTGTCAAAGACGTTTGTCCATAGTCAATGGGCTTCTCCAAAACGTCTGTCTTGACACCCCGCTCCCAGGTTCAAGACGGTGGAAAACTACCTTTCTTTACTCTCTCTTCTGCAGGTTTAAACAGTCTATAAAAGATTCCCCCCTCTTCTCCTGCTTCCAAGGGGGGTTCAGTAGTTTTAAATGATGAAAATTTAGTCCTTTACAAACGACTTTCTGAACTCTAGCTTGCCGTGTCTTTGCTTCAATCTATCTACAAAAAACGGAAGGCGGACTTCCTGTTTAGACCTTCCCGCTTTCGGTGCCTAATTAAGAAATTTCAAAGTCCAATTTTCCGTTCTACTCACGGGTAGTTGTTTAAAGTCCAATTGTCCACAGGAAAAGTCAGCGCTCTCCGGCAACAGCAATGCGGCTTCACTCCGTGAAAGAAGCAGTCGATTCAAAGCACCGCGCCACTCACCCCATGTCGCTCCGGATCCCCAAAACAGGGTTTCCCCGCGAGTGGAGGGGGTGCAAAGGTGCCAGCCGAATCCCACATCCACAGGCTTCTCCCGCCTGTGGTTTTTAATGGGTCTCCGCCTCACCGTGGCGGTCCAGACCCTGTTTTCCACAGAGCGGGTTCCTCCCGATCGGAGGAAATCCGCCATTGCCAGAGGCGCTAACCCGGAAGTCTGAGTGAAAACTATCTACAGTATCCCCCTGCTGGCCCAGGGTGAGAACTTCAGTACACAACACCATTGAGATCTAGCAGGCACCTTCGCTTTATTATTTTTTGGTGCCTGCCAAAAATATTATTGTAATATTGATTTATGAAATAATGATATTGGAAACTGCTACATTCAATTTAAGAGGAAATTCAGATGGAGGAGATTAGAGGAAGTCAACTAAAATGTTTCTGAAAATGGATTTTAATTAATTAATTGATTTTTTATTTTCTGTTTAGGTATGTCAAGTCTGTTATATTTTTAATTTTTTTAAATTTCTATACTGTTGTTGTTGCTATGTTGTTGTGTGGTTGTATATTCTTTTTTGTTTGTTTCTTTGTTGTTATGTCTATTGAAAACTAATAAATATTATTGTCAAAAATATTATTGTTTAGACAAGTCTAACTTTTATTTTGTTTTAGTATTTGTATGTTTTATAATAGGGTTGTGAATTTTTCTAACTTTCCTTCTTCTTTCTTTTTGTAAACCACTTTGAGGCTCCCCCCCCCCCATTCAAGTGGTGTGTGAATCCTATGAAATAAATAAAATGGGTGCGCTCAGGGGCGCACAGTAGCGGCCCCGTTTCTTCTGGAACCAAGGCCAGAAGGGAGGACGCTGCGCACTCCTCTCGGGGAGCGACCGCGGGGTCTCCGCAGACCCCTCTCCACTCCCCCGCTCTTCCAAGCGGGGCGGCAGCTCTAAGGAGCCAAGCAGTCTGTTTCCAGACATCTCTCTTGCCGTTCCTATCTCTAGTGGCCGGGCGGGATTTCGCAGCAGCCCCGCCCCCTGTGCGCTGACTATATTTGACCCTCGAGGTGCTCCGTAGCCGACTGCCGCTGAGGAGCGCGCGCGCCAATTTGAGCGTCTGAGGCGGCGGCGGCGGCGGCGGCGGGGCGAGGTGCGCGTGGGTTGGGCGGGGGAGGCTCGAGTGGGGCTGGAGGGTTGGCGGCGGCCTTCCAGAGCTTCTCCTGTGGGATTTCTGGCTGCTCGGAGCCGGGCGGGAAGCAGGCGGCCCTCTCTCCCATTACGCAGGGAAATGTCAATGGGGGCCCGTGTGACTAACACAGGACTCTCCCAGGCTGGGGTTCTTTTTAAAAAAGAAGCTAAAACAAACATATTAAAAATACATTTTAATAGATAAAATGTTTTAATAGATTTAAGTGCAGTTATATTTTTCCAGAGGAGTAGCTACTGTATTTGTATATGAAAAACCTAAAGTTTTGAACTCTCTATTACTGTCTCTCACAGCCAATATACATAATTTAGTGTGTAAAGAGCCTTAGGATTTAATGCTATTTATGATATTTTTATTAGTTAGAAAAACTGTATAGAGTGATGTTTGTATATTGGAGGCAGGATATATTCCTAAAATAGAAGAATGGGAAAATGAGTTTCATGGTGTTGATGTTTCTGCTAAATTGACTAGTTAGTTTTGTCTTCTTTAATGTGTGTGGTATTATCTTATTGAGAACTGGAGACATTTTATTGAATACTAGGAAAAACACAGGTCGTGCCTCTAATACTGGTGGTACATTTGATATGTTTAATCTTGTACTTTTAAAGTATATATTTTAAGAAGTATAATCATTTTTAAAAGTTAAACTCGCCCCCCCGTTTATTCTCTTATAAAAGTCGCACACAACAGGGAAAGCTTATTCTGCTACATTTCTACCAGCTAAATACAGTAAATGCATTTCAAATTTTTGCCTGTGGGGACATTGCTTAAAAACACAGCATGGTTATTTTGTCTTAATACAAAGGTTCAAATCATTACTTTGCTGGTCTATGCTGTTCATTAGTTTCTCTTCTGATTTTCTCCAGGGCCATGTGGGATACTGTGGAGCTGTTGGGTGGTGATGATACAGGGAGTGGTGCCCTGTATCATATTAACACACTGCTTAAAGTCACCGCTTCTGAAAAGGTAGAATTTCTTTTTGTGGCGTCACTGCAAGAGAAGACTATGTAAAGACCTGTATAATGAATAACTTTAAAACTGAACTAAAAATCATGTTGACGGATGTTTCAAAGGTGCCACTGACTATGATTTGTCCTGTCAGTTGAAATGGGACTATAACTTAGGTTAAACTACTGTGGCATTATGGGCTGTAGTATCTGGTCAGCATCTAGATCTTCCAGAGGGCCACATTATTATAATAAATAATAAATAGTAATAAATAATAAATTTTATTTATACCCCGGCCAAGACTGGGCTCAGGGCAGCTAGCACCAAATACATAATACGTACATTAAAAACACAAAATCAAACAATTATCGTACTTTTCGCTCTATAGGATGCACCTTTTCCCCTTCAAAAATGAAGGGGAAATGTGTGTGCGTCCTATGGAGTGAAGACACCTAATTATATATATTGATTACGTTAGGTGAGCCTCCTTGTTCCACAACCAGGGAACCACCACTGAAAATGCCTGTTCTTGTGTTGCCACCCTCTGGGCCTCCCGTGAGGGGGCACACGAAGAAGGGCCTCAGATGATGATCCCAGGGTCTAGATTGGTTCAAATGGGAAGAGGCATTGAGGTATTGGGGTTCTGAGCCTTATATGTCAAGAGCAACACGTTGAATTGGAAATTATTTAGTAGCCAGTGCAGTTGGGCTATGATTGGTGTTATGTGCTCACAATGTCTTGCCTAGGTGAGCAACCTGACTTGCATTCTGTACTAGCTGAAGTTTCCAAACCATTTTCAGAGGCAGCCGCACATATAACGCACTGCAGTAATCTAACCTGGGGGTTACCAGAGCGTAGACAGCAGAAGTTAGGGCGGCTATCCAGATGGGGTGTAGCTGAGCCGTGCCACCAAGGCCACCTGAGCCTCAATTAACAGTAATGGATCCAGAAGTACAGTGGTACCCCGCAAGACGAACGCCTCGCAAGACGGAAAACCCGCTAGACGAAAGGGTTTTCCGTTTCGGAGGCGCTTCGCAAAACGAATTTCCCTATGGGCTTGCTTCGCAAGACGACAGCCCATAGGGAAATCTCAGGGACAGCGGGGAAGCGCAGCGCGTCTTCCCCACTGTTCTCGGACCTCCTCCTGCCGCGCGGCCCCGGAACGAAGCACCGATGCCGGGCGGGGGAGGGGGAACGCCTCCTCCCGCCGCGCGGCATCGGAACGAAGCTCCGATGCCGGGCGGCGGCGGGGGAACGCCTCCTCCCGCCGCGCGGCACCGGAACGAAGCTCCGATGCCGGGCGGCGGGGGGGGAACGCCTCCTCCCGCCGCGCGGCACTGGAACGAAGCTCCGATGCCAGGCGGGGGAGGGGGAACGCCTCCTCCCACCGCGCGGCATCGGAACGAAGCTCCGATGCCGGGCGGAGGAGGGGGAACGCCTCCTCCCGCCGCGCGGCACCGGAACGAAGCTCCGATGCTGGGCGGCAGGGGGGGAACGCCTCCTCCCGCCGCGCGGCACCGGAACGAAGCTCCGATGCCGGGCGGCGGGGGGTGGGACACCTTCTCCCGCCACCCGGCATCGGATGGCTTTCCTGAAGACTTGGGGTGGGAGGAGGGTTTTCCTTCCCACCGCCAACATTCAGAATGCTGTTCTGAATGTTGGCAGTGGGGAGGAAAAACCCTCCTCCCACGCAAGCCCCGGGAACAGAGGGAAAGCGCTGCGCCCCTTCCCCTCTGTTCCCGTACCTGTCCTGAAGGCTTGCAGTGGGGAGAAAAGCCCTTCTCCGCACCGCCAGCCTGGCAAGCGGTTTCCCTAGGAACGCATTAATTGATTTTTAATGCATTCCTATGGGAAACCGTGCTTCGCAAGACGAAAAACTCGCAAGAAGAAAAAACTTGCGGAACCAATTAATTTCGTCTTGCGAGGCACCACTGTACACCCAAACTAGGTACCTACTCTTTCAGAGGGAGAGTAACCCAATCAAGAGCAAGCAACCTCCCATTTATCTTGTCTAGGGAAGCATCCATTAACAGTGCCCCTGTCTTACATGGATTGGGCTTCAATTTCTTGGCCAGGGTGGATAAAAATCAATGATTTTTAAAATAATAATTAAAAAATTATTATTTTTTTAATTTAAATTGATTTTTTGATTAAATTGGATTTTTAAAAATAAAATGCTTTTGGAGGGAAAATCTTTCTACAGATACCGTAGTTTTCTATTTAAGTTACATTATACAGTGGTACCTCGGGTAACAGACGCTTCAGGTTACAGACTCCACTAACCCAGAAATAGTACCTCAGGTTATGAACTTTGCTTCAGGATGAGAACAGAAATCGTGCTCCTGTGGCGCGGTGGCAGCAGGAGGCCCCATTAGCTCAAGTGGTACCTCAGGTTAAGAACAGACCTCCAGAACGAATTAAGTTCTTAACCAGAGGTACCACTGTAGTCCAAAGGCTGTTCATCAGAAAATAAGGATTTATTTTAATTTTTTGATAAATGAATTCCATTAATCCATTCACAATGCCATGCTCTTCCAGAGGTCTCTGTAAGATTATTTGGGGCAGTTTTTCTAATGAGAAGATATTATCACATATGCTTGTTTTTGCAGTTCTCAAAAGTGTGAATTTGTGTCTGCAGAGATGACATGCCTTTTCTTCACAGGAAAAATGTTATAAAATAAACATACAGAGTTGAGGAAAAAACCTTAATCCCATTGTTCCTTTGCAAATTCATATTCACAGAATCAACCCCTTACCTCTTAAATGCTGAGTTCCAAGAGGTTCAATGAATAGTGGAATAGATCTGCACAAGTAGCTAAGTGTGAAGCAGTAAAAATGAAAGTGCAAACCTTGTGAGCAGAATACTCCACAAATCTTGGGATCTTTGTGTAATGATTGTGCAACTCAGACTTGAGGCAAGTGCTGAAGGCTCTTCAGGGCTGGCAACCTCTTCCCAGTCCCACTGGGTTCCAACAACTGCACCAACACTTAACTGTACAGAATACACACCTGAATCCAAAGCAAATCCAAAGAGGGGTGGTGGTGGTGGAAATAGTAACTGGGATCTGTAAGTCCTTGGTGAGACTTTGAATTGCTTGCCAGACAACTAATAAGAGTTCACTGGTTCCAGGTCCTTCTTCCCAGAGCTTGCCTGACATTGTCCAAACAATAAAGTCTACCTGGAACTTCCGTCCTGCAGCAGGAATCCCTGAACTTCTCTGCTCCAATCCTTTGTTCCCCTTTTCCAGCTTTCCAGCTGTTCATTCTGCAAGCCTGTTCCAGCCTAGGCCTACCACCTGTATCTCCCCCCCCCCACACTCTAGAAAAAGAAAGGCCAGCCTCTCCAAAGCCAGGGCTGCTGGGAGATATAGCCCCTTTTAGATTCCATTACATTTGTGTGTAAAGTCTAAGTTTTTTTTTTTAAATTGTTTAACTACATCAGTTAACAAACATGGATACATATGCTATGTTATCATTTTAGTTAAATAAATGATTTAAGTTGTTATTAAGGAAATTGGTTTTCCCCCCTCCTTCCAATAAAGTACAGCAGAAAAGTTGTCCAAATATGAAGTTATTAAACCTCACAATAATTTCATAATTATCGGTCTATGTATTTCTAATAGTATAACCAAATCAGTAATTTTTTATATAACTAAAAACCACTATGAAAATTTATTATTCCAAAAATGAAACATTCATCTGGTTGTAAATATTAAGATTATACCAGCAAGAATGAGCCTTTCTGTAAAATAGTGATTTAAATCAAGTCTTACTGACTAGTGATTTAAATTGTGATTTAAATAGATTTTATTTAAATCAAATCCACCCTGTTCTTTGCTCTCATCCAGTCCACGACCGAGACAAGACATCGGTCCAGTCAGATGCTAGATTTTGTGCTAGATACACACAGAAAGTTGCAACACACAATTTAATCTGGACAGACTGCTTATCTGTATGTATTTGTAAATAAATTCTGTTTATGTTCAGATGCTTTCTTTTATTGGTCAGGTTTTGTCTAACCCAAAGTTATATGGCTGTTCCTCCCGTGATGGATGTGTGTTGGTGGCTGACAGAACAGTGGTGGTGCTTGATAATATTTGCCAGTCTCTTAAGATGTTTCTTCAGTTTGGTGAGTTTACCATTTCGTATCTTGAAGCAGCCATAAATTGAATACTTGGAACTTTCAACGTAGTGTACCTCAGCTTGTTTTCTTAATTAAAATCTGTGCTCTGATCTGGAGTTTTGCATGTTCTGTGATATGGTTTTGAAATCCTGAACACAGGAACTCTTTCCCCTTTGAAGGAAACAGATCAGCCTGGTGCTGTCATGCCCTTATAAAATCACTTGATCAGGGCAGTGGCTCTCAGTATTAATGTTAGTATATTATAGACACATAGCCCAAATTTTTAAAAGTTTGTCAAAATAATTTTGCCATCTTTTGACCTATGAGTTGTTAAGACAGTAATAACTATCTAGTATTTCCCACAGCAGAGGAGTGTATGAGGCAAAAATTCACTGCATCTCGTTATGTAATAATAATGCATCGTCATTTCTGAATATAGTCACCCGTTGTGGTATCTGAATACTTCTTTTTAAAACCTTTTAGAGACTGAGGTGGAAGTTGTTGGATTGTGTCAAGAAGCACAGTTTCTTGTGATTGGGGAGAGAAGTGGAAGCCTACATCTGATTCATGTATCAACAAAGCAAACCTTGTTAACTAATGTATGTAGTTTATTTCTTTTTTGCTTCTATATAACTATATGCAGCTGCCTCAGACATTCTTAAATATATGAGTTTCTAAAAAGTTGCCTCATACTGGTTGCATTGATATGTGACACTAAACCCTGGGGATAAACCTAGGTGAGCTTTGGCTCACTTATGGCCCCCTTCCTTATCCTCCTTTTGCTGATTGCAAGGAAGAGATTGCAAGCTTTTGCTTATATTTTCAGCTAACTGTAGTTACTCATTTTGTCCAAGAACTGTGGTTAGGGTTAAATATAGTTTAGGGAAATAAGGTAGGATTGTAAACTATTGTTTGAAGTTGGCTTTCTCCCTAAACCATAGTTAGTACTAACCATAGTTTGTCTGGATTTAAACGTAGCAAGTAACCATAGTAGATAAGAGGCTTGGCATGTAATACTAAGCCATAGTTCAGTGTTACTTCTGAACCATTCCAGCCCAGTTACATCAATAGTCCAGTGTTATCAAATCAGTTGAATTTCCTGCTTTGCTATCAGAGGTCTATTTCACTAGAGATACTGGTAATTGAACTGTGGGACTTACGGGTGTGAAGCATATATTCAACAATTGAATTTTAGTTTTGGTATCCTGGTGAATTTCTGCTGTTGATGTGCTGACTGATTTTAAACTATAATAGATACTAATGTAATTTACAAAATTCATGATTTGAGTAGGATTAAATTAATATGTGGTGTAAATTACATTGCTTTTTTGAAACTCATTCTAATAACCTTTTTTAAATTAAAAATGTGTTTAGATGTTGGTTCAAAGATCTTCAAATGACAGGACTTATCTGAATCTTATTCTAGAAAAAGATAATGGAGATACAGGTACGATATTTTTTCTGAATAAGCTCAGGTTTTTCTCTTGTAAGCTCAGGTTGAGTGGGGGAGGGGAGGAAATGTAATGCCACAGAATTCTGCCTGATACAGGATACTTATATGATGCTGATTTGAACTTGATTCTGTGAATTTTCATCATATTTCAACTTGTGCACCCTTGATTATTTTTATTTACTTTGATTTCAATTACCTTGGTGTAAACCAAGTTTTCTTCCTTTATTTGCTCATGTTTGGAGATGCCAGGTGGCAGTTCCTTTACTTGAAGATCACATGGACACAATTTGATAACCCTTGCTGGGAAGACTTCTTGATATTTATCTTGTCTTTGGTTATTTTGATAGGAACCTACCATGCATTTATTCTCACAAACAGTGGCTTCTTCTGCATTACGCACCTCCCATTTGCCAAAACTCAGGAAGGTAGGACAATGTTGTTTTAGATCTAAAGCCTAATTGTGCATCATTGCATGGAAACATGTAGTAAGAGCTGGAGTTTTTCTTTCTGCTTTCTGTAATGATTAGAATCTCAGGTTTGTAATGTGCTGAGCACCAACATCTTAATACTGCAGGAGCAAGAGATTTTGTTCAAGTGGTAACTGATTATGTGTATTAATTGAATTGCACTGGCTTTGATAATCTTTATTGGTTTGTAGTATTCAATGCAGACCAATTTCAATATGTTTGCTTTAGAGAGCCAACAATAACCACACAACTGCTGCAATTGTAATATTTATAAATGAATGCAGGATACTTTTCACATGACCTTGAGCAGGACTTCAGGAACATTTAGTGTTGCTTTCTCAGTATCACGGCTTGTTGTGGTGTATTAACCAGAGATTGTAGTTTGCAACTAACTGGTTAGTTTAACAAGTTGTCTTCATAATCCATGGCTTGATGTTGGCTTATTTTGAAACTAACCAGAGTTTGTTGTAAACTGAGATTTTTGGTTTCTTCACAATTATAATCTGGGATTTTGTGAAAGTGAAATTAAATGCTACCAAATCCTCACAATCTTTTCAGAGGAGAATTGTGTGTGTGTGTGTGTGTGTGTGTGTGAGAGAGAGAGAGAGACAGAGGGAGGTGTGTGCAGGTGGGTTGTTCAGTTTTGTTTCAACTCTTGCATGTAGTTTTAAATTGTGGATTAATTTTGCATCTGACTGTGGCCATTGAGTCCTCTGGAGTTAGCTGCCTTGTAAGCATACTTGTGTCATGCTCTAGTCTGGATTGTATGAACTGATCTGTGCTGGTGGTAGTGGTGGATTTTGCCTTTGGTCTGTTCTAAATCTAGTATTTATGACAATATTTTTCTTTCTTTGTTCAACATATATCTAGCCAAAGTGTTTTGTTTTATATTCTTGATCATGCAGATTTACAAAAACTGAATGTTATTGTCTATCTTTATTTTAAATAACCGTATCAATATTTATTGCTTAATTATTAGATAAAATTCAGAGGAGTAGATGAGTTATCCGGCTGCAATCCTAACCTCTTTTCCTGAGAGGAAGCTGCATTGAATTCACTAGGAATTACTTCTGAGTAAACATGGTTAGGGTTGTGCTGCAATAGTATTATAACCAGCAAGGAAAAAGTATACAGTGGTATCTCGTGTTGCGTAACCTCCAGGTTATGGAATCTTCGGGTTATGGCTGTGGCAAACCCGGAAGTATATACTTCTGGGTTTCACCCCAGGCACTGAAGTGCTCCATCGCTCCGCTTGCGTGCGCAGAAGGGTGCCTCCAGTTATGAAGTTTTTGGGATACGGCCGGGGCTCCGGAACGGATCCCATTCGGAACTGTAGGTACCACTGTAATGAGACTTTTTCAAAGACTGATATATCATGGTATTAGATTTCATTGATGCACAGACACTAGTCCATGGAAGCTTAAATTACACTAAGCTGTTAGTCTTAAACTGCTTCCAAGACACTTTCTTTATCTATGTATACTATAAGTTATTGTAGTAAGCTACTGCAACTGCAAATTTTCCTGAAGTATACATTAATAAATAAATGTGTGATCAGTAAAGAGTTTACAGAAATCAAATCTGCCTTCTGAATCTGTGACTACAACAGCCCAATAGAGAATACTTTTAAAAAATAGATATGTAATGTTGCTTTTCTCAACACACATTTTATGTTTATGCAGCAATTGACAAGCTGGACTTCAATTCTGCAAAGAAGGCAAGTGGGGGCATTCATATATCTTATATATTGTGTTTTGGTTTTTGAAATAGTTTGGTTGTGATTCATAGTACTGGGTGTGTGTACGGATCTACTAGGGATGCAAAATGTTAATTGCCACATTAAAAATGAATTAATATATCACATTTGTAATCCACTGCTCTTCTGTGATGGAGATTAAGCAGAGTAAGTTATTCTTTCCACTTACCTCAGGAACAGGACGATGCATCACTCTATTGATGGAAGGAGAGACCTTCCCCTGTTCCAGGAAGCTGAAGAGATTTCATAGAGCTTTGCTAACATTCTTATAAGGATAGCTGCCAGATTCAAGGTTGATATCTCTGACCCTGATGGAAAAGTATGCCCTATATGAAAGCAGATGGCAAGCACCAACTTCTCTCATGGGCAGGAGAGAATGCCTCTTCTAAGATGATGCCTGCTGCAACACATGCGTGCATCACCTTATTAATAAATAAAGCAAGCATGCGTATTCCTTTAGAAATGCTATTTTTATCCATATCCAAAAATCTGAAATGTAATTGATAAAACTACTTGGCTAAAGAATTCATTAGGTTTTTTTAATCAAGTTACTCCACCAAAGTAATTTATCATTTCTCTTGCGATTGTGAGTTATTTCTACCACTTTAACAAAAAGTAAAATCTGTGAGTGGCTATTTGTCTACCTTACAGTTACAAGGGCAGGTGGAAACATGTTTTATTTCTACAAAAGACTATCACACCATTGGCTGCCTGACTTCCACAACTAAGCACACAACTAACAAGATCACTTTGATAATAGGGGTAAGTATTATTATTTGAATACCTTTGTCTGTGAACTTCCTGCAGCAATCTGTGCTGACTTCAGGATGTGCGCAAAATATTTGGCTTCTGTAGTCCCTCTTATGTGTTCCCATCTCTCTGTTGAGAGATTTTGTACCCAGGTGTGTTTTGCTCTTTTTGTCTTCATATGTCTAAGGCCACAAAATGTGTCATGTGATGTTGTTTCCTTTTCTCAGCCACTTCATTGCTAGCTGTTGCAGAGACAAGCAACATCATGGTTGAATATCCCTAGTGTTATAAGAATTTAAGGTCTCAAATATATAAATTAAATGTTCATAAACTTACAAGGCACATAAACACATACGTAAGTATATAGACCACATGTCTGGAACAGTGCAGGAAAGCAGTCCTGAAGCCTTTTTGACTTTCCCAGTGACCTCAAATATTCCTCTGCAGCAAGGGAGGCAAATGGGGAAAGCCCCATTGTCTCTTTGCTCACAAATCCTGTCTTAAGGGTGTATCTGTGTTTGAATAGAGTGAGGCTGTGACCTGGATTCAGGAACTAAAGTATTAACCATCACAAAAGAGTAGCCAGTTACAGATAGGTAGCCGTGTTGGTCTGCCATAGTCAAAATAAAAAAGTTCCTTCCAGTAGCACCTTAAAGACCAACTAAGTTAGTTCTTGGTATGAGCTTTCATGTGCATGCACACTTCTTCAGATACCAGCACCTTAAAGACCAACTAAGTTAGTTCTTGGTATGAGCTTTTGTGTGCATGCACACTTCTTCAGATAAAAGAGTAGCCAGACTGCCCAGGTAATGCAATCAGAGACCATTATCAATCAATCAGTGACCATTACTGGTATCCTGGCCTTAGGCTTCTGCTGTAGGCTGCCCCTTCTGTGATGTATGTATGATGTATTGGGGGGTGGTCTTAGGCTTGCAGGGTGGCAATTTCAAAAAGTCTATGTAAGGGCAGGCACACCTTTATTCTGGGTTCCTCCTCCCTCCTGCGTGTGGGGAGTGAGGACCCTGTTGCAACAGTTTAATAAAGATCAGGCTTACTAGCTGCTTTGCTTCTCAATACTCTGGTTGGCCTCTGTTATTTTCTCCTATTGATAGGGGACCTACATAAGGACTTTATACAGGCTCTTGGGTACCCCATAAGGGAAAAAGAGCAGTTTTTCTTATAACACTACATAGGTCTAGCAGGCAGGGGCATAGAAGTAATGTCTAGTTCCTGTTCGGATGTATGGGCACTGGAAGTGCTAATTTCAGCTTCCTGGCATTTTTATGCTCAGGGGACGATGACCCATTAATGTGATGATATATTAATGTGATATGTGCAGTGATCTACATGCAGGTTACAGCTGGGCTCCAAGCACCTTCTCCATAAAGGGGATTTTAATAGTAGTAATAATTTTATTATTTCTATTATTTATACCACCCATCTGATTGGGTTTCCCCAGCCACTCTGGGTGGCTTCCAACAAAATATTAAAAATACGATAAAGTATCAGACATTAAAAACTTCCCTAACAGGGCTGCCTTCAGATGCCTTCTAAAAGACAGATAGTTGTTTATTTCCTTGACAACTGATGGGAGGACTTTCCACATGGCTGGCGCCACTACCGAGAAGGCCCTCTGCCTGGTTCCCTGTAACAGTCTACAAAAATGCAAACGCAACACGCTGGCTAATAACTGTTAGTAAATATATAATCGGTATGATGTCATTCAAAATATACAAATAAGCCACTTCAAAACAATATATATATCATACAACACATCTCACAAAATATACAAGTAACTGCAAGACAGTGCATCCGGAATAGTTCAACTGTTTCGGAATAAAGTCTTCATCAGTGAATAATTATCAATGAAATATACATACTAGTGAAGAACATACTAGTGGATCAGGGAGACCTTCATACCTGCCCACCCCATCCCCCCAAAACAATACTTCCGTCTTGTCAGGATTCAACCTCAATCAGTTAGCTTCCAGCCACTCACATAGGACCTTTACTGCATTCACTGGTTCTGATTTAAAAGAGATGTAGAGCTGGGTATCATCTGCATAATGGTGAACGCCCAGCCCAATCCCCCGATGATCTTTCTCAGCAGCTTCATATTCATGTTGAAAACATGGGGGAGAGGATTAAGCCCTGAGGCACCCCGCAAGTGAGAGCCCAGGGGTCTGAACACTCATCCCCCAACACCACTTTCTGGATATGGCCCGGGAGGAAGGAGCAGAATCACTGCATAACAGGGCCCCCAGCTCCCAACTCCTCTAGATGGCCCAGAAGGATTTTGTAATGTGTGTAGCAGTTGCAATTCAAAGCAGCACTGGCAAAATCCACCAGCAACTGGTGGCCCAGAGTCTTCCAAAAATGTGATGCTGAGCCCAGAAATTGGGGTGGGAGAGGGTTCCAACTTGGCTATTACAATTTTAAAATCTTTGTGCCTATGATTTTCATAAGAACTAAATATCTTGAGAATCACTGATTAGGTCTGTTGTGAAACAGAATGCAGGTTTCTGATACAAATACTTTTCTTAAAAGGGTACAGGTGACTGTGTGATGTCTGTGTGGGAGGTGAATCCTAACAAAAGGCAGATAAGCATTCAAAGTGTTGCTGATTCAAGTTTGATTGAAGGTATGTTTTCCAGGCATAGGCACCCTAAAGAACTCTTTTTTTCAAAGACTTAGTTTCCCACGACCTTTGGTATTTATTTAAAAGCCCTTGTTTCCATACTCTTCCAGCTTGTCAATATCTTTTTTAAATTGTGCTGCCCAGAACTGGACACAGCAGTTCAAGCGTGATCTGACCAAGGTGGAATAGACAAATACTATGATTTCCCTTGATCTAGACACTATCCTTCTGTTGATGCAGTCTAGAAGAGCATTAGCCTATTTTGCTGCTGCATCACACTGTTGACTCATGTTCAGCTTGTGGTCTACTAAGACTTTTAGGTCTTTTTCTAAGTTCTTATGCTTGGGGGGGGGGGTGCCGGAAAAAGCCACTCCTGGAATCTGCAAGTGACTAACAAAGACATGAACTTTGGATTTCTGAACTGTACATAGTTGCACTAAATAAAACCTGGAAAAGACAGGTTGGAGTCCTGGCTGTTTACTTGCAAGCAACCACCTAGAAACCTGATATTTTCACATGTACTATTGACAATCCAGGTGTCCTCCATCTTATATTTGTGCAGCTGGTTATGCCTGCCTAAGTGTGTTACCCTACAAAGGGGGTCTGGAAATAGCCAGTCCTTTTTAGCCAAATAAAGGCAAGCAGCATCTTGGAAAGGGTTCAGATTTATTGCAGACTGTTGTAAGAATAAATGATCCAGAGGAATTATGGACTCCGAGCATACATTTCAAAACCTCTTTATAGCTTTTGCTTTACACAATTAATTTGTGATCGATTCTTTTCAGCAATACGATTGGATAACAGAACATGTAGAGCTTCATTGGTTTACAAAAATTATGCTCCTATCTACCAGCAATACAGTGGCAACAGATAGTTCTGAGCAAAGTTTATAGATTCACTATTCTTCTGTCTCATACAAATGCCTTTGAAGTTTCTAGTCTTCGAAGGGCAATGAGCTCTTGGTGTGTTTTGCTAAGCTGATAAGAAAACAAGAGGCCCTGCTTGCTAGGAAAAAGACAGAAATATTCTCAGGTGGGGATGCAGGGAGAAAATGCTTAAACTTCCAACTCTATGATTCTATTACTCTACAGTGTAAATCCTTCATTTACTCAATTGACAGATTATCTGATTGATACTGGACATCTCTGGCTTTGGGATTTAATGAGCATTACATGTGTGGAAAGAGAGAGATGACTGTGACTCGCCAGATGCTGCTGGGCTGCAGCTACTATCCTCATCATTGCCAATGCCATCATCATTTTATTATTTGTACCTCACACATCTGACTGGGTTGCCCCAGCCACTCTGGGCGGCTTTGAACATATATAAAACATAATAAAATATTAAACATTTAAAAACTTGCCTGACTGCTGGTCCTACTGGCTAGGGCTGTATTGGAGTCCTGTAATATCTGGAGGGCCGCAGGTTCCACACCCCTATTTTACAGTTTCTATTTCAAATGCAACTTTTTAAAGCAAGAAATTAACAGACTTACATCCTTTTTTCCTTTTTACATTTTTTTACAGCTGCAAAAATGCTTCAGGTTGTAGATGAATTATTGTTTGTCTTGGATAATGAGGCAAGTGCTATTTTGATTTATTTGTTGCCCAGTTTTACAGATTGCTCCTGGATAAGGTTATGTTCCATAGTTTCAGTATTTGGCAAATGGACAATTAGGAAGAAAACGTTTGTTTCCACTAGTGGAATTCAGAGGCATTCATAACCATGATGAGCTCTTATTTAAATGGTTAATTAATATATTGAACTTTGGTTATGTTTTAAGAATGTTTAAGATAAAGGCTACTTATAGTTTTAATTGATTTTTCATTTCAAGTAACAAAGCATACCCATACAAGGAATATAGAGTTTAGTAGAAAAGAAGGAAAAATAGCAGCTGATGGTTTTAGTTTTAGATGTTTCAAGAAAGTCAGTTAAATGAAATTGTTTCTCGATAAGGTTCCATGACTTGATGGAGGGTGAAAACCTTGTTCGATTGTCTTAACAAAGTCAGTAAAAGGATACCATGTCGAGGTGTGAGCCTCCCCCCCCCACCCCGATTGATACTCCTTTTGTGAAATGGTTAATTTGTCCACAAGTAGGATTTCCAGTGTTCAAAATTTGCCATGCACATTTTGCACCTGGCTCTCAGTGCCTGAAGTCTCCACCATCCGGTGGTGCACACCTAGGGATTCATGGAACTTGACTGTTTTTGCATACTAGCAACACATCCTGTCATGTGAGAGAAGATGTGCACTGTGGAGAAAAAATGGAAACGATGAAGGGACAGAAGCCATTGACAGCCCTGATTAATGAGCACGACAAATTATCCACCAAAATAGAAATGTTTGTTTCATAGTATGAAAGATCTAAGTATTAGAAATGTATACCTTCATGGTTCATATAGTCAAAGGTAATAGGTCTTAATTAGTTACATCATAATGACACTTTTGTTTTCTTTTTCTTGTAGAATGGTTTGTCTTTGTGGAATATTTGCACTCTTACCATGATTTGGAACTGTTGTTCTGTTCACATTGAAGAATTTATTCTGATTTCAGAATCGGATTTTTCAGCAGCTGCAGGGTAAATTCAGGATTATAGCATACTTGCTGAGAAATATGAAAGGGTGTGCCACAGCAGAATGGCTCCTCCCCATGCCTCTTACCAGAGCTGATGCCCCCACTTTCTTGAAATTTTGTATTCACTGACTTCAGAATCAGCCCCTGGGAACAAAGAAGGACCTAATTTCTGAGCAGACATCCATAGGAATGGGCTGTGTTTATGTGTTGTGTGACTAATCAGTTGTTATTGAACTACATCTCTGGCCAGTAGCCATGTTCCATGCTGAAAAACAGGGGTGTTGGGAATCCATGATCATTGCAGGGCCACAGGTTTCTTGTCCCCATATGGCAAGGAGAGGCAACTTGCTGCCCCCTCCTGATGGAGCCAGCATGGTGCAGTGGTTAGAGTATCCAACTGGGTTCAAATTCTCACTCAGCCGTGAAGCTCACTGGGCGACCTTGGACCAGTCACTGTCTCTCAGACTAACCTACATCACAGAATAGAATGGGGAGAGTGAGAATCATTTATGCCACTTTGAGCTCCTTGGAGGAAAGGTGAGATACCAATGTAATAAATAACTAAAGTACTGAAATAAAATGTAAATGGTGATGGCTCATAACTTTTGTCATTAGTTGATGCATTTCCCTTCTTTTGTTAAGACAGGGGATTGCCAGTCTTAAGCTAGTTGCTTTGACAAACCCTGATGATGGCAAACAGGTAATTGTCTTCTATCAAAGAAAAGCTTCAAAACATTGTGCCTGTATTTTGGCAGCATCCTTTAGGATTATCCTAATTGCACTATTTCTCTGTAGATGAGGAACATCGTGGTGTTTTCACTGCCTACTATGCACCAGCTCTATTCTTTGGAAACTACTAATGTTTCTTCATTGATTCAGAGCGGAATAAATACGGTATGTTTTTCTCTTTTCTTCAATCCTAAGTAAGGCTGACGAGGGGGAATGTAAAAAGAAATCCAAGTCAGAGTTTAAGTATTGTAGGATTTGGTACAGTGATTCATCAGATATTAAAAGCTTCCCTAAACAGGTCTGCCTTCAGATGTCTTCTAAAAGTCCGATAGTTGTTTATTTCTTTGACATCTTGTACAGTTAAGGTACATGGTACATATTGTTTCCCATGCAGGATACAATTTACTTTTTGGAAGGAATGTATGAAAATAACCAAAGGTAAGTTTGCACTTTAATAAAATACAATAAAAAGCTGCTGCTTTATTTTTGATGGTTATCAAAGCTCTTTTTTAAACCACACACTCATTTCTAGGGCATCAGACCATCCAGTCTCATTTCTGGTATTGAGATGCTTAACTGAAGCCTTGCCTGAGAACAGGTATACATATATTTTGACTTCTACTACTGCTTATGTAGAAAATTTGGTACTTGTGATATGGCTGAGCCAAAGTTAAGTGTGTTGTAAGCCTCAATAACTTCAAAGTGAAAGAGTTAAACATATGCTTAACATTACAATCCTATAAGTGTCCACTCACGAGTAAGCCCTATTGAGTTAATTGCAGACTCATTCTCCCAGTAAGAACATAGGAAGAGAAACATATCTCCAGATGGAAATCCCTAAAGGTAAATGAAATGGGCTTTGGACCAAGAAACCTCTGAAATCGGTTTCTTTACATCTAAGAGAATAATCACTAAAATGATTGCATAGATAGCACCTCTTTCTTGTCTTAATGTCAGATAATTTCAGCTACCACAGCTGCTTGCTGGAGAGAGTGCGAGGAGGTTTGGTCATATTTCCTTATGTGGTGGTCCTGTAAGGCAGTCCTCAGTTATTTAATTGTAGAATTGTAGAGCTGAAAGGAACCCCTAGGGTCATCTAGTCCAGTGTTCCCCAAACTTGGGCCTCCAGCTGTTTTTGGACTACAACTCCCACCATCCCTCACTAGCAAGACCAGTGGTCAAGGATGATGGGAATTGTAGTCCAAAAACAGCTGGAGGCCCAAGGTTGGGGAACACTGATCTAGTCCAACTCCCTTCAATGGAGGAATCACAACTAAAGCATCTGTCACAGGTGGCCATCCAGCCTCTGCTTAAAAACCTCCAAGGAAAGAGAGTCCACCATCCTTCAAGGGACTCTGCTCCACTGTCAGAAAGTTCTTCCTGATGTTAAGTCTGAATCTTTCTTATAACTTGAAACCATTCATTTGTGTCCTATCCTCCAGAGCAGGAGAAAACTAGCTTGCTGCATCTTCCTTGTGGCAGCCCTTTACATATTTGAAGATTGCTGTCGTATCTCCTCTTTTCCTGGCTTGACAATTCCTTATAAGGCTTTTTCTGTGGTGGAGAAGCCTTGCTGAGTGCATTGGTGGTGGGAAAATAGCTAGTTTAGTTAGTATACCAGCCTGTGCCTGTAGATCTCAGGGGGGTTCACAACATAAAATTACAATATAAGCCCCCCCCAATACATAATAAAAATAAGAACAAAAACAAGTCAATAATCCCCCTCCCGCAACACATTTAAAAAGGGATTGGATGTCAATCAGCCAAAGGCCTGGGAGAAGAGGAACATTTTCTCCTGGTGCCTAAAGGTGTATAATGAAGAGTGGGTTTCTCCCACTCTGTTTATTTATCCCCCTCCCACCGGCCCAAGGTTGTGATCATGTAACTAAAGTGAGTGTAAGTAATTAGATGAATAGATTTAACTGGCTGTAACCATTTTTAAGTGTGAGGCAACAGCAATTCGTTTTCTCTCCCTTTTTTCAGACTGAGCCGTTTACTTCACAAGCACAAATTTACTGAAGCTGAGAATTTTGCTGTTCAGTTTGGACTGGATGTTGAGGTAAAGGACTTTGTCTGCAAATCGTACCTCATCACTTACTGCCAACTGCAAAACCACAATGAAATAAGTAGACAAGGAAGCTCTCTCTGGTAGCTTCTATGCCTACTCATTCCAGTCACCCACTACAGCAGGAGTTTTAAATGTAAATTTCAAAATTGTTAATGGAGGCAAGGGACTGGTAAAGAATAAACAAATGTTCTGCAAAATTTTCTCTGACAATACTAGACAGGCCTGCTACTCTGAAAATAAAGAAGATTCCCCCCCCCCCAAGTGGAAATAATGTGTTATATGTGTGTTTAAAAAACAACAGAACGTTTACAAAGTGAAAATGAGCTCTATTTTGGAGAGATTGGCTTCAGAGTCTGTTGCCGGAGATTGCCAGTCAGCCTGGCTAGAACTTGTGGCTCAAGCTAAAGAAACGCTGGATAAAATAAAGGTATGGATTTATCCTACTATATTTATTTAAAAGCATTTTTATACCACTTTATATACAAAATATCTAAGCAACCTACTACATAGAGTGCACTGCAGCAATCCAGTCTCAAGGCTGCTGATAGCCAGGATATCCCTTTCAATGAGCTGTTGTAGGCATTTGAGCCAAAGCTGGTAAAAAGTACTCATAGTCACAGAGACTAGAACCTCCAATGATTAATGATGGATCCATGAGTACTCCCACACTATGCTCCAGTTCCTTCAGAGGGTGTGCAATTCTGTCTATAAAGGCAGTTCACCTGTTTTCTGGATCCAAGTACCTCTCACCCACAGGACCTCCATCTGACCAGGATTCAGCTGCAGTTTATTAGCCCTTACCAGGTTCAGAGCCTAGACTGCTACACTTTCTATGGAGAAGCCATACTCTATGCGTGTCTTGTGCATGTGTATCTGTAGCTCTCTTGCAGTAGATAATTTGCACATGGGTGTATGTGAAAGGTTTTTCTTTTAAGCTGTTTAGAAGATAAGTTTATTCTGTGTTTTTAATTGTTTCTCCTTCTAAATAGGATAACCAGTTTGTAACTGACTACTGCATAAATACACCATGGCCAATATATGAAAGTGCTCGGGAAATGCTGAACTATGCCAGAAGCAGGGTAGGTTTTGATAGGTGCTTTCACACATCCTACTTGACTAGGGCCTTGGGAGACCCATCCTGGAGGAAGAGGTGTGGGACCCCATAGAGAATTGAAGCTTAGCTGAGGGCCTGGAAGAACCTGCTACAGTTCTAAAGCAGTGTAAAGTACCTAGTGTCACCTGGGTTGCTGACAACCTCTCCAGCCACATTACTGGCTTTGCCTCAAACCCTGATCTTCGCTCACCCAGACCTTAAGAGGGAAGGTGGCAGAGCATCTGGTGGGAAGCCTCTGGGAAGTCAGCCTCTGGAAAGTTATCACCAGGTGTCTCTGTAGGATGAAGTCTCTTTGGAGGAAAGAGTCAAAAATTGCAGCTGAGAACAATGGCCCAGGAGATGACCAAGCAGGGCAGGGGCTGGCAGGGAGATTCTAAGCTGGCTTAACAGTTGTTCACTGAGTTCCCTCTAGAGCTCTCTTGCGCAGGCCCTGCTCCAGCACTAGATACTGGTCACCGACATCCAGAACCAAACCTAGTTTACAGCTACCCATGTAGAATTTTTTGTTACAATGTTTGCATTGGACTGCAAGTTAATTTAGCACTTATCATTTCAGATCCTGAAGAGAAATGACAAAACTGTTTCTTTCTTGACTGGGGACCCAGCATCTCTTACAGAGGTAATGAAAACCAAACTATCCTAGACCTTTAAATTATTACTGGGGTGTGGGTGAAATGAGGAACTGGAAAGAGAACCTTGGCCTCTACACTCTGGCTTGGCTCCTCTAGCAAGTGTCTAGAGGCTGTGAGGCGGGACACTGATACTTCTTCTTGTCAAGGGCACGAGGGAGTGTCGGTATGCTTCTGACTCAAGCACTGCGTTATGCTGTTTCATCTACAGAGTGAAACATTTAAATTTATTTTAATACATTTCTGCTCTACTTTTTAGGGCAGACCTTCACAAGGTAGTTTATAATGAGAATAGTAATGAAACAATTAATGAATAACATAGTAAAGAATAGCAACATATAAAAGCTATTTTCCAACTGGATGAAAAGGCTTAGGTGTTCATTTTGTATTGTTTTTCAAGTTTTTTTCCAGCCATTTTTGTGCTATTCAAAATATTTTAGCTGTTTTTGTGACGTGTGTAGATCAACTTGAGAGATATATGTAAAAGGTGATTTAATAATTTTAAAAATGCCTCCCTAATAAAAAATTTTTTGGCAGAATTAAAGCAAAAGCCCCTCTAGGATCTGCTTAGAATGCCACAAGATGTGAGCAAGTGGCATTTCCAGAGGAGATTCCAGAAAAGTCTAAAAAGGCTCAGCCCATCCCTGATATCCTCTAACCTAATCGTGCACAGTGGAATACTGAGTTGGCAGTTCTAAAGAATTTGTCAGTTTATTGGCAGATCTCTTGTTAAATGTGCATCCAAGTATTTTTCTTGTCAAAAATCAGTGTTTTTTCCCTTCCAGGTGATGAAGGCACAAGCAAAGCTAACTACATTTTGTGGAGCATTTGGATCAGAGATGTTCAGGTCTATCTTGTTTTTTTCTTGTGTTGATTTTGGGTTTGTGCATGTGTAAATTATAACATTTTCTAGAATGATGTACATTAACTGTAGTAGATTTTTTTTCTATTTTGCAAGACTAGAGAAGACAAAAATAATGGGGATTTGAATTTTTAAAAATCCTATTAAGGTTTATATACCACTTAATCATAAGATCTCAGGGCAGTTAAAATGCAGGATAAAAACAAGTAAATAAGTAGATTAAAACAGCAAAACAATACTCCCCCTCCCCACAGACACATTTAAAAGGCTATAGAATATTAATCAGCCAAAGGCCTGGTTGAAGAGGAAGGTTTTCGCCTGGCTTCTGAAAATATATAATGAAGGCGCCAGGTGGTTCTGTGTGAAATAAGTTTTTTCTTCTTTATTTTCCTTATCTTCCTGTTGTAATCCAACATTCTCTTTGGCGACCCTTCACTTTCGTTCTCTGCACACGCAGACAATTCTCAGTGCGTCACAGCCAATACAAAGGGAGACTGGCCTTCCACCATTAGCGCCAGGCATATATCCAAAGTTCCCTTCTTTGGTCTCATTCCAGCTGCTAACGAGCTACTGCTTCAACAAGAACACCATTACTCCCATCATAAATTCTTTTATCATTCCATTAAGAGTCTTTGCCAAAACCTTAGTCAAATTTTCACAGTCAATTTTGTAGTTAAACCATAACCATAACGATAGCAAGATATTCTTTCAATTCCACTTGCATTTTCAAACAATCAGGCAGTCAGTCTTTTAAGGGGAATTTGCCAAATAAAACAGCAGATGCAAAATATATCAAAAAGAATAATGGAGGCTCACCCCTCCTCTGTTCCGACATACCAGTCCAATTGCGACGATAATCCTTCTCCAGGTCAAATCCTTGGCACCCAGTGGCTGAATCAGTTAGCAGAGTACTTTATCTCCCCTAGTTCAGAGCATGCCTGTTAATTAAGTTCAAATTTCATCTTAAAAAAGCAGGTGTCCTCTGCTCATGGCGACAGCTTTGGAGAGTTGCCGAAAACATGTGGTGCATTGCACCCAGCGCCCCCTGCCCCCTCTTCCTTCTGGGTGGGCAGCAGGTATTGGATGAACTGCGGGTGGAGCTGCCCCCTCCCAGCCCGGGGGGGGGGTTGGGAGGATAATTACTCCCATGTTATCCTTGATTAACTGCACGGAAAGGCGTACAGTGGTACCTCAGGTTACAGACGCTTCAGGTTACAGACTCCGCTAACCCAGAAATAGTACCTCGAGTTAAGAACTTTGCTTCAGGATGAGAACAGAAATCGCACGGTGGCGGTGCAGCAGCAGCAGGAGGCCCCATTAGCTAAAGTGGTACCTCAGGTTAAGAACAGTTTCAGGTTAAGAACGGACCTCCAGAATGAATTAAGTTCTTAACCTGAGGTACCACTGTAATGTAATGAAAAGTGTAATGGGTGCAGCCATTCACTATAGCAGCCAGACAGGAGGTGTTTATAACTCATGTTTTGAATCTATAAGCAAGGCTCAGCCAGCAGAGTACCATGATAATTTGATTTTTCTTTTTTTTGTGTGTGTTATCTAATCCAAAACCTTCGGTTGGTTACAAAACTCAAAGCTGAACACATTTTTGGAGGAAGAATCTTCTGTATCTTAATTGCACCTCTGTTTTCGTATTTATAATTTATGTTTTTGTTGGGCTATGGTTTAATGTTCAATTTTTGTGGTTCTAGTGGAACTGCTTGGTTTGAATTTCTGAAGAATGAGGACCTTTTCAGGGACATCCTTTTACAGATAAAAGGAGGAAATCTCATGTCTGCCCAGTACCTCTGGCTAAGGCATCAGGTAAACGGTTTTGGATATTTCCAGTGGTCAGCACCACTCTCTGTCCTTGCCACACTCCTCCCCACTGCTGTTTTGTGTTCCTGAAGTATCTATGAGATACCTTGCTACTTGCATTGCCTGTTCTTGGCTGCAGCTCCTCAAGATCTCTTACGACTCCACTGCACGTCCATTAGATTGGCTTGTATCCCCTTTGTATGATACAAAGGTAGCAGGACTGGCAAAACCCTTTGCCTGGACCTGATAGTCTTTGATTTAAGAAAGCAGCTGCATATAATCACAAGCCATTCACTAACTACCACAATTATTGGTCTGATGGTTGTGAAAATCTCTTTCCTTTTCTCCAGGAAGACTTCAAAAGTGACTTTAATGTGAAAATGCTGGACAAGTTGCTTAATACAATCCCTACAACAGTTTCCCTCAAAGAACTATGCCTGTGGTTTAAGGATGTTATCATTCCTTTTGTAAGGCGTGTTGTACCCAAAGGACAGGTAGGGTCTAATGGGAGACAAGGGGGATCCTTATAAAATATGGGTGAAGAACCCACATCTCAGGAGCCACATGTTGTCCTTGGTCTAATTCCATGTGCTCTGGGTCTGCCTGGCACTGGCATGCAGTCCCTAAGGGGGGTGGGGAGATTTCTCATCCTCTGTCTTTAGAAGATCTCAGTTAGTGAAGATTGGTGAATAGGCAGATGCACTGATTTATTTATTTTTAAGTCCTAGTAATTTTAAGCTCTGGTAAAGGTGGAGATTGCACAACAGGTTGCACAACAGTTGTGATAGAAAACAGCTGCAATAAATTTGTCCAAATACTTCTTAATATTTAAAGGACATTGAAGTAAAGTTAATACCTGTTGGGTTTTTAAAGTACTAAATTTAGCATATAAAATTATGGAAAAAAATGAGAATTGAAAGTGGATTACCGTATTTTTCACTCCATAAGACGCACCAGACCATAAGGCGTGCCTAGTTTTGGGAGGAGGAAAACAAGAAAAAATTATTCTGAATCCCAGAAGCCAGAACAGCAAGAGGGATCTGGCTTCTGGGATACCGTGTGGCTGTTCTGGCTTCTGGGATAACCGCACCAAGCCTCTTCAGGGCAGCGGGATGAAAGCTCCCCCTGCCTGAAGAGGCTGCGTATGGCTAAGGCAGAAGCCAGGACAGGCGCATCGCTGAAGGGGCACTGCGCAGTTCTCCCTCTCTGCGCAGTGCCCCTTCAGCGAAGCTGGAAAAGGAACAGAAGGAGACCCTTCTGTTCCTCCTCCGGCTTCCAGGACAGGCGCGACGCTGAAGGGGCGCTGCGCAGTTCTCCCTCTCTGCGCAGTGCACCTTCAGCGAAGGGGGAAGAGGAACAGAAGGGGCTCCGTTCCTCCTCCCGCTTTGCTGAAGGGGTGCTGCGCAGCTCTACCTCTCTGCGCAGCACCATTCACTCCATAAGATGCACTCACATTTCCCCTTACTTTTTAGGAGGAAAAAAGTGCATCTTCTGGAGCAAAAAATATGGTACATTTTGTTTTAAATGCCCTAAGTCGAGGCCAGATGTGGATACCCAAATCAAAATACATAATACATTTTTGTTCACCCTGGTGCTAGATGCATTTTTCACAAGACAAAATAGTTTGAAAGCTACGGTGGTCATCTGGGCCTGCCCTTCTGTATGCCTTGCTTTTACCTGGTGTGTGAGTGGAAAAGCTGCTTCTGTTTTGGTGCTCAGGCAATTGAACTCACGGCTCTGGGTAATCCGTCTCTGCTAGGGATAGGGGTTTATTTTGTTCACTATGCATTTTGATGTGAAATTACCTGATTTGCCGTTCTCATACCAGTGCTTTGATTGGAACATAGGTACTGGGAGTTGTCTGCGTATCAATGAATTTCTTACAGCTTATCTAACAGGTTATGACTTGTAAGGTGGTCTGAGGGGCACATTTTTTTCTTAAATCTTTTTACATTTTCAAGCTGCCTATAGCAGCTGGCAAGCACAGCACTGAGTGAGATGCCTTTTTAAATGATCCAGGTAGCAGCTGTACATCGTAATGTGTGACCTGTTGCTAGGGAATTGTATAGAGAAAAGGATGGCTGCCCTGTTATACCTAAGCGGGTAACTACCTTTTCTTATACAATGTCCATGGTAGCTAAGTAGGTGTGGCCTGATGACAAGTTCTAGTGCTCTCTCCTGTAAGGGACCATCATGTAAAAGCACTGGATATATATATTTAGTATGTGGACTAGATGACGCTCAACGGTCTCTCCCAATTCTACAGTTTTATGATATTCTCATTCTCTCTCTCTCTCTCTGTCACTCTCTCTCATCTGGTTTGATCCTTATCATCCAGGAAAAAATAGCAAAGTGGCTGGAACAAAGAGCACGAAACCTTGAGTTAATTGACAAGGTAACGTAGTAATTCTCCTGTAAAACCCTGCATATTGCCTCTCTCCAAAAATGTCACTAATGTTTCATTTTTCAAAACAGGCCAACTGGCCAGAAAATGGACTTGAAATGGCACAGGTGTTTTTTATCAGCAAAGATCCAGGTGAAATTGGATCTGCATCTTTCTGGCCTGGAGTTTCTTTGGTAAGGATTCTGCTTTCATGAAACCCATGTTTGGGAAAGTGTTAGCCTATACATGTGTTTAGAATTCTTAATTTATCCTGTTAAGCAAATTACCCCATTGCATTTATTTTAATTAGTGAAAATTTTTGAAAGCACACAATTTTCCAGAATTTAGTAGTTTTCCTTTTTTATTTTTCTGTTAAGTGCAGAAGGATAATTTTGATGCAGGGAAATTTCACTGTTTTGTGTTTCAGGACAATGATGGTGAGGAGGTACGTGGTTTAGCAGAATTAGTCAGTGCTCTGCAGGGCTTGGTGGACCTCTATAAGACATACAACTGCAGGCTGGCCCTCTGCGACTTTGAAAAGGTACAGTAAATTTGTGACATTAAACCTCTGTGTAGATGCCTGTGTGTGTGTTTTGGTAAAAAGAAAGAATGAAAGATTACTGTTACATTTAATTTATTAATGGGATTCTATGCCACTGAGTCATGATTTACATGTAAGATAATTAAAAACACAAAAACAACAAATAGATACCAAACAAGACGAAAATCCTAACGATCCAGCTAGGGAAACCTAACAGAACAAAAATGTCTTCAGCTGTTTCTGGAAAGTGCAGATAGTGGGTTTTATCTCAACAAAAATGCTATTCTGTGGAACATGGGCAGCTGCACTAAAAGCCTGCTCCAAGTTACTGTGGAGTGCCCAGGCTTCTGAGATCTTTGCAACTTCAGGAGAAACTCTCCCATTAGCTGCAGTGATTTACTGAGTGTATAAGGGATAATGAGGTCTCTCAAGTACCAATCCCTTGAATTTGGGTTGGTAGCAGACTGGAAGCCAGTGCAAATTCCCCAAGCAAGGTGTTACATGCTGGTGGTAGTTTGCCCTTGGAAGCAACCTGGCTGTAATGTCCTGCACCAGCTGCAGCCTCCAGAAGAATTATCTCTGAAAAGCCGTTAGAAGAGCCAGTGTGGACTCAGATGAAGGAACCGGAATCTGAATCACTGCTTCCCATGAGATACACTGGCTGATTTTAAGCCATTCAACCTCAAAGGTTGTTGTGAGGCTAGGATCTGATAGTCATGTAGGAAGAGCCTGCTGGGCCAGGCCAATGGCCCATCTAGACCAGCAGCCGGTTCTCACAGTGGCCAACCAGAAGCATGCAGGAAACCCATAAGCAGGATCCTGAACCAGGTAAAAGGGCTTTCTGCCCTCTTGTGGTTTCTAAAGCACCCCTGTCTCTGATTGTGGCGGCAGAGCAGAGCCATAATTGGCTAGGAGCCATTTAGCCCAATCCTCTTTGAAAGCCATCCAAATTGATGGCTCTCCTCCTGTGGGAGCCGATGCATTCCTTGAAAGAAGGGGGGGGGTGAATGTGAGGAATAAATTGGAACAGATGGAGTGGGCTGCTTTGAATGCATAGTTTGGTTTAAGTAGTCTTGTATTAACGGACAAACTATGGTTGTTTTTATTAATATTTTATTGAATTTTACTTTAGTTTACATCAATACCTCAAGTATAATCATAACAAAAAACACATTATGGTGAAATAAAAAGGTGGTGAGGAGAAAGGCCAGATTTCATAGCACCGCCCCCCCCCCCCCAATTTCCTGGTGGGTCAAAATTAAAAAGAAAGACTTGGAACCAAAATACTTGAAGGAGAGCTCCCGCTCCCATTGTCCCGACTGGAGGTTAAGATCTAGGGAGATCTTCCTTGGTGTTCTACTTCAGGAGTAGGGCTGAGTGATATCTGGTTTTCAACATCACAATATATCACCAGCTAAATATCACAATATCTTATATATCATGATAGATATCTGTGATGGCTGAGGGCCTTGCTGGGCCACCCCACAGGGGCAGAGGGTCTCGCCATACCTCCCCACAGCGGTGGAGGGTGAACTGTGCTTCCCTGTAGCAGCAGAGGGTCTCGCCATACCTCCCCACAGCAGCAGAGGGCCTTGATGAGGCTCCCTGCGATGGTGGAGGGTCTTAAAATGTAAGGAAGTAGCAGATTTAATAAAAATGTTAAATAAAGGTCCATGTATTGTATTTAATTTATATTCAACTAATTTAAGAGTAGTTTAAGTGATTTACTGGTCAACTTGCATCTGCTTCCCTACTCAGAAGTCTAAGTGGAATCTGTGCTGGAATAAGCTCCACTGAGTTCAACTAAACCAGGGGTGTCCAAACTTTTTTCAAAGAGGGCCAGATTTTTAGGATTGAAGTTGCTGACATTTTTTTAGGATTTTGCCACAAAGCTGTTGCTCTCCGAGTGATAGATGGGCAGGCAAGAGCGGCTGCAAGAGGATTTCAGTGAGGGAGAGGGAGCCGTTGCAAGGGCCCGCTGGCAGCCTGCTGTAAGAGCCCGGGGGTGGGAGAGCGAGCCGCACGTGGGGCGCCTACACGAGCCGGCCAGCGGCCAGGATAGAGAGCCGCATGCGGGGCGCCTGCACGAGCCGGCCAGCGGCCAGGATAGAGAGCCGCACGCAGGGCGCCTGCACGAGCCGGCCAGCGGCCAGGATCTAATCCCCTTCCCGTCTGGCCCAATACCGACCCTGCTGAAATCTTAGAATTGATAGCTGAGCTGAAAACAGGTAAGGCCCCTGGGCCAGATTTGGTCCCCGTTGAGGCTATAAAGCTACATTCTGCATGGTGGGCAGGGATTTTAGCTAAAACGTTCGACGCAATAAATGCCACGGGCTTAATACCAGGAACGTGGAAGGAGGCCATTATAATTCCTATCTACAAAAAAGGCCCTCCCAGTGACACAGGGAATTACCGGAATATCAGTCTGCTATCGTCCATTGGGAAAATATATGCCCGTTTTTTTTGCTGGCAAGGCTGATGAAGTGGTCAGCTGAGGCTGACCTGATTGGGCATGAGCAAGCTGGATTTAGATTAAACCGATCCACAACAGACCAGGCAATTATTCTTTATCACTTAGCCCGGAAATACTCGACACCTCGACGGGGCCAACTTTGCGCAGCTTTCATAGATTTGAAAGCTGCGTTTGATAGTATTCCGAGGCAATTACTATGGGATAAACTTGCCTGCTGGGGAATAGATAGAAGGCTCCTGTGGCTTATCTCACAACTTCATGCTGGGTCCGTGGCCAGGGTGAGATTATCCCCTGCTGGAGTCCTAACTAACCCAGTGCCAGTAAATAAGGGTGTACGCCAGGGTTGTATTTTAGCGCCACTTCTTTTTAACTTATTTATCAGTGATATGAGGAACCCATTAATCGAATCACAAAAAATTATCCACACCCCCCGTATAGCAGATTATCGTTGTCCTTTACTTCTCTATGCAGATGATGCGGTACTACTCTCTTACTCCAGAGTGGGTTTAAGGAGGGCACTAAAGATTTTTGTGTCATATTGCCATTCTAATCATCTGTCTATCAACCACACCAAGTCCAAAGTACTGATATTTTCAAGGAGTCGAAAATTATATTCATGGAAATTGGAGGGCACGAAAATCGAACAAGTACATAAATTTAAATATTTAGGAATTTATTTTCAATATAATTTAGGGTGGAAAGCACACGTTGAATATCTTCAAAACAAGACAAAAGCCCTAACACACTCCCTCCTCCGTTTTTTCTACTCTGAGGGGGCCTTATACATCCCTGCGGCCTTGAAAGTGTATAGCATCAAAGTGATGGCCACAATGGCCTATGCTGCACCTTTATGGGCTGCCTTTGCAAACCTCTCACCCTTAGAGTCGCTTCAAAGCCAATTCTTACGCCGACTTTTAAAACTACCAACATGCGTAAGTAATGCGGCTATTCGCTTAGAAATGAAGATCCCCACAGTCGAGTTAGTTTTATGGAGGAGAGTTTTGATTTATTGGATATCCCTATGGCATAAACTCCCGAACCACTACCTCATTCAATGCATGTGGCGGGATGACTTCACAAATTTGTGGTCAGGAAAAATCCATGCCAAATTGCTGTCCTATGAGATCTCGCCCACTGAATTGCTCAAACTGGATCTAAACGTGGCAAAAAGGTGTATAAATCAAAGGCTGGATGATGTGGAGCTATACCAAAATTTCTTAGCTGGTGGTGGAGCCTGCTCACCGTTAAATCTCGGCATAACCCCTATCTACCGTGCTCTGTCCTACTTAACATCGCTTATGGCCGCATCTCACCGATATGCCTTCATTAGAGCTAGGTTCAATGTTTTTCCAACAAACGTGCTGAGACATAGATTCACTAAGGGCCAAGTACCTTCAATGTGTGCTTGTGAAATGAAAACATCTGAATCTCTACATCATGTTATGTTTATCTGTCCTATGTACAGTTCAGTTCGTGCTAGAATACTAAACTCCATAATCCAGCACATGGCTGACAAACCAGTAGACCTACAGCTTGCCTGGGTTCTTCAAGATGTGGATCCTTATATTACCCTACAGGTTGCTAAATTCCTAACAGCCGTCCTCTCGTACAAGAGACGGAATGGAATGTTAGCTGATTATTGATAGTTATAAGAATTTTCGATAATGACATCAGATATTGATTTTAGTGTAGTGTCTAAATTTTTAATCTTAATCTTAAATTTTCCTTTTGAATTGCCAATATTTGTCCTTGTGAGCTGTGAATTGTGTTATATTACTTGTGGCTTGTACGAGACCGCTGTTTTATTTGATTTGTTTTGTGTGTTGTGCTTTATGATGGGCGTAAAGCCGAATAAACATTTGATGATCAGCGGCCAGGATAGAGAGCCGCACGCAGGGCGCCTGCACGAGCCGGCCAGCGGCCAGGATAGAGAGCAGGGTGCATGTGCGATCTGATGGGTGGGCGGTTGTGTTGTAAACAAAATCTGCCCTTTTCCCCTTATGGGGTATTCAAGAGCCCGTATAGAGTCCTTACATGGATTCCCTGTTGGTAGGAGAAAATAACAGGCCAACCAGAGAATATTGAGAAGCAAAGCAGCTCGTAAGCCTGATCTTTATTAAAGCTGTTTCAACAGGGTGCTCCCCTCACACGCAGGAGGACCCAGAACAAAGGTGTGCCAGCCCTTATACAGACATTTTAAATTCCCTGCCCTGGAACTCAAGACCACCCCTCCATACATCATACATACATCACAGAAGGGGTGTGACCCAGGACCCACCCCCCACAAACATCATACCTACATCACAGAAAAGGCGGTCTATAACAGAAATTTGAATGTTGTTGTTTTTCCTGTCTGCCAGGTTATCTGATAATGCCTTATCTGATTTCCTTTCCTGGTAGTCTGCCCATTCCTTTGAGATGGTGATTACCCAATTCCTGAGACAATGGGAAGGTTCCCTCACCCCCTCCCTCCTTGCAGAGAAACACTTGGTCATCTTAGGAGTCAAAATGGTTTCAGGACGGTCTTCCTGTGCTGCTCCAGACATGTGGTCCACATATCTATGTTTGTGCTTGGTTGGTACAATTATGAACATTTTATAGACCTTAAATTTTTATTACAGTTCCAAGAGCTGCATGGTGAGCAAGCCGCACCACATAACCACCCAGTGGGAACGCCGCCCACGCTCCCACTCCAGAACACAACTGCCTCTGGGGCCAGATTAAACCAATTGGCGGGCCAGATTTGGCCCGGGGGCTGGACTTTGGACATGCCTGAATTAAACGTACTTCTACTTTCCCAGGTGTAAGCCCCATTGAATTCAGTAGGGCTTGCTTGTTGAGTAGACACGCATTTGCTTGCACTCCTTCCTGAAAAACACCCTCCCCATCATTCTCACGCAGTACCCAACCTCCCATTTCATCATAAGGCAGCCGGTTAAATCTTCTCCCCTCCACTACCCCCCCCAGAAGGGCCCCCCCAAACCTTCATCCCACCTGTCTCTCCCTTTTTATCAAAGGGAGGGAGAGAGGGGAAGCAAGCTAAAAGATAGTCACATTTGAATTATGTGGGATATGTAGGCAGGCTATTTAGGGGGAACCAACAATAAACACCACCAGAAAATAAAAACTCTTCCCCCTCTTTTTTCCACTGATTAGGCTTCCTCTTGAAGGGCTTTCCAGTTCTTTGTTTATGTTCTTTTTTGTCCAGCTTTAGAATAACCTGTATTGTTAGCAGGCTCTGCATAATTAGCTGAGCTCTAAGTGGAAAGACACCAGTGAAGCTGAGAGTTTGCTGGTTCTGTGAGGGCTTATCATCTTTTCTTATCAGTGGGAGGAGGAAGAGAGCAAACAAAGCTGGAGACACCATGCCTGCAAATTATCTGCAAAGCAGAGCTACCCCTTGGGAAGCTGTTAAGTCTCCACCTTTTGTTCACTGGTATATTGCCTTGTTGAAACACGTATCACAATGTTATTTCAATACCAGTATTCTGTCACGGCTAAAATGGCCGCTGTTTCTTTAATGCGAATAAAGCTGGGTCAGCATGACTCAGCGGTCTGCACCAAGTTGTATATATAAGTGAGAAATGTTAGTTTGGGCTGTGGCTGGTGGTTGGGTTGGTTGGTGCTGGTGTGTATAGTTATTCAGTCATGTTTTGCACAAGGACTTTTAAGAATAAAACTCTGCAAGGACTTTTCTCGTGGACTCTTTTGTGCCGACAAGGGTCTGAGGACCAGGCTGAGGAGACAAAGGGAGGTCAGAACCCTTTCCATCTTTTTTTTGCTTTTTACAAACACTGACAGGTTATGGGCCCAGTGTTTCTGAGCATGTGCAGAGTGCAAAACGGCTAACAGCATTTCAGCAAGGAGCTGGTGAGTCCTGGTGGTTTACGGAGACAGTGGCTGTGCATTGGAGCAGTTGGTGGCAAGCTGTAACTGTCTGCAGCGACGCTGGAGCGGCTAGGATCTGAGGATCAGGAAAGCACTCAGCGTCGGCTACTGGAACAGTTTGAACTGCTAGAGGACCACAGTAGGCGACTCACAGAGCGGCTACACCAGTTGCAGAGCCAGGCGGGACCTGAGGGTCAACAGAGGCAGCAGCTAGAAGCCGGTGAGTGCTAGCCAGGACCATCTAGTTGGACTCTAAAGAGAGAGTCAGGAGAGATTGCTGGAGGCCCTACAGAAGGGGCTCAGCAAGCACCAGCAGAGATTGCAGATTTCCAGTCTTCCCAAGTTGTAAATATTGGGGGAGGCATCCCTTTTGAACTTCTCTCAGAAAGCAACTGGCTGAGTTGGTCAATTAAAATGCAGCAGTTGTTAAGGAGAGATGGACTATGGGACTGTGTTGAAACTGAGGTTTTGAGACGGGACTCTGCTGAGAAAAAACGGCTGGATGAAAGGGCCCGTGCCCAAATTATGCTGTGTTTGAGCAACTCTCAGTTATTGCATGTAGCAAATGCCAGCACAGTGTTTGAGTGCTGGAATTTATTAAGGGCAATGCATGTCAGAGAAACTGCTGGAACTATAATTTCTCTGACCAGAAGGCTGTTCAGGACTGTTATGAAAGAAGGTGAGAGTTTGGCAACTCATCTTCAAACGCTGAAATCTCTGTTTCTTCAACTACAGCAGAGAGGTAAGCGTTATGATGAGACTGACCAAACCTACATTATCCTTTCAAGTTTGCCTGAAAGCTGGTTGCCTGTAATTAACAGCATGGAGAGTATGCGTCCCCGAGATCTGACCCTTGAGTATGTGGTTGGCAGATTGACCGAAGAAGCAGAAAGAAGGTCAGAAAAACAGGCTGAACTCCAAGAACGGAGGAGTTACAGCCGAGGGGGCCAGCAGCAGAATCTGCCAATGGAGCAACGCCAAGGTTTGGACTTGGCCATGGCGGTGAGGAGATGCTATAGATGCAACCAACCCGGGCATCTCCAGCGTCAATGCAGGGCAAGACTTCCAGGAGATGACATGGAGCAGAGACAGCAATCGACACAGAAACGTAAGCAGAAGGGGTTCTCTTCAGAGAAGAAGAACACGCGTTCTGCTCAGTTTGTGTCTGCATTTTCTCGGGAGGAGAGAAAGATACCTCGAGGAACATGGTTGCTGGACTCTGGCAGCAGCAGGATTATCTGCAATAGTCGGGAGGACTTTAAGACCCTGGAGAAGCCAGCTGATGGAAAAGACTCAATTTATCTTGCTGATGGTCGTAGAAGCAAGATTGATGGCCAGGGAACATGTTTCCTGCAGTGTTTGAACACTACTCTACCAGAGACTCTGTTTGTCAGCAGTTTGGACTATTGTTTACTGTCTGTAAGCTGTTTGATTAAAGCAGGGTATAGTGTTAAGTTCACGCAGGATGGCTGTCTGATAAAGAATGGAACTCAGGTATGTGGCCATGCAAAGTTGGAAAATGGGTTATATGTAATGCAGGACAAGCCTGTTAAAGCAGCCCAGGTGGTTCAGGATAATTTGCCAGTTCATAAGGGGTGTGTACATCAACTGCACAGAAAACTGGGTCACACCAATTTCCGTGTGCTTTCAGAAATGCAAAAGGTGTGCAAGAACCTAAAAGTAAATAGCTGTAACTGTTTCCTAGATTGCAATGTATGTAAAATGGCCAAATCTAAGAGGAAGCCTGTGGCTTCTAAAAGCGACAGAGTATCTAAAGAGGTTTTAGAACTTGTCCATTGTGACGTGATAGGCCCTTTTCCACAGAAGACTGAAGGGGGCGCCAGATATGCTTTTCTGGTAATAGATGACAAATCACGTTTTAGTTGGCTGTTTTTGTTAAAGCAGAAATCTGAGTGTTTCCCCACATTCAGAGAATGGGTTGCCCAAGCTGAAAAGCTCTTCGCTCGGCCTGTTGTGCAGCTGCAAACAGATAGGGGCGGAGAATTTCTGAACAAACAATTTGGGGCATGGTTGCGACGTAAGGGGATCACTCACCGTTTGACTAATCCTTATAGCCCTGCTGAAAATGGTCTGTGCGAAAGACGTGGGGCTGTGATACAGTCAGTAAAGGACTGCCTGCTAGTGGATGCAGGATTGGGCCACAACCATAGGCTGTGGGGCGAGGCTTTTCTGACCGCGAACTTTTTGATTAATAGAACCTGGTCTAGCTCTATAAAAGATAAACCATATCGTGTGTTGTTTGGGAAAGAACCAGAGTGGACAATGCTCCATAACTGGGGTTCTTGGGCACATGTAAACATTCCCAAAGCTCAGCGCCAGAAAGGGGGCGCTAGAGCGCAGAAACTGCGGTTTGTGGGATACCAGTCCTGTGGCAAAGGGTGGCGTTTCAATTTACGCCCAGGACGTGTGGTTCTGTCACGAAGTGCAGACTTCGCTGACCAGGACAGATGGACTGCGATCCATGCCAACCCTGATTGCCTACTGCCCCTGCAAGTAAGAGAAGAGGCTCCTTCTCAGCCAATGGCAACACAGGAGCAGGATGAGGAGGAGGCACAGATTTCCCCAAAAGATGTGGCAATAGATAATACTTCTCTAGAGGAAGAGGAAGAAGAGCCAGAGATAAGGGGGGAAGAAGTAGTTGTGCCTAGACGCTCCCAGCGTTCAAACAAGGGTGTACCTCCTCAGCGTTTGACCCTAGGAGGAGTGAGAGTATGCAATGTGAGTTGTGTGGAACCACAAAGTTATAATGAAGTCTTAGACTTACCCCCTGGGGAACGTGCTTTGTGGGAACAAGCTATGAAAGAAGAAATGGACTCTTTTAAACGTAACAAAGTGTTTGAGGTCATAATGCCGCCACCTGGTGGCAGAGTGGTGTCGTGCAAGTGGGTTTATAAAAGGAAAACCCTTGCATTTGGGGAACCACGTTTTCGAGCCAGATTAGTAGCCAGAGGGTTCACTCAGATTAAAGGGGAGAGTTATGATGAAGTGTTTTCTCCCACGGTAAAGAGTGAAACTTTTCGTTTAATGCTTTCCATTGCTGCTGTAAGACAACTAGCAGTGCACCATTTTGATGTTGATGCTGCATATCTACATGCAAATTTAGACCATGAAGTGTTAATGAGACAACCCCCTGGGTTTGAAGAGGGGAATAGTGCAGTCTGGCGTTTGAAAAAAGCTGTTTATGGTCTCAAACAAAGTGGAAGGTGTTGGAACCAGTGTTTAAATGAAGCCCTTGTAAAACTTGGTTTTAAAAGGAGTGTGGCTGATCCATGCTTGTACACCAAGGGGACAGGCAACAAATATCTAATGCTCTTAGTCTTTGTTGATGATTTGCTTGTGGCAGGGAGTTCCACAGATGAGATCCAGAAGCTCACAAGTCAACTAGAAAAGAGGCCTTAGGGCCTGTAAGCAATTACTTGGGAGTTGAAGTAAGGCAGGAGGCTGATGGAAGCTTCCTATTGAGCCAGAAAGAGAAAATTCTTCGTTTGATAGAGCAGTTTGGCATGGAAAACTGCAAACCAGTTCAGACTCCCATGACACCAGATTTCCCAAAGACAGTGTGTGATGAGGAATTTGATCAGCCTGAGTTGTATCACTCAAAAATAGGATCCCTGTTGTATTTAAGCCAGTGGTCAAGGCCAGACATTGCATGTGCTACAAATGTTCTGAGCCAACGTGTATCTAAACCCAGTACTGCCGATTGGTGTGCTTTGAAAAGGCTTATCAGATATCTAAAGGGGACATTAAATGTATGTTTGAAGATCTCTAGTACACAAGATGAAAAACTAGAAGTATTTGTTGATGCGGACTGGGGAAGCTGTGTAGCTACTAGAAAATCTACAGGTGGAATGGTTATGATGTTTGCCAATTCCATAATTGGATGGAGGTCAAAGAAACAAGGATTTGTTGTGACCTCATCCTGTGAGGCAGAATATGGGAGCCTGTCGCTAGCATGCAATGACATCATATGATTTATACAGATACTAAAAGATCTAGATTGTAAAGTAGATTTGCCTATCCAAGTGTATGAAGATAGCCAATCGTGCATTGCATTAGCAGGCTCGGAAATAATGAAATCCGCATCAAAACATATTGCTATCCGTCATGCGAATGTGAGAGATTGTGTACAGAATGGGGTAATCAAACTGGAGTACTGTCAATCACAAGATAATATTGCTGATTTGTTTACCAAGCCTTTGCCAGCAACATGCCATAATGAATTGATGACAAAACTGGTTTTATGTATATAATGTATTGTTGTATTGTTGTAATGTATTGTTTCTGTTGGGGTTTTTCGCATTTAAGAAACAGAAGGGGTGTCACGGCTAAAATGGCCGCTGTTTCTTTAATGCGAATAAAGCTGGGTCAGCATGACTCAGCGGTCTGCACCAAGTTGTATATATAAGTGAGAAATGTTAGTTTGGGCTGTGGCTGGTGGTTGGGTTGGTTGGTGCTGGTGTGTATAGTTATTCAGTCATGTTTTGCACAAGGACTTTTAAGAATAAAACTCTGCAAGGACTTTTCTCGTGGACTCTTTTGTGCCGACAAGGGTCCGAGGACCAGGCTGAGGAGACAAAGGGAGGTCAGAACCCTTTCCATCTTTTTTTTGCTTTTTACAAACACTGACATATTCAACTATATGGCAATTTATTGCACAGCCCTCCTCAGGAGCCGTCTGTTACACTGTGACTCAGAGTAGCTCCCTGGTTGTTGTTGTTGTTTATTAGATTCATATGCCTCGCTTTATCCCAAGATCTCAGGGCAGTTCACAAGATAAAAATACACGGTGAAAGCATAAATAAATAGTTAAAACAAAAACAACAAAATAATACCCCCCTTTGCACAGACATATTTAAAAGGCTGTAGTATGTTAATCAGCCAAAGGTGTGATTGAGGAGGAACATTTTTGCCTAAAGATGCAGGCACCAGATGAACCTCCACAAGTAGGGGGCCACTGCAGAAATGGCCCACTCTTGTGTTTGTCACCCTCCAGATCTCACATGGAGGAGGCACATGAAGAAAGACCTCAGATGATTAATGGGTAGATTTATATGGGGAGAGGCAGTCCTTGAGGTACTGCTGTCCTGAGCCCTATTGCTGGTTGTAGAATACCTTCCCCTTTGAGGTATAGCTTGTGCAGACTCTCTTGTTTCTGCATTTGGTTGTTGATGCACTTTTGGAAATGTTTAGACATTAAAGATGGCTATTAGCTGGTGTTAAAAGAGAAGATAGTATGTATGTCAGGTGCTACTTGTGAATTTCCCAGGGTGTTTGACTTGTCAGTGTTGGAAGCAATGTACTGACCTAGATGAGCCTTTGGTCTGATACCAGCAAGACCAGTTTGTTTTTAAAACCGAAATCAAATGGACCTGTTGGTGGATGGAGTTGGTGGCTTTTGTGTGATAATGAATCCTCTGAGCAGTTGTTCCTAAACTCCATCCCCTCCCCTCCATATGAACTACAGTGGTACCTCTGGTTATGTCCGCTTCATGTTACTGTTGTAAACAAAAATTGCCCTTTTCCCTTCTTAGGGAAAAGGGCAATTTTTGTTTACAACATTACGTTCTTTCAGGTTATGTCCGGCGGCGACCCTGAGGTACCGGAAAGGGTTACTTCTTGGTTTCGCCGCGTGCACAGATGCACAAAATGACGTCATGCGCAGAAGCGGCAAATTGCGACCCACAAGTGCGCAGATGCGCCGCTGCGGGTTGCACTATTTTCATGTTGCCAACGGGCCTCCAGAATGGATTCTGTTCGCAAGCAGAGGTACCACTGCACTTAAAAATTGTTGGTCTCTTGATGGACCACTTAGGGCTGGATTCAGCTTCCCTGTTCTGCTAGAAGCAGCCAATTTTTAGTGCTTCTTTTTTATTCTATTTTATCGTATTACAATTTTCATTCCATAAAATTAAACTTATAGTTCAATAAAAGACAATATAATTAATTGAAAACAATAAAAATGCAATTAAAAATCAATATGAATATTTACTGTGGACACACTGTGGACCATTTGAATGAAGCTCACGGACCACATTTTGGTAACCCTGCTTTAGAGCAGAAGGTGGGTTATTGTAACACAATCAATTATACGTTCTGCTCATCTTGCTACATAGCTAGTTCTTCTATTGTTTTATTTTGTTTGTTTCATAGGAAAATGCAAATAGGACTGTGTTTCGTATGCTTGATAAAGTACTTGCAGCAGAACTCATTCCAGCTACCTTAGAGAAGTATATTGAACCATACATGCACCATCATAATCTGGAGAAAGATGAAATTCTATTGCAGTACATAAAGGTATGCTCTTTTCTCTATTCAAGATCAATACAAAATCTTTTCTGAGTATTAAATAACTAAAGACTTTATTTCCCTCTACAGGGAGCCAGGTGCTTCTTTTCTTAGGTAGAAAAGTATGAATTTACAAAGAACTAGGCTAATTTGCATAATATTCAGCATTTAAATACTTGATTTTTTTCTCACCAGTTTGATGTATTCTAAATTTTCTGTTTGGGACAATGCTGTTTGGATTCAAGGAAGAGTAGCTTCTTGGTATGGGCAAGCACTCCAAGACTTCTCTTTAGAGTGATCTCCTGTGATTTATTCCACTTGTGTAGCCCTGGGAGTTCCATGGGTGTAGGTTGCTGGGTTGAGACAGTGTGATAATGGAAAAGGATTTGTTGTCTACTCTGGAGTTCACCTGGGCAAGTCTTGCCTGTTACGGAAGGGGGGGGGCATGTCTTCTTCACTACAATATATTTGCTCAATTTCTCTAGGACTCCATCACCCCTCCCCTGTCCTCCATAATCTCTCAAGTAATCCTGTCAAAATCACTCTGCCAAACCTTTCCTCGGGCAATGCCAGGTGACAGACTATGCGTACATGGACCATTGTCTTCTCAGGATGTGCTTATCTGCGCTTATCTCCAGCTCTGCATATTCCCCCCTCCCTCCTCCATATGTTAATCCAGTGTAACCCAACCTCTCCTTAATGTATTCATGATGTAATCTGTGTAACCCAACCTTTCCTTAATGTATTCGTGATGTAACTGGGAGGTATTTTGCACTGTATTCTGGGACATGGAGGGAAATTTCAAAAGTTCATGTCACCCCCTTTCTCGCTGTTCAATCTCGCCTTGAACCTGTTGCGCAATAAACTTGGACCTTCTGCAGTTGCTCCTGTGTCCGGCTGAGCTCATTTTCTTCCGCAGGGACCCACGGACTTCGTCCGATGAGCTGGGTGGCAGAGTAACCCCACACCCAGATTTTAGCCGTAACATGCCGAAATACCTGCTTGACTGTGCAGCTTAAAGCAAATGGAGAAAAATATAAAGAGATTGAATGAGATTGCCACAGTGAAGAATCCTCATGGCTTGGTGTGCAGGAGGCAACAGAGTAGTGGCAGGAAGAGGAGGAAGTCCCCTATTTGGAAGCCTCCTTCTGTTGTCAGCAAAAATCTGCCCTTTCCCCCCTTATGGGGTATCCAAGAGCCCATATAGAGTCCTTACGTAGGTTTCCTATTGGTAGGAGAAAATAACAGAGGCCAACCAGAGAATATTGAGAAGCAAAGCAGCTAGTAAGCCTGATCTTTATTGATCTGTTGCAACAGGGTGCTCCCCTCACACGCAGGAAAGGAGGAGGACCCAGAAAAATGGTGTGCCAGGCCTTATAAAGACTTTTGAAATTGCCCTCCTGTAGATTAAGACCACCCCCAGAAACATCATACATACATCATAGAAAAGGTGGTCTAAACAGAAATTTAAATGTTGTTTATCTCTTGTCCTTGTTTATCTCCTGTCTGGCAGGTTACTTGATCGGATTTCCTGGGCAGCCTGGCTAGTCTTTTGTAGTGATAAATACTTAGTTCCTGGGCCAGGTCACAGGCTCACACCCTATTCAAACACAGACAGAATTTGTGAAGGAAAAGACAATGGGGAGGCTTTTCCATTTTGACCTTGCAGAGAAAAGATTTGGTCAGTTTAGGAATCAAAATGGTTCCAGGTTGGCCTTCCTGTGCTGATCTATGTATGTGCTTGGTTGGTACACTTATGAACATTACCATATATCTAAGACCATAAAATTCCTATTACACCACCAGCACAACACATTTCACTCTTGCCTGCTTGTCTGCCTGCCTGCGGAGCCATGTATTGCCAGCACAAACTGCTTGCTCTCTTATCTGCCTGGCTGGCTGGCTGGCTGGCTGCATGTTTGTCTCCATGTGAGCAAATGGGGTGGGTGGCTGGTCTCTTTCCTCCCCAGCGATCCACAGGGAGGAAAGAGATCAGCTATCTCGCTTGTGAGAAGGCAAACAGGCAGCCTGGCAGGCAACCAGAGCTGCCTAAACAGTTGGTCTTGCACAGCTGTGAGCCTTCCTGCCTCCCAGCTGAGCTGTTTAAGGAAGCCCCAGCAACCCTACCCCCTTGGCTTCCATGAGCTGGAGAGGTATGGCAAGGGGGCTTGCTCATCTGAAGGGCTGGGCAATTTATCTGGCTGCTTCTTCCTCCCCTAAGGTGGGGAGGAAGAAGCAGCCAAATACATTTCAGACATTGGGATATATCAGTATACCGTGGTATTTAGCTGCTGATGTATCATGATGCTGAAAACCATCCATCGCCCGGCCCTAGTACAGTCTTCAACAAATACACAGCTGTATGTTTAGTACTTGGTTTCTTTTTAAATTTGTTTTGTAATAATTGCATTGTTTAAATCCTTGTATTGTAAACTGTGGTGGCATTTTACTTACAGTGGAAAGTGTTGGTTCTAGGAAAAATAGGTATAAAGGAGATCCAAGCTGAGGGCAAGTACTCTTTGGTGAGAGAACCCCAGCAGAGAGTCAAAATCACAAAATATGCAGCAAAGTAAAATTGTGGGAATTTAGGCTCTTAGACCTTTAAAATACGCCCTTCCAAGTTCTTTCCGGAGTTTCCCTCTTCCTTACCTTGGTCTTCTTCCCTCCCCTTTTTGAAAATGGTGTTGTCAACAAAAATCTGCCCTTTTCCCCCTTATGGGGTATCCAAGAGCCCATATAGTGTCCTTACGTAGGTTTTCTATTGGTAGGAGAAAATAACAGAGGCCAACCAGAGACTATTGAGAAGCAAAGCAGCTAGTAAGCTTGATCTTTATTGATCTGTTGCAACAGGGTCCTCTCTCACCACACGCAGGAAAAGAGGAGGACCCAGAAAAATGGTGTGCAAGGGCTTATAAAGACTTTTGAAATTCCCATCCTGTAGATCAAGACCACTCCCAGAAACATTATGCATACATCACAGAACGGGTGTAACCTAAGACCACCCCTCAGATACATTCCCCAACATCACAGAAATTTAAATGTTGTTTTTCTCTTGTCCTTGTTTATCTCCTGTCTGGCAAGTTACTTGATTGGATTGCCTGGGGAGCCTGGCCATTCTTTTGTAGTGGTAAAATACTTATCTCCTGGGCCAGGTCACAGGCTCACACCCTATTCATATCTTAAATGTGTCCTTAAGACAGGATTTGTGAGGAAAGAGATACAGTGGTGCCTCGCAAGACGAAAAGAATACGTTCCGCGAGTCTCTTCATCTTGTGGTTTTTTCGTCTTGCGAAGCAAGCCCATTAGCGGCTTAGCGCTATTAGCGGGCTTAGCGGATCAGCAGATAAGCGGCTTAGCGGATCAGCTGATTAGCGGCTTAGCGGATCTGCTGTTAAGCGGCTTAGCGGCTTTGGATCAGCTGATAAGCGCCTTAGCGGCTTGGGAAAAAGGGGGGGGGGAGGAAAAAAAAACCCGTCTTGCGAAGCAAGCCCATAGGAAATTCGTTTTGCGAAGCACCTCCAAAACGGAAAACCCTTTAGTCTAGCGGGTTTTCCGTCTTGCGAGGCATTCGTCTTGCGGGGCACCACTGTAATGGGGAGACTTTTCCAGTTTGACCTTGCAGAGAAAACATTTGGTCAGTTTAGGAATCAAAATGGTTCCAGGTTGGCCTTCCTGTGCTGATCCATGTATGTGTGGTCCATGTATGTGCGGTTATGAACATTACCATATATCTAAGACTATAAATAAGACCATAAAATTCCTATCACAATGGGGACAAGACTTGCCCGCCTCCAGTCTGCAGGGACCTCACCTGTTCTCCAATAATTCTCAAAGATTATAGACAGAGGCTCTAAGAGTACATCAGCAAGCTCCTTTAGCATCCTTGGGTGCAGCTCATCAGGCCCTGGAGATCTGAGTTCATTTAAAGTAGCCAGGTGTTCCCTTACTACTTCTTTTCTTATTTTGGGCTGCAGCTCCCTCCTTGCATTGTTTATTCTGTTACCACCAGGTTGGGCACTGCTTTCCTTTGGGGTAAAGACAGAGGCAAAGTCTGTGTTAAGCATTTCCACTTTCTCTCTGTCACCCAGTAGTATTTCTCTATCTTCTCTCAAGAGGCATACTACTTGCATGTTCTTCCTCTTGCTTGGAAATAGCCAAAGAAACCTTTCATTATTATTTTTAATCTCTCTTTCAAGCCTGATTTCATTCTGAGGTTTTGCCCACCTGACATTCTCCCTGCAACAGTTGACAACTGATTTCTCCTTTCTTCCATTTCTATAAATGCCCATTCTTACATACTCAGCTCATCTGTAAGTTCCTTATGCAGACACACTGGTTTCTTTAGGTGCCTCCCACTTTTCTTTCTTGTTGGAATTGTCTGACTTTGTGCTTTCAATATTTCACCTTTAAGAAGCTTCCGTTCACCTTGGAATCCCTTCACTTTGAGAATTTCTAACCGTGGGACTTCAACCAGTAGTTCCTTAAGCATTTTGAAATTATCCTTCCTAAAGTCCAGAGTGCATGTCTGGCTATACTCAGCTTTCCCTTGCCTTTGCCTTTGTATCATGAAACCCAAGAGGACATGATCACTTCCTCTCAAGATTCCCTGTAGTTCTACGTTGTCAATCACTTCCTCCCTGTGGTGAGGAACAGGTCCAGGAGAGATGACCCCCTTGTTGCTACTTCCATGAAATGAAATTGTCATTGATGCAATTGAAAAATTTATTGGACCTTACAGTTCCAAGAGATATTGGGGTAGTTTATGTCTCCCATGACTACTATAGCTCTCCTTTTTGAATGTTTGTTAATCTGCTGTAGGAAGGCATCATTCAAGTCCTCAGTCTGGCTTGGAGGTCTGTAGCAGCACCCACAGCAAGGCCACTTGCTGTTTCCCTATTCTACAGTTTTTACCCATATACTCTCAATCTTCTATGTTCCAAGTCCTGGATCTCTTCACAAGTGTACATTTTCTCCTTCTCCTTCTTTCCTGCTTGATCTATTTCTTTTGAGCAGGTTGTATCCCTCAATTTCTTCCTGTCTTCTTACCAGATTTCAGTAACACCTTTTCCGAGGTAAGTGTGTGTAGGACTCTAGTCTAAAAACTGCATAGGAATTATACTAATGAATGACATCTATTTTTAAAAAGGTTGATTTTTAATACTTTTGAAATACTTTTGCCACAACATTTTCAAAACTTTCTTAAAATACTCTTTAGGACTTACTGGAGCGGTATTGTAAACAGTCGACCTCTGTCTTTGACACTACGTGGGAAGCAAAGGCCATCGCTGTCTTGAGCTGCATGTCCAACATAGATGTGAGTAGGACAAGTGTGCCAATGTTCCAATGATCCCTCTTTTCATATTGAAATGCATGCGGGATAAGAAACGCCTCTGGTTTGGAAAGAAGAGGCCAGTGGGACATAAGTCATAGAAATTTTCTTTTATAGTTGATCTTTGAAGGCGTGCTAGCAGTAACATACAGTGCTGTGGTTCCTTGGAATCCAGGAGTGGAACAGCTGGTTCAACAGTACCTGGACATGGAGCATGACAAGTAAGAGAACAAACCCATATGTACCTCTTAGCCTTTAAACACAAGGGGTAGCAAACATGATGCCCTCTGCAACTCCCATCGTCCTTTGGTCTTCACCAAGCTGGATGGGGCTGGTGAGAGTTGTGTAGTCCACAAGATCTGAAGACCACCAAGTTGGCTACTTCTACTGTACCACTTAGGGACTTCAGGAATTGTTCCTTGTTTGTTTGACTTAACTGCTCACTTTTCTCTTTGTTAAAGTCTAAAGACTGTATAACATTAAAATAATGACTTGCTGTGGTTGGATAGTCAGTGGGCCAGCATTGATGGTTTGGGCCTCTTGAAGCCTCTCATAGCATTGGACTGCCAGATACCCAACTGGGTCATTATATTAAATTTCACTCAGTGCCCCCTTTGGGTAAACAGTATTATAGTGCTGTTTAAAACACCTGCAAATGCATAAGAATCTTTCACGCATGAGGTGTCTTTCGTGGTGAGAATGGCATTGTGATTGGCTAGCCCTGTGTGTCAAGGGGCCCTACTAATCTACACATGGGGAGTTTCTTAAGGGGATTCCTGGGATCAGTCAGGAGCCCCCCCTCATAAGGAGGAGCACTACATTCATACATCAGTAAACAGGCAATATCTTTTTTCTGTTGTCAGTCCATTAGTCCATCCAGCTAGTATTGTCTCCACTTACTAGCTGAGTTCTCTCCAAGCCCTGATGCCATTAGGGATACACTAGGGATGCCATGCCCAAATGTGGGGCCTCCTGCATGCAAAACATGTACTCTCTCACTAAGCTGTGGGCCCTCACTGAATAGCTCACATACTCTTCTTGCTCTCAGCTGCCCAACCGGTTTAGTATCTTCATGCTTGCTCTCCCAGGACTGAACCTTTAATTGGGTGGGGAGGGAATTGAATTTAAATCCTGTCCCTGAATGTTGGTAGAACAGAAGCCATTTGGACTTATTTTTTTCCATGTCTTACACAGCTTAGCTGTGCAAAGACAGGAGTGAGAGGCTGCTAGAACAGCCTTAGGTTTTAGCTGTAATTCATATGGGTAATTTTGTACCATTATACAGGGGTGTTGAAGTTCAGGACAAGAGAACAAATGTGGTCTACCAGGCCTTGTGGTTCTCTCCAGACTATACACTCACGAACGTTTGCCTAGTGGAAATGAGAGATGGCCACAGGGAGAGTGCAGAAGCCCCCAACTTTTGCATGGCTAGTACATAGCTAATTGTCATTGCAGGCATTTGCTCTGTCCTGGCCCTGCCCATTGGTGGCATATGGTCTCATGAAGTATGCCCATGAGAAATGGTTCCCTGTCCTGGCACTGTTGTGAATCATTTATTTGTGAGAGGTGGAGGGAAGATGGCTTAAGCTGCGAGTGGGACAGAAATATATGGGGTTGGCCCCCTTTGGGGAATGTTCTAGCTGCTTTGGCACAAACTTTTGTTTGTGGTATTTCTGCAACTGAAACAGCTTATTAGATTAGTCTGCCAATTTGTCAGAAGCTGAAATGTAAGTGCAGGCACACTTTATCTGCAGGGTGAAGCTTCTGCAAGAAGGTTATAGGCTAATGGAAATGAAGAAACTTTTGCGGAATTATGGTATAAGAGACACCAATCTTTTAAATGATAAACAAGTGATGATGGTAAGTGGGGCCCCTTTTTTGGTAAAATGTACAGAAATAAGTCCCAATCATTTGAGTTGAAGAATGCTGTCATTGTTTGCAAGATTACAGCCTTTGTTCATATGCCAATTTTGGTTTATGCATATTAAAATTTAACTTTATATGCAAGAGACTATGTTCTGTGATGAATATATTATGTCAGGCTTCCTCAACCTTGGCCCTCCAGATGTTTTTGAAACTACAATTCCTATCATCCCTGACCACTAGTCCTGCTAGCTAGGGATCATGGGAGTTGTAGGCCAAAAGCATCTGGAGGGCCGAGGTTGCGGAAGCCTGTATTATGCATTATAGTGTACTGATTTGTGTCTTTTTCCAGATGCTGGTAAAGTATATTCTACAACAAGACTCAAATACTTCTTTAGAAGATGCTTTGAAAATAGTAAATGCATATATGTTGCCCACTGCAGATGTCTATGTCTGGAGGATTGTGGAACTTATTGATAAAGAAAAGGTGTGAACCATACTCATTCTTTACATTTTTTTTCTTTAAATATCCAAACTGTCCATTAGAAATACTTCATATTTAATTAAATTAGGTTACGTGCTCTACAGCAGCTAGCTGTTCTACAACTAGCAACTATTGTAGAAATAATTCACATAATTAACACAATCTTACTTAGTGGTCCATAGCTCAGTGGTAGAGCACAGGTTTGATCCCTGATATCTCCAAGTAGGATCTAAACCCCCATATTGCCAATCAGTAGAGACAGTACTGAAGCAGATAGACCAAAGAGCTGACTTAATATAAGGCAGCTGCCAATGTATCTGGATCTAACTTAACTAGAATTTAACTAGTGCCACATTGCCAAAGGGGTCTCCAGATGTGTTTTTTGAACAGTAGATCTCTGTGCCCCACGGCAAGCTGTTTGTGAACTGAACATAGAATTAATACACTTTATGTATGCTTTCAGGGGGATGATATTATAAGTTTATTAAAAGCACTGCCTCCTGCTGAAGCTGTGGAAATTGCAGATAAAATGTTGATATGGGGAAGACTGACATTAGAGAAAGAAACAGATGACTCTGAAGAAAAGGTAACTTCCATGAAACTGACTGCTGCTGATAATGTGTAAGTTATTATCCCCCAAGAGAGGTCAAACAAACATGTTCTCTGTTAAAAGGACAATGCTGTTCTCAAATGTAAACAGTAAAATCTTGCTCTTTGAGGTTGATGGGAGTATTCTCACATTTTCTTTTTCCTGTCCCCTTTCCACTGTCAACAGAAAATGCAGCTGTATATTAAAAAAATTCTTGGGGAGATCCTTGAATTCCTACTTGGTTGTTGTCAGAAAGGTAAATCTTGCATTTATTGTGTTTTAGGTTTTGTAATAAACCATCCAGTAACCACTCTTATTCACTCCAACCCACTCTTTTTTTTTTTTGGACAGAAAATATTTTGAAAAAAGAGGAATATGAAACAAACTTTAAATTGTTTAAAACTCTTGCAGCCTTACAGGTAAGGATCATAAGGCATTGAATTTTTTTAATGTGCTTTCTAGGTTGAGGTGAATGTAATTATTTAGAGGGGAAATGTAATCATGTATGTGTATTTCTTTAAAATACTCACATTCATCATTCACATATATGTGAATTCATCATTTTCATATATATGTATATGATCAGTGCTTTTTTTCTAGAAAAATAGGTGCTGATACTCACCATGAAGTTTTTCCAGTAAGTGCCACACTTTTAACAGCCAAAAAAAGAGGTGGTGGTACTGCGTACCCTTGAGTCCCCCCTTGGGGAAAATCACTGAATATGATTGAACCAAACCTCTTCACTTTCTAACCTGAGGGGTTTGGGGAATGGCATTGCTCAGTAGTAAGATTGCAAGCTTCCATGGACATGGTTCCGGGTTCAACCTCCAGTACTTCACTAAAGCAGGGATGAGGAACCTGTGGCCCTCCAGATGTTGCTGGACTACAGTTCCCATCTTCCCTGACCATTGAACATCTTGGGTGGGGCTGGAAGAAATTGGTGTCCTACCACATCTGCAGTGCCACAGGCTCCTCATCAAGGAGTCAAAGCATCTCTGATAGCAGGGCTTGGGGGGGGGGCATACTTGGAGAATCACTGCTAGTTCCATAAGAGTCAGAACTGGATTTGATGGAGCTCTATTCTGCACACTATGAGGTGGCTCATTTATTTTCTCAGTGGAGTGTGTACATTTCATCACCTATGAATGAACTTGAGCGCAAGTATGTGTTTAGCACTGTAAATAAACACAGTTTCCATGGGGGCGAAGCTGGACGTGAAGCTACGCAATTCTATTATTCTATTATTTTCATATTTTTCCTTTCACCCTCTTATTTTATCTTTTTGTTTAGGAGAATTTTAATACCTGTACTTTGGTCGGAGGTCATTGGAATCAATTATTAGTAGCTCAGCTCCTTGAGAAAACTGAAGGAAAAGAGTCCAGTTCACAAGATATCAGCATGAAGAAACAGTTGTCCCATGTGAAGCTTGACAAACTGGCTTTGCTTCTGCAGAGGAGCAAGCATGAGATGGCCTTAGAACTGGTTCTGAGAGCATTAGATGCTGGAAAAGTTGAAGAGGCACTAAATATATGCAGGTTTAAAAAATACATTTGGGCTTAGCCATTACCAGTCACTGTGCAATCTGGAGTTTTGCATGCTGTATTAACTAACTATATTTATTTGAGGTTATTTTTTGACATCTTGCGTCTGTTTGTACTCACCTTAATCCTTTCCTTTAAAATTTTGTCCTTAAAGAGATTTTCATGAAGATCATCCTAATGAACAAACAGGACAGTTGCTGTTCTTAGCATGTCAAAAACTTTGTCATATGCTGGGTTCTAGTACTCTGATGGTTATGCCAAAAGGATTAAATCTTCCAGCTGTGGTCAATGAAATGGCATGTCAAGCAGTTACTATTTGCAGTCCAGGTAATGAATAACTTCACATGTTGCTATCTTCTGAAAAAAATATGGTTTCTTCCATTCATTTTTACATTAAATGAGTAAGAGTTCTTAAAAATTGTTTGAGCTCTTGTATTTTTTTTAAAGGTAAAATATATTTAAAACATTCACACTCTCTTCACAGATCTGATCTTAGATGCATTGGAGCTTTGCAAATATACCTCATTTGCCCTTGAAATTTATGGAAAGTGCCAAATTGAGGACTATGGATTTATATCAAAAGTGGTAATGCAGAATAAAGTATTTGCTGTTCATGGTATCTTGCTCTTCAGTTTAATAATCAAAGTTGTCCCTGTTGTACTAAAATAAAAGCAGTAAGGATGTGTTTGGATGCTTTGTATGGCAATATTTGAATACATGACATTTCACACAACTTTCCCCTTTTCTTGCGAGGAATCCTATTTGGAATAAGGGAATTTCCCTTAAGAAAAGGGAAACGTTGACAGCTATGCATAGGACAGGGTCTTACCCCCAAGGACTTTCAGTAGAAACAACAGACGCAGGGGTAAACAGGAGGAGAATATGGATTCCCACTTAACCATTTTCAGCTGTGTGTTTGTGTGCTCAGAGCCCCACCCATTTACAACCTTATGAACAAGAGCCCAAGCGCAGGTGTTTTCACACACTAGTCTGATTCCTTTTTGTCTGTTCCCCCTTCCACCTTGGGAGGGACAGTTAAGGACCCAGCAAGATATCTGTGCCCTCCCTACTTCATTCATCTTGCTTTTCTTGTGGAGCTTTGACAAAAATGATAGCTAATTCTTTTTGTTTAGACAACCTATTTTGGAGCTGATAAAGACTCTTATGTAGAGTGGATGTTCAATGACTTTTTCACTGAAGATGGAGCACTTCTGGACCTGCCCTCTGTGCTGCCTTCTGCATATGAAATGGCTACATCTCTAGTGACCCAAGCAGGTAACCTTTGGTGGCTTAAACTTAATTTCCACAATCTTTTCTCATATGAACTACTGTTTTAGGGAATTCTGGCACTTTATCCCCCCCTTCCCTGTCTCTCCAATGCCTGATCTCACTCTGTGTTATTCTTTTTTTGTGCTAGCTAAATTGGTAATACTCAAACCCTTTAGATCCCTACAGTTCACCTTTACGCTATTCAGGGTTAAAATATCGGACATGTTAGTCAATAGTCGTGACTGAATAGTGACACAAGCATTTGGTTAGTTAACTGGAGGAGATGCTTCGTTGAGCTTGTGGAGCTGTGTTCTTTATTTATTGTTGTGGCTTTATTTAGTGTGTGGAGTGCTTGTGTGTCTGTCTATATGTTGCACCCTGCCTCGGTTATGGAGATGGTACACAGTTGCCATTAGTGGTAGCCATTGATGGCCTTGTGATGTGCAAATGCAGAAGCGCTTTCTCTCCCTCCCCACTTGAAGAAAGGAAGGGTGGTAGGGCAGCAAGGAGTCGTCAAGTGTGGAAGACTGGGGAAAGGAGGTGTCGGAAGTTGAAGAGGGAACATGGCTTCGTGAGCAGGGAGAGGCTGGCAGAGAGGTTCAGAATTGGGGGCAGAAAATGAAGCAGGGGAGAAGAGACCAAGAGGCAGAGATGAGGCTGGCTGATGACAGGTGTCTTCCCCTCCACCCTTGTCTCCCAGAAGCAGAAGAGGCAGAAAAAGGGTGGAGGTGAGGTTGGCGACACACAGATGTAGTCTCTGATTCCTTGGGGGGGGGGACCCTGGAGAGGAGGGGACTTTGACAGCTGTGGAGAGGCAGGGATCTTCAATCTCTGCAACTGGTTCATAGGGACAGGACCTGCCGGAGATGTGTTGCTGTGCTCATTAGGCCCGGCACTCTTGTGCACATCTGGTTTTGCTAATAAAGAGTTAACTCCAACTTGCACAATGTGATTTGCTGATATTTCTCATCTATTTCCACTCATCCTGTAAATAGTTTCTGTATGAATAAAGCCTTTGAACTCCATAAACTGTAAGTGATGGTTCCAATCTAATTCATCCAAGCTTCAGGGTTTGCTAACATGGTTACAGTGGTACCTTGGTTTGCAAACTGTCTGGTTTCCATACGTTTTGGATTACAAACACATCAAACTCGGAAGTGCGTGTCCTGGTATGCGAACTTTTTTTGGATTACAACCCATTTTTTGGGATTATGAACTTTTTTTTTGGAGGCCCCATTGGCAAAAGTGCGCCTTGGGTTACAACCTGTTTTGGTTTACGAACGAACCTCCGGTAAGGATTATAGTTGTAAACCAACATACCACTGTAGTCATATCTCGGGTTACAGAGGCTTCAGGTTGCGTTTTTTCAGGTTGCGGACCACTGAAACCTGAAAGTACTGAAACGGGTTACTTCCAGGTTTTGGTGGTCGCGCATGCGCAGAAGCACCAAATTGCAACCCACGCGTGCACAGGCGCACCGCTGTGGGTTGTGAATGTGCATCCCGCACAGATCACGTTCCCAACCTGAGCGTCCACTGTATTTGGAGAAGGAGGATTATTATCTAAACTGCTGACAGTGTACCAAAGTATTTGGATACAGTTGCTACCTTTCTTTTGCAGACTGGAAGATGTATCCTCTGGACTCAGACAGTTTGGCATATTGTCCATTCAAACAAGGTATTACATGAACAAATGGTTACAGCTGTAGGGACAAAAGTATATATTTAAATCCTTAGTAGTCCAGAAGTAGAAAGGCATAGTGTTGCTTAACTAGTTTTGACTAGTTATTTGACTCACACAATCTGTTCAAGAATAAATGATTAGGTTACAATTCAAATAGTTACTTTAGATATGCTCAGGGGCTTCAATATGACCTGTAGGGTTTTTAAACCCCTTTTTAGCACAGATTGCCCTAGCCCCTACAACCTGTTTTAAAGCTGGTAGAGCTTTAGAAAAGTGTTCCTTTCTGCATTATAACAAAATGTCTGTGCAAATGTCATTTCTAAGGCCTTTTCTTATATTTGCCTATGGATTAAAATACAAGTCCAGAGTGCCCTTGCATATGGGGAGATAGTTGCTCAGTTACTTGAATCCTGGCATGGATGCTTGTTAGTAGTAGTAGTAGTAATAATAATAATAATAATAATAATAATAATAATAATAATAATAATAATAATTTATTATTTATTTCCCACCCATCTGGCTGGGTTTCCCCAGCCACTCTGGGCGGCTTCCAACAAAATATTAAAAATACAATAAAACACCAGACATTAAAAACGTCCTTAAACAGGGCTGCCTTCAGATGTCTTTTAAAAGTCAGATAGTTGTTTGTTTCCTTGACATCTCATGGGAGGGTGTTCCACAGGGCAGACATCACTACCGAGAAGGCCCTCTGCCTGGTTCCCTGTAACTTCACTTCTCACAGTGAGGGAACTGCCAGAAGTCCCTCAGAGCTGGACCTCAGTGTCTGGGCTGAACGATGGGGGTGGAGACGCTCCTTCAGGTATACTGGACTGAGGCCGTTTAGGGCTTTAAAGGTCAGCACCAACACTTTGAATTGTGCTCGGAAACATACTGGGCGCCAATTTAGGTGTTTTAATTCTGCTGTTACGTGGTTTTGGCGGCCACTCCCAGTCACCAGTCTAGCTGCCGCATTCTGGATTAGTTGTAGTCACCTTCAAAGGTAGCTCCACGTAGAGCGCATTGAAGTAGTCCAGGTGGGAGTAGCTTTAGACCACAATCCTGCACACACATACCTGTGTGTATGCTCAGCGGGCTGGACCTCTGGGAAGACATTGATCAGAGTGTGCCTACTGGTTGATTGCTGTTTGCACTTTATTTCCTCTGCCTTTTGGTTCTGGTTTCAGATCCGCTGAAGTCAATCAGGAGTGTTACCACTGACTGACACCCCCCCCCCCGTTTTTTCTTCAGTGGGTACCTTGCCAAGTTAGCTCCCTACAGTGTGCCCTACAAATCCATAATTTCCAATCTAAGCCCAGTTGTCATTCTTACAACATTCTGTAACTTTCCCCTCTAGGAATGGATGTTTGCCTATCATGCAGGAATCCCATCTTTGTTCTGCTCAGCAGCTTACAAGAATTTGGCCAATTAGAGTTGGCTTTGGGGCTAATTGCCTCTGCTTTTGGGTCGTTCTTGCAGCATATGACATCAAACAGCATGGAAATTAGTCTGTGTGAAAAGGTATGTGCCGGATCTGCAAGGAACCTACTCTAGTGAGGTCTACTTTAGGCTTGTGCCTAAGGCCAAACTGGATAGGTCACCATTTACTCGATTGTGTGAATATACATAGCAGGTGGGGGACGGTGACAGTAGTGAGGCTTGGACTCTGTGCCCCGGCTGTAGTCTTGGATCAAGCACCTGGCAATATCCTATTTGCATGGGAAGTAAGGTTTGCATTCTTCCCATGCAAATAGCAGACATGGGGTGTTCTATCTGGATCAATACTGCAGAGGAGGCAAAAGATGAAAAGCAGCCACCATGGTCTTTATCTATATCAAGACCGCTTCCCCTACACTTGCTATTTACATCATAGAAATGACATTAATGTAATTGCTGAGTGTGTGAGTGGGGTTATGTCTGGTTTTACTCCTCCTAGTTCCCTGCCTATGAAGGTGTTTGCAGAGTGTGTGAGTGGAGGGCAAGATATTACTTAAAGCAGCTGGGTGCAGTGATCTGACTGGGCTGCTGTCCAATTGCACTACAGCTCAGGCTCTGCTCCTAAGAGCCAAACAGCTTTGCCATGTTTGGCTCTTGTTTGTGATGCTTGTAATGTATATGACACATGTTTTCATAGCAACAAAATCGTTCCAATATATTATTCTCTGTCCATCAGCTGTATGACCGGAAGACACTGGATGATGCCAGAACATTCTTCTTAACACTGATTCAAAGATCTGCTTCACTAATTAAAAGCATCATTATGGGCCTATTGCACAAGGTGAGAATATAAGCATGTATTGTGAGGACGAAATGGCTTTGCAGGGCACCCGAATTCCTCTCCTTAGCTCTTTTGCGGTTCCCGTTCATTTGTTGATGCTTGTGCAGGAGAACTTTCTTGGGGGGTGGTGCCCTTTGTTTGCCAAGTGCCATATCCTTTCCTGATTTACAGAAAATTTAAATTAAGGCAGACTATTTTTAAAAAGAGCTTACTTTAAAGTATTTTTACTCCCAAAGGTTTTCAACAGCCACCTGATAGACCACAACCTTGCACTGGGTTACTGCACTTTGTTGTCCAAAGATGATGTATTTAAAAAGCTCTGGGACGTCATAAATAACATGTCACAGAATTACAGCAAGATTCTGGTAAGTTGTTTAAAGCATTTTTCAGTTAGTTATGCCTTGTTTCTAGGCTCCCCATAAGTGTCTGGCTGGCCACTGTGAGAACAGGATTCCTCTGGCCACATGCAGGAGGCGGTTCTTGTGTTCTTGTGCTTCCCTGCCCTTCTCCAGCACAGTTGCAAAGATGAGATCTGAAGAATCTGCTTCCATTTGTAAATAATGATTTGTTTGGCCAAGATCATAAATGACTGTTTAAATCAGGGTTCCCCTGAGAATGGATGTAAAGAGGAATTCTGGTTAATTTTAATGAACCAGCGTTCCCCAAGTTTAAACGTACTGGGCAACATCACTTCAAAGCGAAAACATATGCTTCTTATCACCGCCCAGTGGTCATGCTATGGTTTAGTGGGCTTTGTGTGCTCTGTTGGTGACCAAAAGGCTGGCGTCATGACCCTGGAAGGAACTTACATCTCCCCCAATTGTTCATTTGTTGGAAGACTTATCTACTCTTGCAGCATATGATACTGCACTACAGATTGATGTGATCTGTTGCAGAGATATATTTTTCCTCTTTTTTGTTTTTATTCATTGATTAGATAGTTAAGGAAAAATAAAAACCAATATAATATGAGAAAAGTCTAATTGAATGATAGCATAAGCAATAAGATACAAAAGCATGAGGAGGCTCCTTTTTAAAAATACCTGAAGGGTTTGTGAATGATTGCAAGTATACTTGTGTTCTTCATTACTATTTCTTTCCCCCACAAACAGGCAGTTGGTTTTGTTGGAGTGCAGCTAGCCAGTCACTATGAAGAGACAAACGAAAAACAAGCATTTGAAGAATTAATCACAGATGCTGAATGGGGTATTCAGCTTGGTAAACTTGGTGTGAGTGCTTTTTTGCGTTTAAATTTGGATCAAATGGTTTATTTACATTTCCTGGGAGCTGATTCTTAAATTGGCTCTTTGATCAGAGAATATTTGCACATATATATGATGATAAATATTCCTCCAAACCTTGCTGCTGCACATTTTCTATTGAGGTTTGGTGACTTTTTGTAATCTGCTCATGACATAAAATGAGTGACAGGACCACCCACTGCTGCACAAACGCCAGAAACATGTAACATTTACTTTACCCTTCAGTACACTTACTTTAGAGTTGTTTTGCTTAAGTCCTTGTGCATGCTCCAGAGTAAATGAGTTGCAGCATTTGCTGCTGATATAATTTTAAATTGGAGAGATAGGGCCGCTTAGAACGGAGCCCCCACTTCCAGGTGCCAAATTTGGCTAAAACCCACCTGATTCCTAAGACGCCCTCTGCCTAAAGGCATGTCCATAACAGCATTCCGCTCCAGACAAGGAAGCTTAGATCAATTCTTTGTGCCAAAAGAGAAGTGGATGTGTGAAGCTCAAACAAGTAGTGGAGAAGGAGCTGCTCCAGAGGAAGAACTTGAGGGGAGAGAGACATTCTGTTCTTCATCAGGCAATGGTGTTTCCACCACTTCCATTTTCTTAAATTTGGCATTTTGTTTATAGATCTCTTTCCAGGATTTATTTAGAATGCCCTCAGTAAGGAAGAAAGAGCTTCTAAGAACTTTGGTACAGCATCCAAATGTGGATACAGATCTCATACTAAAATACTGCAGGTAAGAAAGCTAAATATCATTCTTGCTATAAAAACACCATTTTATTCCATAAACGTTTGTTAAAATAATTTAGAAATATCATTTGTAAACTGCTCTGAGGTATGTGTATTTTACAATCAAGTGGTATATAAATTTTATGAAATAAAATAAATAAAATGTCTGCCTAATAGGCCCTCTGAACTGGTTTTTTTTAAAGAGATGTGTTCTGTAACACATCATTAGCGCAATAATATTTCATGGTAGCTGAGGTTATCCATGGCTCCTGGCCCCGGTCGAAGGCAGTCCTGCTTCTGAATACCAATTGCTGGATAGCACAGGAGGAGGAGGAGAGAGTGCTCCGATTTCCCTTCCCACAGGGAGAAGAGGATGCTGCTGGACTAGAGGGACCCCTGGCCTGATCCAGCTGGGCTATTCTTAGGCTCTTGTGTCTCTTCATTAGTGCTGGATTTATATTAGACTGTCCACACATCCTTCCATGTTACTATTTGCTCTGCAAAGCTTCCTCAGTGTTACTGTCATCTGGAGGGGCCACTCTTGCACTTTAGCACAACAAAAGCAGCACAACCCCCCCCCCCAATTTAAAAAAATGATTTGTTGTTAAAAAAAATGACAGGATTTCAGCAGGAAGTTACAGGTCATGAAAAGAGCAAGAATCAAGAAATGGAACACCCCATAGGCTCTACTCTTAAGTATGAAGGCCTAGGTGGAAAAAAAACATGGACCCTGTTGGGCCGGAGCTTCTCCAAGATTTGGTGTTTAATATCAAGGTCTATCAAAAAGACCGGCAGAGAGGAACTGAGAGACAATTAAGAGCCTCGGATGTGAGATCTCCAGGCTGATAGTAGATTAAGACTGATGGACATTGTTGGGGGCTGAAACCGGGAAAGGGGGGGTGGAGTTTGGGAATCCAAAGGGTTCATAATTACAATTTATTTCGTTTTTTACTTCGTTTGTTATTGTTATATAAATTGGGAAATTCGTGGAAGGGAATCTTGGTCAACCTTAGAAAAAATGTTTTAAGAATAAGAACTGGTGTATAAGTTCGATGATAAGGTTATCAAAAATAAATTGAAGGAAGGGCTGAGAAATACTGTAAAAGTAATGAATGTTAGAATGATGACGGTTTAGAAACTAAGTGGTTTACAGCAGTAATGTTTAAGTTAAATAATAATAATAATAATAATAATAATAATAATAATAATAAATTTTATTTATATCCCGCCCTCCCCAGCCGAAGCCGGGCTCAGGGCGGCTAACAACAATCAAATAATCAGTCAAATAATCACATAATCTAAAAATATTTCATTATAAAAATTAATTAAATCAAATTGATGGCAACCAATTAAGCAAAATTCTGTGCAGGTTGCCAGAGGAGGGAGTCAGGCTGCGCCCTGACCAAAGGCCTGGCGGAACAACTCTGTCTTGCAGGCCCTGCGGAAAGATGTCAGGTCCCGCAGGGCCCTAGTCTCTTGTGACAGAGCATTCCACCAGTTTGGAGCCGCAGCCGAGAAGGCCCTGGCTCTAGTTGAGGCCAGCCTAACCTCTCTTGAGGATGTTATTATTTGCAGACCGTAGGTTTCTCTGTGGGGCATACCAGGAGAGGCGGTCCCGTAGGTACGAGGGTCCTAGGCCATATAGGGCTTTAAAGGTTAAAACCAGCACCTTAAACCTGATCCTGTACTCCACCGGGAGCCAGTGCAGCTGGTATAATACTGGATGAATGTGCTCTCGCAGCGAAGACCCCATAAGGAGTCTCGCCGCGGCATTCTGCACCCGCTGGAGTTTCTGGGTCAGTCTCAAGGGCAGCCCCACATAGAGCGAGTTACAATAATCCAGTCTGGAGGTGACCGTCGCATGGATCACAGTGGCTAGGTCAGGACGAGAGAGATAAGGGGCCAACTGCTTAGCTTGGCGGAGATGAAAAAATGCCGCCTTTGTTATAGCTGTAATCTGCGCCTCCATAGAGAGGGAGGTATCGAAGATTACACCCAAACTCTTAACGGCCGGTGCTGGCACTAATTGCACCCCCGCAAGGGATGGGAGTTGCCCCCTCGATCCCATATCGTCCCGCCCCAGCCAGAGGACCTCTGTCTTCGAAGGATTTAACTTCAACTGGCTCCCACGTAACCATCCAGCCACAGCTTCCAGACATCTGGTCAGTGTGTCTGGGGCCGAGTCAGGATGGCCATCCATCAACAGATAGAGTTGGGTGTCATCAGCATACTGATGGCAGCCCAGCCCAAAACTCCGGACAAGCTGGGCGAGGGGGCGCATAAAGATGTTAAAAAGCATCGGGGAGAGAATCGCACCCTGAGGCACTCCACACACCAAGGAGTGGCGCGATGACAATTCCCCCCCAAGCGCCACCCTCTGTCCCCGACCAGAGAGAAACGAGCGCAGCCATTGAAGGACTGTGCCCTGGATCCCCACGTCGGCAAGGCGGTGGTCCAGGAGTTCGTGATCGACCATGTCAAAGGCTGCTGACAGATCTAGAAGAATCAGCAGTCCCGACCCGCCTCGATCCAGCTGCCTGCGGAGATCATCTGTTAGGGCGACCAGAGCCGTCTCGGTCCCATGACCAGCGCGGAAGCCGGACTGGAATGGATCCAGAGCAGATGTTTCATCCAGAAACCTACCAAGCTGTTCAGCAACCGCTCTCTCAATCACCTTACCCAGGAATGGAAGATTCGAGACCGGGCGGTAATTGGATAGATCTGAGGGATCTAATGATGTTTTCTTTAAGAGCGGACGCACCACTGCCTCCTTCAGTTCCCCTGGGAATATCCCGGTGCCAAGGGACAAATTGATGATATCCCCCAGGGGGCCCCGCACCTCGTCTGGACACGCTCTAATCAGCCATGACGGGCACGGGTCAAGAGGACAGGTGGTGGGCTTTCCAGCTTGGAGGAATCTGTCCACATCGGCTGGAGATATCCGGTCAAAGTGGTCCAATACTGGACCCGAGGACAGTCGAGGGGCCTCCAGTTCCTTTATTGTATCCAAATTGGCAGGGAGGTCATGGCGGAGCAACAGGACCTTCTCCGCAAAAAAGCTCGCAAATGCCTCACAGCTGTGTGTCAGATTGTTATTTAAATTTGGCTGTCCTTCAAGGGACATTAAAGACCGAATTATACTAAATAATTGCGCCGGGCGAGAGCTAGCGGATGCAATGGAGGCCGAGAAGTAAGACTTCTTAGCGGCCTTCACTGCCATCTCATAGGTTTTCATAAAAACCCTATAAGATGTTCTTGAGGCTCCGTCACGGGCACCCCGCCATACTCGCTCTAGCCGTCTGAGGTCCCGCTTCATTTTCCGAAGCTCCTCGGTAAACCAGGGAGCCCGGTTTCTGCGGGGTCGCAGAGGGCGCTTAGGTGCGATCTCATCGATGGCTGCCAGGAGCTGGGTATTCCAGCCCTCAACAAGCTCAGTCAATGAGTCGCCAGGGGGAGTAAGGTCCCGCAAGGCTTGACGGAATCTATCCGGGTCCATCAGCCTCTGCGGGCGAGCCCAAATCGGCTCGCCACCTAAGCAGGGTGGGGGTGGAAAGTCAATCCTGGCTTTCAGAGCGTAGTGATCAGACCATGGCACCTTCATCGAAGGAGACATGATCACATCTATACCGGCGCCAAAGATCAAATCCAGCGTGTGGCCTGCTTGATGTGTGGGGCCCGAAACAAACTGGGAGAGCCCTAGTGTCGCCATGGAAGACACCAGGTCCAGAGCCTGTGAGGAGGGAGTGGCATCAGCATGGAAGTTGAAGTCTCCCAATACCAATAGGTTAGGGAACTCCAAGGCCCAGCCGGCCACCGCCTCCAGCAGGCCTGACAGGGTGGCTGCTGGTGCGCTAGGTGGCCGGTACACCAGCCAGACAGCCAAGCTCTCCTCAGAGCCCCACACTAGGCCAACACATTCAATGCCGGGGATCGATGGTGATGGTAGAGCCCTGAAAGAACAATCTTCCCGGATTAATACTGCCACCCCTCCCCCCCGGCCCACAGTCCGTGACTGGTGGAGGACGGAGAAACTCGGGGGTGCCATCTCTCGTAAGGTAACAGTTTCCCCTTTGCGCACCCAGGTCTCCGTCACACAAGCCAGGTCAACCCCCTGCGAGGTGAAGAAATCTCGCAGGGTGGCGGTTTTGTTGCCTATAGACCTGGCATTGCACAACACCAGTGAAGGAGGTGAGTAATCCTTGCTCACCCTACCCTCGTCCCTTGGGATGGGGCGCAGATTGGAAGGGGTACGAGCATATCCGGATCTCGATCCCCTTCGCCTATGACATCTGCCCCCACCGCCATACCTCCCTCGCCCCTTAAATGAAATTAAGGGAGAGGACTTGCTGAATAAATAATTTGAAATTGGAATACAGAAAGGGGAGGTAGGAGGAGGTCAGCGAAGTAAGGTATAAGAAAATAAGGGATCAAAATTATACTTGTTTTTTCTCTGTGTTTTGTTTGTTTTCTTTATATAATTTCTGAAACTTCAATAAATATCTATTAAAAAAAAAGGAAAAAAAGGAAGTTACAGGTCATGCAGTGATAAATGAAGCAATATGCCCACCCTGAAACTTTTGCAGGCGCAAAAGTTATTGAAAATGGAACTTCATTACTATCATAATTTCTCTGGAATTGCTGTACAGTCGTACCTCGGGTTAGATGTGCTTCAGGTTGAGCGCTTTTGGGTTGCGCGTCGCAGCAACCCGGAAGTAATGGAACACGTTACTTTCGGGTTTTGCCGCTCGCGCATACGCAGACGGTCAAAATGACGTCATGCGCATGCGCGGAATCGCGACCCGCACAGACGCGGGTTACGTTCGCTTCAGGATGTGAACGGGGATCCGGATTGGATCCCTTTTGTATCCAGACGTACCACTGTAATGCTGCTTACAAATTAGATACAGCCTTTTGACCATGAGTTGTATGATGATCTGATATCACCTGAGTTTCTCTTTCAGTTTGACTACTTCACCAGAAACATGATTAAAGTTAAAACAGACTAGTAATTTTTGAAAATGCAAAATTTGGACTGCGCCAATTCTCCATGAGACGCAAGTGGTGCTGTGGTCTAAACCACAGAGCCTAGGACTTGCTGATCAGAAGGTTGGCGGTTTGTATCCCCGCGACGGGGTGAGCTCCCATTGCTCGGTCCCTGCTCCTACCAACCTAGCAGTTCGAAAGCACGTCAAAGTGCAAGTAGATAAATAGGTATCACTCTGGCGGGAAGGTAAACAGTGTTTCCGTGCGCTGCTCTGGTTCACCAGAAGCGGCTTAGTCATGCTGGCCACATGACCCGGAAGCTGTCTGCGGACAAACGCCGGCTCCCTCGGCCAGTAAAGCAAGATGAGCGCCACAACCCCAGAGTTGGCTGTGCCTGGACTTATCAGTCAGGGGTCCCTTTACCTTTACCTAATTCTCCATATTAAATACATCTTTGATAAAATGAACTTTAAGGCTAGACACCATCTTCCAGATTGTGTATTGACTATTGATTCCATTGTTAACATCCTGCCTCCTTTTTTGTAATTAAGCTTAACGTCCCAGAAGTATTTTTTTAGTCAATGGAACATTTCTTTGTTCTGTATGCATTGCACTGGAAGTTAAGATTTAATTTATTAATTTTGGATGTGGTTAAATTAATTTGATTTATGTAAGCTGTTTGTGATTGGCTGTTATTTCTAACTTAATTATTTATATAAGTGAAATTCACTTTTTAATAATAAATAAATAGAATTGTGTATAACTGCTCTGATACCAAATCATCATGAATGTACAATAGAAAAGATGCTCAGAAAAATATTCCCAACTCTTACTGTATTCAGAACATACTCCCTGACTGAATCTTTGGTTTTAGGAATAAAGATACATATTTTTTGTTGTTGTATCCCTCCAGTTCCATGTGCTTTTTTCTTTTCTTTTCAGCACTTTCCAGTTGGATACTGATTCAGCTTTGCAGCTTTGCATTGAAACACACCTCCAGAATGCTAGCATGAGTCATGCTGAAGGGTATTTGGGGGGGCATTCTGGGAAGCAGACTCATGCATTGGTAGTGGCCAGAGCTGCAGAAACAATCCCTCTTCTGAAAAGCACTACTGACTTGGTTACAAGCCTCAGTGTAATGTTGCACAAGGTAAAACTTACAGGCTATGTTTATCCCCCAAACCTAAATTCCACAGTTTCTATTCCATTGTATGGAATAGGGCAGTATTAATTAGAAGGATGGACTGATTAAGCCTAACAGTTTTTTGCAAATAATTTTTCATACTAATTAGAAGTAAGAGGCCGAAACTGTCTAGTTTCAACCCCACCGCTTTTAAGATGAGGCCACCCGCAGACCAACCTGCTCTTAACTAGATTATGACAGCCCGCTAGACCCATCTCAGGAAAGTACCTCCAGAGCAACTAACTTTTATTTAATACTTCATTACAGAAGATAGATGCCCAACATTACAGTCTCCAAGAGTCACAAGTTGTGCTCAATTTACTGTCCCTGCCACATGTGATCATTGCATGCACTTAATAGCTGCATGTGAATTTGACCTTGGAATGGTTAGTATTTAACTTTGTTCTATCTAAACCAGGGTTTGAATCTGGTTAGCAAACCTTGGTTATGAGAGAACCTGGTTATCACTATCCATGGTGAAGGTCAGCAGGGGAAGAGCAAGGGGCATTCATGTTTGTGACAGCAGAGTCACTGAGTGGAGGCAGCATGAGCTTTGTTTCTGTCCTCAGCAGCCTGACGTGTATTTGTTTTTATGAGCTTTATCTTCTGGGATTTATCCATTCCTTTTGGTTTGTTCTGTGTTTTTGTTTCCTGTTTGCTTCTAATCCCTGGAACAGTTTGAGCCATATGACTATGAAAGGATTGAAAGTCTTCTGACAATCATAGAAAAGGCTGGTGTGGAAGCAGCAGGCATCTCTCTGAATCAGGTAAGATAATGAACTGAGCCAATTAACTTACGGAATTGCAATCTGGCTTTTAGATAGGGGATCTGTTTGATGAACTATGGATTACTCTAACCCAGTGCTGCATATATAATCCATTTTGAAGAGAACCTCTAGAATCACCTAGAAGTTTCAAGTAATACTTGTTACCAGAAACAAGTCGTACTGCTAGTCCATTTGAAAAGTTTGTACTTTACAGGCATTCTTCTTAAATAATTTGTTAAGTAACGACATTTGTTCAGTCGCCCTGCCTGAATCTTAATCCAGGGTGTGTATATTTATCTTTTAAAAGCCAGCTCTGGAATGAGCATTTTGTCTTTGTCCCTCTAGGCCCTGAAGCTCATAAAACTCCTGAAATCCTATAAAAGAACTTCCACTCCTGGAGATCTGGAACATCAGTATGCCTTTGAACAGGCTATTCCTTTATCACCAGCTGCTCAAACCAGGCTGCCTTTCCACTTGATCTTCTTTAGAACATTGCAGTGTTTCTGGAAAATCATTTGTAAGTTTGCAAAAAACACACACAACAAAGCACCACTTTTTAAACCTCAAATGAAGAGAGATGCATTTAAAGTATTTTCCCTGCTTTCCTCAGCTGAAAAAAGCTCCCAGAACAGCTGGCAGCAATCATTAACTTAAAAGTAGCTTGCCCTCAGCCTTACAGTCTTACAAGACACAAGAGGAAAGGGAGTAGGAAGGAATGTGGGGCAGGGAGAAGTGAACTCAAGCACTCTGTTCATGGAACATAAGAAGAGCCTCCTGGATCAGGCCACTGGTCCATCCAGTCCAACATCCTGTTCTCACTGGGCAAACCCACAAACAGGACCCCTCTCCCTCCTTGGAGTTCCCAGCAACTGGTATTCAGAAGCATTACTGCGTCCAAGTGGGGAGGCAGAGCATGGCCCTCCTGGCTAATGGCCAACATGAAATTGTCTAGTTGTCTTTTCAAGCCCTCATGCTGGTGGTCCTCGTTGCCTCCTGTGGGAGCAAGTTTCATAGTTTAACTATGCACTGCATGGGAAAGTCCTGAATCTTCAAACATTCAGCTTCATTTGAACATTCACAAGTTCTAGTGTTATGAGAGAGGGAGAAAAACTTTTCTTTACCCACTTTCTCTGTGCCATGCATAATTTTATAACCTATCATGCTACTTCTTATTCTCCTTTTCTGTCAAGTCCCCGGTGCTGCAACCTTTCCTTATAGGAGAGTTGGTCCATCCCCTTGATAATTGTGGTTGCAATTTCCTGTACTTTTTCCAATTCTACTTTTTTAAGGTGAGACATGCAGAACTGCGCACAGTATGTTTGCAAGTCTTCTTTCTGGCAGGAAAGCAAGCTCCCTGCAGCTGCTCATTCTTAGGCTGATGGTAAAGGTACATTTGCAGGTGTGGACGAGAGGATATTTGATTGACAGGATTACTCCTCCCACTGACTCAGATAGGCAGGGTTCTTTGATGTGTTCTGTCTCCCCACCCCATGCCCCCCCCGGGGGTACTCAGGTACAGGGTACTGGCACTCTAGGGGGGGTGGTTTAAAATGTGGCACTTCTGTAACAACTTAATGGTGAGTACCAGCACCTTTTTTTCTAAAAAAAAGCACTGCACTGGCAAGCCTATGGGGCCCTGCGGAAAGTTCCCCCAACTCCAGCGGGTGCAGAATGCCACGGCGAGACTCCTTATGGGGTCCTCGCTGCGAGATCACATTCACCCGGTGCTATACCAGCTGCACTGGCTCCCGGTGGGGTACAGGATCAGGTTTAAGGTGCTGGTTTTAACCTTTAAAGCCCTATATGGCCTAGGACCCTCGTACCTACAGGACCGCCTCTCCTGGTATGTCCCACAGAGGAACTTACGGTCTTCAAATAAAAACATCTTGAAGGTCCCAGGCCACAGAGAGGTTAGGCTGGCCTCAACTAGAGCCAGGGCTTTTTCGGCTGTGGCTCCAATCTGGTGGAACGCTCTGTCACAAGAGACCAGGGCCCTGCGGGACTTGACATCTTTCCGCAGGGCCTGCAAGACGGAGCTGTTCTGCCAGGCCTTTGGTCGGGGTTCAGTCTGACTCCCTCTCCCCTTTCATAAGAACTTGCATGAAAGTGGCCTCCCAATTTTTCTCACAGGCCCATATAAGTTCAGCACAAACAGTTGGGGCTGGGGAGCATTTAAGGTCCCCAACCCTAATCTGCGGGTTGCCATCCGATTGGATTTTATTCTGATCCTCATCTGATTTGAGGATGTATTTTAATTGATTGTCTGATTTTATGTTAATGTGTTAAACATTTGATGTTAGCCACTCTGAGCCCGGCTTTGGATGGGGAGGGTGGGATATAAATAAAAATTATTATTATTATTATTATACTTTTTTGAATAATTGGCCTGGCTCTGTGGTGCTGTGCCATAAAAATGTTAGTGTTGAGGGGTCATCTGTAGCTCTGCCAGTTGATCTGGAGGCAAGATCACTTCTCTCCCTGGTTGGGGAGACGAAACGTGTGAAAGAGCTCAGCCTGTCTCAGTCAGTGGGAGGAGGAGTCGTCCTGTCAATTGAAAATCCTTGAGTCTGCTTCTCAAACCTTCTCAAAATCCATGGTAAGAGCCATTTTCTGTTTACTGATAGCATTTGGAAAATCATTTATGGCTTTTCTTTTTATAGATCCAGAGCTCAGTGAGGAATCATTCCCAAAAATTCTCTTGATCTCCAAACTTTTGAAGGTAATGATGAGCATACTTTTGATCTTGTTTTAACTTGTGGAATTAGCTTATTGCAAGATGAGATGAACGCAACACAAACTTAGGGGGCATCTTTCTAAAAGCAGATTAGGTAAATTCATGAAAGGCAGGCATATCAGCAGCTTTTAAAGGTGGCTCATAATTGGTAAATGGACCCTCCATGCACAGTGGCAATTTACCTCTAAACACCAGGTGCTGGGGCAGACTTACTCCTTCCCCACAGGAGAGAGTGGCAAGGGCATTCAGGGATGCCATTCAGATGGGGTCTAAACCAATGGTATCCCCAGACACTCAAGCCAGCCCCTTCATCAGTATGGTCTGAGTTTTATTCCTTGGCTACATTAGAATATGACCAAATGGTGAGAGAGTGAGGTGGAAAGTATAGAACTGACATATCTAGAAGATCCTTTTTTCACATCATCTCCCCAATTCAAGGTGTTTAGTATTAGTGCACTAAGCCATAAACCGCTTGGAAGCCAAAGCCTGCAATTTACACTCAATTTACTTAACACAATTGTAATCTTACGTGCATGTCTGAAAAACAAACAAATAGAAAAGAATGGAAAAAATAGGGGGGAAACAGAAGAAAAATGTCAAAAGGGGGCGGAAGAGCAGGAAAAATGATTGGCAAGCCTATCAGCCATTGCATTCACCCCAGGTGAGTGTTTGAGTGTGGTCAGACAGAGAGTGGGCCGAGCGAGAGCACGGAGAGCAATGGGGAGGTAGTTGGAGAGCACTTGCAGATGGTCAGTAAGCATGGAGAAGGTGGTTGGAAAGTAAGCAGAGGTTCAGTCTGAGAGCCTGGTCCCCAAACATAAGGCAGCTTCCTCCTCAATGGATGGGAAACCTAAACAGCAGAGACGTGTTCCCACACTGGAAGAGAAAGCGGCTGTGCTGGACTTCTTGAGGGATGGCATGTCTGCCTGCAGTGTGGCATGCAAATATGGCTGTAATGAATCCAGCATCTGTGCCATCAAGATCTGAGAGGAGGAAACGCACAGGGCTGTGGCAGCGGTGAACCAGGTGTGTGACAAGGCCTTAGTCAAGACTAGAATGGCATTAAGCTTGTGGTTGGAAGATGTGAACCAGAAATATGTGCCTGTTGATGGCCAAAAGCAGGGGGGCCAACTTGAATAAAACATTGGGGGGCCCAGGTAAGCCCCTCCCTGCATAATGAATCACAAGATGTGACACCCTCCCCATTTGAATGACAATGCCTATTAACTTTGGAGGGGGCAGCCCCCTCAAATATTTTATTGGGGGGAACTGAAGGGACTCCAGCCCCTAGGAGTTGGCTGCTATGGCCAAAAGGCTTTTACCTCCGCAGACTTGAAACCTTCCGCAGGATGCACAACCAACCTGTGAAGGAATTCAAAGGCAGCGCTTGTTGGCTTCACAGGTTTAGGAGCCATTTCAACCTCAAATATGTGCACATGACTGGGGAGGCTGTAACTGTGGACAGAGAGGCAGCAAAACTATTCCCTTGGCAATTAAAAGAGCTGCTTGGTTGGCATTAACCTGTGAGAGGGTCTTCTCGGTCGTCTACCCTCCCTGTTGTCTGCTCCCTTCTTTATAACTTTTTAGAGGAATTTTAAAATGTTCCCATTTACCCAGGCATTTGATTTCTATTCCTGGTAATCTTGTGATTGTTCTTAGATATGTTTTATTTTTGTTCTATTGTTTTAAGGCTGGTGGGTTTGCCACCCTGGACTCCTTTAGGAGGAAGGGTGGGATAGATAATTATTTTTATTATTTGTAGCCAGCATCTGCTTGTAAGAGTTTGGGAGGTATCTGCATATTTGGAGGGGGGGCCCAAGACTCGCAGGAGGTAGGTAGGTAGATAAATGGAGGAATACCAAAACAGCCAAAGGAGGACTGGGTGTGTTCAGTAGCTGTGAAATGCTAGCTGACAGGGGGAGGGAGAAGTAGAAAAGGGGACAGGGAGAATGGAATGTAGTGTTGGAAATCTGAGCAAGGGAACCCCACACTTAAGCATTTTGTTGCGCATCCCACTTGTAATACCCTTAAGTTTGTTGGGTAGAAAGATCTCACACTGCCCTGTCAGTTTTTGTGCTCTTTTTTCAAGGTTTCACTGGATACCCTCTACACATCCGCAGCTAACCACCTGTTTCAAGAAAAATTGAAGCCGAAAATGCTGGAACTGGCAAGAAGAGGATATTTGCTGACATCTAACAAGGAAATTGCCAAGACCATGCAGACCATTCAGTCTTACTTGTTGTCTATAGCTAATCCAGAATGGGCTACAGCGCTCGCCTACAAGATCTTGCAAGAACTTCCAGCAGGTTAGCGGGGAGTATAGTCTTTTTAAAAGGGCATTTTGCACATCAGTTACAGTGGTACCTCGGGTTACAAACACTTCAGGTTACAGACTCCGCTAACCCAGAAGTAGTACCTTGGGTTAAGAACTTTGCCCCAGGATGAGAACAGAAATTGCACGCTGGCGGCAGCGGGAGGCCCCGTTAGCTAAAGTGGTACCTCAGGTTAAGAATGGTTTCAGGTTAAGAACATACCTCCGGAACAAATTAAGTTCGTAACCAGAGGTACCACTGTACTTGAATTGATGCCCATATGGATAAAGGAAGCTGCCTTATTGTGGACCATGTGAGTTGTCTAGCCTAGCATTGTCTACTCTGATAGCAGTTCTCCAGGATCCCAGGCAGATGAGGCTGTTTTGCTCTGCAAGAAGATGCTGGGGGTTGAAACTGGGACCTTCTACATGCAAAGGAGATGGTCTTCCTCTCAGATATGCCACTTCCCAATATGCCTTCTAGTTCTGATTTATTCAGAATGTGAAATGCACTCCGTATTTTCTTTAAGGGAGCCTGTTGATTATTTATGCACCGGCAGACGAGTGATTCCTACACTCCTGCCTCTTCAAACCCCCACCTGTTTGCCCTTCTGAAGTGAATATTGTTTCCTGAAAGTTATTGACACTCTTGCATTGCTCCAGTCCTTGCTCTTTTTGAACTGTGGGGACTCCATTGGTTGCTAAGGGTTGTATCCAATGTGTTATTTAGTGGTACACTGTTTTCTGCTGGAAAAATGTTTTGCGCCTACTGAACTTTGTTGCACAACAGATTCCACAATCTGCTGTACGGTGGCACCTCGGGTTAAGAACTTAATTCGTTCTGGAGGTTTGTTCTTAACGTGAAACTGTTCTTAACCTGAAGCACCACTTTAGCTATTGGGGCCTCCTGCTGCTGCTGCACTGCCGGAGCATGATTTCTGTTCTCATCCTGAAGCAAAGTTCTTAACCCAAGGTAATATTTCTGGGTTAGCGGAGTCTGTAACCTAAAGCATGCGTAACCCGAGGTACCACTGTACAACTTTTGCAATGGATTCTTTGTTGCACAGCGTTAAAACTCGCCCATCCACTTGAGCAAAAGCCTTTGCACTATTGGACAGAGAACAGGTCTTACACAGGAATATGGTGGAGCAGCCAGGCCTCTTGTCTTGAGTGACTTCTTTATCTCATGGTCCCTTGTTACTTTCCACATTCCAGAGTTAAGCTTTGCCATTGCAACCAGACTTTTGCTGATGAATGCCATCTCAAACAGTTTTGAGATCTAAGCAGGGAGGAAGGGGAAAGTGACTGAGAGGGTGCTTTAATGTCTTCTTTCTTTTCTTTTTTCCCTTCAGGATCCACCAAGGCCCAGACTTTGAAATTCTGTTGCAGTTTAGCTGAAACGTGGCTGAAGAATACAAATGTGACGGTATTAACTCTTGCACTACAAGCCTGTTATCAATATTTAGAGAACAAGTTTGAATTACACACACATGTCATAGAATCATAGAATCATAGAGTTGGAAGAGACCACAAGGGCCATCGAGTCCAACCCCCTGCCAAGCAGGAAACACCATCAGAGCACTCCTGACATATGGTTGTCAAGCCTCTGCTTAAAGACCTCCAAAGTAGGAGACTCCACCACACTCCTTGGTAGCAAATTCCACTGTCGAACAGCCCTTACTGTCAGGAAGTTCTTCCTAATGTTTAGGTGGAATCTTCTTTCTTGTAGTTTGGATCCATTGCTCCGTGTCCGCTTCTCTGGAGCAGCAGAAAACAACCTTTCTCCCTCCTCTATGTGACATCCTTTTATATATTTGAACATGGCTATCATATCACCCCTTAACCTCCTCTTCTCCAGGCTAAACATGCCCAGCTCCCTTAGCCGTTCCTCATAAGGCATTGTTTCCAGGCCTTTGACCATTTTGGTTGCCCTCCTCTGGACACGTTCCAGTTTGTCAGTGTCCTTCTTGAATTGTGGTGCCCAGAACTGGACGCAGTACTCCAGGTGTGGTCTGACCAGAGCAGAATACAGTGGCACTATTACTTCCCTTGATCTAGATGCTATACTCCTATTGATGCAGCCCAGAATTGCATTGGCTTTTTTAGCTGCCGCGTCACACTGTTGGCTCATGTCAAGTTTGTGGTCAACCAAGACTCCTAGATCCTTTTCACATGTACTGCTCTCAAGCCAGGTGTCACCCATCTTGTATTTGTGCCTCTCATTTTTTTTGCCCAAGTGCAATACTTTACATTTCTCCCTGTTAAAATTCATCTTGTTTGTTTTTGCCCAGTTCTCTAATCTGTCATACATGTGTGTATAAGTAAAATAACATGCCATTTCTCAGATTCTGCTCCACTGGTGAGACCAGGAAACAGAACCAGGGGCTGTGGCTATGCAGATAAGAGGAGGCTTGATTCCAAGTGGTTGGGATCACTGGAGACAGGGAGTGCACTTTACTTTCTCTCCCCATTTGCTCCTATGGTCAGACGTCGAGTACGGTACTGGTGGGTATTGGTGCCATAGGGCACAAACCCTTCCCTTCATTACTGACGCTGAGTTGCCTTATCCACACTGACAGGGACTTTGCAGAGATGTACAGTCTGTCTTCCAGCAGAGTATGCATGTGTCTCTTCACACAAATGCTGCCTTTCATAATGACAGACAGTGTTCTAGCTTTTTGGTTTGGTTGGTTGGTTTTCCCCCCCTTACAAAGCACATAAAGCTGTGTGCTGTACAACCATTTTTAAGTGTTATAATTTATTAAAATCTTCAATAAAAATGATATTAAAACAAAACATTTAGAAAGAACCCCACAGAGCAGCCCACACCCACAGATGTGATACAAAGGAAAAAGGTACCTGGAGGGAAAAGAGAGATAGAGAAAGTTCCAGGAGAAGAGAAGCCATGGGGTATTTTGGCCCAGCTGAGGCAGTGAAGTGGGGTTGTGCCTTCTTGCCTCTGCAGCATTCAGGGAGTTCAGGAAGAGAGGAACATATGTAATAACCTGAAATAAGCTGTCACAGTAAGATGCAAGCTTTGCATGCAGCAGTTGAACTTAAAGGTTTTACTGGCAATCCATTCTTATTAGCTTATTGTTTTCGTTTTTCCATTTGTTTGTTGATGTTAGCTCTGCTTGTAAATGAAATGTTCTGTCTTCCGATAAAGGATGACTCTCGTGAAAAGGCCCGAGTGCATCTGAAGAAGCTGCAGATGCAACGCCAGAGATCTGCTACTGAGGCTGTACTTGCAGAGCACAAGCTGCACTCTGAGAGCCATCAGAAGCTCATTGGAAAACCTGCAAATCTGGTTGTTTTGCTTTATCAGCACAGCAGCATATCCGAAAGATTTCAGAATCCATCTGGCAGAAATTACCCAGGTTAGGTCACACCTCTCTTGTCTTCTGGGAGAGCCCGCACTTGCCTGGGACCCTTATAAAAGCAGCGCTCCTGCGGACCAGACACTACTGTTCCCACTCTGCTACCAAAAAAGGCTAGAGGCAACACAAGGATTCTCTGTTTGCACACCTTTCTTCACAATTCATTGGCTTGACTAAGGTCCTTTGTCAGAAAGGTGGCCTGTTAATATTTTCATTAATAAATGAAATAATAGTGTTTTGTTTGTAGTCCCCCCTCCCGACTAAAGCTTTTACTACTGGCTCCCTGACAAACTAGTGGTACCTGGGCAGAGCAATGGCTTAAAAACTGTGCCTGGAAACTTGACTCTCCCCCCCCCCCCTTATTAAATTTCTATACTGCCCTTCATCAGAGGATCACAGGGCAGTTTACAATATAAAAACACAACAATACGTCACAGTATGAAACAAAAACAATAACTGCCCCCACCCAGTTTAAAAGGCCATAGACTGTTAAATCAGCCAAAGGCCTGGGAGAAGTCCTCAGCATCTTATCAGGCAAAGCAGCTTCCTTGAAATATGGCTTGCCTGCAACTGCCAATTATCCTCTGCGATGCCTGTTGATAGGAAGGTGTAAGGCACTTTCTCATTTTATTTATGTTGGGCACTGGTGCATTCTGAACAGTGTGTATACAAGCTGGAATGAGGATTTTGTCATAAAAATACTCTCTCTCTCTGTGTGTGTGTAGATATCCATGCAATGGCTAAAGAAATAGCTGAAATTAACAACTTGGATATGGAGAAAATACGGAATATGCTATTAGAAAAATGGCTATGTCCAAGTGTGCCACCAACAGACGTAAGAGGACTCAGTCATATTGTATCTCCTGTATTGGTAGCAATCTTCAACTACACTCAGCTTCCCCTTGTCTGTGTATAACGAAGCCTAAGAGGACATGATAACTTCCTCCCAAATTTCCCAGCGCTTGCACTTTGTTGATCAGTTCCTAACTCTTGGTGAGGACCAGATCTAAGATAGATGACCCCCGTGTTGCTTCTACCACCTTCCTTTTCTCTAAACTAAAAGCCCCCAGATGCTTTAGCCTTTCCTCACAGAGAAATATGACTGGTGCCCAGATCAGTGTGAATGCCATTTTTTTCCCATTTTTTCCCTAGTTTTTAATTATCTTTTTTTAAAAAATCAAAAAAATCAGTTGATATGTTCACACCGACACCCTTGGAAAGGGCTCAGTCTTACAAATTACTTGTTGTATTACTGGACCAATGAGGTGGAGAGATGGGGACAAGGCACACACTGCAACTAGATCCTTAGAAACTGCCTAGATCTCATAAAATCATAGAATCTTAAAGTTGGGGGGACCCAAAGGTCATCTAGTCCAACCCCCAGCAATGTAGAAATCTTAGCTAAAGCATCCATGACAGATGGACAGTAGTCCAGGTGTGGTCTGACCAAGGCAGAATACAGTAGGACTGTTACTTCCCTTGATCTGGACACTACACTTCTGTTGATGCAGCCTAGAATAGCACTAGCTTTTCCCCCTGCTGCATCACACTGTTGACTCATGTGAAGCTTGTGGTCCACCCAGACCCCCAGATCCTCTTCACATGCACTGCTAGTGAGCCAGGTGTCCCCCATCTTATATTTGTGCATCTGGTTCTTCCTGCCAGAGTGCAGAACCTGACATTTGTCCCTACTGAAGTTCACATCGTTAGCTTGGACACAGTTCTCCAATCTGTTAAGGTCATTTTGAATTCTGATTCTGTCTTCTGCAGCATTAGCTACTCCTCTGTTTGGTGTCATCTACAAATTTGATAAGCACCCCCTCCATTCCATCATCCAAGTCATTTATAAAGATGTTGAACGACAATGGGCACAGGAGTTTGTTCGTTTAAAGTTTTATAAATCTCCTTTTAGGATACCTATCCTCACATGGCAGCTTCCATACAGTATTAAAATACAGAAACCCAAATATTACAAAATCCTTAAACCATATTTAAAACAAAACCAGAAACCAGCACGATAGCATTTAAGAGCCAACCTAGGAGTTCGAAAGCACATCAAAGTGCAAGTAGATAAATAGGTACCGCTCCGGTGGGAAGGTAAACAGCGTTTTCGTGCGCTGCTCTGGTTCGCTTAGTCATGCTGGCCACATGACCCGGAAGCTGTACACCGGCTCCCTTGGTCAATAAAGCGAGATGAGTGCCGCAACCCCAGAGTCAGCCACGACTGGACCTAATGGTCAGGGGTCCCTTTACCTTTACCTTTAAGCTTTAAAAACCACATAGTCAATTATATGCAGCTGCAAGCCCTTTGAGTAAACTGCCCAGGTGTGGTCATGATGTCTTTGAGCTGTGGAAAATGCAAGACATTTGGATTGGAATACTCCTGAGTAACTGTACACACTTTCCAGGATTATTTGGAAGTTTCCTCTTTCTTTGGTGGAAAGAGCCACAGCTCAGTGGTAGAGTGTCTGCTTTGTAAGCAGAGGTTCTAGGTAGGCCTGGGAAAAACTTTATTCTTGAAAGCTTGGCGAGCAGCAGCTAGTTTTCCAAAACCACCCTCTTCTACTTTCCATTTACTTTCCCATATCTTTTTAAAAGGTTTTTGAAAATATCCAAGATGAAGACTTTAAGAGGTAGGACTTTGTTCTGATGCAACCCTCTGATTGGTTGGTTGGTTGGTTGGTTGGTTGGTTGTTGGTTTGGGCTTCAGGCTTGGGGGAGCCCTTGGGGAATATATCCTAATGTGAGTAGGGGCTTGCCAAGGAAGTGTAACCCCCACTCACTGGACCTCTTCTTTTGTGCCCAATCTGCACAACTTCCCAGAGGGAGTTGCTGCTATGTCTCCCTCACTCTTGCATGTTGGAGGGGGCAGGTGAACAGCAAGGAAATGGATCTGCAGGAGCAGGAGGCCTCCGAGGTTGGGAGTGGGCCCTCTGTAGGGCTGTGGGCTTCAGCAAGCACCCCTGGCACTGACTACAGTTTTCTTTTAAAGACTTGTTCTTCAGTAAGTTATTGATTTCATCATGTACGATGGAATTAAAATGTCAGCTTTACACACAGTAAAACAAACCACTTTAGTGCAATCTGGAGTTGCCATTAAATTTTTTATTTTTTCCCAGAGTTCTCTATCTCTTACAGCATGGCCCAGTGGATAACCACTTGAGAATCCTTTATGAATGTACAGTATCCACAACTTCAGTAAGTTATTTGTGTGTGTATTATAGATGCAGTGGCTGGACATTTTATGCTGCGCAAATTCTCTACTTCAGAAATAATTGATGGAGTCCCAAGTCTGAGCTAGAATTTGAACACAGTGGCCGGGATCCAAAGAGCTACTGTTAAGCACATCTATGGCCTAAAATAATTCATGACTTCCTCTCTCAAAACCTACAGAACCTACTACCCCTTGTCATAACACTTATCTGCTCTTGAAACCTCCTTCAAAAAAGGTTTGCCATGCAGCATGTCAGGCTGTTGTTTGAGAAACATAAGCCCTAAATCCCCTTCAGTGCATGGAATTAAAACTATTCTTGGCCCATAACTACTGGATTCTAGCTTTGAACTATATCTTCAGCTAGAGCATCAGAAGAGACTGCCCGATCAAGCCAATGGCCCATCAAGCCTAGCAACCTGTTCTCAAATTAGCCAAGCAGATTCCTGTGGGAAACCTGCAAGCAGAACCTGAACACAAGAGCACTCGCCTCCTGCATTTTCCAGTAACTTGCAAAGAAAGAATATAGACTGCTGCCTTTTACCTGGTCATACTCAGCTCTGACTGGCAGGAGCTTTCGGGGACTGAGCCCAGGACCTTAAGTTTACAAAGCCACGGATGGGGAATCCAGCCCTTCAGCTCACATCACCCCTGACCGTTGGCAGGGCTGACTGGGGCAAATAGAAGTTGGAGTTCAACAGCAGCGGGAAGACCAAATTGTTCCTATCCTTTTACTAAGCTGTGGTCTGGTGCGAAAAACAAATGCTGCTGGCTCCATAACTTTGCCAATTTATCAATCCCTAAGTTGTTTTGTTTCAATTGTTTTATTTATTTTTGAAAATTTTAATGCTGTTAGCTTTGGGAGTGAACACTGAAAGTGTATGAAAGAAAATTTAAAACAATTTCACAAAATAACATACAAGTTTAGACATTATTTTGATGATTTTAAACTAGCTGCAGCAGCAACTGAAGGTGGTAGTGTAGGTTGAATGAATGTAATTTCTAAAAGCACAATGGAGATAAATGGGCATCCTTCAGAAGATCATTTCAGGGCCATGGCAGAAAAGGTCCTGCATCCTGTAGCTGGCAGCCTGGCCTCTCTAAATCTTGGAACTTGAATCAAGTCCTCGTCTGCTGTGTAATTTGGGGGAGGCATACATGGGCAAAGGCCTCAGTTGGCACCTTAATTGAACTCTGAAACCAGTTGGTAGGCAAGTTGCTGGATAGGACAATGCCAGTTTGGGTCTGTGAATCAGGAGCTGGGGGTCTAGTCCACTTGGTATCCTAAACTGTCTTCAGTGGCATCAATGTGGCAGTTTACTTCAACTGTAATATCCTCTCATTCAGTGAGCAGGTTCTTGCAGGGCTAGTTTCAGCAATATTTTCACTCGGCAGCTGTCCTTTGGAAGAATGGAACTTTTTTTGCAAATAGTCAGGAATAGCATCTCCCTCCACCCCCAGCACCGTTATATAAAAATAAACTGGGGAAAAGATACTGTATAGTTTATTAATAGTTTAGTGCTTTAAAAATAATAATTCTGTATTATTTTCATCCCCCTCCCTATTTTAGCCTATTGGAGTAAACAAGTTGACCTTTGCTCACAGAAGCCGGGCTCTCAAGTGTCTGCTCTTCCTGGCGGACCCTTGTGCTATTGAGACCCTCTTCAAAAAGCCCCTAGAGGAAGTGAGGTGAGCAGAGTCTTGTTTTCCTTCAGACATACAAAATGCCAACCAGTGATGAAGTTTCATTCAATTTCCCCAAACACCTTGTTGGCTCCCATCCACAGCATGTGCAGTGCTGACAGTGCTGCAGACATGAAAGCCTCCCCCACCCTTCTCCCAAGGAACTCAAGGTGGAATGTGTTGTGAGATGGCAGGCAGATCAATCACCCAAGGCTGAGCAGGAATTTAAACCAGAGCCACCACATCACACTGGCAGATTTAAGAAGCTAAGATCCAGCCAGTGCATGGACGAAAGCCGGGTCCCGAATTCCATGCAACAACTCAGTGAAATTCTAGCATTTGAAAAAGGGCCCTGCATGCACAGTTTTGGATCAGGGAAGGAAAACACACCGTTCCTCATCTAGCTCTTTATTAGACGTTTGTAGCATTTTGGTTTCCCTGTTGTGAACCTCTACAATAAAGCACATTTCTTTTTAATAGGAATTTCCTGAAATGCTTAATTTTCCTTGCTCAGTTTGAAATTCTGAATATCCCATACACCTACTCAACGTTTCATAGCACTCCCAAGGAAGGAATGATCAAAGGCTTGTGGAAGAACCATAGCCACGAACCCATGGTAATATGGCAGGGGGCTGGAGATTGGAGGGGACAAAACACATATCTTTTCCCTCATGTTGTATCTTTTTTAATGCACAGCGGTGTTCAGGATATTATCAGGTACACAGAGAAGAGTACAAAGTGTTTAACTCCTACGTTACTGATGAACAGCAAAAGTTTTCTCTGCTTTGGAATGATTCACAGTAACATGGTGTTCAATAAAAAATAAAATAATTTACTCATTGGTTTCAGGCAGTGAAACTTGTGGCAGAGCTTAGCTTGGAATATAAAGTGCACGATGCTTTACTCTGGAATGGTTTGCTTCAGAAGCTAATTAGTTTCAACAAGGTAAGACTTCTTTGGAGAGGGAAAGGTCCCTCTATGTTTTGGTGTCCTGCGAGAAAAGCTTCCTAGTGCTAGTGCAGGTTTGGGTTCTAGTTCGTTAAATTTTATAGATTCAGGTACGTAGCTGTGTGTCAGGACTGGTCGTTGTCCTCTTCAGATCACCACACAAACGCTTCTTGTTCTTTTATAACTTTTTATTGTGTATTAACAAAACAATCTTATAAACGGTTCTTAACGGTTCTTATTCTTCCTCAAAGTCACTTCTTTCAGCTACCTTTGGAGCTCTGCTTCTCCGTGACCAGCCACTCTCAAAATGGCGAAGGTGCCCTTCCTTTCACTTTCCCGCTCTTTTTCCTACCCTCCTGGCTAGAGCTGTATCTCCCCTCCTCCGAATCTGAGCTAGAACGGAACCCTTGCCTTTCCTGGGAACAGCCGGTCCCTCCCTCTTCTTCCTCTTGCTCTCTTCTCTTCAATTCACTGCTCTCCTCCCCCCCTTGGGGAATGCTTTCTCCCTCTGAGAAACTGGAAACTTCTAACTCTTCCCTGACACCGTGTTGGTCTGACACAGTTGAAATATATATATAAAATTGTCCAGTAGCACCTTAAGGTAAAGGTAAAGGTACCCCTGCCCGAACGGGCCAGTCTTGACAGACTGTGGGGTTTGTGCGCCCATCTCACATCTATTGGCCGGGGGCCAGCGCTGTCCGGGGACACTTCCGGGTCACGTGGCCAGCGTGACATCGCTGCTCTGGCGAGCCAGAGCCGCACACGGAACGCCGTTTACCTTCCCGCTGGTAAGCGGTACCTATTTATCTACTTGCCCCCGGGGGTGCTTTCGAACTGCTAGGTTGGCAGGCGCTGGGACCGAGCAGCGGGAGCGCACCCCGCCGCGGGGATTCGAACCGCCGACCTTTCGATCGGCAAGCCCTAGGCGTTGAGGCTTTAGCCCACAGCGCCACCCGCGTCCCTAGTAGCACCTTAGAGACCAACTAATTTTGTTCTTGGTATAAGCTTTTGTGTGCATGCACACAAAGTAGTATCTGAAGTATCTGAAGTAGTGTGCATGCACATGAAAGCTTATTCCAAAAACAAACTTAGTTGGTCTCTAAGGTGCTACTGGACAATTTATTTATTTTTTTATTTTCAGAAGGGGCTGTCTTCATCATTTAATTAACCAACTCAAGATGTGGTGATGGTCACCAATTTGGGATGGCTTTGCAAGAGGATTAGACAGATTTACAGAGGATGAGGCTCCCATTAGCTGTGTGCTGCCTCCAGAATCAGCAGCTGTGTGGCTCTCAGTAACTCCTGCTGAAGCCCAGGAGTTGGGAGAGGCCTGTTGTGCTTGGGTTCCACCTGTGGGCATCCCAGCATCATCTGGTCGGAATTGTTGTTGCTGTTTTATGTTATAAGACACCTTGTATGTATTAGGAAAGGTGGGATAATTTAAAAAACAATAATGATAAAAACAAATCTATTCACTATTCATCCTTTTTTCTATTTAGGTTATTCTCATTTGCCTCATTTCATTTCTCATTTGGTTATTTGTCTCATTCTCAGACCAATTAATGGGGGAAGATTGCATTGGGGGACGTCTTGAATTCCATGTCAATGTTTGTTTATTAACTTTTGGGTTTTCATAGACAAGCTAGAAAACTCAAAGGTGCATGTTATCCTTTATTGTCTGATAAAGATGGGAGAGAATTAAACAACGCCATGCCCTCCATTAAAGTTGCATCTTAACAGTATCCTCTTGCTGTGCTTATACAATCCTTGAAAATGCCTTGTGTATTTCAGGTTCATTATCTGAAGAAGGCTTTGACAGAGGTTACTGGGATCTGTTCCTTATGGCAGGTGCGTGAATTCTCACTCCCTCTCAAGCTGGAATATTTGCCCAACTTTAAAAAGAAATGAGTCTAGTAATTTGTTTAGTTGCAGACAATTTAATATTTAATTTAATATTAAAAGGTCACTGATGTTACCGATTGCCTCCAAAGCCCTGAGTGCCTTTCTACCAGCTGTGGCCCTGCCTGGGCAGGAGGAGCCTGGCTGCCCTTAGGAATCTATGTGCCTGGACTATGTGTGGGGTTGCCTTTTTAAAACTCTCCAGAAATTGCGGCTAGTCCAAAGTTGTTCCAGTTGGAAGTTAAGGTCACATTGCACTTAATGGTTCACCCACTAAAATGGCTCCAAGTTCAATTTCAATGTCCTCATTTTTAAGGTGTAAAATATTTCATTACTGGGACTGTAGTACCTGCAGGGCCACTTTTCTCCACATGTGTCCCCCTAGACTCTTCAGACCTTCAGCAGAGGCCCTGCCTGGATGCCCTTGCCCTCGGAGGTGCAGCAAAGAGCCCGACTTGGCAGTGGCAGCATAACTGGGTTGCACTTTGCAGGGAGACTTACTGGGCAGTTAACTCGAAATAATTTGTGCACAAGGCAAAAATACTTTAATTCCCCCCCCCCAGCTTTTTAATCCACTCTTCATTGCTTTCCTGCAGCTTGATGTTTATTTTTTTATTTCACTGACTGCAGATGGGGTCCCCTGCCCACTGCTGCTACTCAGGGCACATTCATGGCGCCCTGTCAGCCTAGTATCGCTTTGTGAGACTTGCAAAAATGGCACTGGGCTTGCGGGGCGCTGTGAGCTGTTGTGTCCCTCTCAGCTGCCCTCCAGCTTGAGGGTGCTGAGAAGGATGCAACAGCTTACAACGTGGCAAGGCGCCGTGATGCGCCCCTCCGCCAAACCATGCCAAGGCCAACGGCCCCTCAGCCCCACCCACCCCATGCTACACTGCTGAGTGGTGGCAGGTGACTCCCTACTTAAGGGGACAGAGCCGCAGTGGGTGGAGGTAACAGGATGTCCCAGGAGGTGTGCTGTCTTCCAGGTGCAAAGATTTACTATGTAACAGAGGTTGCCACGTCTTATAAAACCCATTGACCACAACCCCTTCCTTCTGATTCATGTGGGTACAAACAATACTGACACACACAGCCTTTAATGTATAGAAAAGGACTCTGAGAATCTGAGCAGGACATTGAAGGGCCTTGGGGCATAGGTGGTTTTTTCATCACTCTTTCCTGTTGAAGGTCATGGCCCAGCAACAGAGAGGAAAACACTGGAAGTAAACCACTGGCTGCACAGTGGGTTTTGTTAGGGAAGATTTGACTTCTTTGACTGTGGTCTCCAGTTCCTTGAGGAAGGACTTCTGGCAAGAGTTGGGTTGCACATCACAGCAGTTGGCAAGAATGTTTGCTAAGAGTCTCACAAATCTGATCAGGAAAGCGTTAACCTACCGTATATTCTTGACAGGATCCACTAACCAATAGTAGGGCATTCTCTCAGGCATTTGAAGATTTGTTTTAACTTTCCGCAGATTCCAAACTTCATCCTAGCTTGGCAGAATGTCATCCTGGCGCCGTGCCTTTCAGGTTAGCTCTGTTTCTTTGCTCTTGAATCATGCCACCAAATCATCACTCGATGCTTTTGTGCATTTTAGGTAGAGCAAGTAAAGTGAAGGAAAAGCCATCAAAATTTGGAGGGTGGATGTGGAATTCAGCATCTTGGTAACCTTGGTAGCCTTCAAAGTGTGTGCAAAATAACTGATGAAATCTCAGGCACCAGAAAGTGGGTCAGTGGGATTCCCAGCAACCATGGGGAGGGGCTCATAGAAACATAGAACTGTAGAGTTGGAAGGGGCCCCTGCAGTGCAGGATTTGCAACTGAAGCATCCATATAGACTCAATAGTTCAGTGCATTTCCCCTTGACCAACAATAATAAATTTTAATAATAAATTTTATTTATATCCTGCCCTCCCCAGCTGAAGCTGAGCTCAGGGTGGCTAACAACAATAAAACAATAAAACAGTATAAAAGTATAGCATAAACAACACTCTAAAATCATTCATTATAAAATTAATTAATTCATAATAATAATAAATTATTATTATTAAAGCAGAATATGGCTGTAGTCTTATATACATTCCTAGGCAAGTCCTACTAAACTTAAGTTTTACTCCTGAATAAACATGCATTGCAAATCATGTGCATTCTTAACTTATAGAGAAGTTTTTTAAATGTACAATTTGGATTGGAATGAGTGGGCAGCAGAATAGGACAAAGTGTTTATTCATGCAGTGCATAATGAATGTATGGTATTAAAAAGCCACAGGATGTGCTCATGGTCACTGGCTTATAGGGGAATCAGACAAAATCATGGAGGAGTGGCCTGTCCAAAGGAGAAGTGATAGATCCATGTACAAAGGCAGTATGTCTCTGAATTCTAGTTGCTGGGGAGCAACAATTGGGGAGGGCTATTGCTGGCTTTCCTGGAGGCATCTGATTGGCCACTGGAGGAAGGAATATTGGCTCTTGGTCTGACCCAGCAGAATGCTTCTTAGTTTCTTATAGCACATAATTTTTAATTCACATTTGCATACCCCCCACCCCCAATTTAGCCTTATTTGGTCTTCTGTTCTTGCTTAAATACTATGTGGTATCTGGCCATCCTACTACAATAGTCACACATTACAAAGATCACTAGTTTTCTATACTGTGCATAGAGAGATTTATTTATTTGGAGCATTTGTATCTCGCTCTTCAGCCCACAAGACGACTTACATACCATCAAAGCAAGATGGTCCCTCCCCACAGGCAAAGGGGCAGGGAGGGAAGAGGAATATCAAATCTCAGTCACAACTCTTTAAACAGTTGTTCCTATATAGACCAGCTGGCACAGTTCAGGGGCTGGAGGTGCCTGAAGGAGCTGGGCCTCCAGCAAAGCTCTCCCGCTGCTGGCTGCCCCAGATGACAGTTGTGGGGAGAGGGGGCCTGATGGGGCTGGCCTGTCACAGCAGAGCCAGTGGAGGGAGCTCTGCTTCACAGCTCTCACGGAGGTAGTTTGGATACTATGAGCTCATCTGCAGAGCTGAAAGCAATCGCTCTGTAAATCAAAAATTCAGTGTGTAGAAATCCTTTCACTATGTGTCTGTTTTGTTTTTAAAGCTTCACAGCCACTGAGTGCTAATCAGCTTGAAGCATGCTATGAGTCTTTCAGAACATTATTGAGGTAAATAAACATCTCATGTGGGAGAAAGAGACGCAATGTTTCCTTAAGAATTAAAAATTCCAGCACTCTCCATGTGGAGCAGAATGAGGTGGCCAAATGGACCATACTACCTCAAGCTACAGGTGGGGAATAACACTTCTCCTATGTGTAAAAACAAAAACCTACCTAGCACATCATGGAGAAAGTACTTGCCAATTAAAAAAGCTAGCCTTTTCCCTGCTTTGCTGGCTTCATAGTTGCAGGGAATTTTAGTGTGTGAAAGCAATTTTCCATTGCTGCTCTTGCAGTTTGACAGCTTCAGATGGCTTTGTGTGTGGACCAGGTCTGTGATAAGCAGTGCTTTTTTCAGGGGGTCCTCAAGAGTGTTGGCACCTCTTCTGTTGTTGTTAAAAAGTGTGGCACTTAGTGTAACAACCTCATGGGGAGAAGCAGCACCTATTTTTCTAGGGGGGAAAGCACTGGTGATAAGAGCATGAAAGGAACAACTAAATCATGAAGAAGTTGAATGATTAAAATATGGAATTAGTGTGTACACTTATGCATCAAGCTGTTAGGCCACTGAAGGAAGGTTGTTACTCTGTTAATTTATAAAATAACTGCAGCTGCTTACTGTTTCCTCCACTTAATGGCTACTTCCCAAAGGTGTCCTCTCGTGGCTGATCTAGATCTGACTGGGATTGCAAAGCAGTATGCCCAATTAGACCTGCCAGCTTTGGCCTTGGGGTGTCTGTTGCTGATTCCACAACCTGAGAAAAGAGCTCAGCAGATTCAGGTGAGTGAAAGCAGACACAAATAGTTGGTGTACTTCACAATCAGTTGGTGAAGCCCCCGAGTTAAAATTCTACAGTATCAATCTAGACTAAAGATGGATTGGGGGACCTGTGGCCCTCCATAAGTTTAGACTACAACTCCTGTCATCCTTGGCAACTGGCCAGGCTAGCTGGGGCTGATGGGATCATGCGAGTGAGGGCCCATAACACGTACACCCAGGAATTCCTACCACAGGCCTTATGTGTTCCACTTCAAGTGTTTATACAATCCTTCGTGCTTTTTTTAAAAAATCACCAGTAGCTCTGGGTTGGGAGGTCGCATCCACCCTGAGTAGATTTTGTATTTACAGTGGTGCTTCCGGTTGCACACAGGATCCGTTCCGGAGCTCCAGTCGATCCCAAGGTGTGCGTATCCGGAGGTGCCGCTTCTGCGCATGCGTGCAGCACGGTTTAGCACTTCTGACATGTGCGCATGGCAAAACCCGGAAAAATACTTCTGGGTTTGCCACATATGTATCCCAAAGGATACATAACCGGAGGTGAACCTAAGTAGAGGAGGTACCACTGTATTTGTGTTCTGTACACAAATGAAAACTCTTCTGTTTTCTTTGACTTTGGCCTACTTCTGTTAAAAAAAAAGTTGCACTCCTTTCTTCCTCTAGTTTTATTTTGTGCCTGTCAATTTAGGATAGCACTCTTGTGACGAAGATGATGTCACGAATCATAGAATCTTGGAAGGGACTCCAAGGGTCATCTAGTCCAGCCCTGCAATGCAGGCATCTCAGCTCAAGCATCCTGGCAGACGGCCACCCCACCTCCAGGGAAGGAGAGGCACAACCTCCTGAGGGGGAGACTGCTCCACTGTCAAAACAACTTTTACTGTCAGAAAGTTTTTCCAAATGTTTAGTCAGAATCTCTTTTAATGTAACTTGAAGCCACTGGTTCGAGTCCTGCCTCCCAAAGCTGGAGGGGGAAAAACACATGTTCCCTCTTCCATGTGACAGCCCTTCAGATATTTGAAGATGGCTATCATATCTCCTCTCAGTCTCCTCTTTTCCAGGCTAAACATACTCAGCTCCTTCAACTGTTCCTCATAAGGCTTGGTTTCCACACCCTTGATCATCTTGGTTGTCCTCTGTTCTCCTCTGTACATGTTCCAGCTTGTCAACATCCTACTTAAATTGTGGTGCCCAGAATTGGACACAGGATTCCAGGTGTGGTCTGACAAAAGCAGAATATAGTGGGACTATTACTTCCCTTGATCTGGACACTGTACTTCTGTTGATGCAGCCTAGAATGTTAGCTTTTTTTCCTGCTGCATCACACTGTTGACTCATCTTAAGCTTGTGGTCCACAGACCCCTAGATCCTCTTCACATGTACTGCTAGTAAACCGGGTGTCTCCCATCTTATATTTGTGCATCTGGTTCTTCCTGCCTAAGTCCAGAGCTTTATATTTGTCCCTATTGAATTTCATTTTGTTAGCTTGCGCCCAGTTCTTCAATCGGTTACGGTCATTTTGAATTCTGATTCTGTCTTCTGCAGCATTAGCTTCTCCTCCCAGTTTGGTGTCATCTGCGAATTTGATGAGCATCTTAATTCCTTCGTCCATATCATTTATAAAGACATTGAACAACAATGGGCCCAGGACAGAACCCTGCAGCACCCCACTTGTAACATTTTTCCAGGATGACGAGGAACCATTAATGGGTTCTCTTTGGGTTTGGTTAGTCAACCAGCTACAAATCCACCTAACAGTTACCTCGTTCAACCCCCATTTTACCAGCTTCCTCACAAGAATATCATGGGGGACTTTGTCAAAAGCCTTACTGAAATTAAGATGCACTATGTCTACAGCATTTCCCTGATCCACCAAGTTTGTGATAGCATTTTTAAAAAATGCCTCTTCTGCATGAAAGCTTCTACTGCAAAGAATGTCGACTTTAAGACCCTGCAAAACTTTTTGCTGCAATATTCAGTACAGCTCCTATATAGAATTTCATAGTTTGTGAAGCTATTATCCTTTGTAACCTTTTTGAACAAAAGTGCTGTAAGAATCAAGAATATTTCTGTAATGTATGTTTGTTCTCAGATGCTTTACAAGATTTGATCCTGTTTTTCCCCACCAGGGCTTCCTATCCTTATGTCAGCTTGGGACTGTGTTACTGCAAGTAGAGGAGCACATGAACCAGGGTATAGTAGCTGGCTTTGCCATACAGGTACCCCAATTTCAGCCCTTTGGGATAAAATAGACAAAGACACAGTTGATTCTTTCTCGTAAGCCGTGGACCTAACCAGAATAACTCTTCTACTGCTTTGCAGATTAGATGTCTGATTTTAGACTACATCATAAATGAGAAGTGTGAAGAGTTTCTAACCTCAGAATACATTCCATTCTTGAAGTTGCAGGAGATTCACCCTGGGAAACTTAAAAGCTTGGTAGAAAAACTTGTAGAAAAGAATAGGTAAGTGAGTGCAGAATTCTCAAGTTTCATTTTTCTTTGTGCTAGGAGGGCCTAATCCTACACTTCTCCACAACTGTGCCAAAGGATGTTCCCAAGCCTTTGCTTATACATGGAAGGGAGAGGTCTGGTTCATTTACAGTACCAGTGAGCCACGTGTGCATCCAGTGTAAACAAGACACTGTAGCTCCTTTGTCGCTTCCTGGGCAAAGCAAGGAAGCAGCAGGCACACAGTGGAGGAGGAGGAAGCTGGTGGGCAGCTTGAGCACTCTTTCTCCCGAGGCAGATGATGGTGTGGAGAAGGCCAGGAGCGAAAATAAGCATCAGGGAGCAGAGAGTGTATGCAATGCAGGAGGAGAGCAGGTGGAGAAGGAGCCAGCAGTGGGTGGATCCACCGCCCCTCCAGAGGTCCAGATCCGCTGCCCCGCCCCCCTGGCATGCTATGCTTCATGCAGTGGTTTGCCATGTGCGACATATGCAACAAACGCTGCATTGGATTGTTGTCTAAATGAATACATACCTCTTCCCGCACTCCCACTGCAAAAAAACCCCTACAGGTATTGTGATTTTAGAAAACACTTGCCTCTCTTCTCTCAGTATGCACTTTTTCTTTTTTGCATAGTTCAAAAATATTGATTTGTTTTCTGCTAATGACTGCGCGTATATGTTTTATGCAGGATGGATGATGCAGCAGCCCTAATAAAAGGGTATCTTAAAACATCTAGAACTCCTCTTCCAGAGGACAGGACATCTTCAGATGTTGTGAAGGTAATAAAGCTTTTGTTAAAAAAAAGTCAACCCACCATTAGTTCTCCTGAAACGCTTTCTATCTATTGAGTTTTAAATTTGTATCCTGACCTTTGTTTCAAAGGAGCCAAGAGCATCAACCAAAATGATTGAACAAAGTCTGAGAGCATCTTAGCTGAAACATGTTAGGCCATATTTTGTGTGCATCTGCAGGAAACAAAACTGCCAGTCTGAAAATTAAGATTCAGTAACTAATGAATTCTCAACATTTTTATTATTATATCTATTTATAGCCTGCATTTTCTCTAGACCTGGCACAGAAGGTGGTTTACACAAATTAAAAGAACACAGATAAAAATGCAAAAAGCTAAAAATAGTTAAAAAGCAATTAAACAAATGTCTTTTATAAGCTTTATCTTTTTGTATTTTATCTGTGGTGTTTTATGTAAGCCGCCTAACAGATGCAAATGTCTAATAGACATAGAATAACATACATACTTAGTACACATTCTGTTTCTTATAGAAAACTGAGTGGCTGGTAATTTCTTTTTCTTCCTTCAGATGTACTTCAACGAGCTGGTGTAGAAGTCTTCTCATTCATATATATGCAGAAAGCCGTTTATGAGGTCTCATTATCCTGTATAGCTATGCTTTTTGTATTTTACTTTGCTCTGTATTTAATTTGCACCAAAAATTCACTAAAAATAACTGTTACAATTCTTGTTTGAGATTTCTCTGCTTATGAAGAGAGAAACTTTGCTAAAATCAAGGCAGCCCTAAGTTTCAGGGAATTACTGCATCCTTGTTGCACTTTGAAATTATTTGCAAATCCTATGATACTTTGATATCAAGACTGTTTTTAAACTGCTTTTATTCCAGTGCAGATAAATCTGACATTAAACCCCAACATGGCAACCACAGTGTTTTGTCACGAGCCTGACCCACCCAAGTAATTCCACTGTCATTTCAAGATGGCAGTCAACTTTCCCCAAGCCCTACCCCCCGGCCACTGCTCAACATACCACCAGACATCTCTGCAGCAGCAGTTCCAAGCTTCAGGCTGTTGTTTGGTGCAGCAACAGTGCACAAGGCCTTGCGCTGGATGGAATTACAATATGGACTTGTACTTTTTCAGGTTTTGTGAGGCTTCTCCCTTAGCTCTTGAAAAAATATAGTTGCCTCTCTTTTCTCCTGGTTTTCAATCCATTGGCTTGAGGAACCACTGAAATACAGTGGTACCTCGGGTTACTTATGCTTCAGGTTACAGACTCCGCTAACCCAGAAATAGTACCTCGGGTTAAGAACTTTGCTTCAGGATGAGAACAGAAATCGTGCGGTGGCAGCACGGCAGCAGCAGGAGGCCCCATTAGCTAAAGTGGTATCTCAGGTTAAGAACAGTTTCAGATTAAGAACGGACCTCCAGAACAAATTAAGTACGTAACCAGAGGTACCACTGTACACTCAGTAGAATTTAATTTTCTGTCTAATATGTGAGACTTGGTTATTGCCTGCACACGAGGGTAGATTTGCAGTGGATTTAAGAGCACCTCCACCTTGCTTGGAAAAAGCCTTGCACTTCAAGGACGGCAAGCAAACGAGATGCGCTCTCCACTGCTACAAGACACTATGACATATGTGGTCAGGCCTCAGACTTTCAGCTCTTCTAAGCCCCCTTGCTTGGCCAGATCAGCCTGGAAACTTTCAGGCTCAGGTGACGTTTATCCCAATATTGCTTTCTACCTGTCCTGTACATTTGCCCCCCAGTATCATGGTGTCAGGGCTGCCTCAGGTCTCAGCTCACAAAAGACCAACGCCAAGCTCTTCTTATATACAAGGATGTTTATTGCAGTTCATTATTGGTTCCACAACCGAGGCGCGCAGCCCCGAGTCTCTAACGTCAGACATTTGAAGTCCCCTCTGAATCGGTCCCGCCCCTGCACCAACTTAAGAGGCTTGTGCTAGACCACCTCTTCCTGTCTTTCCTTTTCCGCAGGGTCTTTCTGCCCCCCTGGGTTCCTTCCCTCCTGCTCTCTCCTGAAGCGGATTCCTGAGATGCCTGTTCCCCCCTCCTTCGTGCTTTGGGGCTGGGCTCCTCCTCCGGGCTTTCTCCATTTCCGCGCGCCTCCACATTTGAACTTGGCGCGCGCTCGCTACCCCTGACCTTCCTTTTGACACTTACACTACTCCCTGTACTACTCTCCGCCTCTTCCGGCAGGACGTTCTCCCCAGATCTCCTTCCCCTGTCTCTTTCCTGCTCCGCTCCGTGTGTCACACTGGGAACCCCCCTCTCTTCCCTTCGTTCCTGCTGGGAAGCCGGCCCCGCTCTCCCACTCCCGCTCGGGATTTCCCTGCTGCTTCCCTGCTCCTGGCAGGTCCCCCCTGTGACCCCCCTTGTCCTGACTAGGGGCGCCCCCTCCTGAGAATCCTCCGATTCACTTGAGAGACTCATGGAAGATCTCAAGTCATTGTCATCCTCTTCCTCACTGTCCTGGGATTCTTCCTCGTCGCTCTCCGTCTCCTCCCTCACCTGTGCCTCTGTCTCTGAACCCCTGACACATGGTTTCTTCAACTAGGATAGAGCGCCACATACGTTATTCTCAGCAAAGGAATCCCAGCCCAAAACAGCCCCAACCTCAAGGAAGAAGACAGAAACAGAAAGCTTATGACCAATTCTTATGTTCTTATATTGCTGGACAATGAGCCCATTTGGATGGGGTGAGAGAGGTCACTTCCAACATCTCTCTGTTCCACACTGAATAAATTTATGTTGCCATTTCTATGCTATTTAACATAATTCTTTCTCTTTTGGAGGGAGACTCATGGCCAAGAATAGACTCCAAAATGGCCACATGGCTGAGGTTCCCCCCCCCCCCCCGTGCAATTCAGCATCTGGAAGAGTCGAGAAATTCGTAACATGACCAGCTCCCTTTCTGGTGCATTCATCCACTGAGTGTAAAAGAAGAGAGGATGGAGACCTCTTTCAAGTTAATGTCATGAGTCCTGCTTCTAGCAGCAATCAGACATGGAGCTGCAGTGACATCAGAGGAGAAGCTGGTTCAGGGCTCAGAGCTGCTGCTGGACGTAGGGTGACCCCCCCCCCCACCTGAGCTGTTGGACAGGAGCCTCCCAGACTACCAGGGGCTATAAGGACCAGAGCCCCTCCCACCACCCATGACCAGTCTGGCAATGCCAGGGCTTTTCAGAAGGGAGGCTGCAGTGTGCCTGCCTTCAGGCCAGAGGTTGGCTGCCCTTCAAGGTTGAAGGCTCTCAGAGCAGGGGAGCCTGGTGCCAGAGGCATCCAAGGTGTCTGTCTGCCTGCCTTTCTGCTCCCAACCTTTGCTGCAGCAAGCTGCTCCCTCTGCCCCCCTCAGCCCAGCAACCTTTGGCCAGACGTGCCTCTTTTTCTGTGGGATCCCAGTCTCGGATCAGAACATGACAAAAACTGTATTTCAGATGTATTTCAAGTTAGACAATAAAACTGTATTGAAGGGAGGGGGTTAAACAGACATTTGTACACTTTGTTACAAAACTGTAGAGCTACAATTTGTTGTAAAATCACTTTTTGGTCAGCAAACATTGCAAAATCTTTGTGTGCAATTACTGTGTATTTACAGGCTTCCTGTTAGTGATTTTCAATTATTATTATTATTATTATTATTTAGACAATAACATCACACACTCAACAAAGGACATGGCTTAAGATAAATATATTAGTAAATAAATATTCTGAGAACATCTTTCCATAAATGAAATGTGCTGCTATACATATACAGAATGTACACAAGTTGTTTCATAGCCTTAGAAACATTAAAAATAGTAATGGAGAAAGAGCCCTTTAACCATATTACAAATCTTTACAGTACATTTTATACAAAACTGTTTTAAGTGCTACAGAAGTTTCATTTTCTTAAAAAAGTTTTTTTTAAAAAAAATAGTGCCTCATGAGCCCATCAAATTGGCAACAATTAATTAAATAGGAAGGCATTTTGGATTAAAAACATCTATTGTACTGACCATTACAAAACCTTTGTCATGAAGCTCTAGGACGAGGAAATGAAGACACACAGCAGCCAGAAACTGGAAGCACCCTTGTTACTGGGGGTGAGGAGCAAGCGAGGAGAGAGACTTTCTAACCCAGCTCTTCAGGTCCAACTGCAAAGTGTCCAAGGCACGCAAACTCCACAGAGGAGCCTGTTCCTGCCTTCTGATCCTGAGACTGAGCTCAGGGCTGGGAAACCTGCTGTTGGGATTACACCCTCTCCTCGTCCCTGACCTCTGGCTGGGGATGATGGAAGAAGCAGGAGACCCAACATCATCAGCAGGAGGCCACAAGCGCCCCATAACCGGGGTGCTTACCTGTTGCCACTTTCTGAGTGGTTCCCCGCATTGTCACACTCAGGTGGGATCTTCACCTGTGCAGAAAGCATTTGGGAAGGGCTTAGAAGAGCTTGCAGCCCCTGCTCTCACGCAGGGAAGCTCCATGGCCACTGCACACCTCTGGCCTCTCCTGCCATTCCTTGGAGCAAGCCGCAGCCCCGATATAAGAGCCTGGCCTTCATTCAACAGGGAAGGAAAGTGGGTACAGAGGTGCTTGGAGTGGCCACTCCAAAGAGTTCTGGTTCCTCCCGGAATGAAACTTGGCTGGTTCTGCGGCCTAGTCTCAGGGGTGAGTTCAGAGAGGGTGCGTCCTGTGAAGGGCACATCATATCTGTAGGCAGGCATCCTGAGAGGAGATGATGCCCCTGTCACGCAAGTCAGGCGATGGGGCCCTTAGGGAGAGGCTCCACAGACACTAGGTATTGCCATCAACCAGTACCCAAGTGAAGGCTATAAAGAGAAGGTCGGATTCTGGAGTGAGTCCTGAAGATTGATCTAAAATGAGGATCAACATAGAAGGTTCCAGAAAGGAAAAGGCCACTCCCGATAAACACCAAGGCAAGACATCAGACCAACCGGTCATTGCTCCAGTGGGGCAGGCAAGCTCACTGGACTTTGCAGCATGCCTTTTGTCCGATGAGGGTTAGCTTTCAGTTACCTAAAGTTGCCAATGTAGACTTCCCCCACAGAAAAGCAAATCTCAATTACCGGTAGAACATGAGAGACTTAATCTCATGGTCATGTGTTAGAGGCCCACATTAAGCAAAACATTCCCGCATTGCAGGAGGTTGGACTAGATGAAGAGCAAAAAGTAATCAACTCCCAGGCTCTGGAGGATCTGAAATTGGCCTGAATACCCCAGGGGTGTTTTCAAGTTTGTCTCTGAAATGCAAATAAGTGTACTGACCATCAAGGTGGTCCAAACAAGCCTGGAAGGGCTTAAACACGCTCAGGTTGGACACTGAGCAGAAAAGATCTGTTCGTTGTCTGGTGCTTTGAGCCTTAATTCTGTGTATCCTTCATAGCTTGGGAGCTGAAACACTGCTAGAAGACAGATGCCAGATTGTCAGACCTCATGGACAAGATTCTAAGAAAGTGCTAGTGGCAGAAATCAGTGCAAGACAGAAAAGTGGGTAACAACCACTGAACCTGTTTAAGGGTAGTAGAAGGCACTCAAAATGGATCTACCCAATGACTGCTAAGGATCAGAGGCAGTGCCTGAGCATTGCTAGCAAACAAAGGGAAGTGTGAAAAATGGAGGCTAGAGTTTGGCATCAGATGCTGACACCCAGCACATCATTAGCATGCAGACTGTTAAAACTTCTGGTACTAAGCTGCTGGGTAGTGTGTTATGGTTCTGGACAGTTAAGAGTTAACACTCCAGGAGCGTTCTTATCAACTGGGTGCATTGCCCACATGACCCAGGCATTTTCCTTTGATCTGTGCTCTGTGGGGGCTGAGCTCTCTCTGGAGAGCAGTCTGTCTGAGAATGTGAGCAAGGTAGTTTCGTTTTTGTTAGAGGCAGAAGCTGCAAGCATGCAGCTAGATTCTGCAGGTTTTTCTTTTCTGTTTGTTATGTTTCTAAATAGTGTTAGAATAGAAGCACTGGTGTCGAGCTGAGTTATCGAAGACACCACGTCGACACAGACAAGCCATTTTACACTGCGAATGAACTCTGCTATTATCTGGCAACTGAGGAGAGTGGCAGTGTGTGGGTGCCACTGGAGTTTGTCGTAGTGGCAATAAATCAAATTTATTGCAGGGCCGTTGCAGCAGGCTCAGTGGGTCAAAGGATTAACGACCCACAAACTTTAACATAGTGAAATGAATTCACCCCTCTTCTCCCATCTCATAGATATTAATCATTCAGAAATGACCCAGGTACCAAGACTGCAGAATTCATTTAAGTTCTAGAGCAGGGACCAGATCTTCTGCTGTTTGCAGAAGTCCACAAGATTATCTACATAGGTGTGCTGGGTTCCAAGGCCCAGGCTAGATCATTCCCACAAACCAGTAATATTTGCTAGAAACTGCCCTTATGCAAGATGCATCTGTATGGTTCCTGGTATGCACTGAGATGCCATCTATAAAGGTACAAGATCCAGACGATGTCCTTTGTGTTAAAGCATCTATACTGCATGTGCTGTGCACCCAGGGGGTTAGTATACCAAGACCACAAGCAACCTGTAGTGGGAATAAATCTGTATCTCTGCCTGGTACGAAGACTTGGATGAAATGCCAGGACTCCATTATCATCCATTCAGAGAGACAAGAAGGTGCCTGCATTTAAACCACATGCCTCAAGTACAAAGAGGAAACCAGAGTGCCCTAGGTAACAAGATTGTCTGTACTGAGGATGCTCGGTACTGAGGATTGATCAGAGTGTGAGGCTGGCTGCACACGTGTTTCAGCACCAAGCTGAGGAGGGTGAACTGTGGAGCCATTGTGGATATGGAAGTCTCAGTCATCACTGGAAATGATGACACACTGGCCCAAAGCACGAGTTGTGAATGTGTCTGAGCATCCAAAAAAAACAAGATTGCTGGGCTGACTGAGGAAGGCAAAAACAGAGGTTGGAACCGATCATTGTGCAGTTTTGGGGATATGACAGTTCTTGCTATCAGCCTTGTGCCATTTTGAGCTCAAACACTGTTGGCTCCAGTCGGTATCATCACAAAACTTGGGGATTGACAAACCTGGCAGCACTTGGATGGGATACCAACAGGAGTTGAGGCAACAGCCTTCAGCAAGATGGTCACCCAACATAGAGAACTGTGGCTGGGCAGGGCCACAAGAGGGTTCAGCCTGAGCGCCATGTTCCCTTCTGAAAAACCTTCCTGAGATGGACCTCAGCGGAGCACATTTCTGCCAGGCACAGGGGGTGTTCCCACTTGAAAGTGGCACCCTGTAAAGTGCAGAAGCCACAATTTTGGACATTAAAAAAATGAAGGCAAAACTATGGATTCCTGCATTGCAAGGGGGTTGGACTAGATGACCCTGAGGGTCCTTTCCAACTCTATAATTCTATGAAAGCAGATAGAAACTGAGGTACTCAAAAAGGAAAGTTTCCAAATTCAGTTCCTTCTCTCCTTTCTCGCTTTGGATGACACACATATATTCAATGACAGGAAATAAAGTGAAATGAAATATATTTTGAGGATAAATATTTGTAAAGAGAGGGAGGGAGGGAGAGTGTCTTGCTTGAAAAGAAACTGAGGAGAAAGTGGAGCCCCCTGACTTGAGGAAGTCAGCTGGCACAGGGGTCCCCCCACTCTGGAACAGGGCTGCAAGCTCTTCTAAGCTCCAGAACCTTCTGGAATGCTGCTGTGTGGTTGCAGATCCTGCCTACGTCACAGCACAGAGATCATAAGAGCATGAGGCGAGGAGGCCCTCACCTTGGCTTTGATCTCATATGCAGAAATCAAAACAGAACCCATTTTCCTTCCCTGTGCTCTCCTTGCACACACAAACACACGGCTGAGAGGGACTGCAGCTCACCAGGGAACTTCACGTGGTGAGCGTGTACAATGCTGAGTTAATAATTACTGACGGGTAAAACACTAGGGTCTGTTCGTTTAACCTATAACAGGTTAAGAGCTCTTTGAAATTTATACTAGTCAAGCTTTCTTTTTATTTTCATGAGCTGGGCACAAATGGAGATGTTAGGTACCTTTCTAAATCACACAGTGCCATTGGTTTTAGTAAATTAAACTGAGGCTGGGGCAGGGAGAGAGTTCTAGGCACATTCCATTAAGAAAACATTAAACACCCTCCTCCCACAATCCACATTTTGGACACAGTTTAGCAAAATGTCCATCACAGACATCACAGAGAAGATAGAAGCAGCCCGCATACAGCATGCATCCACAGACCCCAAACAGTGGCATTCCCTGAGGTCCTGCCCACGCAGACCAGGTGCCCTTTGGAATCATGCCTATGGGAGACAGAAGCCATTGTTTCCACAGGAAACGATTAACAATTGGAAGCAAGTGACAACATGCATCAACAGAAAAAGAGGGAGGGATCTCTGCCTGCCGGGGCATGAGTGCAGGCAGGCACAAGGCACAGGCCTCAGAGCAGTGGCAGCAACCATCTCTGCAGCAGCGGACACAAGGCAGGGCTTAGGTCCAGCCTTAACCAACACACCCCTCGGAAGAGCAGCACCAGGCTCCCGCATCATCCCCAAAAGCCCTTTCCTGTTTCAGAAGACCCCTGAGATTACTGCGGCAGGTGTGCTCCTTGGAAACATTCATTGGTCCCCCGACCCCTCATCTTCTGGGGGCAGGTGAAGCTATCCTGGAAGATGCTATGCTCCAGAACGCTCCTGACTGCTACCCCCAACTCCTTGACTGGTGCTGGACTGGCTGTGAGGAGGAAGGGGCACTCCGCAGCCAGCCTGCTTTCCCTGCCCCCTCGCAGCCATCCTCATTGCTGCCACTCCTTTGGACTTCTTTTCCTTCAAGGTGCCGTTTGCTTTCTGAGGCAGGCCCAGATGATCTCTGCAAGCAGCAGGGCTTGATGGCCCTCTCTGGGCTCCTGCCCAGCTGCAAGAGGTGGCAGAAGTGGCACGGTGGCTTGTTACGAACACTTTGTGGCATAGAGGCTGCAGTGCACACTGCGGAAGGTGCCTTCTCCAGTTGACCACTTCAATGGGTGAGCAAAAGCTAGAGACAATTTTGAAGTCCAGCAGAGATCGCGAGGCACAAAGACAGGCTCCTGCTCTCATTAGTCACCAACCTGGCCTGGGCCTGGAGGATCACAGCCTGAAAAGACAAAGGAAGTGCCTCGAGTAGGCAGCCAGAGGGGAGGGCTTCCACAGCAACCACAAGCCGCTGAAATGTAGCAACCCACAGTTTAGCCAAATCTGCTTCCCTGGAAGCCCCACACCCTGTGCAGCAGTGTCCGTTCCTTCTTTCTGCTTGGGACCTTGCCATGGATTGTGTGCTCCTGCATGCACAAAGGCAGGTGTCAAAGTGACACGCCACCCCACCCCACCGCCCCACCGCCAGCACACTCCCAGCAGGGCCAGGTAAGAGCCTGGCAGGCTGCTCTGCCCGACGTCCAGCAGGAACACATTTCAGAGTTCGCCATCCCTCATGAAGCATCTATGCAGATTAAAGAGCTGGTGTCCCACCTACAGCACCTTTCCTGCACACCGGCGGGAGCTGCTGACTTACCCACCATCTGGGTGCCTCCTGCTGCTGCTGCTGCCGCCACCACAGCTGCCTCAGGACAGCTCAGGAGGGGGCTGGGAAAGAGCCCCAGGGCTTCTCCTTGCAGTAAGTCCCCCGGCTGATCCTGCAACAGCTCTCTGTGGGCCTCCCCTGGACCCAGGCAGAGTTGGTTGGCGGCTGCTGTTCCACGTGGCTCCTCCCAAGAGCGGCTGCTGCCTCCGTGGCAATCCGTGTGAGGCAGGGGCAGCTCACAGTCCCGGTCCTCGGGAATGATGGAGATGCGCTGACCCAGGTCACATCCCCCCACGTAGCAGCCTGGCAAGGCAGAGGAGTCCTCTGGGCACGGCGTGTACTGCACGTTGACAGCATAGTCCTCGGCGGCATAGCAGCCAGGCTGAGTCAGGCAGCTGTTGCTGGCCACCTGCTTCTCTTCATAGAAGCAACAGGGCACAGCCTCACATGTCCCCCCCTCTGTCCTAATACTGTACAGATCTTGGCTTCTTCCTGCCTGCGGCTCTCGCCCAGAGCCACACCCTGCCCAAAGAGGCGGCCCAAGAAGCAGCATGCTGCACTCAGCTGCCCTGCCCAGCGACTCCCGGGGTGCAGGAGGGGCCTCAAAGCAGCAGGCGCAAGCTGGCTCCCGGAGTCCTCTGCAGGTCCGGCTGGCTCCCCCCGCCAGGCCCTCTAGCCCTCCCCCCTCGAGGATGGTGCCTGGAGGCTCCCGGTGCTCTAGCGAGGAGCTGCTGCTGTAGTTCATCTCCAGGCTGCAGTTGGAGAGCTGGTCCCCTGCAGAAGTGGCCAGCACAGGCAGGCAGTCGCCGTCCACCACGTTTGGAGCAGGGGGCCCTTCCAGAAGAACCACAGTCCCTCTGCTTGCCCCACCCACCTCGCCCCCCCGACAGGGACTTTTGCTGCGGTAGATGTACGGGTCATAGTCACTGCTCAGGGAGCTGCGGAAGGTGGAACAGCTCCCATAGACTCCCTGGTTGCTGACCTCGGTGCAGTCCACCACAGAGTCGCTGGAGGAGCAATGGCAGGGGCCCGAGCTGCTGCCGCTGCTGCTGCTGCTATCGCTCCCAGGGCCGTCGGCCAGGTAGCCGCTGCAGACGGAGCGGTGGCCGTGGTAGCAGCTGAAACTGGAGGTGCTGCCACTCTCCAGGCGGGAGGAAGGCGCAACGTGGACCACAGGGGCGAAGAGCCTGCCGCTGCCGCCCCCGCCGCCCACAGGCTGGAAGGCACGCGAGGGGCCCTTGGCAGCGACGCCCAGGGGCAGCTGTCCATTCTGCTCTGGGTAGCTAAGGCCTTGGAAATAGTAGTGCTGGAACATGGTCTCGTACTGGGAGAAGCAGGCTGGCTTGGAGAAGTGGTGGCTGCTGAACTTGGGCCTTCGGAAGGTGTGAATGGCTGGGTAGGCCCTGTGCTCCACCCCGCACTGGTGCGCGTTCAGAGCATGGTCCAAGTGGATGGGCTGGTAGCTCCGGAGGAAGGCCGGGGCCTCCCCGTGCCGGTCCACGGTCAGGACGGTAATAGGGTTCCCGTGGGGGTCCATGCTGGTTCGTGTGGGGTAAGTGGTGACCTGGCTGGCTCTGTGCACTCGGCCCGGGTAATGGACGGGCAGGATCATGCGCTGCTGGTGCTGACGGCTGCGCATCTGATTGGCAAGGTCGTCACACACCTGGCCGGTGGCACCCTTCTTTTGCTCTGTGCAGAAAGATGAAAGACGAGTCAGAGAAGGCTCTTGCAGCAAGGGCACGGGGCACCTGCCCATCAGACGCCCCTACAGACCACCCAAAGAACTCCAGGGGGGGGAGGCTTCAACAAAGATGTCCTACCATGCTGGGAGGTGCATTTCCCCTCCCGTTCCAGCTCTACTCCCAAGTATTTCTCCATTGAGCCTTCCATGGAGATGAGAGGAAGAGCCATCTCCCTTGGTGGGCAGGAATGGACCTCATCTTCCTCTTCCCCTGGGACATGTGCAGTGCTACAACTCACCAATGATGTTGTGGCGGCAATGCGGGCAGGTGTGGTGCTGCAAAAGCCACGGGTCCACACACTTCCTGTGGAACCGATGAGCGCAGGGAATGACACGCAGCTCCTGTGGAAGCAAACGGGAGCTGAAGGGGTGGAAGCAGCCATGGACGGGGCCTTTGTCTAGCTGGCTTTTGGCTCATTCAGAGCAGCTCAGAGATTGGGCTGGATGCGGCTTCTCAAACCAGGACGACCAGGCGCACATCCTGGCAAGCTCAGGTGACAGGGAGAGGCTCAGCCAGGTGCCCCCTCCAAGGGCAGCCAATGGTATGAATAGGGCCCAAAGCCCCTTTTCCTTGCAGAACAAGCCCCCCCCCCCTTCCACCTTGCAGCCAGGAAGACTCTTGTGTCGCAAGCAGATGCCAGAGGCTCTCTTGTCACAGCACACTCAAGACACCCACCAACAGCAACAGGGAGGCCAGATGCCAAAAGTGTTAACACCCAGGATCAGGGGTAGACAAACTAAGGCCCAGGGGCCGGATCCGGCCCAATCGCCTTCTCAATCTGGCTCACGTACGGTCCGGGAATCAGCGTGTTTTTACATAAGTAGAACGTGTCCTTTTATTTTAAATGCATTCCTGGGTTATTGGTGGGGCCTGCCTGGTGTTTTCGCATGAGTAGAACGTGTGCTTTTTCTAAGGCAAAGAAAGGCCACCTGCTCTCTTTCTCACCTCCCCATCCAGGTACTTCTCGAGGCAAATGGCGCAGTCAGAGGTGGAGCTGCTGCTCAGCGTGTCCAGGGCCCCGCAGCTGCCTTCGCTGGGCCCTTTCAGCTTAGACTTGAACTTCCGTGTCTCCATCTTCTCAAGGGCCTGCACAGCAAGCCTGTTCATGGAATTCTGCAACAGGAGAAAGACAAGGGCATTCCTGGGATGCAGAAGCGGGGCGCCCCACAGTGGCAGCCCCCGTTCACTCAACCCCTGCATGACATTCTCAGCGCCAGGGGTAAAGCAATGGCTGGGCATGACACAGGCCGTGAAGGGGGGTGGGAATGGACTTATCTCCTCTTTTCCACCGGGCCACAGTATGGACTTCCTCCAGATGTTAACGGAATCACAGAATGGTACAGATGGAAGGCACCCCCCAAGGGCCATCGCAGCTAATCTCATGCTGCTGAGCCCCAGCTCCCCTCAGCAGCAGCTCATATGGCCAACGACCAGAGACAATGGGGATCTGAGGCCAACATCGGGGGGGGGGGCTGGAGCTGTTCCCCACCTCAAAGTAGTGCAATGCAGGGCCTGTTGCCTGCAGAGAGCCCACCCTGAAGCATGGAGGATCTGGGCAACACCCCTCCGGCACCGTGAGCCCCCACTGGTTGCATTTGCACTTGGGGCAAGCCTCCCTCCCTCCCTCCCCCCCCATTTAGGTCGGTGCATTTAGCACTGAGTGGCACTCACTGAGGGTCCACATGCCATGAGGCTGTCCCTGCCAGCAACTCAGAAATGGCTGCCAATGGGACCCTCCAGGAAATGCAAGAGCAAGAGCAGTCGACATTAGCACGTCAGGAAGGCTTTGAAATTACTACAAAGGCATTTGCCAACAATGCCATAAACCTGCCTGTGCTAATTAAACCAACTCCCAAAACATAACCTAGGACATTTCCAAACTCCATTGACCAGCCAAACGAAAGCAGAGGTGATCCTTTGAGGCCGCCTTCAGTTCCCAAGCCAGAAGAGCAGCCACTTTTCTTTTCACCCAGAGACTATTTACCCCAGGGATCTTGACCAACCCTGCATGTTTCTACCCGCTCCCTCCAGAAGGTGCCTTTTCCCCTCTTCCCTTTTAAATCCCTCACCTTCTCCAGTTCTTTTTGTCTCCTTGCAGCCTGCTTCCCCACTGCAGGAGCCTCCATCAGGACCGGACTGGTGCTTCGGGCTTTGTTGAAATGGCTGCTGGTGGTCATGGCAAGGAGGAAGCCAAGACTCCCGCCTGGCCCATTAAATTGGCCAGCCCTGGGCACCCAGGAATCAGGGCAGACTCTAGGCCCACCTCACAAAGCCAGAGGCAGCAGTAGGGCAGGTCTGCCCAGAAGGCCCCTCACACCCCAGGGCCAGCAGAGGCCAAAGCATTTCTTGCCAGGAAGCTGCCTGCTGCCACCTTTCCAGAGCAGCCTCTCTTCTCCAGAGGAAGTGATTTGCCTTCCCAGCAACACACGGCTAGAGGCCCAGGCAGCTCTTACTTACCTGGCTCCGGCGCTGCTTCAGTTTGATCTTGACCAGAAGAACAAGGCACACGAGAGAGACCACCACGAAAAAGGCCAAGAAAATCCCCATGTCGAAGTATTCGGTAGGTTGCTTAGAAGAAAAATCAGGGCGAGGAGGAGGCAAGAGATGGACAAAGATCAGCAGGGTTAGCTTTTTTCCAGCTCAATGACATACGCCTTTTGGTTACATTCAAAGCAGGCAGAGATTTTTCAGCTGGCAGCAGCAGCTAACATGTTGAACTAAACTGGAACGGTTAAAGTTTGAGGTACGCCACACCCAAAAGACTCCAAAAGGAATCCCGAGGTTTCAGAGTTTGCTGAAAGCTTTCATAAGAAATTCTCCAGGGCTTGTGCATGCACAGAAACCTGTTTCCTATTCCTCTGACAAGTGTGTGTTTGCTGTTTGCAAAGATTTGTCCCTGGCTGGAAGTGAGCTGAATGCCAGGTGAAACCCCACCTCAGAGACCTGGTTCACAATCCTTGCCTCCAACGTGCCTTGGGCACAAAAGGTCCGGGTTCAATTCCTGACAACTTCAGGTAGCACTGGGAAAGATCTGTGGCTTGAAGAATCGCAGAGAAGCTCACTGCTCGGCAGCGTCAATGATACTAAACTAGAGAGACCAAGGGTCTGAGTCTGCATAAAATAGTTCTCTGTGCTCTCACTCTGTGAAAGGGAATTCTACATCCCAAAGCCTGGTGCTAATTCAGTCCATTTCTCTTCTGTGATGCATCAAGAGTTGAAATCAGCACCCTTCCCCATTACTAAAATCTCTGAGCAAACATTTTCATGACTGAATCAAGCCAGCTTTAGAAGAGGGCTTTCACATATGAAAGCCTCGACTTTTCATTGGGAAGTGATTTGCTCCTGTGAGATAACCGTATTTTTCGCTCTATAACACGCACCTGACCATAACACACACATCATTTTTAGAGGAGGAAAACAAGGGAAAAAACATTCTGGATGAAACAGTGGATGTATCATTTTTGTGCTTCATGCTGTGGCCACAGACATGTGATCTGATGGTGAATTTGGGCTGACCCAATGCAAAGATCCTGAGGATCCATGTGAATCCATGCTTTGTAACCACATTTTTGCACCACTGCAGCCCCAGACAACAGTGGGTGCGTGATTTGGGGGGGGGGCAGGCTGTAGCCATGGACATGCTATGTTCTCTGATGGTGAATTTGGGGTGACCCAGTGCAAAAATCCTGAGGATCCATCTGGATCCATGCTTTTTAACCACATTTTAAGTGGGGAGGGAAGGAAAAACACAGAAGGGACAAGGAGCACGAGAGGGGTGTGCAGAGAAGCAGCTGGCTAAGAATGCAGGAGTGGGATATAACGGGAGGGAGGAAAGGAAGGCACAAGTTTCCCCCCACCCACCCACCCAAGCCAGCCAGCAATCTCTCTCTCTCTCCCACCTGCATGTTTTCCAGCTGGAGCAGGGAGAGGAATTAGAAGGAAGGGCGCTCTGCTTTCCCCTCTTCTTGCCTGGAGGGGAGGGGCTTTCCCTGCTCTTTGTTCTGTTTGAGCAAACACAGCAACGGAACAGAAAAGGGTGGGCAGTAAGACCCTGAGGCAGAATGCAGGAAAGCAGCAGCTTCCTCTTTTCAGGTTTCCCTTCTCCTAGACGCGCGATTTGATTTTTGCCTGATTTTTGCCCCTCCACTCCGGACTGTCGGCTTCAGGGACCACACATTCACTCAATAACACGCACAGACATTTCCCCTTCCTTTTTAGGAGAAAAAATCTGCGTGTTACAGAGAGAAAAATACGGTAGTTTTCATGGAAAGGCACTTTCAAAGACCCCACCCCACCCCCAATACAAGGACTTTGCCCATTCACTCAAGTGCCTTTTTGAGCAACCATCACCCACCTGCCCACCAAGACCCAATCCCCCTGCCCGGCCTCCTACTAGGACAGGGGTCTACAACCTTTAAGACAAAAAGAGCCACTTGGACCTGTTTCCGAAGGGAAAAAAACCTGGGAGCTGCAAAACCATTGTGACATTTAAAACAAATATATCTCCGGAGCCGCGATCTGACAGCGGGCGGGAAGGTGACGTTGGGACGGTGCGTGACTAACGCACACACCGCCCCCATGCGACGTCACAGCCAGTACAGCGCCCGCCAAAGTGGGGAGTGTCGGGACGCACAATGCGCCTCCTCCCCTCGCTAGTATCCGCCCCGGAGCCGCAGCAAAGGTGTAAAAGAGCCACATGCGGCTCCGGAGCCGCGGGTTGCAGACCCCTGTACTAGGAATTGCTGTGTCCAGCTCCACAAGCCTCTGTCTGGGCTGGCGACTCTTTCTTCCACTAGCTACTGGCTTCAGGGCACCCACTGATAACTGTGCCCTCTTCATTTGGAGGTGACTTCTTTCCCATGCAGCTGTTAACTGCAAGAGCCATTTCTATAGCATGCCACTAGAAAGCAATTGCTTGGATTTCATTAGGCTCTTCTGAAGGCAGGGGAGGGTTTGGCTGCTTTTAACTGTCTAGTACTAAGAGGTGAAAGTCCCTGAAGAATGTTTACTCAACCCAAACATGTTTCTGGAAGCGCAGGCCAGCCGGAAGTGATATCTGTATGCTCAGCCTTCCCCTGGAGCGAGGCAGAGTGCCACTGGGTCAGACTCTTATAGCTCAGCTTCGCCAAGAAATCCCTAAAAATGACCTTGACAAACTACACACTTTCAGCTCCACTTGCAAAGAAAGAGGAAGTGAGAAAAGAGGCAGAATTCTCACTGAAGAAGACTAGCCCTCCCCCGATGCCATGAGGTCAGTCCAGTGGTGGGTCCTTGGGGACCCTGCTCAGCACTGAGCCAAGAGGCGAGAGCCAAGCAGCCAGAAAAGGGAGCAGGGAGAAAGAAAGATGGAGGAGGTGTTCTGGAGCATGTTGCAGTCTATTCAACTGGGGGGAGGGAATTATATTTTAATCTGAAGATTAATTTCCTAAACATTTCTATTATTTTTTGTTAACTTAAGGTTAAATACTAAGATCCCAGCTAGGCTTGCAGGGCTCTGCCCACCAGTTAGCAAGCTGCAATAAAGAAGGGGAGCAGCCCACAGAAAGCCCCTGACAGGGGCCTGCCGGGTCGCCTTACCGGTGGAGGCCGGTGCTGAATCCTGGCACGGGCAACCTTCTGCTTGTTGACAATGTTCATCAATTTGACAGCATCTGCTCCTTTCACATACACAATGGGCCTTTTCAGGGGGTCTTCCAAGCCCTGGTTCAACTAGAACAAAATGGCGAAAGGTTAAGCTACTCCCCGCAAATCAACCTTTTTCTGGCAAAGAAGCAGATTGCAGGCTCACCAGGAAACACCAGTCCCCCATCAGCAGAGGACCAACAACTGTACAAACAAATGCTGAGCACCCTCCCCTTTCACAATACAAAGACACTTGATGCTGCATACCTGGTCAATTGCATCTGGGTTCTCAGATACGTCAAAGATGACAGCTGTGGCCCCTCTTTGAACTGCCCGCTTGGCCTACAGGAAGTGGAGAGGGAAAGATGGAGGGAGAGACAGAAAGAGAATCAACTCCAGCCTGCCAACAGCAGCTCAAGGAGGAGGAAAAAATCCCCTCCCAAGAAAGGCAGCTCCTTGCACTGGCCACACGAGGTCAGCCATGAGCTGGACAAGCCTCCACTTGATGCCCCAAAGCACTTCGGGCAGATCATCTCCAGTGGCAGGAACTGCCCCTCAAATCCCACGTCATCCAACACAAAGGCCGCTGCTCTTCAAAGGAAAACTCAACCCTCTGCAGTGTTGCATGAAGTCTTTCCCTTCCTCTCTGGCCTTTTGTGTAGTTTTGACCACACAAACTGTGCTCAACAACCTCATCCTTGTCCACCCCCTCCTGAAAGGGCACACTAGCCTAACCTACTTGGAGGGGGGTGCAAAAAGGAGATCTCAAAGCACATCATTCTCAGAGCCACCCCTCCCCTGCCCATAAAACAACACCGCCCCCCCCCATCTTCAACTCTTTGGGTCTGCTGCCGGAACAGTCCAGGGCAGTTATGCCAAGGCTGATGCCACCCTGACGATAGCTCCTCTGTTGAGTAAGAACGGAAGCCAGGATGACACACACCCCCGACGCCTTTGCCCGCCTTGAGAGCCCCCACCCCAGAGCGAGAGATTTGGGTGGCTTGCCCAGGCGGGGAGGCTCCACTCCTGCATTCCAGTGTGCTCCGCACTCCACAGCTTCGCTGCAACTTGGCCTGACCTTCCAGGTTTCCCTGGCAGGAGATCAAAGCAGAGAAGCCACAAACACACCACAGACTGCAGAGTCCTCCTCCCTCCCTCTTCCATTTCCTCCTCTGCTCTGCTCTCAGGCAAGCTTGGAAGCTACAGGAGCAGCAGCAGCAGCAGCAGCAGCATGGAGCAGGCTGGAGCCTCAGCCCCCCTCCATGCAACTTGGCGCAGAAGGGATCTCCGCCAGCCCACCACCTGCTGGGGGGGGTGACAGGACTACACAGGTGGGTGGCTGCCTGCCTGCCTGCCCCACCGAAAGAAGGAAGAATAGGAAGAGGTGAAGGCCTTGCCCCTCCCCTCCCTGGCAGGGTAACTGAAGTGCAAAGAGGCCTTTGATAGCCCCCCCCCCAGCTGAATCCCTGACTGAGATAGGCAAGTGGTGGTCCTTCACCTTCCATCCCTGGAGGGGGGCTGCTCTCCTCTTCTGCCTGCAGCCCAGGTCTCCCTGTGGGTGGGCTAAAGGTGAGCCCCCCTTGAAAGAGGAGCTGGGTTGGCCAGCCTTCAAACAGAGGTGCTTGGAAAACTGCCTTCCCCAGGCCTTTTGACACTTGGCTCAAAGGACCCCAAATAAGTGAGAGCAGAGGAGGGGGTGCTTGCGGCCCTCACACAGCCAGCTCCCCAGGGCTACTGACTCATGGTCAGGATTCCCTTTCTGCTTTTATACCAGGGGCAGCAGCAGCAGCAGTTCTTAGAACAGCATTTCCAGAGTTTTCCCATTGAAGGCAGCCTCAGCTCGCATTAGATACCTGCCACCTGGTACAAGACACAGAGCCTTGGAAGGAATGCCATCCATTTCTGCTGCTGCTTCAGGCGAAGGAGATTCCCTGGCAACCTCCAGAGCAGCACTGGGCGGGGGGGGGGGGGGCAGCTTGGCAGGTTTTTGCTCCAGGTCCAAAAAAGGAAAGGGGGGCAGTTGCACCCTGGGCTGCCCGCCCTGCGCACGGATGGGCTGGACAAAAGCGGCGCCCTCTCTTCAAAGGCAGAATCTGCTCCCCCAAATGCTGCACGGACAAGGAGGAGGAGGAGGAGGAGAACAAGAGAGCCGGCAGTGATGAGTCTTAGGCGGCTCCTCCTCCTCCTCCTCAGCGCCAATTTCACTGGCAGCTTTGTGAGCAAGGCTCAGTGCCGACACTTGACCAAGGCTTCATCTTGAAAGCAGGATCAGGCCACCTTAAACAGCCATTGCTTCCTGGGAACTGCAGTTTGTTCAGGGTGCTGAGAGTTATTAGAACACCCCTAGTCCCCTCTCAGAGCTACAACTCCCAGAGTTTTAATTTATTATATTTATTTATTAAATTTGTATTCCACCCTTCATCTGAAGACCCCAGGGCAGTACACAACCTAAACATGCAAAATGAGAAGACAAAATGCACACCAAAACAACAAGAAGCAGCAGCCCTGGGAAGAGGGACCGTAGCTCTGTGAGGGGACTAAGGTGAATAGGGCTGTGTGTGAATCTGAACTTATTCTGTAGTTTATTACTATGGATCATGGCATAGGGAAGAAAAATGACATAACTCTAATATGACAGGAGACGCTCCACGAGGACCTCAGCACAAGTCTGATCTCAAAACATGTCCAGAAGGCATTCAGGAAACATCCTGAGCTCCTTCCACCTGGCATAAAGGTCAGCACATGTAAAATTAGTTGCCATTGCAGTCTCTTCACCACCTGAATGGGGGCCATCAAGATAATGGCTAACACAACTTGAAGTCAGAGAGCAGACAAAAGATAACCAGTTCAGTCACAGCCCTCTAGGATGATTTTATTTCAAACACTAAATTTGGAAGGTGAGTGAGGTGAAGCTGGGCAGGAACTCTGGGGGAAAGACAACAGGACTATTGGAAATTGTATGAATTGCTCATCTCCACTGGGATGCCTTGACCCAGGTCAGCTGGCTCCCCCAGACCCACAGAGGACCTTCATTCAGTGATCCCAAGGAAGAACAGGGATCCTCTTCCTCCCTTTCCATTTCTTAACTTAGGAGCAGTGCGGGTTCTGCTGCCCAAACTGTCACGCTCATGTTCCTACAGACTTTTGAAAAAATGGAATGATCTTCCACTCTTCAGATCAAGGTGTGGGATTTCCTGGCTGCTTAAACTGTAATTTTGCTGTCCGAAGCAGCTTATAGGCGTTTCCCCACTTACCTGCATTCAACTCGCAGGCACCAGGAAATAGTGAAATCAATCAATTTAAACTGCAAAAATGGCGTGAGAAGAGCAGCAAAACAGCTAGCAATCCCAGGAGCCTTTGCAACTGCGATCCCTCTGCCCCAGAGCCTTAGCTAGGAGATCTTGCGCCCCTGGCAGAACCGTACAGATTGTGCCCCCTAGCGATGGACAAATTAGCTCTTCTTTTCGCCTCTCCTCCAACCCCCCCTTCACCCATTCAATTCCTCACGCACTTCACCTTGGAATGAATTTTTTCACAGAAAACCCAATATTTAATTTATTATTTCTTAATAAAAAGTTTCCGCAAAGAAAATGACATTTTGATGTGAGTTGAGAGGGTTTTTAAAATGTAATTCAGTTGTAAAACAATACAGATAGGTCTAAATGAAACATACAAACAATAACATACAAACTGATTTGTTCCACGATGATAATTTTACATTATAATACCATATTAAAAAAAATCTGGGAGAGCAGATCCCAGCAAACTTTAGGGGTGCCAAAATTATCAATCTCTTTAAAAAAGATGACAGAATGGATTGCAGAAACTATTGAGGCATCTTTTTATTGGCTGCGGCCAGCAAAATTATTGCAAGGATCTTAGCAAACTTTCTCCTAACAAGATGACCCGCCCTGAATCCCAAAATGGTTTTAGATCTTCTAGGGGGACAGTGGACATGATTTTCACTCCTTGACAGCTTCATGAAAAATGCAGAGAGCAAAACCAACCCCTCTATATGGCATTTATTGACCCAAGGCCTTCAACACTGTAAATCGTAATGCCCTGTGGACTGTCCTGAAAATTGGCTGCCCAGATAAATTTGCGAACATCATTCGGCTCCTCCATGACAATATGACAGCAACAATTGCAGATAACAATGGCTCCCAAAGTGAACCATTCACAGTGGGATCAGGTGTTAAACAGGGTTGTGTTATCGCCCCAACTCTATTCATTACAGTGGTATCTCTGGTTACAAACTTACTTCATTCCGGAGGTCCATTCTTAACCTGAAACCATTCTTAATCTGATGTATCACTTTAGCTAACGGGGCCTTCCGCTGCTGCCGCACCACCACAGCACAATTTCTGTTCTCATCCTGAGGTAAAGTTCTTAACCCGAGGTGCTACTTCCGGGTTAGCGGAGTCTGTAACCGGAAGTGTTTGTAAACCAAGGTACCACTGTGTTTTCATTGCCATGATCCTACAATTTGTCGATGGGAGACTCCCCTCTGGAGTAGAAATCATATATCGAACAAATGGGAAACTCTTTAATCTGAGCAGGCTGAAAGCAAAGAGTAAGGTAACTTCAGTCATAGAGCTTCAGCTGATGACAACACAGTGTGCACACACTTAGAGAATGACCTCCAAACTATCCTAAGTATCTTCGCAGAAGCTTACGAAAAGCTTGGCCTATCGCTCAACACCCAAAAAACCAAAGTGCTGCACCAACAAGCACAAAACAATCCCTCTGCAGCACCACAAATCCAACTCAATGGTGTGATGCTGGAAAATGTCAATCACTTCTCCTACCTGGGCAGTTATCTTTCCACAAGGGCCGACACTGATGCCGAAATCCAGCATCGCCTGAGCTCTGTGAGTGCAGAGTGTTTGAGGACTAGGACATTGGCAGGGAAACCAAAATGCTTGTTCAGTGGTGCCTCGCAAGACGAAATTAATCCTTTTCGCGAATCTCTTCGTCTTGCGGTTTTTTGTCTTGCGAAGCACGGCTATTAGCGGCTATTAACGGTTTAGCGGCTTTAAGAAAAAGGAAACAAACTCATAAGAACTCGCAAGATGTTTCATCTTGCGAAGCAAGCCCATAGGGAAATTCGTCTTGTGGAATGACTAAAAAAATGGAAAACTCTTTCGTCTTGCGCGTTTTTCGTCTTGCGAGGTACCACTGTTTACAAAGCTATTGTACTACCAACCTTACTGTATGCTTGTGAAACATGAACTACTTATAAACGCCATCTCCAACTCCTCAAAAGATTCCATCAACGGTGTCTCCGAAAATGTTTGCACATCACTTGGGAAGAGAGGCGAACTAATGCCAGTGTACTGGAAGAAGCAAAGCAGTGTCAAAGCAATTATTCTTCAACATCAACTTCACTGGACTGGTCATGTTGTGCGGAAACCTGATTATCGTCTTCCAAAGCAACTACCCTATACCAAACTTAAAAATGGAAAGTGTAATGCCGGTGGTCAACACAAAAAGTTTAATGACTGTCTCAAGGCAAATCTTAAAAAATGGAGTATAAACACCGACAATTGGGAAACACTGGCCTGCAAGCGCTCCAGTTGGAGAACAGCCTTGACCAAAGGTGTCATGGGCTTTGAAGATGCTCGAACTCAGGACGCAAGGGAGAAACGTGCTAAGAGGAAGGCACGCTTGGCAAACCCTCACTGTGATCAACTCCTGCCCAGAAACCAATGTCCCCACTGTGGAAGGACGTGTGGATCCAGAACTGGCCTCCACAGTCACTTACTGTGTTAAAACCGTGTTTATGGAAAACAATCTTACTTGGCTATGAGGGATTGTCAAAGAAGAAGAAAATATGATGTCAAATGGCCTGAGGGGGCCCAGTGCTCCCAGGCTGCAACTCTGGAGATGGTCACCTTAACCCAGCCAAGGCTTCAGGGAACTGAAAGGGACAACATGAAAGCCTTGCCCAGGTTTGCTCCTCCTTGGGGCTCGAATGAGGAGAGGGAGCAAGGACAAGAAAGGAAAGGAAAAAGGAAAAGAAAGGGAAAGGGGGAAAAGGAAAGATGAGACAGTTTCTCCAGCCAAACCGGAAAAAGTGTCTTTCCTGTAAGAGCAGAGGCAGGCAATTAGAGAGGATCCTTAACTTCGCACACAAGAGAGAGAGAAAAAAAGAGTACAGGAGCAGAGCAGAAATAGGAGAAATACAGGGCATACTGTCCTGTATTGAATCAACATAGGACACAACTTTGAAATAAGGAACAATCCTATATTAAACAGGACAGGTGGTAACCCTTTACCCCACCCCTTTGATAATTCTCAATGGAAAGTTCAGTTCTTATTACAGTGGTACCTCGGGTTACAGACGCTTCAGGTTAGAGACTCCGCTAACCCAGAAATAGTATCTCGGGTTAAGAACTTTACCTCAGGATGAGAACAGAAATTGTGTGGCGGCGGCAGCAGGAGGCCCCATTAGCTAAAGTGGTGCTTCAGGTTAAGAGCAGTTTCAGGTTAAGAACGGACCTCCAGAACGAATTAAGTTCTTAACCCGAGATACCACTGTACCGGTAATTGCTGGAGAACAGTTTTTAAAAAACACACACACACAAAATGTTGTTATTTGTAAAATTTCTATCTTGAAGCAACTCTCTAAGCTATGTGGACCCTCTTGTTTATTCCCGAGTGGTGGTGACCTGGCCTTCTGTCTCAAAAGTCCTACCCTGGTGGGAAAGACTCTTCCCCGTATTTTCCGTGATCCAGAGCAGCGGGCGGCATTTGGCTGCTCTTCCATGCGGATGAGAGGCAGTCCCTGGAGAGAAAGGCTCCGGGGTCTGCCGTTGCGGCTGGGCCTCTCCCCGCCCCAAAAGCCCTTCAGGATGGCATGAATCCGCACAGGCCACAGGCCACGCGCCCTTTCGCAGCCCTCCTACAAGGCAGAAGAGCACCTACGAAATTAAGCGAGAAACGTCAAGGCTGCTGCTCGCTTGTTTTAAGTTCACATTAAATGCGAGGGGTGTGAGAATCCGGAGCCCGGAGAGGGGGCGTCCGTTTGCGCCTTCCTGACCCCGTTGTGCTTTCGCCAGTCCTCTGCTTCTCATGGGGCGATGGTGGGCTCAGCCCCTGGCGGCGGCTGCCAGCAGATGGGACTGGCAGGCGGTGGGCCCCTCCTGGTGCGCACCCGGGGAGGGGGGCAGCCGTGTGGATCCCACCTTCCTCCTCGGGGGAGGTAAGGGAGCACCCGGTGACTGCGCACTAACTCCGCGGGGGTGCAACTGCCTCCCCCGCTCCACCCCACCCCAGGAGCGTCAGCGCTTTGGAGAGCGCAAGGCGAAGGCTCAGCCCGTTCCCTCAAAGTCTGGGGTTATTAAGGGGTGTAGTTGGGGGGCTGCCTCTCCCTATGTTTTTGCGCGCCCCCTCGCCTGCACCCGCCCAGCCTCGCACTCACTCCCCAGTGTCACCAGGGCTCCAAATGCGCCTGAGAGCAGAGCAGGAAGGCGGGACGGGCACAACCAAGCATGATGGTGGGGAGGCGGAGCCGGCGCAGAGGCGGCCACCAGGCTTGGTTGCGGTGGCAGATGGGTTTGAGTAGCGCTGGATGGAGCGGTGGCTGCCGGCACGAGCCCTCCTCTCCTTCAGCACCAGCCAACCACCCTGGCGCAGCCCCGAGGGTGAAAATGGTGCCGGAGCAGCGCTGGGAGCATGCCGGAAGCAGCCCAGAGCCTCCTGCAGCGCTGGGGTGCCAGTTTCAGGAAAGGCACCCACTTTGATTTAGCGCCCCCCTCCCGCCTGCGCCTCTGGCGGCCGCCCACTTCGCCACCCCCTCGCTACGACCCTGCTCTGCACCAACCTTTGAGGCCTGTGGAAAGCTGGAGTCCGACAGATCTTTGGTGGAGTTTTGCTTTTTAGATGGTGCTCCCCACTATATGTGATTTCACATGTAAGCGCAGTAGCTGGGAACGTAACCCCTGCAGAAGTGGGGAGACACCTATATCTACTTTGTCAATTTCATTTCATGTAAAAAACAACCTTCTTTTCCTTTTGTGTAATAATAACTTTTTGTGGGCATAAGGGTTAAGGCTAAAACACGTATTCATAAATGGAAAGCAGGCTATAGCTCCAGCAAAAGCATCCAAAACTCTTTGACAGTATGTGGTGGTGACACACATACATGTTCAGGCACTCAGTAACACTAACAGCTCTCAGCACCCTGCGAAAACTACACCTTCCAGGATTCTCTGGGACAAGCCATGGCTGCTTTAAAGTGGTATGAAGCTGCTGCAAATGTATAGGTGCAGATGGGAGCGAAGATGACCCTGACAAAAAACAGCGGACACTGAAGAGAGCAGGTGCCTCTGCTGCTCATCTCCTGGCAAGTGCTGGGCCCCCTGAAAGACGATGCTGCTCCAATAAATAATAATAATAATAATAATAATAATAATAATAATAATAATAAATTTACATGCCGCCCATCTGACTAGCTTGCCCCAGCCACTCCAGGCAAACAAAAATAGTAAAAACACAACAAAACATTACACACTAGAAGCTTCCCTGAAGGAGGGCTGCCTTCAAATGCGTAGCTGTTTATCTGTTTGACATCTGCTGGGAGAGCATTCCACAGGGCGGGCGCCACTACCTACAAGGCCCTCTGCCTGGCTCCCTCGGTGCTTTGAGGAGGAGGTGTGCATCTCCTCTAACATTGCAGAGCAGCCAACTGGGAAAGATGGGGGTGGGGATAAGAGCAAGAACCATTCCACCAGGCAGATGCAAATCAACAGCTCCATTTTTCTTTCTATGACTGAATGCTTGGGATTTTTACTTCTCAGATGTGGGGTGGGGCACAGAGAAAGAGGGCCACCCACCCCACCTGCAGCCACGTTCTGTGCAACTGCAGCATTGCAACACCCTTCCGCCACCACTGCAGGATCAGGACCTCAAAAGAGAGGGACCAGAAATTGCACTGGCACCATTAATAACTTGCAAAGGTCTACCACAGTTCCCAGGAAGACGTGCAGTGAATGTGATCCACGCGATGGTCACCTCCAGACTGGATTATTGTAACTCACTCTACGTGGGGCTGCCCTTGAGACTGACCCAGAAACAGAATGCTGCGGCGAGACTCCTTACGGGGTCTTCGCTGCGAGATCACATTCACCCGGTGCTATACCAGCTGCACTGGCTCCCGGTTGAGTACAGGATCAGGTTTAAGGTGCTGGTTTTAACCTTTAAAGCCCTATATGGCCTAGGACCCTCGTACCTACAGGACCGCCTCTCCTGGTATGTCCCATGGAGGACCTTACGGTCTTCAAACAAAAACATCTTGGAGGTCCCGGGCCACAAAGAGTTTAGGCTGGCTTTTTCAGCAGTGGCTCCGATCTGGTGGAACACTCTTTCACAAGAGACTAGGGCCCTGCGGGACTTGACATCTTTCCGCAGGGCCTGCAAGACAGAGCTGTTCCACCAGGTCTTTAGCCAGGGCACAGCCTGACCCCCTCCTTTGGCAATCCTCACAGAACTCTAGCCCAATGGTTGCCATTAATCTGATTTGAATTAATTTTATAATGAAATGATTTTAGAATGTTGTATTTATTTTACTGTTATTAGCCGCTCTGAGCCCGGCTTTGGCTGGGGAGGGCGGGATATATTATTATTATTATTATTATTATTATTATTATTATTATTATTATTATTATTATTATATTCCTTCATGCCAAGGAATAATGCATGCCTTATCATTCTGTTAGCCAGGGGAAGCCTCCTTCTCTCAATTACTGCCCCCCCCCGAAACACACCATAGGCAGCACAGCCCCTTTCCTCCTCAGCTGCTGCTTTGGTCCCCGAGAAACATCTTCCCTTCCCTATCGCCTGGGAAAGCTGCTCTGTGGCCAGCCTGGCTCTGTGGGGTCCTTGCAGAGCTGCTCCTGCTCCCTGGATGGTTCTTGTGGAGGCCACGCCACTCTGCGTCCCAAATTCACATGTTGCTTCATTTCAAAAGGAAGAGTTATTACAAAACTGGAAACTTCTCTCCACACAATCAGAGGAACAGAGTTGCATTGCAGAAGCCTTGGGACAAGGATTACAGAAAAACAAAAACAGAAACCCTTCCACCTCTGATTAGGGGTCTCGTTTGCCAAAGCCGCTCCACAGCAGACCAGCTGAGATGGAAGGCGTTGCTTGGAGAACGTCTCCCAGCAGGTCGGCTCCTTTTGGGAAGCCTGCTCCTAGCAAATGTTTCTGGTGACAGAGAGACAGAGAGGCAAAGGGCCTGCGGGTTGTTCCCCCTGGCCTTGCATTGCAGGAATAAAAAGCTTGACTAGGAAAGCCAGACCCACTTTCTCCTGCATGCTCTCCAGCGTGGGCACTCTCTCCTCTGCCCTCTCTGCCAGCCGTGCCTATTTGCCTGGCACCCAGCCCCCTCACCACGGACACTGCGGTGCTGGCGGTTGCGGCCATGGCTTGCGAGGGAGCGCTAACTTGCGAGAGGTTAACCACTGCCAATAAACAGGCAGGCAGGCCCATTAGTCCCTTGCAGACAAGCCGGCCAATGCCATAGTCTCAGGGCAGGTTGCAGGCTTTGGCACCAGTCATACTGCAGGGCCCACGTGGAGAGCATTTTTGGGAGGAGAGTTTGAAGTCAGTTCCCGGCCCCCACCCCCAAACAGAGCAGCTTGTCCAGAAGCCCCCTGGAACTCCTAATATTCCTCCATGCCTGACACTATGGCAAGAGGGGAGCAAGAGACCCATTGCTTCCCCAATGCTGGGTCTTTCCATTTATTTAGCTTGCAAAGGAGGAACCAGGAGGGAGGGGAGGGGTTTCCTTTTCGACTTTACAGGTAGCTCGGGTTTAGTTTGGAATTGCACCTCAGCTCTGCTCTGGAATCCAAGAACACCGGCGATTCCCTCGGCCACTCTGGACACTTTGACTGAAAGCTCCCAAGTTGACCATGTGGAACCAGATGTTATGGTTCATTTCAGGGGTGGGGAACCTCTGGCCCAATGGCTAAATTTGGCCCACTAGGCCTCCCCACCAGATGTCAAAGAGAAAAACAACTATCGGACTTTTAGAAGACATCTGAAGGCAGCCCTGTTTAGGGAAGCTTTTAATGTTTAATAGACTATTGTATTTTAATATTCTGTTGGAAGCCACCCAGAGTGGCTGGGGAAACCCAGCCAGATGGCTGGGGTATAAATAATAATAATTATTATTATTAATTATTATTATTATTATTATACTACACATGAAGTCATACATGGCATCGTGGGCTGGAGGTGGGACTTTAAAGGAGCGGACTCCTGACTGCTCCTTTGCTGGAGCAAGGCATGCTTCCCACTGTCTATCAACCGGAACCCCTTGCTCAAAGGGGGGGGGACCACTTCTCCCTCCCAGGGCTGCTCTTTGAAGCTGCCCCTATTTCCACCCATTTTTTCCACCTCCAACATCAGGGAAGCAAAGGAGACACATGGGAAGGCTTTGAAAGCCCTTTGTGTTCTATGTGTACAAAGAAGAAGCAGGGTGGATAACAACGCCTCTTATCCCCCCCCCAATGCTGGATGTGGAAAGGGGAAATAAATGGGGGGGCAGGGGAAACAAAGGGGGCGGTACCCAGTATCTACACCCTTGTCCAGAGGCTTGCAAACCCTCTTAAAGAACCTAAGAGCCTGGCAGCTGGATCAGGCCCAAGGAAGCTCATCTGGTCCAGCCTCCTCTTCTCACGCTGGCCAACAAGATGCTCCAATAAAAGGCCCCCCCACACCCACCCCCGCAATTCCCAGCGAGTATTCAGAGACCTGCAGCCTCCTGGCAGTGGAGGTAGAACACAGCCATTGTGACTAGAAGTCATTGACCGCCTTGCTATCATTTGCTTATTCATAACACTTACAAATTCTCCTCGATCACGCTTTCCACTTATTTATTGCCCAGAAGAACTCACATGCTTCCTCACCCCCACCCCTGATTCCTTTTTAAACATTGGCCATATTGCTCACTTTCCAAGAAGCCCAACTTGAGTGAAAGTTGCAAATCTTGTTAGCCAAAATGAGCCAAAATCCCACCCCACCCCAGTGGTCACTGCTAATGCAGAGAAGCATCTCTCCACAGACAAGGTCAGGTATTTCTGACTCACAAAATCTGGGAAGAATTTCTTCAGCTAAGGATCCTCAAAGCCGTTTCCTCGATGGAGAGGTTTTGGCCAGCCTCCCAGTCCTTTCGCCAATATCTCCAGGAAAAGGAAGGGCTGATATGGAGCAACCTGGTGTTGACAACTCCAGAGAGGCAGCCTCTGCTCCTTTCCCCCACAACACGAAGGCCTGGTGGCAGGGGTGGGTGTCTCTTTGAAGCAGCCGGCACCAGGCACTTTTTGTGGTGGCCATGGAAACTGGCTCAGTGGGTTCCCAGCCTGGGAACCAAGCAGCAGAAACAGCAGCCTGTGCCCCACCATGGCTCAAAGCAACCTCCCCCCCCCACCTCCGAAGGAAGGGGGCAGGATTAGCCTAGCAGAATCAAGCTGGCCTTCAGGAAGGAAAATCTTGTCCAGATGAGGCCAGGGCTTCTCGACTCTTCTCCCCTCTCTGCCCCCAAACTGACCATTCTATTCAGAAGATCATTGGATCAGTCAAGAACAGCCCTCAAGATGCCTTGATCAGTCAAGGGGGCAACACCCTTCCAAACACCCCCACCTGCCGCAGCACCAAGAGAGCCAAGTCCTCAGAGAGAAGGGCAGGGTACAGGCACCAGAAAGAAAGGGGAGGATGCTTGTCTTGCTGCGCCCACTTGGAAATGAAGAGTTGGGCGTTAATACCCAGTTCAACAGAGGAGTCAGAGCATGGGGGGCGGAGAGGATGGGATCTTCTCTTCCCTATAGAAAAGCAGCAATAGCACCACTGCCTTTCTTGCACAATGCTTCAGGCTCAAGGTAGCACCTGAGCACAAACACAAAATCACAGAATCATAGAACTGTACAGCTGGAAGGGATCCCAAGGGTCATCTAGTCTGACCCCCCTGAAGTGCAGGAATCTCAACTAAAGCATCCTTGACAAATGGCCCAGTGACAGCCCTTGAGATCTCTGAAGATGGCTAGCATATCTCCTCCCAGTCTCCTCTTTTCCAGGCTCAACATACCCATACTTCATTCTTCAACCGTTCCTCATAAGGCTTCATCTTGGTTGCCCTCCTCTGCACCCATCCCAGAAATAAAAGCAAGGAGATGGATAGTGCCACTTCACAGTTGTCCTAACAGCTTCTTCTGACCTCACTAAGCCCTGTCTCACAACCAGCCACCGTCAGCCACCTGCCCTTATCACAGGAATGCCCTCTTGGCCTCCTCATGCTGCTGAACTACAACTCCCGACAGCCCCCATGGCCAATGGTCAGGGCTGATGGGAGCACCAGTAGCACCTGGAAGGCCCCCACAGGTTCCTCAGTCCTGCCCTAGGGAAATCCTATTCCTCACCCTGGAAAGGAGCAGGGCCCTTAGCAGCTGGAAGCCAGGGTGCTCCCTGCATGCTCTCTTGGTGTCCTTACCCCCAACTAGGCCTGGTCAGCCTAACGAGGAACGGTACTTTGCCCAAAAGGAACATCAGTCTGATGCAGCAAAGGTATCCACCCAGTACTCTTCACTGCTGTGGGGGGTAAGTCCTCCACTCTAGAAGTCAGACAGTAAGGCAGCTTCTTCAATCAGTGGACACCAGTCTGCCAAAATGAACTGTGTGTGTATGTATGAACAGTGCGGGGTGGGGTGGGGTGAGGAATCACTGAACTAATGCAGGTATTCCCTGGGGGCCCTTGCTCCCCGGAGAGCTGCTGGGTGAGGGTGCCCACATTCTCCAGGGGAACAACAACCTGCTTGGAAGAACATCTGCCCCCATCTGGGTTAAGTGAAGATACCCAACAGGACCACAACTCAAGCCCTTCTGGCTCAGCTGCCCATTGCACAGTGCTAAGAAAAACCAGTATCAACTTCTCACACTTTTCCAGGTGGGTAGGAACCTCATTCTTTTTTTCCTTTTTTTTTAAAAAGGTATGCCTCAGCCCTGCCAATGGCCCTCTGGCAAGAGTCAAGACTGCCACTCCCTGCCCCGCACCATACCAGGGCTGTTCTTTGCCTGGTGCTGCTCCCAAAGGCTGTCCTGGCCTCAGCCTCACTGACCACCACAGCTCTTGGTCTGCCAGCAGCCATTTGCAGCCACAGCTGAGGCGGGGGGGGGGGGGCAGCGATGGCTCCCTTGCAGTGATGCCTGCGGTTGTCTTCCCAAAAGGGGCCACCTTGGAATGCATCCAGCTTGACCTTTGCCACAAAACACAGACTTAGAGTTGGAAATATGCCAGCTTCTAAGTTTGGCAAGAGCAACATCAGGAGATGGAAACGGAAAGCTGAACAGCCTCTCTGGCAAGGAAGAGTCATTCATGGACTAGGGTCATTCTCCAGTGGAGGGAGACTCTCAGGTGCCTCTGCCTGACCAAGGCAGAAGGAGCCCTACGCTGCCAATGGGGAGGGGAGCGGAGGGCCCAGGAGGGACATTATTAAGAGCAGCAGTGGGCTGCGGCACTTAGTGCCTTGCAACAGACCTGGCTTTAGACAGACACCCAGCATCTGGTGGGAGTGAGGGTTCACTCTGAGTCTGAAGGAAAGGATGTTCTTGGGAAGGAAGGGAGACAGATTACAATGCGGCAGCCCTAAACCATCCAGCATAAAAGCCCTGAATCTGCACCTTCTGGGTGAACATTCATTGCCCATTTGGACTGTGCAGTGCACACCAAATCTCCTATTGTTTACTTGGCTTTGCAGCAACTGGTGCAGGATCAAGTCTCCGTGATGGAGATCCAGCAGCACACCAAGAGATCACGGCAGCCTGGAAGCACGTTTTGGAGAAGGGGCATCAAGGAGTAAACTTCTGGCAGCAACAACACCCACCCCTGCCAGGATCGTGTGTGTGCTCTACGAAGCTCACATCTACCTGGGAGTCAACCAGCACAATGAAGAGGCCTGCCAAACAAGTCTCCTGGCAGCATGGTGTGGCATGGGGCAAGGGCATGGCCCTCTGCAACATCAGGGAGGGTCTTCTTACCTTGCCCAAGACTGTCAGGCAGGGCTTGGGTTCCACCTCCGGCTGCTCCAGCTTCACCACTCCAACCCAGCCATATTCGTACAAATCTTCTTCATCATTGCTATTGCAGAGTCCCAAGGGATGCATCTAGAAGAGGAGGAAGGGAAAGGACACCATGACGCAGATGAACAGGTTCATCTCATTTGCTTGCCATTGTGAGGTCACCAACATCCGTGCCCCTGGCGCCCCACCCATCAACACATCCTCAGGTTCCCATAGAATGGTCCTAAAGATATTGCTGAGCACAACTCCAGGCAGGCCTCTCAACCTGCTCCTGTCAATGCTGTGACCAAGAGAAAATCCAGAAGTTGTGTCTCCTGCTGGGACATATTTGCAAAGTCCCAATGCCCTTGAGACTGAAGGGAGATGAACAGCATTAATACTGAAAAATGCATAAGTCTTTGTGGGTGTCTGCACATGGGACTGTTCTAGGACAAAGCAGTTGAAGCAAAATGCTACAAAATGAAATGATGCCAAAGAAGATATCCCTTCAGAGGGAACATCCCCATTCCTCCCAGCAGGCAAATGGCCAAGGCAAAAGGGGAGATGTCTCAAAGTGGTTTGCTAACAGCCACAGAAAGAGCAACATCTCACTCATTTCTCTGAACCTGCTGAATCAAAGCTTGTGGCCATGGACTCTAGGCATTGGTTAGGTGCAGTGCAAGCTGAGCTTTCATTTAATTGGGTGCACTCTCATTCTTGTTTCATTCTTGGGATGGTCCCTTACCATCTCTCCTTTCCTATGGCTGCCTCTTTTTAAAGCAAAACCATATTGCTGTTTCTTCCCTCATGCTCTGAAGCAGCCTTGTTTGCGTTATCCAAAGGCAAGGTGTACAACTGCATTAAATGGTGCAGCAGATGGAGCCATCATTTTCCCCATCAGCATTCCCAAAGGATCTTCCTATACCCCTCACTGCCTGCTTGGAGTTCCTGGGTGGTGAAGGGGCACAGAAATGGCACATTCTTGTGTTTGCGGTCAGGTTCATTTCCTGCAAGAATCTGTTGCCTCCCCAAACACAGCTTTTGCGTCATCTGCATTTCTTCACAGACATTACACGGAAAGCAGCCTTCAACATGCTCTCCTGGCAACCTTATTTCCTCATGTGGGCAGAATTTTATGTTTTATCAGAGGACACTTTAGCACCTTAGAATCATTTTCAAGGATCCATTTGGATTAAGTCCAGGGGAGTGACCTGCTGGTCTGTTCCACTGCCAGCTATTCTAGGGCATTCAATACATCTAGAAATTTTACCTGCTTGTTGTGACCGGAACACGCATGTACTGGGCCTGTTGTTGTTCAATGTTTTATAAATGACTTGGACAAAGGAACTGGGAGATACTTATCAACTCATCATTGAGGAAGCCAATGCCCCTGAAGTCAGAATCGGGATTCAATGTGACCTTAACAGATTGGAGAACTGGGCCCAAACTGACAAAATGAATTTCAATAGGGACATATGTAAGGTGCTGCACTTAGGCAGGAAGAACCAGATGCACAAATATAAGGTGGGGGACACCTGGCTTACTAGCAGTACATGTGAAAAGGATCTAGGAGTCTTGGTGAACCACAAGTGGAACATAAGTCAACAGTGTGGAGCAGCAAAAAATGTTAATGCTATTCTAAGCTGCATTAACAGAAGTATATTGTCACAATCAAGGAAATTTATAATCCCACTCTATTCTGCCTTGGTCAGACCACACCTGAAATCCTGTGTCCAGTTCTGAGCAGAAATGACCAGCTGGAACATGTGCAGAGCAAGGTAAACAAAATGATAAAGGGTCTGGAAACCAACTCTTGTGAGGAATGGTTGAGGGAGTTGGGTATGTTTAGCATGGAAAAGAGGAGACTAAGGTGAGATGTGACAGCCATTTTCAGATATCTATAAACGGAACAAGCTACATAGTTTCCTCCTGCTCCAGAGTCTAGGACCTATGGTTTCAAGTTACAAGAAAGGAGATTCTAACTAAACATCAGGAAGAACTTTCTCACAGTAAGGGTTGCTTGACAGTGGAACAGACTCCCTCAGAAGGTGGTAGACTATCACTCTGAAACTTATCTATAGATGGTACCTAACATCACGTAAGCTGGTGCTGGTACACCCAGGAACCTCATCCAAATGCTGGAGAGGCTGCACCTACATAGGCACATACCTCCACTTGTGGTGGGAATGCCCCAAGGTTCAATCCTTTTGGATATCACTGCCACAGGAAATCTCCAAAATAACAAAACAGGTAATAGAAGCAACTCCAGAACTAGCCCTATTAAACATATTCCAGGTCAACAACACACATGCACATGACAAGGAACTCATGTCACTTGCTCTCAGCAGCTAGAAATATTGTAACTAGACACGGGAAGAACCTATTAGGAGTAAACACGGACCACTGGTACCAAAATATACATGAAACAGCCCAATTAGAAAAGTTAGCCGACAAACTTACAACTAGCACAGGAACAAGCAAAGGAGTTCCCCTTCATCACATGCACAGCACAACAAGACAACGAACTATCCCCCACAACAACACACAAATCAATGTGGTTAACCTGACCCCACAACCTACCGCCCCTCCCCCTGATAAGCCACTCTGCAATCAACTGAACGCAACTAACCAAGCTCTGGACCCCTCTCTCTCTCACAATGCAAATAAAAACAAATAACTATATATGGTAAATAAAGGGCATACCCACGAGATGGTGACACAAAAACCCTGCATAAACACTATGCAACTGAATGAAAAAAATCATTATTCCTCCCCAACCCTCTCCCTCCTCCCTTTTTTCTCCCCCCCCCCCATGTCTAGGACAATAGTGTCTCATGCTGAATATAAACAAACTGTGAAAAAGAATATGAATCAAAAGTCTAGTTGAGATTCCTGGATTGCAGGGGGTTGGACTAGATGACCCTGAGGGCCTGTTCCAACTTCACAATTCTATGATTCTATGGGACCTGCCTAGGAGGGGATAACTGGAGTCATCCACTACCATGTAGCACTTCTGTCTTTGGGTGCCTCCTTGTTTTTAGGCTCCAAAACCCATCCTCTCCTGAGAATTTGGGTCAGGGGCATGATAGCACATTGCCAGTACTAAATTACTCTTGGGGATTAGTGGGGGTGTCTGACCCTTTGGGAATTTCTAGCTTGTTGGACTCAACGCCTTTGCTGACGTAGAGAGTGAGGCATTCGCATAGGAACACTTACAGTACAGTGTCTCTCGTCAACTGTATTTGGAACAGACATCTTTAACCTCCCGTGCTTCAGCCTCCTCCAGCCCCCCACCACAAACATGGATGTTCCTGCTTCAGCTTTCCCCAAGCCATCAATTTATAGGCTGCTCCGTTGCCATCTCAGCAGCTAAACTAGGAGAGAGTTCCTCTTCCTTCTTCTGTCCATCTCCAAGAAGCAGAGCAAAGCCAAATTGGGGGTGAAGGATCAGCCAGCCGTTTAAACCACCAAGCTTTTGCCTTTAAATAAAATCATTGAAATAAATGAGTGGGGGTGGGCAGAGATCTTCCCAGATGTCTGAAACAGCCTGGCTCAAAGGGGGCTGCTGCTGCTGCCTTTATCCAAGGTCACAGTATCAGCACACACTCCCAAGGGTTTAAAATAACTTCTAAAAGGACCGCACAACTTAAGTGGGGCTACTGTTACAGAGCAGGCCCAACGTGACTGGGAGGAAGAGTGCAGAACAGTCCCCCCACCCCAAGAAAAAGCGGCTTAATGATTCAGAGGGGAGAAACTTCCTCTCTTTTGTCATTCTAGCAAATAAAGCTCCCAATCTTAAAAAGGCAGAATAACCAACTTCACCATTTAAATCCCAAACCAAGTCCTCTCTAAATCACAGGCTCCCTTTCCTCTTAGGGGAAGTGACCCCACTTGCACAGGGAAGCCAGGACACAAAAGGAAACTTTCTGGAAGGCATCCAACAAGGTTTTACTCAGAGTGGCCTCATTCATTACTCATTCATAGACCTACTCTGAGTAGAAGTGCGTTGGCTGCCACCTTCCTACGGAGACTCCACCCTGGGGCTCAGGCTTCCTATGAAGGGAGGGCTAGCAAGGCCGGGGTTGGGTCATGGCACTCCGGGAGACAGGTTCTTCCTTGCTCTGCTTCTGGGACTCTGATCCTCAAGCTCCCTATTTGTAAACTCTGTGACTTCAGAGTCTCCATGCAAGACACAATCTGAGATATCGGGGAGGGGAGAGAAAGCAGACACTGGAAGAGTGAGGAAGATCATGAAACTGCTTCTGGGAGGGAGAGAAACAGCCTCTGTTCTGCTCCTTCCATCTCAAATGTGAGAAAAAGACTGTTGTTCTTCAGCAGCAACAGAAAGGCCAGAAATCATAAATCTGTTGGTCACTGTGAGAACAGGACACTGAACTACGTGGGCCTTTGGCCTGATCCAAAAGGGCTTTCAGAACTTGGCATACCTAAGATACAAGACTATCCTTCTAGCACAGTCAACAGTTCTATCAATTGCTTTATCCTTCATGGATCTGTTGCATACTTTTGAAAAATCACTGCTGGCTCAGGTTGAAAGTGTCACACCCCAGAATGCCACAGGGAAGCCCAAAGCAATGTGGTCCCTGAACTAGCATGACTAGCAGCCATGGAGAGCCTTATTCTCCTCCATGAATTGCTTCAATCCTCTTCTAGATCTACCCCAAGGGGTGGGGGAGCAAATCCCATAGTTTAAGCATGTGCTGTGATAAGTAGCATGTACTTTCGTCTGCCCCGAATGTCCCAACATTTGGTTTCACCGGATGGCCTCAATGGGTTTTACCCACATGACAGAGACAGAACAACTTCTCTCTTTTCACTTTTCTCCACACCATCCATAATTCCATAAGCCTCTCATCAGTTCTCCCACTTCCTCAATTCCTTCCCCTCACCCCCAATTAATTAGTCTCAAACTGTGTAGTCTTTCCTTACAGGCGAGTCTGCTCCAACCTCCCCATCACCTTGGTTGTCCCTTACTGCACCTTTTCCAGCTTTACAAGTTGTGGCAGTTGTAAGAGCATACAGGTGTGGCCACACTATCAATTTGTATAAAGGCACTATGATGTTGGCATTTTAATTTCTGATCCTTTCTTAATGATTCCTAACATGGAGGTCACCCTTTTCATGGCTGCCGCACACTAGGACCAATTCTTTCACAGAGCTTTCTGCCACAGACCCACTATCGCTTCCCTGATTAGTTCACCGTGAGTTTAGTTCCCACCTGTGTGAAGTTAGAATTTTTTGCCCCAACATGCATCAGTCTCACTTCAATAGACCAAAATACATTTTCCACTGTAATGATCATTCAACAAGTTTGGACTCTTTTGGAGCTCATTCCCAATCACTTTGAGCATCTGCCAGCCTGAATAATTTGTTGTCATCTGAAAACCTGGCTGCCTCACTGCCCACCTCTGCCTCGAGAACATTTCTGAACAAGCTAAAGAAAAGCTTCTCTCCCAATGTAATATCCTTGGGAAGACCTCATTTCTTATACGCTTCAACCATGAGACCGCCCAGTTAGTCCTACTCTCTTCTTCCTCAGTCTATGTATGTTCAGAGGCAAGATGTTGAGTTAAGCAGACACACTGTGACCTGACCCAGCTGGGCTCATCTTATGTCAGGTCCAGACACAGAACTCTTACACCAGTCTTTTCTTCATGTTGATTTGGACCAATCCTCTTTGTGCTGTGGGCTTAGGGGGCTTTATGCCTAGAGGCTGCAAATTCTTCATAATAATTTTACTGCACAATACTGATTAATTGCTCTGATGAGATGACAAACAAGTGAGATAATCCTGGCAATATGCACTCAAGGCCAGGATATGCTTCTGTGAATGACCCCAATTTGTTTTAGAAGCATAGTCTTGGCTCAGCAACGCTCCACTGTGGGCATGAAGACCTCATAGGATGAGGAAAAGTCAGGCTGACTTTTGAATATCCTACTGATGTAAACTGCCCAAGTTATGAAGCCTCCTCCTTTCTCTAATTTACAAAGCAAAGTTGGGAGTCTGCCCTGCAGTCCCATCCACAGGCTCCCATTTGCCCAGGAAAAGGCTCAGGCCGTGACACTCCTCCTTCCTGTCTCTCTGCCAGTGTGACATGTAACTCAGGAAAAAACACCCCTTAATTCTAGCCATCAAATGCGAGTGAGAAGATTTCATAGTTCCACTAACCTTTATACAATTTCTGGTCATGACTGAACAGTAACCTTGGTAGAGTACCATATTCCTCTTATCTTAGTATGGGATCTATAAATGCTAAAACCTCAAATTCCCAAGTTTTCCATGCCTGAGGCAGTGGGGATTACTCACAGATAGGTCCAGGCCACACTCTCACCCAGCTTGAACAGAACCCAGAATAAGTCAGCCTGGAAGTCTGCCAGGGAGTGATCTTCCAAAGGCCAAAGAAACACCATGGGATTATGGGTTCTTCCACTCCCAACTTATAATGCATCCATTAGACAGGATAACCATAAGAATCATAGAATCATAGAATCATAGAGTTGGAAGAGACCACAAGGGCCATCGAGTCCAACCCCCTGCCAAGCAGGAAACACCATCAGAGCACTCCTGACATATGGTTGTCAAGCCTCTGCTTAAAGACCTCCAAAGTAGGAGACTCCACCACACTCCTTGGCAGCAAATTCCACTGTCGAACAGCTCTTACTGTCAGGAAGTTCTTCCTAATGTTTAGGTGGAATCTTCTTTCTTGTAGTTTGGATCCATTGCTCCGTGTCCGCTTCTCCGGAGCAGCAGAAAACAACCTTTCTCCCTCCTCTATGTGACATCCTTTTATATATTTGAACATGGCTATCATATCACCCCTTAACCTCCTCTTCTCCAGGCTAAACATGCCCAGCTCCCTTAGCCGTTCCTCATAAGGCATCGTTTCCAGGCCCTTGACCATTTTGGTTGCTCTCCTCTGGACACGTTCCAGTTTGTCAGTGTCCTTCTTGAATTGTGGTGCCCAGAACTGGACACAGTACTCCAGGTGAGGTCTGACCAGAGCAGAATACAGTGGCACTATTACTTCCCTTGATCTAGATGCTATACTCCTATTGATGCAGCCCAGAATTGCATTGGCTTTTTTAGCTGCCGCGTCACACTGTTGGCTCATGTCAAGTTTGTGGTCAACCAAGACTCCTAGATCCTTTTCACATGTACTGCTCTCAAGCCAGGTGTCACCCATCTTGTATTTGTGCCTCTCATTTTTTTTGCCCAAGTGCAATACTTTACATTTCTCCCTGTTAAAATTCATCTTGTTTGTTTTGGCCCAGTTCTCTAATCTGTCAAGGTCGTTTTGAAGTGTGATCCTGTCCTCTGGGGTGTTAGCCACCCCTCCCAGTTTGGTGTCATCTGCAAATTTGATCAGGATGCCCTTGAGTCCATCATCCAAGTCGTTGATAAAGATGTTGAATAAGACCGGGCCCAAGACAGAACCCTGTGGCACCCCACTAAGCATTTGGTCTCCTGCAACTGTGCTTCTTCTAAGAGAGTAGAATAAGTCCAGCCCACCCACAACACATCAAAAGACCTGGCCACAGCACTGTTGTGTCTTCTTCCAATGCTGGCCAAAGGCTTATGGCACATGGCCCCCAAGGAGAGAAAAGAAAAGAGAGTGAGGTGCAAAATGTTATGTCCAGACTATTCTGGCAGAAGAGATTTGCCAGTAACTCCAAGAGCCAAAAGTTCTTGGCACTATCTGAAAGGAAAATAGCCTGAAATACATGGATGCTTCAGGAGGGATGCAAGGCTTCTCCCTCCACCTCCTCCCAATGACACACACCTGCAGCATGGGAACCACGTACCTGGGGTGCAATCCCATGCCACTTGGCAGCGTGGAAGTGAGAGTGTGAATGCCAATGGGCATCGTCACCACACTTGGGTCTATGCAAAAAATCAAATCCTCCCTCTGTTTGGAGGGGCTCCACACCACTGAGTGCAGGTCCGGCTTGGCTCCTTCTGGTGGTCGACAAGGTGACTAGCCTGCCACCAACAACTTAAGATGCAGACAAGGTGGGGACACAAGTGTGGTAAGCTCACAACTGGCCTGTGACAGCAATCTCCAATTTACACACATGGCAGAAAGCACTGCCACCCCCTCCACTCTCACACCAGCCTTCTCCAGAAGGATTAATGGGCCTTACAAAAACTGCTCCAAGGTGAAAGACCCCCAACCACCACATAGACAAGGTGACAGCTTGAAAAGACACCTCACTCCTTTGCGAGCACAGAGCAGCTTCTCTCTCACCCTGGAAACTTTCTAGGCGCCAAAGCAATTGGCCCTGTGCTAAGCCACCAAAATACTGCTCACAGTGCAAGACTGCTTTAAGGAAAACTGAAAAAGTCTGAACACCCTAAAGCAGGGGTCTGCAACCTTTAAGACAAAAAGAGCCACTTGGACCCATTTCCAAAGAAAAAACAACAACTGGGAGCTGCAAAACCATTGCGACATTTAAAACAAATATATCTCCGGAGCCACGATCTGACAGCGGGCGGGAAGGTGACGTCGAGACGGTGCGTGACTAACGCACACACCGCCCCCATGCGACGTCACAGCCAGTACAGCGCCCGCCACAGTGAGGAGTGTCGGGGCGCACAATGCGTCTCCTCCCCTAACTAGTATCCGCCCCGGAGCCGCAGCAAAGATGTAAAAGAGCCACATGCGGCTCCGGAGCCGTGGGTTGCAGACCCCTGCCCTAAAGCATTTAAGGACAGTGGCCCTCCTGGCCTGCATGCTTCTGCTACTTGAGGCTGCAGAGGTGGTGATGGAAGGGGCATGATCCCAGTACCACTGGGCTCCCCCAGCTTCACTCACAAATACTCCCAGGGTGCCTTTGCCTGGTCCTCCTTGCGTCAGACACGGCCAGCAAATCCACCTGCAGAGCCCCACGTCTTCACCTCTCCTCTGCAACCTATTGCTCACTAGAAACTTACTTACTAGAAACTGGGATAGAAAAGCTAGGAGCCCAGTGCATCCTGGGACCTGGGTTGTGGGCGCCTATCCTTAACATATACTTTCGAGACTTCAAAGCACATATATTTCAGCAATCCTTGAATGTCAGCCAGGTGCAAAAAATGGCACCCAGACTTTTTGAGATTCTCGTAAATGGAGAATCTTTAGGCGCAAAATGAGCCTGGAGTCCTGCTAATTTCCAACCCCTCATCTTATGTGAGGATCAATCCTTCTCATTGCTCATAGGGGCTCCACACCAAAACCCCTTTTCTGTAGCAGCGCTCCAATCTGTCAAAGAGTCTTGCTAGCATCAATATTTTCTCAGTGCCAGGCAAAGACTTTCCACTTCTCCCAGTCATCTGACTGTCAATATCTAGTCTGCTCTGGGGGATTTCTAGTTGATTTATCTGCTTTTGGGGGTAGTTGGGGTTTTGCCTTGCTGTTCTTAGAATCAGGATATGATGGTGTTCACTGTTCTAATCTTTTGTGTTCTTCATATTGAATGGATTATTTGTTAGTAGTAAGCAACTGACAAACAAATAAAGGATAAAATAATAATCAGTCAGCAGCATGGGGTCATGTTATCAAAATGCTAGCTATAGCACTGCAGAGATCTAAGTTCAAGCCCTCATTCAGCTATGAAGTTCACTGGATGACTTCAGGCTAGTCACTTTTTCTCAGTCCAGCCTACCTCACAGTGCTGTCATGAGGATAAAATAGGGACAGGGAGAATACTGTAAGGAAAAGCAGGCCTTAAAATGTAACAAATAAAATGGGGGGACGGACTGCCTCAGGCCAGGCCAGGCCATTGACCCATCTGTCCCAGGACTGCCTCCACTGACCGGCACAAGCAGCTCTCCAGGATCAGGTACCGGGGATGGGAAGAAAAGTCTCCCTCCATGCCCTGGAGAGGCCTGGGGTTAAAGCGGGATCCTTCTGCACACAAAGCCTGGGCTCTGCCATTCAGCTGACATAAAAATAAAGACAGTGCATTAAGAAAAACTAAAGTCATCCATTCAAATGCTTCGAGGATTCTGGTTTTGGTGGGCTTTAACATAAACACTTGTTGGGAGTGACTCTGGAGTTCAGAGGTTCCATAACCACAGATGGGCCTGTTGTCAAATTACCATATTTTTCACTCCATAAGACACGCCTGACCATAAGACGCACCTGGTTTTTAGAGGAGAAAAACAAGAAAAAAAAATTCTGAATCAAATGTTGTACTAAACTACTTAATAAACTACTGGTATATCAGAATAATATTTCAACCATGTAAAGTGAACAGCAGTTAACAGTGGCATTAAGAACCATCATCACTGTCATTAACAAATGAAGAGAGACTTTAAGGTTTGAGTACTCTTCTAGTCTTCTGTGAACCCCAAGAACTTATCAGTGCTAGAGTCAGAATTTATGAAGCTCAGTTGTTCATAATCACTGACATCACTTTCTTCACTATCTTCATATAAGATACCATCTTCGTTTCCATCCAAAGCATTGCAAATGCCACATTTTTTGAATGACTGTACAATGGCAGGGGGTTGGACTCGATGGCCCTTGTGGTCTATTCCAACTCTATGATTCTATGATTTCCTCCTTCACTGAGTGCCATGATGTTTTCACCCATTCACAAACTTGAGTGATAGTGGGCCTCTTCATTCGTCCAGTAGGTGTCAGATCATGATTACCAGCAGCCATCCACTTGTTCCACTCTTCTCACATAAAGACCTTAAATGGCTTGTAGTGGAAACATTGAGAGGTTGCAACTGGCTGGTAAGACCTCCAGGAATTGTAGCTAGATGAGTCTTCATTTCTTTAAAGCACTTTTTTGTAGTTTCGCTAAAATGTGCTCTAAACTGGTCAAGTACTAATAAGGCAGGTTTTTTCAAAAGCCCTCCAGGACGTTTGGACCACACTTTTTCAGCCCATACTCTCATTCCATTTTTGTCCATTCATCCTTTCTCATGAACATGTACAGCAATTCCTCTTGGAATCACTTCTTTTGGAAATGTTTTCCTTTTGAAAATTAACATGGGTGGCAATTCGGGGCCGTCTGCACAGCAAGACAACACAGCCGTGTAATGGGTTTTCTCATGTCCAGAGGTTTTCACGGCGATAGTTTTGGCACCTTTCAGATCAACAGTCCTATTAGATGGCACATCAAAGGTTAGCAGGACTTCATCCATATTCCCAATCTGGCCAATTTCAAACCCATTTCTCTTCCTAGCATCAATTACAAATGTATGAAAAGACAAAGTCTTATATTCATATTCTGCTGGCATTTTTGTGCAATTCTAGTTTTGGTGCGCATAGCAAGGCCATATCGCCTCATAAATCTGTAGCACCACGATGGTAATCCAGTAAAATCGTGAATGCCTTTCTCTACAGCAATGTGTTTGGCTTCATATATTATCATTTTTTTAGAGACTGAGAAGCCATTATTCCGGTGATTTGTGATCCATTCTTTCATGGCCACGTCCAACTGTGGCCACTTTGCAGCATTTTCACGAAAAGTCTGCTTACTTTTATCTGCTTTTTGCAGCTGATCCTCCTGTTTCTTCCACTCTCTTTCCATTTTTTCAGTTGGAGGTGGCCCAAAATGTCTCTCCGCTGCTCTGTTTCCATGCTCCTTAGTATATTTTACTACCTCTAGTTTAAAAGGAATCTTATATGCTAATCTTTTCTGCTTTATCATCCTTGTACGTAGAATGTAGAATGCCTCCGCCCATGCGAGCGTCATCCTAAGGGGGTGGTGCAAGCGCGCGAGCCAATCGCAATGGGGCAGTCGAGTGCGGGGGCAGAAGGATTACACGGCCCCCACTGTGCTTGCTTTACACCTGTGTAAGCGGCTCCTTTCCCACTTTGCTGGAGGAATGGATGGGAGCCATGGCATTTCCCCTTACTTTTTAGGAGGAAAAAAGTGTGTCTTATGGAGCAAAAAATACGGTATATCTCGGCCTGCCACACACTTTGGATCTGGCTTTCTGTAGTAGAATGGGGGAGGGGAGGATCTATGGGTGGGCAAGGCAGTGGTGACTCTATTACTCCTGCACAGAACATTATCTGACGCAGGTGGATCTTGTGGCAGGGGTAGAGCATCAACTGTGATGGCTTGGCCCAGAGACCAATGGATCCAGATGGCTTGCCAAGGTCCTTCAGGGTGTGGCTTTAGCTGGCAAGCCAGCTAGGGCCCTGGTCTCTTCCTGAAATAGGGAGATGACCGAGGCTACCAATATGATCACTCTGGAACATCCTTGAGCAGCACCCTGCTGTTCTGAGGAGCTGGAGGGAACAAAACAGTCGGGCCCACAACTCATACTCATACTTTGGCTCCTGGGATAGCTCAGTTGGTAGAGCATAAGTCTCTTGATCTCAGGGCTGGGGGTTTAAGCCCCACGTTGGGTAAAAGATTCCTGCATTGCAGGGGCTTGGACTAGATGATCCCTTTCAACTCTACAATTCTATGGTTTCTATGATTTCTCCTCTCCCTTACTCTCTCTCTTAAGAAAGTCAGACTCTGAGCAAGACTCAACAGTCATAGCAGCCACTGTGGAGTTCATGCTCAAGCTACGGCTTCCTTGTCAATGGTTCTGGGAGGCATCCCAAAGCGTGCACTGGACCAGAGCCATGCCCACTGAGTGACACTTCAGAAAGACACAGAAGGCCTTGAGCCTCAGAGCGCCCAAGGGAAGAGCCCCCAGGGCTTGGATTCGGCACCAAGCAGGCTCAGAGAAAGTTTCCCTTTCTGAGCATCTGTGATGGCCTGGGATTCCGATTCGGAGGATGAAACAGAGGAATCCCAGCCTGCACAGGAGTCCCCGCCTCCAGGGCCGGCTGAACTGGGGCAAGGCCTAGATGCTGAGGAGCCTGCACCTGTGGCAGTGCATCAGGAGCTGGCCCCAGGTGAAGCCCTTCTGGGCCCAGAGGGGCTTGATGACTCAGTGGCCACAGGTGAGCCTCCTCCAGGGCCCAGTAACCCTTCGGCCTCTCCTGATCTGCAGAGGCTTAGGGCAGAGAGGCGAAGGGAACTGGTTGCCCCCAGGAGGAGTGCTCGCCTTAAGGCCAGAGGAGGCGGGGCTCCTGGGGGTCGGGACCGCCCCTGACCTTGGAAGAGGATAAAAGCCCAGTCAGGCCGGCCCCAGGTTGTGGGAGCAACGTCGTTGTTGGCTACGGACCTTCCTGTGTTCTTGATCCCTGCTCGGCCTCCTGTTCCTGACTATCCGGTACGCCTGTCCCCTGCTCGGCTTCCTGTTCCTGACTATCCAGTACTCCTGTTCCCTGCTCGGCCTCCTGTTCCCGACCATCCGGCGTTCCTGTTACCTGCTCAGCCTTCTGTTCCAGCGTTCCTGTTCCCCGCCCGGCTCTCTGCATCGGACCTCGCCCCTCTTCGTGTGGACTCTGCTACACTCACGGTACCTTACCCCCGGGACCAGCACAGCATCCCATGCAAGTTCCCAGATAGGCTCAGTCCAAAGCCATGTCCATCAACAGCACCCCCCACTTTGCCTAATACAGCTGGACTTACATCCAGAGCAGGGTATCTGGTCAGATCAGTGGTCTCCCAGCTGTAGCATCTTTCCCACACCCCCAAAGTCATGTGCCTGCTGTTTCCCAAAGCACCCATCTACATTATGCCAGGCACCCTAAATTCTGGCTTGTTGAGAGTTGTCTGGAAACTCATCTATGCCTGCAGTCAAGAGAACCCAGTGCATGGCTATGCTGTCTCTTCACCATCTCAGGCTTGCCAATCCCACACCACCAAGTCAGAGAAGCTGTCTCAGACTCCTAAAGAGGAAGCTTCCTTTTTCTGAAAATATCGCAGGCACCCCCCCCCCCCAGGATTCAAGGAGCCTTCAGAGGTGCACCAGCATCCCTCATTGCCTACACTGGCTCCTCCACAAAATCCGAAAGGGTGCTTGGCTCTAAAGCAGGGGCCAGGGAAGGGGCCTCCACTCAGCCAGTAGGGCTAATGAACCTGCCTCATCTTCTTAACAGCCATCTTAGCTACGTTTCATATTATGTCATATGTAACAAAGGAATTCCTTCTCTTTACCCTGAACTTTCATTGGGTGACCACAATGTTCAGAAAGAGGGGACTTGTCTCTACTATGGCCTCCTTTTCTGTGTACCAAAATCTGGTCCCCACAGTCTCTGCCTCATCACAGAAATCAAAATGGATGTTCTCAAGGAGGATTGGACATTCCTGCAGAAGGGGCTGTGGCCTCATTCAGCTCTTCTCCCCCATCATTACACCTTGGAAATCCAGTCTGTGGATATAGATGGCTGGGGGGTGGCATTGGCAGCCCTGTCAGGAGATGTGGGGAGCCTTCCGGCCTTTCAGAAATGGTTGCTGGGAACCACATTCCCAAGGTTTCCCCCCTTTTCTTAGGATTCTGCTCTTGCATTTTCAGACTGCCAGTTGCAAGATGGTGGACAAGAGGAAATCTGAAAGACTAGAGCCTGTGGCAGGGCTCTCTCTCAGCCGCTGCGCTCCAGGGAGTCCTCCTCAAGTAGAGGGAGCCTCAGTCGGTGTCTCCGCTCCAGACTTTTCTTTTTAAAGAACAGTCAATCTTACAAAAAATGCCTCCTTAAAAATAACCTGGTGAAAAAACAAAGTTGAATGAAACAGAAAGCTGCCTGACATGCATACTCTGAAAATGGAATGCGCAACCTTCTGTCAAACACAGAAAGTAAAAAATCTACTTCTCTGTGTAAAGGAGCAAACCAGGGGCAAGAGGATGGGCCTTCAAAGCAGGACAAAGCCGATCCGGCTGCAGGCAGCATTTATTATTGAGCAAGGAATACTAACAGAGTCATTTGCTTTCCATCAACATGGAGAAGTCCTCTCCAGCTTGCATTATTGCTAATTTAATTTATTACCTTTCACTCTAAGGCTCCAGGGAGGTAACGATAATTTAAAATACAACATTAACTGCCAGTCCCCACCTACAGCCCCCAGTTTACCACCCTGTGCCCAAGGGCAGCACACCAAACAAAAGCTATTTTTTCTTAGCACAAAAGTGAAAAATGTGTTCAGAAGATGTTCCTGCTCACCAAAAAGACTCTGCCATTCCAAAAGGTTGGCAGACAGGCATCTTACACACTTCCTATAGCAATATAGAAACCTGGGAACTTTTGTTTAAACCTGTTATTCAAATTGGTATTTTTCTTTTTTCTTTTCTTTATTGAAAAATAAGTACAAAATTAAAAGTGTGCAAGGTAAAATAAAACACAAATAGAAATAAAATAAAATAACACCCACGTTATAAAAAACTATAAACTCTTCATGATTGTTATTGTAGTTAAGCTAAACTTACCCTAATACAGTGTTTATAAAAATGAATTCCAAATATAATTACATTTGTCAATGGTGAATCTACATTTGTATGCGACTGGTTCATGTGTTGCAAGCTTGTACATATCTTTTATCCATTCGCTGAAGGGTGCAACCTTTTTATTTTTACAGTTCAATACCTGTCTTTTTGCCATAGAGTGCAGAGAGTCTATTCATACTGACCCTTTGTTAGGTTTCATGTACTGGTATACAAAATGAAAATTTAATATTTTACTGTATAGTTACATAAGGCGTCTCTATTATCTTGTGCCCCAAAATTATCCATATAGGACATTGTAAGAACATATGTTTTAAAGAAGGCTTGTCCCTGATACATCTCCAGCAGCTCGATGTCTTGGGTAGCCCTTTAAAAACGAGCGCAATGGAATCCTGTGAGCTCTAAATTTTATCTTGTTGCGTGAGTCTGACCTTAAGATCCAGCGACACCCTTGCTAAAGAGCTTAACAGTTTCTCATTGCTTGGTTGAGACTGAGACCAATCTGTGTATTGAACTGGTTGGTGGCTAATAAACATTTATATAAAGTGATAGCGGGAGATTTCTTTTGTTAAAAAAAGGTAAAGGACCCCTGACCGTTAGGTCCAGTCATGAATGACTCTGGGGTTGTGGCGCTCATCTCACTTTATTGACCGAGGGAGCCGGCGTACAGCTTCCGGGTCATGTGGCCAGCAGGACTAAGCCGCTTCTGGCAAACCAGAGCAGCGCACGGAAATGCCGTTTACCTTCCCGTAAACTATCTACTTGCACTTTGATGTGCTTTCGAACTGCTAGGTTGGCAGGAGCAGGGACCGAGCAACGGGAGCTCACCCCGTTGCAGGGGGTCGGCAAGTCCTAGGTTCTGTGGTTTAACCCACAGCGAAATATAGGCCATCATAAAACATCCATATATAAAAAATTAAAATATATACAAATAAACAGCCATGTAAAAATATGTACAGTAATAACAAGGATTTTCATTGGAGTTTCTTCCAACTAAATAGTGCCATTCACCACTCTAAGAGATACTATTGATTAAAAATTCAGCCACTCTTGGGGTTACTTCCGGGTTAATGTCAGACAGATAAAATCTGATATTTTCATTGTGCCATGATGTCAACTACCAAAAAAAGGGGGATAGCATGTGTTTGTATAGCTGGTTGTACAATGAACAGTAGAAAAGAATATGTTCTACTGTGTTTGGCACATTCAAAAAACTTATATTAATCCATTTTATAAAATTCAGTGGAAAGCCAAATTTTTGTAGTACTTTTTCCATGTGTTGTTTATGGACTTTATCAAAAGCTTTTTCCATGTCTAGAGATCATAGAATCATAGAGTTGGAAGAGACCACAAGGGCCATCGAGTCCAACCCCCTGCCAAGCAGGAAACACCATCAGAGCACTCCTGACATATGGTTGTCAAGCCTCTGCTTAAAGACCTCCAAAGTAGGAGATTCCACCACACACCTTGGCAGCAAATTCCACTGTCGAACAGCTCTTACTGTCAGGAAGTTCTTCCTAATGTTTAGGTGGAATCTTCTTTCTTGTAGTTTGGATCCATTGCTCCGTGTCCACTTCTCTGGAGCAGCAGAAAACAACCTTTCTCCCTCCTCTATGTGACATCCTTTCATATATTTGAACATGGCTATCGTATCACCCCTTAACCTCCTCTTCTCCAGGCTAAACATGCCCAGCTCCCTTAGCCGTTCCTCATAAGGCATCGTTTCCAGGCCTTTGACCATTTTGGTTGCCCTCCTCTGGACACGTTCCAGTTTGTCAGTGTCCTTCTTGAACTGTGGTGCCCAGAACTGGACACAGTACTCCAGGTGAGGTCTGACCAGAGCAGAATACAGTGGCACTATTACTTCCCTTGATCTAGATGCTATACTCCTATTGATGCAGCCCAGAATTGCATTGGCTTTTTTAGCTGCCGCATCACACTGTTGGCTCATGTCAAGTTTGTGGTCAACCAAGACTCCTAGATCCTTTTCACATGTACTGCTCTCAAGCCAGGTGTCACCCATCTTGTATTTGTGCCTCTCATTTTTTTTGCCCAAGTGCAATACTTTACATTTCTCCCTGTTAAAGTTCATCTTGTTTGTTTTGGCCCAGTTCTCTAATCTGTCAAGGTCGTTTTGAAGTGTGATCCTGTCCTCTGGGGTGTTAGCCACCCCTCCCAGTTTGGTGTCATCTGCAAATTTGATCAGGATGCCCTTGAGTCCATCATCCAAGTCGTTGATAAAGATGTTGAATAAGACCGGGCCCAAGACAGAACCCTGTGGCACCCCACTAGTCACTCTTCTCCAGGATGAAGAGGAACCATTGATGAGCACCCTTTGGGTTCGGTCAGTCAGCCAGTTACAAATCCACTGAGTGGTAGCATAGTCAAGACCGCATTTTAACAGCTTCTTTACAAGAATATCATGGGGCACCTTGTCAAATGCCTTGCTGAAATCAAGGTAGGCTACATCCATTGTGTTCCCTTCATCTACCAGGCTTGTAATTCTGTCAAAAAACAAGATCAGGTTAGTCTGAAATGACTTATTTTTCAGAAATCCATGCTGACTATTGGTGATCACAGCATTCCTTTCTAGGTGCTCACAGACTGTTTGCTTAATGATCTGTTCCAGAATCTTCCCTGGTATTGATGTCAGACTGACTGGGCGGTAATTATTTGGGTCCTCTCTTTTCCCCTTTTTGAAAATAGGGACAACATTTGCCCTCCTCCAGTCTGCCGGGACTTCGCCTGTTCTCCAGGAATTCTCAAAGATGACTGCCAGTGGTTCTGAGATCACATCAGCCAGTTCTTTTAATACTCTTGGATGCAGTTCATAATGTAGCTAAATCATATTTGCTCATATTTCTCATATCCACAACCACCCTGATATTATCTGCAGCTTGCCTTGTCTTTATAAACCCTGTTTCATTGTTTTTAACAATAGTCAGTATTACTATTTGCAGCCTTCTTGCCAATATTGCTGTTAAGATTTTTGCATCAATATTAAACAGAGAAATTGGGCAATAGCTAGCGCATTGCATTTGCCGGGTTTGGGAATAACAGTAATGTATGCCTGATTAAATAATATTGAGCTAATTCCTTCTTTATATATCTCATCATATAATGGGCATAACCTAGGCACCAAAATATCAATATATGTTTTGCACCATTCCACTGGGAAAGCCTCTAACCCTGGTGCTTTACCATTTACCATGTTTTAGATTATTCCCCTAATCTCAGTTTGTGATACTGATTCAGGCAAGGCAGATCCACCCTAGATCATTGCTTTTTTCCAGCACATCTCATAGACGAGTAGGCTATGAAACCACGTGGTGTGCTTTATGCAGCTTTCATCAATCTGAAAGCTGCATTTGACTCAATTTCGCAAGTAAGACTCTGGGATAAATTGAACTCCTCAAGTATAGACAAAAGACTACTGTACTTGATCAAATGCTTATTTGACGATACAGTGTTGAAAGTGCGCTGCTCCACAAATGGACAACTTACAGGATCTGTACCAGCCACAAAGGGAGTCAAGCAAAGATGTATTCTAGCTCCCGCACTGTTCAACCTATACATATATGATATTGTCTAGTGTCTAACATCTCCAGAGTATCATGCCCCTAAATTGGCCTCAAAACCCATCTCAATATTATTATATACAGATGATGCGGTTCTTCTGTCCCAAACCAAAAAAGGTACCCCTGCCCGAAGGCCAGTCGTGTCCGACTCTAGGGTTGTGCGCCCATCTCACTTAAGAGGCCCGCGGCCAGCGGGACGAAGCTGCTCTGGCGAGCCAGCACCAGCGCAGCACACGGAAACGCCGTTTGCCTTCCCGCTAGAAAGCGGTACCTATTTATCTACTTGCACTTAGGGGTGCTTTTGAACTGCTAGGTGGGCAGTAGCTGGGACCGCAGATGGGAGCTCACCCCGCTGCGGGGATTCGAACCGCCGACCATGCGATCAGCAAGCCCTAGGCGCTGAGGATTTACCCACAGCGCCACCCGTGTCCATCCCAAACAAAAGCAGGCCTAAAAAGACTGATGAGGGCATTTTCAGGATATTGCCAGAGAGAACATCTGGCTGTGAATTACAAGAAAACCAAAGTCATGGTTTTCTCAAGAAACTACAGGGCCCATAGACGGCACATGGACAATCAGCTAATAGAACAGCTTAAAGTTTTCAAATATCTTAGCCTTATTTTCCAGTCTACGGGGTCATGGGGAGCACACCAGAAATGTGCAAAAGAAAAAGCATTCCAAAGCGCCAAAATATTGACATGCTTTTTCTACACAAAAGGTGGTAAACATATACTGTACCATCAGTCCTGGAAGTGTTCCAAGCTAAATCACTAGCAGAGTTATTATATGGGGCTCAGTTTTGGACAGACATCACCTTGGATCTATGGAAGCTGTCCAATCAAAGTTCTTAAGGCAAATTTTCTCTGTACCACCCTATGTCCCAAACGCCTCGTTGCGCCTAGAGATAATCTTCCCTCAGTAGAATTACGGATTTGGCATAGGACACTTAACTATTGGCTTCGCCTAAACTCAGATTCCCCCCAGTCTAATATCCCTAGTGCTGCAAGATTGTCACAAGAGCACCTGGACTAAAATTGTCTATCAAAAACTTCACTCTTGTGGTTTATCACAACAACAGCTACTCACTTTGGGTTTTAGTCTAATTTGTCAGCGCCTAAATGATTTCGAGCGTCAGAACAACTTGGCCACAATAAGGAAATTTTGCCCATGGTATGACAATTTTCCACCTACCCATTTCGACTCTCTGGCACCCTATCTGCATAACCTAGCAATTCTAAAATATAGGTGCGCTTTTACTCTCGCAAGATTGAATGTATTGCCCTTGGCTGTAATTGAGGGACGATTCCAACAGATTCCACATGAAAAACACTTATGTAGCTGTGGAGATGGCAGTACCAAATCAGTGGCGCATGCCCGTCTGGCTTCCACTCTTTATAAAGACTTGAGGAATGAGGCTATCACCCCTCTTTTAATGTCCATCCCGGGTCGCCCAGTCAGTGCCACAATGTCCTTTCTCTTAGCAGATCAAGATGACCAGGTGACAGCAAAGGTTGCAAGGTTTCTAGCTGGGGCAATTAGAATAAGATCCACTATTTGACTATTGATTCAAAACCCAAAAATGTATTTCATATAATTGACTTATTATTTCTATTATTTGCATATTGTATTGTTGTTTTACTACTATGGCCAATGGCTGACGCAAATAAGGATTCATTCATTTCTGATATTGGAGACATTAATAATTGTTTGGGCATTGTCTCAAGAGCTGGTAGATTTATTAATTTTTAAGTTCTCCATAACCTCTTCAGATAGCTCTTTTGGGTTACTATACAGAACTGAGTAAAATTTTAACACTGATTGTTCATATTTGTTGAAGATATATGCACTTCATCTGATTCCTCTCTAATTTATGGGCTTGCTGACCTTCCGTCCTTCCTTCCTTTCTGGGTAATTTGCCAGAATCCTACCCACCCTTTCACCTGTTTCCCAATGCTTTTGTCCCATACACATGAACATGAATTCTACTTGTTGGGATAATATATTATTTAGTTCAATTTTCTTCTTTTGTGGCTTACTGTACAGTTGGGTTGTTAACTATTAATGTGCATAGATCTTTTAATTCCTCTTTCAATTTTTTTCCTTACTATTTCTAAGTTTATTTCTAAATTTCTAAATGTGATGTGTATGCTGTAATTTGACCTCAAATAAAAGCTTTATATCCTTTCCATTTATACATTCTAGTGGTCAAAGTCTCAGCATTTAAGTCAAAGACTTGTTTAGTCTAAGCCTTCTTTTGTTTTATGAATAGTTCATCATTAAGTATGATGTTAAGATGCTAGTTTCTTGGTATTTCAGTTGTACTATGACATCTCCAATCCAATGTTATTGCTCTGTGAGTAGATACACAACAAACAACAATGTCCCAGTCTTGAATTTGATAGTGCAGGGACACTGTTATTAAGAAAATGTCCAATTTTTATGAACTTGACTATAGAATGAAAACTTCCTCTCAGTGGGGTGTCTTAAGCCTCTGGAGCACAGAAAACAACCCTTCAGATATTTGAATACAGCAATCATATCTCTCTGTCTCCTCTTTTCCAGGCTAAACATACCCAGCTCCTTCAACTCTTCCTCATAAGGCTTGATTTCTAGACCCCTGACCATCCCGGTCACCCTCATCTGCACACATTTCAGCTGGACAATATCCTTCTTAAACTGTGATGGCCAGAACCGGACACACAAATCCAGGTGTGGTCCAGCCAAGACAGAATATAGTGGGAGCATAACATCCCTTGATCTGGACACAATTCTGCAGATGCAACCTAGAAGAGCATTAGACTTTTCTGCTGCTGCATCACACTGTTGACTCATGTTATGTTTGGAGTCCACCAAGACCCCTATATCCTTTTCACATCTACTGCTAGTAAGCCAGGTGTCCCACATCTTATATTTGTGCATTTCATTCTTCCTGTCTAAGTGCAGCACATTACATTTATCCCTATTGAAACTCATTTCATTTGTGCCCAGTTCTTCAACCGGTTAAGGACATTTTGAATCCTGATTCTATCTTCTGAGGCTTTAGCTATCCCTCTCCATTTGGTGTCATCTGCAAATTTGCTGAGTGTCCCTTTGTCAAAGTCATTTATAAAGATGCTAAACAACACCAGGCCCAGGGTGAACCCTGTGGCACAACAACTTGTCCATCTTTCCAGTATGATGAGCATTCCCCGATCCACCAAGCTCGTAGCATTATCAAAGAAATAGTCTGGCATGACTTGTTTTTGAGAAACCCATGCTGGGTCTTAATAATCACAGCATCTTCTTCTAAACTTCCATTCTAAACAATGAAAGAAAACAAGGCTGCCTGCTTCCTTCTACACCAGGCTTGAGGAAACTTCTCAACCTTCCTACGAGGCTCAGCCACCAGCTCCGCAGCCAAACAGGTACTCTTTCCCTGCCTCCACCATACACGCTTCACCTCTCTGAGCAAACAAGGGGTGCCTTTGTTTTTCTCTCTCTCTTAAAAAAGCTTTGAAACCTGTCTCACAGGCTATGATTACATCAGCCAAGAGCCTTCTGGTTTTTTGTATCAGTTCTGCCTTACTCAGGCTTTGAAGAGCCTCTGTGTGCTGCTGCTCTGCGCTTTGATCTTTCCATTTCATTGCTCCAGGGCCGGAGGAGCTGATAGCATCTGCTTTGCCTGCACAGTTTAGGGCAACGCAGCAGCACCCATTCCTGCCTAGCTGAGGTTTTGCTAGATCAACTGGAGGAGCAGGAGCAGAACAAGAGGCACATGTGCACAAGGGTGCAGTTCTGCGCACAAGTCCACCCGCCCCAATCTAGGTCCAAGAAGCCGAACATGGCTTCCTGCCTGCCAACCCCTGGCCACATCTGCACAGCCGGCACAGATGCTGGGAATCTGCCTGCCCCTCAGTGGTTAAGCTGGCCCCAAACCTAAGTGTCAGTGCTCCCCTTCACAGCAATAACAATGAACCTGCAGGAGCAGGTGCCGAATGGCCCTGGGCTGCATCGAGGGAGCTAACTTCATCCCATCATCTTTTTATAACCTGCTCTTTATTTTTTAAAAAGCCCAAAAAACCACTATTTGCTCACACATAAAAGTTGAACTGCACACATAGTCAGACCACTGCTTCAGCTGGCTCAGTACTGTCTACAGTGGCCTTCCCCAACCTTGTGCCCTCCAGAAGCTATTGAAGTACAACTCCCATCATCATCTGTGACCACTGGCAATGCTGCCTATTGGGTCTGCTAGGAGGTGGTCATGAAGAGCACCCAGTTGGGCAAGGCAGCTGCCTGGCAGCAACTGTTCTCCAGGGTCTAGTTATGATGCTTCTAGCAGAGTAAGCAGCTTATGAGTTTTTTGTCATGGGAGTGCACATTATTGCCTTGGGATATATTTAGTAGAGCCAGTTCTGGAGTTGCTTCTATTACCAGTTTTGTTATTTTGCTGATTTCTTGTGAGACTGATATTCAAAAGGATTGAATTTGGGGGCATTCCCACCACAGGTGGAAGAATGTGCCCATGGAGGAGCTACCTCAGCAGCACCTAGGTGAAGTTCCTGGATGTATCACCACCAGCTATAGATAAGTTTCAGAGTGAGTTCCCTTCTTTTGGTTGAGACAGATCTAAAGGGTTTAAAGAAACTCAGATATGTATGCTAATCAACAAATGGCATCTTAAATCTAGGTTATGGTGACAACAACATAATGTCTAGGTGCCAGTCCCCTGCCCTGGTGGGGGGAATGATGATGATGATGATGATGATTGACATCAAATGAAACAATCTAGAAAATCAATAAATTCAAACTTCAAGGAAAATATTCCAGATCCTTCCCTAAGTGACATTTTGCTTTCCCCATATTGTTTTACCTACTTATAGCAGAAATACTTTATGAAGTCAGTGTGGTGTAGTGGTTAAAGTGTTGGACTGGGACCTGGGAGTTGAGGGTTCAAATCCATACTCAGTCATGAAGCTCACTGGGTGACCTTGGAGTCAGTCACAGCCTCTTAAAGTACCTCACAGGGTCACTGTAGGGATTAACTAAGGAGGCAGGTAAGCCAGGTCCTCCTTGGAGAAAAAGGTGGGGTATAAATGCAATAAATAAGCTGTTCTTCTTACTGCTCAAGAAAGCTGGAGGAGCTAGCCAGATGGAGATCTCAGTCACCAACCTGGCATCCAGAGATCTCCATGTGGTCCCAATTGGACCCACACCAGTCGCAAAACATGCCTGAGAGGTTTCGAACACTGGCTTGGAGCAACGTTTTGACCACTGGGTTGAGTTTATTTTGTATCCTATGTCATGTTCCCATTGGTCTTTGATTGTTGTAATGGGGCCTGTAGTGTTGTGGAGTAGTATTTTGTAAATTGCAGACAGTGTTAGAAACTCAGGTATATAAGCTAATCACCAAATGGCACCTTAAATCTAGGTTGTGGTCACTGCAACAGACTGTTTAGGAGCCTTTGGGGGGGGGCTCGGCAGATTTGTTGTGTTGGTTAATTTCATTTCTATACCACTTTATATTTTAAAGGAAAAAATCTCAAAGCAGTTTACCATCATTAAACCATCCAGATAAAACAATCCAGAATTAAACAGTGACAAGACATCTCCCCAGATTGGCTGGCTGGCTGGCTGGCTGGGGCAAGTGGGGGGACATGCCGCAACTCCAAATCCAGTTGGTCAGCACATGAGTTTTGCAACCAAGGAATCATGCCTAATGGAGGCATATAATTTGGACAAGAAAATTGGCTTCCAGGTGGAAAAATCAAAATTAGAAACAGAACTGTTAGAACCCAAAACTAAAATTTTGTCAAAGATGTATAACTTGCTGTTGAAATGGAATACACTGGGTGAAACGGTGAAATCTGCTATGATTAAATGGGCACAAGATGTTGGACATAACATAATGATGGCTGACTGGGAACAGTTATGGACCACTGGTATGAAGTTTACGGCATGCAATGCCTTAAGAGAGAATATTATGAAAATGATATACAGGTGGTACACGACACCAGTCAAGCTTGCAAAAATCTACCATTTGCCCGATAATAAATGTTGGAAATGTAAGGAAACTGAAGGTACATTCTTTCACCTTTGGTGGACATGCCCAAGGATTAAGGCTTTCTGGGAGATGATATATAATGAATTGAAAAAGGTATTTAAATATACCTTCTTGAAGAAACCAGAGGCCTTTCTCCTGGGCATGGTCGGCCAAATGGTGCCAAAGAAGGACAGAACTTTCTTTATGTATGCCACAACAGCAGCAAGAATACTTATTGCAAAGTATTGGAAGACACAAGATCTACCCACCCTGGAAGAATGGCAGATGAAGGTGATGGACTACATGGAACTGGCGGAAATGACTGGCAGAATCCGAGACCAGGGAGAAGAGTTGGTGGAAGAAGATTGGAAGAAATTTAAAGACTATTTACAGAAATATTGCAAAATTAATGAATGTTAGAATGATGTCAGAATGAAGTTAAGTGGTTTAAGCAGTAATGTTTTAAAGGTGTATGAAAAATGGATTAATAACAGGTGAGAACTTAAAGTTATATTATATTAAGTTAAAGGATTAAGATAAAAATAGAGGGAAAGAAACTGCTGAATTAACTAACTGAACTGGAATACAAAAAAGGGAGGTGTGAGGAGGTCAGGGAAGCAAGGATATGAATATATGATATGGAAAGATTGATGTGTTTTTTTTCTTTTTTAAATGTATTTTATCTTTTTTCTGTATTTTTCTTTTCTTTCTTTTTTCATTTTATTTTTATTGTTGCCTTTTCGTCTAAATTTTTTACTTATGTAACTTTTTTCCTTTGAAAACTTAATAAATATCATTTAACAAAAAAAAGGAATCATGCCTAAGTTGGCTTCCCCTCCCACAGCCACAATTCCTTTTGTGTCAGCCAAGAAGGCAACAACTATAATATCACTGAATGTTGTTAACTGTTTTGGGAGTCCCTTTTTTTAGCTGATGAGTGGGATAAAAATATTTTAAGTACGTTTATGTACCATTAACAGTGGCATCAGAACACCCTTATTTAAAGTACCCACAGAAAGACCCCTCAGAGATATGCCAGACGATAGTGAGCCTTGGGAGGTCACCCCAGGGTGGCACCACCTTCTGGCTTCATAGGGGAGATGGCACTTCCATGCCCTGGGAAGACTTCTAACCCTACTGCTGCTGCCGCCTGAGGATAGGGAACACTTCTCAGGACCTTGTGCAAGGATAACACCTCTCTGCACAAAGCCCCTCGGGGGGGGGGGAGGACAACTACTACTACTACTACTACTACACCTTCACAGAGACCTCCTTTCTCTTAGACCCATTTTGCTTCCTTTAGAATCCCCAAACTAGAACTATTCGTGCAACTACACAATAAACTACCATTTAGAGATTTTTAAAATATCCAGCAGTTAATATATACTTTCAAATGCATAAACAAACATAATATGCAGTACACTGACATGCCACCACTGCATTTTATAGGACGCCTCTGGAGAAAAGCTGAGCAAGGCACCATTCAGCTCCCTAAGAAGCCTCCCTGCTTTCCTTTCGCCAGGGGAGAATATATAAAACAACATGAAAACCAATAAAACCAGGGTGATCTTCCGGCACCACCAAATACTGGAATAATCGGCCAAAAAGACTCTGTGTGCAGCCTGAAATCAGAGGATAATGGAGCCAGGCGCCCCTCGCCTGATGGCTGCCACCACAGAGAACAATGGCCAACCACAGTGCTGGCTGCATTACTGCAATGAAACAGTCTAGTGTAGAGCAATGCATGCAGGATCAAAATAAGAGATACTTTTTGGGAGAAGATCTGCATCAGCACAACCAGACGCCTTCGTCTGCCCCAGCTGCAACAAAACATCTTTCCTTTATCAGTCTCTACAGCCACAGCAGGCACTGCAACCTTCCAACAGTTTGATTTCACCCCCAAAGATGCATTCCTTTGCTGTCTCCAGAGACAGCTGGGTGCCAATAACAACAAGAGGGTCCATGGCTTAGCTTTTGAAAAACAGGGGTCTGCAGTACTTGGGTAAAGGTACCCCTGACCGTTAGGTCTAGGAGGTAGTAAAGAATGGGGCAAAGAGGTCATTAATAGGGACTGAAAGATACAAGAACATCACCTCCATCCAGTAGTATCTGAAGAAGTGTGCATGCACACGAAAGCTCATACCAAGAACTAACTTAGTTGGTCTTTAAGGTGCTACTGGAAGGAATTTTTTTATTTTGACTATGGCAGACCAACACGGCTACCTATCTGTAACTGGATCCATCCAGTAGGACAGTCTATCCCTGGACACCTTCCCTATAAAGAGCTATGTAAAACAGGGTTGTGTTCTGGCCCCAACTCTCAGTTTGACTGAAGACTCCATTCAAGGAGTGACAGGTTCTGTTCAACCTGGTGCATCTCCACTCCAAGACAAAAGTGTGGTGGGTTCTTATCCGCAAGATGTTATTCGCAGGTGATGCAGCCTAGACAGCGCACTTAGAGGAAACTCTACAGAGGCCTATCAACTGAACTGGTGATTTTATTGTTTTAACTGTTCATTAAGTGTTTTAATTGTTATGCTTTATAATTGTTTGTTTTAAGTAATGGTGCTTTAATGTTATTGTGTATTGTAATTATGGGTCGATTTTATGGTTGTAAGCTACTGAGAAGTCATTTTGGCATGTAAGCAGTATTTAAATTAAGATCACCACCAGCACCTCCCCAGTCCTCTTGGCTTTTCCCTCCACGCTTAATTTGAGAGGCCAGGAGGGGAAGAATGCAAGTGGCCACTTAAACCTGTCCACATCCTCAAGCCACACTCACTGAAACTTGCCCAGTAACACAGATGCAGGTGGCGCTGTGGTCTAAACCACAGAGCCTGGGGCTTGCCGATCAGAAGGTCAGCGGTTCGAATCCCCGTGACGGGGTGAGCTCCCGTTGCTCGGTCCAAGCTCTTGGCCACCTAGCAGTTCGAAAGCACATCAAAGTGCAAGTAGATAAATAGGTACCGCTCCAGCGGGAAGGTAAACAGTGTTTCCATGCGCTGCTCTGGTTCGCCAGAAGTGGCTTAGTCATGCTGGCCACAGGCCCCGGAAGCTGTCTGCGGACAAGCGCCGGCTCCCTCGGCCTATAGAGTGAGACAAGTGTACAACCCCAGAGTCGTCTGCGAATGGACCTAATGGTCAGGGGTACCTTTACCTTTACCTTTACCTAACACTGGACCAGGCAATACTGGGTGACCTGCTACAACAGCAGCATCAGGGTCCCTGCCGTTACAAGCAACTCTATCCTCCAAACACCTTGCAATCAAGTTGCAGCAGATCGCCAAGGATACTAGTCTTTTGGGGGCCAGTAAGTAAAACAACCCACATGACTCCAGAGGGGAAGCAATGGCAGCAGAGAAGCAACTCTTCCTCATCACCATCACTGAGGAGGCACTTATCAAAATGAGCCCACCCAGAACTCGGCTGCTCCATCTGCAGCTTGCCTCCACTAGCTTTCTAGCTGCCACCTGAGTTGTTTTACTGCAGCAATTGCAGCGCCGCCCAAGATGCGCCCAGTGGGAAGGGGCACTCAAGAGTACAGGCAGCAACTGCCTGGGTCATTTCTGCATTCCCTCAATCAGCCAGGGAGTCAATGGGAGAATCAGTCCTACCAGCTGGAAAATCCCACAGAGCCACCTGAAGTCCAGGGCTTCCCCTGCCTCTGCAGAGAACAGTTGTTGTAAGCTTAACCCTTAAGAAGTAGTGACCTGACCATGACAAGGGAATGGTGCTAAGATCCTCACACCTTCAGATCGCATCTTCCTTCTTGCCCCATTGAGAAAACCAGGGGCAAAATGCCTCCAAGCCGATGCAGAGAGCCAGTAACATGTTGTGACAGTCCCACAGTCCTGAGCCATCCCAGAGCTGGTGGCCTCAGCGTGAATGAGAAATCCTCCAGGTCTGAAAGCTTGGGGGACCTCAGCACCAGTCAGAATCCGAAATTCCTCAAGGCACCAGGTGCACAGTCCAATTGTGATTAAGTGAAGATGTCTTGTCGCCAGGTTTGCAGATCACCATCTCCACTATCTGGCTGGCACACAGCAGAGATTTCTGCTGCTGCAGGTCCCAATCGAAAGGTGCCGCTGCATGCCAACCAGCCAGCCTGCTGATCTGTGGAGATGTCTTGTCACTGTTTAATTCTGGATTGTTTTATTTGATGTTTTAATGTGTTGATAGAGAGCCAGTGAGGTGCAGTGGTTAAGAGCGGTAGTCTCGTAATCTGGGGAACCGGGTTCGCGTCTCCGCTCCTCCACATGCAGCTGCTGGGTGACCTTGGGCCAGTCACACTTCTCTGAAGTCTCTCAGCCCCACTCACCCCACAGAGTGTTTGTTGTGGGGGAGGAAGGGAAAGGAGAATGTTAGCCGCTTTGAGACTCCTTAAAGGGAGTGAAAGGCGGGATATCAAATCCAAACTCCTCCTCTTCTTCTTCTTCTTCTTCTTGTAAACTGCTTTGAGATTTTTTTCTTTAAAATATAAAGCCATATAGAAATGAAACAAATAATAAGAATAAGAAAATCCAGTCAGGCAAAAGAAAAAAGCTGTCTACAGTGGTACCTTGGGTTACAGACGCTTCAAGTTACAGACTCCGCTAACCCAGAAATAGTACCTCGGTTAAGAACTTTGCTTCAGGATGAGAACAGAAATTGTGCTCCGGAGGCATGGCAGCAGCAGGAGGCCCCATTAGCTAAAGTGGTACCTCAGGTTAAGAACAGTTTCAGGTTAAGAACGGACCTCCAGAACGAATTAAGTTCTTAACCCGAGGTACCACAGTAGACAGTCTGTTATGGTGACTGTAACCTAAGTTTAAGGTGCCATTCAGTGATTAGCTTATATATCTAAGTTCATAGCACTGGCAACATCTCAGTCCCATCTCTATCAGCTCAAGCAGGGAAGCTGCTAGGCAGTGAGGTGGGCAATACATCAGCAGAACCCCTACTCTGCCCTGTGTGCCCAATGCCAGGTACAGACACCCAACTGAAAAGAAGCCTGGACAGAGGGAGAACTCAAATTCCTATAGCAACGCTTCTCAACCCTAAGGCTTGATCTACTGCTGTGGTGAGAACCCCGGGAGGCACAAATGGCGAAGACCAACAACTTCTTTTGCACTCACTCAAGTTTTTGCTACACATGGCAGATTCAGCTGGAAACTTTCCAGTCATCAGAAAACCCTCCAGATCTATCACCCACCAGGAGAAAATGGATCGCGGACCCTTCCCACAAGGCCTTGTAACCCGCATCCTCCTATGAGAGACGGCTCAGAAGCACCTGGAGACATTGAACTGGAAATCACTAGTTTGTTTTCCTTCAGTGGAGATGCTCACTTATGAAGGGAAACGAGAACAGCCCCAACCTGCCCCTTTGAAAGCCCCAGCTCATATCCTACATCCAGTTCTGGCCAGAGAGAAGAGCCAAGCAGCAGAACTGCTGCACCCAGCCCAAGTCAAGTCAGCTCCCAGCCCAGGTTTTCCCCTCAGCCGCTGCTGCTCCCAAGACTTCAAAGGAGAAGTATTTTTGTGCAGCCCAGCAAGGAGTGTAAACTGGCCAGCTGCTTGCAAAGCGCAGGAAATTAACTCTTTAGCAGCTAGCATCTTCCACTATCACTGAGAGCCAACCAGCAACAAGAAGAGGGAAGGCAGCTGGGGGAGGAGCAGGGAGCCATCTTTGATGTGGCTGACAAACTTGGGGAAAGCAAGGCAGCCAGGACTGCCCAGCACCACCACCAGACCTCCAGGCAGCTCCATCTTGTGCTTCAGAAAGCCAGCTCAGTGACTAAGGCAGAGTCCTCCGTTCCTCTAGCAATGCCAGTAGGCAGCTATAAATAGCTTCCTCACAGGCTGGAGGTTCAAAGGACCTTAGCAATTTGCCACTTCAATGGAAAATGCCCCTCAGATCCACTCTGGTGTCAATAATCCAAGCCCTCTCAAAAAGTGGAAAGGAAGGCTTGCACTGGCCCTACCACCCCAGACAGGTCCCATGGAAGGGGCTGCATGCAGAAGGCCCTGCAGTTTCTCAGCTGCTACCCTGCAAAGGAGACCCCCACCCCTTCCTTCCAACAGCTGAGTCACCCATTTCCCTCCCTCCCGGCTGTTTCAAGGGGGGGCTTGCGGTCAGCCCTTAGCTAATCAAATTCTTCCTCAGAATGGAGAGAAGGAAAAGGCAGGATTTGGCTCCCTCAGCCCAAAGGGGCACTGCCAGGCCAGGAGTATTTATCTTTGTGTCTTAGCAAAGATGTGCCAAGGTGCAGCTGGGGAAATGGGCTCTCTAGAACTATGGCTGCCTTGACTGAGGGAAGTGTTGGGAAGAGATAGGAACTATAAGACAGCTTTGCATTTAAACGTTTGCCTGGCTTCCACATGTGACAGAGAGCTCCATGTGGATGAGAGGAATAGATAGATCTGGGTGACCAGAATCGGGGCTAGCTGCCAAGGCTTCTCTCCCACTCAGCAACGCAGTCACAGGGGTGGTCATGGCCTCCCCCCAGGGCAAAACAAAAACAGCACCTGCCATGCATGAGGACCAAGGCCCCTTGATTGGAGGGGTCAAGGGGGAGAAGGCAAGGCAGGAGGGGAGGCAGGTGAGCAAGGTACACCTGCAGATGCAAGAGCTGCCCTCCAAAAGGAGCCAGCAGCAGAAAATGACAATCACTCTTCCGTCCAGAACAAAGGGAGCCTGGGAGAAGCAAGAACCCAAAAGGAAAAGGAAGGCTGCAGCACAACAGCAGCAGGAGCAGTGCAGAGGGAGATCCCTCTAGCTGTGGTCAAAAAGTGGACATTTCAAGAACAAAGGCTGGGCTAACCACTGGAGAGCCAGTGTGGTGTCGTGGCTCAAGGGTCAGTCTAGGATATGGAGGAGATCAGGGTTCAAATCCCCAGAAGGCCCTATGAAGTTCAATGGGTGACCATGGTTCAGTCACAGCCTCAGTCAAATCCATCTGATGGGCATGTTGTGGGGATTTAATGAGCCAAGGGGGCAGCTATCACCTCTTCAGAAAAATGGTTTGTTGGAGGCGGGGCTGGGGGGGCTCCTGCCACAACATTGCCAACAAGGTTGCATAAGTTACCAGCCTGTTTATGGACAGCATGGAATTGCAAGAAGTTTACTCAGAAGGAAGTCTTGCTTTAGTCACTGGGGCCTTGGCAGATGGAGAAGAAGAAAGGAACAACTTAACCTCTTTCCACACCTTACCTGGTGGGAGGAAAGGGACGTGCAGAGAGGAGAGGGATGCTTAGTTTTTATTAATTTGTACATTGTGTTTATATCCCACCTTTTTCTCCAAGGAGCTCAAGGTGGCTAACCATTTTTCTGAAGTGGTGACAGCTGCCCCAACAGCCACCCTCTGGTGGCCTCCAGCCTCGTCCCCCTCCCTCCACCTGCTCTGCTGGCCCCTGCTGCTGCTCCTCTCCTCCTGACCCTTCAGCCTTGCTCTTTCTGGTTCTCCTTGACTCCCTCAGAATCCGCCAGGGCAGGGGGGGGGGGGCTGTGGCTTCTTCTAGTGCTGCTGGACTGCAGTTCCCCTGCAACACAGAGGGCACCCTCTCTCTTTCACCACCCAGGAGGCCAACTGAACCTGCCGCCAGTCCCTTCAGCTTCCAGGCCGCACCAGTCTAATCCTGTACGCAGCCTCAGAAGTAAGTGCGCAATCAAAAAAGACAAAGGGTTTGCAGTAGTTCATTAATCAAGCCAATCAATTAAAACCATTTTTTTAATCCACTAGGCAGCAAAACTGTCCCTGCTGGTGGCTAGCAGCCTCTGCTAGGATGGTGCCCCAAGAATCATTTCCAAACCAAGAAATGTTGTGCTTTAATTCAGAACTAGTGCTTTAACTCATATGCAGAGCAGATTAAGTTGATTGGTTTAAAGAATGTGTGCACTTAATCAGCCATGGCTTGAAGAGATGCTTTCATCAGAGTACACCAAAAGCAGGTGTGGAGTCTCTGGGGAAAGGGAAATGTCTGAGGCCAAGTCAAGAGGCAGACCCCTCCAGAACCCCACCCAGAGGAAGGGGCTCGCATTCCAAAGACACAGAAGCCTCCCGGGAGTTAACAGTGTGCTCCCAAGTCCACGGATATAAGAGGAGCCTGCTCACACAACCCAAGGGCAGGGAAGGAGACATCAAGCAGAAGGTTGCAGAATACTAATGCAACAAATACATAACAACTCCCTCCCTATTACCCGGAATCACATGCTTTCTACTTCGCATGCACGGGGGCCAGCTTAGCAGGGACTGGCTGTTCCAAATAGCACCCAGTATTGACAGCCTCCTCCAAAGCAGGAGGGCCAGGCACAGCCAGTACATGCCAAGTGTCTTCTCTTCTTGCATTCTTTCCTGCTCCTGCACAGATACTGGTGGCAGCCATGGAACAGCCCACCCCCGTTTTGCAAGGGCCCCTCTTTCAACTACACATGTGCTTTCTTCTACACCTTTCTTTCCAAAGTGGATCAGAGTCCTGCTTCTTTTAGTCCTCAGACTGTCAGTGCAACATCTAGGTGAGGCAACCCACACAGAAGGCAGCTGCCCCTCCAGCCCTCACCACCCTTTTGCTCAGCAGGGGCCCAACCAGTGTGCCTAGGGCAGTGCCCCCAGAGCACTGGCACTGCTCACAGAATTTCTCCTGGGTGCACCTTAGTGGCATACAAAAAGGGGAGGATGGTCATAGAGCTCTGGGTTCTTCAAGGAGGTGGCATCATGACATAGCAAGAGGGTCTCCCTAGCCTTCTCTGATTAGGATGGCTTCACACACACAGCTTAATTGGTGTAGGGTGTAAGGGGAGGGGAATACAGGCACCATATCACATATTTGTGAGTACACATCTTAGGAATCAACTTCAGCACATGGCTTCAAATGGAGTTGTACACGACCTTCACCCACAGCTGTCCAACTTGTTCTTTCCCCCCACAACTTAGACAAAAAATGGGTCACGTGTGAAAGCTCCCAGAAGAAAGGAGGAGGTGGGCAGCTAAGGAAAGCAGAAGCCTGTTGCACCCCCCCCCCCAGAGAGAAAGTGATGTGAGCAAGTGCTGCATTCCTACCCAGGACCAGGGATCTTGAACTCTGTGGCTTTTGGAGGGTCACCTGCCTGTCAGGACATGCTTGATCTGTCCTCAGTAGCTGCCCTTCTCTGTCTTGCAGCAGAGAAAGTGTCAGTAGGAAAGGGAATGCCCTGACCACCCCTGTCCTTCCCCTCCTTGGCTCAGGATAAGGGGCATCTCTCAGCACAACACCCATCAATCTGGGCCAGGGGTCTGTCTTTTTAGGAGACATCTGACACATATCCAAGACTCTGCAACTGGCAGCCAAGACTGCTGCTGCGGCTGCTGCAGGGCTCATTTCTTCTGGGAGTCAACTTACAATGATCAAATTCCAAATTGTATCATCAGAGCAGTAATGAAACTCTACTATAAAGGATGCTTCAGCTTCCCAGGCAGCGCAACCCAATGCTGGCTAAACTGGGAGCCAAGGATCTGTTTACTAGAAGTGTGCCCACTCATAAGTCACCAGCAGCCAGTTAGGAGGAGAGCAAATATTTCCTTAGCATCACAAACCCTTGACTCAGGTTCAGGCACTCTGATTTGGATTAGGACCGAAAGCAGCTCTCAGAAGCCTCGACAAGACCACTTGCAGAGTCCTGAAAGGCATCTTCAATGCCCTTAGGGAACAGAGAGAGTTGTGGGGATAGAGAGAGAGAAAGAAGGGGGAGTCACCCACAAAGCTCTCAGTAAGGCATCTGCAGTATCCAAGGACAGTCCCCAACGCCTGCATCTGCCACTGTTGCATGACCAGGTCCCACTGTACCATCAGGGGAACAAGAATGGAACAAGTGGGTGATCTGGAGTGGTGGCCGCTGAACCACCCAAGACCACAGCACAGCACACCTATGGTGGGAAGAGCGTTGTCTGCCTCTTTGCCACCTTTTCTGCAAAGGCAAGGCAAGGGAATTTCCATGTCCTTGAGTTGTCCACAGGCTATTCGTGTTGTGCCTGATTTCCATACACAGCTGTGGCTTAATGTTCTGCTATAACATTCCACACGCTAACCTAATACCGCCCCCACCCATCCAGCCCCAATGCCTTTTCTTGGTCCCTGGTCCTCCTGCCCACTCCCTCCACAACCAGACACTCTGGCCTCACTCTCCATGCAATTCTCAGTAGCCTCAGTGCAACTCCCAGTTACACGCATTTCGAAGTGCTCTCTGCTCAGAAACAGCTTGGCTGTTCCAGAAGTGGCATTTGGCTTCAAATGTCAGGGAAAGCAGGAAATTCATAGAATCATAGAGTTGGAAGAGACCACAAGGGCCATCGAGTCCAACCCCCTGCCAAGCAGGAAACACCATCAGAGCACTCCTGACATATGGTTGTCAAGCCTCTGCTTAAAGACCTCCAAAGTAGGAGACTCCACCACACTCCTTGGCAGCAAATTCCACTGTCGAACAGCTCTCACTGTCAGGAAGTTCTTCCTAATGTTTAGGTGGAATCTTCTTTCTTGTAGTTTGGATCCATTGCTCCGTGGTTATGTGTGATATGCTCTGTTTTTAACTGCAGTGTTTATTCTTGGCTGCCCATACCATGGTTATTCCACAAGAACTCAAAATGAGCCTGCCACAATAGCCCTCCTTCCCCGCCCCTGTTACTGATACAACTTGCTCACACATTATGGAGAATCCAGGCAACATTCCTGCCAAGCCAAGCTGTCCTGAGTTTTCCTCATCATTGCCCTTCTTCCTACTTGTCAGTGCTGTTTTAGAGCACATCAAGGCTGCTGAATTACAAGGTGAATTATGAACCCATTACAGGTGAGTTTAGCACAACTGTCTTACCTGGTGTGGAGGACTAATCTGGACAGGATTGCTAATGCAAAAGCTCACTTTTCTATCTCCCGTGCTTCACCTCTGGGGAAGGTCCACTCTCTTTCACTGCTACCTTCTAATTTCTTAGAATTACAATTATTTTCCACTTCACCAGTAGAACACACTTGTGCCCTTATAGAATGACCTTCTCTACTTCCCTGAGCATCAAGATCAGCCTCCAAGGCCTTTCCCAAGTCTCTCTCAGATCAGAAGCAGGGCAGACAGGAACTAGAGAAGGGGCCCAACAATCTTTGGGCTCTGTCCCCTGTGAAGCTCCTCTCATGCTACACCACCTGGTGGTCAAGATCTTTTGATTTGCCCAGGACTTTTAGATCTATCAGCCTGAAAGAGTTTCAGTGTATTTTTTGTAAATTAGTCAAACATGGGTTGCTCTGAGAACCTGCTGACTGAAGAGTGGAAAAGACTGTAAATAAAATAAAGTAAAAGGGGAAATTGCCCCTCCTGGAGCTGGAGCAGCAGCAGCAGCAGCTGGCTGAGGAAAGGGAGATCACCTTCTGCAGGTAAGGAGGGCTATGTACCACCACCACCCCAGCCCAGCATCAGGACTGCCAATACCTCCATGAGAGCCTGGCTGCTGGACCAGGCTAAACATTCACATGGTCCAACTTCCTGCTCTCCAGTGGCCAAACAAATACCTCTGAGAATCCTACAAACAGAGCCTGATCACAACAGCACCCTCTTCCAGCAACAAGTATTGAGAGCCACACCGCCTCTGATATGCTGGAGATAGGATACAGCCATCATGGCTAGTAAAACACTGATAAACAAATTCATGGAAGATAAAGCTAATTCTCTCTAAGTAGGTGCCGGTGCCACATTTTGCAGAAGAAAATCCCACAGTGCCTGGACTTAATGAAGGCGAAGAAGCTAGCTCTGAATCCTGCAATATGGAGGTGCTGCAGGTTCCAGAGTCTAGATGATGGGTCAATTGCCTGCTTTGTTTGGAGTCATACACCCCCTGAAAGAGGAGATCCACAGTCTGTGCATACCCCTGGATCCATGTCCATCATTAGAGACACAGGTGACCTCACTCAGTGGCTAGGACCAGCTTCAGGTGGCAAGATGGATAGGGTCATTTCTAGACTGGGAAAACCTAATTAAACACAGTTGTCTATGCACTGGTGACCTGCAGGTTGGATTACTGCAATGCACTCTGTGGTCTAGTGCAAAATGCAGCTGGTCAACTGAAAGAATTGTGCTGGCTGCCAAATAGCTGCTGGGCTAAGTTGAAGGTGCTAGAGTACTGGTGGGGAAAGTCCTACAATACAGTGAAAGATGGTCTCATGCCAAGGAATTCCTGCAGAGACCATCTCCTCAGAAGCTCCCTTCTGCTGTACATCATCACGGGGCCCCTAGTGTGGTGGCACCCATGCTTTGGAATTCCCTCCCATTACAAATCAGGCAGACACCATCTCCATCGCCTGATTGGTGCCTGTTGAAACCTTCCAAGTGGAGATTTCTATCCCACCTGCTATTGGCATTGAAATGGTTCTAACTGTTTTTTATATATCTAACTGTTTTTATACACACACACACACACACACACACACACACACATATATATGCAATTGTTTTATTGTGTGTGAAATCACTTTGTGGTGCTACACAGGAAGCAGTGTTAGAAACTGAGATAGGAAAGCTAAGAGCTAAATGCACCTTAAACTAGGTTATGGGTGCAACAATGGAATGGCTTTTTATAACAAGAATTCAAAGTTGAAAATGAATGAATTGCAGCTAAAATATTACGTTCATTTTTCACATGGTCATAGAATCATAGAATCATAGAGTTGGAAGAGACCACAAGAGCCCAATTACCTTCTAAATCCGGCCCACAGACAGTCCGGGAATCAGCGTGTTTTTACATGAGTAGAATGTGTCCTTTTATTTAAAATGCATCTCTGGGTTATTTGTGTGGCATAGGAATTTGTTCATTTCTGCCCACCCAAAATATAGTCCGGCCCCCCACAAGGTTTGAGGGACAGTGGACCGGCCCCCTGCTGCAAAAGTATGGTGACCCCTGGTCTAGTCTTTCCCCTGCCCGCCCCCCTAATATTCTAAAGAGGGTTTCTTCTCCAGTCTTCAGAGAGTAGCTGGAAGTGGAGAAGCAGAAAAAGGTCCTCATTTCCTTCCACTTTGCAGTTTTAATCTGAAATCTTAGGTGCAGTACTGCTCCCAGAGCTCAGAAACTACTTGCGCTAATGAAATTCCCTGTCGCAAAATGCACCTAGAACAAAGGGAGTTTTGAACACTAGACGCCTGCTTCTTGGGAGAAAAGCAATGACAAACCTAGACAGCATCTTCAAAAGCAGAGATATCACCTTGCCAACAAAGGTCCGTATACTTAAAGCCATGGTTTTCCCAGTAGTGATGTATGGAAGTGAGAGCTGGACCATAAAGAAGGCTGATCGCCAAAGAATTGATGCTTTTGAATTATGGTGCTGGAGGAGACTCTTGAGAGTCCCATGGACTGCAAGAAGATCAAACCTATCCATTCTTCAGGAAATCAGCCCTGGCTGTCACTGGAAGGACAGATCCTGAAGCTGAGGCTCCAATACTTTGGCCACCTCATGAGAAGAGAAGACTCCCTGGAAAAGACCCTGATGTTGGGAAAGATGAAGGGCGCAAGGAGAAGGGGACGACAGAGGACGAGATGGCTGGACAGTGTTCTCAAAGCTACCAGCATGAGTTTGACCAAACTGTGGGAGGCAGTGGAGGACAGGAGTGCCTGGCGTGCTCTGGTCCAGGGCGTCACGAAGAGTCGGACATGACTAAACAACAACAACAACAACAATCCTGTCTCTCCCCTTTACTTGCCTTTCTTTGTAGACTTGGCAATTAGTTTAGTTTGATTAAACTTCTTAGATACCTTTTCTAAAGAGAGACTCATATGGAGGGGGCATGTCTCTCCCCCTCCCCCTCCTTCAGCTGGGGCCGTTGCCAGCGCCATCTGCATTTCTCCTGTGGTGTTGCTAGGGCTGGCCCTCCCTGGGATTCCCCCAACGTTCAGGCATCCAAGTCCCCTCACACAAGCACCCTCAGCCCTCCTCCCACTCGCTCCGCCCCCCTGCCTTGCTTCGGGTTCACCCTGAGTCGTTCTGACTTGGGGAGTGGCCAGCAAAATGTTGGACCAGCTTCAAGCACTGAAGTTGGTACAACTCAGATCAGGCTAACCAGCCACATGGCGTTCACACAGGACTACAGTTCCACTTGCAGGCAGGGAGGGGAGGGGGCTGCAGCTCCCAAGAGGCCTCTTGCCTCATTTTATTCCTCCCCCCCTTCCCATTTTCCACAGTGCCCAAAATAAACAGCACGTCCACAAAGGATACAAGATGAAAGGAAGAACTTCAGTTTCAGTATAAAGAAGTGCAAGCTGGAGTGATCTGAAGCTGCCTATAAATATGCAAGATCAAAGCCGGTCCTGTTAAATTAAAAATGCTGTCACACAGATAGGAACTAGCCTCTAGGCACTGCCGGCTGCAACATGCGAGCCTCTGATCTGAGGCAGAGAGAGGATCAGCGCCCCAAGAAGCTGCATTCACCAAAAGGAAAAAAGGAAAGTGGAAAAAGAATTTCACCACCAGCAGATGAGTTTTAATAAGGATATTAAATAGCTTATACGCAAGTTATTAGAAACTTAACTCTTTCGAGGCAGCCTCAGGGCTTCGCAGAGGAGGAGGCACTAGCAATTTTCCAGGTTCCAGCAGGCCCCTTCCAAGTCAGAATGTGAAGCAGCCACAGCAGCCGTATGGCCTCTCAGCCACGTAGCTGAAGCGCTGCAGGACCCCTATCAAAGCAGGAAGCCCTGGCTGTCCTGGGAAGGGGCATCTGGAGACACAAGGGATGGGTGTCACTGCAAAGCAGAGACCGAGAATCTGTTCCACCACCAGACCTCAAGAGCCGCCACATAATATAATAATAATAATAATAATAATAATAATAATAATAATAATAATAATAATAATAATTTATTATTTATACCCCGCCCATCTGGCTGGGCCTCCCCAGCCACTCTGGGCGGCTTCCATAGAAACCAAAAATACACTAAAATATCACACGTTAAAAACTTCCCTGAACTTAAGATGTCTTCTGAATGTCAGGCAGTTGTTTATCGCTTTGACATCTGCTGGAAGGGCGTTCCACAGGGCGGGCGCCACTACCGAGAAGGCCCTCTGCCTGGTTCCCTGTAGCTTTGCTTCTCACAATGAGGGAACCGCCAGAAGGCCCTCGGTGCTGGACCTCAGTGTCCGGGCAGAACGATGGGGGTGGAGACACTCCTTCAGGTATACTGGACCGAGGGCGTTTAGTGCTTTAAATGTCAGCACCAACACTTTGAATTGTGCTCGGAAATGTACTGGAAGCCAATGTAGGTCTTTCAAGACAGGTGTTATATGGTCTCAGCGGCTGCTCCCAGTCACCAGTCTAGCTGCCGCATTCTGGATTAGTTGTAGTTTCCGAGTCACCTTCAAAGGTAGCCCCACGTAGAGCGTATTGCAGTAGTCCAAGCGGTAGATAACCAGAGCATGCACCACTCTGGCGAGACAGTCCGCAGGCAGATAGGGTCTCAGCCTACGTACCAGATGGAGCTGGTAAACAGCTGCCCTGGACACAGATTTGACCTGTGCCTCCATGGACAGCTGTGAGTCCAAAATGACACCCAGGCTGTGCACCTAGTCCTTCAGGGGCACAGTTACCCTATTCAGGACCAGGGAATCCTCCACACCTGCCCGCCTCCTGTCCCCCAAAAACAGTACTTCTGTCTTGTTAGGATTCAACCTCAATCTGTTAGCCACCATCCATCCTCCAACCGCCTCCAGACACTCACACAGGACCTTCACCGGCTTCACTGGTTCTGATTTAAAAGAGAGGTAGAGCTGGGTATCATCCGCATACTGATGAACACATGATCTCTCCCAGCGGCTGCATGTAAATGTTGAAAAGCATGGGGGAGAGGACAGAACCCTGAGGCACCCCACAAGTGAGAGCCCAGGGGTCTGAACACTCATCCCCCACCACCATTTTCTGAACACGGCCCAGGAGGAAGGAGTGGAACCACTGTATAAAAGTGTCCCCAGCTCCCAACCCCTCAAGACGGTCCAGAAGGATGAAAATGAAGAGAGAGTTCAGTTTGCAGGTGCCTATTCCTTTCAACCTGGATAAACCAAAAAGGCAAGCGCTGAGGTCAGACTGGTACCGTAAATGCAATTCAGGAGGCCAGGTGGTCAAACCAGCTTACCCTCTTCAACCATTTATCACACCCTCTTCTTCCCAAACTGCAGCTCTCCTCTTTTTGCCTGATGGTGGCGGAGGGACTGGATGAAAAAAGCAATGGGCCAGCTTTGGGAGTTTATAAGTCCAGTTCAATGAACCAAGAGGCTGGTAAAGAATCTCCCCCTTATGCTTTCTTCCTCTGCTGCCCTGGCTGTAAGGGCCACCCCTAGACCAAGCCATGACTGGTGCCAAGAGGAGCAGCTCGTAGATTTGCTGATCATCAGAAATGCAGCACCAACAGTGCCAACATCAAAGTATCACTTCCTTTTTCCAGTTAAAAGCGAGACAGAAAGACCTGGAGTGTACAGGCATCCTGGCATGCAAAGCCAAAGACATCCGCAGGTAGGCCACTCAACCAGGTAGGCCAGTCAGTTGGCTCCCTCTCTCCAAAACAAAGCATCAAGTCCAGCCAGCCCCAACGTCTGCTGCAGGACTAGAAACACAGGCAGCACTCTGCAGCTGAGCCCCTGTTTCCAGCACTGGCCTCTGAGTAAGGCATCACCTTGGACAAAGCCACCCTGTGGCAGAATGCCCAACTCTGCACCCAAGAGAGGATCTAGCTCTTCAGGAGCATCTTTTTCACCATGCTTATGTCAATACTGGTAGACCTCACTCACACTTAACTGCTCTTGTAAGCCAAACTTAAGCTGCAGGATTCCCAGCGGAACAGGAAAATTCCTGCTCAAGGGCTACTGAGCATAGAGGTGCTATGCCGGACTTTGCAGGACCAACCATCAGTGTGCAGAAAAACAGGGCACAGAGGTTTCCACATCAGAGGCTCCCCAGCTGTCATTCAACAGGCAACAATCCTCATATACTGCCATAGCAGCCTGTGATCAAGACTTGCAAATGGCAAACTAAGGCAGCATTGAAGGAGGTTGCACCAACATTTCTAAATAATTGCTTGAAAGCAGATTCCTAAAACAAAAGTATCAACCTGTGAGTTGCAAGAAGCTTAAAGGTTTCGCCGCCATGGTTTATCCTCCTCTTCAGATATGCACAACCCACATCTGAGGCACACCAATGACAAACCCTGGAAGTAATTGGTCTGACCCAAGAAGCACAGACATCCCCCCAGAGCAGCAATTCTGCACTCTGCCACTTGCACAGTCAACATGCTCTGTGCCAGGACTCCTAAGGTGCTTCACACACAGGCTGCAACTCAGGCTGAGCAGGTGAACTCCTGCCCCCCTCACAGATGGCCAAGGCTTCCCCGCCAAGAACCTAGCCTCAAAACTGGAAGAAGTGTACACCGTGGGGGAAGCAGACGCTCCATGCAGCCCAAAGAGCTGCCAAAACCAGGGGCCACACCCAGCCTCCTTGTCACTTGCACAGCCGTGCTGCCCAGCATCATTTCCTCGCCACTTGCCTGCCTGCCTGCCAGGAAGAGTCAAGGGTTTCCTTTGACACATACAGGAGGGGTGAGTAAGACACCTCAGGCAGGCAGCTGCACTCATCTCACTCAAGCTTCAGCAGCAAGAAGAGAAGATGAGATTTTGGGCCCACCTGGAAGACAACCCTCCTCCATTGCTTTTTATTGCACATTCATGATTATCTGTGCTATTGGGGCAGTCATATGCTGCCCCACTTTCAAAGCTGGCTGCACCTATAAAAGGTTCAAGGCAGCCACTCTGCTGCAAATGTTCTGGTTTATTTTTGTCCCACATTTCTTGTGCTATAGCCTATTCAGACCCCAATAATGTGGCAGGGACGCGGGTGGCCCTGTGGGTTAAACCAGAGCCTTGGACTTGCCGATCAGAAGGTCAGCGGTTCGAATCCCCACGACGGGGTGAGCTCCCGTTGCTTGGTCCCTGCTCCTGCCAACCTAGCAGTTCGAAAGCACACCAGTGCAAGTAGATAAATAGGTACCGCTCTGGTGGGAAGGTAAAGGGCATTTCCGTGCGCTGCTCTGGTTCGCCAGAAGCAGCTTAGTCCTGCTGGCCACATGACCCGGAAGCTGTACACCGGCTCCCTCGGCCAATAAAGTGAGATGAGCGCTGCAACCCCAGAGTCGGTCACGACTGGACCTAAATGTCAGGAGTCCCTTTACCTTTATTGTGCTCCTTCAACATAGCTGGCTAGAATTATTTAGACATGGACACTCAAACTAGAATGTAACTGAATGGGACTGACTTCAGAGTTCAGATGCACTGGATTGCACACTGAGTGGTTAAGAACAAGGCTTTGCATTAATGATGCCCATAGTTATGTACTGATCCGTTTTTACACTTCAATGAAGATCAGCTAATGCATCCTCACACAGCTGTATTGAACGTCAAGATCAGGAACTTTCCCCAATCTACACTCCCAACCCTCAGAAACTCTCAATCCTATCAAGGGGGTGTGGGGAAATGACAGATATAGCATCTGTTGTGCCCAAGCGGCCTGCAACAGAAGTAATAGCAGCAGCTTCTGTGAGTGGGACACTTAAACTGAGGAAAGGAAGAAAGAGTTAAGATGCAAATGAAAACCCACAGGGGAACCTAAATTCAAAAAAAGCTCATTTGTTAGGATTTGAAGCAGAGAGACAGGAGTTGTGTGTTTTTTCATCAACAGGGTGACCTTTGAGGTGGCTTTATAATTCTAAATACTGCTTCATGTTGTTCTGTGGAGGTTTTCATTACTGCAGAGCAGTACAGAGCAACTAAGAAAGCAGAATAAACCCACCACTAACATCAGTAACACATTGCAAGATACACCCACCATAAAACAGTGTCTGGAGGGGCCCTTAGTACAGGCACCCCCAAACTTGGCCCTCAATATGTTTTGACACTACAGCTAACAGGACCAGTGGTCAGGGATGATGGGAACTGTAGTTCCAAAACAGCTGGAGGGCTGAGTTTGGGGATGCCTGCCTTAGTACAACAAAAGCCAGTTTGGGACCCAACCCTGGGAGATGGATGCCTTTTCCTTGCCGGAAGAGCTACATGGCTGAACAAGGGCCTCCTATGTCTGAGGAAACTTCAGCGGAGGTCCAACATGCGTGACGCGTCTGAGCAGGTGCCCACAATTCCTTCAAGAGCTGCTAAGAGAGATGCGAGTTTCTCACAACACTTTCAGTCCTATGTAGCTGCTTGACAAGGCCCTTGGCAGCATTCGCTACAGCACCAGCAGCTTGCAGAGGACGGGATGAGACAGACTCCTTCTCTGCAGGCTGGCCAGATTCCGGGGGGCAGGTTCCCCCCTCTCCAAAACAGGGCCACTACTGGCTGGACTTCATTAACCGCAAAGTTAGAAACATGTAGGCTTTTGACACCTGAGCTGCTGTTGCGCTTTTGAGTAAAACAGCCTTCCCGAAGCTGGTGCCCTCTACATGTTTGGACTACAACCTCCAACAGAGGCTGATGGGAGCTAAAGTCCAAAACATCTGGCGGGCACTGGCTTGGGGAGGGCATCCTGGACAAAAAAATTCTTGCCGGGCACTTCGATTTGGGAGACAAAGCCTCTGTTTAGCAGGTTAGGACTAAAGCATGTTTAGAAACTAACGGCAGGAATGAGGCACTTTTCATTAAAACACGCAGGCGCTGCACGCTTATGGGATTCAGGCTGAGAGCCAAAGCCACCTTGCTTGGGGCGCCTCCGTCCACCCAGCAAAGCCCCTTCCTCTTCGCCCTGCTCCGAGGCGGGTTTGGGATGCCCCCCCCCCGCAACTTAGCAAGTACCCCCCGCCACCCGCAAGGCTCGCAGGCCAAGGCGACGGGGCGCAGCAGCCGACCGACCGCCAGGAACCTGCAGCGCCTGCCCAAGCCGTGCCGCCCCCTCCGCGGCGCCCGCCGCTTCTCCGTCGCAGGGCGACCAGGCGGGGCCGACGCCCCGGAGGGCTGGCCAAGGAGCCCCGCCGGCAGCCTCTGCGCCCTTCCCAAGTCCCGCGCCCGCCAGGACCAGGCACTCTGCAGATGCTCAGAGGCCCCTCTCCGCGCGGGAAGGCCACGGGAGGGCCGCCTCTCGCCCCGCGCGGCCTGCCCCGGAGCCCCCTTTCCGCGGCCGGCCGCGGGCTCACCTGCACGATCTCGCCCTCGGCGCTGAGCGTGGCCCCGGCGCGGGAGAAGCGGCCCTGCAGCCCCGTGGTGTAGGTGGTGTAGTCGCCGCCGGGGCTGGACTCGAAGAGCACCACCTCCACGAAGGCCGTCTCCTTGGCCAGCGCCGCCGCCGCCGCCGCCATCCTCGTCGCGGCCGCCGCCAGCAGCGCCAGCAGAAGCAGCAGCAGCCCCGGCGGGGAGAAGGGAGGCGCCGGCCCCGCGAGAAGCCTCATCGCGCCGCCTGGCCCACCGCGCCGACCTCGGGCAGCAGCAGCGCAGGAGGCGGCGGCGGAGGCGGCGCCCGGGGGAGGCCACGCATCGCTCCCGCTGCGGCTGGCCCCACCGCCCGCCCGCCCGCCCGCCTGCGCCGGCGGCTCCGACCCCAAAGCGCGGCGGCGGCGCCTGCTGCTCGTGGCCGGGCTCGGCTGGCCTCCCGTCCGGCGGCTCCTCGCCTCGCGTCTCTCGCTCGGCGGCGGCGGCGGCGGCTGCCTCCTCCTCCCTCCTTCCTTCCCTCTCCCTCCGCCTCGCTCTCCTCCTCCGCCCCGCCGAGCCGCTTCCCTTTCATCCGCTCCACGTGACGGGCACCGCGGGGTTATCTCCGCCTCCGGCCCGCCTCGCTGCTCGCCAGCGCAGCCCTCCCCGCCGCGGCCGCGGCCTGGCCGGCTGCTTCCGAGAGAGCGAGGCGGCTCCCCGGGGCTGCTGCTGCGGGGAAGGGTCTCGGGCGGGCGGGCCTCGAGCGCCCCTTGCTCGCCTGCCTTTTCCTGAAGCGTCGGGGAAGGCGGCCTCGCGGGGAGCCCGGGGACCGTCCCTGGGCGTAGCCAGGATATGTGGGGCGTTGGGAGGCAGCTGCCCCCCTTGACGCCCCTGGGAGCGTCCCCAGGTCCCCAGTGCTAAGCCCTGACCCCTCGCCTGGGGTGGCTGCTGGGCCCCTTGAGGAGGAGGCATCTCGGGTCAGAAGGCAGCATCCGCAGCGCTTCCAGCTTGGGAGAAGAGGTTCCTCCAGACTTCACCCCGGCCTAATCCCCCCATGGCGGGGGGGGGGCACCCAGGGGCTTCAGTGTGGCCCGGGTAGCCACTGCAGATCCCGCCCCTTTACCTGGCTGGTCCTCAGCCAAGGAAGTGGAGAGATGAGGGTGGGCAGGTGCCTAAGAAGGTGTACCTTCACGGCCTAGGACCCTCGTACCTACAGGACCGCCTCTCCTGGTTTGCCTCACGGAGAGCCTCAAGGTCCGTAAATAGCAACACCCTAGTGGTCCCGGGCCCTAAGGAAGTCAGATTAGCCTCAACCAGAGGCAGGGCCTTTTCAACACTGGCTCCGATCTGGTGGAACGCTCTGCCTCATGAGACCAGGGCCCTGCAGGATCTGATTTCTTTCCGCAGGGCCTGTAAGACAGAGTTGTTCCGCCTGGCCTTTGGCTTGGAGCCAGTTTGATTCCCTCCCTCTCTTTCTTTTTTCTTTTCCTTCCTCCTCCTGCAATGAGGCTACATTTTAATATTTTAATGTTTCAATATTTTAATGTTGTATTTTAATTTTGTTTTTAAGTTGTAATCATTCAACTTGCTTTTATTATTGCTTGTTAGCCACCCTGAGCCCAGCCATGGCTGGGAAGGGCAGGGAATTAATAATAATAATAATAATAGTAATTACCTGCGAGAAGAGGCCTCCACCTCTCCAGCCACCCGAGGGGAAATAGAAAGAGCCAGGCTGCCTGGCCTGTGGAGGGCTATGGCTTCCCCCAGGAGGGTCTCCATACAGCAACCTCCCTTGGGCACTTTCTCAGCCCAAAGCACCACAGAGTTCCCCCAAAAGGGGCCTAGACTGGCCGTTTTCCTTTCTTCCTCTGGGCTGGAAGGAACTTCCTGTTTTACGCGTCCGCCACGCACCTGGAGTCTCCCTGTTCCTAGCGCAGCTGACTGTTCCTGCTGTGGCTGCCTCACTCTTTCTTTTTATGTAGGTATGCTGCTTATATCTTCCCATGTAGCCTTTGAAAAGGCCCTTGAGGTACAAAATGGAAAAACTTAATATGAAGAACCATCAAGAAGGATAAGTTCAGCCGTTCTCTTAGGGCAGCAGAAGCCAAACTCACAGGCCTGTTTAAAATGCTGTTGTCCTTTGCTCTCCAAAGGCTGGTGGAGAGCACTATTTTAATCATGTTTGCTCATTTTTGGAAGGTGAGAAGGACCCCCAGCCTTGTTCTTCTGGAATGTGCCTGCCCCTTTTCCCCCACTGCGGTCCATCAAGGAAGGGGCTTTGGCCAGGAGGCCAGAAGATCTGCCAAATTCTCACTTGTTGCAAGCATTTTAATTGAAATGCCATTCAAGGTAACTCCTAGCCAAATGGCATGGGATTAAGAAGCAGGAAGTCCTACCCCACCTTTGTTCCTCCAAGGAGCTCAGTAGCAGGCGTGGTTATCGCTTTCCCTGTTTTTCCATGAAGTAAGTTAGATGGAGAGACGGACTGGCTCAAGGTCACCCAGTGAGCTTTACGTCTCAGAGTGGAGATTTGAACCCTTGTTCTGAAATGGCCCAACTTGGGTGTGCCATCCCTGGCCACAAATGGATGGGACTCCCACTGCAAATGCCACGGAATAGCTGGAAGCTGGCCCTTCACAACATGGGCGCAGTCAAGGGGGCAGCTGCCCCCCAAATCAATAAAAATCAAATACTTAACTGAGGTTCTGCACCCCCCAACAAAAATCCAGGCTACGCCCATGTTTCTCAAGGCATTTTCCGGCCCACTGTCTCAAGAAGACCCACTTGCAGGAGGATCCCTGACTTTGGGTGGGTCAGCTTGGGGTTCATAGGCAGGAGCCCCTGCCCCTCACAGATGCTCAGATGTTGACACATGGAGGGGCCTTTCTGGGTCCAGGGTGACATTCCCCCCTCAGTCTCTCCCCCTCCCCCTGAGCAAGGGGCTTGCCGTGTCTGTTTCCTTCTGTGGTTTCAGGCTCTTAAGACAGTCTCATGTGGACTAGTCGCATTCTGATTCCTATCTATAAACCACCCCAGCAGGTGGAGTGGGGGCTGTGGACCAGGCTTAGCTGTCATGAAGAAGCTGCCAAGTTTTGTTACATACATTTTAGCTGGCCTTTGAGCTGCTGCTTTGTTTTTCCCTTCTGACACCCACTTTCAAAAATTTTCTTCATAGTGAAAGCTAAATGGAGTTGCTTGGCCAGTGATATATTAAATGTAGTCTTTAAAATGGTCTTCAGATTAGATAAATAGGTTCCTGTGGTGTTGCGGTGGGTGAGCTGCATGCGCTGAGTTGTATTTAGAGCAGGCATAGGCAAACAGCCCTCCGGATGTTTTGGGACTACAACTCCCATCATCCCTAGCTAACAGGACCAGTGGTCAGGGATGATGGGAACTGTAGTCTCAAAACATCTGGAGGGCTGAGTTTGCCTATGCCTGATTTAGAGGCATGGAAAGGGTCTGAGAGGAAGATGAAGGTGGGAGAGGACAGAGCCAAGGCAGTGGGAGTGGGGCTAAATAGGGTAGTTTTCAGTTTTGAAATAAAGAAGTTTCTCTGGTTGTTTGTAATTCCCACTATGGTACACACATCTATATAGGTCTGAGGAAGGGTTGGCAACTTGTGGGTGATGCAAGTAGTCCCACAGCCCTGGAAGGGAACTTGATGGGTCAAGGTTGGAATCTGGGTGGTGGATTTTATATGAAACATTATTTAAGGTAAAGCCTTTTCAATTAAAATAAGTCTTAGTACAGTGGTGCCCTGCAAGACGAATGCCTCCCAAGACGAAAAACTCGCTAGACGAAAGGGTTTTGCGGTTTTTGAGCTGCTTCGCAAGACGAATTTCCCTATGGGCTTGCTTTGCAAGACGAAAACGTCTTGCGTTTTTTGCAAGTTTGTTTCCTTTTTCTTAACACCGTTAATACAGTTGCGACTTGACTTCGAGGAGCAACTCATAGCCTTTTCTGAGGTTTTTGATGATTTTTGAAGCTTTTCCAAAACTTTCCCGACACCGTGCTTCGCAAGACGAAAAATTCGCTAGACGAAAAAACTCGCGGAACGAATTAATTTCGTCTTGCGAGGCACCACTGTAACATCCAATATATTTAGTGGGTCCTCATGATGTAAGGCCCTAGGTCAGTGGTTCTCAAAGGGTGTGGGGCAGCACACTGGTGTGGCAGAAGAGGATGACAAGTGTGGGAAGATTCAAGGACCATCAGAAACATTTCAGTGTAGTATAGTATTTTATTGCAGAATATGGATAGATATATTTTCAAAATGAGAGTAAGAGCATCAAGTGATACTGAGGACAACCGTAGTTGTGTTTTCCAATCTATTTCTTATCAATAAGCAACTTGGCGTTTTGCGAGCAAATTTTTATTCTGAAAGAGTGGTTCAGATGAAAAAGGTTGAGAACCACTCAGTGAGGGAACTGCCATCAGCTCAGAGGCAAGAGACAGGGAGAGTTGTGTTACTGGGAGCCTCTGAAAATCTTGCAAAGCAGTTCCTCTTCCGGAGAAGAGGAAAGCCCCACCTCCAGTAGAGAAGAGGTGCAGGGACCAGAGGATGCTAGAAAGAGCCTTAACACCACGCCTGAGCAAGCCGGAGAGGAGAGAAGCACACTCCTGCCATTGCCCGTCATGTGCAGCAGTTTGAGGCGCAAGGAGGGGCGGAAAAGGCTGGGGTGATGAAATTTTTATGTTGGGGGAGGTACAAGAACAGACCACTCCTGGATTCTGCTAGCAACTGAGCCAGACATGAACTTATGACGCTCTTCACTGTAAATAGTTTGCACCAAAAATAAAGCCTGTAAAAGACAGGTCGGAGTCCTGCCTGGCTACTCTTGAGCAACCACAACAGCATCTGACACACTGCCTTAGGTTATGCCATACTTGGCTTGCCCCTAAATCCACCCCTGGACTTGTTCCTCTCCGTCCTATGGAACCCAAGTGAGCAGAAAAAGGAGAGGTCATTGCTCTGGAGCCTATCAAACTCTCCGATAGGAAGTGTGGGAAAGGGGTCCCCATTAACCACCTACCAGCAACAAAGAAATTGTCAAAGCACCATACAAATCCATTTTAGCAACAACAGAGAACAGGCCATTAGAATTGTGCAGGGTAGGCACTTAAGACACCTAGCCTATATAAAACCGAACTGATCTCCCATGTGTTGGAGATGGTGTCCCACTAGGGACATAATGGCACACTACATGGACTATAATATGATCTTGATGGGAGACATGAATGGAGTGGTATCTACAAATATGGACAAAGCACAGAGACAGGTAGTCACTAAAGATGGCAGACTACCAAAAAACTTTTTTGACATGACTGAAAATATGGATTTAGTTGACATTTGGAGAATGAAGAACCCTCTGGGAAGAGAGGGAACTTTCTTCTCTGAGGCTAAAATGACATGGACAAGAATTGACCAAATCTGGGTAACCAGGGGATTGGTTCCGAAGATCAGCAAAGTGGAGATTTGCCCTAAAATTTGTTCTGACCATAATGCTGTGAAGATGGAAATGAAATTGACGCCAATTGGTTCCTTTAAATGGAGGAAGAACGATACTTTGTTTAGAAATGAAGAGGTGACCAAGAAGGCCCAAAAAACTCTAAGAGACTATTTTGAGATAAACATGAATACTACAGTGGAAAAAAGAGTAATTTGGGACGCAAGTAAGGCGGTTATGAGAGGATTCCTAATACAACAGAATGCAATTAAGAAGAGAACTCAGAATGAAAAAAAGAATAAAATCTTGGGGAAAATAAAGAAAGGAGAGAAGAAACTGAGAGCAAAACCAAAGTCACAGGTGTCGAGTTGCAGCTCGGCATCCAAAGAAAAATCAGTCTCACACCATGATAGGTTCCGAAATATGGCTGCTCGTAGGGCTAATGCAGCACAGCTTTTATTGTGTGAAATCAGAAAGATACAAAATACAAGCAAGCAATTTGTTCTCAGCCAGCAGATAAGGACCTTCGTACTAGACCGTTCGAGCATCAGGCCATGCTACGTTAGCCAATCATATAGGACAGCACGAGCTGTTCACGCGCTGTTCATGCTCCAAGGATGCTTCTAGCTATGAAATCACCTTGCAACAATAAGAACTTTGCTCATGCTCTCATGTACAAGCAATCATTTTCCCACACACAGGAGATCCTGAAAGAGATAAAGTTATACCAAGTACAAGAAGTAGAATGGAAGATTAAACAGATGACGCAAAAGACATTTGAATCGGCAAATAAGTGTGGAAAATTGTTGGCCTGGCAAATGAAAAAGACAAAAACTCAATACTATTACGAATCTGGAAGTGGAAGGAAAGAATATACAGAACCCAGTGGAGATCAGGAAGTGTTTTCAGAGGTACTTTAAACAACTTTATACACAGGAGAAGCAGAAAGAAATAGATATTGATCGATTTTTGAAAATAAATGGACTACATAAAATCTCTCAGGAAAAACAGCTAATGTTGAACCACAAAATAACGGATCAGGAGGTGGAAGGGGCCATTCAGAACATGCAATTAGGTAAATCTCCTGGACCAGATGGTTTGACCTCAAGATATTACAGATCTTTGAAAGAATGGTTAATACAACCATTGAAGGAAGTCTGTAATGAAATATTGGAAGGGAGAAAGGCACCAGAGTCGTGAAAGGAAGCTTACATTACACTTATACCGAAAACAGAGACTGAAAAGACACAGCTCAAGAACTACCGCCCCATATCGTCGCTTAATGTGGATTACAAATTTTTTGCAGATATTTTGGCTAAAAGATTAAAAAAGGTGTTAGTAGAAGAAATTCATAAAGACCAAGCGGGCTTTCTCCCGGGCAGACATTTGTCTGACAATATAAGGAATATAATTAATATTCTAGAAAAACTACAAGTGAATATCAATACTAAGGCAGTTTTGATATTTGTGGATGCAGAGAAAGCCTTTGACAACATCTCTTGGAGTTTTATGAAAAAGAATCTACAGATGGGGGTAGGTCAAGGTTTCGAAAATGGTATAGGTGCAATTTATTCAGAACAAAAGGCAAAATTAATTGTGAACAATGTAGTGACAGAAGAGTTTAAGATTAAGAAAGAGACACGACAACACCTTGAGGTGTTGTTAAATATGAATAGAAAGGACCAAGAGGTTAAAGGTATACAAGTGGGAGCTAAACAGTACAAACTGAAAGCATTTGCTGATGACTTAGTATTGACTTTACAGGAGCCAGAATCTAGTACTGAAAGGGTATTGGAACTGATCCAAGAATTCGGACAGGTAGCAGGTTTTAAGTTGAACAAGATGAAAACTAAGGTCTTAGAGAAAAGCTTAACTGTGAATGAGAGAGAGACATTTCAGGAGGAGACAGGACTAACATTGGTTAAGAAAGTGAAATACTTAGGGGTTAACATGACTGCCAAAAATGTGAATTTATTTAAGGATAATAATGAAAAATGTTGGATTGAAGTGAAAAAAGATTTAGAAATATGGACAAATTTGAAGTTATCATTGTTAGGTCGAATTGCTGTGATAAAAATGAATGTATTGCCAAGGATGTTGTTTTTATTTCAAACATTGCAAATTTTGGATAAGATAGATTGTTTCAAGAAGTGGCAGAAAGATATTTCCAGATTTGTTTGGCAGGGCAAGAAGCCTCGAATAAAATTTAAGATATTAACGGATGCTAAAGAAAGAGGTGGATTTGCCCTGCCAGACCTTAAACTTTATTATGAATCAGCTGCTTTTTGCTGGCTGAGAGAATGGCTGCTTCTTGAAAACACTGACGTGTTGGATCTAGAAGGTTTCAATAATGCATTTGGCTGGCATGCTTATTTGTGGTACGATAAATTAAAAGCACATAAAGCATTTAAAAATCATATTGTTAGAAAAGCATTGTTTAATGTGTGGATAAGATATAAGGATTTGTTAGAAAAGAAAACCCCAAGATGGTTGTCACCAATGGAAGCGAAGGCACAGCAAATGGCCGAAATATTGGGAAATTTTGGAACAATGGAGACAGAATAAAATTGCAGAGCTTTGAAAAATTGAAAAACAAAGTGTGAGATTGGCTCCATTATTACCAAATAAGGGAGGCATACAATTTGGACAAAAAAGTTGGTTTCCAGGTGGAAAAATCAAAATTGGAAACAGAATTGTTAGATCCAAAAATCAAGAATTTGTCAAGAATGTATAACTTGCTGTTGAAATGGAATACTCAGGATGAAATGGTGAAATCAGCTATGATTAAATGGGCACAAGATGTTGGACATAACATAATGATGGCTGACTGGGAACAGTTGTGGACCACAGGTATGAAATTCACGGCATGTAATGCCCTAAGAGAAAACTTAATGAAAATGATTTATAGGTGGTACATGACACCAGTCAAGCTTGCAAAAATCTACCATTTGCCCGATAATAAATGTTGGAAATGTAATGAGACTGAAGGTACATTCTTTCACCTTTGGTGGACATGCCGAAGGATTAAGACATTCTGGGAGATGATTTATAACGAAATGAAAAAGGTATTCAAATATACCTTCCTGAAGAAACCAGAGGCCTTTCTCCTGGGCATGTTCAGCCAATTGGTGCCAAAGAAGGATAGAACTTTTTTTATGTATGCCACAACAGCAGCAAGAATACTCATCGCAAAGTATTGGAAGACGCAAGATTTACGGGATAAATGGCAGATGGACTATATGGAACTGGCGGAAATGACTGGCAGAATCTGAGACCAGGGAGAAGAGTCGGTGGAAGAAGACTGGAAAAAGTTTAAAGACTATTTACAGAAATACTGTAAAATTAATGAATGTTAGAAGAATGTTGGAATGAAGTTATATGGCTTTAGTAGAAATGTTATAAGGAATTAAGTATAAATAGACTAATAGAATATTAAAGGAAAAAATAAGTTTAGAATGTTAAGATAATTATAGGATAGAAAACAGGAAGATGGAAAGGAATTGCTGAAACAGTTAACAGAAGTGGAATACAAAAAGGGAGGTGTGAGGAGGTCGTTGAAATAAGTGAATGAAAGATAAGATATTGAAATTATTTGATGTGTTTAAAATTGCTTTTGTTTTGTTTTGTTAGTTTAATGTGTTAGTGTTTTGTGTTAGTGTTATGTAGTGTTTTTGCATTGTATTGTACATTCTCTTTTTTGTTGTTTTTTGTAGTGTTTGAATTGTTGGAAAAGCAATAAATATTATTTATTAAAAAAAAACAAAACCATAATGGCACATGTGGTGAGAATATCCAAAAATAGAAACATTCTGGAAAAATGTATTTACAAAAATATATTTTATTACAAGGCAGATAGTCTCCGTGACCACAGGACTGGTGCTACTAATATACTCATGTTATGTTGCAATTAGAAACAAATAACTCGAAGTCCCGGCAGACTGGAGGAGGGCAAATGTTGTCCCTATTTTCAAAAAGGAGAAAAGAGAGGACCCAAATAATTACTGCCTAGTCAGTCTGACATCAATACCAGGGAAGATTCTGGAGCAGATCATTAAGCAAACAGTCTGTGAGCACCTAGAAAGGAACGCTGTGATCACCAATAGTCAGCATGGATTTCTGAAAAATAAGTCATGTCAGACTAACCTGATCTCATTTTTTGACAGAATTACAAGCCTGGTAGATGAAGGGAACGCAGTGGATGTAGCCTACCTTGATTTCAGCAAGGCATTTGACAAGGTGCCCCATGATATTCTTGTAAAGAAGCTGGTAAAATGCGGTCTTGACTATGCTACCACTCAGTGGATTTGTAACTGGCTGACTGACCGAACCCAAAGGGTGCTCATCAATGGTTCCTCTTCATCCTGGAGAAGAGTGACTAGTGGGGTGCCACAGGGTTCTGTCTTGGGCCCGGTCTTATTCAACATCTTTATCAACGACTTGGATGATGGACTCAAGGGCATCCTGATCAAATTTGCAGATGACACCAAACTGGGAGGGGTGGCTAACACCCCAGAGGACAGGATCACACTTCAAAACGACCTTGACAGATTAGAGAACTGGGCAAAAACAAACAAGATGAATTTTAACAGGGAGAAATGTAAAGTATTGCACTTGGGCAAAACATATGGTTGCACAAATGAGAGGCACAAATACAAGATGGGTGACACCTGGCTTGAGAGCAGTACATGTGAAAAGGATCTAGGAGTCTTGGTTGACCACAAACTTGACATGAGCCAACAGTGTGACACGGCAGCAAAAAAAGGCAATGCAATTCTGGGCTGCCAATGCAATTCTGGGCACTTTTTGTTTCAAAAAGTGTTAGTGCCAATGTAGCCTATGTTTTTACCTCTCAGAGTGAATGGGAGTGTTGCTTCTGGCGTACCTGGAGCCAGCTGAAGGACACCATAGTGATTTTGTCTTAAATCTGTGCAGCAGTTAAGGGTTAAGTTGTTTCTAAATAAACCTTGTTCTAGGTATTTTGTATCAATATCAATTATAATTTATAGGAATTTATAGGAAGTGGGGGAGGGATGAAAGGGAAAAAAATAAAAAATGTACTTCATGCATGCCAGTACTTTGGTTACTGTTCTACCATCTGCCTCAATATTTGTGTAATCAATAATGTGACACCAGATTGCATTAAAATTGTCATTTTTCTTTTGGCTTCTTACTAGTTTTAATGTTTTTGTGTTAGTTTTTCCAATAATGCTGTTTAGCAAATTGCATTATATCATTGGTCCATAGTTAATAATAGTTGTTCTTGCAGTAACTGATAGATGTGTTATGAGTTCATAGAATCATAGAATCATAGAGTTGGAATAGACCACAAGGGCCATCGAGTCCAACCCCCTGCCAAGCAGGAAACACCATCAGAGCACTCCTGACATATGGTTGTCAAGCCTCTGCTTAAAGACCTCCAAAGTAGGAGACTCCACCACACTCCTTGGCAGCAAATTCCACTGTCAAACAGCTCTTACTGTCAGGACGTTCTTCCTAATGTTTAGGTGGAATCTTCTTTCTTGTAGTTTGGATCCATTGCTCCGTGTCCGCTTCTCTAGAGCAGCAGAAAACAACCTTTCTCCCTCCTCTATGTGACATCCTTTTATATATTTGAACATGGCTATCATATCACCCCTTAACCTCCTCTTCTCCAGGCTAAACATGCCCAGCTCCCTTAGCCGTTCCTCATAAGGCATCGTTTCCAGGCCTTTGACCATTTTGGTTGCCCTCCTCTGGACACGTTCCAGTTTGTCAGTGTCCTTCTTGAACTGTGGTGCCCAGAACTGAACTGAACTGAGTACTCCAGGTGAGGTCTGACCAGAGCAGAATACAGTGGCACTATTACTCCCTTGATCTAGATGCTATACTCCTATTGATGCAGCCCAGAATTGCATTGGCTTTTTTAGCTGCCGCGTCACACTGCTGGCTCATGTCAAGTTTGTGGTCAACCAAGACTCCTAGATCCTTTTCACATGTACTGTCTCCAATCTAAGCAATACATTATTTCATATCTGTAATAACTAATAATTTTGGTACACTGACACAGTTTTGTTAATATATTCAGAAACGTTTATCTGCGTGTTGTTTTTTGTTTTTATGTGATTGTTGTATGCCATATGCTCTGTGTTAACAAAGCTATATCTCAATGCAACCATGTTAAACAATTTAAAGATGCAAACAAATAAAAACCACATTACAAACAAGAAACAAATAAATTGGCAAAGTCCAATCCTATATTGATGGAGTGGATCCTGAAACAGAAAGACACATGAGATTGCCAACTTTGTGGCTTCAGCTGAGTCATGTTAAGAGCAATGTCACCTGTGGCACAGCAGTCTGTCATGGAGCTTTCAAGGCTACAGGAGCCCGACGGAGACAAGTAGGTTGGCTGAGACAACTAGCTTTGCAACCCCAAAGAGGAAGAGCCAATAGCAACTGGGTCCTTGCTTTAAATAAAAAGCAAAGTTTACTTATTGCAGAGGTTGGACTAGATGACCCTCAAGGTCCCTTCCAACTCTACAATTCTATGAAACAGAATCAAGAAATTGAAAGCTACTTCAGCTACATGGTTATTTTGGTTATTTTGCTTAGGGTATGGGAAGACACGTAGCATCTGTTTATTACCTGAAAGGCTTTTTTTTAATTGAGTGGACATCGAGTCGAATGCCTTCCCATTTATCCTGATCAATACTGGTAGCAACATCTTGTTCCCATAGCTACTTCAGGCTATCAGTAGAACCTTTAGTACTTTTCCTTAGTACTGCATGTTTCCATGTATATGACCCCCCCCCATGCATATGATGACCCCTATTTTTTTGGAATCAAAAATTAAGAAAACAATATTTTAGAGTCGCCAGAACCCTAAAATTGAAATGAAAATCCAGACAATTGGATTCGTCTTATACACGGAAAAATTTGGAAATTCATATATGTCAGATGTTAGAACTTTGTTTCAAATAAACCTTGTACGTGTTTTGAGTCCCACTTTGCCCTATGAATTTAATTGTTGTAATGGACCCTCACAGTAAAATATGTGGTGATACAGGAACAGAATGAGTGGTGATGTTGGTGGGACTAATTTTATCAACAATTCCTTCCAAATTTTAAAATTTCTATTAAAAATAGGTTGTCTAGTGTGTTCAATTTTTTCCATTGCATGAATTAGGAGTGCAATGCTTTTGATTTTTATTTGTTCCCAATTTTCAGGATATTCCACACTCAACCAGATTTTAGGATATTCATCTTCAATAAGTGCAAAAAGACATTTTATATGAGAGACATTGTTCTAGCAGAGCACATCTGGAACACCCAGGGCTCATGTGACTTCTTTATAAAATGCTGAATTTCTGATTCTTGGTTTCCCTCATTAATAAATTTATTGATTAGTATCTGTCAGTTTTTCAGTTTTGGTTCAGCTGTTGCAATTAGAATTACTTGCTATAAAAGTAACCGCTCAGGAATACCAACCATTTCAATTATTGCAATTTTACCTAGGTAATATAGCTTAAGCTTATTTTGTTGAAAAAGCTTTTTATTTATTTATTTTTAATAGAAGTTAATAAGAATTAATTTTAAGATGTCATGTCCAAGTTTTAGGAATTGTGACATTCAGGTATTTAATTGACAAGTATAAATCCAGTAGTAGTTTGTTGCATTTGGTGTTGTGGTGTGTGTGGTATATTTAGACAGAGCATTTCCAGTTTTTGAAAATTAATTTGGAGATCAGATAAAGCTCCATAAATGTTAGCACAGCTCATTATACCTAAACTAATCTAGACCTCTGCAGAGAAACGTACTATACTCTGTGGTTCAGTTTATACATGCTCTTAATAAGGGTCCCATGGCTTAGGTTGCATCTCACTTTTTGATAAAGGGCAAGAGGGCTATGGCAGTTTCCCTGCCCCCCTCCCCCTCCAGAGAGACGCTCTATTAAGTTTCCAAAATCATTTTTCTAAGGACTTCAAAAAGTAAAGGCCAATATAATTTGTAAAATACTTTCCCCCCATCGTCACAGTACTGATAATGAGATATATCTCTTTCTTCCTGTGGTACAAAACATTCAGAGTCTGACTTCCAGGGTGGCGCCTCCGGTGATGGCGGACTCCCTCTGAATTGGAGGGACACGCTCCGCAAGAAACGGGTCTTTCCGGCTGCGGCGTAGCGGGGACCCTTTTGAAAATCACAGGCGGATGAAGCCTGTGACCGTGGGACTCGGCGGGCACCTTTAGCGCCCCCCCAACCCACTAAGGAACCCAGAAACGGGCTCCGAAGTGAAGAGGGGGAAGTGGCGCTGTGCTGTGAGTCGACTGCTTTTTCTGCGGAGCGAAGCCGCACAGCCGTTGCCGGAGAGCGCTGCCTTTTTCCTGGGACAATTTGGCATTGAAATAACTAACCGTGAGTACTGGAACACTAAATAACTGGATTTCAAACAAGTATTGGCGAAATAAAAGGAATTTGGACTCTAAAATTTACCATAATTTGGTACTGAAACGGAAAGGGGTAAACAGGAAGTCACCCTTCCGTTTTCTTGTAGTTATAACAAAGCAAAGACAAAGTAAACTAGAGCCTTAAAAATCACTTTTAAAGGATCGTCTTTCACCATTCAAAACTGCGGAACCCCCCTTCGGAAGCAGGAAAAGAAGGGGGATTGTTACTGAGCTGTTTAAGCCTGCGGAAACAAAGTCAAAGTAAAGTATCTTTCCACCGTCCTGACCCTGTAGCGGGGTGTCAGATTTGGCGTTTGAAGCTCATTGACCAGAAATAAATGCTTTGACAGATAGTCTAAAGGAGGGAAACATTGTGATTCCATTGTTTCCTTTCGCTTTTTTTAAAAAAGGACAAAAATGGACAGAATATCTTTAAAGAAGAAACTTTGTTGCTATTGTGCTTAAGGAAAAGATAAATTAGAAGCTTCTCCCCCTAGAGGGGAACTATGAAATTGTAACTAAATCCTGGGAACTTGCGGCTGTTTACTGATTACAACTGTGGGAAAGAGTTTGGTGACCTTGCAGGACAATGCCTTCAGAAGCACTGTTGGGTGCTTTCTGTAACATAAGTGCCCTATTGGACCAGTTAAGCCAGAAGATGGATTTTATGATAAAAGCTGCTAGTGCCTTTGAGCAGGCAGTGGAAAATGACATGGAGCCCATTCAGGAACCAAAACAGGAGTGTGTCATGACAGAACAACAGAAAGAGGAGGACCCTGCTGAATCTGGGACGCCAGGGATGAAGGGACTCTCGGCCTAGCAGGAAAGTGAGCTTTTGGATTTGGCTAATGAACTCGGAAAGAACCAGACTTGGAAAGATAAAGTTTGGACTAAACTGGAAATGGGTGGTTGGATTGACCACCCTATGCAGGGATGTTTGGACTTTCTGAGTCTGGAAATGGGTCGTCAGAGGTTTGGAGTTGTTGGGACTTCCAGTTTTGGAGGGAATCTGAAATATGCTCTAAAACATCATATGGAGCTCAGTTTGGACTATGAGAAAGGGGCTGATTTGTCGAAAAGGGTCAAAAACACTACTAAGCTGGAGTTCCCGTGAGTGAAAGGAAAATATGAAGAAGAGCTGCGAAAGGGACATGAAAGAGATTTGAAGGCCTCGGATATTAGGGCACCAGGCTAATGTGCCAGACTAAAGGGAAACAGAAAGGACTGACAACCCCGGGACCGGGGGGAGGGGACGCTGGAAGAAGATTGGATTGTTTTTATCCTATTGGATTGTTTTTATTCTATTTTATTCTATTGTATTCTCTTTTTTGTATTATTAGAAATGTCTGATGAATATTGGGAAAATGCTGAAATGAAAGTACTTGGCTCTTGTTAAAATGTTTAAAGAATATGGTAAAAAGGTAATGGTTATGAGAAGTTGGTAAAAAAGATTTAAGTTTTAAGCTCTAAGATTATTTACATAAGATAAAACGAGAACAGAGTAAGGTAATGTAATGATTAAATATTATGAATCATGGATTTAAGTTTTAAGCATCAAGGATTTTTATAAGATAGAATGATAATAGAGTAAGGTAAATGATAGAATATTATGAACTTTGAAGAGGATTTGCTGTGACAATTATTAATCAAGATACAAGAAATGGGAGGATGAGGAGGTCGTGGAAAGAAGGTAATGGAAATTGGAGAATTTGAAAAGGATGGTTTTATTTTTGTTTTTTTCTTATATCTTTCTTTTTTCTTTTCTTTTTTGTAATGTTGTCTTTTTTGTGTGTAGTTTTTTTTTTTAAATCTTCTGTCTCAATAAATATCATTTAAAAAAAAACAACATTCAGAATCTTACTGGGTCACCTGTAGATCTTTTCCATCATCATCATCATAAATTAAATCTATACTGCCCTTCATCTGAGGCTCACTGGGTGGTTTCCTCAATCTTTTTCAGCCTTCTGGCTGTTACACTTGTAAAAAATATGCACCTACAGTATATTAAAAGTATCAGTCTATATGAGTCTATTCTTTCTCCTGGCTTGGTTTGGGTATAGCTATGACTCTTGTATCTTGCCACAGTTCTGGAATAAGCACTCAAGATTTAATGTCGTTAAATAACAGACACAAGAAAGGAATCAATTCTTCTTTAAAACTTTTAAAATCCACCTACGCATCCATCTTATCCAGGGAATTTGCCTGGCTTTACATTTTTAATGACTCGGTTTATTTTGCCGATTGTGATTGGTTGGGTTAAGTGAGCTACTTGATCCTCATCTAGTCTTTGCACTCCTGTCCTGCCTAGATGTGTATTTATTGGTGTTTGGTCTGATTATTTCTCAGTACTGTATACAGGTTTCCAAACAATTGTTACAATTCCAGCTAGGTTTTTTTTCTTGGTTCATACAGTCTCCTGTTTTGTTTTGTTTTTAAAGGGGGAAATAGCATGTCCTTTACATTTTTGTTTCCATTTGTAAGCCAATCATATCGTTCAGTATCAAATTCATAATATTTCTGATTAATATACTGGAGGGGTCCTGCAGTTTTATTTACCTCTAAGAAATCTATTTCTGGGTTTCACCTCCTCCCCAGTTAATATTCAGTGCATCCTCTTGCTCCTAGACCTTTTATGTCTAAGTTCTGAATTCTTGATTTCTTAATTACTGTAATTAAGGCTGCTTCTGTTCCTGTCCGATCTTAAGCCAACTCCCTTCTCATATAAAGGTGCCCCTCAAAACTGCTTTCAGTGTATCCCATAGCAGACTGGTGGAATAAGCCTCTAGGCTAGCTGATAAATTGCAAAACAATAACAAAAAACAAAAACCCGTTTTATGTCATCTCTGATTTTTTTCTGTTTCAAGTGTGTTAGCAATAACAGGTCAGGCAGGTCACAGAACTCACATATAGCAAATTTTTGGAGGGGGAGAGATGAGGGAGTTGCCACAGTGACCCTTGGCAGCATTAAGGTTTCCTTTGCTTCCTTTCGTAGAGTGCTCTGGGGCACATACTATAGATGCTGACAGGACCTAAATTAGCAGTGTCCAGCCAGTAAAGGGGTCATGGCGAATAGCTTGAAACCACTGGCCAAATGTGTGGCTGCAATGTGGAGGTGTAAGCAGCCATTCAAGGCTGATCCATTCTGCCATTCTTCATGGGGACAGGACTAAGTCTCCTGCCCCACCTCCTTGCAGATTTTAAAGGGAAAACTTAAAATCCACAGAGAAATATGAATGTTGACAAGTTGGATTTATCAGCTGGTTGACCAATTTGTTCTTTGCATTGCACATTTGTTGAACAAAGAGGGAGCCAGCAAACAACTTTGTCTGACCCCTCTGGCTGAATCTGTTTCCTGTGACAACTGCCCTTCACTGCCTGCTCCGACTTGAAGCTGGTGCCTGTGAATCATACTGTGTCCTTTAAATGAATATGCCATGGGGTGCTGATTATTAACTTTATTGTGGAAAGAGGAGTGGGGGAGTCTGTCATCCTGGTGCACGACCAGAGAGATGGAGAGGAACAGGATCACTGGTAATATCTGCAGAATGGGAATGCCAGCAATGCTCAGATGGCTTCATTTCCAGCTTCCTGGTCCTATGTAGGATCTTGAGACATTCTGAATCCCAGTTTTCCTCAGTTCCTTTATTCTGATGGGAGTGATTCAGCAATCAGCTCCCTCTGCTGTTAGCAAAAGGAAAAGGATTGGTCTGCCCAAAGTTGCTGCTGCACAGTCACACCTCCTGCCTCCAGGTGCGATGAACAGTTAGGGATTCTTCCTGCCAAAAGTGCACAGCTGTGCAGGGTGTCAAACAGTGGCTCAGTCCACCTGCTTCCGCAGTAAAGTATATATGGGCTAGTTTACATGCCTTTACCTTCAGAGAGAATACCATTGTGGGGAAATTGTAAGGAGAAAAGGCCTTAGAGCAGAGGTCCTAAAAGGGTGTGTTGTGCCACACAAGCATGTCAGGAGAAGAAGCCAAGGGTGGCAGGAGGATTGAAGGCCAATTATGTGAACATTTCAGTACAGTACAGTATGGTACAGTACAGTACAGTATAGTATCAAATAATTTTATACACACACACACAGAGTATCTACACCTCTCTTCAAGAATAGTGGCTAATCTTCTACAGTTCTCCACAACTGATGGTTGTGAACAGGGATTTCAAACTTTGACAAATATGAAAGGTCAAAGAAAAGCTTATTTGAGTTGATGAAGAGAGGAAAGTTTGTCTCAAATTAGACCTGATATAAATAAGATTGCCCGGCAAAAGCAAGCCCACACCTTAAAGTACATATTTAAGAGGCTCATTTATAATTATATTTTGGAAATGATTCATGATTTTCTCTAGCTGTATTGTTTATACTTTCTGGGTGTCCCACAATCATATAATAAAGTAGCTGTGTTCCATGTTATAAATCACGCACTGCTGGGAGATGTTTCTTTTTGTTTTCCAATGCAATTTTACCAATACACAATTTGGTGTCGTGTGCACAAAGTTTTATTCTGAATGTGTGGCCCAGAGAAAAAAGTTTGAGAACTACTGCCCTAGAAAGACTGAAAAGGACTCTTGGTGTTGCCTATATTGCCTGCTCAAATCCCACAGAAATATCGATTCAGACTGCTGAAAATTATTTTTACAAACGAAACTTTCTTGTTCCCATTTGTGCTGGTGTACATAGAAGGGATTCAGTATTCGAAAGTGTTTTGATACAAGGCCATTGGAGAGGAGGTCAGAGGGGGAAAGGGATCTTGGGCAGAGGCGGATTTCAGTTGCACTGGGTGTAGCGCCTTGCAGCTGCTGTTGTGGGCACCACAACTATTATTTAGAATGGAGTTTGAGAGGCAGAGGGGCACCAAATTTTGTTGTCACACAGGCTGCTGCTGAAATTTTAGACCCCAAGGTCTCCCACTATCTTGGGGTTGTGGTAGACAGCTGCATACGACCAGCATATCTCTGAATACTTGCACTGCAGAACAGCAGCAGCAGAATACTAGGGCAGCCATGGGCTGCTTGTGGGCTTCCCTTAGGGGTGTGGTTGGCTACCACTGTGACAGGCAGATGCTGGATTAGAAGCTAGTCCCTTGCTTTAAGCCAGCGGGGCTTCATGTTTTCTTTCATTTAACCAGATGCCTCAGGGAAGCCCATGGGCAGGACAGCAGTGCCTGCTGTTCTTATGATGCAGGGGCTGAGGATTTCCCAACATGCAGACAAGGAGGGATGTTCCCAGCTGGTTCAGGGAAACCTCTAAGAAGCATCTCCTCAGATAACTGGCAGCAACTGTTCCCTCCCTGATGTGCATAAGGGCAAAACCTGCCATGTGGGCCAGGACTTCTCAGAAAAGCACATGTCAGCTGCTCTCAGTGCTGGGAAAAGGGCTGCTGCTGGGAATGCAAAGTGGCACAACCGCCCACACAGCCTCACTGCTGCCGCCGCTGCCACCTGCCACATAAGTGTCCTAAAGGGCACCCTGGGGGTCCATAGGGCCAGGGCTAAGGCAGTGCCAGGCTTAGCCCAGCCCCTTGCCGCCACTGCTGCCAGCTCTCTGGATCCATAGGCTAGAGGCAAAGCTACTCCCCCCCCCCTTATTGATTTAGTACTTTCATATTATGCTGTGCTATTGTTCTTCTTGTGTTTTCTTTTTTATTGCAAGCTGCTCTGCTTCTTATGTTAATGAGATAAGAACAATATACCTCGGGTTACATAGGCTTCAGGTTACAGACTCCGCTAACCCAGAAATAGTGCTTCAGGTTAAGAACTTTGCTTCAGGATGAGAACAGAAATCATGCTCCGGCGGCACGGCAGCAGCAGGAGGCCCCATTAGCTAAAGTGGTGCTTCAGATTAAGAACAGTTTCAGGTTAAGTACGAACCTCCGGAACAAATTAAGTACTTAACCTGAGGTACCACTGTAAAGCCAACCTGAACCCCAGGAGGCTGCTGCTGTGCTCCAGGGCATGGACTATCAGCTGTCTTGGGTTTGTGGCTGCCCACGGCTGATCTTTGAAGGTAGAGGAAGCCAAGGACGAGACTGGCAGTGTTGGGTGCCATGCTACTCACATCCCAGCACAAGAAAGGTTCAAGGCAGGGCTCATCTTTGCCTTCTCCCTTTACATAATATAATTCCCCTGGGCATTCGCAAAGAGCCTTTCCCTCAGAAGCCTCAGTCAGACACTGTGGAATTCAGGTGGGTGGCGGAGAAACAGTCTTCTTTGGCTTCCAATGCTCTAGTTTTGGAAGTTATGCTGTAGAGTTGAGAACAGCCGCATGACTGGCTTGGCAACAGCCTGTTCAGAAAAAGAGTGGCAAGCCCATGTGTCCATATGCAAGTGAAATCTCCCCAAGACCCCGTGTGGAGCTGGACCCTGAAAAGGCGCCTAGGCCTGATTGCTCCAATGAGAGGACCATCTGCCTGTCTGGCTTGCCTGCCTTTTCCTCTTCTCCCCTGGGCTGGGGAGGTAGCTCAGTTGCTTCAAGGCAAGGGCAATCTGGGCAGCATAAGAAAGGCAGGCAGGCTTTGGATCAGCAAGTGGCTTTTGTTTGTTCTCCACCCCAGCTCTTCCCTCAACAAGAGAGAGGTGAGCAGCACCCGGACTTCACAGGTAGTTACAGGAAGGAATTCCTGCTCCAAACCAGGATATGCAAATAAGCAGCAGCTTACGGGAAGGGAGACTGCCAAGATCTGTAAGGCAGTTTCCCGTGATAGCCGGTTCAACCAGCTGCCTTTGGAGCACAGCCAGCCTGAGGCAGCAGAGAAGGAGTGCCTGTCAGCTCAGACCCTCAGCAATGTTGGCATGGTGGAGATGCTCCAAGTACAGTGGTACCTCAGGTTATAAACACTTCGGGTTACAGACTCCGCTAACCTGGAAGTAGTACCTCGGGTTAAGAACTTTACCTCAGGATGAGAACAGAAATTGTGTGCCACTGGAACAGCGGCAGCGGGAGGCCCCATTAGCTAAAGTGGTACCTCAGGTTAAGAACAGTTTCAGGTTAAGAACGGGCCTCCAGAACGAATTAAGTTTGTAAGAGGTACCACTGTACTGGAAGATGGGAAGTGACCCTTAATGGAATAAGCAGCTCATCACTGATTTTTTTACATCCTTCACAGAAGTGCCTGATGGTAGGTGCAGTTCAGACATGGCAGTAGCAATGCGGAGTTTTTTTGCTACAAACCTTGAAGAAGATGAGGCTGGTCCACCACAGAAAGAAGACTTTACTATTGGCTGGGGACTCTAGGGCAGCAGTGGGCCAGTCCTTCAGCAGGGGCAGGAAGAATCATTCCTGTCCAAAATGCTCAAGGGCAGGCACACACAGCTGACTGCTGTGAGGTCCTTTCTGGATGTGACCTGCCTGGTGGGTGCTTCCTGTGAAGAGGGAAAGCTGAACTCTGAAAAATGGGCCTTCCTGGCAATTGCTGCTCCAAGGACTTGCCAAGAAACTATTCCCTTTGGGACATGTGGCCAGGCTCCCAATGACTACTATTGCCAAGACTTGACTTTCTGCAGCCCAGGAAGAATCCTGATGCAAGCTGTGTCTCAGACAAAGTGACACAGGATGCTAATGACTCTGCAACATACTGTGGGAGGGAGGGAGCGGTCCAGGCTGAACTGAGTCTCTTCTTACAGAAATTGTCACTCAGTTTTGTTATGTTTTTAAATGTGCCAAGTTTCTTTTGGCCAGCAGCTGCTGAAAACCTATGGGATTGTGGCTGCTCACTTATTAGGTGCTTCACCCCCAAATGCTCCCAGGAGGATCCATATTTGCTTTGGTGGGTACTGTCCCATCATCGCCACATCTAGACAGCCAGTTTATTGAGCATTCCATCTGATTTTCTTGCACAAAGTTTGTAGGGAGATTATATCACAACATAGGCTGTTTATTGAGCACTCATTCCAAGTTGTCTGTGAGGAAGTTATATGGCGATGCCACAACAAGTACTCATTATTCCACACTGTCCAGGGATCACTTTATGTATTGCAAATAAGGCTGATTTTGTTGTGCAAGAGTAACCTGAATTTGCCGGCATTCAGTTGAATCCCACCCACAAAACAGAAACCCATTTGAAATGCCACCATAGGAGCTGGTGGCTGCATCTGCCTTTATGCCTTACAAAGATAGGGAAAGGTATGTTGGGGGGCAGGCTGGGAAAGGGGCACACATGGCGCAGGGAGGTAGTGACTGTGCCGTGTGCCAGCCCCTCCTCCAACCTGGGGGATTGCAGTTGTCCTATCAGCCAGCCCCCCATGTGCATAAGTGAAATCACGTAAAATGGGGAGCTCCATCTAAAAAGCCACTAAATGTCTTTTTTTTTTTTTTACTACTGTCCAGCTCTCTCTTCTGCTCTCTCCAATCCAGACCAAAATATCTAGAGTTGAAGCTCTGGGGCTGGCAGAAGGCCAGAGGATTCACGGGAAAATGGCAGCTGCTGCTGCTGCACTACCCTGCAAGTCAGCTGTTAGGTGGGGGAGGAGAGGGCTGAGCAGCCTCCTCAAAGCCCTGCTGCACCTCCGGTCTCTTCTGGGCTTTCTCCACCCTCACTGACATCCTCTTCGGGCTCTGGGGAGGGTCTCCTTGCGACCCATGAGGAATCTCTAGCTCTCTTCCACCATTTCCTGGTATGATTCTATTTATTTATTATTTCCCAGCACCATATGTATACATGGTCATGCGCAAGCAGAATGCACATGTCGGGTGTGTGCCTGTATTATGCTGTAAATCGTCCTGTGATCTTCAGATGAAGGGTGGTATACAAATGTAATAAATAAAATTAAAAAATAAATCCAATGGCTCTGCTTGGAGAAATTTTAAATACTTTACTTGCCCTGTTTCATGAGCAACTAAAAAAAGGGGGGACAGCTCCTCTGAGTGTCATCTTCTTGCCTAGTTCCCCTCCCAGAAAACCTAGACCTAATCTGGAGGAGAGAAAATGCTTCTTTCTTCCCTTCCCTCCACACTTAAGTGAAATCCTCATCCTGTCTCTCCGCTTCCTTTGCTAATTCACTTCCCCTAGATATTGTTTTTCTCCTTTAAAGTCTGTTTATCCCACTCTTCAGTGCAATTAGAGAGTCAGTCATACCTCTCAAGCTTACCATCTAAGTCAGTGTTTTTCAACCACTGTTCCGCGGCACACTAGTGTGCCGCGAGATGTTGCCTGGTGTGCCGTGGGAAAAATTAAAAAATTCGAAAGATTTTTTTTTTTAAGTCAAATTTTCGATTGGGGCGCCGTCCCCGGAGGGAGGCGGGCAAGTCGGGCGGCGAGAGACGGGGCGGCGAGGAGAGGCCGCCCAGTGCGGGGCTCTCGCCGTCTGCCTGCCTGGCTGCCTGCAAGCTCGGTGGGCAGCGCCTCCGTCCGCAGCGCCCGCCTCGCGGCTCTCATTCCCTGCCCCTGCCAAAGCTCACCCAGCCAAGCCGCGCTCTCCTTCCTGCCTCGCTTTGCTGCCTCCTCCCCCCCCACCCCCAAAGCTTGGAGGTTCCCCGGCACCGGCCCGCAGGTTTGACCCCCTTCTCACACCTGTTCACGCTCCTTGCACGGAAAGGGGCGGATGGGGAGGAAGGGGGCTCGCCGCTGCCTCCGCTCGCCCTCCCCCCTCCTTCGTGCGTCCCTCCCGGCGTGACGCTGCGCGCTGACATCACGGGGCTGTAACGTGGTGTGCCTCGAGATTTTTTTCATGAGACAAGTGTGCCTTTGCCCAAAAAAGGTTGGGAAACACTGATCTAAGTCAGTGGTTCTCAAACTTTTTTCTCAAAAATTTGCTCATGCCGCACCAAATCTTTTTATTGGAAAAACCTACAAGTAGCAGTGCTTGATTTGTAAAGTAGAACACAACTACTTTATATGACCATGGGACAGCCAGAAAGTACAAAACAATGCAGCTACATAAGACCATGAATCATTCCCAAAATATAATTATAAATGAGCCCCTTACCTATGTGCCTTAAATATGTATACAAACTCAATGAGAGGTGTGAGCTTGCTTTTTCTGGAAAATCTCATTTATATTACCGGTAGGTGTAAGTTGAGACAAACTCTGATCCCTTCATAAACACAAAGAAGCCATTCTCTTTTCTGATCTTTCATATGTATCAGAACTGAAAATCCCCGTTCGTGCGATGTTGTGGAGAGACTGTAGATGTAGAAGAATAGTCAGTGGTCTTGAACAGAGGTATGGATACTGTTTCTGGTTGTATATCCAAAAAGAGTCCAGTGACATTTTCAAGGTCCAATCATTGGAAATGGATGTCATTGCCTCATCCTGAACAGCTGCGATTTGCAAAGGAGTCTATAAGCCAGTCAAAATTTTATGTAGACAGTGATGCAAAGTACTAAATCCTTCCTACCATCTTGCAAGATGTTCCTGTCTGAGGCTGTTAAGTTCACTGATTGCTTGCCATCCTCTCCTGCCACAGCAGTGCGGAGTGCCATACCCTCCGAGAACCACTGATTCAAGTCATGATACATAGTTGTCACCAGGTGACAGCTGAAGGAGAGCCAAAGATCTTGGAGAACAAGTTGAAGGAGAGCCAAAGAGAATTGCTAGCCCCTCAAGGGAGCTGGTGGAAAAGCCTCACTTGATTTCCCCCTTTGCTACCTTCCATCTGTTTCTGGCTTAATCCAGCCACCCCACTGAGCTCTGCCTACTGCAATCAGTCCCTTTCGCCATCACTGCCCCTGTGAGAGGGGTGCTTGGCAGAGTAGCTGTTGTGTGCAGCAGTGGCGTAGCGTGGGTTGTCAGCACCCGGGGCAAGACAAGTAATTTGCACCCCCTAACCCGTGGATTTTAGTAGGGGCAGAGAGCTGCGAGTGCGAGCGCCCCCCAAATGTTGCGCCCGGCCCCCCTGCACCCCCCATGCTACGCCACTGGTGTGCAGGGCCAGAATGGCATGCTGAAGAAGGGCACAGTGCCCCCTCTGCAGTTTGCAGAACTGTATGCAAGGCGGGACAGGGAGAGGGGCAAGGGTGCTTTTCTCTCCACAAAGCATAGGGAGAGTGTCCTTTGCAAAGGTCTGGCCCCACCGGAACTTCAGGAGGGAGGGCCACCTCGTGAGCGCTCCCCCTCTCCGCAAGGCGCCTGGCTCTGGGCCCAGGCTCACCTGCCGCCTCGAGAAGGGACGGAACAACTCCGGTGTGAAGGACGCCGCCCGCAGCGGGAACTTTTTACTTGAGAGCCAGGCGGAGAGACGGTGCAAAATGTTCCCTAGCCCGGGAAGGCGGAAGGGTGGGGCCGAGGAAGCAGCGAAGCTCTCCTCCCTGGCGGGACCCTGAAGCGCCTCGCGGGGGGGGGGGACAAGGCTCCAGGGCCGGAGGCAGCGAAGGCTGCGAAGCCGCGGCTGCCAGCGAGGCTCTTCCGCCTGGGCGCTGGGCGAGGGGAGCCCGCGGCCAGGCTCCCCTCCCGCTCCTGCAGGCGCCTCGGGGCAGAGCCCAGCCAGCGGCGCGGACAGAGGCGGCGGCTGCGCAGGAGACGCCCACCCTCTGCGTCGCTTCTGCGGCTGCGCGCGAGGGCGGCCAACGTGGCGCTGGTTGGGGGGGGGAAGGGCGAGAAGAGGGAGCATGCGCAGCGCGGGCAGTTCCTCCGGCTGACGCAACCGCCAGCTGCCCAATGAGCGCTCTCCCTGCGGCGGCGTCGCCGCACGCTGACCAATGAGCGCGAGACACGACGTTAGCTATGCGGAAGGGTCTGTTGGCGAGTCAGTCTGCCGGAGCGAGAGGGAGCCGAGAGGAGCCGCCGCGTCGAGAGGAGGAGGAGGAGGAGGAACGAGCCGCCGCCGCCGCCGCCGCCGCCGCCATGGTCCCCCTGCCGGTCCCCGCAAGCGGGCCTCCGCCTCCCCACGCGCGGCTGCTGCTCTTGCCGGCGGCCGCCTCCTCCTCGGCAGCCGCGCCGCCCGCCCCCGGCGCGGCCTTGTCTCCGCCGCCGCCGCGCAAGAGGCAGCGCCTGGCGCACCTCAGCCCCGAGGAGAAGGCGCTGCGCCGGTGAGGGGAGCAGGGAAGGCGGGCGGGCGGGCGGGAAAGGGGCTCCGGGAACGGGCCTGGCCGCTGACAGCCTGGCCGCCTCTCTCCGCAGGAAGCTGAAGAACCGCGTGGCGGCGCAGAGCGCGCGGGACCGCAAGAAGGCGCGCATGGGCGAGCTGGAGCGGCAGGCCGTCGAGCTGGAGGCGGAGGTAGGTAGGCCAGGGAGGGCCGCGCGGGCCGGAGAGGGCTCCCGGGGCCACGTCCCGCCGCTCAGCGCCGCCTCTCTCCTCCCCGCAGAACCAGAAGCTGCTGGCCGAGAATCAGGCGCTTCGCGAGCGGACGCACAGCCTGGCGCGGGAGAACCGGGAGCTGCGCCTGCGCCTCGGGCTCCCCGCTCTGGAAGCGGCGGCGGCACCGCCCGCAGGAGCAGAAGGAGGGGCAGCACCGACGGCAGTAGCGCTCAAGGTAAGAGAGCAGCTCCAAGAGGCCCCACCTGCCTCCCTGAACTCGAGCGCTCACCTGAGTCTCTCTCTCCTTCCCCCGCAAAGGTGGAGATGCTGGAAGAAGAGGAGGGGGAGCAGCCCGAGAGGGGCAGCACCACTGGGGCAACGGCCGGGTCCGCTGAGTCTGCAGCACTTAGACTACGTGTTCCTCTGCAGCAGGGACAGGCCCAGCAGCCGCTCGCCTTGGTGGTGGTGGCCTCCGCTTGGATCCAGACAACTCTGATTCTTCAGATTCTGAGGTGAGTTCTGTTGCAACCCTTTCTGGCCTGCTGTGCACAAATGCAGATGGAACATGGACTCCTTTGGCTTCCTAGAGCACAGCTCAGACTGGGCTTCATCCCACAAAGAACGGCCTTGATTTCCTCACATTCTCACAGCAATGGCTAGCCACCTTACTTTCACCAACGGGTTAGGCAGGTTGTTAGGAGCTGGGGAGCTGACTGGGACATCTTGGAATGGGATGTTTTTTGTGCTAATGAGAGGACTTGTTCTTTTTGCAGTCTGATCTCCTCTTGGGCATTCTGGACAGCTTGGATCCAGACTTGTTCCTGCACTATGGAGGAAGTGCAGAAGCAGCCTGTGTGGAGAAGTTGCACCAAGAAGCGAGTGGAGAAGCAGATTCCTTACCAGCCTCCCCCAGTTCCTCTCTGGGGTCCACAACACCCAAGCTGGAGGCCATTAATGAACTGATACGGTTTGACCATGAGTATACCAAACCCTTCTTCCTGGAGATTGTGGCGGAGGGGGAGGGCCAAGCCAATATGCTAGTGAGAATAGAGGAAGTTGTTCCTCCCTCCTCTGAAAGCGTCCCCCTGGAGTACCCCATCTCTGTCAAGGAGGAGCCTGTCAATGTTCTCTTACCTGAGCTGGGCGTCTCCCACCTGCTCACCTCAGGCCAGAAGCCTCAGCTCACCCCCTGTCTGCTAGATGCTTCCAGTGATTCAGGTTATGAGGGCTCCCCTTCCCCTTTCAGTGACCTGTCCTCCCCATTGGACGCAGAGTATGGCTGGGAGGAGGCCTTTGCCAATGAACTTTTTCCGCAGCTGATCAGTGTGTAAAAGAGTCTCTGACTCCCCCAGTGAGCCCCTACCCTCACAGCCAAAAGGAGAGCAGGGCTACTTATAAAGAACATTCCTCTTGAAAGTGTTTCAGCAGAACCTTAAGTATTGTTCTCATTTGTATGTTTTATCAACCCAACATTTGCCTAATGCAGAGATGAGGCAATCTAAGAAATTGACATTTTACAGGGTTAGAGGTGGGCACCTGTGCTCTTTAAGACATTGCCCTATGAGGGGTGGGTGGGTTTTCCCCTTTTCATTTATGTAAATAATGGGGCAATTTGGAATAGAAATATTTTGTAAAACAAAAAAGTGTAATAATTATTTTTCCTCCGCTGCATATTTAAACAATTATCTGCAATTAAAAAAATGGAAGTGATTTCTTGCCTGCCTTCCCCACCCTATTAAACGTGTAAAATACTTTTCCTATAGACAGTATTGCACAATTGCTGGCAATAAGGTGGTTTAGGGTTTGAAGAAAGATTATTATTATTTGGGCAGTCAGAACAGAAAGTATGGCATTGCTACATAAAGAACAGTCACTAGCTTTGCACCATTCCTTTTCATTCACATTAAGATTTTGAAAGGAACAAGGTATCAAAATTGAGCCAGTATGTGTTCCGGTTATCAGACTTTTTTTGGAATCCGAACGTACTCCGTGCGGGGGGTACACTTCCATTTTGAGCTCCACACTCCTGTTGCCTGCTTGCTTGCCACCCAACCTGGGCTTCCCTTACTCTGTGCCGGACACTGGTGACACCCGGAAGCGGTGAGGGGGATGACTGATGCTGCAGTGACAAAGGCAGCAGAGGGACCCAGCGCCAGGGGGGTGGCGACGGCAGCATTGCACCATCAGCCCCGCACACTCGTCCCTTCAATGGCAATTGGTAGATCAGTGCTAGTTTTTTATACTTGGTAGTAAATTGCAGCCTGGTCTATTGCTGTCATTTTGTGGATCAATGGTCTTGTCAGATAGTAAAATTCATGTTAAATTGCTGTTTTAGGGGTTGTTTTTAATTGTCTGGAAGGGATTACAGTCATACCTCATGTTACGTCCACTTCATGTTACGTTCTTTCAGGTTATGTCCCGCAGCAACCTGGAAGTACCGGAAAGGGTTGCTTCTGGGTTTCGCCACTCGCACATGGGCAGACGCGCAAAATGACGTCATGCGAAGTGTCAAATTGCAACCCGTGCGTGTGCAGATGCGCCACTGTGGGTTGTGTTCCTTTCATGTTGTGAACAGGCCTCCAGAACGGATCCCGTTCACATCCAGAGGTACCACTGTAATCCATTTTGCATTACTTTCTATGGGAAAGCGTGCCTTGGTTTTGGACACTTTGGTTTTGGAACAGACTTCCGGAATGGATTCAGTTTGAGAACCAAGGTACCACTGTACTATTAAATGCTGTGAAACTGCTTTTGATTCAGACCAGGAAGCAAGAAAATAGGCCCACCTCTCTGATTTGGAGGAGGGCTTAGTAAAGTGGACAAAAACTTCTGGCTGATAAAATTAGCAGTTGCATGAAAGCAGCAGCTGTGAAAGCCCAAGAACTCCCCATATTGTTCTGAAAGAGCCAAGCAGAAGTGGTTGAAGTGGTTTCCAGCAACTTCCCTGCTCGATATTTCTCAGAGGTGTACATCTCATAACAGCAGAACTTGATGTCACCCATCTGACTGGGTCGCCCCAGCAATCCTGTTAGACAAGGAGCAGGCAGGCACAAAACAAGTCCATGTTATGTAATGAGGCACAGTACATGGTGTCTTTCGATTAGCTCTTGCATAGACCTGCAGCTTCATTTCAGCTGGCACAGAAATACAGATTACTACAAGTACTAAGTCACAACACTTTGAGGGATCATAGGCTAAAATCTGTGCACATGAAAGACTCAAAATCCAAGGGTGCCACTAGAAGTTGTAGGGGGAGAGCCAGCTAAATAGTTGCCAAAACATTGAAAGTGCAATGTGGAAATGTGTCCCTCAAGGCATTTTTTTTTTGGGGGGGGTCCCATTTAGGCTGCTGTTAGTGCTTGAGATGCAAGACACCTGCTCCACCTTACACAGCAACTGCAGGTGCTTTCATTGCGTTAGCGCCACAATGTCACTTGCTGATTTGCAACACAGCTTGTTCAGGGAGATGCTTTGATCACCAGGGGCCAGTAGAAGCTTGCAACTATTCCACCACCTCTTCAGTGAGAGCCAGTGTAGTGTAGTGGTTAAGAGCGGTGGACTTGTAATCTGGTGAACCGGGTTCGATTCCCCGCTCCTCCACATGCAGCTGCTGGGTGACCTTGGGCTAGTCACACTTCTTTGAAGTCTTTCAGCCCCACTCACCTCACAGAGTGTTTGTTGTGGGGGAGGAAGGGAAAGGAGAATGTTAGCCGCTTTGAGACTCCTTCGAGTAGTGATAAAGCGGGATATCAAATCCAAACTCCTCCTCCTCTTCAGTGGTCAAAACACAGCATACTACAGCATACTACAAACGTTAAAAAAGTTTATTGACATACAAATTGGTCCAACCAAAGACAGACCACAATCCAATGTTGCTTATTTCAAACGGATGGACCAGCAAACACACTCAGAGAACTCCCCCTCTGAGCTATACTTGTGTGGCACTGTTTTCCTGCGAGGAAGCCGAGACAGGTCTCAATGACAAAAATGAATTGGAAAATAAATTAAAGTGATCTGGATCTATTTACTTCTGGAATCAGAAGAATTCCCCTTCTCTCACCAGTATTTGTGGGATAAGCAGCCTCATAACCAACATGCTTACATAAGCTGTCCTGCCAGGCTTAGCTCACCTTGAGAGACTAGATAATCAAGTCTTTGTCCACCCCACCCCCTGAAAAGCTCTGTATGTGTTCCAGCTTAGCCGCATGGCTCTAACAAACCTCACTTGAGTTCCTATACCAATAACTTAGGAACTTTCACCAAGTTTTACAGCCTGTGCAACTTTCTGAGTGCTGTTGCTGTACGGAAAAGCACATGAATCTGACCTTTGGAGAGTTTTAGACACTTTTAAGCTTACCAAATGTGTTGTCCTTTAGAACACACGGGCATATTCTAAAGGTCTGTATTCCCACACTTTGCTTGTGTCCTCACCATGGAGTACTTGCCCCAAACCTGGGGAATAAAGGAATTCTTTCTTTATATACCTATTTTATCCTTCCACCAACAGAAGTAGTCTTCATTAAACAGCATTTAGCCAGCATGAATGGTAACTGCAACATCTGAAAAAGAACTACCACTCACTCCTTCTGACCTCCAAGGATGTGGGCCAGTGGAAGACCTAATGCCAGAGCCAGACATTTGCCTTCACTGTCTTCTCACATCAGCTGTGGAGGCCCTTCCACATGCTACCAGAGTGGGGACCAGCAGGTTCTAACCGCTTTGTGTCCTTCCCTCCATCCTCTGAAACTTGGGCAGTTTAAAAGCCACTTCTGCTTGCATGTAGAGGACTACCAAAAAGGAAAATAACAATGGGATAAATGTTTTTTTCATACTTCTTTGGCTCACCAGTTGTTGCCAGGCTACACCTCCAATCTCTTGACCACTAGCCCTGCTGGCTGCAGGTGACAGTTTAGTCTTAACAAGATTGGGGGGTGGATGCACAGGGTTTCCACTCTGAATTAAGATGTAAATGTTTAGGTACAATTGTTCTAACGCTTTGAAGAAGACAAGGGAGTGTGGGCAGGGAGGATTAATAAAAACAACAACACACCAACAAAAAGGACATACACATAAACTCAAGTGACCATCCAGGAAATGAAGCAGGAACAGGGGGAAATGAGAGTGGTTTTAAAGTCTTTCAGGTGAGGATGTTTTGCTGATGTTGCCCTTCCTGGTAATTCTAGATTTAGGAAAGGACCATTTTGTAGCTTCCTGGCAGCCAGGAAATGGCTTTTCTGAATAAAGACACGAGGTATCGTTCCAGAGGAAAGCAACTTTGTGTTCTATGGCATTCAGACAGTTGTCACTGGAGGACTGGCAGCACCAGCCATGGCTCAGATTCAGGCACAAGGTGAAATGAACGTTAAAGCTGCTGTTTTGGGCAGGCTGATACTTGTATGACATTGGTTTTGGGAATGGTTGGCCCAAAGCCATCTGCTGTGTCCTGACTCCCTCAACCCAATGGAGCAATCTTTGGGAGGAAGGGGAGAGTAAGCAGGAGTCAGCCAACAGAAATGGCTCTTGACTCAAAGCTAAGGCCTGCAGCCAGCTCTGTGGCTTGGCCTCTATCCCGCCCCACCTCTTGACAATTTCTAGGCCACACTTGAGCCGGCAAGGATGCCTGCAAGGTGCCCTTTCCTCCCTTTCCTCACAGCAACACTTAAGTCACACGGCTCAAGGAGCAGCAGTGAAAGCGAACGCAGGCAACCAAACACTCAAGATTGAGACTCTCCTTTTAAAGCAGATGAAAACCCTCCACTGAAGTTCCAAACAGAACAACACTTGTAGCTTAGTGGGCATAGAGGGTGGTCTGAGCCAGAACTACACTGTCAGCTCCTGACTTTTACTCCATGAAAAGGGAAGAAAAAAGTCACACCCAAAAGGAAAAATACGAACCCTACCCATCACGTTTCTTTACAAGGACTCTGAAAGCGCCTTCTGCTCCATGTTCCAGACATGTTACTATTCCACCCTAGACTCTTTATGGTCCTCACAGTCCCCTCCCCCGAAAAGTCCAGTCTCAGCATGTCTGGAGAACTCTGCCTCAGCCCCTTCTTCTTTGCCTACAACTCCATCTCTTCATCTGCACCTGCAGGGCGCCCCAGGGGGCCATAGAGGGCCGAAGGCATCTCCTCTTGCTGAGGCTGCTCAGGAAACTCTGCCGTCTGTGGGCAAAAGGCAGCTTCCTGGGCTGCTGGCTTCGTGGGGCATCTTCCTGTGATCAGTGGCTTGAAGTTTTTCACAGAAACATGTGTCCTTTCAGTGAGGAACTCTGGGAGAGGCTTCCAAAGCACCAGCTCCATGGAGGGGCGGCTCCTGTGTGGATGAGAGCACAGGAATCACAACAGAGAAACCTGTTGCATCAACCCCTAGCCAAAGCCCTGCAGTGTTACTGCTGCTGTGGAGTTCATCCCCACAGTTGCCTATTTTTGGTCCCTTCAACAACCCCCTCCTCAAGCCAAGCAGGAAGATCCTGTCACAGCCTGCCTTGCTATGGCCCTGGGCAGGGTGTGTGTGAAACTGCCAAATGCATTGTTAGTTCAGTGGACTGTACGGCCCCCTCCCAAGCACCACCATGAGCCAGGCTTCGCTCTGGCAGCTCCTTACATGGACTCGATCATTTGCCTTGTCAGGTCTCCTTCGTAATCCCTCTTCAGTCCTGTTTTCAGGGTGTCAGAAAGAACCAAGGTGGGAAGGGTGCAGACACCTCCTGCCGGAAGGGCGCTCTCATCTTCTTCATCCTCGTCAATTATTCTAGCAACAGAAAGGGAGGGATATGAATTTTTTTCCTTTCAAATATAAAGCTGTATAGAAAGGAAATAAAATAAATAATAATAATAATAATAATGTCACCACAAAAAAAGAAAAAGCAGCTAGACATTCCATTGCGGCAACTGCAAGTTTAAGGTGCTGCTGGGCAATTTCTGATGGAATCATTGATGGGGTGGGGGGAGGAGAAGATGAGGTCTATCAATCTCACGTATTCACCTCTGCACCTACTCACTTTCAGCTAAAGTAGAGAAAATACCAGTGCGAAAACAAAAAACAAGCAAACACCAGGCCAGCAGCAGCAAATCCAGTCCAGGGGGTTGCAAAAGGAGGCACCTTCCCCCCTCCTGAGCTGAAGTGTCCCGGCCCCTACCTGTCCTCGATCTCCTGCAGCTTCCTGCGGGCCGCCTCGCACTGCAGCTCCCCCGCCGACTGCTCCATCTCTTCCCAGGGAACGTCCAGCGGACCAGGCAAGTGACTCTGGCCCTGCGGAGAGAGTCCCGGGCCACACGGCTGGCCCGCGACAAGGAGCCACTCTCCCAAGGCAGGCACCGCCTCCGCCAGCCTCTTCTTGGCCTCCGGGCAGCTGGCGAAGGAATGGCGCAGCTTAGACGGGGCTCCGCGGCGGCCGAAGCTCCCGGGGGCCGCTCCCCGCCGCGCCCCCTCCCCACTTCCCCGCCGGCCGGCCGGCGCTTACCCGTCGGGCTCCCCGTCCAGGCGGCGCTTCTGGCTGCGGCGGCGGCGCAGGGCGGGCGGCCTGCGGGGGAGAGAAGGCTGCGCTCAGCGGGAGCCGCCAGGGCGCCCAGGCCCGGACCCCCCGCCCCCCGCCCGCCCGCCTGCCTGCCTACCGTGCGCGGATCCTGGGCGGCGGGGGCGCGCAGAGGCCGGCCCGGCGGGCCCCCAGCTCCTCCATGGCGCTCCCCGCCGCGGCGGGCCGGAGGGGTGGCGCGAGCGGGCCGGGCAGGAGCTGGGCCGGCGGGGGCGCGGCTCCTCCCCCCGGAAAGGCCCCCTGCAGGGCCGCCATGGCGCGCCGGGGAGCGCGGGTTCGCGCGGGCGGCTTCGCGCGGGGCCTCCTCGTCCTCTGAAGGGCCGCCCGCGCCGCTGCTTCTGCTCTCCCGCTTCCGCTCCCGGAGGACGCCGGGAATGGCAGGCGGCGGCGCCCTAGGCATGCCGGGAGCGGTAGTTCCGTCGGGGAGGCGGGGCGCCGCCCTTCCGGTAAGCCCCTTCCGCCCGGCCTGCTCCTTGCGGGGCTCCCCTCCTGCCCTCGGCTCCTGGAAGTGGGGCAGCCGGAAACGTCAGTGAGAAACACACGACCCATTTCCCCCCCTTTCCCTGCCGGAAGACGAAGGGATCGCGGGGCGTCTCTCATTTTGACGGCTGCTTACGAGGCAGCGCCCCCTAAGGAGGACCCCCGGTACTGCAGGTGTAAACCAGGCATCCTCGCCGAGGAACCCCGCGGAGTCAGGGAAAGTGGGGAACTGACTTGCAACATTGTATCCAGCCTTTTTACCCAGTAGAGCCGTGGTCTCATTTTCTACAGTAAAAAAATCCACAACCTGATTAGCTTACAGTAGAATTCCAGAATTAACCAATCATGTGCAGCCCATTGTGTAAATAATGTATATAAAGCAGATACTTTGAGGGGACTTTCATTCATTCCTCCTCACCACTATGAGCTGAATAAAGAGCATGAAATCCACTCTCGACTCTGAGTATATTTCAGAAAGGATGGCGACCAGAGGAGGGAGGTCGGCCTGGGGGAGCCATAATCCCCAAGGGGAATGGTCGCGTACTCCCTGCAAACCCTGCCCATACCCAATAGGTGCCAGGTCTCACCTTCCAGACTCGGACAAAGGGGGATATTGGACTTGGCCTGGATGTCAGAGATTGCGGGCATCACCTTTTGCCTTAACCAGTGCCAGGAATGCTAAATATCCCTGACAGCCAAGATGCCACTCCTAGTTTATGACATGCTTGTGAGATGTGTGACGATTTCAATGTGGTGTTATGGGTAATTCGGGAAAACCTTTAAAAGAAAGTGACACCCTTTGTTTGGGGCTTCTCTCTGCATCTTTTATGTTGTAGTTTGGAGTCATTGTTGCAACAATAAAGATCAGGCCTCTTGGCTGCTGTTTTGCTTCTATATCCTGGCTATGTTCTTTGCTTGACTCTTCAACCTGAGCCTGCAAAACTCTTTGCAGCAGTGGCCAGCATGGGACAGTGGCCACACCCTGCGAAATGGCTTTGACTGGCTCCACACCTGCAAGGCTGAGACGGGGGTGTTGTCATCTGCACAGCCCATGACACCCCCGCCCCCCCCACTCTGCCCAGGCTTGCCCAGAGAGGTCACTTTGGTGCTGCTAACACAGCAAAAAACAATGCAGAATGGCAACAGTTACAAGTGGCTGGTCTCTGCAGCCACAGCAGGCACTGTGATTCCCCTGCGGTTTGACTTCACCCCTGGAGGCACACTCCATTGTCTCTCAAGACAGATGGATTGCAACCAAACCTGCTGTCCACCTGACTTCCACTCTGCTGCTGCAGTCAACTTTACAGGCCCCTCGCCCCTCTTTTTCCCCCCCAAAAAAGAAAGAAAGAAAATAAATACCGGTACTAGGCTAACAACATCCAGCTATTCTTCAGGGTTGTCTTCACTTCTTCCCGCCTCCCTTCAGCAAAATGGGGCTAACAACAGGGGGCTGTTTTGCAGGGCTGGCATAGCTCACATTCTCTCTGCTCTTAAAGCACATTCTTGCAAACCTGCTCCATGCAATAGGGGTATAATCACAGACTTCATCTACATTGGTACTAACAGAGTAATTTTAAAAATGCTTACAAACTCAGGAGAAAATCACCTCCCGTTTTGGCATGAAAGCCTAAATGAGAAGGATCATGACACACCACTCCCCAGTTGCAGCTGCACTTAAATCCCTGGTACCATGAAGTGGCGGCAGCAGCAGCAGCCCTTCACCAGGGGAAGCCAGCGGGAAAGGCTTAAAGTCAAGCCAAAAATCTCTGGTCACCTCCAGGGTTTTATTTTATGGGAGAGGTTTGAGGGCACACTGGAAATTTAGGTTTGTGCAATTAAAGTGAATTAAAGTGCCCCATTGTCCTGGTGCAACAAATCCACTTCAATCAATTAGTCTCCTATATTGGCATAGAATACGTGCATCATTTACATGGATCAGAACACAACACAACACTGTTAACAGAACATAGTAGGAGATACTTTAGGATAAAACTGTCCAGACACTGTGAGGTATGAAAATGGCTCTTAGGACCTATAGTGACGTAATTTCATGGTTTCATTCAAAAATCTTGATACATTCTCCACAACGTCATTCCTACAATTTGTCAGTCTGCATTTCTTAGTAAAGAAAGTGTTGATTTATGTGTAGAGATTTTTCCTGTTCTGCTTAATTCAAGAGTGTTCTGGAAAGTTTTCTTTCTATGTGAAAGAAACAGGCAGAAGGTTATTGTTTGGGTTATTTCTTCTGGGAAGCTGAGTACAGCTGGTTTAAACTAGTTCTGTTATCTTTCTGTCAAGGTTGTGCTGACTATTCAAGTCAGACCAGGAGGAGCCTGGGTCTCACTTTTTCCTTTTATCTCATTGTTCCTGTGTGGTATTCTGTATGCTGTAGTGTTAAGGTTTGGTCTTATTACAACTGGATTTTGAATGTACTGGATTTGTGACCATTATGCTCATTTGCTTTCAGTAGCAGTAAAGCTCTGCTGGATGAAGTACAGTACAATTGCCTTTGGTCTATTTTTGGGAGCTCTGAATCATAGAATCATAGAATCATAGAATCATAGAATCATAGAGTTGGAAGAGACCACAAGGGCCATCGAGTCCAACCCCCTGCCAAGCAGGAAACACCATCAGAGCACTCCTGACATATGGCTGTCAAGCCTCTGCAACATGTTTAAGTTTTTTTTCTCCTCTGAAGAAGCTGGGGCAACACAATTGTTCAACAGATAAGACATCCTGGAAGAGTCAGAGCGATAAATCCCCTTCTTCTACTTTTCATACATTTTTTGCATAAAATGGGCAATAAAAGAAAATGTATGTGATGGATTCAACCTGTTTTGTGCCACAAGGGCAGTCTCTCTTATAGGATGGGTTTTTTAAAAATCTACCTTGCAAAACTGCAAATGGTTGAATCATAGAATCATAGAATCATAGAGTTGGAAGAGACCACAAGGGCCATTGAGTCCAACCCCCTGCCAAGCAGGAAACACCATCAGAGCACTCCTGACATATGGTTGTCAAGCCTCTGCTGAAAGACCTCCAAAGAAGGAGACTCCACCACACTCCTTGGCAGCAAATTCCACTGTCGAACAGCTCTTACTGTCAGGAAGTTCTTCCGAATGTTTAGGTGGAATCTTCTTTCTTGTAGTTTGGATCCATTGCTCCGTGTCCGCTTCTCTGGAGCAGCAGAAAACAACCTTTCTCCCTCCTCTATGTGACATCCTTTTATATATTTGAACATGGCTATCATATCACCCCTTAACCTCCTCTTCTCCAGGCTAAACATGCCCAGCTCCCTTAGCCGTTCCTCATAAGGCATCGTTTCCAGGCCTTTGACCATTTTGGTTGCCCTCCTCTGGACACGTTCCAGTTTGTCAGTGTCCTTCTTGAACTGTGGTGCCCAGAACTGGACACAGTACTCCAGGTGAGGTCTGACCAGAGCAGAATACAGTGGCACTATTACTTCCCTTGATCTAGATGCTATACTCCTATTGATGCAGCCCAGAATTGCATTGGCTTTTTTAGCTGCCGCGTCACACTGTTGGCTCATGTCAAGTTTGTGGTCAACCAAGACTCCTAGATCCTTTTCACATGTACTGCTCTCAAGCCAGGTGTCACCCATCTTGTATTTGTGCCTCTCATTTTTTTTGCCCAAGTGCAATACTTTACATTTCTCCCTGTTAAAATTCATCTTGTTTGTTTTTGCCCAGTTCTCTAATCTGTCAAGGTCGTTTTGAAGTGTGATCCTGTCCTCTGGGGTGTTAGCCACCCCTCCCAGTTTGGTGTCATCTGCAAATTTGATCAGGATGCCCTTGAGTCCATCATCCAAGTCGTTGATAAAGATGTTGAATAAGACCGGGCCCAAGACAGAACCCTGTGGCACCCCACTAGTCACTCTTCTCCAGGATGAAGAGGAACCATTGATGAGCACCCTTTGGGTTCGGGCAGTCAGCCAGTTACAAATCCACTGAGTGGTAGCATAGTCAAGACCGCATTTTACCAACTTCTTTACAAGAATATCATGGGGCACCTTGTCAAATGCCTTGCTGAAATCAAGGTAGGCTACATCCACTGCGTTCCCTTCATCTACCAGGCTTGTAATTCTGTCAAAAAACGAGATCAGGTTAGTCTGACATGACTTATTTTTCAGAAATCCATGAAGGGAGAGGGAAGAAATTATTCTGCTGGCTGTCTCTGAGCTCAGAGAATAAACTGCTTTCCTCCAAAGAAGGATCTTTCCTGGTGTTTTCTTTTGCTCTCTCTCTGGATCTGAGGACGCGGGCCAACGATTCCCTGGCATGGATTAGGCTCAGCCTACATCTTGGTTCCCTGACCAGGAATCTGCCCCACCTCAGAGGGCTGGGGAGAGCCAGGCTCGACCTTGGTGGACAGCTCGGATCGGCGATTGCAGCCTCCACGCGCACCCTGCCAATTTGTGGGGGGAGCCAGCCACACCGCTCCGGAGCAAGGACCCAGGTCGAGGGAGGAAAGAGGACTGGCCAGGGAAGGGAATCTGCAGCAGAAAAAAAAAAGGTAAGCCCAAGGGAAAGGGCGTGGGCGTGGGCCCAAGGGAAAAGAGGGAGGCCTGATCAGCCTCACCTGGTTATGCAGTAGAGTGCAGCCAGGAAGGGAAAAAAAAAAAGGGGGGGTGGCAGTGGTGTGGGGAACAGAGGGGAAAATTATTTTGGTGTGTTTTGTGTATTGCATGCTGAAATTATTTTGGTGTGTTTAGTGTGTTACATGTTGAAATTATATTGATGTGTTTTGTATGTTATATGTTGCATGTCAGATACTCTAGTGACTGAATTGTCAAGTGTGGGCCAGGGCTTAGTGTCCCCTTTGGCCGAGCGATTGTAGGGCTGTAGTGTGTGGAGAGTGAAAGAATTTACAACCTGTTAGCAGCAGGGTATCTGAAAATGGGGTCTGGGGCAAGCCAATGTAGTCCTCTGGAATGTTTTTTAAACAACTGGAAAGCAGCCACAAAGCATGATGCTTGGGGAATCAAATTAAGGCAACAGAGAATGAGAACATTATGTGAGGTTGACTGGCCCTTGCAACAAACTAACTGGCCCTCGGAGGGGAGCTTTGATTTGCAACTAATCAACCCACTATATCAAAATATCTTGAACGTTCACCCAGACCAGATCCCCTACATTTCTACTTGGAAAACCAATGTAGGAAAACCAGCTGGAAAAATACTTCTATATAGCCCACCTTTACCAACTGGCAGCCCAGATTTCCAGGAAATGCCTGCTGTGTCAAAAGAATAATCCCAGAGCCGGACCACTGGCTCCCCCAGCACAGTGGAACTGCACCTATGGAAGATCTTGTCGTGGACTTTACTGAATTACCCCGTTGTGGACTGCACCGCTACCTGCTGGTAGCAGTGTGCACCTACACCGGATGGGTTGAAGCATGGCCCACAAAGACTGAAAAGGCACTTGAAGCAACCAGGTGCCTGCTTAGGGAAATCATCCCTCGCTATGGACTGCCAAGGTCCATAGGATCTGACAATGGACCAGCATTTGTTCATGCAGTCCTACAGGGACTGGCTAAAGCGCTCCAGATCAACTGGAAGCTGCATACTGCTTATAGACCCCAGAGTTCTGGAAAAGTAGAGAGAATGAACAGAACTCTAAAGAATCAGCTGTCCAAGCTGACACAGGAGACCGGGTCTAATTGGGTGACCATGTTGCCCTTGGCTTTACTCAGGGTCCGCAGTCTCCCGTCAAAACGGACCCATTTGTCACCTTTTGAAGTTATGTTTGGGAGACCAGTTCCATATGTTAGAATGTTAACTCCATATGTTAGCCAAGATGTGCAATTGAATAATTATGTACAGTCACTCTCCCGAGTTCTTTCTTATCTCAACAGGTGGACCCAGGCTCGCACCCCATGTGTGTTAACTGAACCGTTCCATCAGTTCGAGCCAGGTGACGAAGTGTGGGTGAAAGACTGGCAGCGAGCCCCCCTACAGCCCTGCTGGAGGGGACCCTACACTGTGCTACTCTCTACCCCTACTGCTGTGAAGGTTGCCGGCATCACCCCATGGGTCCACCATACTCGAGTGAAGAAAGCCATTTCAGACTGGACAGTAACACCAGATCCAGAGAATTCCCTTCGGCTGACCATCTCTAGACGCCCGGTAGACAACCGCCCTGCTGATATCACTCCGGAGGCTGATATCTCCACGCACGGCTGAAGAATTGGATGGGAGGGGCGCCCGCGGGCAGCGTCCCCAACGTAGAAACTTGCTCTCCAGCAAATTTAGAGGCACCAATCGGACTTTTGGTATTGGGCCCGGAACCCCTTGATATAGTCACCCCAAGTGTCAGGCCATTGCAGGGGTGGACATATTCCTGTGGGTGCATGATAATGCTTCTATTGCTTTTCTGCTTCTGTATGCCCTGCTTGATGCAATGTATGCAAAATATGATGGAGAAGATGATGTCTCGCATGATGGGACCTCGCGTGATTGCTTTCATGAGAGATTATAGACCCCTACCCCAGAACGAACCTAAGTATTAGGTTGTTCATAAGAAGAGGAGGGAGTGAAGGGAGAGGGAAGGGTTGCTTTCTATACTTTGTACCTTTGCTTTCTATATTTTGTATCTTGTACCTAAGAAGGATCTCTAAGAAGGATCTTCATATTCTCTGTACCTTGGACCTAAGTCAATTTCTGAGCTAGAAATAACCAGACCTGCAAAAAAGGTCCCTCGAAGGAATGTAAGATAAGACAGAGACTGTAAGCTAGAAATAGCCAGACCTGCAGAATAGGCCCCTCGCTTTCTTACTTTAGGAATGCAAGATAAAAAGAGACACATACGGAGGAGACGGGAGGAGGGGATGCAGGACGCTTAGAAAGACACTATAGAGAAAATAGGGAGGACTGCTTAGAAGACTAACAATATAGACATGCCATGCTATTTTAAGAAATAAGTTGAAAACTTTCCAGTTGATTGGGAAAGTTTCTGGAGGGCGTTTGGGGGAGGAGGGAGAGAGCTTTCTCAAGGTATAAGAAAGTCTGCAGAGGCGCATTTCGGGGCAGCCAGACTTCCAGAAATTATTCTGCTGGCTGTCTCTGAGCTCAGAGAATAAACTGCTTTCCTCCAAAGAAGGATCTTTCCTGGTGTTTTCTTTTGCTCTCTCTCTGGATCTGAGGACGCGGGCCAACGATTCCCTGGCATGGATTAGGCTCAGCCTACATGGTAAGACGTTAAATCTTGCAAGGGAAAGAGCTCTACCTAGGTGGGGATCATAAAGCTGATGTAAATATGGAGTGTCCTGGCCAAATGAGGGTGGAATTCTCAGCCCCAATGGGAAACAGGTTTTACTGGCTACGCTGCTAAGGGTTTGGAAGTAAATATCTAGGATTCTGTGCTTGATTGTTTAGAATGCTTCCAATTGTGGGAACATAAGCAGTGACTTGAGTGGTAGGCCACAGGTTCTGATTTTGCTCTCAATGCAAGCTAGCCATTCAGAGTGGTGGGATTCTGCCAGTATGTGGAAAGTTAAAGAGGAGGAATCAGGCATGGAATGTAGGCGGAGTCAGTACTTTATAGTGGTGAGCCACGCTTTGGTTTCCAGCAGCTCGTCCAGTTTCCAGACACATAGCTGCATGTGGCACACAATTTGGCAGGATTTAGTGCAAGAATTTGGATTGGATGCGTTCCAACGACTGGTTAACTGCACCAGTCCATAATGGGATGCCATAGAGGAGTTTGGGGGCTACTTTGGCCTTAAATACCTTTACACTCCAAGAGTTGGGGTGCTGCTCTCCCTGTGCAAAGGTCAGAGGGGGCAGGGTTTCCGTTGAGTCAGGTGATTAGCTGTGGGAGGTGCGCCTGGCGGCATGCGCAGTTTGATCCATCTTTTAGATTTAGGGGAGCTAGTCTCAAACGCTTGTTGGGGGAGACCTAGGGTTTTTTTTGGGGGGGGGGTATTTGTCCTGTCTTACACTTTTTAAGATGGAGGACCACTCTAGCCACCCCCAACGACACGTTCTCAAGATGGAGGGGGAGGGAACAGCTGCAGTCGCCTGTGGTTCCTGCGCAATGTTTGCCATCTTGCCAAAGGTTGCAGGCAGCTTTACCTGCAGCAATTGTATGTTGATTGCCCTCTTAGAAGACAAAGTCCAGCAACTGGAGGAACGTGTAGCTACGCTCCAAAGAATTAGAGAGCTGGAGCTCTTCTTGGAAGCAACAGAGAACACCGTCTCCACCAAGGAGGAGACAGGGGACACCCCTGAGAAGGAGGCTAGTCCACCAACACAGGTGCCAGATATATGGAGAAACGTGACTCAAAGAAGTAGGAGGCCCAGGGTTCGCTCTGATTGTTTAGAAATACACAATCGCTTTGAAGTCCTCTCCCCTAGCATGGAAGACGAAGAACAGACTCCATTTGAGGATCTCTCCCTCATTACAGTCAATCAGGTATATGAAGATGATCAGTAAAGTCAGTCCTCAGGGAATGTGCAGGTGACCTTGGAACGGACAGCTCATGGAAGAACCCCGACCAAACCTAAGAGGAGGCGTGTAGTGGTGATAGGGGATTCCCTACTGAGGGGAACAGAAGCAGTGATCTGTGGGCCTGACAAGATGTCTCGGGAAGTGTGCTGTCTCCCCGGGGCTAAGATCCAAGGTGTAACTGAACGACTGCAAGGAATCATAAAACCCACTGACAAATACCCCTTCCTCTTGGTTCATGTGGGAACCAATGACACTGCAAGCAATAGCCTCCAGAAGATCAAAAGAGACTACGAGGCTCTCGGCAGGAAATTGAAGCAACTAAATGCACAAATTGTCATCTCATCTGTCCTCCCAGTTGAACGACGTGGCCCAGGGAGAGAGGGAAAAATAGTGGAAGTGAACAGCTGGCTTCGCAAATGGTGTAAACAGGAACGGTTTGGATTCTTAGATCATGGACTGCAGTTTCTTGAAGATGGACTTCTGGCAAGCGATGGGCTGCACCTCACAACGGTTGGGAGGAAAGTTTTTGCCAAAAATCTCAGAAACCTCATCAGGAGGGCTTTAAACTGACTAATGTGGGGGAGGGAGACAGTGCTCCTGAAGGTAGGAGCCTATCAACTGATGAAGATGATCATCCAAATGTCATAGACCAAATGGAGCAAACAGCACACAGACCTAGTGGTGGGAGGAAAAAATCCTTAAATAAGAGACACGGGGGAATAATTAATGGACTTCAATGTCTGTACACTAATGCGCAAAGCATGGGAAATAAGCAAGATGAGCTTGAGCTCTTGGTACAGCAAACTAAATATGACATAATAGGCATCACTGAAACCTGGTGGGATAAGTCCCACGATTGGAATGTAATAATGGAGGGATACAATCTATTTCAGAGAAACAGACCAGACAAGAAAGGAGGAGGAGTGGCGTTATATGTCAGGGATGTGTATACCTGTGAAGAGATCCAAGATTTAGAATCTCAAAGCCAAAGTGAGAGCATTTGGGTCAAAATTAAGGGAGAGAAGAATAACAGAGACCTCATTGTGGGAATTTACTATAGATCCCCAAGCCAAACGGAGGACATAGATGATGCCTTCCTGGAACAGATGGCCAAGCATGCAAAAGGAAGGGAGATAGTAGTAATGGGGGACTTCAATTACCCGGATATTTGTTGGACGTCAAACTCAGCCAAGAGCATAAGGTCAAACAGATTCCTCACTGGCCTTGCAGACAACTTCATTGTCCAGAAAGTGGGAGAAGCAACAAGAGGAACAGCCATTTTAGATCTGGTCCTAACCAATGTTGATGACCTGGTTAGTGGGGTAGAAGTGGAAGGATCATTAGTTTACTATACAGCGGAAAGGAGCAGCCAAGCATACTAGGACTCAATTTTTTGACTTTAAGAAAGCCGACTTCATAAAACTTAGGGAAGTGCTGGGTGAGATCCCATGGACAGTAATACTAAAAGGAAAGGGAGTTCATGATGGCTGGGAGTTTGTTAAGAGGGAGATAGTAAAAGCACAACTTCAGGCAATACCAATGAGACGGAAACATGGAAGGTGCCTAAAGAAGCCAGGGTGGCTATCTAAATAACTTTTAACTGAGTTAAGATTAAAAAAGGATGTGTACAAAAAATGGAAAAGGGGGGAAACCACCAAAGAAGAATTCAAACAAATAGCCAGCACATGTAGACACAAAGTCAGAAAAGCTAAAGCACAGAATGAACTCAGGCTTGCTAGAGAGGTTAAAAGCAACAAAAAAGGCTTTTATGGGTATGTCTGTAGCAAAAGGAAGAACAAAGAAACTGTGGGGTCACTCAGAGGAGAAGATGGTGAAATGCAAACAGGGGACACAGAAAGGGCTGAACTCCTCAATGCCTTCTTTGCCTCAGTCTTCTCCGATAAAGAAAACAATGCCCGACCTGAAGAATTTGGAGCAAATGATTCAGCAGAGGAAACACAGCCCAGAATAACTAAGGAGATAGTACAAGAATACTTGGCTAGTTTAGATGTATTCAAGTCTCCAGGGCCAGATGAACTGCATCCAAGAGTATTAAAAGAACTGGCAGATGTGATCTCAGAACCACTGGCAGTCATCTTTGAGAATTCCTGGAGAACAGGCGAAGTCCCGGCAGACTGGAGGAGGGCAAATGTTGTCCCTATTTTCAAAAAGGGGAAAAGAGAGGACCCAAATAATTACCGCCCAGTCAGTCTGACATCAATACCAGGGAAGATTCCGGAGCAGATCATTAAGCAAACAGTTTGTGAGCACCTAGAAAGGAATGCTGTGATCACCAATAGTCAGCATGGATTTCTGAAAGATAAGTCATGTCAGACTAACCTGATCTCATTTTTTGACAGAATTACAAGCCTGGTAGATGAAGGGAACGCAGTGGATGTAGCCTACCTTGATTTCAGCAAGGCATTTGACAAGGTGCCCCATGATATTCTTGTAAAGAAGCTGGTAAAATGCGGTCTTGACTATGCTACCACTCAGTGGATTTGTAACTGGCTGACTGACCGAACCCAAAGGGTGCTTATCAATGGTTCCTCTTCATTATTTTTTTTTAAAGATATTTATTGCAAATTTTAAACAAAAAATCACCAAACATATAAGATACCATCACCAAAATATAACAAACAAAGAAGAACAGAGAAAAACAACAAGATAAACAAAGAATGAAAAAAGTACAACGAAAACAACTATCCATAAATCATATTTCCATAACCTTTGGACTTCCTCACATCTCCCTTTCCTGCGTTCTCAATAATAAAATTATAAGCAGCAATTTATTACCTTATTTCAAGTCTTATTTTGTGATTCTCAAATATTATGTCTCAGACTTTAAATGTTTTTATCAAGTACTTAACTGCTTAGTTTAAACATAATATTGCTTCAAATTTCATCTTTTTCTTAAACATCACTTATTCTTATATATTTTTCAACTAAATTGCTGGTGCCATGTTGTTTTCTATCGTGCATCTTCTTAGCATTCATACAGCTTATAATGTTTTTGTAAATAGTCCTTAAACCTTTTCCAGTCCTCTTCCACTGTCTCTTCTCCCAGGTCTCGGATTCTGCCAGTCATTTCTGCCAATTCCATATAGTCTATCAGTTGCATTTGCCAGTCTTCCAGCGTGGGCAAATCTGGGGTCTTCCAATGTTTTGCGATAAGTATTCTTGCTGCTGTTGTTGCATACATAAAAAAGTTCAGTCCTTCTTTAACACCCTCTGGCCAACAATGCCCAGAAGGAAGGCCTCTGGTTTCTTAGGAAAGGTATACTTAAATACCTTTTTTAACTCATTATAAATCATTTCCCAGAAGGCCTTAACCCTCGGGCAAGTCCACCAAAGGTGAAAGAATGTTCCTTCAGTCTCCTTACATTTCCAACATTTATTATCAGGCAAATGGTATATTTTTGCAAGCTTGACTGGAGTCATGTACCACCTATATATCATTTTCATAACATTTTCTTTCAAGGCATTACATGCCGTGAACCTCACACCGGTGGTCCATAACTTTTCCCAGTCAGCAAACATAATATTGTACCCAATGTCCTGTGCCCATTTTATCATGGCTGATTTAACTGTTTCATCTTGAGTGTTCCATTTTAACAGCAAGTTGTACATTTTTGAAAGTACCTTAGTCTTTTTTTTTTTGCATTTTAAAATTTTATTGATTTCCAACTATTTATACATTTTATCCATATTACAACAAATCTTGTCCAATTTGAACTTCCTTCAACGTCACTGACAATCATTCGTAGTTATATCTTTAGTACACATTCCATTCTTTCATATTGCCATTTGGTCCTCCCTTCATACATTATTTATAATAAACAATACTTATTGGTTCTTTACAGTGCCTCTTTAAACCCCACTAGCGTTGTATTTACAGCACAGTTATTTTCCAGATAGCCCACAAATTTCCCCCAGTCCTCAATAAACTTTTGATCTTTAATATATCTGATTTTCCCTGTTAATTTGTCCAATTCTGCATATTCTGTCAGTTTTACTCTCCACTCTGCTACCGTTGGGATTTCTTCCTGCTTCCACTTCTGGGCCAGCACGATTCTGGCTGCCGTTACCGCGTACTGGAAAAGTTTGCAGTCCTTTCTTCTGATATCCTTTCCTACAATACCTAATAAAAAGGCTTCTGGTTTTTCCACAAAGGTGTATCTTAACATCTTTTTCATTTCATTATAAATCTCTTCCCAAAAGCTTTTAACTTTCTTACACTCCCACCACTGATGGTAAAATGTCCCTTCTTTATGTTTACATTTCCAGCATTTGTTATCTGCCTTGTACATCTTTGCTAATTTAACGGGTGTCATGTACCACCTGTAAAGCATTTTCATCATATTTTCTTTCAATAACGTACATGCCGTAAATTTTATGTTCACTCTCCACAACCTTTCCCAATCCTCGAGTTGGACATTATATCCAAAATCCCTTGCCCACTGTACCATCACCGATTTCACTTCCTCATCCTTCGTATTCCACTCCAACAGTATTTTATACATTTCTGACAGATTTTTGTATTCATTGTTTATTATATCTTTTTGGAATATTGATTCTTTTTCCTCATAACCCCTTTCCTTCACCTCTTTTTTAAACATTTCATTTATCTGAAAGTAGTGCAGCCAATCATATGTGAACACTTTAACCTGGTCATATGGTTTTACTTTCCACTTCCCTCCTTCATTGGTAACCATTTCTCCATACTTTCCCCACTTTTCTCTCATATTAATTTTCTTTACACACATTATCTCCAACGGGGATAGCCAATGTGGAATTTTTGGTTCCAATATGTTTTTATATCTGTCCCAAACCTCTATTAATGAACCTCTGAAGATGTGATTACCAAATCCCTTATGCACCCTCTTTTTATCGCACCATAGGTACGCATGCCACCCAAATTTGTTATTGAACCCTTCCAAATCTAATAATTCTTTATTTTCTAACTTTACCCATTCTTTTAACCAGCACAGACATGCTGCCTCATAATACAGTCTCATGTCTGGTAAGGCGAAGCCACCTCTTTCTTTTGCGTCTGTTAATAACTTAAATTTGATTCTGGGCTTCTTCCCTTCCCAGACATATCTTGAGATCACCTTTTGCCATTCTTTAAAGTCTTTTGTACCTTTTATTATGGGTATCGTTTGAAATAAAAATAACAACTTAGGGAGCACCATCATTTTAACCATAGATATTCTTCCCCAGAATGATAGTTTCATTCTAGCCCAGATCTCCAGATCTTTTTTTATTCCATTCCAAACTGGGGTGTAATTATTTTGGTATAAGTCAATGTTCTTATTAGAGAGCCAAATTCCCAAATATTTAACCTTTTTAACCACCTCAATCTCCGTTCGTTGCTGTAATAATTCAATCTTATCTTGATCCAGATTTTTAACAATCATTTTAGTCTTTCTCTTATTCAGTTTGAATCCTGCTATCTTTCCAAATTTTTCCATCTCATCCAGAATCTCCTTTATGCTTTCTATGGGTTCTTCCACAGTCAGAACCACATCATCTGCGTAGGCTTTGACTTTGTACTCATTTAGACCTAATGTTACCCCTTTAATTTGCTTATTTTGTCTTATTGCATTTAATAAGACTTCCAGGACCACTATAAATAACAGTGGCGAAAGCGGGCACCCCTGTCTTGTTCCTTTGGATATTTTTATGTCTTCGGTAATAACGTTATTAACTATCAGTCTTGCTTTCTGTTCTGTATAAATAGCCTTTATACCATTAAAGAACTCTTGGCCCACCTCCATAACCTCCAAATTTTTCAACATGAAATCCCAGACTACGTTATCGAAAGCTTTCTCCGCATCTACAAAAATTAAACTTGCTGGTTTATCGCACCTATCGGACAGGTATTCAATGAGATTAACTATATTTCTTGTATTATTTCTTATTTGTCTGCCCGGTAGGAAACCCGCTTGGTCATTGTGTATGATTTTTGTTAATATCTTTTTTTAGTCTTTTAGCTAGGATTCCAGCAAAGATCTTATAATCAGTATTTAATAAAGAGATAGGTCTGTAGTTCTTAACTTGGGTTAGGTCCGAATCTTGTTTTGGAATTATTGTAATGAATGCCTCTTTCCATGTTCCTGGAATGTCTCTTTCTTTTAAGATGTTATTCATTACTTCGATCAGCGGGGCCATCAGCGTACCTTTCATTTCTTTGTAGTAGCTAGCTGTAAACCCATCTGGGCCCGGTGCTTTCCCTCTTTTCAGTTCTTTTATCGCTTCTTCTACCTCTTCTCTTTGTATTGGGGCATTTAGCTGTTCTTTTTGGTCTGTCGAGATCTTCCTCACCATCTTTTCTTTTAAATATCTTTCTATTTTTTTCTTGTTGTTCCTTTCTTTATTCCTGTATAATTGCTTATAGAAGTCCACGAACCCTTTCCTAATTTCTTTCGGGTCTGTTGTTTCTTCTCCATTTATTTGAATTTTACTGATTGTATTTTGTTCTTTCCTCCTTTTAACCTGCCAGGCAAGCCATTTTCCTGATTTATTAGCGAACTCAAAATTTTTCTGTCTCAGCCTTTTTATATTCCATTCAACCTCTTTATTTATTAACATTGCAAATTGGGTTTGGAGAATCTTTATTTCCTGCTTTATCTTCTCATTATTCGGTTTTTTAATCAATTTTTGTTCATTGTTCATAATCTGTCTCAAGATCTCTTTTATCTTTTTTTCTTTATTGTTTTCCCCCCACACGTTTTGTTGTATAAGTAGGCCCCTCATTACTGCCTTACTTGCATCCCACACCACACTTATTTTTGTCCCTTTGTCTAAATTGTCCAAAAAATATTCAAACAGTTTTTTCCGTATTTTTTCAACGAACTTTTGATCATCCCATAGATTATCATTCAACCTCCATCTAAAAGTTCGCTCTTCGAAGCCTTTTAACTCATTTTCTATTGGGTTGTGGTCTGAGATGACTTTGGCCTGTATTTCGATTTTTTGGATTCTTGGTGTCAATTCATTCGATACCCATATTTGGTCTATTCTTGACATTGATTGGTTCAGTTCTGAGTGGTATGTGAATTGCTTCTCCAGAGGGTGCCTGAGTCTCCACATGTCAATTAAATTGCAGTTCTTAGTCATCATGAAAAATGTCTTAGGTAACTTCCCTTCTTTGTTCTTCGCTTTCCTTAATCTGTCAATTTCTGTTGAGACCACACCGTTCATGTCTCCCATTATTATGATTTTTTGGTCCATGTATTCAAATAGTTTCTCTTCCAATAGTCTAAAGAATTCTGTCTTGTTCCCGTTTGGTGCGTAAATCCCGACTATTATCAATTCTTCACCTTGCCACTTAATTTGGGCCGCTATTATTCTTCCTTCTTCATCCTTAAATAATTGGCGAGATTCAATTCTGTTTTTGATATATGGTACAACACCTCTTTTTTCTCTTTATCCGAGGATATAAATTCATTCCCTAGCCTCTTATTGATGAGAATTTTCCTATGTTTTTGGCCACGTGTGTTTCTTGAAGGCATATAATGTCCAAATTCTTCTTTTTTAGGATACGTTCAATTCCATTCCGTTTCTTCTTATCGTTCATTCCGTTAATGTTCCAATTCCATAATCTTAGCGTCATTCTTCTTACAACTATTTAGATTTGTGTTTTAGAATCATAGAATCATAGAATCATAGAGTTGGAAGAGACCACAAGGGCCATCGAGTCCAACCCCCTGCCAAGCAGGAAACACCATCAGAGCACTCCTGACATATGGTTGTCAAGCCTCTGCTTAAAGACCTCCAAAGTAGGAGACTCCACCACACTCCTTGGCAGCAAATTCCACTGTCAAACAGCTTTTACTGCCAGGAAGTTCTTCCTAATGTTTAGGTGGAATCTTCTTTCTTGTAGTTTGGATCCATTGCTCCGTGTCCGCTTCTCCGGAGCAGCAGAAAACAACCTTTCTCCTTTTTGGCCTTATAGTCTTTCTGTCTCTTCTCCTTCTTCTTCTTCTTCCTCTTCTTCTGATTCTCTTCCGGTCTGTTCTTCTTCTTCTCCTGATTCAAGTTCCTCCCTCAATCTTAATCCTCCTTCTGCTCCTTTAACCTCTTGCTCTCCTTGTTGTAACTCTTTGTATCTTCTTGTAAATTTTCCTATTTCCTCAGGGCTTGTCAATCTTCTTTTAACTCCTTTATAAAAGAATGGTTCTGTCTTGGGCCCGGTCTTATTCAACATCTTTATCAACGACTTGGATGATGGACTCAAGGGCATCCTGATCAAATTTGCAGATGACACCAAACTGGGAGGGGTGGCTAACACCCCAGAGGACAGGATCACACTTCAAAATGACCTTGACAGATTAGAGAACTGGGCCAAAACAAACAAGATGAACTTTAACAGGGAGAAATGTAAAGTATTGCACTTGGGGGAAAAAAATGAGAGGCACAAATACAAGATGGGTGACACCTGGCTTGAGAGCAGTACATGTGAAAAGGATCTAGGAGTCTTGGTTGACCACAAACTTGACATGAGCCAACAGTGTGACGCGGCAGCTAAAAAAGCCAATGCAATTCTGGGCTGCATCAATAGGAGTATAGTATCTAGATCAAGGGAAGTAATAGTGCCACTGTATTCTGCTCTGGTCAGACCTCACCTGGAGTACTGTGTCCAGTTCTGGGCACCACAGTTCAAGAAGGACACTGACAAACTGGAACGTGTCCAGAGGAGGGCAGCCAAAATGGTCAAAGGCCTGGAAACGATGCCTTATGAGGAACGGCTAAGGGAGCTGGTCATGTTTAGCCTGGAGAAGAGGAGGTTAAGGGGTGATATGATAGCCATGTTCAAATATATAAGAGGATGTCACATAGAGGAGGGAGAAAGGTTGTTTCCTGCTGCTCCAGAGAAGCGGACACGGAGCAATGGATCCAAACTACAAGAAAGAAGATTCCACCTAAACATTCGGAAGAACTTCCTGACAGTAAGAGCTATTCGACAGTGGAATTTGCTGCCAAGGAGTGTGGTGGAGTCTCCTATTTTGGAGGTCTTTAAGCAGAGGCTTGACAACCATATGTCAGGAGTGCTCTGATGGTGTTTCCTGCTTGGCAGGGGGTTGGACTCGATGGCCCTTGTGGTCTCTTCCAACTCTATGATTCTACCCTGAGTGCCTAAAGCAGGCAGAGGCAAACTCGGCCCTCCAGATGTTTTGGGACTACAACTCCCATCATCCCTAGCTAACAGGACCAGTGGTCAGGGGAGATGGGAGTAGTAGTCCTAAAACATCTGGAGGGCCGAGTTTGCCTATGCCTGGCCTAAAGGGTTGCTAGCTGGTCAGAAAGGAATGCCCTTGGCTTACCCCTGTTCCTTTGGCCAAGGCTCGAGATACAGGGATCTGCAGGGGAAGTTTCTCAGGTGAGGGACCACAGAAACTCCAGGTTTCTCCTCTCACCTCCCTCCCTGGGCTATCTCTACTGACATCCTCTTTTCTCCTTGCTGGCCTTGGACCCCCTGCACATTCTGGGAAGCAGCTCCTTGGGTTTGTCTGCCTCTTCCCCCAGTGACCGGATTCCTTTGCCAGCCTATCCACCTGGGTCTCTGGCTGGCTGTGGCCATCTTTCCTTTGGCTCTTTTTCTGCATCCACTTTGGTGTCGCCAGCTCCATATTCTGGAGGCTTTTGCTGAATCTCCAACAGAATTCTGCCCAAAGGGGGCTAGTTTGAAAAGCTCTGGACTGTGACCCACTCTTTCCAGGCAGACGTGAAGCCTTGAGACACCAAGGGATTCAGACAGCCCCATTCCTTCCCAGGTCTCTTCTCTCGCATTGTGTAAGCAGCACTCAGCTGGGAGCCCTCCCTCCCCACCGGACGGAGTTTGCAGTTTAAAGCCAGCTTAATTTTTTGAGCCAGCAACATGTGAAAGCCAGTCAGGTGAGGGGCTCAGTCTTTCTTATTGGCGCTTCAAGGGGCCTCTAGGTGGAAGAGCTGAGAAGGACCCTCGGATGCTTCATCAGCTCTGCGCATTGCTCCATACTCCATGGACTGCTCCAAGTGTCCTGCCAGAGGCTCGAGGTCCAAGGGAGGAATGAGGGAAAATCACAAGGTAATTGTCTCCTCCCAGCTCTCTGTTTCCTTCTTTATATCTCTCTCTTCACGGACAAATGGGGGCCCACAACAAACTAGTCACTAATGTGCATGTTTCCCTGAGCAACCAAAACGAATGGACTTTTCACAGTTGGTGAAAAAGTTCTTTGTGGGGTGACCTCCCAAATGCTTTGACTCGCTGGCAGGCTGTGATGAGTCCCAGCCCATAAAACTCCATAGACAGCCGAGTCTGGAGTACCTTGGCATGAAGGCTCGGGGGTCTGCTGCAACAGCACTTTGCCACCCCAACGGTGGCACCTCTCAGCCTCCTTCTGCTGTAGCTCAGCCACCTTGGTGAGAAGGCCACCTGCCAGGTGTGGAGAATGGAGCACCAGCCGCTGCTGAAAGGTGCTGGACAGCCTAGCAAGGTAAGCAAGCTTGCAGAGTCACAGGCGACAAGGCGGCCGTGGGCTTAGGTTTCAGGGAAAAGGCAGAAGTATTGAGTCTCGTAATGCAAGAGGGGATGTGTGTGTGTTGCAGAGGCAACTGAAGTGAGGATGCAGATTTGCATACCCTGATTTTAGAGGAGATCCCTTCTAACAAACAGATGGTGGGTTGTGTGAATACTTTCATGAGGCAACTGATAATGGAAATTGCAGCATGAATTTGAGAAGTATCTGCCTGACTATCTATCTATCTACCCAGCCTTTTAGGATACAAATTCTTCTAGAGAGGCTTGCAGGTAAGATTACACTACCTTCTTAAAAGCCCCCAAATACCCTTAGAGACCATCTTGGGTGTTCAGATTGACGGGGGTGTGTGCTCTTGATAGTTCTGGTGGCACTAGCTGTGTCATCCCTCCTTCCCCACAGAGAAGGGGCATCTGGCACCTTTGTCATTCGGCTCCCACCCTGGCCTTTGATACCTGTGAAATATATATTTCAGGACCCACCCTATTATTCCGATTATAAATGATTTCCAGTGATTGTAATGTTGTTGCAAGCTGTGCAGCTACCTGTTGATGAAGGCTGGCAATAAATTTGATAGATAAGTAAATAAATAAAGTCAACAGCATCTTTCGTACAGGGCAGTTGATGGTAGGTACCTGAGGGGGGATTTGTTTTGATTGTTAAATTTCAATTTTCTACCCACTGCACTTCAACCATTTTGACACCACTGTCAGTGAGTGAGCAAATATTTATATATTGGTGACTTGTGTAGAGAATTGTCCTCTCTCTCTTAGGGTGCAGAACAGAGAAATAAAAGCGGAGTTTAATTCTGTAAGTAATAAATGGGGGTGGGGTCAGAGTCTGGAATGGCTTCCAGGGGGCGTATGGCTGCAGCTACTGCTTCACCATCATTTCGGCTTTGGCTCTGATACTTGCTGCTGATGGGCCAAGTGACTGCACTGAACTCTGTTTTGGGTGAAGAGTCTAACCAACTGTGCTGGAGCATCCATGTCCCTGAACAGACACCTCTCCCATTCCTCAGCCCCCATTTGCTTGTCTCAAGGTGGGTCAGTTTAATGTTGTGGCATGTCAGGAGTGAAGGAAAGGAAGCAGGAATGCGAAAAGCTAAGAGCATAATGAATGACAGCTCCTCATCCTGTCAAGTGATTAATTCCTCAGATAATCCATCCACATCAGCATCACAAGCAGGAAGTCACGCGGCTCTCAGCAGTGATGGGGAGGGTTCTCCTGCGTGGCTGCCCTGCTCTGCACACGCAGCTTGTTGCCCGAGTGCTTGGCCACCTCCTTGTCTGCCAGCCTCGAGCTGAAGCCAAGGCCCGCTCACCGCCCAGTCTAGGACAAAAGGGAAACAGCGAGGCCCTGGCGGTTGTGTCCCAAGGAAGTCCTTCCCACCTTGCCCCCTCCCCCAGGACAAAGGCAAAGTCAAGAAACACAGCAGCCCCAGAGAACTATAGGGAGCAGTGGGAAAGGGCTTGTTTGTTCTCCAGTTTGGGGCTTTGATTTCCTCACGATTCAGAAAGTCCAGAGTGAGTCGTGATGTAGCCAGTAACTTTGGTGTTGGGGTGGTAGTTTTGTGTGTGTGCATTCCTTTGTGCTCAAGCCAGACTTGATCAGCCTGGGTCACATGCCAAGGGATTACCTGGCAAAGAGGCTATTCCTACTTGAGGACCAAGGCGGGAGGCCAATGGGCAGGTTTCCAAGTGGGGACAGACGCCAAACAGCTCCTGCCTCTGCTGCCTGGTGGAGCAGGATACCTCCATCAAACAGGGCAGCAGTTCTGTGGGTCAAATGAGGTGTCACCCGGCAAAGCTCGCTTTGAACAGTTGGGCCACTCAGCAAACACTGTTCTGCAGCAGGCTCAAACCTCATGAGCCACCCCCAAACTTGCCTGCTCTCCTCGTTTTCCATTTTTTGCTAGAAATTGTTGCCTGCCACTTTTTTAAATTCACAAAGCAAGAATGCAAACTCACAAAGAGGAGAACTCTGACGGGCAAGTGTGAGCTGTGCTCAGGGATCCTGATTCTGCAACTCTTGCTAAAGGTCACAATGATTGTCTTGTTGGATCAGGTAGCAGCTAGTCAGGTCCCGTGTGCTTTGCCAGGATTCTAGCGACCTGCAAGCATCTGAAGTTTGTTGGTGCTGACCCTGGGAAGCTGAACTGCATTAAGAAAAAGGAAGGCCAACACCTCTGTAGTGCTGGGAAAGATCCAAGGCAGGTGGGGAATGGAGAAGCTGAATCCTAGAATTGTAGAGTTGGAAGGGACCACGAGGGTCATCTAGCCCAACCCCCTGCAAAGCAGGAATGTTTTGTCCAATGGGCATGGGAGTAGCCAGGATTTTTGTTGGGGGGGCAGGACTTTCTATTGTTTTACTTGATCTGGGGGGGTTAGCTGCCCCCTGCCCCCCATTGGCTATGCCCATGCCAACGGGGGACTCAAACCCACAACCTGAGATTAAGAGTCTCATACCCCACAGACTGAGCTATCCTGCTTCTGCTTTAAAATGCAAGAGAAAGAGAAGAAGACAGCTGGATGGGGCACCTGGAAGCAGAGGCAGCACAAGGAGCAGAAACCCACAGGCCAAAGGGCAATGCCAGACCTGCTGTTCAGCGGGTGCCCAATTGCTGCCACTGTGCCATGCAATCAATAGTGCTTGCTTGTGTTTGTTGTTAATTCATTGGTATGCTTCTTAATTAATTGCTTGATTCAGTTTATAAAGCATCTGTTCATATTTATTATGCTTGACTCCAGTGTGAGTACAAATCCGCTTCTCCCTTAGTTCAGAACTGTGGGTGTTACAGGTAGTCCAGCATCAGCCCACCTCTGCGGCAGCCTTTCTGCTGGAGAGGAGGGTGGAATAAAATGCCTGCCCCCTGGGCCTGAGGGAAGCCTTCCCCAACCTGTTGCCCTCTAGATATTTTGGACTTCCACTGTCATCCGCCTCAGCATCATACGGCCATGTTGGTTGGCTGGGGCTGATAGGACTGCTAATCCATAACATCTGCAGAGCTTGGCAAAGGCTGCTTAGATGTCAGTTATAATCTGCAAAAGTGAGAGATCCCATTCTCTGAAGGAAGGCTCTTGGGATGAGAGGTTGTGGGGGAAGGATCCAGTCTGTTCCAAGTAGCATGACTCTCTGGACCATGAGGGTCTCTGGCTTCTTTCTCTAGCTCCCGACTTGGACGCTCCTTTTGGCTGTTTGTGCGGCAGGAATCGGAGGCACCTTTCAATATGGGTACAATGTTTCAGTCATCAATGCACCCACCGAGGTGAGATGCTGTTTTTATCTCTTTTCTATTGCTGGAGATGGGAGGGTTACTCTACACTATTCTCTGACCTATCAAAGGCTTGGAGCAAAGTTGCCTGTTGCTTTCGTAAACCTCTTCCCCAGAAACACTTCTTATCAAGCCATGAGGATAAATAAAAAGCTGTCAGGTTGTCGGCAGGACGCAGCATCGTTCAAATATCTGCATCATGCAGATGACTCATGCAGTCCAAACTAAGTGAACACTCAACCCCAGATTTGTGTCAAGGAACGGGGGCCACTTGCCCTCCCCAGATACAGGGGGGCTTTGTCCCTCTCCCTTCCCTCAGGGCTACTTTGGCTGCCATCATTGGGCAGGAGGCCACAAGGGCCAACCAGAAGAATCTCCTCCTTCCAGTCCTGCCTCGCCCCAATTGCCCCTGAGGATGGGGAGACTGGCCAAGAGCTGGTGATGGCTCCATTGTGCTGTCATAAATCGACAGTAAGGCTATAGATCGTAAAACTGAGCAAGTCTGGAGGGAGGCAGGCGGCTGCCCTCGCCCATCATCAGCTGATTCCCTTTCTGATTAAAGAGTGCAATCTTGATTTACCAAAACATTTCATGCATTTTAAAAATAATTAAAACAAAGTAACCATGGAGAGATAAAAGCACGAGACTGAAAAAAGAGTGAGACAAGCAGGCCGATGTCTCATGGATTGAGAGCCTGGGGCTGCACGGATAGCGAGAGTTCAGAGGATGCCGGTATATTTTGGTCTGTTGAAGAGAAAGTGGCCTGTCCTTCGCTTCACCATGACCCAGCATTCAGAAAGAGGGATTCCCCCTCCCAGACTCTTGAGTGAGACAATGAAGCATCTCTTAGAGGGCAACCAGTGCCTGTGTGTAGTGGCAGTGGCAGGGGGAGGGGAGCATAGTTGGGGACATGGTCAGGAATCGGCACCGGGGGGCCTCTGCTGGCCCTGTGAATCTGGGAAAGCCAAGCCCCACATCTCCCTACTTTCCCTCTCACCAGCCTCTCTGGTTTCATGGTGGCCTGGCAATGGGAATATGACTGTCCTTCAATAAGAGGGTTAGGCAGCTGTTGCCATGGAAACAGAGCTACCTCTCTCTGCATAGAGAGGGGCAGAGGCAAGGTGCCCACAGCCTTGAAGAGTGGCAGTGGCTCAGTGAATGGAGCACTGGGTGTCATTGCCCTAGCAAGTCCTAGAGGCTCTGCCAAGTCATTGATCAGTTGTTCACCAACAAATGTAAGCATTACCATGTCCTGACTCCTGCTGCTACTTCCTGCTTCTTGCTGTTAGGGTACACCGCCCTGCAAGGTTTCTACCTCACACTGTAAATCTCCTTTTCAAACTAACAAGATGCCCCACAGCCTGCCCAAGTCCATAAGTTAGAGGGTGGGAGGGGGCGAGGACCACAAAACCCCTGAGCACCTGCCAATTTATTTAGAAGAATTTATAAACTACTTTTTAAAAGCCTAAGCAGTATACATGAAAACAATACAAGCAATTATCAATATACAAACAAAATAAGCAAAATTTAAAAACAAGTGAACGCAACTAGTCTTGCCAGGTTTGCTTGAGCAATTTTTTAGCTGGGTGTTTGCCTCATATGAAGACACAAGGAGCCTCAAAGCACAGGTACCAGTTCCTCACAAATGTGAGGTGAACATCGTATGGCCCTTGTAAGAGTTCAAGGTCCATGGACTAAATTGCCGAGAGGCACCTGGGGGCGGGGAGCAACCCCTCAAGTAAACTCTGCATTCACCAGGCCCTGGCTTGCTCTCTCTCTCCTGTGGCATTTGCTACAAAAAGGCTGTTGTGTAGCTGGGCAAGGAAAGAGATGCTTCTGGTCAAGGTGGGAGGCTTTGGATTAGATGGGCCAAGCCCTGGATAACTCCATGTCAGGCTGCAAGGAGATGGCGGTGTAAAGGGGATGCTGCTCACCCACGAGGTCCCACTTTCCTGGCCCAATTAATTCCTGCCTGGAATCAGGCCAACCAGCCACCATGCGCTGGGTCTGGGTCTCAAGGCAAAGAGGCAGAAGGGTTTGCTGCCCCTGGAGAAGAGGAGTTGGCCGTTAGCAGCAGCAGCAGCAGCAGCAGCAGTAGCAGCAGCAGCGCTAAATGATCTCTCCACTTTGTCCTTCCAGCACATCCACAAGTTCCTCAATGACACCTGGCAGAGGCGTTACCAGGCAGAGCTCAGTTCCAGCATGCTGACCCTCCTCTGGTCCACCATTGCTTCCATTTTCTCCCTGGGAGGGCTCTTTGGGGCTCACCTTGGAGGCAGCCTGGCCATCCGCCTGGGCAGGTGAGCAAGATGGAAGAGCACACGCTTCTGCCTTCTGCAGAAGAAGCTTCACTCTTCTGCAGGATGCTTCTTATCATAAGAAGAAAAATGGTTGTATTGCTTTCTTTATTTTTTTGCATTGCTTAATCCGAAAGAATTGAGGCCATGTACGCAGTCCCCAACTTAATTTCCCCTGCATAACAACCCTGTGAGGCTGGGCTGAAAGAGTGAGACTTGCCCAGGAATAACCAGGACATTGACTGAGTGGGTCTTTCAGCTCATCTTCCAGCACTCAAAGCCAAGCACAACCCTGTCAGCAAAAATAGGAGTGTTGGGGGTGGGGCGGGGAGTCTCCAGAGGGGTGACTTTCCATTGTGTGGTTTAGTGGGGAAGAGGCCCTTGTGGATTCCAACCAGCTTATCTAAGATGTTTAAATTTGCCTGTTTCTCTTGGAGGACCTTGAACGCTGTGCCCACTTTGTCCAGGAGCCCGTCAGGGTCTGTGACAAAAAATTCTCTGTCCCTCAAGGGTGCAATCCTGTTACCCTCCTCCTTTGCAGGAAAGGAGCTCTTTTAATGAACAACTTTATTGCCATCCTGGCCGCCATCCTCATGGGAATTAGCTTTCCAGCCGGATTGTATGAATTGCTGATTGTTGGGAGATTTCTGATTGGTATGAACACAGGTAACACTCAACTTGCACCTGGGAAAATTCACCTGGTGGGATTTCAGGGGCATTAAGGGCACACGTGGGATATGTTTGTGCACCTGTGACTTCATCAATGATCAGCTAGTGGTCTTACTTTGTGTGGGCACATCCTACTGCAAAGGGCCTTTATGTAGCTTTATTTTGTGAACCTTTGCTTTCTTTTCCTGGTGGTGTTGTTGAGGCTGAACACCCTGTGACACCACTAGCAACCTATAAGGAAAGGCCACCTGCAGCCCCTGAGGGTCCCTGTGTGTGGATCCTGCAATGAAGAAGGGAGGCCACTGATTTCCTCTTCCATTTCCAGGCATCGGCCTCTGTGTGCAGCCTCTCTACATAGGCGAGGCTGCCCCTAAGCACCTGCGAGGCGCTATGGTCATGGGCAGCTCCATCTTCCTGACAGGGGGGATTCTAACAGGACAGGTTATTGGCTTAAGGTGAGTGCCGGGGCCCTCATCACCCAGAGGGGGCTGCTCAGCTCAGGCCTGGCTTGTTGTCCCAGGATCAGAATGGAGCTGGCAGCCCCTTGTCTCAGCATTGTCTGTTCTTCCTGCAGGGAGTTACTTGGCGGAGAGGCCTACTGGCATTTCCTGCTCTCAAGCAGCTGCTTCCCAGCCTTCATCCAACTCTTGACCCTACCCTGGTTTCCAGAAAGTCCCCGGTTTCTCTTCATTGACCAAGGGGATGAGTTGAAATGCATCAAAGGTGAAGTCTGCCCTTCAGCACCCACTGCTCCTTGCTTCCCCCACCCCCACCCCCTCGCTCTCAGCCCCAGACGCCCTGCTCCCCAAAAGGTTACTTACCTCCCCAGAGAGGCTTTTAGCCACGTGGGAATGTTCAGGGAGGAAGGAGAGGATATATTGTTTAATTATATCCTTCCCAACTTGTGTTAACAAGTTCTATAATATAGAAGAGTAACATTCCCCCTTTTAAAAATTGCACAGCGGATAACGTCTTTGCCAGGCTTTCATAAGCCTCTAAAATAAGTTTCCTGGGAATTCCTCTTTATTCCCTCTTAAAAGAATAGACACGACACAGTCTTGTATAAAAGTATATAAAATAGTTTACTCACATTCTGTTCACAGAAGTTTCCCAGAAGGCAGACTTAGGTTACAAAATATATACATGTGGAATCTATCCCATAAGAAGATAGAGATGTTGCTTCTTTGAGGAATGGAGTCAGAGAGAGAGATGGGTGCCTCCCCTGTGCTATTTTGTTACCTGCACAGGTGAGGTCACGCCCACCTCTGGTCACATGTAGAGGAAGTTTGTCCCAGCCCAGGAGGAAACAGGAAGTTCTGGCTGGCTGGCCCAGACACCCCCTTTTTATGTCCACTCTAGGAATGTTGTATTTGACTACTCTGTGTTTCACACCCCACAAGCCACTGCTGGTTGTTTCCTTCTGCTCCAAAGAGTCGTGTGTCCAAGGACTTGGTGTGGGGCCTTGGGCAAGCCAGTTTGTGCCCAGTCCAGGTGCACCTGTGAAGTAGCCAGCCCGACTCCTCTCCCATTGGGTGGTTGGGAGGGTGGTTTCTATGATCCAAACTGCAAGGCCCCTTGCCTGTCTCTCTCTTGAGCTGCAGCAGCTCTTGGCAGCCTCACGAAGATCTCCTGCACTCAAAGGCCCACTTGGGCCCTAAAAGCTCTCCTCTATCCTTCCCAGCAATGAAACGGTTCCATGGCCCTTTGAACTACCAGGCAGAAATGGAGGACATCCAGAAGGAGCGCTTAGCGCTTGGTGGTGAGGCAGCCAAGAAACCCTGGCAACTCTTCACTGACCGCAGCATCCGATGGCAGCTCATCACCATCATCCTCTTGACAATGGGCCAGCAGCTCAGCGGGATCAATGCGGTGAGTACCAGGACTGAGCCACTCTCCACTCAGGAGAAGAGCAGCTCTCCATTAGGCATCGCTCATTTGCCTGCTGCCTAGTTTCCCCCCTGCCATGCAAGGACATGCATTGACACTCCAAGCAAACATCAGCCAACTTGGAAATGGCTTAGCTGCTGGGACCTCTCTAAGAGATTCCTGGCAGCTGTCACCTTGAGGAAATGCTGAGTATGGTTAGGTCAGGGGTAGGCAACCTAAGGTCCATGGGCCGGATGCGGCCCAATCGCCTTCTCAGTCTGGCCCGTGGATGGTCCAGGAATTGTTGTGTTTTTACATGAGTAGAATGTGTCCTTTTATTTAAAATGCATCTCTGGGTTATTTGTGGGGCATAGGAATTCGTTCATTTTTATTCCCCCCCCCCAAAAAAAAATATAGTCTGGCCCACCACATGGTCTGAGGGATGGTGGACTGGCCCATGGCTGTAAAAGGTTGCTGACCCTGGGTTAAGTGCTCTGTTCTCTGATAGAACTACAGTTCCCAGGATTCCTTGGCTGGGAGCTGAGAGACTGAAGGTGGTGCGGAGCTGGCTCAGTGTAGATGTGTCCAAACAAAGGGCACACATGTGAAAGGACATTTATTCCCATTGTTAGCACAAACAGGGAAATGTGCATTGGGCTCAAAGGTGGACTGGGAAGGGGGGAAAATGTCAGCCTTTTTAGGAACTGGGGTGACAGGGAAGTGTCTGAATGTCACTCACTATGAGAGAAACTCCAACCCATCCTTTGTTCCGAAGCAACTGTCAGAACCAAAGTGGGGTTGTTTATCTGCCAGTTTCATGTCCAAGTCCAGCTTTCCATTTTACATACCCAAGCTGGCTGGCTGATCTGCTTCTTAAACTGAACTTTGCCTGGTTCAGTTGTCTATGAAGAGCAAAGCTAATGTCAGCCAGGCCCTCCCCCCCCCCACTGTTCCCCTCCATGTGCTCTCCCTTGCACTGGACTTCAGCAGTGAGGGCATGGCTGGTGGCACTCTTGACCAGCCCTTTCACAGCCAGCTCACTTTCCTGTGAAGATTGGAGGGCGACCCTCCCAGGGAAGAGTGCAGAGCTTCCAGGCCCCCATAGTGGGCAAGGTATGCACATCAGTTTTTAGAAGGTGGTAACATTAAGCAGTTCCTTTTCTTTTCTTAGCCAGGTAAGATACCTACCCAAATTAACTCTGCACAGGCCACGCTGCCTGGGCTGTGCCTGCTTTGCCTGGTGATTTGCCTCCCATGCATTATGTTTTTGGTATTTACTCACAGATTTACTTCTATGCAAGTTATGTATTTGAGGAAGCTGGGATCCCCCGAGAAAACATTCCTTACGTGACCCTTGGCACTGGGGCTTGTGAGTGCCTCACTGCCCTCACCTGCGTAAGTGATGAGTGTTCCAATTGCGCCCATCTGAATTTCTGAGGCAAGAAAGAGAATCCTCCTTGCTGCTGAGTGAGTGAATGCTTTTCTCTACTTTTCGCAGGGCTTGCTCATTGAGTCTATGGGGAGAAGGGTCCTGATCCTGGGAGGCTACTCCCTGATGACCTTGTGGTGCATAGTGCTGACTTTCTCCCTGACGTACCAGGTAGGCTGGGTAGTCTTGTTCAGAACACATGTGGGCCAGCTGCAATCCAGCTTTTCAACATGATGCCTGCTCATGTGGTGTGCATGGGTGCTGAATCTTGATGAGCAAGGCACCATGAGAGGAGTCACTGAAGGCCAGCAGGTCTCAGGAGTCTTCTGCGCAGCAGGAGGGAAGCCAGGAGAGACAGCACGCTGCACTTGGCCCCTCTGCTATTGGATTCCCAGCCCCGGCTTGGCCCTGATCCCCTTCAGGGTGGTTACATGAGGGAGGGGCATGGTGGCTGCAGCCAGTGCCAAGCCTTCCCATGTGCTCTCTCTTCCCCAGGTGTACTCGTGGGCACCCTACCTGAGCATGGCCTGCATATTTGCCTTCATCTTGAGTTTTGGGCTTGGACCAGGTACCTCTTCCCAGTGATGAATTTGGGGCAGCCACTGCGTGTGCCCTCAACTACCAGTTGTTGGATTTTAAGTTGGGGACTTTTGGAGCCACAGGGTTTTACCAACAGGCAGAGCGGGGCTACCAACAGGATGCTGCAAAAGCTAAGCAGGCTCCTTGAAGGCACTGAAACAGCCCACCTGCTGAGAGCAAGTGCAGGAAATGCATGGAGGCATCCTAAGTCCCCAAGAAGAACCAGGTTGCTGGACAAAGCCTCCTGTTCCCATGGTGGCCAGCTAGCTGCCTCTTCTGGGAAGCCCTAAGCAGGACATGAGGACAACAACCCTCTCCCACATGCGTTTCCCATCAACTGTTCCTCAAGATTAAGCACCATTGGATTCTGCCAGAAGCTCAGGGCAGGCATGAAGGGGATGGGAAGCATCCTAGGTCAAGAGGTGGAGCTGTTATTAGGTGCATTCTCTCCATTTTATGGGCATCAGATACTACTATTCTGTACTGACTTGCCTTCCCTCCATAGACCCAAGGATGACAATAGTTGCCATGCTTTAAAAGAAGAGGGAGTTGCCACAACTGTCCGTTTGTTCTTAGCATATGGCTCTGTAGCCAGATTCCAACAAAACCTAGCTGCTAGCCTCCCCCTCAAAGACACGCAAGCAGCTTCCTAATCTAGGAAGGGAAATCGTTTCATTTTCTGTTGATTGAAATACTCCCCCAGCATAGCACCACCTTTTTTGAAAATTGGTTTGCAGGTGGGGTGACGAACACTTTGACCACAGAATTATTCACCCAGTCTTCGCGCCCAGCTGCCTACACGATTGCAGGCTCGGTGAGCTGGCTCAGCTTCTTCACTATCGGGATGCTCTTCCCCTTCATTGTGGTAGGTAAACTGGCAGTTTGTAGCCCCCCAACCTCTCCTGCAAGACACCACTCAGGGGGACTCAGCAGGAGATGGTGCGGCTGTGCCCGTTGCCCTGGTTTTTGCATTTGACATTTGTTGTTTTTATTATTATATTCCTAGCTGGGCTTCTGTCCACTTTCACATCAAAAAAGGGGCTCATAAATGTTGATATAAAATAGAGGGAACCCCAGAGAGCACCCTTCTCTATCGTCATCATCATCCCCACCGCCTGACATCAATGCAAAATGAACTGATGAGACAGCACCAAACCCTGGCCGGGCTCTCTCAGCAGCACCCCTGGCTGCCCCTTTTCAGTAAAGCCTCTTAGTGCAATTGGAGGCAATTCTGTATGATGAGCTGCCCTTGAATCAGGGAGGTGCCTCATGCACAAGGGACAAATCTTCACTAATTCCTTTCCAGCTCTTAATACCTTTAGAAGCAACCCCCTGCGAAGGGAGCTGAGAAGTACATGAATGAGCAGAAACAGATGCCAGTAAAACAGCCTGTTCAGCCCAGAAATGCATTTAGATCATGTTTTCTAAGCCTTTAATGACCTTGATTTAGAACTTGCCTCCCCAAAAAATGAAAAGGGAAAAATGCATCTAATTCAAATTCCTAGAATTTCTAAGATGTGCAATGATTCCAAGTTCACTAAGCAGGAGAGATTTCTAGCCAGTGATAGTGGATGCAAGAATTCAAATGACCAGCTTAAGCAGATAAAGCCACTCCAGGTGGGGGTTGGGGTGTTGCTCATGGTCCAGGATCTCCTTCTGAGGCATGCTGGATCAGGCCAAAGGAGCCCCTCTAGCACAGCATCCTGCTCTCACAGCGGCTGGCCAGATGCAGCCTCTCTGGGGAAGGCTGCCACCAGGGCCCAAATACAACGGCGCTCTTCCCACTAGTGATGATGGAGGTCACTTGTAGCCATTGAGAGAGAAATTCATGGAGAAGGCTGAGCCATCCAGCAGTGCCTGGAGGGGCACAGAAGGTGTCCCCCCCCCCCCACGTGACATGCTTTCTTTTTCCTTCTTCCAGAAAGGCCTCAAGCAGTACTGCTTCATTGTGTTTTTGCTAGAATGCTGCTTGGTTGTCATTTTCATCTCCTTTGTTATTCCTGAGACAAAGAACAAAACCTTCCTGGAAATTAAGAGAGAGTTCCACAAGCTCAACTTTGGTAGAAGCAAGGAACAAGAGGGAGAACTGTGCGAGAGACAACATCTTAGCAATGAGTTCTAAAGGGTGGGACACAGCTGTGAGGTGCAGGACCTTGCCAGCTGCGCCAGGGAACACTCATACCAACCGACTCTGCTAGCAGGCCAACCGTTGCTCCCCAACACTAGCAAACCCCCCCCCCCCCCGGCTATAGAGAAGTAGGCTGTTCTTGCTGCCAGGACTTTGTTCTCCCCCCACCCTGTCCCTCCTTAAACACATTTTGTATCCTGTACAAGGACTCAGTTCAATAAAGTCAGCTGTTCATCTAAGTGACTGTCTTTACTGCTGAGCCACAAAGCTGTGAGATGCAGGCTGGCAAAATCATGGTAGGACAACCAAATGAAAGGTGACCAGCTCAGCAAGGAAAGCATCTCGGGGGCTGAGATACTTAGTGGGCATCTTTTGTGACGGAGTATTTGGAGGGGGGGGGGAGGAATGGTGCCCAGGGAAATATAAACAGAGACCTCACCCTTTACACCCCCTTCAATGTAACCTTTCTGGTACTTTTAACATTCAGAACTGGACATGCTAAACAGTAAGTTGCTTAAGTGCCAGAAGATCTGGTTTCCTCACAACTTCTACAAGCCTCACCTAGTTTGTATCACTCCCTGTCTTTCCCTGTGCCGCATTTCACAGAACAGTCTTAGACCAACTCAGCCCTCACCAGATCAAGACAGCATGTCACCATCTAGCCTAACCTCATTTCTTTAAAATTCTAAACTGAAGTGTATCCAGAGGCCACACATTTATTTTGATTTATAAGCTTGGGAGCTCAAAACAACGCATAACATGTATTTCCCAGACATAAGCAGGGCTAAAAAAGGCAGTTCCTAAGTATGGCCTCATCCAAAGCAGGGTCTCTGCACTCAAGTGTTTATCGGAGAGCATCTTGACAATGGAGCAGTGAGATGTTTTCCACAGGTTGAGGAGCAGGTATCATGCCCACTCTCTTCTATGTCATGCCAAAGAATGCACTGCACCGTGGCCTCATTGCTTTGAGTTGCCTATCAAACCACTCATCCTAGGAAATACTGTGAAGTCAGGAAGGGATTTTCTTCTTCTTCAGCTTTTCTTCTAGGTTTGCAAAATATTTCATTTTGGCTAGATATTTTTTGGCTTCTTGAAGATCATCTGCAATTAAAGAAAAAGCAAATTTGTACTCCAGTGGGAACTTTGCTCCCAGCACTGAGAAATGGCTACACCATCAGAATCAGCACACTCCTGGCATTCAGGAACCCAAAGAACAGCAGGTTTTTGCAATATGTCAGTCAAGTGACTTCAAGAAAGTAGGCTGCTCTGCTGCTGGGCCATCCTGCAGAACTTAGTACTAATATCTCCTAACAGGACTAACCATTGTGTGCCTTAAGATCAATGTCTGTAGAGAAATGAGCCTCAATAAAACCAGTAAGTGCATTCTATTTCTGAACAGCTCAGCTTTCCTTGACGGGTGTCTTTAAGCAAGTCCTTACAATCCAGAATGGCTTCTGATGAGCACTCAGCCCTGTAAGCTGTGTGGGTGGCACGTGCCACATGCAGCGGGGAGCCCAAGAGGGCATTCGCAAGCAGGTCACACCCCAAAGAAAGTAGGAAGGAAATACTCCTACCATGTTCAAACGCTCTGCTCACATCCTTAATCAGCTCCTCTTGTTTAGCTGGAAGGGAAAGAAGAGGGCATTGATTTCATTTAAGACAAAGCTGTTATCTACATGTGCCTTCACTCCTGTTCATGAGATGTCATGACCATGGATACTGTCCTTAGGAGGGCAAATGTTAAAGCAGCCTTCCGGGCCCATTGTCCTTGCTGTTCTGGATTATAATTCCCATCATGCCCACCTATGAACCATGTTGGCTTGGAAGAATGCTCTATTGAGTCAGGAAGCAACAGATGTCTTATTGAAAGTCTAGCCACACCCACAAAGGGATTTTTCCAAAATGTCTCTAGAAATGAGAAAGTGCTCTCTGATTCATCTGATCTGTGACTGAGCTCACTCCATGTCAAGCACAACACAACCACCCCCCCGCTTCAGTTCTTCCTTGTTGTACTTGCCCTTGACAAAGGGGAAATTGCTTGGGCTCCAGTGGAAAATATATTGCAAATCTGAGCTTTTAGTCTTTCTAGAAGTGACACCGTAAGCCCCTTGCTGTAGTTTCTGCATAGAATTGGGTACTGGTATTGCGCTTCTTAGGGACGCGGGTGGCGCTGTGGGTTAAACCACAGAGCCTAGGACTTGCTGATCAGAAGGTTGGCGGTTCGAATCCCCACGACTGCCCACCTAGCAGTTCGAAAGCACAAAAAGTGCAAGTAGATAAATAGGTACCGCTTTGGTGGGAAGGTAAAGGGCGTTTCCGTGCGCTGCTCTGGTTCGCCAGAAGCGGCTTAGTCCTGCTGGCCACATGACCCGGAAGCTGTACGCCGGCTCCCTCGGCCAATAAAGTGAGATGAGCGCCGCAACCCCAGAGTCGGTCACGACTGGACCTAAAGGTCAGGGGTCCCTTTACCTTTATTGTGCTCCTTCAACACAGCTGGCTAGAATTATTTAGACATGGACACTCAAACTAGAATGTAACTGAATGGGACTGACTTCAGAGTTCAGATGCACTGGATTGCACACTGAGTGGTTAAGAACAAGGCTTTGCATTAATGATGCCCATAGTTATGTACTGATCCGTTTTTACACTTCAATGAAGATCAGCTAATGCATCCTCACACAGCTGTATTGAATGTCAAGATCAGGAACTTTCCCCAATCTACACTCCCAACCCTCAGAAACTCTCAATCCTATCAAGGGGGTGTGGGGAAATGACAGATATAGCATCTGTTGTGCCCAAGCGGCCTGCAACAGAAGTAATAGCAGCAGCTTCTGTGAGTGGGACACTTAAACTGAGGAAAGGAAGAAAGAGTTAAGATGCAAATGAAAACCCACAGGGGAACCTAAATTCAAAAAAAGCTCATTTGTTAGGATTTGAAGCAGAGAGACAGGAGTTGTGTGTTTTTTCATCAACAGGGTGACCTTTGAGGTGGCTTTATAATTCTAAATACTGCTTCATGTTGTTCTGTGGAGGTTTTCATTACTGTGCTTTCACTCCTTGATAGATTCCCGCCCCTCACCCCACTGAAAGACAGCATAGACACCTCTTCAGGCACAATTCTCCATCTTACCTGCAATAAAGTTTTCCATCTCTTCTATTTTAGCATCATTGTTTGCATCTGACAGTTTCTCGTTAATTTCCATGATTTCTGAGAGAAACTCAGGGTCTGCCTCAGTGTCTGTTCCTTTCTCCAGCTCTACTCCATTCAACTCCAGCTAGAAAAGAATGATAATGGCTTTTAAGAACTTCCTCACTTCACTCTGAAGGCAGCCTGTGAACCATGAGAATTGATCAGCACCTGTTGATGCAAAAGGCAGTAGCTACTTCCCATGGAAAGCTGAGGTAGACTGGAGCATGGAGATGCAATGCCACTGCTGGGCTGGAGATTCACTCTGGTTGGCTGCAGGTACAGCTAGCCTGAGGAGGGTGGGTTCAGCACTTTGGGAGGGAAAAAGAAAAGGAATCGAGAGTTGGTATTCTTGGCGCTCAGCTGGATAGGTGGATAGCCTTTTGGCTGTTTGTGTAACATCCACCCTGAGGGAAAGATCTACAGCCAGAGAAAGGAGTCTTTGAACTGAGTGTCAGATTTAAAGACAGTGGAGTATACAGACAAATGAGAACTGGGAAGCTGAATTTGAGAAAGGAAAAGTGGAGTTGTGAGGGAACACTCCACTTAGGTTTCAGTTCAGCAAGAAGGGGATAGATCTTCTGGAGACAACTAATCCCAAACCAGTCAGGAGGGGTGTGGTGATCCCCTGGTCTATCATACTAATAGAGGAGCCTCAGGAGTGTGATTTATAGAAGGCTGGGAAGCCAAGAAAAAGTACCAACTTGTGAAGAAATCATCCATAAAAATGAATGCTTTAGCTTAAGTGCTACTTTTATTTCAAACGGCTCTAGTAATTAATAATACAGGCTGCTTCAAAGAATGGCAAAGGGAAATTTCTAGATTTGTCTAGCAGGGGAAGAAACTGAGAATAACGTATAAAATTCTGATAGAAGCTAAAGAAAGAGGTGGGTTCTCACTGCCAAACTTACTTTATATTATGACACTGCTTGTTTATGTTGGTTAAAAACTTGGATACTGTTGAACAATATTCAGTTAAATTTGGAGGGGTACAATATTAAATTTGGTTGGCATGTATGCTTTTGGTATGGTAAAGCTAAAATTTATAAGAACTTTTTGAACCATGCAATTAGGAAGAATTTATATAGGGTATGGAGGACACATAAAAATCTGCTAGAAAGGAAAACACCCTTTTCTCATGTGCTTGATGTTGAGTTTCTTACCAAACATCTTTTCATAACGAAAACGAAAGCAATAGGAAACATAAACATCCTGTGAACAGGAAATACGCAGACTCTGTGACTCACAGCCTGCTCCCTTTTAAGGTAGAACGGAAATATCCTAACACACAGCAGGTATCTTACCAGGTACAGCCCACGGCTCAGGGGGCTCAGGAGCGTCCGGTAGGCTTTGTTAGCCAGAGAAGAGTGTTGCTTGGAAAAATTCTGCTCCGCCTGTTGAAAGAGCATTGGGAGATCAGCTCACCAGTACTCCTGAGCCACCACTGGGAGAAAAGCACAGCGAACCCAAACAACTGTGTTTACCTTACACTTTAACTTTACTCTGACTCGCTTGCACAAGAGGTATAATGCATTTACGGATCTGCTCCCTCCCATGACAAGCGAGGGTGGCAGAAGGGAAGGAGGCACCCGGCCTAGGCCTTGCATATGGGAGCGGAGGGACGCCCCCCTCCCTAAATAGCCATGGGGGGGGTCTTTCTAGGACGTCTGCGTCTGCGAGGGCCCCCCCGGGGTGGGCGAGGGGCGGCCTGCCCGCCTGACCTGAGGTCTCCGGCTGAAGAAGTCGGGGTGCAGCGCTCGCTGCAGGCTCCGGAAGCGCTGCTGGACGAGGCCCACGTCCACCTGGAAGCTGCGCTCGCTGCAGGCGAACGAGAGAGAGAGAGAGAGAGAGAGAGAGTGAGGAGGGGGCGCGGAGGGAGACCCTCGCCCGGCCCAGCGCCCTCGCCTGCCCGCCCGCCCTCCAGGCCACGCACCATCCCAGGAGGCGGAAGAGGTCGGCGCGGGGCTCGGGGGGCTGCAGCGCCCGGCACGAAGGGCAGAAGAAGCGCGGCGGCGGCGAGGCGGGCGGCAGAGCCAGGCCGCAGCTCCAGCACGACGCTGGAGACGGCGGCGAGGACGAGGAGGGCGAAGGCCAGGCGGCGGCCCAGGCGGGCGCCCGGGGGTCGAGGAGGCGCCGCGGCGCCGCCGCCGCCCAGCGAAGCCTCCTGCTCAGCGCGTCCCACCTCATCCGGCCCGGACTACAACTCCCGGCGGGCCCTGCGCGCCGGCTCGCCCGCGGTTGGCTCAGGCCCGTGACGTAGGCCTCCGGGGGCGGGGCTGCCGAAAAGGCGGGAGGGAGCGGCCAGGTGCGCCGCCGGGTGGGCTCGTCTCCTCGCCGGGAGAGTCGCTGCGGAGAAGAAGGCCTCGGCCGGAGGAAAGCGGCCCTGGGCGGCGCACCCCTCGCTCTGCCGCGTCGGCCGGCAGCTCCTTCTCCCGGGAAGCCGCCATGTCCCACGAGGAGCCCGGAAGCGACTCCCAGCCGCCGCCGCCGCCGCCGCCTCCTCGCCCGCCGGCGGAAGGCTCCAGCGGCTCCAGCGGCACCCCGGGCGCCAGCCAGTCGTCGTCCAGCTCCGGCACCCTCAGCTCCCTGGACACGCTCCCCACGCAGGACCTGCCGCCCATCCCCGAGGACCCGGAGCCCGGCCCGCAGGAGCCCTCGCCGCAGCCCTGGGGCCGCCTCTTCAGCCTGGCCAGGGGCTTCCCCAGCTGCGGTGCGTGAGCAGGCGGCCCTCTCCCACCGGCTCCATCCCCCGTCGTGGCCCGCGAGGAGCAGCAGCGGCTCCCCTGGGCGTCAGACCAGAGGAAGGAACCTCTGCTTAAATAAATCACAGCATATAGTGCTGCACCCGCAAAAGGCTATGGAAAACACGCTGCTGTTGCCTCTTCAGAATCACAACTGGGTGGAGGGAAGAGCCGGCACAGGCAAACTCGGCCCTCCAGATGTTTTGGGACTACAACTCCCTGACCACTGGTCCTGTTAGCTAGGGATGATGGGAGTTGTAGTCCCAAAACATCTGGAGGGCCGAGTTTGCCTATGCCTGTTCTAGAGGTGCGTTTGCTCTAAGGGAGATCCACCGGTGCCAGCCAGAGAGCCTGTTCCTTTGCTAAGAAGGGTGTTCTTATGCACCAGGTGGGAAAACTCAGTGCAGCCAGCATCCTCCACTGTGGAGTTCCAAAAGAACCAGATCCAACTGGGATATTGCTTGTCCAGCTGGGATGTGATCTTGTACCCTTTTCTTTTATATGAGCACTCAGGAATAAGGCAAGTAGTGGAATGGGCTCCCAGCCCAGCTACTCGCTAAGGCGTTTCCTTGTGTTAGAAGGAAAAGGTATCGGGAATTCATCTACATGTTTCACAATCTTGGCCAAACTGCAGCAATTCTGGTCTTCCTCTATATTTGAACTGCTGTTCATTATTTTCAGCAGTTCACTATATGTTTTGCTTCCTTCTTTGTCTCTTTTTGGATGATTCCTCATTATCAGGGACTGGGGTTTTGCTGGGAATCACCTTTTCCTTCTGTTAATACCGTTCTGGTCTTTGATGCCAGCAAGCAATTGCCCTTCTGGTGAATAAAAGTAAAAGGAGAGCTTGTTTATAAACCCATGTCAGATAAATCTCTGGTAGGTTTTAATTTCTCAAAGCTTTTTGATTCAGATGGGGAGATGCCTACTATGCTTGAGCCTCCTTTGCTCTTCTCAGGCCCGCAAGAGGATGCAGGTGTGTTTTCCACATGCTGTTTCCTTACTTGGGTTTTGTGCTCTTCTTTCCCCCCACCCTAGACTGCGTGAAAAATGAGTACTGGTTTGGCAGAGACCCAAGTTGCGACTACAGTTTTGCTAAGCTGAATCTGACTGAGACAGAGCTCTATAAACAGTACAGCAAAAGGCACTTCCGCATCTTCAGAGTAAGTACTGCAGAGATTCCTTCTTGCTTTCTGCTCTGGGCAACAAGTTCCACTTTGAGGAAGTTTTCTGGTGGCAGTGAATGGGTGTGCCCGGGTTGTGTGTCCTTCTGGCTTGCAAGGTTTATGTGGGGCTCTTTCTGCAGAATTTCAATCATAGAATCATAGAGTTGGAATAGACCACAAGGGCCATCAGAACCCTTCCTATTTCCTCGCTTGTGATTCTGCTGTGAGGGAGACCCTGCCAAGTGGACTCTCCTAGCTCACTGTCCTTCCTCCAAGGAACCAGGGCCCGGAAGCTGCCACGTGGCCTATATTGAAGACCAAAGTGCCAATGGGACTTTCATCAATGGAAAGCTCCTTGGGAAGAGCAAGAAGCTTCCCTTGGCAAATGTTGCTGAAATCTCGCTCTCCCTGCCCCACAACAAAGGTAAGATTCCTTGCAAACTCCCTGCCTTCCAGGGGGCATTTTGGGTAGTGAGTGTAATCCAGTTTTCAACCTTCATGGTTTTATAGTGACACAGCTTGATGAAATAGTGTCAAAATTAACCCTGAATGTAATGTAAGAGGCAGTCTGTATCAGAAGAAACGCCTCGCTCTCTGTGGGTGATAATCTCCCTCCACTCCTGTTCCCCAGTGGCTGCTGTTCAGAGTGACGCACTTGCAGCTGTTGTGTAGTAGTGCACAGGTAGACAACGAAATTTGTTAGCCCAACATGTAGGGATGGACACTAGCTTGGATGGTGGTTGTTTTGCTAACTGATTTTTAATTTCAAGTAAGAAAAAAAACTCATACAAAGAAAGCAGTTTAGTAGTAGTACAGAAAGGAAATAAAAACAGCGTGTGATGGTTGTAGTTTTAGACCTTTTAATAAAGGCAATCCAATGAAAGTGTCTCTCCATAAGTCCAGTCCCTGCCTATTGATATTCCTTTTGTGACATAATTAATTTGTCCATAAGCACAATGTCACATATTTGCGAAATCCAGGCTTCAAAAAGATTTGCATTTGCAGTTTTCCCATATTTTTGTGATCACTAATCTAGCTGCAGTTAATAAATTGAGGATGAGGTCTTTATTGGTTATGTTCTTAAACTGAGGGGTAAAATAAGATAGGAAGGCCAATTTGGGGTCTTATAGTAGTGATTGTCCCATTGTTTGATTAATTGTTTGAAAAACTTTCCCCAAGGGAAATTTTTTTGGGCAGAACCACCACATGTGCACTAGATAGCCAGGTAAGTTGCATTCCCACCAGCAAAAGTTGGATGTGTTCTAATTAATTCTGTATAATCTAGCTGTATGTAGCATCAATGTGCTATCTTAAAAGCATGTTATTGAGTTCTAATTGAGATAGATCCACATGGTAGTTTATTCCAAATTTGTTCCTCTAATTCTTCTTCAAAATCTTTTCCCCATTTTAGTCTTAATGAAGTGAGAGGAAGAGTAGCAATTGTGTGTGGATTTTATTTTATTTTAATTTTTATTCAATAAGAAACTTTATTGTTATTACTGTATTGTCATTTTCATACAGAATGGTTATTGACATAAGCACATACAAAATGCAGTAAGAATGATGAATGTAAAAATACAAGTAGAAAAATAAAATGAGAATACATAGGGGAGGGGATAACTGGGAGACAACTGAGAGTGCAACGCCGCGTACACTTATCACATATAAGAAGAAAAAGGTTAGTCAAATTATGTGTGAGGATTTTCTATAGTTGGGAGAGATTCCCTTTCCCAGTGGGTTGGTTGAGTTGAGTAGTTGCTCAAAACTATTTAAGTCGTGTAATGTTTGAATCTTATATTTGGTTGATTTAGAAAATGTATAATCTGGTATATCTCTAATCAGCCACATCGTATATCTTCCAATACAAAGGAGCAGTTGATTAGCTTGGCTGGTTTTAAAAGGGGAATAAGCAAATGCATTGAGGACAGGGCTGTCAATGGCTTTTAGTCATAATGGTTGTACTATCTCAAATATACAGTGGTGCCCTGCAAGACAAATGCCTCGCAAGACGGAAAACCCGCTAGACGAAAGGGTTTTCCGTTTTTGAGCTGCTTCGCAAGACGATTTTCCCTATGGGCTTGCTTTGCAAGACGAAAACGTCTTGCAAGTGTTCCGATTTTTCCCCGCTCCCTCCCCACTAAGCCGCTAATAGCCTTTTAGCCGCTAATCCGCTGATCCTTTAATAGCCGCTAAACCGCTAATAGCGCTAATCCGCTAAGCCGCTAATAGGGTTGCTTTGCAAGACGAAAAACCGCTAGACGAAGAGACTCGCGGAACGGATTAATTTCGTCTTGCGAGGCACCACTGTAATAATATCTGCTGGAGATCATGACCCAAAGAGGGTTGTTGTGCTCATGTCTTGCTTATGGGGTTCCCATATTGCCCTCCACCTTCCGCAGTGAAGGCAGGCTTTCCTGGTGTGTAGCAAAGCAATTTGGAAAGGGATCTCATTCTGTCAGCATTATTAGCATTGTTACATATACAAACACATTGTTCTTCTGATCTCTTCCATTATGTTTGGCCACAACACTGAGCACTGGAGATCAGGAAGAAAGTGGTATGTTTTCCTTGCAATAGTAGTTATTGGACTGGGGTCTCCTCTCCTTCCTCTCGCTTTCCAGTATTTGTATTCTCCGACCTCATGGAAAGTGATCATCAGCTGGAGTATCCCAAGGAGCTCACAGACAAATATATCATATCAAAAACCTTGGGCACGTAAGTTACGAGTCTTTCTGCCTGCCTAGCTTACAAGTTTCCTGCAACGCTGTCTTTAGGGAGGACCACTGAGAGTTGCACCTGTGGGCCGGGGGGTGGGGTGGGTGGGCATCGTGAGGCTCCAGTGGTAGCCCTCAGTGGAGGTGAATCAGCCTCCTCAGCCTTTTGCTCCCACATCAGGGGATGAGAGAGGAGAGGACTGTCCTCTGAATCTCTGTTTAAATCTGGGGCACTGCAAGCATTTCTTTCACAGTTTCACCATCTAAATGTTAGAACCCTAACCTTGAAGTAGCTCCTTTTTCTGCTAGTGGTGCCTGTGGAGAGGTGAAGCTGGCCTTTGAAAGGGACACCTGTAAGAAAGTGGCCATAAAAATAATAAATAAACGGAGGTTTATGGCAGATGTTTTGCCGGAGAATGTAAGTATCTCTTTGTTTTTGTCCTCTGGGCAGGGAATTTTTGATGGAGAGAAATATTATTTGTAAAGTACCTTAGGTTGTCACCTGTGCTCTGTAGATGATTAAACATTGTTTGCTTTGACTGCTGCTGATTAAGATGATATATGCAAATTTATTTGTGCTAAACAAATTGTGGAAAACTCACAATCTTAAATGACTCACACCTCAGTCCTAAACATATAGCATGGAAGAATCAGTGGAACTTTTGTGGCATGTGCTGAGGTTTGTGGCCCTAGTGGAATTTGTAAAGTTACCTGATTGTGCCTATGTGAGCTTTTGTTTCAAGAAAAGTATTGACTGGTTCAGCCTCCCCCAGGGTGGATGTTTTAGACTACAGTTCCCATCAGCCTCTGCCAGCAGGGCTGTGTTGCCTTTAGCTGATGGACATCTTTACCCAAAACATCTAGAAGGCACCAGGTTGAGGAAGGGTGGCCTAGTTTCCTTTTCTATCTCTCAAAACAATCTCCCTTATACAAATCAGGCGGTTCTACAACTCTGTGAAATTTCAAGGACTCTTCTTCCAGCTGAGCCGAGTGCCTTATGTTTGGCTTTCCTGCTTTTTTTGCTGCAGCAATGCAGGCTGTCTTCAGCACTTTTACTGAGGGCAGGAGGCTTGATGTTCTGTCAGTGTGTGAGCTTCCTTCTGTTTCGCTGTCCTCTTGCACCGTCAAGCACCCTCAAGCTAAGCAGATGGGCTCATACTAAAGCTGTGCAAGTGACCTTTACGCTTTGATGTTCCATTGTCTAAAAGCAGGACAAGCCTTTTAATGTGGAAACGGAAGTGGAGATTCTGAAGAAGATTGACCATGTAAGTGGGCTCTTAAACCAGGCAGCTTTTAAAATTATTTTTACCTCCCCTCTTCTTCTCACTAAAGGCTGGGGCTGGGTGATATCTGGTTTTCAACTTCACAATATATCGCCAGCTAAACATCGTGATATCTTGATATGTTACAGTGTCTGAAATAAGCATGGAGCTGGTTTTCAACTTAGTGATATATCACCAGCTAAACATTGCAATATACTGATATAATGTCTGAAATAAGGATGGAGCTATGTAGAGGCATTGGCTGGCTTCATGGTTGCTTCCACATTGTGATTTTTGCATGGCACACACACACACACTCATGATTAGCAATATATTGCCAGGTCAAAAATTATGAAACTGATATCATGATACGGACTTGAACTAGTTTTGGATGATATATCGATATATTGTCCAGCCCTACTAAAGACCTGACAGTGGTTCTAATTTATTTCATATGCTACTAGCAAGCCCATTCTCTCGGGGCAGATTCTGATGTCTGCAAAATGGAATCTACTGTGCCCAACAGGCAGAATATTGTGGGGCTCAGCCTCAGAGGAACCTAAAGGTGTTCAGAAGCACAACAAAAATCTTTGGGGGGGAAATCGCTTAAATGTGGGAGGAATTGAGGCCAGGGAATGGTGCTGGCTGACTGACTGTTGAAAGGCAGGGAGGAAAAGTAAATTAATTTGAAGTACCTTGGGAGAGTGCAATGCAGGCTGGAACGGTGAACAGCAACATACCATGCTGCAACAGTTTAATGCAGTTCCCACTTATTTTTTACTCAGTGGAGTGTGGCGGTATATTTAGGTCCTATGGTGGAGATGTCATTCTTGCCCTTTGTCCTCACATTTGTAAGCATTTTCCTTTGAATTGAGAGTTCTGTGCTGTTCTTTGGCTTCAGGAAAAAAGAGCTGCTTTTGGAGGGTGTTGCTTTCTCTGAGAGCGGCTTTTTCCTAGCAAATGTTTGGATGTTTTCCTTTCCTTCCTTGCTACAGCCTTGCCTTATCAAGATAATAGACTTCTTTGAAGGAGAAGACTTTTACATTGTTTTGGAATTGTAAGTTATTCTTCTTTGTGCTCTTTGGGGCGGAGGGAGCGGTTTTGTGCCTCAGGTCTGTGAGTGGCAGTGTCTAAAATGAGCAGTTCAGTGTGGCTATAATTAAAGAAGAAGAAAACTCAGGTTATGACTGCTGGAAAGAGAAGCTAAGGAGATGGAATGAATGGACAATCTAGACAGCCTTTCTCAGGGGCTGGATTTCTATGGGAACCAGCCCTCTTCCTCCTTGTTCAGCTGTTGTTCAGACTGTTCCATGTTTAGTGCTCAGAATAATCCCTGTGTGTAGAGGTTCTCATCTCAGAGCCGTCAGCCCTGCTCACTTGATGAAGGAGGAGGAGGTTCTGGGTCGCAAACAAGCCTCCTTAGGCTCCAGGCTCCTTCAGAATTTTCCTTGTCATTTTGGAAGATGTCCTTGGCCACAGAGATTTCAGCGTACAAAGACTGTCTCTCCCCTTGGCTTCCTTGCTAGTGTTTGGCTAGTCTTGGAAAACTAATTCTAGATCTTTGCATGCTACACTGAAGAATTTTGTATCCAGTGATGAAAAATAGTTGCTACTTTCCATCATGAAACCATTTCCATTTTTGTTTTGCCTTCAAACATGGGTTTACTCTGCTCTGTCTTTCAGGATGGAAGGTGGAGAGCTATTTGACAAGGTTCTGCGCCCAGCAAGACTGAGTGAAGCAACGTGCAAACTTTATTTCTATCAAATGCTTTTGGCTGTGCAGGTACCCCTTAACTCTGCAAAACTGGTTTTCTCCCGGTAATGTAGGGTGAGCTTGGCTTGATGACTGTTAATGTAGTCACTGGTACAATCTGGAGTCTGCTTTGTTTGTTGCACCACATGGATGCAACAGCCTCTTTTGTTAAACCTTCTGATGAGCAAAGGCTGTTGTGTAGCTGCTTCAGAATATGGTTAACTAACCTTGCTGGATTGCAGTTCCCCTCATCCCTGACTATTGGCTGGCTAGGGATGATGGGAAGTGGGAGTCCAACCTGGAAGTCTACAGGTTAGCTGCCCCTGATGTAGCACATGGAAACATTTACTGCATAGACCATGCAATGTCTCTAAACAGAAGTGTACCTCTCTTCATCACTTGGAGAATTCACAGAAAGACATTACATCTCTGCACCCTGAGGAAGTGCCACAGCTCAGTGACAGAAAAGATAAGAGCAGTTTGCTGGATCAGGCCGGTGGACCATCTAGTCCAGCATCCTGTTCTCATAGAAGTCAACCAGATGCCTTTGGGAAGCCAAGCATGACCCCAGCACAACAGCCCACTGTGGAGGTGGAACATGGCCTTCAGGGCTAGAAGCCATTGCTCACCTTATTCACCATGAAAGAGAGCCTTTTGTCTTATTCCACGACTGCTAAGCTTTCTCAATAGTTTTTTTTATTATATTATTATATATTATTATATATTATATATTATATTATTATATATTATTATATTATTATTTAACAAAATTTATATACTGCGTGATTATAATAAAACCTTTAAGCACTTAAAAATACAATTATCAATAAGAGACAGTTAAAGCAGGTGTTTAAAAGCAACCAGAGTCTTGGATGAGGTCCTTTGTGAAAAGCTTTGTGAAATTCCAAGTACACTTTGCTGGCTGGATCACGTCTATAAGCTTGTTGACATTCTTAAAGAACACTAAAAGGTTAGCAAGACAGCATAGCAAAAACAGTAGCATAGCAAAACAATAGCATAACATAGCAAAACAATAGTAATTATAATAATGTACAAAGCCCCCACATTTCAATACAGTGGTACCTCATTTTGAGTCTGCCTGGTTTAGCATCCATTTCATGGAATGTCTGTGACAAACCTGGAAGTGCTGGAACGGGTACTTTTGGGTTTGCTGCACGCACAGAAGCATAAAACCACTCCACGCATGTGCGCAGAGCGGCGCTTTGTCGAGCGTCCCTTTCGTCAAGCGGATCCCGGACTCAAAACGAGGTACCACTGTACTATAAACATAAGAAGATTGCATAAACAACATGCAGCATCCAATAGCAAAAATAAGAAGGGAGCCTCATAGTTTCACCTTAGTCCTGGAAACACCCTTCCCATGATGTTGCTTCCACTGTGGAATCCTCTTCAGATTTTTCTATTCAAGATTGGGAGTTCAAGATTTATTTCCTTCAAGATCAGCTCTAAGCATTGAACTTGCAATGTGGACCTGTTATGTTGAATTGTTCTGCTACACTCTGGGCAATATAGATCACACACACACACTAAGTTGTCAGTTGTTTTTGTTTATGCAGTGCTCGTGGCTGTGCCTGTGAGGGGGTTGACTAGGCATGGAAGGCAGGACATTGTACTCTAAAAGGAGCGGAGATGCTACTTGCAAAGGTGTGTGAGCCACAACAATCTGTTAATTGCATAATATTCTTTCTCTTTTTGGCGCTGTGCAAAGTATCTTCATGAAAAAGGCATTATTCACCGGGACCTGAAACTGGAGAATGTGCTATTGTCATCTCCTGAGGCAAATTGCCTTATAAAGGTGAGCAGGAGTTGTCTAAGAATTCAGCCCTCCCCTCCTCAACCCACATCATGTGCTTTAAACAAAGTTGCTCTGTGAGATGCTTTGACCCAGGTCTCTATAGAATCATAGAATCATAGAGTTGGAAGAGACCACAAGGGCCATCGAGTCCAACCCCCTGCCAAGCAGGAAACACCATCAGAGCACTCCTGACATATGGTTGTCAAGCCTGTGCTTAAAGACCTCCAAAGTAGGAGACTCCACCACACTCCTTGGCAGCAAATTCCACTGTCGAACAGCTCTTACTGTCAGGAAGTTCTTCCTAATGTTTAGGTGGAATCTTCTTTCTTGTAGCTTGGATCCATTGCTCCGTGTCCGCTTCTCTGGAGCAGCAGAAAACAACCTTTCTCCCTCCTCTATGTGACATCCTCTTATATATTTGAACATGGCTATCATATCACCCCTTAACCTCCTCTTCTCCAGGCTAAACATGCCTAGCTCCCTTAGCCGTTCCTCATAAGGCATCGTTTCCAGGCCTTTGACCATTTTGGTTGCCCTCCTCTGGACACGTTCCAGTTTGTCAGTGTCCTTCTTGAACTGTGGTGCCCAGAACTGGACACAGTACTCCAGGTGAGGTCTGACCAGAGCAGAATACAGTGGCACTATTACTTCCCTTGATCTAGATGCTATACTCCTATTGATGCAGCCCAGAATTGCATTGGCTTTTTTAGCTGCCGCGTCACACTGTTGGCTCATGTCAAGTTTGTGGTCAACCAAGACTCCTAGATCCTTTTCACATGTACTGCTCTCAAGCCAGGTGTCACCCATCTTGTATTTGTGCCTCTCATTTTTTTTGCCCAAGTGCAATACTTTACATTTCTCCCTGTTAAAATTCATCTTGTTTGTTTTTGCCCAGTTCTCTAATCTGTCAAGGTCGTTTTGAAGTGTGATCCTGTCCTCTGGGGTGTTAGCCACCCCTCCCAGTTTGGTGTCATCTGCAAATTTGATCAGGATGCCCTTGAGTCCATCATCCAAGTCGTTGATAAAGATGTTGAATAAGACCGGGCCCAAGACAGAACCCTGTGGCACCCCACTAGTCACTCTTCTCCAGGATGAAGAGGAACCATTGATGAGCACCCTTTGGGTTCGGTCAGTCACCCAGTTACAAATCCACTGAGTGGTAGCATAGTCAAGACTCTGATGTTGATGGCGTTCCAGTGCATGCCACTCAGTTATCATGGAATGAAATATTTAAGACATGAGTGCAGGGTGTGTTTGTGAAAGACCTTGTGACTCTGCTTGGTCTCCCAGGCCCTCTTTGTCTCTCCCTCTGCAAAATCTTGCCTTCCAAGGTTTTGCTTTGGAGACGAAACTATTGTCTAGCAGTTTTTTTACATACCTAGGCAGAGTGGTTTGGGACACATGCAGACCTTCATTGCAAGAAGCAGGTTAAATGACTTCTGAAGTTTTGATCAATCTATTCTTGTTACTTTTCTTGTTGTACAAGATAACAGATTTTGGTCAATCCAAAATTCTTGGAGAAACATCCCTTATGAAAACATTATGCGGTACACCTGACTATCTTGCTCCCGAAGTTCAAAATTTTGCTGAGACAGGAGGTTATGGGCGCTCAGTGGACTGCTGGAGTCTGGGAGTCATTCTCTTTATTTGGTAAGAAACCCAGGAAGGCTGACAAAGGTTTGTGTCCTCCCATAAAGTGTACCTGTTTGTGGGTGAAATTTTGAACACATTGACTTGAATACTTTTTATTTTTAATTTTTGTCTCTTGCCCTTCCATGGAGAACTAAGGCTGAATTCTGTGCAAGACTTACTTGGATGTGAGCTCATTAAAGTTAGTTTGACTTCTGCACATGTAGGCTCAAGCTTTAGTTGCCTGTTAATCTTGTAACAATCCTGTAAGGCTGAGTGAGGGTTGCATTTCCAAGCGCTGTTGTCGCCGTGGAGTTGAGCCTCCAATTCCCACTTCAGACATTGCCCCTCGGCCCCTCGTGGGTTTTTGGCTGCAGGCCTGCCATGTTTTTCTTCTTGTTTGTCTCGATTAGCCTCTCCGGATATCCACCCTTCTCTGATAAAAATGCTCGTCTGTCTCTGAGGGAGCAGATCGCCCAGGGAGAATACTACTACTGTGCAGAAATATGGCAGCATGTGTCAGAGGAGGGTAAGGCATTGGTGTGACCCTGCTTCTCAGGACAGAGGTGTGTCTGTTGACCATAGAGGCACCAGCAGTGTTTAAATGAGAGAGCTGTCTAAAACAGTGTTTCCCAACCGGTGTTCCGCGGCACACTAGTGTGCCGCGGGTCGTTGCCTGGTGTGCCGTGGGAGGGAGGCGGGTGAGTCGGGCGGCGAGAGGCGGGGCGGCGGCGGCGGCGAGGATCCGCGTTGAGCCGGGGCGGCTCCGCGGTGGTGGTGCCGAGGTTTCTCTCTCCATTCTCCCCTCACACACACACACACAGGAAATAACACAGGATCAGCTGACAGGACCCGGCCAATGGGGCGGCGGCGGGGCAGCGCGCGCAAAAGGGAGGAGTGCGAGACGACGACGGCGCAGGGCGGGAGGGCGGTGCATTGCGCGTGCTCAAACCCCCCCTCCGAGGCGCAGAGGGGAGCTGGGCAAGCGCCTTCTTCAACCACGCGCTCGTTTAAAAGTTTCTCTTTCAAAAAGGAAACGTGGGTTTCTTCCACCCCATTGGCTGCGACTCCGCCCACTCCGTCCTCCTCCCCCTCGCCCGCCCGCAGCGCCTCGCTCCTCAGCCTCCGCCATGTACCACTCGCTCCGCTCCCTCCAGCGCCTGAGTTGCACCAGGGGCGCCGCCGTCCACGCGCGCCAGAGGGGCCCGCCGACCTGCAGCCGCCACGCGCAGCCACGGAGGATGGTGAGCGGCGCCCCCCGCTGCGCGCGCAATGGAGGGAGGGAGCTGCAAGGGCGTCAGAGGTGACCTTTGCCGGCCTCTTGCGGGACAGGCGCCTCCTGCGCGGCTGAGGGGCCCCTTCCCGCCTTTGTGGGCCTGACGCGGCCTCAGGGTTCCCTCCCTCTCTCCACATATATAAATTGGCTTTTATTATTAGCGCTTTCGCATTCCTTTTTCTCCCTCCCAGGAGCTCCGTGGGGGGGGCGGGGCTCCCCGCCATTTACCCCCCCCCAACAACCCTGTGAGGGAGGCCGGGCTGAGAGGATTCCAACCCGCGTCCGCCCCCGCTGCTTCCTTCAAGTGGCGTCCTGGGCGAGGACAACATTTGACGGCCCCTCCCTCAAATATCCCTCATTTTCGCAATAATTCATTTTGGTACAGCTGCTTTTTCCAACCGATCTGTTCAGTGTTGTTATTTGCGCCCCTCTGCCGCCAGCAGCGTCCCAAATCCAGCGCTGCTCCCCTCCTTAGGATGCCAAGCACTCTGAATTGGGAAGTGGCCCCCTTGGGAAGAGGGAGGCTTGCCTCCAAGTAAAGATGAATATGAAAGTACCTTGTTTTTAAGGGCCTGCGGTGGTGGTGGCTGTTTAACATCCAAGGCTCACAACACAAAAACACAAAACTACATTACATGGGACAGTGGTACCTCGGGTAACTGAGGCTTCAGGTTACAGACTCCACTAACCCAGAAATATTACCTTGGGTTAAGAACTTTGCTTCAGGATGAGAACAGAAATCGTGCTCCAGCATTCAATTTTTTTTATAATAATCTAAAATAGTTAACTACAGCTTTGAAACTTCCCAGGAGAGGCCGCCCAGTGCGGGGCTCTCGCCGTCTGCCTGCCTGGCTGCCTGCGAGCTCGGCGGGCAGCACCTCCGTCCGCAGCGCCCGCCTCGCGGCTCTCATTCCCTGCCCCTGCCAAAGCTCACCCAGCCAAGCCGCGCTCTCCTTCCTGCCTCGCTTTGCTGCCTCCCCCCCCACCCCCAAAGCTTGGAGGTTCCCCGGCGCTGGCCCGCAGGTTTGACCCCCTTCTCACACCTGTTCGCGCTCCTTGCACGGAATGGGGCGGATGGGGAGGAACAGGGCTCGCCGCTGCCTCCGCTCGCCCTCCCCCCTCCCCCCTCCGCCGGCGGTCCCGCGATTCTTGGCTTTTTGGCGGTTGGCACAGAAGGAAGGCAAGGGGGGGATTGAAACTTACACTTTCGTGCGTCCCTCCCGGCGTGACGCTGCGCGCTGACGTCACGGGGCTGTGGTGTGCCTCGAGATTTTTTTCATGAAACAAGTGTGCCTTTGCCCAAAAAAGGTTGGGAAACACTGGTCTAAAAGACTTAAGCGTCATTGTGACTCAAGCAGAAGGTTGGTAGTTCCAGCCCATCCAGGGACAGCTGTTGGCAGGATTCCTGCATTGCATGGGGTTAGGAGGGATATCCTTCGAGATCCCTTCCAATTCTACAATGCTCTTAGTGCAAGGCATGTTGGCTGGGACTCAAACAAATGACACAAACTGAACTGCTGGGGTCTTCTTCCTTGCATCAGAGGGAAGCCTGGATAAACAATGGCGCTGAAAGGAACTTCTTGTCTCTTGAAGGCTACCTGTGGCTTCCAATAGGGAGCCAAGGAGACTTACAGCATCCTCCTGGCCCTCAAACAGGTGAAAGAGGTGAGGTACCTTTTCCCTCTCCCACTTAGGAAGCAAGGGCAGCAAAACCACACAGGTGTGTTCTGAATAGCATCTTACAAGGTAACTGGCTTATGGCTTGGCACTAAGTGCATCTGCATCTCCTCAGCCACTGTGCCATGACTGGTGATGTTAATGGCAGATGCTACCGCAGTCAGACTTCCTTTCTTGCTTGGGGTTGTGGCAAGGGCTCCGGGCATCATTTTAACCCTGGTCTTCTGGGTCCTAGTGCACTTAATATCCCTCCATGGTATTCTGCATTCCAAAAAGATGTAGAAGTGAGTAAGCTGTAGGAGTGGAACAATATTTTCCACGGGTTTGGAAATTTATGGGGTCCCTTGTTAACAGTCCTTTTTGGCCCCTGTAAGACTAACCGATTCAGGTTTTGTTCCTGTACATACTTATCACAGAGCAATCCCCTTGGAATTAAATGAAGCTTATGTTTGAGTAATGTAGAGTTTCTTTGGCCTGAACCCACACTAGAAATTGTGACAGCAGGAGCCTCTTCTGAATATAGGTAAGGTACTTAAACATTGAGTACTAACTACAATGTTTATGTATCAGCTGTTCCTTTGCAAAGGAGGAGGACAGGGAGGGAGCCAGAACAGGTGGGGGCCACACAGGTTTTCTCCAAGCAGAGAAGCAGGTGTGGCAGGCTGGACTAGAGGGGCCATGAGGGTTTCATTCTGTTATTGCTGAACTACAGCACATTTTGCTTTGTTGTTTCAGCCTTTGACCTCGTGCAGAAATTGCTAGTGGTGGATCCACGGAAGCGTCTTAAAATAGAAGAGGCTTTAGAACATCCCTGGCTTCAGGTATATGCTCACCTGAGCTGTCCTATCTAGGTAGAACAGGACAGGATGATTTTGTTTGTTTGTTTTGTTGAAGATGTTTCTCAGCAGCCCCTCATAACAAAATGCATCACAATCTACAGTAGACCAGCCATATATCAGGCAGGTCTTTAACAAGCATTGAAAGCCCTTATTCTGAAGTGGAGGTGGTTCCATTTGCTGGGTGCCACAACTGAAAAGTCCCTTCTTCAAATTGTGGCATGATAAGACCTGAACAGGCTGTGACAGCCAGGATGACCTTCTCCAACAGTTTTAGTGTATGGAATGGTCTGTATTGGACAAATACAGGTTGCAAGTTGTTATTTTTAAAAAAATATATTTCTACCCCACCTTTTTCCCTGACAGGACCCAAGGCAGCTTACAGATAAAAGCAATAATTGCTACAAACCTAGAAAAGTCAATAATTAAAAAAGCACTTAAACATTAATAGAATTAAAAGAATAAACATAAATGAAATCTATTTAAAACATACAAATAATTATAATAAAACCAGCATGGCACCAGCCCTTTCACTAAAAGCAGTCCGTTCCCAAAAGCCTGTTGGAGCGAAAAGCTCTTTACCTGCTGATGGAGGGACAAGTTCTTAGCTTTTTGTATGTCAATGAAAGACAGCAAATGGTCAGTGTGTGGAGTCTTCACAGGGACAGCATGGCAGTGAAGATAATGCCTGGAGAAGGGGAGTTGGGTGTCTGGCCCCCTTCGGGGCAGGGGCTTGTACCTTTGGCCAAGGCCAAAGACCGCATTCCACCTTGTTTAGGTTTCTGCTTGCTGAGTCCTGCAGATATATTTCCCTCTCTCTGAAATATAGTGGACCCTCCGGTTCTGGGGGTCCGTCTGCAACCCGAAAAGTGTCTGAGGCAGAAAATCCAAATAACTCCTCCCACTGTAGTGGGGAAGGAATTTATTAATAAACTGACAATTTGATGCCCTCCAATAGGTACCCCAGAATATGCTGCCTGCCTGAGGCTGGAGTATGCTCCTTGCGTCCCTTTCATCCCCATTCTTGCCTCCCATTGCCTGCCTTGTGGCCCAGCCTCATTCTTGGCTGCTTCACACTGTTAATCAACTGCTAGAATTATGCCACCCTATGATTTCATTTTAAATATATGTGCAAATACATATTCTCCACAGGATGAAAATATGAAGCACACTTTTCAACAGTTAATCACTCAAACTCAGGAGCCGGTGCCTGCACCAGAGGCCTCAACTTTGGTATCTATTTCTCATGATGGGTTGCTTGAAGAACTTGTGAATTGATTTTAGAAAACATTTGGGGGGGATTTTCCTTTTTTTAAAATGGGAAAATAACTTAATTCAGCACTGGCTTGTGCTCAAGCAAGCACAGGCATTTGGGAGCGCTGCTGGATGGTGTAAGGAGGCCAGAGGCTCTGGGTGGGGGTTTTGACAGGTGAAGCCGTAGATAGACCACTGGAGGGCTTTGTGGGGGGAAGAGGAAGAGTGAGGGGGGTGGTAGCCCCAAACAAAAATAGTGCAGTATAATGGCTTTGTATTACAGGAGTGCATTGACTACCCATGAAGGCACAAATACAATTGGCATTTCAAGAAGTAGAACAGAGTCCTACAACCGTATGCTAAAACCAGCCAAATCTCTATGGCAGCAACAAAATGGTCACCAGATATGAGATGGAATAAACTGAAGCAACTTTTCCAGGGGGGGTGGGGAATGGACTTCTCACTGAAGCTAAAAGTCCTCCAAGTACAGTGGTGCCCCGCAAGACGAATGCCTCGCAAGACGAAAAACTCGCTAGACGAAAGGGTTTTGCATTTTTTGAGCTGCTTCGCAAGACGAATTTCCCTATGGGCTTGCTTCGCAAGACGAAAACGTCTTGCAAGTTTGTTTCCTTTTTCTTAACACCGTTAATACAGTTGCGACTTGACTTCGAGGAGCAACTCATAGCACGCGGTGTGGTAGCCTTTTTTGAGGTTTTTGAAGACTTTGGTGATTTTTGAAGCTTTTCCAAAACTTTCCCGACACCGTGCTTCGCAAGACGAAAAATTCGCTAGACGAAAAAACTCGCGGAACGAATTAATTTGGTCTTGCGAGGCACCACTGTATTTTGGAATATTTGATAGGCGGTGTCTCTTTCAGAGCGGCTGGTCTGCTTTCTCTGTTTCATTTGATAATGCAGTCGCTTCTGGAGGCAGAGTGGTGCCTATAATGATGGGTTGTGCCAGTCCAGCCCCCAGGCCCAGCCACAGTTTGCAAACCCACTTCAATCTGTGGTTGCTGGTTTGCCTTGTGGACAGCAAACCATGTTTTCTCCAGTCATACAAGGGGCTTTCTGAGGCCCCAGGGAGTGTCTGGAGCGCTGCTGCACCCTTCCATGGCCTTGCGGCAGGTGGTTCCACAGGTTAATCCTCCTCCTTTCTTTTTCAGCCACCCACCAGCAGGAGGAAACGGCGCCACTCGCAGGAGCAGGCTGGTCCCTCCAAGGTGCAAAAAGTGAAGATGGCTTCTTAAGGGCTGTTTTTTAAAAAAGAAAATTTTATAAGTTTATGAAGTTCTTTTAAATTGTAGTACATGGATATTTTGGTAAATAAAAAGCTTTCTAAGACTAGCGTGACCTGGTTAATTGTGGAAAACTCCCACTGTGTATACCGTGCCTGCCCTACCTGGGGAAGGGGGCCGAGTGCAAGCGATCCCTTCCGACGTGCGCGCGTCGGTCCCTGTCCTGCCCCGGACTTTCGGCAACTTTTCGCCTGCAGTTGGAGGGCGCGGAGGAGGGGCGCGGCCGGCCCCCGGCCCCCCCAGCGGGGCGGAGCAGCGCACAGCCCGAAGATGGCGCCGATGCCGCGGGCGCGGGGCGGCCGGCGGGCCGAGGGGGCGTCGCAGCCGCCGCGGTGAGCCGAAGCGGGGCCGCCATGGAGCCCGAGGCGCCGCGGAGCTTCAGGCGCTGGCGCCGAGGAGGCGGCGGCGGCGGCGAGCGGGATCCTCGCGGGCCCCTTCTCGCCGGGGTGAGCGCCGGGCGAAGCTGGAGGGACGGGGGCGACCAAGCGGGGGGCGGATTCGGGCGCTGGGAGAGGAGGGCGTCGTCCGGGCAGGCGGCGATCTCTTGCCACGTCCCGGCTGGATGGGGCTGTGGAGGTGGGAAGCGGGCGGGCGGGCGCCGCCCCTTCGGTAGCCCCGACGTGCCTGCCGGGAGGCGAGCGCGCTCTCGGGGGCCCTGGCCGCTCCTTCGGGGCTGCCTCCCGGCCGGGGTGGCAAGGGCGCTCGGACAGCGTGGCGAAACTAAGCCAACTTGACGCGTGTGCGCCGAGGCAAGTTGCAGGGTTGGGTGATAGTGGCACACTGTGAGGCGGGCTTGTTTCTTAGCGCCCTGGAGTATAAAAAGCGCCCCCCCCCTCCAGTGTTTGTGCAAGTTTTAGACAGATGGGTATAGGTCTCTCCCCCCTCCCCTTCTGGCCTGCCTTCTTTCCGTTTCCTTGCCTTGCCTTTCCCTTGCAGGATGGGAATTGCAGTCCAGCTTGGCTGAGGCAGCTCCTGGTGTAACGGAGTTGAGCGGACCAGAGTTTGCAGATCCAGGAAGCTGCCTTGTGCCAAACCAGGTCGTGGGCTCATCTCCTTCAGTACTGCCCACTTTGGTAATGCACTTCCAGCTCCTGTGCCAGAGAAAGGCTTTTCACTCATCTGCTCCTTAATATAGGTGTGCATGAGCGCGCGTGCGTGCGCGCGCGCACACACACACACACACACACACTGGAGGCATCCAAGTTGCACAGTTTGAGCTATGCTTGCCCCACGAGAGAACACCCAACACTCCCAGAGCTGTTGTGCTGCTCAGGCCTTGCTCCCTGGGGGTGCTCTCCTCCCAACACTGTTTGCCTTACAGAAGGCTGGCTGGCTGGCTGGCTGGCTGTGGGGTGGCTTCAGGGGTAACATGATTGCACAGTTTCGCATATATATGAAAAGCAGGGCTGGCTCAGGGAGGGTGTCCTGCAAGGAGGTCTGTATCAATGCCTTGGCACTAAAGTGGTTAATAAAGAGCTGGTTGAGAAAATGCTCTCTCCTTCCTGGGGTGAGAGGGGAGAAAGTGCCATAAGCTGAAAATCCTGAAGAGCTGCTATTCAGCTTGTTTCACTTCACAGCGGGGGGCAGCTCCCCCCTGAAGGAGACCATTTTATCTGGCATTGTCCTTGGGAGGCCTTTGGAGGAGCTGGGGCTCTGAATGCTCTTGAGTGGGAGCTGCAGGGGCACCAGGTGCCGGCCGGCCTTTTCTTACATGGGCCGATGATGAGCAGGTGAAGAGCAGCAAAGCTGTTGTTGCCTTGCTTGTTTTGCATCAAGTAGCAAAGGGTTCCTGCCAGTGGCGTAGCGTGGGTTGTCAGCACCCGGGGCAAGGCAAGTAATTTGCGCCCCCTAACCCCTAACCTGCCGCCGCTGCCAGCTTCTTGCTGCTGCCTGGTCTGGTCTGGTGTGGTTCTCTCCCGCGCTCAGCGCTGCGCTGGGTGGCCGCTGCACCGTCCCTCCCCCAGATAGTCCCTCGCTCTCTCTCTGCACCGCACGCCTGGCACCCCCCCTCCACAGTGGGCGGCGACCCAGCTGCTTGGATCAGATTCGCACAGCCAGCACTGCAGTGAGAGAGAGAGAGTGAGCCAGGTAGGGGCAGAGAGCTGAGAGTGCGAGCGCGCCCCCCCCCCAGATGTTGCGCCCGGTGCGGCTGGCCCCCCTGCACCCCCCACGCTACACCACTGGTTCCTGCTGTTCTTCCAGTCCCTGAAACCCACCACCCCTACATGCAGCCCTAAGGGCTGAGCGTGAAGCTTCCTAGCGAGAGGGCAGATTTATTCCTTGCCTCCTCAATAAAAAGTAGTGCGGCCCATCAGGCAGCTGCAGGTTCCATACTAGTCAGCTGGCTCCATCACTGGTTTAGGCTGGCGTTGTGCAGACAGTACATTTTCCTTATTGGGTCCTGCTGCCAATTAGCAGTTACTCCAGGCCATTTGAGTTACTTCTAGGCTTTCTGAGATGCTTGCAGGAGCTGTGGCTTCTGTGCAAAGTGTCTCTGGGTCCCTGCACCTGACTTACGTTGGGCCAGCTGTCCTCATGCTGTCCACCTGATTCCACCAGGTACTGATGCCGGCAATGGGTGGGAAAGGAGGAGGAGACTGAATGATAGGAAGGAGGATGAATTATCCGCACGTTGGGACAGTTTGAAGCTAGCTTTGCTTACACCCCTTTAAGAAAAGGTACTGGAAGACAGCGATGCCTTCTTCAAGGAACACATCTCCTTGTAGATGATCTTCCTTCAGCAGCTTGTAGGCTTCTGTCATAGCCATAAATGAGAGCTTGGCCTCGCGGATGCAGGAATGCCCCCAGCCTCAGAGTTTGCACCACTTCCAGTCTAACCTGTGTGTGCCAGTTTGCTTGCCCCTTAGCTTCCTTGACTTTGACTTTGCTAAAATGCGGGGGGTTGTTCTCGGGGAGTGTTACTGTGGCGTTGCAGAGAACATGTTTTGCCCTGACAGCTGACTACTTTCTCCTCCAAGAAAAGTATTTGTACTGCACTGGAAACGGATGAAAGGATGTTCAGTAAATAACTGAGGGTGGTGGGGGTGGCAAGAAATAAGCATTACTATTCCTTGAATCAGCAGTTCTGATAAATGTAGGTAGGGCTCCTTTCTGAGCAGCTACCGGGGAGGTCAGTTTGGGAGGAGGAAGACAGAGCGTTTAATCCAAGTGTGTACAAAGCCACCACCCTCAGATTTGATCTGTGATGTGTGGCTAATCCCACCAGCCGGGGTTGGTTTTAGTATAGTGAAAGGATCTTCACTGTGGTTCCTAGGTCAGCCTCTGGGGAAGGTGAGGACCTTCTACTCTGCTGCTGCTTGCCTTTTTAAAATGAAGCAAAAAGCTGATGACCCCATCCGGGTTGATTTGCCAGCTATTGGGGCCTGAGGACTTGGCAGAGACTTTCACAGGGCCGGAGCACTGAATAATGAAAACCTGCAGTGACTTCGCAGGGTGGAAGCTATTGTGTCTTTCCTATTACTAAACAGCATTTTAGTAAGTGCAGGAAGTGCTGCTTGTTCTAGCTGATAAATTGGATAAATGCCTCATCCTCCTCCCTGCCTATTTGCAGATTTCTCTGTTTGGGTTGAAGCGCTTTGAGAGCAGAAGCCCTGATGGCCCTGTGCTGAGCAAGGCTGAGTTTGTTGAGAAGGTGCGCCAGAGCAACCAGGCCTGCCACGAGGGCAACTTCCACAAGGCCATTGTGCTCTACGGTGAAGCTCTGGCCGTCGATCCTCAGAACTGCATCCTGTACAGCAACCGCTCGGCAGCGTACATGAAGACGCAGCAGTACGACCAAGCCCTCGATGACGCCATCCAGGCACGCCTCCTGAACCCCAAGTGGCCAAAGGTAGGCCCCCTGACTTGCTCTCGCCTGGGGTCCACCCGGCCTGTGCAGCAGAGCGTCTGCACAACTGGGCCCCTAAGGCTCCCTCAGCAGAGGTCCATGAGAGCCAGATGCACTGCCTTCCCTGGCTTGCTGCCTTCTGCCAGAGGGAGAGAGCAGGGCTGTGTGCTCTGCCCAGGGCTGAGGGAGGGTGGGCTCCTCACCTTCTCTGGCCCCTGTAATTTTCATTTATTTATTCATTTTGTATACCGCCCTTGATCTGAAGCTCTCGGGGTGGTTCACAGCATAAAAATACAAGATAAAAACACAAAACTCAATAGAAACAGGAACAAGAGCAAAACAAACCGATAAACCTACCTTCCACAAACACATTTAAAAGGATACAGGATGTTGTTCAGCCAAAGGTCTGGCTGAAGAGAAAGGTTTTTGCCTGGCACCTTTCCCCCTGGCTTCTGAGGTTCCTGTGGATAGTTCCCATGCTTTTCCAAGTCCTGTCTGTATTCAAGACATTCACAGCTATCTGCTAGTCCTTCTAAGAGTCACACTTGGTACGCTTTCCATCAGGCTCCTGGGCATGCTGCTCTCCAAAAAGTTTCCATTACTTGGCTTGCTGAGCTAGTTGTTTGCCTTCAGGCCTTGGGGGAAGGGCTCTCACCTCCACCCCCCCCCGCATTGCAGAGTCTTGCGAAGGGGACTGTGCTATGTGTGCATGGTCACGACTAACGTGTGCATGGAATTCTATTTAGCTGCTGAATGAAGAAGCCATTTCTCCACTTCCTGGGCTCTTAAGTTATGCTGCCTTTCTGCTCACCGTGGAACTTGGGGCCCCTGGGGGTCCTGCTCCTGCTCGTGGGGGTCAGCCAGGCCCAGAGTGGGCAAGGGCTCCCCCCTCTAGCCATTCTTCTCCCTTGCTCTCTCTTCCAGGCCCTGCAAAGCGTGGCGCCAAGGGGGCTCACTGCCAGGTTGAGCTCTTGATCAGAGAGACCTTGCTCTGGTTTCCATTTCCTTGCTCTAGACACACACACAGATTTGTGCTGCTGCTCTGAATGAACAGCAGTAGTCAAAAATGAAGTGAGATTACCCTTGTCTTTACCCAGCAATTAACACGGACACCTGGGTGCCTGCCGTTCTCTCTCTTGACTTTGCTGCCTACGGAGCCTTCCCATTCCCCCCTAGCCTGCTTACTCTGACTCCCTGGCCACCATCGTCCCGACTTGCAACAGGCAGCTCTCCTTCTTCGTGGGTGGGTGGGGGAATGCAAGCATTTATCTTGTGGCTCCCGTGCCTCTGTGACCCCCTCCAGTACCCAGATCCCAGCATCTCCCAGCGCCTGCCCTGGCGGCTCCTGAAGCAGGGAGAATAGGTAGGAAAGGCTCAGGTCATGTGTGAAATGGGTTTCTGGGTGCAAGTGGAATCTCCTCAGCCCCACTCGTCTGACCTCTTTGGATGGCCTGCTACAGGAATCACAATTTTGTTCTCTCCCCTTCCCCCTAAAAGTTGGGTGTTCTGAGCTCCTAAAAGGAGCCCCCTTGGCCCAAAAGCACAGGATAAGGACAGTATCTTGACAGCCTTGTGTAGTTGCCCTCTAAAAAGCAAGTGAACGAAGCCTGGCCATTCTGGAATATGTGCCTGGTGTGGACTCTCCCGTGCCGCCAGCTGCTTTGCAAGGCTGCGGCATCTCTCTTGCTCTGACGGGCGTTGGAATTTGTGCCGGATGGATTGTGATGCCTTCATAGTGGGACGAAGCACGACGAGGGTTTTCTCGGCTTCAGATTTTGCTCCAGAGGCAGCGAGGAACGTTGTGTTAGGAGGACTCCCCCTCCGTCCGTCCGTCCTGCCTGCCTTGAGCTGCCAGCACGAGCTGTGAAAGGGCCAGTCCCTGGCAAGAAGCAGCCTGCCTTCCTCTTGGACCAGAGGCCGCTGTGCAAGAGAGGAAGCCGCTGTGTGCCCAGGGCTGCTGAGCAGGCTCTTCTTAGCTCTCTCTCTGCAGAAAGCAAGGGCAATTTTTTTCTGCCATAGGTTGGGGGGGGGGGGCGGGGCGGCGGCTTTTGCTTCCTTTCTATTTTGCTCTTGAAGGAAATGGCAGGTTTCCCATAAATGTTTGTCTGAGGCTGTGCTTCTGTTTCCATGGCAACAAGGGCTGAGTTTTACTCCGCTGACTCTGGTGATATGAAGGCTATTAATCTGCTCCAAATAGTAGGAAAGGGAGGAGTCTGGCCCAGGAGGGGTCTCTCAGCCTCCCCAGGTGCGAGGGGCCAGTCCCCAAGGCCTCTCTGCCCATTATCTTTCCATTTCCCTTTGTCCTGCTGTGTCACTGAGGAGATGCAGGGAGGGGAGTGAGACCCACACATTTCAGGCTACATTTTGCAGCTTGATCCAATTGTGCCCCCAAGCTGTTCTCCATCCTGTCAGTCTGACAGCAAGTCTGCCAGAGAAGAGTCTGATAAGCCGCTTTCTTTGTCCAAAGAGTTTAGATTTTCTCTTGCTGTGATGTGAGACCGATCCCTTGCAGACACTCCACCGATTGGCACTGGGCTTGGAATGAGGTGGGGGTGGGGTGGGGGGTGTGCCAGACACATTGGTGCTTTGTACTCTCCCAGGGAAAATTGATGTGGCGTGTGTGCTTTGTTCTGTAAGTGTGAGACTTCAGAGTGATTTCTCAGAGACACTGCAGGGCCTTCCCCAGCCCCTTTCTTCCCACGTTTCATGGGCGTAAAGCCCCATCAAGGCTGGTTCTGGGCTTGGCAGTGCCTTTGTAAAACCAGAGTTGTAATAGGAATGGAACATAGACAGAGGCAGCCCGTTAGTCCATCTGGCTCAGCGCTGTCCCCACGGACTGGCAGCAGCCCTCCAAGGTTTCAGGTGGGGCTATGCCCACCTACACAGAGGTGCCATTGGGGAAAGAACCGGGGGTCTTCTGCCTGCCCCACGGCGGTGCATCTCCATGTCTGGCATCTTCCTGTGAGATTGCTGTGGATGGTCCGATCCTGCCTCTCTGTTCATGTCGTCTTCCAGGGCCAGATTTCGCCAAGGAGAATCTAATGGAGAATCATGGAATTGTAGAGCTGGAAGGGACCCTGAGGATCATCTAGTCCAACCCCCTGCAAGGCAGGAACAGGCAGCTGTCCCTTATGGGGATCAGACCGGCAACCTTGGCGTTCTCAGCGCCACACTGCAACTGAAGCTCAGGTCCACGCACAGGCGTGCCAGAGGTAGCTCATAGGGAGCCTTACACAAAAGAAAATTGCTCTGCTGCCAGGTGGTGAAACAGAGGAGGAGGAGGAGGAGGATAAACACAATGTTTCTGGAAACCAGTGGGACACTTATCCTTTCCTGCATTTCTGCCACATAGGTAATTAATTATTTGAAAATTGCAAGTCCTCCCTCCCTCCTTCCCTCCTTTGCTGCCTCGTCTTCCAGGCCTGCTGATACATTTGTGATCATAGAATTGTAGAGTTTGAAGGGACCCTGAGGGTCTTCTGGTTCAATCCCCTGCAGTGCAGGAGTCTCACTCCCAGCCTCATGCAACTGTCCTGGAGCTGAGCTTCCTGAGATACTCTGAAAAGGCCAGGCTTTCCAAGAAAATAGGCACATCCTTTTCAATTCTCTTAAATCTGTTAAATAAAATGACACAGACAGAAGTCCATTCTTAGTAATTCTGATAAATATTAACCATTGATCACCAGCAAGCAGCCTGATAATGCAATTATAGTTACAGGTGAAACTCGAAAAATTAGAATATCATGGAAAAGTTCATTTATTTCAGTAATTCAACTTAAAAGGTGAAACTAATATATGAGACTCATGACATGCAAAGCAATGTATGCTGTACGCCATAATCATCACAATTATAACAAATAAATGCTTGACATATCTTGCTTTGCATGTCATGAGTCTATCTCATATATTAGTTTCACCTTTTAAGTTGAATTTCTGAAATAAATGAACTTTTCCATGATATTCTAATTTTTTGACTTTCACCTGCAGTAAAAATAGCAATTTTGTATCTTGTGACACTTATTAGTTTTTAGAACATTATAACATTTAATCTAAGATCAGAAAAACACAGCCAACTTTAAATGAATAAAACATTGTGAATCCGTTAAGTTATGTTTGGTAATAATTCAATAAAATTCTGCCACATTATCAAGAAGTTGTGTTCCAAAAGTCTAAGGGAATGTGTTGACTTCACCAGTGCTGCAAAGTCCCTGATTCCATCCAGCCATTTTTGGGTTGTGGACACTGTTGATTCTATCCAGTCATTAGCAAAAAGTACTCTGGCTGCAGCTGAAGTCTAATGGGCTCGTTCTTTATGTTCTGGTCTAACTGATCATTTCGTATAATGTAATAAAAAGAATGCTGGATGAAATGGGACTTCATAGCCTATAATCCTTGTTAATTAATGTTTAATTTTCCTGCAGTATTTTTGACATCTCGCATTTCCACTGTGTGTGTGTGTGTGTGTATGGGTGAAAACCACCCCTGGCATTTTCAACAAATGGGTGGGTAATTTTTTATCTTCATTGGGACAATGCACTACCTACTCATGATCTTAGAGAAATTTTCTCTTACTCCATACAGTATTTAAAGGGAGTCTATATGCAGTTTCCTATAGATTTCCCCAGATTTCTAAGGGGATTACTCCCCAGCCCGTAGTCTATGCCCATAAGATATTGTTTTACTTGTTCAGGTCTGGTATCTTGTTTTATAAAAGGCTGGTTAAGATTTTGGTATCTGTGCCTATTGGCGTTTAGTTTTCCAAAGTCTTTAACTATGGAATCATTGAACTTTGGGTCATAAGAGCTTTAACCCTGAAATGATTGGAAACCTGCTATTGCCTTTATATCAGGGCTCAGCAAACTTTTTCAGCAGGGGGCTGGTCCACCGTCCCTCAGACCATGTGGTGGGCTGGACTATATTTTGAAAAAAAAATAAAAAATGAACGAATTCCTATGCCCCACAAATAACCCAGAGATGCATTTATTCTACTCATGTAAAAACATGCTGATTCCCGGACCGTCTGCGGGCCGGATTGAGAAGGCGATTGGGCCGGATCCAGCTCCTGGGCCTTAGTTTGCCTACCGATGCTTTATATCATCTTTTATTGACTCCGTAGAGGAGAGGCTCCAAATTGGTATTGATTCCAGATCTGTAACAATTAGGATGATAGTAGGGGCTGCGCTTGCTCCCCTCACCAGCCTCTCTCTCATTCTCCCATATCAACCCCCAAGAGCTTCCTGCCTTCTGCAACTGGTGAGTTCATTTTCCACTTTCCCAACCCCATCTCTCTCTTCCGTTCTGCAGCCATGCTGTGCTCCAGTTTTCACCTTTATCCCTTGGTCCATGCCTCCCCCATTTTTCTCAGCTCCTCCTTGCACACACATATTGCTCCCCTTTCCATGCCTTGTTCTCTCTTGTTCTACATATATGGGTCTCTGCTTGTTAAATTATCTGTTCCACATTACTACATTTAGTAATCACCAGGAGTGAAATACATTATGTGACGGTGCTATGGAATATTTGAGAACTCCACATCCCTTATCTCTCTCACATGAAGGGGTTGAGGAATGGAAGAGGGAGAAGTTTGAGTGCAGTGAAAAGGGAGAAGCAGTGAAAGGAAAAAAAGTTGCTGTTTTAAACAATGGCAAAAGTTAGAGCAAAGCAGGGGCATATAGACATTGAGAGGAAAATGGCAATGTTAAACAACTGCAGAGGTTTAAGTAAACAGAAAACAGTTTTTACAAGGCAAAATAGCAGAGATGGGTAGAACGATATGATACGATACAATAATCTTTATTGTCATTGTCCTATACAGAACAACGGAATTGAAAAAATCTACATTCTACATAGAAGCTAACAGCAAAAAGACAACACAGCGGAGCCCTTCCAAATTCCCTTCTCACTGTACTCACACCTCCCTGCAAACTTCCTAGAACTAGCTTAACATCACCTCATTTTTCCTCCCCCTTATTTATTTGGCTGCTGCTCACATGCATGCAGGGTTCTTTCCAGTAATAATGTGGTTTTCATGCTTCCATTTTGTTTCCAAAACCACGTTGTCTGTGTTCTCTGCTTCACGGCTGTAACAAGTCACGTGAGTTTGCCCAAGTGCGGCAGGCCAGGGGGTGCTTTCGAGGTGGGACTAGTTGCTGTGCACTGTGCTTTTCAACCCTGTTTTTAGCTGGCTTGTTTCCTCCCAGTGAGGCATCTGTATGTTGGGCAGTGGCAAATTGCAGGTTTTAAGTTTCCTTTCCTCTTGCATTTTTCTCCCACGTGATGGTGCGAGGGCCTCAGCCTTTTAGAAAATCTGCCTGGTGGTTTACGGATGCTTGAGAGCAGCAGGAGCCAGACGGTTGCAGCCTGAGATGGGGCCGTATCCTCTGTGCATACATTGCTGCAGATAATCAGAGAGAAATGGATGAAGGGAGAAGCTGGAAAGGACAGCTGTTTGGTCAAGACCAGCCATAGTCTGAGCCTTCCTGGGCTCTGCTCTGCTTCCCATTAAGGGCATGCCATCCACATTTCTCCAAGGAAAATAGGGACATCCTATTCAATAACAACAACAATAATATTTATGACTGACTCATCTGACTGGATTGTCCAAGCCACTCTGGGCAGCTTCCAACATATATAAAAACAAAATAAAACATTAAACATTAAAAAACTAACCTATACAGGGATGCCTTCAGATTGCTTGGGGGATTGGATAACTCCATACTTTACAAACTTTCTCTTATGGAAATAGGGACGTCCTAAGGGAAAGCAGGACATTATGGGATCAAATCAGAAACTGGGGCAGCTTCTGTAAATCTGGGACTGTCTCTGGAAAATAGGGTCACTTGGAGGGTCTTTGCAAGGGCAGTGATGAGAGGAATGCTGGTCTTTGTACTGCTGTGGCATTCAGACAAGGAGGAAGCAAATAGCTTCTCAACATGTCTTCTCATATTGCTTCTTGACTGGACTGGGCCCCCCAGGACCCCCAGCTGTTCCCAGGGAAAGCAGAGGAGACCTGCAAGGCCTTCCTGAAGCCCCATAGGCAGAGAGTGGATGTGGTGAGGCCTTTGAGGCCAGAGCTGATACAGACCTGGACGCGCTGTGTCGTGCCCCCTGCGCTGGGTACCGCACAGGTCGTTCCCGCAGGACTGGGGCCTCCTCTGGCAAGAGCAGGGCTCCTGTGACACAAGAAGGAAAGCTGCTTTTTAGCTGTCAGCCAGATGCCAGGGCAGCCACTGGTGGCCAGCCTTGAAGGCTGGGCAGTTCTGGGCGTTTGTGGGTGGGGAAGATGCCGCTCTCCTGCCTTGTAGGGTAGCTGATGGAGGCCTCTTGAACGAAGCTTTTCTGGCCCACCGAGGTGTCCAAGCACACCAGACAAGAACGTTGGAAAGTCACACGTTCAGAGACGCTGCTGGTGGTTGAATGCTCAGGGGGAAGCTGAGGCTGGAGTCAAATAAGATGGGCTTATGAAACCAAGAGGTTTCTCCATCTTGGTCCCTGCTTGGCTTGATATCCAGCTCTTAGAGGTTCAGCACCCTTGGCCTTCTTTGCATTTCATTCCCAGAGAAGCTGCTGGTGTGGTGCTGCCTCTCTCAGGACCTTTGGCAAACTCCTTCCCTCCTCTTTCAAAAAGATACCTTTTTGCTGTTAGTGATTCTGGACACTTCCGTTTTCTGTATATTGTAATGCCTTATTGCTGTATTTCTGTACTTTATGTTGCTGCTCTTAGTAGTTTGTATGGATGGTTCTAGTATATATTTTTGTATTTTAATTTGCTGAACACCTTAATACAGAGTTTTTCAATCTTTTTGAATCCACGGCTCCCTTGACCAACAACGTTCTTTCTGTGGCTCCCTTGTGGGATAAGTGGTACAATCCTGACCATCATTCAAGGTGCTGAAGGGTGTAGCAGTGTACCGGTTGAAAACTACTGGCCTATGCTATAAATTCTGCAGATGCTCAGAGAAACATATTTAGAAGCAACCTAACCCCCCCCCAAAAAACAACAACCAGGGAAGGCACAGACCTGCTCATAGATTTCCTGTCTTGTTCGGAACTTGTCTCTTGCATCATACTTGTTTGTTTGTGCCCAGCGGGAGCCTCGGAGTGGACTTGCTTAGTGGGTGCTTGTTTTAAGAGGTCTGCTTTGGTTGTCTGCCAGAATGTCTCTTAGACTGGCACAAAAAGTATTTTTGCAGATATGAAGTGATCTCCAAGTGGCAGAGCAAGCGTTGCTCCATCCCTGGGAGCTCGGTGCCTCTTTTTGTGTAGCCCTCTAGAAACGTCTTCCTTTTGCCCCCAACTCAGCCAAACTGCGGCCTTCAAGGAGGGTCTGTGATGCCTGCTCCTTGGCACTTGCTTACGCCTGAGCATTGGGGTTTGTAGATGATCAGGATCCTGAGCGCAAAAAGCAGAGCGGGGGGGGGGGGCTTTCTGCTCAGATCAAGCAGGTGACAGAGGGTCTTTCTCTGCTGCAGCTCAGCCCAGACAGAGCCACCAAATGATGGTCTCTTGCCTTGATCACCAGGTCTCCATCAAGGTCAGTGGTGGGGTTTGGGCAGCATTAATTACGTTGTGTCTGTGGGAGGCAGTGTTGCACTGAGGAGGAGAAGGCTGCAGGCTGTCATGGAGTCTTATGGAGTCTTAAACCCTCCTCGCCTGCTTGCGGTTAGGAGCACAGCTGATCCTGTCTGGAGCCTCCTCTGGGCCTGGTGGGCTCTAGAACGTCCCAGGCAGCGCTGCTTCCACCTCCACACCTGCATGTTGATTTGACACCTGTCCAAAGTACGGGACGACCTCTCTGCACACCACTTTGGCTTCCCTGACTCCCTCTCCCACCTTCCCTTTGCTGTGGAGGCCCAGCAACACCTCTGGGCGTGCTCCTGGGGCAAAGGCAGATCCTAGCCAAAAAGGAAGAAGGAGGCCTAGCTCTCGGCATCTCTTGAGAAGCCGGTGTTGCCTTTTGCCTGCCAGCCAGCGGCTGCATTTTCTTGCCCATTGATCCTTGGCTGGGCTTTCCTTTCTAGGCATCTGCAATAAGGAAACTCCAGCTGGGCGTGGAGACAGCCGCATCCCAGAGGCTCCTGCAGAGCTGGGGAAGGAAGCTTCCTGCCTTGGCTTCCGAGTGGCTTCCAGCACTTCAGTCTATGGAGAGGCACCTGTGGGTCGCACCTTGAGGTCCGTGTGCCTTGCCAAACTGTTTGAGTGACCCGTCAGTGCAAGGAGTGTCTGTCACACCTGTGGACAGGAGGCAGCAGTGCAGTGGTGGGCTTTGGGCTCGAAGGGATGTTTTTTTCTTTTATACAAGCTCCTCTGGCAGCTGCTTTCATTGCGTCCCAGAAGAGAGGAGTTGTTAGGCTATGTTTTCTTTAGTTTGGGCTTGAATGTGGCAGACTTGGCTTTCGAAGATGGCCTTGGGCAAGCCTCAGCCTCCTTTTCCTCATGAATCCAGTGAGGGGGAAAGTGGAAGCTTAAGGAGCTCTAGAGAGAATGGGCAGCAAGTGGAGCACAGGAGCTCTTTGCTCAAATGTCAGGAGGCCTAGGATGGCGGCTGCTGCATGTTACTTTATTTATGAAAACAAAATAAATAAATAAAAGGGAAGGTTTCCTGGCTCCCTGCATGTGGACACTTTCCCTTCCCCCTTCAGTCTCCCTTGGGATGTGTCTGGCTGGCCAGTGCAAATGGCATCTGGCTGAGATGGTCCCCTGCCAAGCAATGCTCTGCTCATCTCCTGCTCTTGGCCTTGTCTTCGGGGGGTGCCCTTCCCTCCCAGAAATTGCTTGCTTGCTTTAGAGATGCCTTTCAAGCATGTGAGAGCCCAACAATGTACACATTTGCAATGAGGGCGCTTCCCTTGGTATTTGATGCAGAAGTCACTCTTGCGGCAAAACAAGCTCTTCGGAGACCCTGCACAGTGATGTGAAAAGTGGAGGCTTTCAGAGGTCCAGCTTTTATAGAGTGACCCAGAAAGAGAGCTTGGGGGGGGGCAGTGTATGACTGCCTGGCATCCTGCTGTCATCCTGCAAAACAGGATGGCCAAGTAGTGCCACTTGTGAGCGATGCTCCGCCTTGTGGCTTCCTTCCCGCCTGGGTTTTGCTCTCCCCAGCATCTCTGCTCTGCTTTATTTCTCCAGTGCCCACAGTTTACTATCCTCTCATCTCCTTTTGGCTTTGTAGATTTGGGAATATTGCCTGGAAGGGGCGGGTTGATCTTCACTCTGAGTTGTTGCTGCTGCTGTTGTTGTTGTGTCATGTGAATTTTGGAGGATGCAACAAAATACTGAGGAGGACTATTTACTTTTCTCCTTGCTTGCTAATTGGGCCCAGCTGTTGGCCACGTGAAGAATCCTTGGGATGGCTTGAGGATGGGTGCCCCCACCTAGTCTGCTGAAGGGGGGGGGGCTAAGACATTGGTCCTAGTGGCCCCCCTCACCGGCAGAATGTTGCTCCCCCTCGTGGCACATAAAAACACAAGAGTGAAGAATGTGACTTGACCACTGAAGAATTTTTTATGAATAGGGCTCTTGTTTTTAATTTGATGAGCAGAGAACTTTCCAGGTCTGTCCCTCTCTTTCCAATCTGTCTTTAATTTGCAGAGAGATGCATTCCAGTTTTTCAAACATGAAACTGTTTAATGGGTTTTTTTTGGCTCCTCCTGAGTGCTGGTTGCGAGAGTTTACCCCGAGACTTCGCATGTTTGCTCCTCCTCCCACAGTGCAGTGAGGCAGACTTGGGGGGAGACCTTTTGCCAGATCCCTTGGTAGCCTGTTTTTCTTCTTTTGCTGCAGGAGGTAACCGGTTGACCAGTCAGCCTCTTTTCCAAAGCTGAGCCCCACTAAGAATAGTCTGCAGTAAGCCTGTGCCTCTCAGGCTGCTCTGGCCTCTCTGTTGATCCTTGGTGATGCCTTTCTCGGTGGCCAGTTTGTGTGGCCCCCATGCCTTTCCTCTGGGAGATGGGACTGGCTTCTGTTGCAGGCGGCACCTGTAGTGCACTGTCTTGCAGTGCCTTCTTTGCTCCTGTGGCTTCAAGACTTTGGGTCTGGCACCTGAGACTGTGGGGGGGGGGGTGTGAGAGAGAGAGAGGGAGAGGGAGAGATAAGGGGGCTCAGTGGGGATGAGGGGTAACAAATTCACAGCTGGGAGCAGCCCTTAGGTTTCTCTGCTGGCCCCTGTGTTCTTCTTTTGCCTGAACACCCCCTATCCCTTTTTATAGCTAGGTCCGTTTAATGCGATACCTTAACTGAGCTGAATTCAAACCCTAGTTTCCTTTAATTCACACTTTGAAGTTGTTGGAAGAAACTGCTGATTTGGGTTTGTGGTTCATGCTGACATAGGGAGCGTGGGCTGCACCAGGTTGAAGGCCCCTCCCACCTGCCCTGGCCTGCAGTAGAATTGTAGGGTTAGAAGGGAGCCTGAGAGTCATCTAGTCCAACCCCCTGCAAGGCAGGAATATGCAGCTGTTCCTTGCGGGGTTGGCATTAGAATCATAGAATCATAGAATTGGAAGAGACCACAAGGGCCATCGAGTCCATCCCCCTGCCAAGCAGGAAACACCATCAGAGCACTCCTGACATATGGTTGTCAAGCCTCTGCTTAAAGACCTCCAAAGGAGGAAACTCCACCACACTCCTTGGCAGCAAATTCCACTGTCGAACAGCTCTTACTGTCAGGAAGTTCTTCCTAATGTTTAGGTGGAATCTTCTTTCTTGTAGTTTGGATCCATTGCTCCGTGTCCGCTTCTCTGGAGCAGCAGAAAACAACCTTTCTCCCTCCTCTATATGACATCCTTTTATATATTTGAACATGGCTATCATATCACCCCTTAACCTCCTCTTCTCCAGGCTAAACATGCCCAGCTCCCTTAGCCGTTCCTCATAAGGCATCGTTTCCAGGCCTTTGACCATTTTGGTTGCCCTCCCCTGGAAACGTTCCAGTTTGTCAGTGTCCTTCTTGAATTGTGGTGCCCAGAACTGGACACAGTACTCCAGGTGAGGTCTGACCAGAGCAGAATACAGTGGCACTATTACTTCCCTTGATCTAGATGCTATACTCCTATTGATGCAGCCCAGAATTGCATTGGCTTTTTTAGCTGCCGCGTCACACTGTTGGCTCATGTCAAGTTTGTGGTCAACCAAGACTCCTAGATCCTTTTCACATGTACTGCTCTCAAGCCAGGTGTCACCCATCTTGTATTTGTGCCTCTCATTTTTTTTGCCCAAGTGCAGTACTTTACATTTCTCCCCGTTAAAGTTCATCTTGTTTGTTTTAGCCCAGTTCTCTAATCTGTACTTAACGTGAGGTACACAGTGGTACCTCTGGACGCGAACGGGATCCGTTCTGGAGCCCCATTCGCATCCTGAGCAGAATGCAACCTGCATCTGCGTGTGCGTGGGTCGCGATTCGCTGCTTCTGCACATGTGCGTGACATCATCTTGAGCGTCTGCGCATGCCCGAGTGGCAAAACCCGAAAGCATCCTGTTCTGTTACTTCCGGGTCGCCGCGGGACGCAACCTGAAAAGATTTAACCTGAAGCAACTTTTTTTTTAATATAAAATTTTTATTGGTTTTTCACAGTTTTTATAGACACAAACAATACACAATACAAACAAACAAACACACAAACAAACATGTATAATTTCATATCCTTTTTTCTTAAACCTTACTTCACCGACTTCCCCATACCTCCCCTTTCTACATCCCAATTTCCAAGCTTATTTCAGCAAATCCTAGCCCATGGTTTTATCAAATTTTCCCCTTATTCATTTCTTTTACTTAATCTTTACAGCTGTAATCCCCTTTTTCCCCTAAAACCTCAACATTTTAGCATTCCTCAATTTTACAATATTTCTTAAGATAAATTTTGAATTTCTTCCAATCTTCATCCGCCGTCTCTTTCCCCTGGTCACGGATTCTGCCAGTCATTTCAGCCAGTCCCATATAGTCTATCACCTTCATCTGCCATTCTTCCAGAGTGGGTAGATCTTGAGTCTTCCAATGCTTTGCAATGAGTATTCTTGCTGCTGTTGTGGCATACATTAAAAAAAGTTCTATCTTTCTTTGGCACCAATTGGCCGACAATGCCCAAGAGAAAGGCCTCTGGTTTCTTAGGGAAAATACATTTAAGTACCTTTTTCATTTCGTTATATATCATTTCCCAGAAAGCCTTAATCTTTGGACACGTCCACCAATGGTGATAGAAAGTACCTTCAATTTCTTTACATTTCCAACACTTATTGTCAGGCAAATGGTAGATTTTTGCTAGCTTGACTGGGGTCATGTACCACCTATAAATCATTTCATAATATTTTCCTTTAAGGCATTACCTGCCGTAAATTTCAAACCAGTGGTCCACAACTGTTCCCAGTCAGCAAACATGATGTTATGACCAATGTCCTGTGCCCACTTAATCATAGCTGATTTAACTGTTTCATCTTGTGTATTCCATTTCAGCAACAAGTTATACATTTTTGACAAATTCTTAGCATTGGGTTCTAACAGAAATGTTCTTTTTTCAATAAATGAAACACACTTCTCCTCTTACGAGGAAGGTTCAAACCATTGCAGTTCCAACTTAGAAGTTGCAGAGCCATCCTGTTGCTATTAACTTTTACCTCCTGTCGCTCCGAGTAGTTGTTCGTCTTCTGTCGGTGATTTCAGCCCAAATGTTAGGTTCAAAATGTCTGTTGCTTCCTTTGTCACTGGGGTTGGTTCCACTTCCACCACTCCTTTCAGAAGGTCTTCCCCGTTGTCTCGTAGAAATTGCTCTTTGTCTTGGGCAGATCTTATTCTGATTTTCCTACCTTTATATTTAAAAGATAGGCCTTGGGGAAATTCCCACCTGAATAGTACTTCGTTCTTTCTCAGTAGTTCGACCAGCTCTTTATATTGGGCTCTTGCATCCAAAACTGTGTTTTGGTATATCTTTAAAAATCTCCACAAAAGAATCTTCAATCTCCAAAGTTCTTTGAAAATGCAGATTCAATATTTTATCTCTTTCCTCTTTTGATCTTAAAGTTATCAAGCAGTCCCTTGGCTTCTTTCTGCCCTGTCTCCTGCCCAGTCTAAAAGCAGACACTATCTTAATCTCTTCCTTCTCCAACTCCTGTTGCCAAAAATCCGAAAACTCTTTAGAAAGGAAGTCCACCAGATTATCCTTCTCACTTTCAGGCACTGCTCTCAATCTTAAGTTCCTCTCCTTCCTTTGCATTTCGAGCATGGACAAAGCCAGCTCATGGTCTTCTAACTTTTTACAGACTGGTATTATCTTTTCCTGAGTGGAATCTGCCGAAACCTTAGCTTCTTCTGCAATCTTACGAATAGTAACAGAGTCCTCTAGAAGTTTATTAATAGACTCTGTATTAGAGGTCACCCTCTTCCCTAATTCATTAACACTTTGCGTATTCAAATCAAGCTTTGTAGAGAGCTCTGTCAATTTTTTACTATTTTCCGCACCTTGCTTTGTCAGAGATTCCAGAGACTCATTTATTTTGACTAGAGCTTGTGTCAGAGGGTCTGTTGACATTGTTGTTTTTGTCTGCCCAGTTGCAGCTGCTGCCACTGGAGTGCCTGAGACCGAAACTCTTTGCTGTTGTAAAATTTTTGCCTTGCATGTTTTGCCAGATCTGGTTGTTGTCTCTTCTGGTGCACCACTCATGTCCCAGTCAAGGTCGTTCCCACGCCTGTGAATTGTTTTTAAAAGGAAAATCCCAGTAGCTTAGAAGTTATAGTCCACTTTGCAACAATTTCAGCAGAATCCTCTAGGGGGAAAAGTTTCCAAGGCTTCTGTAACAAAATGTCTTTTAATCCAGTCCCCCTGAGTCTTCCAAAAAAACAATTGCAACAGTTCCCCAATGTATTTCCAAAATTTAACAGTCCAGTAATTTAGTATCTTTCAGTCCAGTAATTTAGTATCTTTCGATTAGCTGTTTTCCCTGTGTAAAGGTCAGAGGGGGCAGGGTTTCTGTTGAGGCAGGGGATTAGCTGTGGGAGGAGCTTATCAGAGTTTGCAGGGCATCAGTTGAAGAAGGAGCAAAAAGGGTTTTCTTGTGTCTGTGTGTTTCTTTGTGGCTGATTAGCTGTTTTCCCTGTGTAAAGGTCAGAGGGGGCAGGGTTTCTGTTGAGGCAGGGGATTAGCTGTGGGAGGAGCTTATCAGAGTTTGCAGGGCATCAGTTGAAGAAGGAGCAAAAAGGGTTTTCTTGTGTCTGTGTGTTTCTTTGTGGCTGATTAGCTGTTTTCCCTGTGTAAAGGTCAGAGGGGGCAGGGTTTCTGTTGAGGCAGGGGATTAGCTGTGGGAGGAGCTTATCAGAGATCCATCTTTTAGATTTAGGGGAGCTAGTCTCAAACGTTTGTTGGGGGAGATCTAGGTGTTTTTTTGTGTGGGGGAAGTTATTTGTCCTGTCTTCAAGCTTTTTATGATGGAGGACCTCTGTAGCCACCCACAACGACACAATCTCAAGATGGAAGGGGAGGGAACAGCTGCAGTCGCCTGCAATTCCTGCGCAATGTTTGCCATCTTGCCAAAGGTTGCAGGCATCTTTACCTGCAGCAATTGCATGTTGATTGCCCTCTTAAAAGACAAAGTCCAGCAACTGGAGGAACGTGTAGCTACGCTCCAAAGAATTAGAGAGCTGGAGCTCTTCTTGGAAGCAACAGAGCACACCGTCTCCACCAAGGAGGAGACAGGGGACTCCCCTGAGAAGGAGGCTAGTTCACCAACACAGGAGCCAGATATATGGAGAAACGTGACTCAAAGAAGTAGGAGGCCCAGGGTTCACTCTGATTGCTTAGAAATACACAACCGCTTTGAGGTCCTCTCCCCTAGCATGGAAGACGAAGAGCAGACTCCATTTGAGGATCTCTCCCTCATTACAGTCGATCAGGTATATGAAGACGAGCAGCAAAGTCAGTCCTCAGGGAATGTGCAGGCGTCCTTGGAACGGACAACTCACGGAAGAACCCCGACCAAACCCAAGAGGAGGTGTGTAGTGGTGATAGGGGATTCCCTACTGAGGGGAACAGAAGCAATGATCTGTGGGCCTGACAAGATGTCCCGGGAAGTGTGCTGTCTCCCCGGGGCTAAGATCCAAGATGTAACTGAACGACTGCAAGGAATCATAAAACCCACTGACAAATACCCCTTCCTCTTGGTTCATGTGGGAACCAATGACACTGCAAGCAATAGCCTCCAGAAGATCAAAAGAGACTACGAGGCTCTCGGCAGGAAATTGAAGCAACTAAATGCACAAATTGTCATCTCATCTGTCCTCCCAGTTGAACGACGTGGCCCAGGGAGAGAGGGGAAAATAGTGGAAGTGAACAGCTGGCTTCGCAAATGGTGTAAACAGGAACGGTTTGGATTCTTAGATCACGGACTGCAGTTTCTTGAAGATGGACTTTTGGCAAGTGATGGGCTGCACCTCACAACGGTTGGGAGAAATGTTTTTGCCAAAAATCTCAGAAACCTCATCAGGAGGGCTTTAAACTGACTAATGTGGGGGAGGGAGACAGTGCTCCTGAAGGTAGGAGTCTATCAATTAATGAAGATGATCATCCAAATGTCATAGACCAAATGGAGCAAACAGCACGCGGACCTAGTGGTGGGAGGAAAAAATCCTTAAATAAGAGACACGGGGGAATGATTAATGGACTTCAATGTCTGTACACTAATGCGCAAAGCATGGGAAATAAACAAGATGAGCTTGAGCTCTTGGTACAGCAAACTAAATATGACATAATAGGCATCACTGAAACCTGGTGGGATAAGTCCCACGATTGGAATGTAATAATGGGGGGATACAATCTATTTCAGAGAAACAGACCAGACAAGAAAGGAGGAGGAGTGGCGTTATATGTCAGGGATGTGTATACCTGTGAAGAGATCCAAGATTTAGAACCTCAAAGCCAAAGTGAGAGCATTTGGGTCAAAATTAAGGGAGAGAAGAATAACAGAGACCTCATTGTGGGAGTTTACTATAGATCCCCAAGCCAAACGGAGGACATAGATGATGCCTTCCTGGAACAGATGGCCAAGCATGCAAAAGGAAGGGAGATAGTAGTAATGGGGGACTTCAATTACCCGGATATTTGTTGGACGTCAAACTCAGCCAAGAGCATAAGGTCAAACAGATTCCTCACTGGCCTTGCAGACAACTTCATTGTCCAGAAAGTGGGAGAAGCAACAAGAGGAACAGCCATTTTAGATCTGGTCCTAACCAATGTTGATGACCTGGTTAGTGGGGTAGAAGTGGAAGGATCATTAGGCGCGAGTGATCATGCTCTTCTGAAGTTTACTATACAGCGGAAAGGAGTAGCCAAGCATACTAGGACTCAATTTCTTGACTTTAAGAAAGCCGACTTCATAAAACTTAGAGAAGTGCTGGGTGAGATCCCATGGACAACAATACTAAAAGGAAAGGGAGTTCATGATGGCTGGGAGTTTGTTAAGAGGGAGATAGTAAAAGCACAACGTCAGGCAATACCAATGAGACGGAAACATGGAAGGTGCCTAAAGAAGCCAGGGTGGCTATCTAAAGAACTTTTAACTGAATTAAGATTAAAAAAGGATGTGTACAAAAAATGGAAAAGGGGGGACACCACCAAAGAGGAATTCAAACAAATAGCCAGCACGTGTAGACACAAAGTCAGAAAAGCTAAAGCACAGAATGAACTCAGGCTTGCTAGAGAGGTTAAAAGCAACAAAAAAGGCTTTTATGGGTATGTTCGTAGCAAAAGGAAGAACAAAGAAACAGTGGGGTCACTCAGAGGAGAAGATGGTGAAATGCAAACAGGGGACACAGAAAGGGCTGAACTCCTCAATGCCTTCTTTGCCTCAGTCTTCTCCGATAAAGAAAACAATGCCCGACCTGAAGAATTTGGAGCAAATGATTCAGCAGAGGAAACACAGCCCAGAATAACTAAGGAGATAGTACAAGAATACTTGGCTAGTTTAGATGTATTCAAGTCTCCAGGGCCAGATGAACTGCATCCAAGAGTATTAAAAGAACTGGCAGGTGTGATCTCAGAACCACTGGCAGTCATCTTTGAGAATTCCTGGAGAACAGGCGAAGTCCCGGCAGACTGGAGGAGGGCAAATGTTGTCCCTATTTTCAAAAAGGGGAAAAGAGAGGACCCAAATAATTACCGCCCAGTCAGTCTGACATCAATAGCAGGGAAGATTCTGGAGCAGATCATTAAGCAAACAGTCTGTGAGCACCTAGAAAGGAATGCTGTGATCACCAATAGTCAGCATGGATTTCTGAAAGATAAGTCATGTCAGACTAACCTGATCTCGTTTTTTGACAGATTTACAAGCCTGGTAGATGAAGGGAACGCAGTGGATGTAGCCTACCTTGATTTCAGCAAGGCATTTGACAAGGTGCCCCATGATATTCTTGTAAAGAAGCTGGTAAAATGTGGTCTTGACTATGCTACCACTCAGTGGATTTGTAACTGGCTGACTGACCGAACCCAAAGGGTGCTCATCAATGGTTCCTCTTCATCCTGGAGAAGAGTGACTAGTGGGGTGCCACAGGGTTCTGTCTTGGGCCCGGTCTTATTCAACATCTTTATCAACGACTTGGATGATGGACTCAAGGGCATCCTGATCAAATTTGCAGATGACACCAAACTGGGAGGGGTGGCTAACACCCCAGAGGACAGGATCACACTTCAAAACGACCTTGACAGATTAGAGAACTGGGCAAAAATAAACAAGATGAATTTTAACAGGGAGAAATGTAAAGTATTGCACTTGGGCAAAAAAAATGAGAGGCACAAATACAAGATGGGTGACACCTGGCTTGAGAGCAGTACATGTGAAAAGGATCTAGGAGTCTTGGTTGACCACAAACTTGACATGAGCCAACAGTGTGACGCGGCAGCTAAAAAAGCCAATGCAATTCTGGGCTGCATCAATAGGAGTATAGCATCTAGATCAAGGGAAGTAATAGTGCCACTGTATTCTGCTCTGGTCAGACCACACCTGGAGTACTGTGTCCAGTTCTGGGCACCACAATTCAAGAAGGACACTGACAAACTGGAACGTGTCCAGAGGAGGGCAACTAAAATGGTCAAAGGCCTGGAAACGATGCCTTATGAGGAACGGCTAAGGGAGCTGGGCATGTTTAGCCTGGAGAAGAGGAGGTTAAGGGGTGATATGATAGCCATGTTCAAATATATAAAAGGATGTCACATAGAGGAGGGAGAAAGGTTGTTTTCTGCTGCTCCGGAGAAGCGGACACGGAGCAATGGATCCAAACTACAAGAAATAAGATTCCACCTAAACATTAGGAAGAACTTCCTGACAGTAAGAGCTGTTCGACAGTGGAATTTGCTGCCAAGGAGTGTGGTGGAGTCTCCTACTTTGGAGGTCTTTAAGCAGAGGCTTGACAACCATATGTCAGGAGTGCTCTGATGGTGTTTCCTGCTTGGCAGGGGGTTGGACTCGATGGCCCTTGTGGTCTCTTCCAACTCTATGATTCTATGATCATGGAATCATAGAATCATAGAATGATTCTACGTCTTCTCTGGATCCACCAGTGAGGGATGTGCTAAGGGAACTGTTCCTGCTGCACAGTGGAAGGAGGCCTCTTCCAGAAGATGCGGTTGTCCTTCCATTTCACCTGGTGCTATCAGGGTTCCTTCCCGCCCTTCTCTGAAATGTTTTGTGTACTCTGGAAGTCTAAATTACCTGTGCCTGTCCCAAAATGCAATTGCCGAAATGTGAGAGGAGACACTGTAATTCCTTCTCCTGGTTTTGGACTTCGGTTGTGGTTTTCAGACTTTGATTTTACAAATTGTTGGCTGGGATCCAGGTTGTGGATGGTGTATGAATAGTCATGGATTTAAAAAGTGTTATCAGGACTTGTGGTCAAGGAATCCTCTTTGATGATACTCCAGTTGTCGAGAATTCTCCTGCTGGTTTCTGCAGGTGGTGGATTCCTTTGGCACTGCTCTGGGGGCACCAGGAAGTATTGTGCTCTAAATGAAATTTGTGTCCTAACCAAATTTTTCCTGACCTGATTAGGACCAGGAGCATTGAGCCATATGCTAGGCAGACCCTCCTCCGCCTGTGGCTGGGCAGGCTGATCAGGTGAGGCAGGTGCTTTGTAGGGACTGGTGTTGGAAGAGCCCTGCTGCTGGATCTCACCATAGTCAGCCAGATCGTTTTGGGAGACCTTCAAGTGGCAAGACATGAGCACAAGAGCGTTCTTTCTTCATGGAGCAAACTCGCTGTAGGTCTGTGCTGGCCAGAAGCTTGTGTCTGATAGCAGATGCATCTTTAGCCTTGCTCTCCAGGCATAGCCAAGCCCTCCATGCTTCAGAACTTGATTTTCATGGCCAGGATGGTGCATGAGTTAGCTTCACATGGGGAGGGGATGCATTTGAAGATGCACTGCTTGTGTCTGCTCAGGAGCAATCTTAATATCATCACACTTTGCTTGGGACTGCTCACTTCAGGTGCTTGAGCTAATTCAGGGGTGGCTTGGGGCCCTTTTCTCTCCTACCCTTAGGGGCCACATAGAACAGGTGGGTGGGGCTGCCCACTTGTCAGTCACCTAACGTCATACAAAGAGCCCTGCATAGTGCTCGGAGGTGCAGCTGATCAGATGGCTTGAAGTCGCTTTGAGTGCTCAAGCAGTATCATACAGGTTGTTTTTTTTGTCCATAGCTTTTTAACACGTGGTTTTCAAGTGAAATGCAAACCCAATAAAAAAAAAAATCAACCACATGTTTAAGCAACCAATGTCAGTACAAAGCAGTCAGAACAAAAAGCATGGGTAAATGGCCCTGACAGGAGGGCCAGACTCCCTGAGGTCCAGAAAGAGGAGAATGATGGGCAGCGGTCTTGCCTGCCCACCCACAGGGGCCATTCTAGGGGTCTGGGGCTCAGCCTCCAGCCCAGCCCAGAAGGCCCTGCTGCTTCCGGTGGAAGTCAGGCAAGGCCGTGGACTTTGGAGATGGGAGTTGGGGCTTGGAGCAATTTGAGAGAGATCCTGGAGACTGCTTTGTTGAGCATGCAGTGTTGGAGCACAGCAGGAGCCACAGATTCAAGAACATAACAATGAGCGTTAACTGTGTGGTTTATATTGTGAGGTTTCTGGGGTTCTTCTGTAGTGTAATGGCAAAGAATCTGAACTCAGCCCAGCTTTGTACTGGGCAACCTTAGGGAGGCCTCTGTTCTGCCCGCTGGCAGAAGTGGGGTATTAATCCCAGCCCACCTTACAAACGGATGGTCAGGAGAGCTGTGGAAATTCACTGTTGTTGTATAAATGCTGAGTGTGAGTAATCATTTTTGCAAGTTGTCAGAGGTGCCTGGGTCTGTGGGTGGGCATTGCTTTCTGGGGTTCCTTCAGGTGCAGCAGAAAAATAAGCATGGGGAGGTTGGGATACTGGTGCTTGCATTCAAGGGGAGTGAAATTCCTCAGTTGAGTTTGGACTGTGAAGTGATCAGTTTTTGCTAGCAAAGCAATTGCCAGGTGGAAAAGTTTCTGGTCTCCAGCAGTGGGAGGAATTAAGCAGCTGTTAGCAGCTGCACTTGAGCAGCAGGGCCTGGCCTATCCTGGGCCAACGGAGGGCCCCACCCCCACTCCTCTTTCAGCCTGAGGTGCTGCTGCTGTGAGTTGTGTCCCTGCATGGACTGTCACTGAGAGGCAGGCTGACGTGTCCCCCATGGCTGCTGCAGATCTTGTGTCCGAGGAAACGTGTGGCTTGGCTCATGGGCTGCTCTCCACCCACACGCCTTGAGGTGCATGCTGGGAAATGTTTCCTCACCATGACCTTGGGAAGAGCTCTGCAAACCATTTCCGTAGCCAGAGTTGGACCATGGCCAGCTTCCTTGCAAATGAGAAATCAAAATGCAATTGTTGCTTGTGGGAGACCTCCTCATTCCTTCTCCCAGCATATTTTATGGATTTATTCATCCAAAGGAACCTAAGGTGGCATCCATGGTGGCATAGTCAGGCTTTCAGGTGACTTCCTCATCTGTCATGAAACGTGTATGCTTGAACAGGCAAAAATTGAGCTTTCTGCCTTCCTCTGCTTCTCCCAACAGTTTTAAGATAGAAGTATTCTCTTGGGTTCCTTTTCAAGGAAGATTCATAAATGTAATAATGCTCATCAACTTTGCCCTGTCACAGAGAGGAGGCCACAACGATTTAAAGAGATGTAGGACTTCACCGATGCTCATTCCTGCTGGTGGAAGATATTGAAGGAAAGGATAGGAGGCTGGACATTCCCTAAGCCCCTGCCCTGGCCTTTGTTTTGAGCAAGAATTTCAGCATACAGCCATAGGGAATGTCAGTGATAACTGTTGGGACACTCCTGTAACTTTCTCCACCGTTCTGATCTTGGTGTGGAGTTTTAGCAGAAGTCAGATTTGCACCGTGTTGATTCGCAGGCCCTTGTGTCAGTGATGAAGCCACCTCACTGCAACTTCTCCAAGATAGTTTATAAAATGAGAAGAAAGATTTGATTTAGAAAAAGTGCCAGGCAAATGCTTTAAGATGGTTAAAATAAAGCTGACAGTTCATCAGAAGTACAAGGGGGTTTGTGTGTGTTGTTCTGTGTGATAGCATTTGTTCCAGAAGTCGCCTGTGTCTCCTTTGGTGGAACAAAGGCGCCACAGGTACACTCAGCCTCTGCCTTTTCACAGGCACAGGTGCCTTCGGGGACTCCTGAGGGTGGCCCCCCTCCTGTCAGGGGATGGGCAAGAGTGGAAGGTGCCTTATACGAAGTCAGACCATTGGTCCATTTAGCTCTGTGTTGTCCACAACGACTGTCTTTCTTCTTGTTCAGCAGTTGTTCCTCCTCCAGAATGCAAATATCCCTTTGCAGTCACCTTTCCAGTCAGGAGGCAGGTTGCATTTGATCTGGCACAGCTGCTGCTGCTGCTGCTGCTGGGATTCCAGGAGCGGGGAACCCGAGCTGAGGACATTCTTGTTGCTGCTCTGATGGCTTTCTCTCTGCCCACTGATGATTAAGTGATACCTGCATTTAGCACAACGCTCCGCCCCCCCCGCCCCCGCACACAAGGTCTCATGGGCACCTGCATCCTCCACCCCAGCTCTTCTGGGGCCAAAGACTCCTGCTTGAGTCAACATCTGGCTGGCCCACCCCCTGTGGCTTATGGGGAGATGTTGCCCACTTGATCCACATTGGGGACTGGGAGGGACAAAGGCCCACTGGGCTGTTTCTTTTGAGCAAGGGAGGGAGGGAGCAGCCCACAGGGACAGGGGCTGTTGGTGCCCCTCTGTGTGCCAGCACTCAAGAGAGCTGCCCTCCTTGTGCTCCTCTGCTTGCTGGGTGGCCAGGCAGCGCTTTCACTGCCAGGATTGACATTCTTTGCATACCTAGGGCATGTTTGTTTTGGGTTTTCTTGCCTCCCTTTGCAAAATGCATTCGAGGAAATTACATTTTATCCTGCATTTTTTGGTCATGAAATGCAGGCAACTGTTTTTGAGGGAGTAAATTTTTCATGACTAGCACTTGGATACTAAATAAGAAATGACGGCTTCTTGGATTTGATTGCACTCTAAATATGTGCCTGCAACTAACGGAGGCGGTGATGGTTTGGAGGTGGCAGGTGGAGGAGAGGTGAAGGTGTTGAAGGAGGGGGGTGTCTCCCTCTCCTAGAGCACTGCTTGGCCTCCTGTGTGGATTCCACGAGGTGGGCGGGGGCAAGAGGCAGAAGTCCACCTTCTTCACACAGGAACAATCCTTAATTGCATGGGGGAGCAACAGTGGGCACCAACGAAGTTGGTGGGAACTTGCCTCATTCTGCTCATGCGCTACGGTGGTCTGGAGTTCCACAGGCCAGAGTGTTTCTTCATTTGGGAACATACCCAAGCTCCTTTTCACCTTGGTTACTGCATGGTGCTGGGAAAGAGCAAGAGAGGAAAGGCTGGGTCTGGCCTGGCAATGCCTCCTGCTCTGTAGAGCTCAGGAAATGACTCCATCTGTGCCGGTAAGGCAAGAGCTCCCCATTTGGTTGAATGTCTGCATGCATACAGTTGATTCCCTAGAATTGGGACACCTCCTCCCCTGCTGAGAGGAGGGGACAGTGGGTGGACGTTCTTGGGAAGGGGAGCCCAGGCTCAACTGAGACGGGGGGTTCTCTGCACTTGAAATAGAAGGAAGCGCCATCTGTTCCGCTGGGTGCCAAGATCAGCTAGCATCTGCCTCAAAGCTTCTCCCACTTGCGCTCCCATTTATTACAAATTTTTAAACAAAAAATCACCAAACATATAGAATACCATCACCAAGATATAAGAAACACAAGCAAACAAAAAATAACAGAAAAATAAACATACATTAGAAAAAATACAACATAACAACTGTCTGTAAATCCTATTTCCATAATCTTTGGACTTCTTCACATCTCCCTTTCCTGCATTCTCAATAATAAAATTAAAAGCAGCAATTTATTGCCTTATTTCAATTCTTATTTTGTGATTCTCAAATACTATGTCACATACTTTAAATATCTTTCTCAAATACTGAACTGCTTAATTTAAACATAATATTGCTTCAAATTTCATCTTTTTCTTAAACACCACTTACTCTCATATATCTTTCAACTAAATGACTGATGCCATGTTATTTTCCATTGTGCAGTTTCTTAGCATTCATACAGCTTATAATGTTTTTGTAAATAGTCCTTAAACTTTTCCCAGTCCTCTTCCACTGTCTCTTCTCCCAGATCTCGAATTCTGCCAGTCATTTCTGCCAATTCCATGTAGTCTATCAGTTGCGTCTGCCATTCTTCGAAAGTGGGTAGATCTTGGGTCTTCCAATGTTTTGCAATAAATATTCTTGCTGCTGTTGTTGCACACATAAAGAAAGTTCGGTCCTTCTTTAACACCCTCTGGCCGACAATGCCTAAAAGTAAGGCCTCTGGTTTCTTAGGGAAGGTATACTTAAATACCTTTTTTAACTCATTATAGATCATTTCCCAGAAGGCCTTAACTCTCGGGCAAGTCCACCAAAGGTGAAAAAATGTTCCTTCAGTCTCCTTACATTTCCAACATTTATTATCATGCAAGTGGTATATTTTTGCAAGCTTGACTAGGGTCATGTACCACCTATATATCATTTTCATAATGTTTTCTTTCAAGGCATTACATGCCGTGAACTTCACACCGGTGGTCCATAACCTTTCCCAGTCAGCAAACATAATATTATACCCAATGTCCTGTGCCCACTTTATCATAGCTGATTTGACCGTTTCATCTTGTGTGTTCCATTTTAACAGCAAGTTGTACATTTTTGAAAGTACCTTAGTTTTAGATTCTAACAGTTCTGTTTCCAATTTCGATTTTTCCACCTGGAATCCTATCTTTTTATTCAAATTAAAAACCTCCTTAATCTGAGCATAATGTAACCAATCTCACACTTTATCCTTTAATTTCTCCAAACTCTGCAATCTCCAAGTATCTCCGTCTTTTTCTAGTATTTCCCAATATTTCGGCCATTTGGCCTCCATATTGAGTCTTTTCCGGGCCTTAGCTTCCATTGGTGACAACCACCTTGGGGTCTTGTTTTCTAGTAGGTCTTTGTATTTTATTCAGACATTAAACACTGCTTTCCTGACAATATGGTTCTTAAAAGCCTTATGAACTTTTACCTTGTCGTACCACAAATAAGCATGCCATCCAAAAACATTATTAAACCCTTCCAGATCCAGGACATCAGTGTTCTCAAGAAGTAACCAATCTTTCATCCAGCAGAAAGCTGCAGCTTCATGCGCTCTGGCATTTTAGCACTAAACTGGAGCAGGCGGCTGGTGGAAAATTTGCAGAGGTTAAGCTGTGGGAGAAACTTAGTTTGCAGATGTGCCCAAGAAAATGACCTCTGTCCTGCCAAATAAGTTATAGCCCAGCTGGTCATCAGCTGGTCTGGATCAAGGTACATATTACACCAAACCATGTGTGTAGCAGTGAGCTCAGCCAGTGTGGCGGAATTTGGAGCACACCATTGGGGGTTTTTTTTTTGGGGGGGGATAGGGCTGAATGCTCCCTTGCCCATCTCCCACAAAATGCACCTGCCTCCTTAAGTGGCTGGTCTGGTGTGACGTGGAGGGGTGGGCTGGGGGACGGAGCCCCTCCCCCTCTTATTGTGCTCCTTGGAGGAAAAGCAGCCTCTGGGGCAGGGTGGGGTGGGGCGGAGGGAGCCACCACAGAGGCAGCGGCTTCTCTAGTAGGCACCTGTGGGGTGCGTCGTAAGATAGAGTTGCAGGGGGGAAACCTAGAGCAAAGAACGGAAGAAGTCTTGTCAAAGACAAATGAACTCCCCCTTTCTATCTTAATGGCAAATGCAAGGGCAGGGTTGCTGTGGCAGGATGCCTTTGTGGTCAGAGCTGCCTCTGCTTCCCATGCCTGCCTCTTGGTGACTTCTCTTCAGAGAGTTGACCGTTTGGGGGACAAGTTTGGGGCATCTCAATCATGGCTGGCAGGGTCATGTACCATCTGCCCAGGAAGCATTTCATGGCTCTAGAAAAGAGCCTGTGTTTCCATCACCAGTTGGCCACGTTTCCTGTAAGCAAATGGTTTGGCCTCCCTCTCTGCCTATAGAGCAGGCACCGGGTGGAGCAGTGTTTCTGAGTGGGAATGTGAAGCGTTGGGGTGAACTTCAGCCTTGATTGCAAGAATCGAACCCCTTTTATGCAGTCAGCTCTACATAACAAGAAGAGGACTGTTTAAAAACGAAGATCCATGTTGGCTTTTGCTGTCTGATCTTGGTTTCAGCAGAGAGGAGCAGAACTGCCAAAGCAGGAAGAGATACGAGGTGCTGGCTGGTTGCTTCCCTGGCCCACAGCTGCTGCAGCGACAGTCGGAAGAGATGCTGCGGGGTGGGGTGGGGGTGGCATATGGTGCAGGAGGAAGCACCATGGAGAGATAGGGTGGGCGGACATGCTGTTATTAAAAGCAGCTCTCATTAACCCCTCTATTTTCTTGGAACCAATTTCAGAGGGAAACAAGTAATTAATTAGAGTGAGGAGGCTACATCTCAATCTGGGTGCCTCTGTGAGGCATCCTACAAAAACATTGCATTGCTTCACTATGCTCTGTTGAGCCACAGTCTGCCTTCAAATGTGCCATGCGCAGAGGTTCAAGGCAACACACTGTGACTGAGACAGACAAGGAGTCTTGCCCTGGGGGGCAAGCGAGAGACGTCTGGGCCAGATGAAAGGGGAACTGGATCCATTCAGGGAGAGAAGAGGCTCCATTGGACTGAAAGATGGAGTGGCTTTCTTGATTCAGGACATGAGCTGATGACTGGGGCCCTGCATTGAGGGGGAGGCAGGTTTGGAGCCGGGTGGGGGAGAAATTTGATTCTATTCTCATCTGAAGCCGAATAGATCAAATTCACATTTTCTGAAACAGTATGTGAACTGAAACACAGAACCGTCCTTTGAAATTCATAGTTGCCTGAATGCTGTGATGCAGTTCTTCAGCCAAACTATGTTTACAAAAGCACATGTATTAGGAGGAAGTGTGCAGCACAGTGATGTGATGGAAGATGGAGCAAGCTTGTTTTCTGCTACTCTGGAGGGCAGGACCCGACCCAATATTACAAGACAGGAGATTATGACTAAACATTCGGAAGAATGACAGGGGAACAGACTCCCAAGAGAAGTGGGGGGACTCTTCTTTCTTGGAGGTTTTAAAGCAGAGTTTGGTTTTCCATCTGTCACGTATGAAGCAGTTCCTGCCTTGCAGGGGGTTGGGCTAGATGACCCTCAGAGTCCCTTACAACTCTATAATTCTTTGATTCTATGAGAACTGAAATGGAGAGATCTTTCCATCCTAGTTTTGAGAGTGTTGTGTGACCATGGTAGTCCTCTCAATATGTTTCAGAAATAAAGGAAGAGCACTGAACCTTCTGAACAGCGCTTCCCTTTCCCCACTGGTTGCTTGTTCCTATCCCAGACAAGCTGCACTTGCAGCTCTCTGGGCTCTGATGTGACCCCAGCAGGGCCCTTGGCAGAGCGGAGCCTGCAGCCACCTACGGGTGGCATCTCCTGCTGCCTCCATCCTGCTTGCAAAGCCCTTTACATGTTTCTGAAGAGTCATGGCGGAGCTGGTCCCAACTGATATAGACGGCTTGCATTTCCTTTCATATCCTGCCGCCTTATTAAAACACTGTTTAATGGCTGAAAGGAAGTTATGCCAAACAATTCTCCTCTAGGAAGGGCATCCCTGCAGACTGCTTATGACCTAGAAAGGCAGCATTAACAGTGCTCTCCGCCAGAAAGTAAAATCCGTCCAACCCCTGAAGAGTTCATGAATTTATAATCAAAGACCTCCCTCTCTCCTTGAATTGCTCTACGTTGCAGAAAACTCTTCCAAAATACTTCATTCCGCCAAGAAAATGTGTGACGTGGTGACTGACTCTTTGAAAGCTCAGTTTCTGTCTTGTCAGAAGCAAGGTGGTTTAAAGAAATTAAAAGAATCAATATATGCCCTGTAATGCAGAAATACTTCACAGAACCTGTCAACTGTTAACCACACACATCAAGAAACAGCATGTAATACAAAGTGGGCACCCACCTCTTGTTTCAGGGATCTCTTCTCTCTCCTCTCCCCTCCTCACCTTGCTCTCCAATTTAACTTTCTCTTTCTGGCTGATACCAGATACAGTGGTACCTCGGGTTACAGACGCTTGAGGTTACAGACTCCACTAACCCAGAAATAGTATCTCAGGTTCAGAGCTTTGCTTCAGAATGAGAACAGGAATCGCGTGACACCGGCACAGCGGGCCCCATTAGCTAAAGTGGTACCTCAGGTTAAGAACAGTTTCAGGTTAAGAACGGACCTCCAGAACAAATAAAGTTATTAACCCGAGGTACCACTGTACTTCTGAAGAAGAATACAAAGACCCACAAAGGGCTCTTTCAGGCTGCCGGAGCATAAAGTGGGCCAGTTAGGGGAGACTTCGGATGCCACTGCTGGAGCTGTTCTCTGGCCAGCCTGCCTAAGCCTCAAAGAGGCCCTTGTGTGCCTCCGTCCCGTTAAAGGAGGTTGCGTAAACCAGGGCACCACTAACAATAGCCTGGGTGACTTAGTGCTGGCAGCCAAAGGCCCTTTCTCTCAGCAGAGGACGGCCAAGATGTGACTTTCTGCTGGAATTGGGGTTGGGGGAGGCAGAGCGTTCATGATGGAGCACAGGATGTACCAGGAGAGATCAAGTGCGGCAGCTGGGATATTGCCAGTAAAAGTTTGGCCTCTTAGGCATTAAGTCTCACAGCTTCTGGATCACCTGCTACAAGTGAGAATATTGTGTTGGCAGATGCAATGTCTTGTTTCCAGAAGGTCCTAGAGATGGGGTGAGGAGCCTGCGGCCCACCCTCAGCTTAATTTCAAAGGGCCCACAGAGATGGGGTGGCAGAGGGAGAGCTTATATGGGGCAGCAAACTCCACTTGCCACCAGCTCTACAGACCTCTCATCTGCCCTGCAGCCCTCTGTTGATGCTCCCCACATTGAACCATAGAATTGTAGAGTTGGAAGGGACCCTGAGGGTCATATAGTCCAACCCCTTGCAATGCAGGAATATGCTGCTGTCTCATATGGGGATTAACCTGCAACCTTGGGGTGATCAGCACCATGCTCTAATTGCTCTTAACAGAAGCTCTCCCGGCTTTTACAGTCTTGCATGTCAGCCTACTGGTGGTCCAGCTGTAGTCCCCTAGTCACAAACCACATCATGGCATCTTCCTTGGCAGAAATGGACCTCAGAAGAGCCCTGTGGCCCAGGGCAAGCTTGGTCCATCAAGGAGTCCAGTAGCCTGATCCCCTCGCCAGCCAGCCAGCCAGCCAGCCAGCCTTCTAGCCTTCTGCTTCTAGGCAGCACAGTCAGACCAGGCAAGACTGCGTGGGCCAACCCACTCCCATTTCATGTTCCCATCATCTGGTCCTGGTGTTTCCATGTAACTGTATAAGAATGTAAAAATGGGTTCGTTTTCAGGGTCTCTGTTTGACTTTCCCACAAAGGATATCGGGTTGTAACTCTTCCCCTTGGGGGCTCCCTGTCCACGGATGTGAGGCAGGCGCTGTCTCTGCTGCCTTTCCAGGACCTACTGCAGATCTCCTTCTTCCAGCAAGCCTTTTCAATGGAGCTTTAGCGTCTTTAGGGTGCCTTCATAACCCAGGTAATAAAGTTGGGGGTGTGACAGACCAATAGAGGTGGTTTTCTGCCATTTGCTGACAAATTCCTCATTGGTCAGGTGTTGGTACAAACCCTTCCCTAGATCAAACACTGAAATCCTGAACCAGTGTTTTAGGGCAGCCCACCACGCTTGAGTTGAAATTGGGCTTTCACCAGCTTCTAACAGAAGTATGGAGTTGGGGACACAGTTGGGCACCTGCAGCAGAGATCGTAGAAATTTTGCCTGAAAGCCATCTAGCTTTGGCAGGTCCCCATTATGCCAGACATAAATGCTCGTTTAACCTGGAGGTAGGCTGTATGAATTGTGTATTGCTTTGTAACGATCTGTTGGGTCTCTGGACCGTAATAAAGGTTGATGATGATAAAAGCCTTAGTTCAGTGTTTCTTGAACTATGGTCGCCAGTTGTTGTGGGACTACAACTCCCATCACTGCTAGCTAGCAGGACCAGTGGTCAGGGATGTTGGGAGTTGTCGTCCAAGAATGGCTGGAGACCCAAGTTTGAGAGGCACTGCAGCTATTTCCCAGGATTTCCTCCGGAGCGCTTCTGCCTGTGAACTTTGACGCCCATGGCTCAACATGTTTAATAATATAGTCGCACCTTGTATCCCGAACGCCTTGCAAGTCGAACGTTTGAGCTCCCAAACTCTGCAAACCAGAAGGGGCTGTTCTGGTTTGCAAACTATTTTTGGAAGCCGAACGTCCGGCGGGGCTTCCATGGCTTCCGATTGGCTGCAGAAGCTTCCCACAGCCAATCAGAAGCCGCACTTTGGTTTCCGAATGTTCCGGAAATAGAACAGACGGATTCCATTGAACTTCCAAGGCACGACTGTAATTATATAGATGATTTTCAGGCAGATGAGCAAAACGTAATGGGTATTTCACGGTAGCAATCATGCTGAACATAAAACATGCCATTTGTATGATGGTCCCCTAATCCGTCCATTAAGTCAATCTCTTAATCACGAAAAGTTCTTCCGTCACCTGAACTGAAAGCGATCATAACAAATAAACCCCAATTGTCAAAATAAACTGCCATATTCTATACCGTCTTTTCAATTCCTCTTCTGCTTTCAGCACTGCATAAATGTATCCCGCTGTCTGAGCAAGCCATTATTTGCGCCGTCCTTCCAAAATCCTGAAGGTCAGTAAGGTAAAGGTAAAGGGACCCCTGACCATTAGGTCCAGTCGTGGCCGACTCTGGGGTTGCGGCGCTCATCTCACTTTATTGGCCAAGGGAGCCGTCGTTCAGCTTCCGGGTCATGTGGCCAGCAGGACTAAGCCGCTTCTGGCGAAGCAGAGCAGCTCACGGAAACGCCGTTTACCTTCCCGCCGGATCGGTACCTAATTATCTACTTGCACTTTGATGTGCTTTCGAACTGCTAGGTCTTTCTTTCCTAGCCAGCATCTGTGTTAGAATTCTTTTAAACGTGTTTTTAAATGTTTTATTCTTTGTGTGTTTGCTGCCCTGGGCTCTTTTTGGAGGCAGCACAGATACAGGATACATTTTAAAAATAAAAATAACAAAGTAGATAGCATGTCTGCAAATGAGAAACTGGCACCCACAAAGGAAGGGTGGGCATAAGCTGGAGACACTTCTGGGGCAACCAGACAGGGGCCCTTCTGCTTCCTGGAGGGGCAGCTGGAGGGACGTGGCGTTTTCCTCCCCAACTGAAGCATCATATTGTGGAAAGAGGGTTGACAGGTTGGTGCATGGGCAAGAGATTTCACAGCTATATTAGGACAAAATATCTCTTCAGTGATTTTAAGCAGTAAAAATCTAAAGCAAAGATTGTTTTCATTGGGACTAGGCTGAAGGCCAAATGACGCTTTAAGCAGGAGGGCTTCCACAATGGGATCTCTGGGTACTTTGACTGGCTCTGGGCTGGGGGCTGAATTGAATGGGGCAGTGGTGTTCTGGTCTTCAGTGTGTTTTCTCCCTCCAGACCTCCTCTCCAGCTGCTTGTTCCAGAATCTCCCATGTGAGGATCTTGCTCCTGCCGTTGTCAGAGTGATCCTTGCATGTGTCCCCATTGCATGTCAGACCCTCCAAGTGTCCCTGTTTTCCAGGGACAGTCCTGGATTTACAGAAGCTGTCCCAGTTTCTGATTTGATCCTGGCATATCCTGCTTTTCCTTAGGACGTCCCTATTTTTATCAGAGAATTATTGAAGGGTATGGAATTATGTGACCCCCAAGCCAAGGAGCTATACAACCTTTAGAAGACATCTGAAGTCAGCCCTATATAAGCAAGGTTTTTTTTTAATGTTTAATGTTTTATTATGTTTTTATATATGTTGGAAGCTGCCCAGAGTGGCTGGGGCAACCGTGTCAGATGAGCCAGGTATTATGGAAAAGGGTGTCCCTATTTTCACTGGAGAAATGTTGGACAGTATGGTGGATGGAGCTGTGCTCTTTCTTAATGGTTGGGAATGCCTTTCACCAGCTGCAGTGGGAATGCCAACTATGGCCACCCTTGGGCAGAGATGATCTGGCCATAGTCATTCATGCACTTCAAGATGACTTCTTATTCTTCTTGCATAATCTTCATATCAGCTTTAATTCATTTTAGTTCCATTGTTTTGAGCCTCCTGTACTCCACTGAGAGGCTACTGTCATTCAGTGGAATAGTAAACAAGGTGGTTGGGTTTTTTTTGCACAGGGGGCAGGAAATGTGGCCCCTGCTGCAATAACAGATGGAGGGAGAGGGGGGCTTGATTCTTATGGTATTGGAAGCCCATCTTCTGTCAGAGGTCACTTGAAAGACCCCAAGAGGCTCCTGATCTCTCCTTGAGAGCCAGTGTGGTGTAGTGGTTAAGAGCGGTGGACTTGTAATCTGGGGAACCGGGTTCGCGTCTCCGCTCCTCCACATGCAGCTGCTGGGTGACCTTGGGCCAGTCACACTTCTCGGAAGTCTCTCAGCCCCACGCACCTCACAGAGTGTTTGTTGTGGGGGAGGAAGGGAAAGGAGAATGTTAGCTGCTTTGAGACTCCTTCAGATAGTGATAAAGCGGGATATCAAATCCAAACTACTACTACTACTACTACTACTACTACTACTACTACTATTCTTCTTCTTCTTCTTCTTCTTCTTCTTCTTCTTCTTCTTCTTCTTCTTCTTCTTCTTCTCCTCCTCCTCCTCCTCCTCCTCCTCCTCCTCCTCCTCCTCCTCCTCTCTGTACACTCCTTCCACTGCTTCTCTGTAAGAGAACCTATCCTTGTTCAAGGAGGTACTCCATCCTCTGACTAGACCCAGGACTGGAAATTGGAAGAGGCGCCTGGGTCCCTCCAACAGCTCACTTGTTGCAGAAAGATGAACTGGAGGGGGAAATTCCTGGTGGTTCCTCTCTGAGGGCTTTGAGATGCATTGGGAGGCAAATGAACCCTTAAAAGGGTGTGCGGAGGCCCCAAGGAAGACACAGGGTGGCAAATAACTGCTTTGCAATGAGGAAAATGGTGTTTTCTGGACAATGAAAAGAAACCAGGGCTGGAAGAACCTGTGGGAAGATCTAGTGGTGAAGGAGCAGCACTGGGGCTCCAGTGGAGGGGGGGTTTCTGCCCCACTATTTCCATGGTCTGTTCAAGAGTGGCTGAACACTGGTTGGCAGGCAGGGGTATGATGTCACTAGTGGCAGAAGATCCCTCCCCTGTCCCCAGGCTCCGCAAGCTTGTTCACAGCCAGATGTATATGTGCTGGAAGGGAGCTGCCATCCCTGGGAAGGCAGGAGGAAGGGAAACGGGATCAGTCTCCTTCCCAGCCAGCTGCCAAGGCCTTTATTCCTCCCTCCTGATGCTCCAGCCTTTGGGGCTGCTGCTGCTGCTGCTGTGTCAGTTCAGCGCTTGGGAGCCGTCTGTCCAGAAGACCTGAGTCAGCATTGTTCTCCTTCCTGCGTCACTCTGGGAACAAGACGGAGCAAAACTCTTGGTTTTATTTTGCTTTCTGTCTGGGTGATTTACAGCCTGGGATTCTCTGGCCCTGCCAGGCGGTTCCTGTGTGTGTTGCTTTTGGAAAGACTACACCAGGGGACCTCTTGGGTCACTGCCAAGCTGCCCATGCCAGTCAGGACTTGGGCCTGGTGGCAACTCCCCCATTTTGCTGCTCGTGTCTGAGTTTGCTTGATTCTTCAATTGCGCATCCTGAACAAAGACAGGTTTCTGTCTGCAGGTGAGAGGAAGAGAGCTTCCAGGCAATAGTCCTGTTAAATTGAAATGAAGAGAAGGCAGGAAGATCTGGGGCTGCAGCAACTGACCCCTGGCCCATGCCATGAGAAGGACTAAACAGGTTGTGGCGATGGGGCCAAGGGGCAGAGCACAGGGTCTTTGGCCAGTCTGTGGACCCCACCCCCTGCTCCCTCCCTGTGCAGTCTTGACTCTTTCAGAGTCTTAATTCTTCATCTGTACAGGAGGCCTAGTGTTTGGATTGTCCAGCACTGCACCCCCCGGGTGGTGAAGGTGTTTGGTTGAGGAAGCCGTGTGGGTGTTTCAAGGCATTCATGGAAGAGGCTGCTGTGTGTGTGTTGAGGGCCCCTGGGCAGATGCCACCGTCACCCCCTTCTTTGCTCATTTTGGAAGGGGTCTTGTGTGTTGCCTCCGTCTCTGAAGATCTCAGAGCGATTGAAGCCAGTATTACTTCTCTTCCAGGCTGTTTATAGAATCATAGAATTGTAGATTTGGAAGGGACCCCCAAGGGTCATATAGTCCAACCCCCTGTAGTGGAGGAATCTATTTTTTTAAAAATAAATATTTATTAAAGTTTTCACAATATTACACAATGAAAAAGAAAAAAGAAAAAATGCAAAATAAAAAACAGTTAAAAATAATTCCATCTTTTAGTCACTTATCTTTCATTTACTTGTTTCCCGGCCCTCCTCATACCTCCCTTTTTTGTATTCCAGTTCAATTTATTAGTTCAGCAATTCCTTTCCCTCCTTATTATCCTGATCTTTAATCTTAATATATTGTAACATTAAATTTTTACCTATTAAAAAACCAATTTTTCCATATTCTTTTATTTATTTTTTTATAGTTTTTTATTAAGTTTTAACAATGCAAAGTATAAAAGAAAAAATACAAGGACAAAGACAAGAAAAATATAAAGACACAAAATACATACTACAAAATACAACCATACAAACATTAAACACAAAAATACAAAAATACATACATTAAAAACTAATAATAAAAAGAAAAAGCACATATAGGAAAAACACAAAAATTCCCTCTTTCTTAGTTTTATATCTTAAATTCACATATATTCCTGACTTCCTCACGTCCCCCGTTCTTGTATCCCTTTTAAAACTTGGTTCAGCAAATTCATAGCCCATTAATTTATCTGTTGTTGGTTTAATCTTAAATTTTATCTTATTGCTAGAACCCCAGCATTTCATTTCAATGTCATCAACATTCAGAAATTTTACAATATTTCTGCAAATAGGTTTTAAATTTTCCCCAATCTTCTTCCACTGAGTCTTCTCCCTGGTCTCGGATTCTGCCAGTCATTTCCGCCATCTCCATATAGTCTATATTAGTTGCATCTGCCAGTCTTCCAGGGTGGGTAGATCTTGTGTCTTCCAATGTTTTGCGATAAGAATTCTTGCTGCTGCTGTAGTGTACATAAAGAAAGTTCTATCCTTCTTTAACACCGATTGGTCAACTATGCCCAGGAGGAAGGCCTCTGGTTTCTTCAGGAAAGTATATTTAAATACCTTTTTCAGTTCATTATATATCATTTCCCAGAACGCCTTGATCCTTGGGCACGTCCACCAAAGGAGAAAAAATGTACCCTCAATCTCTTTACATTTCCAACATTTGTTATCGGGCAAATGATATATTTTTGCAAGCTTGACTGGAGTCATGTACCACCTGTACATCATTTTCATAATATTCTCTCTTAAGGCATTGCATGCCGTAAATTTAATCCCGGTGGTCCACAACTTCTCCCAGTCAGCAAACATAATGTTATGGCCTATGTCTTGTGCCCATTTTATCATTGCCGATTTTACCGTTTCTTCCTCAGTATTCCATTTCAACAGCAGATTATACATTCTTGAAAGTGTCTTAACATTGGGTTCTAACAATTCTGTTTCTAACTTTGATTTTTCCACCTGGAAACCATTTTTTTTGTCCAAGTTATAAACCTCTCTTATTTGAAAATAATGTAGCCAGTCTCGCACCTTCACCTTAAGCTTGTCATAGCTCTGCAATTTCAATTTGTCACCTTCCTGTTCTAGAATTTCCCAGTATTTTGGCCATTTCGCCTCCATGTTAAGTTTTTTCAAAGCTTTCGCTTCCATAGGTGATAACCACCTTGGTGTTTTACTCTCCAGAAAGTCTTTATACCTTATCCAGACATTAAACAATGATTTCCTGACAATTATGGTTTCTAAATGCCTTATGTGCTTTAACCTTGCCATACCAAAGATATGCATGCCACCCAAATACATTGTCATCCCCTTCAAGATCCAACACATCCGTGTTCTCAAGAAGCAGCCATTCCTTCAGCCAGCAAAAAGCTGCTGACTCATAGTAAAGTTTTAAGTCTGGCAGGGCAAACTCCCCTCTGTCTTTAGCATCTGTGAGAATTTTAAGTTTTATTCTGGGCTTTTTGCCCTGCCAGAGAAATCTAGATATGTCTCTTTGCCACCTCTTGAAACAATCCATCTTATCAATAATTTGCAATGATTGGAATAAAAATAACATCCTCGGCAATACATTCATCTTAATAACGGCAATTTGACCCAGCAAGGAAAGCTTCAATTTTTCCATATTCTTTTATACCATTACTGCTAGAAACCACTTAACTTCAATCAAACATCATTCTAACATTCATTAATTTTGCAATATTTCTGTAAATACAGTGGTGCCCCGCAAGACGAATGCCTCGCAAGACGGAAAACTCGCTAGACGAAAGAGTTTTCCGTTTTGGAGGTGCTTTGCAAAACGAATTTCCTATGGGCTTGCTTCGCAAGACGACAATGTCTTGCAAGTTCCTGCTGGTTTTTTTTCCTTTCCCCCCTTTTTCTAAGCTGCTAAGCCGCTTATCAGCTGATCCGATCAGCAGATAAGCTGCTAATAGCGCTAATCCGCTAATCCTTCAATGGGCTTGCTTCGCAAGACGAAAAAACCGCTAGACGAAGAGAATCGCAGAACGGATTCTTTTCGTCTTGCGAGGCACCACTGTAGTCTTTAAATTTCTTCCAATCTTCTTCCACCGACTCCTCTCCCTGGTCTCGGATTCTGACAGTCATTTCCGCCAATTCCATGTACCGTAAATTTCGCTCCAAAACACGCACTTTTTTGCTCCGAGAAAGTAAGGGAAAATGCCTGTGCGTGTTAAGGAGCGAATGCACGGATCAGAGCCATGGCTGCCGTCAGTCAGGCAAAGCGGGAGCCACTTACACGCTCTACGAGGCTCTCACTTTGCTTTCTTTAAAGCGACCTGGAGCCAGGAAGGAGGGAGGGAAGGAGAGCCATAGCAGCAAAGCCGGCAGCAGCCGCTTACACGGGAGGAGGGACAGACGCTAGCAAAGGTCTGTGCGCTCTCTAAACAGAGCAATGAGGCTGCAGAGAGACGGCAGGGAAGATAAAATTTAAGCAACCAGCAGCAAAATAAAACCAACCTCGAGCTCTGAGCCAGCGCAGTGAAAACCAGGAAGTAAAAAAAAAGGCTGGGGAGGGCATGAGGGAGAGGGGAAAACTTCGCAAATCCCCCGCGTCTCAGCTGATCGGCTGGGACGGAGCAGCTTGTTTTCAGGCAGGATAGATTTGAGCATTGTCTGGGTCCTAGTGCCCCTACCGCTTTTTTGTGCTCCATTCTATTGCTGCTGGTGGCTGCTTATCATTCAGGCTGCAAGGAGGAGCACTTTTACACAGCTAATGGCGAATCCCCTGCAATCCAAGTCCTCCTCACTTGCTCAAATCTATTCCGCCTCAAAACAAGGAGCGGAAGGAAAAGGCTGCAAACTGTTAAATGGAAAAAAAACCCAGGCACAGGGCAAATACCTTAAGTATACCTTTAAAGCAACAGTGCTCTTTCCCTCCCTCCTCCCCGCGGAAAAGCCCCTTGTCCCTTGAGTTTTTTTCCTTCCCTCCCCACTTAAAACGTGGTTACAAAGCACGGATCCACATGGATCCTCAGGATTTTTGCATTGGGCTACCCCAAACTCACTGTCAGATCACATGTCTGTGGCCACAGCATGAACCATAAAAATCATACATCCACTGTTTCATTTAGAATATTTTTTCCTCGTTTTCCTCCTCTAAAAGCTACATGCGTGTTATGGTCAGATGCGTGTTATAGAGCGAAAAATACGGTAGTCCATCATTTTCATCTGCCATTCTTCCAGAGTGGGTAAGTCTTGTGTCTTCCAATACTTTGCAATAAGTATTCTTGCTGCTGTTGTAGCGTACATAAAGAAAGTTCTGTCCTTCTTTAACACCGATTGGCCGACTATGCCTAGGAGAAAGGCCTCTGGTTTCTTCAAGAAGGTATATTTAAATACCTTTTTCAATTCATTATATATCATCTCCCAGAAAGCCTTAATTCTTGGGCACGTCCACCAAAGGTGAAGCAGTGGAGGAATCTAAACTAAAGCATCCATGACAGGTGGCCATCCAACCACTGCTTAAAAACCTCCAAGCGAGGAGAGTCCACCACCTCCTGAGGGTGTCCAGTCTACTGTGGAGCATCTCTTACTTCAGAAAGTTCTTCCTGATGTTGGTCGGAATCTCCTTTTTTATAACTTGAAGCCATTGGTTCAAGTTCTGCCCTCAAGAGCAGGAGAAAACAAGCTTGCTCAATCCTCCATGTGGCATATTTGAACAACGTTGTAGCTACTTGGACCTGGTGCCCTGAGAATCAGAGGAACAATACTAAAGCCTGAAGGTTTGCTAACATTTGGAGCAGCTGGTGATGGTGGTAGTAAAGGTAAAGGGACCCCTGACCGTTAGCTCATCTTGCTTTATTGGCCGAGGGAGCTGGCGTACAGCTTCCGGGTCATGTGGCCAGCAGGACTCAGCATGACTTCTGGCGAGCATGACTTCTGGCGAACCAGAGCAGCGCACGGAACCGCTGTTTACCTTCCCACCGGAGCAGTACCTATTTATCTACTTGCATTTTGATGTGCTTTCGAACTGCTAGGTTGGCAGGAGCAGGGACTGAGCAACGGGAGCTCACCCCATTGTGGGGATTCGAACCGCCGACCTTCTGTTCGGCAAGTCCTAGGCTCTGTGGTTTAACCCACAGTGCCACCCGCGTAGCTTTGACCACAAACCTGGTCAGGGAGGGAGTGGGGAGTGTTGGGTTGAATTGTGTCTGGAGGTAATGCAGGGGCCATGTCCTGTTGTGCACCTGGGCAGCAGGTGAGGGTTCTCCCCTTGGGTGGCTCTTCCAAGAGAAAATGCTCGGAGGCTGTAGCTGCAGGAGCAGCAGCATCTGCCAAAGGGTAGCAGACGTCTTCCGCAAGCTTGGATCTGTGCATGAGAGAGACAGACAGACGGACAGAAAGATCATTGGCATGTCCCATATTCTGTGGCATTAAACTGCTTATGCCTAAACTTTCAGTAAATGCCAATGGACTCAAGGCACACATGGCAAAAATGCTCAGATGCTGGGACGTTCCCTGTCAGGTGTGACTTCTTTAGCTTGGCACTACTTTCCCCAAGAGAGGGGCTTGGTGACCCTTGTTGCCCTGTTCAGGGTCTGATAAGGCCCTGGGCCTGGTCCTCTTTTCAGGAGGGGGAGCACAGGCCAGGGCACCAGTCCTCTTGCCCTGCACCCACAGCTGCTTCTTAGGAATGGCCTCCTTAGTGAGGATAGGGGGAGCCAGCTGCTCCCAGTGTGGTTTTCTGTATAAATTGGGACTGGTTTGGCAGAGTGTTTTGCCATGGCTACTGCACAGAAGTTTCCCCCATGGACAGGAGGGAGGTTTCATGTGGATTGGGAAGAATGGGGCGCTGCAGTGGTCACTCGCATCTTCCTGATGTCTTCCCAGCAGAGTCTGCAGGTGGACACCGGGCACTTTCTCCTTCCTCGCTTGCAGCCAGCCACCTTGCTTCTCCTTGCAAATCAGTAAGAGAAGACTCTGCAGCAGAGGAGCCTGAGAATGGTTGCTGGCTGTTACAGGATCCTGTGCAGAACCCCTTGGGGAAGGACGAGCAGAATGGATGTTGTAACCTCCATATGTTTCCAGAGCGTGGAGGAGAATTTTGAATAGACAAAACAGATCTTTTGCAATACAATAGTTTTATTGTGCAGCCTTTTGAGGAAGGAAGAGCTGAGCGAAGCTTACCTTTCCTTCAGTCCATTTGCATTGGAAACAAGCAGCCCAGCTCCACAGCAACTACAGGGAGCTGCCCACCTGCAGGACAAGGAGGAGGAGGAGGCCTTCTGCTCTTAGGTTTCCGTTTTGCTGTGTTCTCCTTTCAGACACTCCATGTGAATGGAGAATGTTCTCCTCACCCCAGTTGTGAGGGCTGAGATTTCTGCAGCTGCTCAATTGGGGAGAAGCAATGAAGGACCGAGATAGCCACTGGGAGGATCAGAGATGCATGAAAGGCTTGTTCAGCAAAGGAAGGATGCTGTGGGCTTGCAGTTGTGTTTGCATTCCCCTTTAATTTGCGTACTTCGTATGGCCCTCAAACCACACCCATCTTAGTACCCCCCCCCCTGTAAATTTGGATTTACTTGATATGGAGGAATTGCGGGAAAGTGGGCTCCAAATTGCTCCACTTCAGGTCATAGGTGATTAGTTTTAGGCATTTGGGGAGGGGGGCTCAATTGTCACTTTCATTTCTTTTTCCACTGTGCTTGCAACTCTTTCCAGTATGCTTAGCCTTCCCTGTAGTTTTCTTTGGATCTCTCAGATTTACACAAAACCAGAAAACTGCACAAGCAAACCACGTTTTACATTTCTCCAGCAGATATTGCACAACAATTCGAGAAGTGTTTACTGAGAATTTATAGCTGCCTTACTGTGTGCTTTTACACACTTGTTGGATGGGGGAAACTAAAAAACAACCCCCACACACCTGAGGTGTAGCTGTCTCTGCCCAACTGGAAGTTCCTATTTGTGTACCAAAGTGAGCGGGTTTGGACTGCTACAGTCCAATCTGAATGTGGGGAGAAGCACAATAATAGCTAAATAATGCTCCATTGTGGACAGGCCTTGAGAAAAAAATCAGAGCATGGGGTGGTTTTGCCTGCTTTTAGCCAGCAGATGTGATTCAGTATCTCTGTACATTACTCCTTTTCTGGAGAAAGTTGCCTCACTTTGGACTCATCCACACTTACCTTTGCTCTGTGCTTTGTAGGCACATCTCTGCGCTTTCCAGGTCTGTCCATGCCTGAGCAGTGTTGGGTTTTTCCCCCTAATGAAGCTTAATCCAGGGGAAACTGCATTTTACTGCTGAATCAGAGCAAACGGCAGTTGGGTTTTCTGCAGACGACCCCTCTGAGATGCCAGCAGGACTGGGTTTAATGGGCAAATGGGGCGGATTTGAACGAGCCAGGTGTCAGGGAGTGGGTGCTGTTGTTGGGGTCTGCAGACCCACTTCTTTGAGGCTAAGAGGGAGTGAGTGAGAGGACTTCTGCTCTCTCTGAGGACTGGAGTGGCAATGCGTTGGTTATTTGTACCTACTCACCTGTGTGATTCTTAGTGAACAGCCAGAGAACTCCCTCTCACCTTTGCAGAGCGGATAAAGGCAAGGTAGGGCAGGATGCTCAAGCAGGTGCTTCTCAACCATAGAGAACCTTGGGCGGCTTCCCGGTGGGCTTTGGGCCTCCGCCTGCCTGGCGTCTCCTCGTTTAGCAGCCCCACTTTCTAGGCCAACCACAGCCTTGTTGCACCCATCCCAGCAGCTGCAACCGCCACATCTTGCACGCTGCGTAGAAGGGGCTGGGAGGCAGAGGCGTGTGGGGTGGGGTGGGGTGTTAGGGTGTGGGGTGGAGGGAGGTCTCCTAAAGGAGAAGGAAATTAGAGTGAGATAAAAGGTTGACATTGTTATCAAACATAAATCAATAAATAGATAGATAAGATAGATAGGCAGAGGACAGATGTTACAGGTGAGCGTGAGGAAAGGTCCTGGTCATTTGGGGGAAAGAAAGGATAAAGTGCAAGTTAAGTATGAAAGGATAACGAGGGTGAAGTTGTTGAAGGAGCTAAGTTAAAATACTTTGAGAGGCACATGGGGTGGGAAGGGAAATGTATGAAAGAGTCAACCTTTTCCATTCAGATCCTCTGAATGAACAAATTCTGCATAAAGAGGTGGGCCAAAATACCTCCAAAGCAAAATGTCTGTAGTTAGGTTTGAGTAAAGCTGAGCTAGATAACTCCTTGCCACAAGGAAAATGGTGTGGCAAAGAATTTAGAAATTTACAAAGATGGATCCGATGTCAGTAGAAAATGTTGGTAATTGCAGAGCTCTGATTCCACCCACCTGCCCCCATTTTGAGACTGGTGGGCCTCAGTAATTTCCATCCATTTTCTTTTTCTTTTTTGGGAAGTCTGAGATCCCTATGATAAAGGCAGCTTTCCTCTTCCAAATCTCCATTTGCCCTTGGCTGGGGGCTGCCCGCTCTCCACGGACAGGCATCTTGCCCTCCCTGCTTCGTGTCTGCCAGAAGAGGGTCTTGGAGGCCCACTGACCCCTCTGCTGCCTCCTTTCCATTTTTCCTAGGCAGGACAAAGCCCAGCGCCCTTCCTCAGAGAATCCCAGCAACAGAGCATCAAGGGGGCCCCGGGGCACCTCTGGAACATATTAAGATGTGACTTGCCCTTCTCCTGTGCAGCCTGTGAAATAGTTAAGTTTGATGAAGTGCTAATGAAGAATTATGGAGTTATTTGTTTGACTTTGTCACTCGGGGCTCTTTGCAAATGAGACTATTCATCTCACAGTGCACCCAGTCGTGTTTCTTAAAGGGAATTAATTAATGCCGTTTGTCTTCCTACCCAGATCTCCGGTTCGTCTCCTTCCCAGGCCTGGTCTGCCATCATGCCAGCCACCCTCCTGTTCTTTCTCAAATGGTTTTTTCTCTTCTGCAGTTTCGCTTGTGGGTGGCCACTTTTATCTGATCACCCCACACTTCCAACTAACTCCCTTGGGTGCCTGAAAGAGCTGGTGAGGGGGGGTTGTTTCCTTTGGAAGGGGCCATGTGTGGGAAGGGGCTTTCCAGGGCCAGCTCCCAGCCATGAGGTTGATGGCTTGGCAAGTTCTCAGGTCTCTCTCCTCCCCTTGCTGGCAGGCAGGCTCTCTTTCTCGGCCCCACCTCACTGGCCAAATGCCCCCCCCCCAAGTCCATTAAAGGAGGAGGAGGAGGCATGTAGCTTTGTTGATGGAGGTTCAAGGCATAGTGGAAACTGAACCAGGCACCGAAGGGTCTTCAGACGGAGCAGAGTCTGCAACTGACAGGACCATGTGCCCTGAGGATCTAGTTGTCACAACACCCAGCAGAGGCTGTCAAGTCTTGATGCTGAACTCATTGATGATCAGGGTGATCCCCTGATGAATGGTTGGTGTCAGCTACGGACTTTTGACTGGAAGTGAATTGGTGGCCTCTGCAGTTGCTAACTGCTGAGGTTCCCCTAGCAAATGGAGCAGGTCTCCTGGCGGAGGCAAGGGCCGCCACGGTCTTCTTCATCTAGCCCCTTCTGGTTTTTTTTCTTTCTATAAATATTTATTAAAGTTTTCACAGTATTACATAATGAAAAAGAAAAAAGAAAAAATACAAAATAAAAAACAGTTAAAAATAATTCCATCTTTTCGTCACTTATCTTTCACTTACTTGTTTCCTGGACCTCCTCATACCTCCCTTTTTTGTATTCCAGTTCAATTTATTAGTTCAGCAATTCCTTTCCCTCCTTATTATCCTGATCTTAAATCTTAATATATTGTAGCATTAAATTTTTACCTATTAAAAATCCAATTTTTCCATATTCTTTTATACCATTACAGCTAGAAACCACTTAACTTCAATCAAATATCATTCTAACATTCATTAATTTTGCAATATTTCTGTAAATAGTCTTTAAATTTCTTCCAATCTTCTTCCACCGACTCTTCTCCCTGGTCTCGGATTCTGCCAGTCATTTCCGCCAATTACATGTAGTCCATCATTTTCATCTGCCATTCTTCCAGAGTGGGTAAGTCTTGTGTCTTCCAATACTTTGCAATAAGTATTCTTGCTGCTGTTGTAGCATACATAAAGACAGTTCTGTCCTTCTTTAACACTGATTGGCCGACTATGCCCAGGAGAAAGGCCTCTGGTTTCTTCAAGAAGGTATAATTAAATACCTTTTCCAATTCATTATATATCATCTCCCAGAAAGCCTTAATCCTTGGGCACGTCCACCAAAGGTGAAAGAATGTACCTTCAGTTTCTTTACATTTCCAACATTTGTTATCGGGCAAATGGTAGATTTTTGCAAGCTTGACTGGGGTTATGTACCACCTGTATATCATTTTCATAATATTCTCTCTTAAGGCATTGCATGCCGTAAACTTCATACCTGTGGTCCACAACTGTTCCCAGTCAGCCATCATTATGTTATGTCCAACGTCTTGTGCCCATTTAATCATCGCAGATTTCACCGTTTCATCCTGAGTATTCCATTTCAACAGCAAGTTATACATCTTTGACAAAATCTTAGTTTTGGGTTCTAACAATTCTGTTTCTAATTTTGATTTTTCCACTTGGAAGCCGATTTTCTTATCCAAATTGTATGCCTCCATTATCTGATAATAATGAAGCCAATCACGCACTTTGTTTTTTATTTTTTCAAAACTCTGCAATTTCAATCTATCTCCATCTTGTTCCAAAATTTCCCAATATTTCGGCCATTTAACCTCCATATTGAGCTTCTTCAGAGCTTTCGCTTCGATCGGTGACAGCCACCTTGGGGTTTTATTTTCCAATAAGTCCTTGTATCTTATCCAAACATTAAACAATGCTTTCCTGACAATATGGTTTTTAAATGCTTTATGCGCTTTGACCTTATCATACTACAAATATGCATGCCATTCAAATACGTTGTTAAAACCTTCTAAATCCAAAATGTCTGCGTTTTCAAGAAGCAGCCATTCTTTCAACCAGCAAAAAGCTGCTGATTCATAGTAAAGTTTCAAGTCTGGCAGGGCAAATCCACCTCTTTCTTTTGCATCTGTTAGTATTTTAAATATTATTCTAGGCTTCTTGTCCTGCCAGACAAATCTAGAAATATCTCTTTGCCACTTCTTGAAACAGTCCATTTTGTCCACAATTTGCAATGTTTGAAACAAAAACAACATTCTAGGCAATACATTCATTTTTATCGCAGCAATACGGCCTAGCAGTGAAAGCTTCAAATTTCACTTCAACCCAGCATTTTTCATAGTTGTCTTTAAATAAATTCCCATTTTTTGCTGTCATGTTAATCCCCAAGTATTTGACTTTCTTAACCACTGTTAAACCTGTCTCATTCTGAAACCTCTCTCTCTCAGTTGGTGTTAATTTTTTCTCTAAAACCTTGGTTTTTGACTTATTCAGTTTAAACCCTGCAACCTGACCAAATTCTTGAATCAGTTCTAAAACTCTTTTAGTACTAGATTCTGGCTCCTGTAACGTCAATACTAAGTCATCTGCAAATGCTCTCAATTTGTACTGTTTGGCTCCGACCTGTATACCTTTAACCAACTGGTCCCTTCTTATCATATTCAGCAAAACCTCCAGGACCGATATAAAAAGCAATGGGGAGATTGGGCAACCTTGTCGTGTCCCTTTTTCTATCTTAACTTCCTCTGTCACTACATTATTTACAATCATTTTTAGCCTTTTGTTCAGAATATATTACACTTATACCATTTTCAAAGCCTTGGCCTACCCCCATACCCTGTAAGTTTCCCCCCCATAAAAATCCAAGAAATGTTGTCAAAGGCTTTCTCCGCGCCCACAAAGATTAAAACTGCCTTAGTGTTTATATTCACTTGTAATTTTTCTAAAATATTAATTATGTTTCTCACATTATCAGATAGATGTCTTCCTGGGAGAAAGCCTGCTTGGTCCTTATGTATCTCTTCCACTAACACTCTTTTTAGTCTTTTAGCTAAAATATCTGCAAAAATTTTGTAATCCACATTAAGCAATGATATGGGGCGATAGTTCTTAAGCTGCGTCTTTTCAGTCTCTATTTTCGGTACAAGTGTGATATAGGCTTCTTTCCACGACTCTGGTGCCCTTTTCCCCTCCATTATTTCATTACAGACCTCTTTCAAAGGTTGTACTAGCCATTCTTTTAAAGATCTAGATACTACAGTAGATACTGTAGTATCTAGAAGTCAGTCCATCCGGTCCTGGAGATTTACCCAATTGCATATTCTGAATGGCACCTTCTATCTCCTGTTCAGTTATTTTGTAATTCAACATTAATTTATTTTCTTGAGAGATTTTTTGTAATCCATTTGTTTTCAAAAATCGATCTACGTCAGTTTCTTTCTGTGGCCCTTGTGTATATAGTTGTTTAAAATACCTCTGGAAACAATTTCTAATCTCAGCTGGGTTCTGTATATTCCTTCCTTCCACTTCTAAATTTGTAACTGTATTTAATTTTTGTCTTTTTTTCATTTGCCAAGCCAGCAATTTCCCACATTTATTAGCCGACTCGAATGTCTTTTGTCTCATTTGTTTAATTTTCCATTCTATCTCCTGATTCATCATTTTCATATATTGCACTTGATATAACTTTATTTCTCTCAAAATCTCTTGAGACTTTGGTTTTGCTCTCATTTTTTCCCCACTTTCCTTTATTTTCTCCAAAATTTTATCCTTCTTCCCATTTTGGATTCTCTTCTTTAAAGCATTCTGTTGTATCAGGAACCCTCTCATAACCGCTTTACTTGCGTCCCAGATTACTCTTTTTTCCACATTGGTGTTCATATTTATCTCAAAATAGTCTCTCAAGGTTTTTTGGGCCTTCTTAAGCACTTCTTCATCTCTGAATAAGATGTCATTCATCCTCCATCTAAAGGAGCCAGTTGGTATTAGTTTTATTTCCATCTTAACAGCATTATGGTCGGAGCAGGTTTTTGGGCAGATTTCCACTTTTCTTGTCTTTGGTGCCATTCCTCTAGTTACCCATATTTGGTCAATTCTTGTCATATTGGCTTCAGAAAAGAAGGTTCCTTCTTTAGCCATGGGGTTCTTTGTTCTCCAAATATCAAGTAAGTCCAAGTTGTCTGTCATCTCAAAGAAAGTTTTCGGTAGTCTACCATCCTTAGTGACTACCTGTCTTTGTGCCTTGTCCATATGTGTTTCATCTAGCCCCTTCTGGCCACTGAAAGCTTTCCGATGTGGTGGGCACAAACATGAGCCCCGTGGATCCCCCCCGGGTGCGCCTCAGAGATGCTGTGCAAGTAGAAGAAGCCACGTTTCCTTGTTTTCTGCACAGACAAAAATGGATGTGTTGTTTTCCAGCAAAGGTCTGGGAGAAGCACAGGTGGGAAACATGCAGCTGTGTCCCTGGGTGCATGTGCGCATGCATTCATGTGGCAGTGCTGAGCGGCTTTCCCTCTCGTCCTGCAGCAGGTGGAGCTTATTGTCTGTCCACTGAACAATGCAGGTATTTGATGGCTGAGTGGTTGTGCATGGGGTTTGGGTGTGGTGTTATTTCTGGCATTTGGAAGAAGCTGTGCCCCCCAGGCAGCTAAGAGGTGGTGTGTGTGTGTGTGTGTGTGTGTGTGTGTGAGAGAGAGAGAGAGAGAGAGAGAGAGACAGGCAGACAGATAGACAGACAGAGAGAGACAGAAAGATGCAGAGAAAGACAGACAGACATCGATGTCTGCCTGCAGTTGCAGGCACAGAGGTGGGGGAAGGAAGGCTTTCCCCCTTGTCTTTGAACATCCCCGATCTTTACAGTTTCAGACTATACATTTCTGCATGTCTAGATGTGGTCCTCTCTGTTGATAGTTAATGCAATGGGGTTGGGGTTGCCTGGCAACCACAGGGAGAACTAGGAGGAGGGAGGGAGGAGCTGTAGCAGAGAGAGAAAGAGAGAGAGAGAGAGAAGCAGCAGAAGAAGGAAGGAAGGAGTCCCTGCATGGTTAAGCCACCTCCATCCCACCCACATGGAGCAGAGCTGCCCCCCACTTTTTCTGGGGCCACCAGGGGCTTGCTCCTATCATCCCCACTGTGGTGAAAGCTGCATTTGTGAATTTCATTTCTTGCTTCTTCGTGACCTTCGCATGTCCACCCCATAACGTGGCATTTCCTGGACTGAGCTTAGGTTTCCTCAGGTGGGTGTTGACAACCGCCTCAGTATAATCATGGGCTCTGTGGAGACTGCCCAGCCCTGGGGTCTGACCCTTTGACTGACCCAAGCTGGGCTGAAAGCCAAAGCCTCTTTCTCTGTGCATGAGGGCAGAAGCTTCATGGGGTCAGGTGGAGTTTCTGCACTGGGAGTGGTTCTTGACCCACATCTTGATCAGATTAAATGTTTCCATGGCAACAGGATGTGTGCTTTCTAGGAATGGAGGAGAGGGGCAGTTATGATGGGGCGGTTGGGGGGAGGGAAGGAGTCCTTCCAAACAATGCATTTTCTGTTCAGCATCCTAAAAATTTCAGCGAGGTAACCAAAGCCTCTTAAAAATGGGGTCACAATTAATGTGGCTCATAAAATCCATCGCCTTCTCCCCGAAGATGTCGCATTTTGGGCCTCCAATGAAAACAGAAGTTAAAATCCATTTCCTGTCAAGTGAACCGCAGGAATGAACCGGGTGCCTGGGGACTCTACCATAAATAATTCACAGGCACAACATCACATTAAAATCATGCTGCTGAGCTCAGGATACAAGCCCTCACCGGCCAGGAAATTCCAATTTTCCCACTCCAGCCTCTCTCCTGAAGCTGAAGCCCTCTCAAGGCAGGTCGCGAGACTGCTGCGGTGGGAGGGAGCAGGAGAGCACCCCTTACCCCACAGGCCATGAAGGAGGGCACCCCATGCCCTACTCTGTCCCTCTTGGCCCTCGCTCCCCAGAACACAGCTCCACCTTCTGGGTGGACAGCACCTTCTGGGGCAGCAGGGAACTGAGCCTCCCTTGGATGCCATCAAACTCCAACTCCCATCGGTCAGTGTGGCTACCTGGGTGACCGCAGGGTCAGCCGCCATCCCTCAGTCCCCGTGGGCAAGATTGCTGCCAGCATGGGGCTTCTCCCAGAGTGGCTTTCCCCCCAGATCATAGAATGGTAGGGTTGGAAGGTACTGCAAGTGCAATCTAGTCCAATCCTCTGCAGTCCAGGAGGCTCTTGCCCAACGTGGGGCTCAGGCCCATGACCCTGAGATTAAGAGTCTCATGCTCAACCAACTGAGCTTTCCCAGCTTCTTTAGTTCTGTTCACTTGTGCATGTCGGCAGCTTCCCAAGGCCTTCCAGCAGTGCCTTTGTGCCTTGAGACCTCTCCAGCCCTTCCTCAGGGTATGCTGAGGTCTGGCCAGCTGGCCTTTTCTGCCAGGGCTCTCAGGCTGGATTTTAGCCCATCCTTGGCTGCACCCAAACCTCAGCTTTTCCAGGATGGCTGTACCGCTTTGGGGGCATTTTGAGTGCAACAGCAGGATGTGACCTTACCCCATGGGAAGGTCTTGTGGTGGCCTCTTGTGGCCTTGCGCTCATCTGCCCTCCTTCCTCCCCGGAGTCAGCTGCACCCTGTAGCTCTTGGCTGGCCTCTGATCTGCTCAGAAGATCGTCAGGATTTCCTGCAAGCCCAGAGTGACTCAAGGCCAGGTCAGGGCAGTTTTGCAAGGAGAGGGAATTCAGAAAGCCAAAGACCATTGTGAACATTTCTCTTGAAAGCAGGATAGAGATGAGACCCAGGGAGTTTATAGGATTCTGCCCTTCCTGTTTTGGCTGTGATTCTAAAATGGTCTTAGCAGAAGGGACAATCAGAAGTGGGGATCCACAAGGTCGTTTCTCCTCTCTTCGCTTTCCATGTTGTACAGTGACCCTTTCAGGGAGAGGCAGAGTTTCCCAGAGCTCTTTCTCAAATCTTTCTTTCTCTGTGTGTTTCGCATCTGTTGGGGTCATTCTGAGTGCCGCAGCGACCAAGACCTCCCCATCCTGTTCTCTTAGCTGCAGGGGAGGGAGGGAGGGCTGCGCTGTGCTGTGCTGTGGCAGCCCCTGCCTCCTCTTCCAGGGGCATCATCAGTAGCAAGCAGGGAGGCGATTCTCTATTGCAACAAGATTAAGCTTAATCCTGCATTAACCTATTTGATCATTTTGCAGCCCAGCTGAATAAATTGCAATTAATGGCAGGCACCTGGAGCCCTGTGATAATCCTGTGTGCGAGTGCGTGTGAGCAGCCTCCCCTACAGCAGCCCTTCGAGCCCACCAGCCTGGCAGTTGGCGGTAAATGCTGCTGGCACAACTTTTATCTCCAGTCAGGGTGCTCTGCACCTCCTTGAACCAAGTGACACAACATCTCTCTAATTAGTGCTAAGCGGGGAGTTTTCCCCAACCTCTCTTGCCCTGTCAGATGGGGAATTTTCCAGATAAGCTGACCCTCATTTTGCAAAGGCCTGTCTCTGGATTATACCCCTGAGAAAAGAGCTTTATTCTGCCTGGATAAGCAAAGTATTTTTTCCAAAGTGATTTGCAGTCTTTTGAAGTGAGTCGCCCTATACAGAGCCCAGATAGCCTCTGTGCAGCCAGACCCGCCTTCATGGCCAGTGGGGAGCTGGAGGGAGAGGCAGCCCCTTCTCCCACTTGCCTTTAAAGCAATGTTGAAGAAACAGGCTGGGCCTCACTTTTTACTTGAATGGGTGGTAAGTCATGGGTTAAAATGGATGAAGAAACTGACAGGCTGAGTGTTGGAACAAGGCCCTGCTAGGGCATGCACACAGGGGGACTTGTTTAGCTTGGCATGCACACCTTGAAAAGATTTTTAATTGTTTTTAAAATACACATTTCTTGAAATACCAGATTTGCACAAAACAGCAGTGAACAATTGGTCAAAAACACGTGTTGCTCCAAGAAAGGCAAGCTTTTGCAATTGTTTGCACGAAATGCTGCCTCTTCCTTTCCCACCTCCTGTGCTTGCAAGGAGAAATTGTTAATTTTAATATAGCTGTTTTGTGCAAAAGTACTTCTGTGCAAAGAGCTGTTTTAAAAATAAAAGCACAATGAATGTGCCTTCACCAACAATGGGCCATGAAGGGCCACCTGCATCCCTTTCTTTGCTCAGATGACAACAAAATGAAAGCAGGGTTGGGGGCAAGAGATGGCACCCAGCAAAATTGTCACCCCCAATGTAAAAAAGCCCCGCCCACTCTATGTGCTTCAGCAGCACTTTTCTATGGGATTTTCTTCCTTTAGCAGATTATCCATAGATTGGGAAAATCCGGATTTAGTGGGGGGAAAGTGCTGACTGCCACTTTGATGCTGAGGATGACACAAGGAGCTCCGGCTCCAAAGGGGGCTGAGCCCTACCGCAGTTGTGCTTGGCTGGCCATCCAGGTCTCTGAGGGCAGCTGGAAGGAGACCGGCGGGGCAGGCGGGGCGGGGGTCCTTGTGCGCAGGTGGGCGACGGAGAAGCCAGGCCTGGGCCTGGGAGAAGCCGCCTTGGGGAAGCCCCTTGGGGGTGCCCACTCTGCTTTTACAGGAGGTGTTTGCACAACAGCCATCGCAGCCCTGGAAAACTAGATAGATGCACCGTCCGGATAGTGGGAACGTGTGGCTTTGCTAGGGAGACAAAATAGGCTTCTTTTGTGCTGGGCCGGACTCTTTCCTTTGCTCGGCTCGGTCCAGCCTGCTGGGCTCCCGGTGCCGGGCTCCCCTCGGGAGCTGCGCTTGGCTAGCCGGAGCGAACCTGGGCGGGAGGCAGCCTCGGGGTGCGCGGCCCCGCTTGCCCCGGCGGCGCTGCCGGGGACGCGGCTGGGAGCTGCGCGGCTTCACCGACTCGGCAAAGGGAGGGCGCCCGGAGCGGCGAGCACTAGGGCCCGGGAGGCGCCCCGCTCCCGAGCTGGAGCAGGCGGGCTGCGCGGAGCGAGGGAAGGAAGTCATTAGTGCAGCGGCGGCGGCGGCGGCGGAGGAGGCGACGGGCGGAGAAGCAGCGCCGCGGCTGGCCGGGGCGTGGATGTGGGGCTCGGGCAGGCGGGCGGGCAGGCAGGCGCTGCTGCTGCTGCTGGGGGCTGTTTTGCGCGCAGGGCCCGGAGCCCCGCGGGGGCGCGCGGTCCGTGGGGCTTTCCTGCGGGCCGGGCTCGGCGGCGGCGGCGGCGGGGCGGGCGGCTTCCCGGCGCGGCCGCCGCCCCTCGCGCTCCGGCCTGCCTGGCGCTCTGCGGAGGATGCCGCGCCTCCCGGACTCCCCGCGCGGCCGCCCAGCTGCGCGCTCCGGCCCCCGGGCGCCGTGAGCGGCGGAGCCGGAGCTGTCCCGCCCCGAGGGCAGGCAGGCAGGCAGGAGGCAGCATGAGTGCCGCTGCCCGAGCCCTTGAGCCCGCCGCCAGCAGCGCCAGCCCCGTCCCGGCTTGATGCTCAGGAGCCCGGCTGTACAAATATGATGAAATGGCAGCCCCGGAAGAAGGTGAGGGCGCGCGGCCCCGGCAGGCGACTGGGGAGGGGGCTCGTCCCGGGGGGCTGGTGTGGGGAGGGGGCTAAAGCGGCAAGGGGGGCCCTGCTGCCCGGACTCCGCCCGGGATCCGCGCATGGCCAGGGAGGGTCCTGTCACCCGCTGGCTGGTCTCCTTGCTTCCCAGGAAGGGCAGCCCTGCGGGGAGACGGGGGTGGGGAGGCGCTTTGCCCCGCCACGTGTGGAGCGGATGCCCCCCTGGACCCGTCTCGGTGCAGCCTTGGCCGCTGCGCACGTGCCAGGCGGCTGCCCTTCTGTGTGCCACTGCGGTTGTGCTGGGCTGCTGCTGCTGCTTTGAGCTCACGTCTCAGCTGGCAGTAAATCTCCCTCTTTCAGGCCATTTCCTTATATGGCCGCTTTGTTGGAAGTAGAGTTTCCTAAGCTGATCGTCCTTCTGCAGGCAGCGCCAGCCAACTGTGGCGTTGGGTGGGGAAGGGACGGCTGCTGTGGGTGATGGGGGCTCCTGGGGTTCCCAGGGCGGCTCGCTGCTTTACCTGGATGGCTCACGGCTGAGCAACAGGACCTGTCAGTCCCCTGTGCTGCATATTGCAGCTGTGCCGGCCACCAGGTATCGCTCTTCCTTGGTACTCTGCTGTGCCACGGAGCTGGCGCAACCAGGGCCATTGCCTATCTTTGTTTGCCAGGGACTTCCTGCCTTTTGCCTCGGTGCGGGAGCTGGGAAGGGGCAGGCGGGCGGGCGCCCTTTCTCACACCCAGGCACACACCCTGCCTGCCTGCCTGCCTGCCTTCCCACCCACCCTCCTCTGGCAGTGCCCTCTCCACCTCTCCAGCATGTTTGTCAAAGCCTGTTTTTGTCATTCGGTGGAGCTGGCCGAGTCAAGTCCTGTGGTTTGCGCTTTGGACCCCCCTTTGGGCTGCAGTTGCGGAAGCCTTGACTCAAACTGCTGAAATATTATTCTTGGCAGCTGGAAGAGGCTCTTCGAAGTGTCGGGGTTCTCTCTGCAGGATCGGTTCACCCAGGCGATGCTTAATCACAAAACCAGAGGCTGGAGTTTGTTCTTTGTGCTCACGTCTCAGCCACAATCCTCACCAGGGCCGGTTCCACCCTCTGCCGGATAAAGATCACTTTGCTCTTGGCCTCGGCTATCAAATGTCTCCTGAATCTGCTTGGTCTGTGAGATGATGGAAACACTCCCTCTCCATTTGCTCAGACACAGCAGGAAAGAGCTCCCTGGCACAGGCGGCTGGCAGCCCCCGCTGCATTTGTGGCGTGAAAGGGGCTGCCTGCTCGGCTCCAGACTAAGAGTGGTGCCAGGATGGTGCCATCTGTGATGCCAACCAATAGCACTTGACCGTCGTTCCCGCACCATTTGGCTCTGAGGTGAGGCCCAGCCGCTTGCCTGGTGAGCCCAAACACGGTCAGCTCTGAACTGCTCCAAAGGGCTCTCTTCTCTGCCCCACTCCTCTTGTGGGTTGCTTACTCTCCATAGTTTTACAGGAGCCTCTTTGTTTGGGGGGCGGGGATGGCAAGGGAAGGCTGGCAGGTGGGGAGAGTGTACCGTAAATACCCATGTGTTTGGAGCTGGTGGTTCTGGTGTGGGCACCCTATGGAAAGCACGCCTCTTCTGTTTGTATTTGTATCCAGTTATGCCACTTTCATCAATACCACACCAGGCAGTGTCCCTTAAAGGCAAGAATAGATGGGCACCAACCCCCTGCCCCCAAGATGGCCCCTGGGGAGCTGGCCTTGAAAAAAGAGTGGTCTTGTTTCAGAGTTGCCCCTCCTTGTGGTACATGTAGCGTCTGGGGGGTTTCAGGCACAGAAGGGGTACAGTGGTATCTCGGGTTACATACGCTTCAAGTTACAGACTCCACTAACCCAGAATTAGTACCTCGGATTAAGAACTTTGCTTCAGGATAAGAACAGAAATTGTGCAGCGGCGCAGCAGCAGCAGGAGGCCCCATCAGCTAAAGTGGTGCTTCAGGTTAAGAACAGTTTCAGGTTAAGAACGGACCTCCAGAACGAATTAAGTACTTAACCCGAGGTACCACTGGATCCTCTTTTGGCTCATCTTAACTCTTCTCAAGTCTTTCTTTCCCTTGACAGGGTCTTGCAGGCTTTGAGATATTTAGCCAGCTCCATCCCATTCTGTCGGTTTTGCTTTGGGGTTGGGGGTGGGGAGAGCTCTGAATCCAGCACTAATTCAAGGAGGTTCCTGCCTTGAATTTTTCTTCCCCTCCCCCTGCCGACAACTATAAATAAGAAAAAGAACAGGGAGACAAATTCTTCTTCTTGATTAGTTATTAGTTATTCGCTATCCTGGTTAGCTCAGCTGGTTGGAGCGTGGTGCTTCTAATACCCAAGATTGGAGGCTTGATCCCCGTAAGGGACAGCTGCATATTCCCGCATTGCAGGGGGTTGGGTCCCTTCATCATCTGAACACCAGAGACACGGCAATCTGTTTGGGGTTAACAGGGTGCCCCCCAGGACTACAGCGCCTGTTGTCCTTGACCATTAGTCATGCTGGCTGAGGCTGGCTGAGGGAATTTTGGTTGCTGGAAACCACAGGAGGGGAGAGTGCTGTCGTGCTCCGATCCTGCTTGTGGGGTTTCCACACTAGGCCTCTGGTTGGCCCCTGTGAGAACAGGATGCTAGACTAGATGGGCCCCCTTAGGCCTGATCCAGCAGGCTTTTCTTATGCTCATATGTTTTGGACTGCATTGAGTACCCTTGATATAAACTAAAGGTTCTGTAGTCTCAAGCCTACCCATTCCGAACAGAGGAGAGGTGCAAAAGGCTTCTGTTTGTGTGGCAGTGCCTAATATAGGCAAGTTCCCCCCATTGACTGGTGGCAGTGGGTAGGAGGCATGGATGTGGCTGCACCCTTCTGTTTTTGATTTGGCTGCCATTTTGTGTCATGCCACACCCCACCGGAGCCATTTTTAAAACTGATGCCCATGGTACTTTGGAAAAGAATGCAATTGTACTTAGGAACTGTGTGCATTTGGGTTCCTACCTGATTTTGGGATCAATATTTGTCCTTGTCTGCTCCAAAGCCTTGGATTACCCTGGCTGACATTCACTCATCCATGGTATTAAGCAGTGGTTGACCTGCAACATCTCCAGATACTTCATAATATTCTGAAGGTAATTGGCCAAGACCTGGTGATTTGTTCTTCTTAGTTTTCTTTGTTGTTGTTGTTGTTTAGTCATTTAGTTGTGTCTGCCTCTTCGTGACCCCCTGGACCAGAGCACGCCAGGCACTCCTGTATTCCACTGCCTCCCGCAGTTTGGTCAGACTCATGCTGGTAGCTTCGAGAACACTGTCCCACCATCTCGTCCTCTGGCGTCCCCTTCTCCTTGTGCCCTCCATCTTTCCCAACATCAGGGTCTTTTCCAGGGAGCCTTCTCTTCTCATGAGGTGGCCAAAGTATTGGAGCCTCAGCTTCAGGATCTGTCCTTCCAGTGAGCACTCAGGGCTGACTTCCTTAAGAATGAATACGTTTGATCTTCTTGCAGTCCATGGGATCTCCTCCAGCACCATAATTCAAAAGCATCACAGCCTGTTTAAACTAAAGAAACTAAGGATCCTAGAAACTAAGATAATCCTGAATCTAAGTGGTTACCAGCTGTAATTGGGGAAAAAAGAAGAAAGAAAGGTGTAAAATTAAGTGAAAATTAAGGGTGAGGATTTGCTGAATGAATAATTTGAATTGGAATACAAAAAGGGGAGGTATGAGGAGGTCCGAGAAATAAGTTAAAAGAAAACAAGTGAATGAAATTATATGTGTTTTTAATTTTTGTGTTTTTGTTTTTTTGTCTTTTTTGTATAAACTTTGAAAAGTTAATAAATATATTTTTTTTAAAAAAGAAACTAAGATAATCCTTAGGAAACGCAGGAGCCCCTCTTTTCCCTTCTTGAAATTCTGCTCCAGGCAGGGGAGGGGGAAGTGTCTTGTGATGGTCCCAAGGGCCAGCCTGTCAGCATCCTGCACCGCTGCCCTTAGCCGAGCTTGATTATTTACAGGCAAGTTCTGCATCTGCCCCCAGAAGGGTTATTGATCTGGAGCTGCCTCATTGCCTGTAGCTGCGTCTTTGCTCTCAGTGTGTGAGCCAGATTCTTTTGTGAGAGAAGGAGTTGCCCAGAGTCCCCAGAGCTCACCTTGCCTATATGTGGGGCCTTGTGGTGAGGCGGACAGAGTTGTGACAGTATATTGGGACTGTCCACTGCTTTGCCTGTGGCTGAAGGAAATGGGATCTCTTGCTTGACCTTCTTCTTGCCAGGGATTTTGTAGCAGGAGGTAACACACCTTGACTCCTCTTCGCACCATTTGTGAAATATTGCAGGCTGGAGGGTTGTTTTCAAAACCTCTTTCCTCTTGAGATGACAGCTTTGGAGAGAGCTGCTGCTGGCTTTGAGCTGAGTTGCCGGGAGATGGGTGGGGGCAAAGCAGGAAGAGGAGTCCTTGTGGCGGCTGGAGGGGATGCTGCCCCCTTTCTCCTTCCAGTGGCAACCCCTCCCTTGCTCAGTGCCACTGCATCATCAGTGCATGCAGCTAGCATGGATGTGTGGCCCTGTTGCAAAACCCCTGTGGGTGCCACCTGCCTCTGCTGAGCATCCCCCAGGGTTCTGGCTGCTCCAGCCGTGCCCTTGCACCATCATGATGGAAGCTCTGAGCACCTCCACCAGGGAGCTCCCCTTCTCCCTGAAGAAGAGCACCTGCATAAGAGGCTAAGAAAAACCTTGTAGCTGCATTAGGCCAAAGGGGGCCCCTCTAGTCCTGCTCTCATCAAGGCCAACCAGGTGCTTATTATGGGAAACCTGCCAGAAGGGCACAGGGTTGTTGTGCCTCCTTCTTTTTGGGTGCAGCGATACTTCCTCCTGGGTGGGTCCAGGCCATCCCTGGGGCTCCCCGTTTGTCCTCAGGGAAACGGTTGTGTGAAGTTGTGGCATAGACAATGCTTGGTATGGGCATGGATTCTGCCATGTCTCTCTTTTCCCTTCTGTGTGCAGCACACTGGCTCCCCCACAGGTAGCCCTGCTCTCCATCTCCCCTCATTCCCAGCCAGCATAGAAAAGGCTCAGAGCTGCAGCCAAAGGATCTCAGGAGGCCTTCCTTTGGACTGCTTTCCACTTTCTGTGAAGTTGAGGCTTGGTTAGGCTGCCTCACCTTCCTGCCAGGCCCAAGATTCACCAGCATGGTTTGTGCTTTGGAAATCTCTGGGTAGTTAGGTTAACAGAAAAGCCAGATGCTCTTGTGGGCAGAAATGCTGAGAGGAGGTCAAGCGCTTTTGTTTCTGGCTCCGTTGCCTTGTAGTGTATTGGAGGCTGAATCCTGCAAATGGCTGTGGCTCCTGAGTGTTGTGGGGATTTCAGAGTGGAGGGGCTGAGCCACACCCTGCTCTGCTTCCCTGCGACTGGCATGGCTGGGGGGGGCGGACTTTCCTTGGGCCTCTTTGTCTGGCTGAACAGGCGGCTCTTCGTTTGTTCCTCTGTCAGCTGTGGGTGGGGCTTTTGGGTTTGCAAAAAGCCAAATAAGGGGAGGGAGATTGGACTGGGGGCTGAAGGAAAGTCAAGGCTATGTGCGAATGATGAGCCTGGAGAGGGGAGGGGGGTTTGGGACCCATGAAGGCTGCTGCTGCTGGTGGTGGTCTTGGAGGCTCCATATCTAGATAGGCAATGGAGTCTGGTGTGGGGACATCTGTCTTTTCTAGGGTTGGTCAACCTGGGAGCAGATTTTCTTCTGCCAGGTCTTTGTTCTGTGCCTCCAGAATAAACTGAGCTTTCGTTGCCTACCTGAGAACTGGAGGAGGTCTGAGTTTTGCTTTGTTCTGACTGTGGAGCTTCCCACTGTCCCTGCTTTTGCCCGCATTCTGGATTCTGTGGAACAAATCCTGGCTACTGCCCCACCTGTTTCTCTCCCTGTTTACCCCCCCCCCAATCATTTGGGGCTTAATTTTCAAAGAATTTGGCATCCTTATCCTGCCAAATGGTTTTGTGACAGGCTTGAGGATGATGGTGGTGATTCAAAAAGGCTTTCTCTACCTTGTTTAAATGTCATGTTGATGTTGGCTCTAAGTGAGGAGTGGCCTTGTGACTGACACAAATACCATCCAATCAACACTGTGCAAAGCCACCTTCAGAAGTTGCCACATGTGGCACAGCTGTGATGAGGCTCAGGGCTGAAATCGGATGGGATGCCTTCTGGCCAACAGGGGAGGAACTGAGGCAGCACCTAGGCTTCCTTGTGGCACCCTTCTTTCTCTGCAAAGCCTCCTCCGATTTGGGGGCAAGCACTGCTGTTGCTCCTTAAGGAGAAAAGGTGTGTGTTGGGGGTGGGGAGTCTGGGGAGTGGCAGGCCTCTCTTGGACGAGCCTTTTGACAGCAGTTCTGCTCCCTTGGAGGAGCAAGTTCTTGCTTTCTTTGTGGGGAAAGCAGAATTGGGCACGTCCTCCCCCCTTGCTCTGAGGCCTTGTCTCTTTCTGCGTGGGCCACAGGCTGGAACTGCTGGGTTGGAGTGAGATTTATTTCATAAAATTTATATACTGCTTGAATACAAAGGAAGACCTCGGAAGGGTTTCCAAAGCAGGTGAGGGAGCTCCCTGGCACAGACTTCGTGGGAGGTGTACAGAGGTTTGTTTTGTGGCTCAGTTTTGCTGGCCAGGCTTCATCCCTCCTCTTCCCCATTTTTTGTTTCCTCTGGGGTGTGGGGTGCCTTTGGGAGAGTCTCCAAAGGGCTGTGTTAGGCTTTGTGGGGTGTAGGGTAGGAGTCTGAATGGTAGAATGGTAGAATGGGCTAGGAGTCTAGCTGCACCACTGGTTCTGTGCCGCTGGAGCCACCACTGAAAAGCCCTTTTTCTGGGGGTCCAGACCTCTTAACTGAAGATGGACCACCAGGAGGGCCATAGAAGTGTAGAGTTGGAAGGGACCCCAAGGATGACCTAGTTCAGGCATAGGCAAACTCTGGTCCTCTAGATGTTTGGGACTACAATCCCCACCATCCCTTGCTAACAGGACCAGTGGTCAGGGATGATGGGAATTGTAGTCCCAAACATCTGGAGGGCCAGAGTTTGCCTATGCCTGACCTAGTTCAACCCACTGCAATGCAGGAATCTCAATGCTTGTGGTCTACTAAGACCCCTTGATCCTTTTCACGTGTACTACTGGCAAGCCAGTTGTTTCCCATCTTATATTTGTGCAGCTGGTTCTTCCTGCCTAAGTGCAGAACCTAATCCCCCCCCCCACTGAAATTCATTTGTTAGTTTTGGCCTAGTTTTCCATTCTGTTAAGGTCATCTTGAATCCCTAGTCTGTCTTCTGTGGCATTAGCTACCATTCCCAGTTCAGTGCCAGGTACAAATTTGATGAGCATCACCTCAGTTCCTTTGTGCAAGTCATTTATAAAGATGTTGAACAAGAACAGGCCCAGGACAGAACCCTGGGGCACCCCACTTGTCCCTTTTTTCCAGGATGACGAGGACTCATTAATGAGTACTCTTTGGGTTCAGTTAGTCAATCAGCTACAAAGCCACCTAACAGTTACCTTGTCCAGGCCACATTTTACCACCTTCTCCACAAGAATATCACGAGGGCCTTTGTCAGAAGCCTTACTGAAATTAAGATACGCTACATCCACAGCATCCCCCTGATCCACCAAACTGGTAACTCTATTGAAAAAAGAAATGAGATTTGTCTGGCATGACTTGTTTTTGAGAAACCCATGCTGGGTGTTAATAACCACAACATCCTTTTCTAAGTGCTCACAGACAGACAGACTGGACCTTTCCTGTGTCAAGCTGACCAGTTGGTATTTCCCTCCCTTTTTGAAGATGGGGGCAACATTTGCCCACCTCCAGTCTGCAGAGACCTCACCTGTTCTCCAACAATTCTCAAAGTGTAGAGGCTCTGAGATTACATCCTCAAACTCTATAGTACCCTTTGGTGCAGCAAATCAGGCCCAGGAGATGTGAATTCATTTAAAGTAGCTAGGTGTTCTCTTACCACCTTTTTTCCTGTCTTGGGCTTCTGGTCCTTGCTGGCATTGTTTATACTGTTATCACCAGGTTGGACACTGCTTTCCTTTGGGGTGAAGATAGAGGCAAAATAGCTGTTGAACAGTTCCTCCTCCTCTGTGACACCCAATAACATTTCTCTGTTGTCTTCATGGAAGAGACCGACTAATTGTTTGTACTTTGAACCAAAGCCAAAGAAACCTTTTTATTTTTAACCTCCCTTGCAAATCTGAGTTCATTCTGAGCTTTGGACCACCTGACCTTCTCCCTGCAATTGCTGGCTACTCATATATACTCTTATTTCATGATTTCTCCCGTTTCCCATTTCTTATACATGCCGCTCTTAAATCTCAGTTCATCTTCAAGTTTCCTATGCAGCCATAGATGCCTCCCTCTTTTATTGTGCCTCTTTCTGCCTTTGGGCCTCCAATATTTCACTTTTAAGAAACTCCTATCCATCTTTGAGTATTTCTGACCATCCTACATCCAGTAGTTTCTTACACTTTTTGAAATCAGCCTTCTTAAAATCCAGAGTGCATGTCCGACTACAATCAGCTTTCCCTTGCCTGTGTATAATGGAACCCAAAAGGCTATGATCACTTCCTCCCAAGGTTCCCAATACTTCCATTTCATCAATCAGTCCCTCCTTGTTGGTGAGGACCTGGTCCAAGAGAGGTAACCCCCTTGTTGATTCCTTCACCTTCTGGGAAGTGAAATTGTCAGTGAGGCAATTGAGAAATTTGTTGGAGAATTTGAGTTCCAACAGATATTGGGGGTATTTTAAGTTTCCCATGGCTTATCCTTCTTTTTTGAATGTTTGGTAATCTGCTCTAGGAAGGCATCATCCAAGTCCTCAGTTTGGCTTGGGGAGTCTATAGCAGCACCCACAGTAAGGTCATTGTGTTTCTCTCTTTTACAGTTTTTACCTGTATACTCTTGATGTACCTTCCATGCTTCAAGTCATGTAGCCTACCTTGATTTCAGCAAGGCATTTGACAAGGTGCCCCATGATATTCTTGTAAAGAAGCTGGTAAAATGCGGTCTTGACTATGCTACCACTCAGTGGATTTGTAACTGGCTGACTGACCGAACCCAAAGGGTGCTCATCAATGGTTCCTCTTCATCCTGGAGAAGAGTGACTAGTGGGGTGCCACAGGGTTCTGTCTTGGGCCCGGTCTTATTCAACATCTTTATCAACGACTTGGATGATGGACTCAAGGGCATCCTGATCAAATTTGCAGATGACACCAAACTGGGAGGGGTGGCTAACACCCCAGAGGACAGGATCACACTTCAAAACGACCTTGACAGATTAGAGAACTGGGCACAAATAAACAAGATGAATTTTAACAGGGAGAAATGTAAAGTATTGCACTTGGGCAAAAAAAATGAGAGGCACAAATACAAGATGGGTGACACCTGGCTTGAGAGCAGTACATGTGAAAAGGATCTAGGAGTCTTGGTTGACCACAAACTTGACATGAGCCAACAGTGTGACGCGGCAGCTAAAAAAGCCAATGCAATTCTGGGCTGCATCAATAGGAGTATAGCATCTAGATCAAGGGAAGTAATAGTGCCACTGTATTCTGCTCTGGTCAGACCACACCTGGAGTACTGTGTCCAGTTCTGGGCACCACAATTCAAGAAGGACACTGACAAACTGGAACGTGTCCAGAGGAGGGCAACCAAAATGGTCAAAGGCCTGGAAACGATGCCTTATGAGGAACGGCTAAGGGAGCTGGGCATGTTTAGCCTGGAGAAGAGGAGGTTAAGGGGTGATATGATAGCCATGTTCAAATATATAAAAGGATGTCACATAGAAGAGGGAGAAAGGTTGTTTTCTGCTGCTCCGGAGAAGCGGACACGGAGCAATGGATCCAAACTACAAGAAAGAAGATTCCACCTAAACATTAGGAAGAACTTCCTGACAGTAAGAGCTGTTCGACAGTGGAATTTGCTGCCAAGGAGTGTGGTGGAGTCTCCTCCTTTGGAGGTCTTTAAGCAGAGGCTTGACAACCATATGTCAGGAGTGCTCTGATGGTGTTTCCTGCTTGGCAGGGGGTTGGACTCGATGGCCCTTGTGGTCTCTTCCAACTCTATGATTCTATGATTCTATGATTCTATGATTCTATGATTCTAAGTCATGGATCTCTTCACATCCTTTCTATATAGTGCTACATCCACTTTGCACATCCTTTATATATAATGCTGCTACTCCTCTCTTTTTGGTTAATTTCTTTTGAGCAGACTGTTCTCAACTTCTGTATTACAGTTAATGGTCTCATCCCACCAGGTTTCAGTAATGCCTATTAGGTCATATTTGCCATCCTGTATTAAGAGCTCAAGTTCTTCTTGCTTGTTTCCCATACTCTGTGCATTTGTGTTGAAACAATTGAAACCATGGGCCATTCCTCTGCACACTGCTGCTTTTGTCCCCCTCTGTAGGGAGTCACGTCTCTTCCTTCTCTGGGAAGTAGCAGGAATTGTTCTGCACACACTGATCTAAGAGCAGATCTTAGAGTACAGGCTGATCACTATGGATGAAGGTGTTCTTGCAGATATTTATTTAGATCTCAAGCCTTTTTGGGTTTTTAGTGTCAAAGTAAGCACCTTGAATTGGACCCAGAAAATGATAGCTAATATGCTGTCCCTATCAGCAGTCTTGCAGCAGCATTTCTGGGCTGCCTTCAAGAGCAGCTCCATGCAGAGCACATCACAGTAGTTGAGCATGAGTATCCCTGGCCAGGCTATCCGTGTCCAGAAATGGCTGTAGTTGCTGCATTTGGCTAGCTAAAGCCAGACATAAAGGCTCCTAGTCACCAAGGTCACCTTGGCCTTAGGTGTGAGGATGGTTTCAGAAGTACCTGTTGCTTCAAGCAGGGTGCAGCCCCATTAAGAACAGGTAATTCCGCCAGCTCTGAGGCCCTTCTTTGTGTGCCGCCTCCTTGAGAGGTTTGGAAGGTGACAACACGAGAACAGGCCTTTTCTGTGGTGGCTCTCCATCTGTGGAATCCTCTCCCCAGGGAGGTTCGCCTGGCGCCTTCATTATACACCTTTAGGGGCCAGGCAAAAACACTCCCCTTTAACCAGGCCTTTGGGTGATTGGCATCCGATGCCCTTTTAAAACGTGTTGGGGGCGTTATTGGGTTGTTTTTGTTTTGATTATGTATTTTGTGGTTTTATATTCTGATTTTATCCTATGAACTGCCCTAAGACGTGCAGGTATAGGGCGGTATACAAATTTAATTAATTAACAATAACAATAACAATAACAATAATAACTCTGGGACTTGGGAACCTGCCTGGTCCATCTTGCCTGGTTCCCGTTTCTGTCTGCAGGCCCACAGGCTGCCTCCACACCTGGGCTTGAGCCTCTCTGCTTCTCCTGGTCCTGATGAGGGAGACGGAGAGCAAGGGAAGGGAGCGCGAGCGCCATGTGTCACTTCATCCCTGTCTTGCTTTTGCTGGGGAGGGAGGAGGGCAAAGGGCACCTGCTGGGTGTCTGGCAGCTGCCTTGGCAGAGCTGGGGGAGGGAAGTCTCTTGTGTCTTCCCTGCTGCTGGCTGTGCCTTCCCACTGGCTTTCTCTCTCCACTCCCATGTCTTCTGCTGCCAGAGGGATCTTCTTCCATGGAGATTCTCCTGCAGATGATGGACTCCTCCTAGCAGCATGTCACCTTGCCTTCAGATCATTGTGCTGTCAGCAGCTGGGGGGGGGGGCTGTGCATTTTGGTGCTGAATGTAGGGCAGAGCCATCCCTCTCTGAAAATGTGCTGGAGCCAGCCAAGAACAGCAGCTGGCTCTCAAGTGCTGTGTTGCTGGGCCTGCTTGCTGGCCTGGCGGGGGGGGGGGACCCTCCTCCTTGTTCTCCAGACTGAAGGAGGAAGCAGGAGATGGGAGGGTGCTGTTGGGTGCCTAACCAGGGTGGCTGTGCAGCCATGATGGGGAAGCGGTGGCGGTGATTGTGGGGCTTGGCTTGCCTTTCCCTTCAGCTCACCAAGAATCCTATGGGCGCAGCTCATTGGTCATTCTTGTGCTCTCTGTGCTGTTTTGCTTGGCTTTGAGCAGCTTCTGCAACAGCTGTTGCCATGTTTTCCCTAATTTCCCTCAGAAAAAAGAGCCCCTTGGAGGAGAGATGCCTTCAGGCATTGCACACTCCTAGCACAGAGAGGGGGGGAGCTGTGCTGGGCTTAGGGGAGGGGGGCTGCTTCCCCACCCCACTCGGCTGTAATGGTGGGGCTGAGTTGTGGGGAGCGGGCTTTCCCCCCCACAGAGATGGAAGAGTGACGAAGGCATCACCCAGCAATGGGCCTTCATGAGCAAAGGCCCTGCTGCTGACCCCACAGCGACACCAAGCTCTGACCTCCTGCCACGGTGGAGAATTTTGGAGGGCACAAGAATGGCTTGCGATAATGGCACTCCTTCCCTCACCCCAACTGGTTCCTGTTAAGAACCATAGTTGCAGCCATTGAATGAAATACTTCAAGGTGTCATTTCTCTTTGGGCTCCATTCCCAGTGGAGGCTAACAGCACCTGACACCTGAATTCCAGCCAGGTGGGAAAAGTGGAGGGCCCCGCTTTATTTCACTTACTTAGAGAGAGATTTCTACTTGGCACTTTGGTTTAAACCCAAGTTACAGGAAGGCTCCTTGGAACCACATCAGGCTGGCTGTACATTAAGATCCCTGCTGGAGGCTTTCCTTGTTCCCCTGACTCCTGATGGCTGAAATGGGTGAGCAGGACTTGGGGAGAGGGCCCTTTTTCTGCAGTGGACCCACAACTTCATAGTTCACTGCCAGCTGATCTCTGCAAAGCTCCTGTCTCTTAGAATAGCTTTGAAGACCAGTTTGTTTGGGGTGGCTTAAGCAGGAGGGGTGGATCATTTTTTAATGCTGCTCCTTTTCACTATTGGCTGGGCTGATTTTTGTGTTTATATTCTGGGCGGAATGTGGGGCTTTGTAGTATTGGTGTTTTATAAAAGTTGTGGGTCTCTTGCAGAAATTGCTCAGTATTTTGTATTCTTTTACATTTCACTATTGCAGAAGCTGTATTCTTACACGGTAGTTACGTCAACCACTGTGAGAGAGTTTTACTCAGAAAGCTGGCTGATAAATACTTCAAAATAACAAATGAAATGAATTCTGATACCAGGAAGGTGGCTTCTTACAATTTGAAATGATACTGTCATGCAACCCTTCTCTTGGGCTCCCGGGGGGGGGGGGCTGGAGGAGGAGGAAGAGCAGGGCAGGTGCTGAGCCTGAATGGGGGGTGAGATGCTGCAGTCTGAAGGTTGGGCTGCTTTGAATCTTCTTGCTCCTTCCCTGCAGGCCGGATGCCAGAGAGAGAGAGAGATATGGGGGCCTCCTCCTCCTCCTCCTCTGCTTGGCTTTATGGTTTGTAAGCTCCTCTTGATCAGTGAAATGGGAGCGCAAAGCAGAGCTCCAGCTGAGCTGTGTGATTCCTCTGAGACCCTCCAGGATGGCTGGCTTTTGCCCCTTGGATGCAGCCTTGGAAATCCTCCCCATGAGGTGGTGGAAGTGGCGGGGGTCCTGCTTCCTCCTGGACCCACTTCAGGGTCACCGCTGGCAGAACTGTCCAGATTGCACCCCCTAGCCACTAACAAATTAGCTCTTCTTTCCGCCTCTCCTCCAACCCCCCCATTCAATTCACCCACTATTTCAAATCTTTTCTTATGAGGCAATAATATTTTTATTTATAGATATATCTATGGACATATTTTAAAGCCCATTTTGCACACACACCCTTGCCTGCGACCCTGGCGGGGGCCCACCTCACCACCTCCTAGCTTTGGCCCTGCCACTGGGACCCCCCCTCCCGTTTTTCTTAGTCTTTCCATCTCCCACATTGGGGTGTGTCAAACCTCCCCAGTCCACACCTAAAGCCAAGAAGAGTCCATCTTGGGGCCTCAGGGTGTGATCTAGAGGTCTGCTGCTTTTTTACTGCTTTGTACCACCCTGCTCTGATCTTTCAGCAGAGCTCTGAAATCATAGGAAAATCAAGTTCTGCCATGACCCCAAACTCTCTCTGAAGATGAGATCTCTTAGCAGCAGCAGCAGCAGCAGCAGCAGCAGCAGCAGCAGCAGCAGTGTCCTTGCCCTTCCAGCCAGGGAGGTGTGTGTGTTTTATGTGCTGCCCAGCAGAAGCCAGTGGAGTTCCTGCTCAGGGTTTTCCTTTGAAGGCTGTGCTGGGTTTCTGTATTCACATCCTTTGGGCTCACAGAGCTGTGTGTGAGCAGGAAAAGCAGCCGCTGCTTACCAAGTGGATTTTGATTCCTATTGTGAAGCTCCACAATGCCCGTCTCATTTCCGTGGGGAGATGGTGATATGGGGACGGCAGAGGTGCTTGGCTTCTGTGTGGGAAGGAGCTGCCCGGTGGTGGAGGCAGCGAGGAAGGAGGAGTGCCAGGGCCATTTTCCCCTTCTGCCCTCGTCTGGTGCCAAATCCAACAGGAATGCTCCAGGGCTTGAGGAGCTGAGTCTCCACGGCAGAGGTGGGCAGCCCTTTTGGCCCTGGGAACCAGCTTTGATGGTTGGGCAGGGCAACCAAGATGTCTGTTGCATGATGGCACTATGTCACCACGTGATTGACAGGTGGGCTGCACCACTTGCTTTTCCGCAACCCTTGCATGGGGTTGCCAAGCTTAGGAAGTGCAGTGCCAGGCGCTTTGCCAACCTCCCAACATGGGTGGCAGAAAAGGGAAGGGTGTGGGGCTCACAAGGCCCTTTGCCAGCCTTACCATCTCTTCTCCTCTCCAATGTCAGGGGCAGAAAGGAGGAGCGGTTGCCATTGGATGGAAAATGCTTCCCCCCTGCTCCTTGAAGAAAGGGTGCTCCTCCCAGCTGTTGGGTGATGGGCTCCTTCGATTCTCCACTCCACTCCTCTAACATGGGGCTTGACTTCATGGGAAGGGGGCATGAGGGTTCCCTCAAAGTGCCTGACAGGCCAAGAATGCTTCTCAGTTCCTCACACCTCTTTTCTTTTGTTTCTGCAACCAGTTTTGGGAAAGATCAGAGAAGACAAGGAAATGAAGTGTGGCTGATTTCGGGATGCTTCATTCTGAACCATTCTCCTCTGCCTTTCTTTCCTCACACCCCACTTTTTGCACAATTAACAAGGAACGTGTGTGCCAAAGTCTTGGGCAAGCTGTTTACAAAGCCTGTTCCTGGCTGGTGCTCCCCCCCTTCCACAAGAAATCAGGGGGCAGCGGGTGGCTTCAACACCCAGTTGCAACTGGGCAAAACCCATGAGGACTTTGAGAATGGCAACAGCCCTGAGGCCTCCAGACCAGGCACAGCAATGAAAGAGGGCTCCTTTTCCTGGTGGAAACAGTTGCTGGAGCCTCTGAGGAGCTGGCCCAGTTCACAAGGCTGGATCTCACCCAACAAAGCGGCTCAACAAGCCTTCCTGTTTCCAGACATGCTTTGGAAGTCTCACCCAGGAGAGAGATGGTCCCTGGGGAAGCGTTGCTTTGCACTTGGGCAGAGGAGGAGTCAAAGTGGCTCAGCAGGCAAGAACGGGGGCCGAGGGAGCTCCTCCCACCGTGAAGCAGCTGTGGTCCTTCAGTGGAAACTCTTCATCCTCTCAAGTTTTCAGATGGGCAAGATGAGGTTGGGGGCTCATTGGGGACTAGCGTTCCTCTTGCAAAGCAAGTATCGTCAGCCAAGCCTGCCTTCTTGCTGGCTGCTTGCTCACTCTGCCTCAGTGGCTCTCGGATTCCACCTGCTCAGCACTTTCTTCCCCATCAATTGCAGGGTGGCTTCCTAGGGATGCACCTCCCAGATGTGCTGCTCCCAGCATTTCTTGGGCACCCACATGGAGCTGGTGTGGCTGATGTAGCTTTGCTCAGAGCCTGGCGTGCTCTCCTCCTCCTCCTCCTTCTAGTTAATGGGCAGCCTCCAGTAATTATGGGGAAGGCGATCCAGTGGCCCAGTTACAGGATTTTGAGGCATTTCCCCTCCCAAGCGTCCACAAAGCCTGGGAGGTTTGGTTTCCTTGGAACTCGTGCACATCCTGAGAAGAGCTGCTGGAGAAGGAGGAGGAGAGGCCTTGGATTTGTGTGAGCAGCAGGAAGGTCTCCCAAGCCACACCCTCGATCCTGAGTGAAGTGCTCCACCCTCCCATGGTCTTGGCTTTGGGGCCACTGGCTTTTCTGGGTCCTTATTTGCTCCTGAGTCAGAGACCGTGAAGATCAGGTTGGGACCTTCGAGTGCCCATCAGGTGCGGTCGGAAGGAGGTCCAGAGTGCAATGCGCAGGCAGCCTTTGTGGCTGAAGGGCAGGTGCCTAGCCTGGAGAGGGGGAGCCTTGGCAGCAGGAACAGCCTCAAAGGGCAGAGGCTGTTGAAGAGCCCTTTGCCTGCCTGCCCAATAGCTGCCTACCCCCCCCCTTTCAGAGGCTGCCCTGCCGTGTTGTGGATGGGGACAGGAGCCTCGCTTGGAGCTGGAAGGCAGCTTCCTTGCAGAAGGGAAGGGGTCTGGACAAGGGGTCCTTGTCCACGCCCCTGCCACCGTCCAGTCTGTTGTGGGGAAAAAGAGACACCACCCCCAGCTTTCCACAGTTTTGCCAGAAGTTACAGAGTTCTCACTTAGTACCATTGTGGGCTGACAGGTGAGAGCTGTCCTTTAAAAGTGATGTGTGCATTTGAGGGCTTATCCACATGTGCTTTCATGCTCTGCACTGCTCAGTGTCCGAGCGGGAAAAACTGCAATTCTGCAGAAAACCCAAATGGCTGTTTGTTGCACTTCAGCTTCAAAGAGCAGGTTTTTGGAGGGAAACCTTCAGAAGGAGAGGGAGAAGGGAAGGGAAAGTGTGGAGAACCCCTGAGTCTTGTGCCCCCAGCCTGGGCACTCCTGGGCATTGCCTGGGCACCCCTTCGAGAGGCAGAGCTGGTGCTGGGCCTTGGGGGGGGGGGCGGCAGGCAGGCTTCTACAGCCAGCACTCAGCCAGCTGCTGTTACTGCGGGAGGGGAAGGAATGTGGACCTGGCAGTCAGAGGGGCCCCCTAGCTGCCCAAACAGCCTCCTTTGTGTTGGCCACCCTTTGGGGAGGCGTGTAGGGGTTTCTGGTCTGCTCCAGTCTTTGGAGGGCCCTGTCTGAGCCTTGTGGAGTTAGGCCGCCTGCTCCTCTGCAGCCCCTTCTTCTACCCAGGGGTGTCCGGACTGCAGCCAACCTCTATTTCCCAGGTTCAGAGCCCCCTCCTGGTTGCAGCCTCCAAGAAGGCGCTTCATCTGAGGCTGGGTCTGCAGTCTCTGTTTTGGAGGGGTCTCCATTGTGAGGATGCTTTTCCCTGTGTGTGAGGAAGGAAAGGGGGCCCCTCTTCATGTGCCAGGAAAGGGGCTTGCAGAGGAGTCTCCTTCCCTGCCTGGAGTTGCAGTGGCTTGCTCCGAAGCCAGAGCCGGAGCCTGCCCCAAGCATTTTGAGGGGAGGGTGTGGGGCTGCGAGGAGGCCTTTGCCTTTTACGCTTCCGCTCCTCTGTGTACGTGACTTTTTCGAAATTGCAATTTTATTTCCTTGCTTGGTAGTAAATGCACTGGACGCATCTGAGGCTGGAGGAGGAAGGCAGCGGTGGCGGCAGCAGCATGAGCAAACAGCAGCATAAATTGCGCTTGGCGGGTTGGAAGTGATTCCTGCCCCCTGCAGGGCTTTGGAGAGGTTCAGCTCCTCCGGAGTCATCAATAATGAAGCCGGAACGTGGAGGGCCATGCGCCAGTTGCAAGGAGGCTTTCTACTGGGGGTGAGAGCTGCTCTTAGCAACTGCTGCTGCTGGGGCCACTCTGGGCTGCATCTGCATTAAGGGATTTCAAGTGCTGCAGTGGAGCCAGTTGGACGGCACTCTGGTGCTTCCCTAAAACACTGGTGTCAGTTCAGCAGCAGGTGCTGCCTGGAGTCCCACAAGTCGCACATTCCTTTGCTGGGGCTGGGGGCAGTCTGACTCCCCGGCTTGCTGCAGGATCAGGGAAGGCCTTTGCTGCATCTTCCGCGAGGCTAGATGGGACTCTGGGTCAGGGTCCTGGCAACAGGAGACAGATCAGTGATGCAAAACACTCTGCTGTGTGGAGGTGCTCCTGTGGTCAAGTGTACAACCTTTGCCACTTTGGTTTGGATGTGGCCATTTCCATTCGCCAAGGAGCTGGCTCCCCAAAGGCACTGGCATTGGACCTGGAGTACTTGGGAAGCAGCGGGCCACGCCACCAGCTGTCCTTGCTCCCTCTGGTGGGACGTTAGACAGGCTGCCCTCTCTTTGGACTGGGCAGCATCTCTGGGAGAATTGGGATCACAAAAGGGTGGAAGGACTGGAAAGATTGAACATTTTGGCAGCAACACCAGAATGTGATCTACCATGGTGGCCACTGGCTGGCACCCGCTGGGCCCACTAGTCAGCACCCTGCCTGCAGAAGAACCCCTGAGCAGCACTGCCATGTTTCTACTCTCCATAGTTAGCCATTGTGGGTGGTGATTTTGGTAGATAGGCTTCGTGGGGTGGAGTGGATTTATTGGAGTAAATTGACACGAAGGTGATTTACAAAAAGAATAAAACCATGAAACATGGTCTTAGCTGAGCGTGTGGATGCTGTCTCTTAGTGGCTTGGCTCTGTGTGGCTGCTTCATGAGGTGCAGAGGTGCTGCAGAGGGGCCTCAACTTGCCTTCCATGCCTGCTTTCTTCAGGGTGAAGCATCTGTCAAGCTCACAACACCAGCCTGCTTGGCATTTTTGCAGGGAGGATGTCATGGATGGGCTCCACACATCTTCTTTCTCTGGTTCTCATGGGGGAAGCTGGAGTGGTGCAATTATTGATCCCCACATAAATATTGATGGGCGCCAACCCTTGTATGCTGAAAAAGAAGATGAGATAAATTTGTGGAGGACAGGTCTCTCAGGGTCTCTCAGCAACTATGTTGTTGTTGTTTAGTCATTTAGTTGTGTCCGACTCTTCGTGACCCCATGGACCAGATCACGCCAGGCACTCCTGTCTTTCACTGCCTCCCGCAGTTTGGTCAGACTCATGCTGGTAGCTTCGAGAACACTGTCCAACCATCTCGTCCTCTGTCGTCCCCTTCTCCTTGTGCACTCCATCTTTCCCAACATCAGGGTCTTTTCCAGGGAGTCTTCTCTCCTCATGAGGTGGCCAAAGTATTGGGGCCTCAGCTTCACGATCTGTCCTTCCAGTGAGCACTCAGGGCTGATTTCCTCAAGAATGGATAGGTTTGATCTTCTTGCAGTCCATGGGACTCTCAAGAATCTCCTCCAGCACCAGAATTCAAAAGCATCCATTCTTCGGCGATCAGCCTTCTTTATGGTCCAGCTCTCACTTCCATACATCACTATTGGGAAAACCATAGCTTTTACTATATGGACCTTTGTTGGCAAGGTGATGTCTCTGCTTTTTAAGATGCTGTCTAAGTTTGTCATTGCTTTTCTCCCAAGAAGCAGGCGTCTTTTAGTTTCGTGGCTGCTGTCACCATCTGCAGTGATCATGGAGCCCAAGAAAGTAAAATCTCTCACTGCCTCCATTTCTTCCCCTTCTATTTGCCAGGAGGTGATGGGTCCAGTGGCCATGATCTTAGTTTTTTTGATGTTGAGCTTCAGATCATATTTTGCGCTCTCCTCTTTCACCCTCATTAAAAGGTTCTTTAATTACTCCTCACTTTCTGCCATCAAGGTTGTGTCATCTGCATATCTGAGGTTGTTGATATTTCTTCCTATGCAATATTTTTCTTTACAGCATTGGACTTTCCTTTCGCTTCCAGGCATATCTGCAACTGAGCGACCTTTCGGCTTTGGCCCAGCCACTTCATCAGCTCTGAATCTACTTGTACTTGTCCTCCGCTTTTCCTCAGTAGCATGTTGGGCACCTTCCTACCTGAGGGGCTCATCTTCCAGCGTCATAACTTTTATATGCCTGTTGTCTTTGTCCATGGAGTTTTCTTGGCAGGGATACTGGAGTGGCTTGCCAGTTCCTGCTCCAGGTGGATCACGTTTGGTCAAAACTCTCCACTATGACCTGTCCATCTTGGGTGGCCCTGCACGGCATAGCTCATAGCTTCTCTTAGTTATTCAAGCCACTTCACCATGGCAAGGCAGTGATCCATGAAGGGGCAGCGACTATGAGTCCATCCCAATTCTTCTCTCCAGCCTTAAGTTCTGCCTTCGCTTTCAATGGGGGGGGGGCATCAGTATTCTTTTCTTTATCTCTTGCAACCATGACTTCAAGAGGTGGTTCTTTTGGTTTCACTTTCAAACTACCCACAGGTGATTAGATGGATTCTCCTTTGATCTTTTAACAGCGTCCAGTTCTTAGCAGGTGGTCTCTTTCACTTTCTGGTCTTCAAGCCCAAGGTTGGCAGCTTTGTAGCATTTTACTTGGAGGCAGTGGGTCTCTGAATACTAGCTGCTGGGAGTCGCAAGTGGGGGGAGAGGGCGGCGGCGGCGGCTGTAGTGCTCAGGTTCTGCTTGTGGGCATCTGCTTGGCCACTGTTTGCACAGGATGCTGGACTAGAAGCCCCTTTGGCCGGATCCAGCTGTAGCCAGGCTCTTCTGATGTTCTTAGTCTGATGGACACTAGGCCTGGGCGATGATCCATCACCCAGGATCACTCTCAGGGCCAGAGCACATTGGCGCCTCCCCCCGGCGGTATATCACGGGGGGAGCCTGCCTGCTCCTGAGTCCCTCTGCTGCCAGTGCCCCGAGGGAGGAACAAGCTGCATCGGCCTTGTGAGGCTCTGGGGTGAAACTGCTGCCACTCCCACCGAGGGAGGGAGCTGAGGTGGTTTCACCCTGGAGCCTCAAGGGGCTGCTTCTCCCCCTCTGCTTTTCAGAATCGCAGCGCATCACTATATCCCGACGTTTGGCTGGTGATACATTGCAATGTTGAAAAGCTGGTATCGCCCAGCCCTATTCAGCCCTTTTCAGAATCGCAGCGCATCACTATATCCCGACGTTTGGCTGGTGATACATTGCAATGTTGAAAAGCTGGTATCGCCCATCTTGTTGAATGCTTAAAAGCTATGTGTTGTGCATTTCAAGGTTAACAATGGATAACATTATGGACATGGATCCTGTCTGTTTTGGAAAGAAGGCCCCTTGTTCTTTTTTGTAAATATTTTTGTTGAATGGTTTTTTGAACATACAAATAAGAAACATCAATATAAAACAGAATCATAGCACATCTGTCATATCAATCGCTGTGAACAGACCCTCCCAAGTGTCCCTATTTTCCAGGGACAGTCACGGTTTTACAGAAGCCGTTCCGGTTTCTGATTTGATCCCAGAATATCTTTTTCCTTAGGACACCCCTGTTTTCATCAGAGAAATGTAAGAGGGTACGGAAGTCTCCATGAGTGGATGCAGGAATTATGGTATGACTAGATCTGTTAACATATGAAATAAAACCAACCCTCTCATCCTCTGCTGAGTGGGAGCACTGCAGCTGGCAGGTGATGGCCTCTTCTCTGGGTCCTCCGGCTCACGTGCCCATCTCCTCTAGAGCTTCCCTTGCTATCAACAAAATGCTTGTGTGTACAGGCAAAGCAAGACTTGGGAGCAAAGATGGCCAATTGCTGGACCCCTGCCAGGGGAGATGGGCAGCTTTGATGTGCCTTGGAAGTTTGACATTGCATTTTCCCATTAATGAGCCAAAGCATTGCTGGCTCCCTGCTTCAGTAGCTGCTGCCCACCCTTGGCCCATAGCAAGGAGCAGAGGGTTCCATGGTCTGCTCAGACATGTTTCCAGATCGCCGGCTGAGGTGGGGGGATGTCATCTTCTCCTCTGCCTGGTGGATGGCACCTATGCCAGTCCTTGCATTTCTCTCCCCCCCCCAGTGAGACTCCTGTTGATTCCTCTCTCCTCCTCTTCCTCCTCCTCCTGTGCCTCCTTGGTGCCCCCCTTGCCTTTCCCCTCTGCCTTCCTGACCCAATTCCCCAGTAGCCTCCTTGGAGGGGCAGCTGCACTTATTCCTCCTCATTTATTCACTCAGAGGAAGCTGCATGGTTCCAGCAGGAACTTGAGGGGTCTGCAGAGATTTTGTGACAAGATGGGCTCCTTGCAAGAAGTAAGCTGAGTCCCAGGAAAGAGCAGAGCAGACTACCCATTCCCCTCTTTGTTTCGGGGTTTGCATCTCTCCCTAACGGAAGAGTTCCTTTGAGTGGACCCACATGAAAGGACAAAGGGGAGGTACCTGTAGGAGAGGGAAGCAGATGGCCCCCCACAGCTGTGACATGGGTGGGTGGGGTCTCCTTGGGAGAATGAAGTCACAGGTACTCACTGGTTTCAGAGCAAGTTTCAGAGGCAAATACTTGTGTGTGAAGGTTGAGTTGTTGTGATTTCCCCTGGAGGATGAGCCACGTTCCTTCAGATTTATATCAACCGGAGATTCCCCTGCTTGCCAGCCTAATGGAAGGGCTCATAATTGTTGTGTAGATTCTTTTTACAGCCTCCTTGGACTAAATTTAACAATCTGTAGCTGAATCAGGTAAACACAAGACATTCAGAGCACCTCCAGAGAGACTCCAGGGGAAGGGGGCATGTTCTTCATGGCTTTATTTTTCAATCAGTAGTTAGGGGAGCTAGTCTCAAACGTTTGTTGGGAGAGACCTAGGTTTTTTTGTGGGTTCCGCTGCTGTCCAACCAGCAGTTGGGTTTGAGACAGCATTCGTGGAACTTCAAGATCCCTGAAAAGGAGTCCCCACATCAGGAGAGCCACAAGGGGCCCAAACCTCCTCCTCCTCCTCCCAAGACCTGCTAGACGGGCCCTGCTCCGTCTCCGCTGCAACTGGGCGTGCAGGGGGAGAAGGGCCTCTGCTCCTCAGCCTGCAAGTGGGAAAAGGCAGGAAGATTTAAAGCCTCAGTTATTCCCAACAATGAACAGGCAGTCAGACCCCCTCCCCGCAAGAAGGTCGCGCTGGGAAACGGCCGCCTTCCCTCTTCCTCACCTCCTGCATCTGGAGAGAATACGAGGAACTGCCACTGACATGGAAAGAGGGCTCTGCAGGGCGCAGCCAGGACCCCCACGCCCCACCCCCTGCTTTGCAGCAGACAGCCTTCCATGAGGAAGCTGAACAAGCGCTGCTGGGAGAGGAGCCTCAGATAAGCTCTGTTGGGGGAGACCTAGGTTTTTTTGTGGGGGGAGTTATTTGTCCTGTCTTCACGCTTTTTATGATGGAGGACCGCTGTAGCCACCCCCAACGACACGTTCTCAAGATGGAGGGGGAGGGAACAGCTGCAGTCGCCTGTGGTTCCTGCGCAATGTTTGCCATCTTGCCAATGGTTGCAGGCAGCTTTACCTGCAGCAATTGCATGTTGATTGCCCTCTTAAAAGACAAAGTCCAGCAACTGGAGGAACGTGTAGCTACGCTCCAAAGAATTAGAGAGCTGGAGCTCTTCTTGGAAGCAACAGAGCACACCGTCTCCACCAAGGAGGAGACAGGGGACTCCCCTGAGAAGGAGTCTAGTTCACCAACACAGGAGCCAGATATATGGAGAAACGTGACTCAAAGAAGTAGGAGGCCCAGGGTTCACTCTGATTGTTTAGAAATACACAACCGCTTTGAGGTCCTCTCCCCTAGCATGGAAGACGAAGAACAGACTCCATTTGAGGATCTCTCCCTCATTACAGTCGATCAGGTATATGAAGACGAGCAGCAAAGTCAGTCCTCAGGGAATGTGCAGGCGACCTTGGAACGGACAGCTCACGGAAGAACCCCGACCAAACCCAAGAGGAGGCGTGTAGTGGTGATAGGGGATTCCCTACTGAGGGGAACAGAAGCAGTGATCTGTGGGCCTGACAAGATGTCTCGGGAAGTGTGCTGTCTCCCCGGGGCTAAGATCCAAGATGTAACTGAACGACTGCAAGGAATCATAAAACCCACTGACAAATACCCCTTCCTCTTGGTTCATGTGGGAACCAATGGCACTGCAAGCAATAGCCTCCAGAAGATCAAAAGAGACTACGAGGCTCTCGGCAGGAAATTGAAGCAACTAAATGCACAAATTGTCATCTCGTCTGTCCTCCCAGTTGAACGACGTGGCCCAGGGAGAGAAGGGAAAATAGTGGAAGTGAACAGCTGGCTTCGCAAATGGTGTAAACAGGAACGGTTTGGATTCTTAGATCACGGACTGCAGTTTCTTGAAGATGGACTTCTGGCAAGTGATGGGCTGCACCTCACAACGGTTGGGAGAAATGTTTTTGCCAAAAATCTCAGAAACCTCATCAGGAGGGCTTTAAACTGACTAATGTGGGGGAGGGAGACAGTGCTCCTGAAGGTAGGAGTCTATCAATTAATGAAGATGATCATCCAAATGTCATAGACCAAATGGAGCAAACAGCACGCGGACCTAGTGGTGGGAGGAAAAAATCCTTAAATAAGAGACACGGGGGAATGATTAATGGACTTCAATGTCTGTACACTAATGCGCAAAGCATGGGAAATAAACAAGATGAGCTTGAGCTCTTAGTACAGCAAACTAAATATGACATAATAGGCATCACTGAAACCTGGTGGGATAAGTCCCACGATTGGAATGTAATAATGGGGGGATACAATCTATTTCAGAGAAACAGACCAGACAAGAAAGGAGGAGGAGTGGCGTTATATGTCAAGGATGTGTATACCTGTGAAGAGATCCAAGATTTAGAACCTCAAAGCCAAAGTGAGAGCATTTGGGTCAAAATTAAGGGAGAGAAGAATAACAGAGACCTCATTGTGGGAGTCTACTATAGATCCCCAAGCCAAACAGGGGACATAGATGATGCCTTCCTGGAACAGATGGCCAAGCATGCAAAAGGAAGGGAGATAGTAGTAATGGGGGACTTCAATTACCCGGATATTTGTTGGACGTCAAACTCAGCCAAGAGCATAAGGTCAAACAGATTCCTCACTGGCCTTGCAGACAACTTCATTGTCCAGAAAGTGGGAGAAGCAACAAGAGGAACAGCCATTTTAGATCTGGTCCTAACCAATGTTGATGACCTGGTTAGTGGGGTAGAAGTGGAAGGATCATTAGGCGCGAGTGATCATGCTCTTCTGAAGTTTACTATACAGCGGAAAGGAGCAGCCAAGCATACTAGGACTCAATTTCTTTAAGAAAGCCGACTTCATAAAACTTAGGGAAGTGCTGGGTGAGATCCCATGGACAACAATACTAAAAGGAAAGGGAGTTCATGATGGCTGGGAGTTTGTTAAGAGGGAGATAGTAAAAGCACAACGTCAGGCAATACCAATGAGACGGAAACATGGAAGGTGCCTAAAGAAGCCAGGGTGGCTATCTAAAGAACTTTTAACTGAATTAAGATTAAAAAAGGATGTGTACAAAAAATGGAAAAGGGGGGAAACCACCAAAGAGGAATTCAAACAAATAGCCAGCACGTGTAGACACAAAGTCAGAAAAGCTAAAGCACAGAATGAACTCAGGCTTGCTAGAGAGGTTAAAAGCAACAAAAAAGGCTTTTATGGGTATGTTCGTAGCAAAAGGAAGAACAAAGAAACAGTGGGGTCACTCAGAGGAGAAGATGGTGAAATGCAAACAGGGGACACAGAAAGGGCTGAACTCCTCAATGCCTTCTTTGCCTCAGTCTTCTCCGATAAAGAAAACAATGCCCGACCTGAAGAATTTGGAGCAAGTGATTCAGCAAAGGAAACACAGCCCAGAATAACTAAGGAGATAGTACAAGAATATTTGGCTATATTAGATGTATTCAAGTCTCCAGGGCCAGATGAACTGCATCCAAGAGTATTAAAAGAACTGGCAGATGTGATCTCAGAACCACTGGCAGTCATCTTTGAGAATTCCTGGAGAACAGGCGAAGTCCCGGCAGACTGGAGGAGGGCAAATGTTGTCCCTATTTTCAAAAAGGGGAAAAGAGAGGACCCAAATAATTACCGCCCAGTCAGTCTGACATCAATACCAGGGAAGATTCTGGAGCAGATCATTAAGCAAACAGTCTGTGAGCACCTAGAAAGGAATGCTGTGATCACCAATAGTCAGCATGGATTTCTGAAAAATAGGTCATGTCAGACTAACCTGATCTCGTTTTTTGACAGAATTACAAGCCTGGTAGATGAAGGGAACGCAGTGGATGTAGCCTACCTTGATTTCAGCAAGGCATTTGACAAGGTGCCCCATGATATTCTTGTAAAGAAGCTGGTAAAATGTGGTCTTGACTATGCTACCACTCAGTGGATTTGTAACTGGCTGACTGACCGAACCCAAAGGGTGCTCATCAATGGTTCCTCTTCATCCTGGAGAAGAGTGACTAGTGGGGTGCCACAGGGTTCTGTCTTGGGCCCGGTCTTATTCAACATCTTTATCAACGACTTGGATGATGGACTCAAGGGCATCCTGATCAAATTTGCAGATGACACCAAACTGGGAGGGGTGGCTAACACCCCAGAGGACAGGATCACACTTCAAAACGACCTTGACAGATTAGAGAACTGGGCAAAAACAAACAAGATGAATTTTAACAGGTAGAAATGTAAAGTATTGCACTTGGGCAAAAAAAATGAGAGGCACAAATACAAGATGGGTGATACCTGGCTTGAGAGCAGTACATGTGAAAAGGATCTAGGAGTCTTGGTTGACCACAAACTTGACATGAGCCAACAGTGTGACGCGGCAGCTAAAAAAGCCAATGCAATTCTGGGCTGCATCAATAGGAGTATAGCATCTAGATCAAGGGAAGTAATAGTGCCACTGTATTCTGCTCTGGTCAGACCACACCTGGAGTACTGTGTCCAGTTCTGGGCACCACAGTTCAAGAAGGACACTGACAAACTGGAACGTGTCCAGAGGAGGGCAACCAAAATGGTCAAAGGCCTGGAAACGATGCCTTATGAGGAACGGCTAAGGGAGCTGGGCATGTTTAGCCTGGAGAAGAGGAGGTTAAGGGGTGATATGATAGCCATGTTCAAATATATAAAAGGATGTCACATAGAGGAGGGAGAAAGGTTGTTTTCTGCTGCTCCAGAGAAGCGGACACGGAGCAATGGATCCAAACTACAAGAAAGAAGATTCCACCTAAACATTAGGAAGAACTTCCTGACAGTAAGAGCTGTTTGACAGTGGAATTTGCTGCCAAGGAGTGTGGTGGAGTCTCCTACTTTGGAGGTCTTTAAGCAGAGGCTTGACAACCATATGTCAGGACTGCTCTGATGGTGTTTCCTGCTTGGCAGGGGGTTGGACTCGATGGCCCTTGTGGTCTCTTCCAACTCTATGATTCTATGATTCTATGAAATAGTTTAGGGGTTCTGTGTGTGTTTTGCATAGAAAGCTGACTCTTCCAGTTGGCTTGGTGGTGTTTGCAGTCTGTTTCCTCGACCAATCAGCTTCAGAGGAGTTCCGCTGCTGTCCAACCAGCAGTTGGGTTTGAGACAGCAGCTGTTCAAGGGAAGGTGGCCGTTTTGTGTCTGTCAGGTCTCTCTTGATGGCCTCTCCCACAGTTTGGCCTCAGTGTCAAATCATGGAATTGTAGAGTTGGAAGGGAAACTCTTGACTCTTCCAATCAGAGCAGAGATCCTTGTGACAGGTGAAGCAGGTGGAAACTTATTTCTGCTTGAAGGTGGATGGCAGTATCACCATTGTCAAAGAGCAAAGCACCTCCCCCCCCCCATCAGGCTGCTGGCTGGAAGGACCAGATGAGACTTGTTGCATTTCACATGATCACACAGCAGAATTTGGACAAGGGCCAAATCTTGCACTGGATGACCCTTGAAGTTAGACAAGGCTAACTTCTACTGCCAAAGGATTCTGGGGTGGAGGGAGCTCTGCAGCTTGGTCCTCGCAATGCCTCTCTCCCACCAACTCTTCTCAGGATCAAACAGAAGTGGGGTGCAGTTTGGAGCACTTGGGATTCAAGGCTGCAACCCCAGATTAGGCAAAGCAGGAAGGTTAGACCCTTCGGCATTACCCACAGGACACCTGGGTCCATTTGTTGATCTTGGATGTGTTGGGATGTGACTGCTTTTAAAGTCCAGATTCTTCAAGTGATAGCAGTGAATATTTTATATCTTCCACTTAAGTAAATTATTTAAGCAGAGGTTCTTGAACAGCATTGCCTGGCAGCTCCAGGGAGAGGATTTGTTGCTGTGAAACTGGTTTGTACTATTTTAAGCTTATGCTGTTCCCCAGACATGCTTTCTTGGTGAAGATTAAACCAGTTCTTAGAAAATATTCCTCGCTGTTAGTCTTATCAGGTGTGGGGAAGCAATTTCAGCCTGAGGGCCACATTCCCTTCTGGGCAGCTTTCCAGGGGCCACAGGTGGGCAGAGCAATACATGTGAAGGTGACCTTTGTGCAGGAGTCCAGTGTTTGCACATGCTCCCTCCTCCCCCAGGCAAGCAAGAAGATTTATCTGTGTCCAAAGACCCATCCCAGCTAGTCAAGGACACTCAAGGAGCAGGTGCAAAGCAAGGCTTGTGGGGGTGTGGCCTGGGAGGGTCCCAGGGGCCAGACAGAGAGGGTTGAGGGCCACATGTGCCCCCCATCACTGCACTAAGCCATGGTGAGATGTCTCGCTTTCTGGGAGGAGGCAGGAGCAGAATGCCAAAGGCTCTTTCTGGTGGGGGGAGGCAGATTGTTTGGGGAGCTTTTCAGGGGGTCTCAACTAAGAAGCCTTTGGGGACACAGGGAGGTGCTTTGGCTTGCTGAAAGGATCCTGCTCCCAGCTCCTCCAGGCCACCATCTAAGTGGGGCAAGCAGTGGATTCTACATGCAGCCCTTTGAGCTGCCAGATCTCAGGGCGGCAGGGGCTTTCCCTGAATTCCTGCCTCTGGAGCAGAACACACCACATGTTAGCAGCTGCCTCTGTTGAGGGGGCTGGGGGGGGGCTGGGACAAGGCTGGTTCAAGAGGAAGGTAGCTCTCCTTCCCTCCTGCTCGTATCCAGGTCATTGCAAGAGGGCAGGAAGAAGAGGCGAAAGGTGTCTCAGCCAGTTTTCCCTCTCCAGCCTTTAGCTGGCAGGGGCCCCTGATTTTAAAGCTAGTGAGGGCTGAATCGCCAGAGGGCTATTACTGTGTGATCCTGGGGCTCAGGGTCCCCCTCCTTTCTCCCAGACCACTCCTGAAATTCTGCACAGAGACCTGGCATTTAGGAACACAGGGAGCTGCCTTACATCCAATTCAGCATTTGTCTGCACTGACTGGCAGCAGCTCTCCCTGATTTCCGGCAGCATTGCTCTCCCAGCATTACCTGGCAATACCAGGGATTGAACCTTTGACCTTCTGTATGCAAGGCAGATGTTCTGCCACTCAGCTGTGGCCCACAAGATTTAGGGATACTTAGAAACCACCTGGCAAATGCATGTTTTATAAAGTAAGTCTGATTGTTGGCCTCCAGTGTCAGAATCCCATTTCTTGAGCACCTTCTCTTCAGGGGCCAGGGCAGCAGGCAGGGGGGACTGATCCGGAGAGTGTGGATTGCCACCCCCAGGCATTGCCACCCCCTTCCCCAATGCCAAAGGAGAGGGTGGGCTGCTGCTGCTGGTTCTTCATCTGCTGCGTGGGGTAGAAAGGGAATTAGCAAGCAGATGAGCACCGTATTTTTCGCTCTATAAGACGCACCAGACCACAAGACACACCTAGTTTTTGGAGGAGGAAAACAAGAAAAAAAATATTCTGACTCTCAGAAACCAGAACAGGAAGAGGGATCGCTGCGCAGTGAAAGCAGCAATCCCTCTTGCTGTTCTGGCTTCTGGGATAGCTCTGCAGCCTGCATTCGCTCCATAAGACGCACACACATTTCCCCTTACTTTTTAGGATGGAAAATGTGAGTCTTATAGAGCAAAAAATACGGTAATTGGTGTGTTGCAAATCTGTGAAGTACATACTTGGTTGCAACCTTCTGCAACCCCTCCCTACCAGCCCCCTCTTTTATTCCCATCTCAGAGCCCTCTGGGAAGGAAAGTGCAAACTCCATGTGTTTTGGGGTCAAGAACAATCCACCCCCCACAGCCCCCCAACCCCCACTTGCTATGTCTTTAAGCCAAGGCTGGAGTTCGGCTATTCCTCTGCTGTCTAGGGATCCAAAAGAAGAGAAGAACCGGTTTACTGAGAGCCTTGGCTGAGCATCCTCTCCAGCCCATTGCCAGGCCTGCTGGCTCTGGTGTCCTCCTTGCCTCTTCCCTGCCTCTCCTGCTGCTGGGTGAGGGCGAAGGCTTCCTTCAGGCAGGCTGGCCACGTATTCTGGCCTCCTCTTCCTCAGCTCCTTGGAGAATTGGCTCCTGGTGCAGCAGGCCTTCCCTTTCCCTTCCAAGCGCAAAGGATGGCCTCACATGAACCATTCCTGCTCCTTGCTTTTAGAGCAGCCACCTGCTGATCTCTCTTCCTCCTGTGTAGGGTGAGGAGCTAAGTCTTTGTCCCTTTTCTGAATGCTTTTGGTGCACCTGGGAGAGCCAGGGCAGATCAGGCCAGGGTTTCCTTCCCTCTTTCTCCCCTGGCTCCTTGTCCTGCCCTTGCAGGGGACACAGGGCAGAGGAGAGGCATGGCCTGGCAAAGGAAGCACATCTTCCAAGAGAGATTCCAGGAAATAGTTTTGTCTGGGATCAGAAGACACATTTATGCCTGTCCAGAAGAGACCCTTGAGTCGCAGAGAGATCGGAAGGGAGAATGGGTGACATCTGAGCAGGCAGCTGGTCTAGCCTTTGTGGAATCTACCTTTTGCCTCCTTTTCCTTGGTCCTTATTGCCATTCTCCAGAAAGAAATCAGAGGCTCTTGGCTTCAAACCTGCAGCAAATGGCAGCAGGGAGTTGGGGGCTGGGGATTTGAGTAAACCCTTTCCAGTTCCCGGCCAATCAGTCGAGAAGCTCTTTGCAATATAAATGTGAGCATATTTTAATATGGTAATTAATTGAGGCGTGCCGCAGAGGGGCATTCATTGCCCCGAGAAAGTGCCCCTTCCCTCGAAAGAGATGCCCATGGGAGCAGCTCAACTATGAGGAATTCTTCTGTAATTTACAGGATGAACTGGGAGGTAATTACTTATGCCTGGCGGGCCAGGAGAATTAGTATTGACGGGGGGGGGGGGTGTCTGCACTGGGATGGCGGTCGATGGAGAGGCTTTTACTGGGCCTGCCGCTGTCAGTTGAAATCCTGCTGGTTTTGTTCAGCTTCATTTTGTTGGAGTGGCTGGAAGCTCCCAAGAGGAGAGAGGGGTCTTGGGCTCAAATCCTGCTTTTCCATGATGGACACCTGTTTGGCCACTGTGAGAACAGGATGCTGGACTAGATGAGCCATTGGCCTGACCAGTGACTCTTACTGTCTTCTTATGTGCGCTGTATGGGGGTTGGGCCCTCTGGCCCACTCACAGATTAGCCTACGATTTGCATACGCTTTCCGTCATGTGCAGATTTGTGATTTCTTTTGCAGATGGAGTGGAGGGCCTCAAAAGAAGTGTACATCCACACATGTAATTTTACGACAGACAGAAGGTGTACAGGTGAAGCTTTTCCTATAATGGCGTTTCCACATGAGGAAAGGCTTAACCTGTAGAATGCCTGCCTGCCACGCAGGTGAAAGGACCATGTCACCCTAAACCGAAGTCTGGGCTGCAACCCTGTGCCCACTTAACTGGGAGCAAGCCCCATTCAACGCGGTGACTTCATTCTCAATGGATGTGCACCTTTATGCTGCAAGCACACAGCAAATTACTCACAAGAAGGTGCCCTGGGGCGCTGGGTGCAGGAGCCGCAGATGTGCTGTCAGGCGGCAGGACCTGCAGACTTGAGTATGTTCATTTAGAAACCACTTGATCAAAAAGTTCCCCGAGTGGTATGCAACAAAAAATTATAGATAAAACATGAGTAAAACCAACAAACCAACTAATGTAAAATATATGTGTGATTTAAAAAAAACAACAACTCACAAAATTGATAAAACTTTAAAAACAAATGTAGGCAGCCTAGTTGTGTGCCTGGACAGGGCTACTGAAGCACGGAGGTTTTCAGCAGGTGTCCAAAACCATCTCTGGAGGGAGCCATCGTGGAGCCGCCTGGGTTTCGGCTGTTTTGTCAGAGGCTGTCACTCACTTTTTGTTATGTGCATCGCCCTCTCCATCACTCTCAGTTTTGGGTGGAGAAGTGGAGGCTGGGAGGCCTAGAGCGCAGGAGGGCCTGTGACTGGGGCAGCGGCAAGGAAGCCCTTTTGCGGGAGGCGCTGGGACGGGGGGGGGGGGCAAGTGAAGAAGCCACAGCAGCCGGTTTGAGCTGTGGCATCTGGAGGCCCCACTGGGCCCAAGGGGACTTTGGGGTGCTCTCCTGTCAGCAAGCGGGGCGCACGGTTCAGGCTCAGTAGGAGAGCGGTTGGGGAAGGGTGGGCAAAGCCTTGGCCGCTGGGAGGACCAGGCCTGAGGATGAGCCTCTGCTTCTGCAGCACCAAGGCCTTGGACCCCATGGGCTGCTTGCTTTGCACCCCGGCACCCTTGGCCATGATTCTCTGAAAAGGGGCGTTAAGTGATGTTTGGCCTCTAATTTCCTGTACTGGTGCGTTGCCATTTGAGACTCGTTGGCTAGTGAGGTGAGATTAAAATTGAGGAGAGGCTAGCCAGGCTACTTCTCCAGGTTGGTGACTCTGAGCGCCGTTCTTCATTCCCTCCCCTTGGTGTGCTTTGCTGTGGGTTCTCTTGAGACTCAGTTGAGCACTGGCAAAGGTGCTTGCCTGAAGCGCACCCAGGTTTGGAGGGTCAGCTGGCCTGACTGCGCTAGCAGCTCTGCTGCCTGGGTGCTTAAGCAAAGTGCCACAAACCCCTCCATCTCTCCAAGGCAGGAGCATTGACTGAGGGGCCCTGAGAGCAGGTGCCTCACCCAGGTCGGTGGAAGAGAGTTGCATCCTTGGGGAGCTGAGGGTGGATCTTTCTGGGAAGGGGATCCTTTCTGGGAGCCGATGGACAAGGCTGCCTTCTGGGAGTGGATGAGGGTGGTTGTGCTCATGGGATTGACGGTACATCCTGTGTCCAGGAGGATGAACCTTCCCAGAGGTGTTGCGTGACCTTAGGCCCTTCCGCTTGCTCCTCTGTCTATATGTACCACTACTAGAATAGAAAACCTCTAAGGGGTTTACAGCAGTGTCCTGCGGCCTGATGTGTGGTTTGTGCCTCTCACCCTGAGGCGTAAAGCGAAAGTACCTGTGTGTCCACCCCACATGCATATGGGGCACGCAGCCCTCCTCCTGAGCTGATCTGTCTCCATTGGCCTTCTTTTCTCTTTCCCACTGCTGCCAAAATTGGTGGGTTCTTTGGGTGAGGAGTTGGATCAGGCCTCTGGGTTGGGTTAGCCTTAAGCCATGACTTCCCCTCCTCGTTCTGCTCAGATCTGCCATGCCTCCTGCCCCCCTGCTTCCCACTCTTCATCTGTCCCCCTTTATTTATCTGCCCCAGGAACGTGGGCTCAGCTGCACATTGACCCCAGCCCCCTTGCTCACTCGCCAGAGCTTTCTTGCCCTGGTCTAGAGTTGGCCAAGGGTCTGTGGCATCGATGCCACCCTCTGGGCTGCTGTAAACGCTCCCTGCTGCCTGCTCTGGGCACTCCTCTCCCCTCCATGTCGTGTGTGTGCTCAGCACCCTGAGGCAAACTCCATGCCCCTGGGTTGCCTGTTTCTAGGGCTCTGCTGCTGTTGAGCCCTCCATGATGGAGAAGCAGCCACCAGAGGACCCCCTTTGCCGAATGCCCCCTCCCCACGGTGGCTGTGCTTGTGGGCAGGCCACAGGACTGCAGTTTCTTGGCAGAGGTGGGCAGGGGGCTGGCTGAGGCTGCCCTCGACCTCCAACTGCTGACCTGGCGTTGACATGGGGAAAGTGACTCAGTGCCTTGGCTTGGGGCTCCTGTTTCCCCCCACTCCTGCCATTTTGGGTGGCTGTGATCTGGCCTTCAGACACCCATCTGGCATGCTGGCGCCTTTGGTGAGGAAGGGTTTTTTGCCGCTTTTCAAAGGGCACCATGGCATCTTTTCTTCTGCCAGTTATGAATGATGGCTGTTTGCCCCCCTCAGGATGGGGATGGTGCTGACAGAGAAGCCGAAGGGCCTCTTGCCAATGTGTCTCTGACCTGAGACATTTGTTTGCCAGCCTGGGTCCCATTGCCCTAGGATTGCACCCAGGGCCCCCTTGCCACTTGGCTTCTGATGAGTCTCAGGGGCCTTGTGGAACTGGGCTGCTCAGGAGCAACACATGGCAGCTCCCAGGAGGCCAAGGAGGAAGGCTGAGCCAGGGATCCACAGCGCTCAGGTGAAGGGGTGCATCCTCGTTTGGGGGGGGTTTGCTGTTTTTGTGCTACCACCCCCCTTTGCTGCTCCAGACATGGTCCTGTCTCACCAGCGAACAGAAAGTTGATCCTATTAGAGCGACTCTTGTGTTTGAGACTTAGAGTTCATAGAATCATAGAGTTGAAAGGGTCACCCATGAGGGTCATCTAGTCCAGCCCCCTGCAATGCAGGAATCTTTTGCCCAACGTGGGGCTTGAAGCCACGATCCTGAGATTGAGAGGCTCGTGCTCTACCACCTGAGCTCTCCCAGCCCTAAAGAGCTGGGCTTCCCTTTTTGGTCACTGTGCTGGTTGATGTATTGTCCATTTTGTCTACGCTCCCTAGGGCTGTCAGCCGGGGGTTTCCTGAAAGAGCCCCCAGCCGACCCCTGCCAAGGCTTGGGCACCTGAAGGGGCTGAGGCCATGGGACCTTGGGTGGGCAGAGCAGCTCCCCAGGCAAGTCGCCCCTTGCAGGACCGGGTCAAGGGGCAGTGAGGCTTCTTGCAGACTCGTGTGCTGTTCTGGGGCAGGCAGCTAAAGCAAAGCAGATGTTCTGCTAGGAGGGGTCTGCGCAGGATCAGCCAAGCTGATGTTTCTTGACCTTTTTAGAACAGTTCAATAAAAACAAAGCAGTTGCCATAGCAACTACCACATTATTTGGTGCTTCAGAGATTTGCGATAAAGGAGGAGAGCTGAGTGAAAGCAGCACATGGTGAAGGCGTTCCTCCCCTTTGTGTTGCAGGCTTGAGAGTCCGTGAAGGCGCTGCGTGGTGCAGGGTCTGGGCGTAAGGAGCCCCTGTGGTGGAGGCAGGCAGGCAGGCAGGGGGCCTTGGTGTTTGTAGTGAGGGGATTGCCTCTCAGCCGCAGGAGGAGGAAGGCGGAGACAGAGTGATTGGCCGAGACCTGCCCTGCAGGACTGATTGTGGTGCCTTTGAGGGTCGGCACCCCACAACCCTTTGCTAGCCTTCCTGGCTGATGCCTCCCAGGCTGCCTCAGGTCTGGCATTGCCTCCCTTTGGACTCCTCGAGTCGTCAGACTTGATTTTGTGCAGAGAGAAGCAGCATGAGCAGAAGCTTTGGCTGCTCCCTTCAGTGCGAGAGCTTGTGAAATGGCCTCTGTACCACATGCCAGAATTGGGCCTGAGCTGCGTGGCCCTGGGAAAGGTGCCTGCACTCTGGGGCAGCAGTGTTTGGGTGCCTGGAGGATCAAGGCAAAGAAGGGGACAACCTGGGGACAGGGGTCCAGACAGGATGTGAATGAAATATTGCTGGCTGCAACTGATCTTAGGACAAGAAGAAATCTTTAATCACTCCTTGCAAGGAGGCAACCAGGAAGAAAGATGTTAATTAGAGTAAAAGATGTTGTGGCTTTTGAAGCCAGACTTCCTTTCTCTGAAGCAGGCCTCCTTTGTTTTTCCTTCACTGGAAACTCCAAAGATTTGCTTTCAGGCGTTCGGCTGCTGGCTTATTCTTAAAAAGGCAGGCAGGGTGGCTCTCTTGAGATGGAAGAATGAGCACCCAAAGGCTTTTCACCAAGCCTTTTGGAGAGGGCCATCTTGCTGACGCTGTTGAGCAGGAATTATGTACTTGGCTGCCCAATTTTTATTTCTGCCACAGTGAAACGGCTGCAGCTGCAGCCTGTCCCTTGCAGGGAAACCCTCTGGAAGGCTGGCAGCAGGAAGCGACAGCCTTTGAGGTGCTTGGTTGTTGGTCCCTGACCAGGATCTCTCACTTGGGGCTTACCCACACTTCCATTTGCACCGCCACGTCCCCTCTGGTGGAATCCGCTGCGGAATTGGAGCAAACGTCAAAGCGCAAGGGCTCTGAGCTGTGAAGAGCACCTGGGGAAAGGGAAGTGAGAAATGGGTGGGAATGTGGGGGTGCGCCAAGCAGGGGGCGGGGCTGTATGCTTTTTGGACCATTAAGTGCTTCAGAGAGATGTTTTGGTTTTTCCTCTGCCCTCTCCTCCTCTTTGTCTGATGGAAACACCACGGTGGTTCAGTGTTTAGTCCAACAGGACTGACATTTTACTTGAGATTCTGAGATACCCACCAAGAGTGACAGTCAAGGGTGGTCCACCCCAAGGCTCTTTGCAAACAGAATGCCATTTCTGTTCTGCATGGAAATGGGTGGCTGGACTGAGCCTAGAGGGAAGGGCCTCCTGCAGCCTCTTCCTAGCATTTGCCAGCCTCAGGCCCACAACAGGGCATGTTCTGGCACATGTGAGGCAAGAGTGCCCCTTCCTCTCCAGGCATAGCAAGGGCTCCTAAGTCGAAGCAGGGAGGAGGCCTCCAGGTGTGTCTGGTCAGGGCACACACAGGCAAAGCAGCCAGCCCAGCTAAAGCACGTGGAAGCTGGAAAAGGAGGAGGAGTTGGCCCCAGGAAAGCGGGGAGCGAAGGCCTGAGCCAACTATAGCACTGCAGTGGCAGGGAGTGCTGCACCCAGAGGAGGAAGGCTCAGCCCAGAGGGTGGCCCCAGTGTCTGCTGCAGGTCCTCTTCTCTGGCGATGCACCTTGACCATATCAGGTGTGGGGCTTGCGTGCATCAGCCGGCAGAGGAGCGCTGGACAAAGCCGGTGCAAGGGGCTGGATTGCACGGTGCTCGCTGTGCAGGCCCTGCATGGGGAAGCAGCTCCTGAGAGCGGTGCCTTTTCTTCCCCCTCCAAGCTCTGCAGCAATCCTGGCTGGCTTGAGACTGTCTTTGTATGGTGCTGGCAATGCCTTGCCTTCTCCATTGCCTGCTAACAAATTGGCCAGCAATTTGTTATGCAAATGATCCACACTCTGCTAGCGCAGTTTTCATGACAAAATTACAGGGTGAATGCTAATGAAGAGCCTGGGCCCTGAATCCGTTCCATTACCTTCTTGTGTGGAGCTTATTCCGCAGGGAGCTGCAGCTTCTAAGCCTCTGCTCTACAATCACTTTGCAGCCAACTATACTTGGCTCCTGCCAGGATTAACCCTGTAATCTGGTCACCTTCTTGCCACCAATTAAGCTGCTGTGGCCACAGCCACCCTGCTTCCCAAAGGGAGGGAAGGCACCGCTCACAGGGGGAGGAGGGGTAGCGGGAGGCCCCTTGGGCAGCTGCAGCAGGCAGGTGCTCCTGGTGGTTGCGGAAGGGGAGTAGAAAGCAGATTCTGGGAGGGGCTGCTGCTCTTTGGGACCCCCCCCGCCACAAGAGAACCCTTTGGATTTCCAGTGTCAAGGCACGGCCCATCATGAAGCACAGCTGGCGACTCTCCATGTCTGGAGGCCCCAGATTAAATCCTGGTGTCTCCTGCAAAAGGCTCTCCTGTCACAAGAACAGTGAAACTTTGGAAACTCTTACCTACGTGAAACTCTCCCATTGTGAGAGGCTTTGGGGCAAAAGGGGATTCCTCCTGGTCCCACTGCCGGCCTGGCCTGGAAGCTGTGGTGGAGAAGGGGTGCTTTCCAGTAGCCCAAAGTGGGCACTCTCTGGGGGGGGGGGCTGCTAGCCCAGATTCTGCGCCTGTCTTTGGTGTTTCCCAGTCGTATGGGAGTCGACGAGCCCTTCTGGGTTGATGCCAGGTGGAGTAGACAATACAGGCTAGATGGCAAAATGGCCTGGCTGGAATAAGGTCCCTTCCACCAGCCCCCCTATGAGAACTGGCAGAGCCCAGCCAGGAAGAGGACCTTGCAGGCCACAGCAGAGAGCTCAGTGAAGACGCTGACCCCGCATGCGGCAGCTGTGCCAAAGGTGAATGCCCGCCAGGGATCCGTAAGAAAGGAATGGGAAATAAAAGTGCCATTGTGCAAATCTATTTAGAATACATACAGTTCTGGTTGCCTCACCTCAGGAAGGATGCTGTGGAGCTGGAACAGGTTCTGGAAAGGGCAGCATGGGGGATCCTGGGGTTGGTGTAGCTCCCCGTGAAGAAAGGTTGCCGCAGTTGGGGAGCCAGATGGGGTGTGGAGACGAGATTCTCTGCGCTCCCTCAAGATGCAGTGATGGTTGCCAGGATGAACGGCCACTGGTGGGGACTCCTGCTGCCGCTTGTGGCCCCATGGTGAGAGGGGGGTGCCCAGGGGCGTGCGTTCCCTCCCCCCACCCCTTCGTTTTGCAGCTTGGCTCCCTTTCTTGTGGGCGGCTGCTGAGGGGCCGCTCTTCCCTCTGCTGCTCCAAACGCCTTTCCTCCCAGTCAGACCCGGAGGCTGGCAAGGAGAAGGAACCGCCAAGGAGGCCCAAGAGGGCGGCCCCCTTGGCAAGGGCTCCTGGGCTTTGTGTGCTTCCAAAAGGCGAGGCACCTTGCAGAGATTCTCTTCTCCCGTCCCCTTTCTGCTGCTGGAGCCAAAGACAGGGGCTGGGGCCTTCCGAACCACCCCCATCTTGCAGAGCTCTGCTCCAGGGAAAGAGGCCTGAGTCACCCCGGCTGCGCCGCCTGTTCCTGGAGGGTTGGGGAGAGCCTTCTTGCTATTCCTGGACAGCCTGATCTTCCTCCTGCGTCCTCACAAGGCATGCGTTGCTGGCAGGAAGCTGAGCTGTGTCCGCCATTGTTCTCCCTGAGCCCAGCCTGTGCTGCCTGCTTGATACCCTTTGCTTCCACTGTGGGTGACTCTGTGTCCTGCCCCCCCTCCCGCCAGCGTCGGGCACAGGGTGGGGTCAAAGCACGCCTGGTGGGTGATCTTTTGTGACACCTCAAGGCTGGAGAGTTGGGGGATTTGCTGCCTTTTAGGGTCTTGGGTGTGCCTGGGAGGATCTTGTCCCAGCCCACCTGCTCTGACATTGGCAGGTGGGGTGTTTGGGGAGCAAGTGGCTGAGCTGGGTCAGCTGATTCCCTTCTCTGTGCTGGGGGCAGTGCCCCAAGATGTCTTCCATGCTGTGTGTGGCAGCGCTTTGAGCAGCCCACAGACTGCACACCAGCTGTCTCTGCCAGGGTCCTCAGCCCTTCTCTTGGGTGCTGAGCTCAGTTTGGGTCCAGCAAAGGGGTCTGGAGCCTGGGCTGGGCGAGCTCCTTGGCACCCTCCGCCCGGCTCCCTTCCTGCCCTCCCCATCTCTCTCTTCTCTCTGCTGCCTCTTCCGCCCGGTGGGCTCCTCGCGAGTCAAAGCCTCTGGCCCTAATCTAATTGCTCTGCTGCTGGATTTGTACTACAGTGGCCTGTTTGGTTCAATAATAACACATTTATGCTAAAGGTTAATGAAATGAATTCTGCTTCCATCCAATTCATTAAAAATGGTTCTACAATCAACGCTTGCTAATGGAAAAGAGATTAAAAATTCATGTCTATAAATTTCCCGTGTCATTTCTGATTTTTATTAATCTCTGCCTCCGTGGACTGGCTCCTGAGAAAGCCTGAATGCCCTAATGGACAGCCACTTTGGGTATTAATTGCAAATCTGTTCCACTTGGGTAACAACAAAGGCGTGTGTGTGTGTGTGTGTGTGTGTGAGAGAGAGAGAGAGAGAGAGAGAGAGAGAGGAGAGAGAGCGCATCCTGCCACATGCCTTGCATCCAGGCTATAGAAGCAGCTTGGGAAATGCCGCAAACTCTGTTCATAGAAATACTATTTCATGTAAAAGATTCCGCCTGCTTTGTGGATGAATGTGCTGAAACCCTTGTGAGAGATACACATTTCACATTTAATAAGTGTGTATCTGATGTTAAGTAAGTGTACAAAGTTTAAGCATGGAAATCAGCACAAGACATGATGGAATGGCCTTCCATGATGGCGTTCCCGCGAGGTGAGGGCCCCGTCTGAACGGTCTGCTTAAGGCAGCACCATGCCCCTTTAAGCCGCCCCGGCCTCCCCCAAGGAATGCTGGGGAGTGTAGTTTGGAGCGTTAGGAGGCGGCTCTTCCCCTGAGGCTCCTGGGCTGCTCCCTGCTGACCTTTGCCTTGTGTTGTTGCAGGCCTACTTCCGACAGGGTGTTGCCCTCCAGTACCTTGGGCGCCATGCCGATGCCCTGGCAGCCTTTGCCTCTGGCTTGGCTCAAGATCCCAAGAGTCTGCAGCTGCTGGTGGGGATGGTGGAAGCCGCCATGAAGTCTCCCATGCGAGGTGAGTGAGGGCCCCTGGGATTCCTGCCCAGCGCTGGCTGCACTGTGTCGTGCGGAAGGTCCCACGGGTTCACGCTTCCTTGCTTCCTTGCTTCCCCTGTGTTTGGCCCCAGCAGAACTTGGGAACTGTGCTTGCCAATGCAAACAAGGACCCAGCGCAGTCGGTAGGGGCCAGCCTCCCCCCCCCCGTGTTGTCAGCTTCATGGATGACAAGTGCAGCCACCTAAGGGGCTCCCTTTTGCATTGAGACATGTGGGGCACTGCCAGGCTACCACGGTTGTTTCCCCACCTCCCCAATAGTCCTTTGGCCCTCCTTCCATATTCTCTTGCACCAGCCACCTCCTTCTTTGTGAGTTGAGTGATGATGCCCTGAAGAGAGGTTGAAATGAAGTCAACCTCTCTTCAGAAGTCCATCTCTCTGATTGGGGAGCCTGTCAGGTGTGTTCCTGCTGTGGATGGAGGGTTTTCACTCTGCCCAGGCCTAGGAGTCCCTTCCAACTCTCCCATGCTATGACTCTACCTGGAATGCTGCTGGGGCTTGAATCTGGGACCTTCTGTAGGCAGAGCAGATGTTCTACCTCAGAATCACGGCCTTTTCCTAAAAATCAGAGGTGGGGAACATCCAGGCCACAGCCCAATCTTGGTCCGCTGGGTGAGGGAAGGTCTAACTAAGTTGGCTTGCAAATCCATTTCTTCCAAACCATGGTATTTCCCCCCCAAATATTCCCCCAAATATTTCCATTCTTCAAGACTTTCCCCCTCATTTTGTTCTTTAATTCTCACAGTTAGTATAGCCATCTCAGCATATTCCAAAATCTTCACGAGCAATTCTTCTTTGGTTGGGAGTTCTTCTTTCCATTTTTGTATGTAGACTATTCCTGCCACCGTTGTAGGATACGCAAACAAATTAATTCCTTTGGCAGCTCTGGACCAGTTATACCTAACAGAAAGGCCTCAGGATTCTTGGGAATCAGGTGTGAACCTGAGACTCCTCTGTCTTCCCTCAGCTGCAGCTGTCCTGGGTGGGTGTGTTTGCTTCTCCAAGGCGGAGGAAGGATAGTACATGAAGCCTGTCTCCCTTCCTCTTGCAGAGTCCCTGGAGCCAACCTACCAGCAGCTGCAGAAGATGAAGCTGGACAAGAGCCCTTTTGTGGTGGTCTCTGTGGTTGGCCAGGAGCTGCTGACAGCCGGCCACCACGGGGCCTCGGTGGTGGTCCTGGAAGCGGCCTTGAAGATTGGGACATGCAGCCTGAAACTGAGGGGCTCTGTCTTCTCAGCCCTGAGCAGCGCCTACTGGTCCCTGGGCAACACCGAGAAGAGTGCGGGCTACATGCAGCAGGACTTGGACGTGGCCAAGACTTTAGGTAGCCGTTTGGACCACCCGTCCCAACTTAGAGGGCAAGCGGGAGGAGGAGGAGGAGGAGGATGGCATGTTCAGCAGCATAGAAGCAGGTGGTGACGACCGGGTCTCTCTTGGGGTGTCAGCAGGCCCTCAGAGGGCTGCAGGGGGTCTTTGCTCCATAGCCTCCCACACCGCAAGGAGGCTGGATCCATGCTCATCCTTGTGTGGAAAGGGTGGCTCATTTTCTGGAGCAGCCAAGGACCCTGCCTCTCCCTCGGAATCTGTAGTCTCTAGAGAGCGGGGTGAGGAACAGCTGCCCCCCTCCTCAAGCGGCGAGGCATCCTCTTTGTGCCTCTACACCCTACACAGCAGTTAGCTTTGAAGGTCTAGTGGCCAGGCAGGGAGCATTGAAGGGATGCCGCTCGTCTCCAGGCAGATCACCTCTCTTGTGGCATTTGGGCTGGGAGAAAGCGAAAGACACCTGGTTGGTGGGGTGTGTGTTTGCTGTGAGAAGAGATGAGCATGGGTATTAGATGTGAATTTGCATGCATTTGCATAAATGTCTCTCTCTTGTGTTTCTGCTTGCTTGCCATCCAGGTGACCAGATGGGTGAATGCCGAGCTCACGGCAATTTGGGCTCTGCATTCTTCTCCAAAGGAAATTACCGGGAGGCCTTGACAAACCACAGACATCAGCTGATGCTCGCCATGAAACTCAAGGACAGAGAGGTAGGTGGGGCTGGGGGGAGCAGTTTGTGCTGGCTGGGCTGGGGGTGTCCAGCACTTCCAGGGAGGCAGCTCTTCTGGGCTCAGCTGTCTCTGCCGCTTCTTTCTGCCAGCTTAGAGGCGGCTGACATGGTAGAGCCCGGGGGTGTCGCCCTGGAATACACCCTATGAGCCATGCCAACAGAGCAGATTCTGAAGGGGCCCAGTGGGCACGTCTGGCCTTTGGTTCTGGGGTGGGGTGGGGACTCGGAATTGTGTTTCTAAGAGCCAGCCACAAATCCCTCGCTCGCAGAATGGCTTTGGGACATGGGAGAACAGCTGCCTTTGGGTGCTGGGAAAGTGGAGACCAGGCGCAGGCCAGCAGTGGAAAGTCTGACTGCTTGTGTCTGTACAAGAGGAGGCCGGCCGGCCGGCACCGTGACTGAGCAAGCCAGGATCAACACGGGGAGCTGCCTTTGGCAAACGGCACAGCTTCGCCCCACTGCCTGTGGGGGGGGGGCGGGGCGGGGGAGATGGGTGTTTTGTGCATCTCCAGCTTGCTTGGGCTTGGTGCAAGCCGGTGGATCTGGATTCTGCTTGAACACAATATTTTTTCCATTTATGGCCCATCTGGGCACATAATTAGCAGCTATTGACAACAAACGGCTACTTGGATTGTGAGAACCCCGAGCCTCTTGGATTTCCTGTGGAGGTAACCACAGGAAATTGCTTTGGCACTTTCTGATGACATCACCCTGACCACAGGGCTTCCTCTGAATGCACAGCTGTTTTTCTTGGCCCCCTCTGCAGACTTCTCTGTAACACGCAGACTCTTATAATGTTGCAACGGTGCTGATGTGAATTCCACCAGAAGGGCTTGTTCTGGGCTGGCCTGGAATGAGGTAATGGTCACCCGGAATAGGAAGAAGCACAGCTTGAACGCTGGCCAAGCTCCTCCTGGAAGAGCCTTTTGCTGGGCAGCCTCTGCCGTACGGAAGAGGTTTCCGGAGGGCTCTGGGTCCCACCAGCAGCGGGCAAGCTGGTTTGGAGGCCACCCTCACCCACAGAATGAGCAAAGGGAGCAGGAAGGGAATGGCTCTGTGCCAGCTTCCTTTGGGATCAGAGAGGCTCTGAGTCCAGAGTTCCTGGAAATCGGTGAGGCAAGCCCTGTGAGAGGAGCGGGCGATGGCATGGCCCCCTCTGCCCCTCAGCACTGTTGCTTCCATCAGGGGGTGGAGTAGGACTGGCCTGTGGCAGGCGTGGCTCTTAATGATGCCCCCTCCCATGATCTGGGAAGTGTTCTTTGGCTGCTACAGGAGTCCAGAGGTGGCGGAAACAAAGCGTTCAGATCGCTGGAACCTTTGCCTCACAATGGCTGCGGAGACCACAGAAATGCTGCAACATAATCAGCTCTCCCAGCTGTCAGGCCTTTCTAAGGTTACCAGATTTTTTCCAATGAATCTGGGGACACTTTTCAACTTCAATAGGAATGATTTTGTCAGGGGACTGATTTGTAAATCTGGGGACTGTCCCTGGGAAACGGGGACGTCTGGTAACCTTACTTTGGATGCCTCCGATTACAGGATGCCCTGCTTTTAATAATAGCAAAGAGAGTGAGATGGAATCGGAGCCCGGCTCTGTGGCGATACGGGATTACTTGGTAGCGGGTGGCAGAGGAGGGGCCCTGGCTGCTGCAGGCGGCTCCAGGATGGCGCTTCCAGGCCAGTCTGGATGGAGCAGGACTGGGCCCTTGAGGGGAAGACGATGGCTGCCTCTGGGGCAAAGGGCTGTGAGAGCCAGGTGCTCACCTGCCAGAGGACATTGACTGTCTCACCCTCTTTGGCAGTCTCGATGGCGTCTTTGTCCGAGGGACAAGGACATTTCTCAGTGCCTGCGATGCCTTTGGATGGAGCTTTGGAATATGAAGGCAGGGGCATCCTGCAGCAGCTTGGAGTGGGTGGCAGCGGTGGCCCCCTCACCCTCTTCCCCCAGCCCCCTTCCTTGCTGGGCCCCACACGGATTGTGTGGCCATGGTGCTGGGGGGAGGGAGGCAGGGACTGATGTTGCCATGCTTGCCTTGTGCTGGAAGAGAAGCCCCCTGAATTTTGAAGGGAAGAAGGGCTTTGTTTGTTTCGGCTCAGCTGTCTCCCCGCAAATCCTGCTCTCTCCCCTCCATTGTCTGGCCATCGTGTTGCACATTAATCATGGGGGAAGGCTGGGAAGCCTGACGAACGGCCCCAGAGTTTGGCAGCCGCCTAAGTGCTCTGCTGCTGTGGTTGAGCAGCCTGCCCTTCTCTTGCTCCTTGGGAGGAGGCCTGAGCCTCCTGGCTAGTGATGATCCGGGGCCTTTTCTCTCTGGATCCCTCTGCTTTGCTACTCGGCCTCCCGCTGCTCGTTTCCTTTCCCTTGAAAGATATGGCATTCCTCTGAGTCACCTCTCTGATGCTTGCCAAGGCAGCTGTTTCAGGGGGGTGCTGGCACCAGTGGGCGAGGTTGCCACCTACCACCTCTGCACAATTGGGGTGTGTTTGGGGGGGTGAGCCTTGGCGGTGAGTGTGTCTCTTCCCAGTTGGCATGGGCCTTTACTGGGGGCAGAAAAGAACCAGCTGTGTGTGGCTGTCCCAGCCAGCTTCCTCTGGGGGTGCCAAACACTTCTGAGACCTCAAATGCTCAGAACTTTTAAGAGGGAGCTTCTCGCTCCCGTGACACTTTGCTGTAAATAAAATACAGAGAGAAGGATGGAATGACCCAAGGACCCAGGCTGCCACCCCCATCTCCCTTCAGCATTGGCTGAAAATTCAAAAGGAGAGAAACGCCTGGGAAATTCTCTTGGCCTCTTGGTGCCCACAGAAATTTCCTTGTGTGAGGTCTGAATGGCTTCCCCTTTATAGCACCACAGCTGAGGAAGGAGGCCTCTGGGGCTCTTCTGCACACCCCCTGTGAGAAGACAGAACAGGGCGCTGGGGAAGTGATGGCCTCCCCAGGCTAGCCTGCAGGTGCCAGAGGCCGGCCAGCCTGCCGCCTTGTGGTCAACCCTGTGGGGAGCGGATTTGGCGCCTGCCGCACTCCAGCCCAATGACAAGGGTCCGTGCCTAGAGAAACCCCTTGAGCCTTGGCTGGGCGGCTGAGGGGGGGGGGGCGAGGGGATCAAAGCTGCCAGTCATGGGGAGCAGATCCCCTTGAAGGAGCCGTTAATCTGGCGGTTCCTCTCGACTGACTCAGCGTGGGGGTGAGCACCATCTTTGCTTCAGGCAGCCAGGTGTGATGGCCCAGCTCTTTGCCCTGGTGGCCTAGGCCTTGCAGAGGGAGGGTCTCACCATTGCCTTTGCCCCCTTGGCTTCCCCAGTTGGGTTTCTGCCTGGGCTGCCAGGAGGAAGAACTCTGGGTTCCCTTTGCACTGCGTGGAGCTACGGAGGAAGGAACGAGTGGCGAGAGAGCTGTGCTCAGCCCCCCAAAGGGAGCAATCAGAAGCGCATCCATCATGTGCTAATCTCTGCAACTTACTCCCCTGCTGGCTGGGGGGGCGGGGCTCTCTCCTTGCATCTTCATTATTTCACTCTCCGTTTGTGGTGACAGGTTGAAGACGGCCAGCAAGTTGGTGAGCCAGACCAGGAAATGAAATCTCAGGGCAGGGGGGCGTTAGGCATTTCGGCAAAATTCAGTGTGTGTGTGTGTGGGGGGGGGCACTCCAAGGAAGCATGTGCTCTTGAGACCTTTTTTTGCAGGGCATGAGGTGCTCATCCGCATGGCAGTTGAATCGCTGAACTGTGAGCCTCCAGTTCCCATTCACAGCCCCAGGTGTTGCCATTTTGGCTCCTTCCTGGCTGTGTCTGCTTAGCCGCCCCCTCTCCCCATTCTGTCCCCCCCCCCCAAAAAAACCCCCAGGCTGTCTGAGCAGGGCCAGATCTGGCAAGGCTAAAAGCTGCTCCCTGGGCTCTCCCCTCCCCGCTCCACTCACATCTGATTTGGGGGTGGGCTGAGGGTCGTTGCAGTGGACAGAGCTGGCTTCCCCTTCCTGCTCCTCAAGGAAACAGCTTGCTTTGAATGATTAATTTGCAGGAAGCAGGGTTTTATTTATTTATTTTTAAAGAAACCCATTCACAGTCAGTTGCATGGCCAAGGGGGTGTGGAGGCAGGGGTGTGTGTGTGATTCAGGACACTGCACAACAGCGCTGCACAGCATCCCCCCTCCCACCCCTCAGGATTGGAGCAGATGTGAAGTGGGTTCCTCCCCCTCCTTCTGGATTTCCCCCCTGTGTGCGGGCTGACATGATAAAGGGAGTGGGATGAGGTTGATGCTGGAGGGAGGCCACTGATTAAGCAGAGACACCAGCCTCTCCAAGGGCACACCTGAAGCCACCTGGGTGTGGACAGGCCCCTTTGCCCCACCAGCCCCTTCCTGCCTTCACTCCCTTTTCTCTTCCGAGGGGTGGAGGGAAATGGAGGCTGGCGCGGCCTCCGGGTGGGAGGGCTTCTGGGGGCACCTTTTCTTCCCAGAGGAGCTAGTGCCAAGAGACAGAGCCCAGCAGAGGGTTTGCCCGGTAAGAGCCATGCTTTGTCTGAGGGCACATGGAGTCAGTTGCAGGCCCATGCGCTGCAGGGGGTGCCAGAGGCTCCCTGCCCTCTGCTCCTGGCCTTCAGTCTCCAGCACCCAGGACTGCCCCGGGTTGCAAACCACTGGGTTGGTCTTGCTGCAGGGTGAAAAATCTGATCCTTCTGCCCAGCTGGCTAAGGCGGCCTCTTCTGGGCTTGGCAGGGACTCTGAAATGCAGGAAATTAAGAAAATGCCTGTCTATGATAGCTGATCTCTGCTTTTAAATGTTTGCATGGTTTTTATTGTATTTAGGCAGGTTTGTTATAAGCCGCTATCAGTATATATTTTTATGAATAGTGGTATACAAATGTTTTATAAATGGAATAAATAAACATTCCCCTGGTGAGAAGAAGTCCACCTGCTCCCCCCAGGGCTCCGTGAGATGCCCCCTGCCACTGTTGGCTGTCCCAGGGACTTTCCCCCAGGGGGTAGCCTGGATGGCTGGGCCTTGACTCCTTTTGGCACACGGGGCTCTGTGCCATGGGGGGAGGCACAGGGGCAGGCGCAGCCATGCCGCTGACAGCGACAGCCTTGGCTGGCCAGGAGGGTTCAGTTCTGAGTCACCTTTGACACCTCGGGAGCTGCCTCCGCCAGCGCCTTCTGTCAGAAAACAAAGCAACTGGAGAGCCCATGAAGTTGCTGACTCGCTTGCAAGTCCTTGGGGGGGGGCATGTCTGCAGGGCTGTGCGTGGTCTTTCCTCAGGCGTGGGTTGCCACTGGCTCTCCTCGCACAAAGTCTCTCATTTTGCATGTCCCGCCAGTTGCAGAAGCAGAGCTGGGCTAGTTTGTCCTTCGCACAGGAACGCTACGTGGTGCCTCTTTGCCCAAGGGCAGCCAAGCAGGGGGCTTTGTTAGCCATGGTAACAGAAAGAAACGGAGGCCTGCTGTGGCTTTGTGCATGTGTGCCAGGGGAGTAGCACAGCGCCCCAGTTGCTGCCCTCTCCATGGGCTTGTGAAGAGCTTCCCGCAGCATGCCTTGTCTCCAGCCCACTCTGCCCTGTGCTGGCCCTGTGTCTGGGCTTGCGGGGGCTGTTTGGAGGGCAGGGAGCCCTGGTGGTTCTGTGGGGCTCACCCCTTTCTTCTCCCTCTGCCTCTTCCCTGCAGGCAGCCTCCTCGGCCCTCAGCAGCCTGGGCCACGTCTACACGGCCATTGGGGACTACCCCAACGCCTTGGCCAGCCATAAGCAGTGCGTGCTCCTGGCCAAGCAAGGGAAGGACGATCTCTCTGAGGCCCGGGAGCTGGGCAACATGGGGGCCGTCTACATCGCCATGGGCGACTTTGAGAACGCTGTGCAGTGCCACGAGCAGCACCTGGCCATCGCCAAGGCCCTGGGCTGCCGGCGGGAGGAAGCCCGTGCCTACAGCAACCTGGGCAGCGCTTACCACTACCGCCGAAACTTTGACAAGGCCATGTCTTACCACAACCACGTTTTGGAGCTGGCCCAGGAGCTGGAGGAGAAGTCCATCGAGATGCGTGCCTACGCCGGCCTGGGCCACGCTGCCCGCTGCATGCAGGACCTGGAGCGGGCCAAGCAGTACCACGGGGAGCAGCTCAGCATCGCCGAGAGCCTGCAGGATCGAGCCGCCCAGGGGCGCGCCTCCTCCAACCTGGGTGAGCTGCTTCTGACTTTCTGCCTGACCCCAGCCCAGTGAGGAGGAGGGGGCCCTGTGGGGCAGAGGCGGTGGCAGGAGGGTGCAATGCTCCCTCAGAAAAGAAGGAGGCGGGCAATGTGGGGCTGTCCAGGAGGCTCCACGGGGGGCCGGGGGGCTTATTGAGCTTGGTCTGTGATGTGGGGGCTCCATTTGACAGGCACTTCAAGGACTGATGCAGATTTGCATGAAATTGGCATGTGCTTATTTGAATTAGAACGGAGGTGGCCCCTCGTCCTCACATCTGTAGAAGACCAGGAACAAGAGAGATAGGAGGGGGACCCTCTGCTGCTCCTTCCCTTCTCCAGACAACAGCACCAGCCGTGGGTTGGGCGTGGGGCAGGAGCAGAGGAGTGTCTCTGGGCAGCCATGGAACACATCAGACCTTTTCAGCCCCAGCCCCCTCTGCTGCTCCGCACCAGGTTCTGGATGTGTGCAGAATTTTCCAGATTGCTGGCAGAGGAGCACCTAGTTTGGGATGTTTCTAAGGAGGGTTTCGGGTTCCCTGGAATTTAATAACAGACCTAGAATCATGGGATCATAGAGTTGGAAGGGGACCCTGGCTATCATCTAGTCCACCCCCTGCAAGGCAGGACTCTCGCCTAAAGCATCCCCGACAGATGGCCATCCAACCTCTGCTTAGAAACCTCCAGGAAGGATGGCCCAGCGCCTCTCATGGTTGTGCTTCCCTGCTGCTCAGGGAGGCTCCCAGCCTGTGAGCCCACCTGCACTCTTTTCTCTTTGTTTGGAAAATATATTTATTATTTTACATTGATTAGATCAAATGGCTTACAATTTACATCAAAATTTATTTATTTACCTTGGTGACTTTCCATCCTTTATTCTGTGATGGTCTAATTCTCTCTCTGGTTCCCTCCTGCCTGTCTATTTACCGAAATCCTATATTACAATCTTTTCTGTTTTCTTTCCATTGCTCGTAAGTCAAAACCTGCTTGAAATTTTATGTGGCTGTATTGTCTTCTTCTATAGACTGAGCACTCCAGTAGCTAGAGTAGCTTGAGCTTCCTCCTTGGTTGGGATTTCTGGGGTTTTCCATTTGGTGCCCAGAGTCCTCTAGCTGCTGTGCTGGCCTACAGAAACAACTTTGCCAGCCTGTTGTGCTCCTTCCTGGCAGGGATCATCCATCAGATGAAGGGCGACTACGAGGCGGCCTTGAAGCTCCACAAGGTCCACCTTTCCATTGCGCAGGAGCTGAACGACTACGCGGCGCAGGGCCGGGCCTACGGGAATATGGGCAACGCCTACAACGCCTTGGGCCTCTTTGACCAGGCGGTCAAGTACCACCGGCAGGAGCTGCAGATCTCCATGGAGGTGAACGACCGAGCCTCCCAGGCCTCCACCCACGGCAACCTGGCGGTGGCCTACCAAGCCCTGGGTGCCCACGACCGGGCCCTGCAGCACTACCAGAACCACCTCAACATCGCCCGGGAGCTGCGGGACATCCAGAGCGAAGCCCGGGCCCTGGGCAACCTGGGGAACTTCCACTGCTCCCGGGGGGAGTTTGCCCAGGCAGCCCCCTACTATGAGCAGTACCTGCAGCTGTCCCCGGAGCTGCAGGACATGGAGGGGGAGGGCAAGGTGTGCCACAACCTGGGCTATGCCCATTACTGCCTGGGCAACTATGAGGAGGCCGTCAAGTACTACGAGCAAGACCTGGCCCTCGCCAAGGACCTGCATGACAAGCTGAGCCAGGCCAAAGCCTACTGCAACCTGGGCCTGGCCTTCAAGGCACTGGCCTGCTTTGGCAAGGCTGAGGAGTGCCAGAAGTACCTCCTGTCCCTGGCCCAGTCGCTCAGCAATGCCCAGGCCAAGTTCCGGGCGCTGGGCAACCTGGGCGACCTCTCCATCTGCAAGAAGGACGTGGCTGGTGCCATCAAGTTCTACGAGCAGCAGCTGAGCCTGGCGCACCAGGCCACGGACCGGAGGCTGGAGGCCAGCGCCTATGCAGCCCTGGGCGCGGCCTACCGCCTGCTGCAGAAGCACGACAAGGCCCTGGGCTACCACACGCAGGAACTGGAGGTGTACCAGGAGCTGGGCGAGGCCCTGGGCGAGTGCCGCGCACACGGGCACCTGGCCGCTGTCTACATGGCCCTGGGCAAGTTCACCATGGCCTTCAAGTGCTACGAGGAGCAGCTGGAGCTGGGGCAGAAGCTGAAGGACCCCGGTATTGAGGCCCAGGTCTACGGCAACATGGGCATCACCAAGATGAACATGGGCGCCATGGAGGAGGCCATCGGCTACTTTGAGCAGCAGCTGGCCACCCTGCAGCAACTGAGTGGCCCGGAGGCCGTGCTGGACCGGGGAAGGGCCTTCGGGAGCCTGGGCGACTGCTACGAGGCCCTGGGCGACTTCGAGGAGGCCGTCAAGTACTATGAGCAGTACCTGTCCGTGGCACAGAGCCTGAACCGCGTGCAGGACCAGGTCAAGGCCTACCGGGGCCTGGGCAATGGGCACAGGTAAGGCGGAGGCAGCGGGGAGGGGAGTCCCAAGGGATGCATGAGCTGCTCCCCAGGGGAGGGGGAAAGGCTCTGGGCGGTGATGTGGCCTTTCCAGAGGGGGACCCGGAAAGGGATGGAGTGGAGGGCCCAGTAGATCTGTGGTCCCGGCTCTGTCCCATAGAAAGAAAGGGGCTGCCTTCCTCCAAGGGGTGGATTTCAGGGCTCAAAGGCGGGAGGGAGGAGGCTGGCACAGAAGCTGCCTGCCCCCGGCAGCTTCCTTCCCAAAGCCTTAGTGAGAGTAGTGCTGGCTGTGTCCCCCCCCCCCCAGGGCAATGGGAAGCTTGCAGCAGGCGCTGGTGTGCTTTGAGAAGAGGCTGGTGGTGGCGCACGAGCTCGGGGAGGCGTTTGACAAGGCCCAGGCCTACGGGGAGCTGGGTGCCCTGCACAGCCAGCTTGGCAACTCGGAGCAGGCCATCTCCTGCCTGGAGCGCCAGCTGGGCATCGCGCGGGAGATGAAGGATCAGGCCCTGGAGGGGAGCGCCGCCTGCGGCTTGGGCAGCATCTACCAACAGATGGCTGAATATGACACGGCCCTGCAGTACCACCAGCTGGACCTCCAGATTGCCGAGGAGACCCACAACGCGGCCAGCCAGGGCCGGGCCTATGGCAACCTGGGCCTAACCTACGAGTCCCTTGGCACCTACGAGAGAGCAGTGGTCTACCAGGAGCAGCACCTGAGCATCGCGGCCCAGATGAATGACCTGGTGGCCAAAACTGCCTCCTACAGCAGCCTGGGCAGGACCCACCATGCCCTCCAGAACTACTCCCAAGCCGTGATGTACCTGCAGGAAGGTGAGCAAGCTGGCGGGGGAGGGGGGCAGCCCGGCCAGGCCCGGCTGCCTGGAAATGTTCAGGAGAACCAAGGCCTTGTGGGCAGTCCCTCCATAGCCTGCATGTGTCCAGGGAGCTCCTTTGAGAAACCCTGACTGGATACAGGGGCTTTGGCCATTAAATCCTGCCGTCCAGTCAGCGCTTCCCCGCGTAGCTCTGCTTGGGGCTGACGTGGGCAGGAAAACAGAGTCGCAGCAGTCCTGCCGTCTGTGTGAGATAGAGGGATAAATCAAGTCCAGAGACAATGCGTTGCTATCTCTAAAAGTGTTTATTTACAAGCCATAAATCAGTCACATTCCATCGGAGCTTTCCGGCATCTTTCCCGTGCTAAAAGCACACACAGTCTCTCTGCTGCTTCTTTCAGTCTAAAGTGAAACCAGCTCTCACAGACAACACAAGACAAAGCCTGTGACGTGTATGGCCCTGCGTCAGGCCCCTCCCCAGATACAGGGCACCAAGGAGTTTTAACCCTGTAAACTCCAAACTCCACAGGGGCGTCCTCAGTGGGGAGGAAGAGGCAGCAGAGGAGGAGCTCAGCATCGTACTGAGGCAGCTGTTCCATCAGGACCAGCATTTCGGCTTGCACGCTGATGTGTGTGTGTGTCCTGACCTCCCCAGAGCCAATTTGGGGGCAGGATGCAAGGAAAGCGCAGAGGAAGAGGGTTTGGGTCTGGGCTTCTGGTGGTGGACAAGCGGACACACCCAGAGGAGGGGAAGAGCTGGGAGCTACTGGAGCCTGGGAGCTTGGAGGGCGAGGAAAAGGAGGAAAGAAGCAGGGGCCCCAGCCCAGACCAAAGACGGGAGTCAGGCTTAGCAGCTTCACCACAGAGACCCCCTGCCAGCTCCTCCAGCGTTTGCTCCACATAACAGACAGAGGCTCCCTTGGGGCTCACTGTAGACAGAGGGAGGGGCGCGACACAGAGGGAAGGGAGGGAAGGGGAAGGTGCAAGACAGTCTGAGCAACTAGGAGTGTATCTCTGGAGCCTCCATGTGGATTCTATTCTGATTCCTTAATAAAACGACTATTGGCAAGTTAGCTGGTCTTACCTTCCCTCTCTCCCTGCAGGACCCCTGAGTAGATTCCCTGCCCAGGAGGCAGCGTGGAAGTCCTGGGGGCGGGGGGGGGGCGGGTCTTGTTCTCCATGGAGCCCTTGCCTGGCTCCTGGGTGTCCAGGGGGGCGGGGGCATTTTCCTGCCCTGCGCTGGAGCTGGGACCCAGGATTTGTGGGCACCTCTTGCATCCTGTGCTCCTGCTCCTCCTCTGGCTCTTGGGGCTGACAAGAGGGAGAGGCAGGTTCCCCGTTCCTGAGAGGCCAGCTGGGCCAAGGGGGCTGCAGGGGGCTGGAGGGGCCCAGTGAGGAGGGTGGCTTCTGGGTCTGGCTGGTTGAAGAATCCGCATGCGTCAGAGAGCAGAGCCCCACAGCTGCTGGGGCCTTCTGCAGCAGGGGGCGAGGCTCACCCTGCCCTTCCTTTCTCCTGCAGGGCTGAGGCTGGCGGAGCAGCTGGGCCGCAGGGAGGATGAGGCCAGGATCCGGCACGGCCTGGGCCTTTCGCTCTGGGCTAGTGGGAATCTGGAGGAGGCTCAGCACCAGGTGAGCAGCAGGGAGCAGGGGAGGAGGTCCCTCAGCCCCTGCAGAGGATCCCAGGTGATCCATGGGCCATGCTCCGTGGTGCCCCACCCGCCCTTGGCAGCCCTGGTTTGGGCAGCTCAGCTGAGCTTCAGGATTCTGCCTCCGCTTGACGGGCTGCCCCCTCCCCCTTGCCCCACAGCTCTACCGGGCCTCCGCCCTTTTCGAGACCATCCGGCGTGAGGTGCAGCTCAGCACAGACTACAAGCTCTCCCTCTTTGACCTCCAGACGTCCTCCTACCAGGCCCTGCAGCGGGTGCTGGTGAGTCTAGGTAAGAGAGGGCAGCACCTGGGGGAGAGGGGCAGTGGGACAGATCTTCCTGCCCTGGGCCCGGGGGGAAGAGTGCTGCAGATTTAGCAGTGCTGTGGGTGGGGAGGGCAGGGTTCTCCTTACCTTCTCGTTCCCACAAGCGTGTCAGGCAGGTGCATTGCTCCGGGATACCCCTCCCCCTGGCAGCATGAGCCTCACGTGTGGCTCCGCCTCCTTCCTCCCCACAGGGCACCACGATGAGGCTCTGGCCGTGGCGGAGAGAGGCCGCACAAGAGCCTTTGCTGACCTGCTGGTGGAGCGCCAGACAGGCCAGCAGGAGTCGGACCCCTATTCCCCCGTGACGGTTGATCAGGTCCTGGAAGTGGTGAACGGGCAGCGGGGGCTGGTTCTGTACTATTCCTTGGCTGCAGGGCACCTTTACAGCTGGCTCCTGGCTCCTGGGGCAGGTAAGTCACAGGGGCGGGTGTGTGTGTGTGTGCCAGGTAGGGCTGGGCAATATATCTGCTTTTCAACATCGTGATATATCACCAGTTTAAACACACTGCTCTTCAGCTGGGAGAAAGCCACACTCGCAGAGCTCAGTTGATGCTGGATTTCAGCATCAGTGTGGAAAGATAACTGCCCAGGGAGGAGAAGTGATCAACATTTTCCAGCGTTACACCGTTGAGTTGCATTTGTGGTGCTGCAGAGGGATTGTTTTGTGCTTGTTGGTGCAGCAGTTTGGTGTACTAGAAGAAGCAAAGCTCACCAGTGTCGAAGCAATGATTCTTCAACACCAACTTCATTGGACTGATCATGTTGTGCAGAGGCCTGATTATCGTCTTCCAAAGCAACTACTCTATTCCAAACTTAAAAATGGGTAGTGTTTAAAGACTCTCGAGGGAAATCTAAAAAAAATGTATAAACACAGACAACTGGGAAACACTGGCCTGCGAGCGCTCCAGTTGGAGAACAGCCTTGACCAAAGGTGTCATGGACTTTGAAAACGTTCGAACTCAGGACGAAAGAGGAAGGCACATTTGGCAAACCCTCATCGTGATCAACTCCCGCCTGGAAACCTATGTCCCCACTGTGGAAGGATGTGTGGATCCAGAATTGGCCTCCACAGTCACCTACGGACTCACTGTTAAGACCATGTTCATGGAAGACAATCTTACTCAGCTATGAGTATTACCGAAGAAACCACCAGCTAAACATCACGATATACCAATATATCACAATATCTGAAATAAGGATGGAGCTATGGACAGGCATTGGTTGGCTTCATGGTTTACATCGCATTGGGATTTTTGCATACCGCACACAAACACGCATCAAGATTTGGGATATATTGCCAGGTTAAAAATTATGAAATTGCTATCACAATATGGACTTTGAATCGGTTTTGGGTTTTATATTGATATATCACCCAGCCCTAGGGCCTCCTGGGTCCTCGCTCAGAGGCGCTCAGCCTTCTTTTGGCAGGGCTGGATGGAAGGAGGTTCCTGGGGGTGCTCTTTGAGGCTGGGGGCAGCCATCTTGGGTGGGATGCCACAGAGGTGAGGGAAACACACCATGGGGCAGCTGCCTGTTCCCAGGAGAATTCCACCCCCCCCCACCCCTTGGCTGACTCACGGCCTCCCTTCCTCCTCCCGTGTAGGCACCCGGGTGCTCAAATGGTGTCCTGGGCTCACCCAGCGAGGGGCAGGCACAGGGGTTCTCTGGCTGGTGAATTGTGACTGCCTCCTCCTTGCAGCTGATCTGCCCCACTGGCGGGCAGAGGAGGAAAGCCCCTGGTTGTTGTGTCAGGGGGCAAATTATTCCATTACGTCCAGAATTGGCCTTAAACTACAAGTGCTATTCCAACCCTACTAACGATTTTAACTGTTTACAATGGTCTTTAAGATAAGTTTTCCCATTACTAAAATTTTGGTCTTCCTGATTTCTCTCTTTTGGTCATTTTAGCCATTTCAGCATAGTCCATAAACTTCATTTGCCATTCTTCTCTGATTTCTTACCTCTGCCCCTCTAAGCGGCCACTTGGGCCCGTGTGGTTCTGGGTCTTCTGCTGCCTTCCCCAGCTGCCTTGGCTGCTTGGACCCTCCCCTCATGGGATGAGAGACCCCCTCTCAGGATTGCTGAGAGGCTCTGCTCTCCCCACTTACAAGCTGGCTCTCCTCCGCTCACCTGCCTTCCTGTGGTTCACCTTTGCAGGTAGCTTAAAGTCCATGGAGAGGAGGTGGAGCGGGCAGAGGTCCCTGCCACACCCTGCTGAGCCACCACTTCCTGGCCTCCATCTCTCCCCCCCCCCCCAGGCTTTCTCTGTGTGGTTTTGCCTGGGGAAGCTGGAGCAGGAGCCTTTGATAGAACCATCCTGTATTTGGGTTCTGAGAAACCTTCTTTATGTGCTGCTTGAAGACACAGGTGACTCCGACAGAATGTGCCTGGGTTAGAATCATAGAATCATAGAATCATAGAGTTGGAAGAGACCACAAGGGCCATCGAGTCCAACCCCCTGCCAAGCAGGAAACACCATCAGAGCACTCCTGGCATATGGTTGTCAAGCCTCTGCTTAAAGACCTCCAAAGAAGGAGACTCCACCACACTCCTTGGCAGCAAATTCCACTGTCAAACAGCTCTTACTGTCAGGAAGTTCTTCCTAATGTTTAGGTGGAATCTTCTTTCTTGTAGTTTGGATCCATTGCTCCGTGTCCGCTTCTCTGGAGCAGCAGAAAACAACCTTTCTCCCTCCTCTATGTGACATCCTTTGATATATTTGAACATGGCTATCATATCACCCCTTAACCTCCTCTTCTCCAGGCTAAACATGCCCAGCTCCCTTAGCTGTTCCTCATAAGACATCGTTTCCAGGCCTTTGACCATTTTGGTTGCCCTCCTCTGGACACGTTCCAGTTTGTCAGTGTCCTTCTTGAACTGTGGTGCCCAGAACTGGACACAGTACTCCAGGTGTGGTCTGACCAGAGCAGAATACAGTGGCACTATTGCTTCCCTTGATCTAGATGCTATACTCCTATTGATGCAGCCCAGAATTGCATTGGCTTTTTTAGCTGCCGCGTCACACTGTTGGCTCACGTCAAGTTTGTGGTCAACCAAGACTCCTAGATCCTTTTCACATGTACTGCTCTCAAGCCAGGTGTCACCCATCTTGTATTTGTGCCTCTCATTTTTTTGCCCAAGTGCAATACTTTACATTTCTCCCTGTTAAAATTCATCTTGTTTGTTTTTGCCCAGTTCTCTAATCTGTCAATGTCGTTTTGAAGTGTGATCCTGTCCTCTGGGGTGTTAGCCACCCCTCCCAGTTTGGTGTCATCTGCAAATTTGATCAGGATGCCCTTGAGTCCATCATCCAAGTCGTTGATAAAGATGTTGAATAAGACCGGGCCCAAGACGGAACCTTGTGGCACCCCACTAGTCACTCTTCTCCAGGATGAAGAGGAACCATTGATGAACACCCTTTGGGTTCGGTCAGTCAGCCAGTTACAAATCCACTGAGTGGTAGCATAGTCAAGACCGCATTTTACCAGCTTCTTTACAAGAATATCATGGGGCACCTTGTCAAATGCCTTGCTGAAATCAAGGTAGGCTACATCCACTGCGTTCCCTTCAGGAGCACTGTCTCCCTCCCCCACATTAGTCAGTTTAAAGCCCTCCTGAGGAGGTTTCTGAGATTTTTGGCAAAAACATTTCTCCCAACCGTTGTGAGGTGCAGCCCATCGCTTGCCAGAAGTCCATCTTCAAGAAACTGCAGTCCGTGATCTAAGAATCCAAACTGTTCCTGTTTACACCATTTGCGAAGGCAGCTGTTCACTTCCACTATTTTTCCCTCTCTCCCTGGGCCACGTCGTTCAACTGGGAGGACAGATGAGATGACAATTTGTGCATTTTATTGCTTCAATTTCCTGCCGAGAGCCTCGTAGTCTCTTTTGATCTTCTGGAGGCTATTGCTTGCAGTGTCATTGGTTCCCACATGAACCAAGAGGAAGGGGTATTTGTCAGTGAGTTTTATGATTCCTTGCAGTCGTTCAGTTACATCTTGGATCTTAGCCCCGGGGAGACAGCACACTTCCCGAGACATCTTGTCAGGCCCACAGATCACTGCTTCTGTTCCCCTCAGTAGGGAATCCCCTATCACCACTACACGCCTCCTCTTAGGTTTGGTCGGGGTTCTTCCGTGAGCTGTCCGTTCCAAGGTCGCCTGCACATTCCCTGAGGACTGACTTTTCTGCTCGTCTTCATATACCTGATCGACTGTAATGAGGGAGAGATCCTCAAATGGAGTCTGCTCTTCGTCTTCCATGCTAGGGGAGAGGACCTCAAAGCGATTGTGCATTTCTAAACAATCAGAATGAACCCTGGGCCTCCTACTTCTTTGAGTCACGTTTCTCCATATATCTGGCTCCTGTGTTGGTGAACTAGCCTCCTTCTCAGGGGAGTCCCCTGTCTCCTCCTTGGTGGAGACGGTGTGCTCTGTTGCTTCCAAGAAGAGCTCCAGCTCTCTAATTCTTTGGAGCGTAGCTACATGTTCCTCCAGTTGCTGGACTTTGTCTTTTAAGAGGGCAATCAACATGCAATTGCTGCAGGTAAAGCTGCCTGCAACCATTGGCAAGATGGCAAACATTGTGCAGGAACCACAGGCGACTGCAGCTGTTCCCTCCCCCTCCATCTTGAGAACGTGTCGTTGGGGGTGGCTACAGCGGTCCTCCATCATAAAAAGCGTGAAGACAGGACAAATAACTCCCCCCACAAAAAAACCTAGGTCTCCCCCAACAGAGCTTATCTGAGGCTCCTCTCCCAGCAGCGCTTGTTCAGCTTCCTCATGGAAGGCTGTCTGCTGCAAAGCAGGGGGTGGGGCGTGGGGGTCCTGGCTGCGCCCTGCAGAGCCCTCTTTCCATGTCAGTGGCAGTTCCTCGTATTCTCTCCAGATGCAGGAGGTGAGGAAGAGGGAAGGCGGCCGTTTCCCAGCGCGACCTTCTTGCGGGGAGGGGGTCTGACTGCCTGTTCATTGTTGGGAATAACTGAGGCTTTAAATCTTCCTGCCTTTTCCCACTTGCAGGCTGAGGAGCAGAGGCCCTTCTCCCCCTGCACGCCCAGTTGCAGCGGAGACGGAGCAGGGCCCGTCTAGCAGGTCTTGGGAGGAGGAGGAGGAGGTTTGGGCCCCTTGTGGCTCTCCTGATGTGGGGACTCCTTTTCAGGGATCTTGAAGTTCCACGAATGCTACCTGGGCGAGGGCCCGGCTGAGGCTTCCGGAGACTTCCAGGAGAACACCGCCAGCCTCCAGGCAGTCACCAGCTCGGCTCTTGAGCACCTCAGCGCCAGTGTGCGGGAAGCGCTGGGCGTGGACTCTTACTACATGCGGTAAGGGGGGGGGGGGCTTCAGGGGCAGAGGAACCATAGAGAAGAAGAGGGGCAGCTTTCTCCCGGCAGCCGCCGCCCAGGAGAGTGCCCCTTCCCCTTGCAGGCTCAGAGGGGATTCTTCCTGGCTGAGGCAGTTCTCCAGCAGGTCCGTCAGGAGGTCCTGGGGCTGCCAGGGGGCGCTGCCTGTGAGGATTTGAGCCAAGGGAGCCCAGGAACACCCCCGGCATTCCAGCTGGGAGGAAGGCAGGCTGCTTTGGAGGCTTCCCGGCAATTGGGGAGATTTGTGAGCCAGTGGGAATGGGATTCCTTTCCTCACAGCTGCTGTCAGAGCCTGCCTGGAGTGCAGAGGCTGCAGCCTGGTCCTTGCAGAACCTTCCTGTCCCGTGAAGATCCTGCTCCATCCTGAGCCTCTGCCTGCCTGCGAAGGCTGCTGCCTTGGCATGCATAGGCCTTTGAGCCAGTTGCATTCATCGGGGGCAGCGGTGGCGGCTTAGGGCTCTCCATGGCCAGCCGAAGAGGGGGAGGTACTCCCTTTTGCAGCAGAGGCAGGAGCTCCCTTCCAAGCCCCCACCCTGAGCTTTCTGGCAGCAGCAGGAAGATTCCTCCACCCTCTCCTGCAATGTGCCTCCTAGTTCTCTGCTGCTGGGTCTCGTGGCTCTGCTGCTCCCCAGTCATGCCAGCAGGGCTGGCAGCAGCCCCTGCTCGGGGGAGGAGGGCAGGCCAGACCTCTGAGCCCCCCCCCCCCAGGAGTGTTGGCTGCCCTGAAATCTGTGTTGGGAGGAGAGTGGCATGCAGATGGGCTCTGTTAATTGATCTGTACTGGTCAAATGAAGGCGGTCAAGCCAGCTGCATTCTGAGAAGGGCAGCTGCAGTTGAAATTACCCCAAATGTGCTGAAGGGGAGGTTTTGAATTGTGACTGATTGAAAGCATCATGCTTTTTGCAGGGGGGCGGGGCAGAGAACAAGCTGGAATTTGAAAAGCAAAAACTCACCACAGCTGTTCCTTTTGTGTTGTTTGCCCAGCTCTTTCTCTGGGCCCTGCTTGCTGCCCCCCCCCGGGTGTTCTCTCAGTTCCTTCTGACATTCCTGCCTCTTGTTCCTCTGCCAGAGCCTCGGCCAGCAGCGAGACGGAGAGTGAGGCAGGAGACATCATGGACCAGCAGTTTGAGGAGATGAGCCACCAGCTGGACTCCACCTCGGACCCCACTGGCTTCCTGAGGATGGTCAGCAGGAACAACCTCTTCAACAGGTAGGGTGAAGGGAAGAGGAGAGCCCTGGGGGCCCCTGCCCTGCCCCCCTCGTGGGGCTCTCTTCAGCCACCCTCCTTCTCTCTAGCCTCTCGGTTTCTGCCTGCCGAGACCCCCCCCCCACTTCGGTGTCCAGGGGTGGGGGCAGAAGCAGGCATTCAGACGTGGCTTGGGCAGAAAAGTGAAGCCACATGGGTGGGGACTGGGCTTCCCCCTCATTCCAGCCCATTCAGGAACAACAGTTACTTTAGACAGTTACTGAACATCCACAGTGCAATCTTTGTTTAAAAGCAAAACAAAAACACAGCCAAGCTTGCTTCACTACTTTAAGAACATGAAATGTATCCCTGAAAACAACCATTTAGTATATGTATGAAATTTAAAGATATACCATAAATCACCTCTCACATGAGTATTGTGTGTATATGCAAAATCACATAAAGTCTAGAAAACAGTAAAAAAAGAAAAGAAATAGCTGCACTTATCGGTGAATGTGGCTCTTCATCTTCCTCCCCTCCTCCTCTTCGCTGGATGTTGCTTCAGGGTTGACCGATAGCCAGAAAAAGTGCTTGGCTGTGGTTCAGATCCAGAGGTGGGTTGCATGGGCTCATTTGGTGATGGTGCTGCTGGGTTCTTGACCAGGAACGTGGTGATTGGCAACTGCCGCTGTTGTCTCTTGAGTTTGTCAAACATTTCCTAGTATGCAACCCCGCGGATTATCTTCAGGCTGCATTCCATGGAGGGGGTCAAACACTGCAAGTCAGATCATTTGCGTGCATTGTGACTTGGAAGAGGTGAGAAAATTTCTGCAGGTTCCCACATGCTGGCTCCTCCTGCTCACCATCCTCAACCTCATCCTCACATTCTGAACCTGATCTGACCAGCTCCTCTCGCTCTTCAACAGTTGATGCCTGTTGGTGCTCAGTTAGCCCTTCCACTTCTTCCTGGATGAGGCCAAGAAAGCCATCCCCTGGCCATCTGCACGGTGTCCTCCACCTGGAAATCCCTTGAAATGTGTGTGCATTCCTTCCACAAGTTCCTCCAGTGTGTGCTCACTGTTTCAGGCGTGACTGCATCCATGGCCTCTTTGATGTAAGTAATGCAATGGGCAATGTTGATGGACTTCCAGCATGCCATGAGATCAAGATCTGGATCAGCATCAGTTGTGTTGATCATCCAGCAGAAGGTGAGCTTTGTGTGAGCAGACTTGAAGCAGCAAATCCCATCATGATCCAGATGCTGGATGAGGGAGGTCTCATCGGCCGGAGGAGAGAGACAGCCTCAACCTCGCTGTATGCTCAGCAGAGTGCCTTGCGGTGCCCAAGAGCATCGTCCTCAAGCAGCGGCCGTTTGACCTCCAGGTTCTCCTCCTCAAGGCAATGCCGCACTTCTGGAATGAAGCACTTGTGGAGCCAGGCCAGATAGGATGAAGAAGTCACCCAGGCCTTTTTGTTGGATTGCCAAAGCACAAGAAGGAGATTCTTTTTCTTTGAGAAGAACCGTGTCTTGTCTGCATGGAAGACTTGCTCTGGAAGATGCGCCCTTTAGCTGCTCAGGGTATGCGTTCGTAGCCTCTTTGTCTGCAGATGCAGCTACCCCAGCCGTGCAGACATTTTTTAGGCTCAAGCAATGCTCAAAGCTGTTAAGCCAGCTGGGGCTGCCTTCATAGTCCTTGGCAGGCCAGTCTGCATCTGTGGTGGAAGGTTGGAAGTGCCTTTTGCCACAAGGCACTGCCATTCCTAGGAGTGCATTTTTGGCTCGTGTCTTCCAACCGCACGTTCAGTGCCTTCTCTGCCTTCATCAAAGCCTTGTCCCATGCCTGTCTGGGCACCTTTGCAGTGAGTGGTGTGCTTGCTGCCACAGCCCCACAGATCTGCTTCTCATGCACCTTGATGGCACTTATGCTGGACGCATTCCATCCATAGTTGCCTGCTGCTGTCCACATGGGCCTGCCATCCCTCAGGCAGTCCTGCACAGCCACCTCCTCTTTGAGCATCGGGCCGCTCTTTGCTTCTTTGCTTCTTTGGTTGTGGTTCTTGTTATACTTATTTATACACCACCCTTTTCCCTGACAGGGACCAATGGCAGTTTACAGCTAAAAATTAGAACAGCTAAAAACATAGGGAGAAAAGCAGTCATTAAAAACAATTGAACATTGATAGAGTTTAAACTACCATATTTTTTGCTCCATAAGACTCACTTTTTCCCTCCTAAAAAGTAAGGGGAAATGTGTGTGCGTCTTATGGAGCAAATGCAGGTTGTGCAGCTATCCCAGAAGCCAGAACAGCAAGAGGGATTGCTGCTTTCACTGCGCAGCGATCCCTCTTGCTGTTCTGGCTTCTGAGATTCAGAATATTTTTTTTCTTGTTTCCCTCCTCCAAAAACTAGGTGCGGCTCTCCCACAGCTGGCGGAGACCTTGCCTGCACCCAGAAGCTTGGGGCACGCTGAGCTCCGCACGCCCCAAGCTTCAGGATTAGCGCAGCGCTCCGCTAGCCCTGGGAGAGCCGCGCGGCTCTCCCACGGCTGGCGGAGACCTTGCCGGCACCCAGAAGCTTGGGGCACGCTGAGCTCCGCACGCCCCAAGCTTCGGGATTAGCGCAGCAGTCCGCTAGCCCTGGGAGAGCCCCGTGGCTCTCCCACGGCTGGCGGACTGCTTGCGGGCACCCAGAAGCTTGGGGCGCGCTGAGCTCCGCACGCCCCAAGCTTCGGGATTAGCGCAGCGCACCTGGGGGAAAATAAACCCCCCCTTTATTTCCCCCCCAAAAAACTAGGTGCGTCCTATGGGCCGGTGCGTCTTACGGGGCGAAAAATATGGTAAATCCGTATTGATTCATTTTCCTTTTGACCCACCCTCCCTCTCAGCCTCCAGGGTCCAAAAAGTTAAATCAGCGAAAAATGTGATCTACCCATAAAAGGCTTAATTTTGTTCAAAGGGTAATTAACAATATATCCAGGTGTTTGAGACAGAGCAGCTGTGTCGGAAGGAACTTCGGCAGCAGCTCTAAGGTTTTGAGGTTGGGAGAATAAGGGGAACAGAAACCATCAGTACTGCAGTAAAATGGAAGAAGGTTTTTTATCTGGTTTAGAAATAGTTTGTAGACTCACAGTGTTACCATACAAAAATGAAGTAAATGTTTAAAGATTTAAAACACAAAAAATAAACATTCTTACAACAATGTTGTTGTGGTTATTTATTAAATTTACATACTGCCCTTCACCTGCAAATCCCAGGGCAGTTCACAACAGAACCCCCCCCCAAAAAAACGGCAAAACTAAATGCAGTCGTTTTACCGGCAGCAAAGGGGCCCGTCCAGGTCTCCATCCTGGCGGCAGACGTTCTGTGGGGTCCTGAGCTGGACCTGCCCCTTTCCTGGAGGGAGAGGCTCTGTTGCCCTGGGGCTGGGGGTGCCTGAGGAGCCTCTTCAGCCCGAGGCCACATTCCCTTCTGGGAGGGGAGCAGAGGCAGAGCGATGGGGGGGGGGTTCCTTTGTACTGTGGCTTAGCTGCTGGACACAGCCAGAACCAAAGGGGGCAGGCTGAGGAGAGTCCCAAGGCAGCACCAAAAGAGTGGGTGGGGAGGGAAGCAGCACCTTGCAGGGCCTGGAAGAGCCTGCCAGGCCCCCTTGTTCTTCATTAAGCTGTGCCCCCCCCCCAACTTGTCCCTGGGATAAATTCTTGGTCTCACAAACAAGGCAGGAGGGTGGAGAGGTGCTGCCCCCTGCTGGCTGTTCAGAGCCTATGCTGCTTCCTCCTCTAGCATCTCAAACTCATCTCCGTGTGGTGAGCAGCCATGAAGTCTGGGCCCTTTGGGAAAGGAGAGGGAGAGGGAGCCTCACTGGGCAGTGCCCGCTGCCCCCTCTCCAGCCAGGCTTAGGAGATGGACCTCCTCCCTGCCCCCAGCCAGCTTGTGGGGCAGACTGAAGGGATCGGCTGTGGTTGGCATGGGCGCAGAGGGAGCTGCCTCCATCCTGCGGGTTCTCGTCAACTGGGGCTTCAGCTGCCCTTGAAGTGGACCCATGCCATTCTCCGCAGGTCAGAGCTGGTGGCTGGCTGCTTCACTCAGCCACTTGTGCTCAGCTGCAAAATGTCCCCCCCCCCGGAGGTTGTGCCAATGCCATGGGGCATGGGCTAACTTCTGGAGAAGAAGCAGGTGCCAGGAGGTCCTGGCACTGGGCTGATCTGCCCCCCAGCCCCTGCCTCCTGTTGCATTCCAGCCAGTGCCCATGGGCACCTCAGGAGGGGCAGCAGAGCCCTCCACTTCTGCAGGGCTTTTGGGGTGCGTGTGCCAGAGGGGTTGGGGTTCTAGACCTGCAATGCTGTCGCTCTCCCCGCTCTCCACAGGAGCTGCCAGAGCATGAACAGCCTCTTCAGCGGAGGAGGCCCAGCGTCCCCAGCCAAAGAAGCCGCCTCCTCCTCTTCCTCCTTGCCCCGCCGGCTCAGCTCCTTCGGCAAGTCCCCCCTGCGCTCCCTCTATGACCTGCTGATCGGGCCCATGGAAGGGGTAAGTCCTGGGCAGTGCCTCCCTTGGGATAGCAAGCCCCCTCTGGACACTGCTGGGAAGCAGGAGGGGGGTTGCAAGAGGGTCCTGGTGGGGCGAGGTGGGGTGGCTTCCCTTTCTGGGATTCCTCCTCTTTGGCCTGATGTGAGGGTAAATGAAACCTGGTTGGCCACCAGATTTGTCCCATCCCAGAAAGGAGAGGTACAGAGCTGAAGTCTTCCCTGCCTTCTTCCTCCTGGCCACCTGCTGTGGTGGCGGCGTCTTGTCAGGGAGAGTCCTGAGAGAGACCCGGCAGGCAGGCAGGCAGGCAGGCAGGCAGGCAGGCAGGCGGGAGAAGCGGGGGGCTCTGTCTCTCCCCCCAGACCTCCTTCTCCCGGGCCTTGGGGTCTTTCGTTAGCCCTGACCTGGGTCCCCTCTCCCCTTGGCGGGGGGCGGGCGCAGGAGGGAAATGCAGCTGAGCCTGGCTGTGAAGGTGCTGTTTTAATAATTCTGAATGGCTTTGGTTTGTTTTGTGCCGCCCCAGGCACCTTTGGGAGGAAGGGCAGGTGTGTTCCTGTGTGTGTGTGTGTGTGTGTGTGTGTGTGTGTTCCAAAAGATCTCTGCCTCCTCCTCCTCTCTCTCTCTCCCTCCCTCCCTCCCTCCCTCCCTCCCTCCCTCCCTCCCTCCCTCCCAGGGCCTGATGCACTCCAGTGGGCCGGTCGGCCGCCACCGGCAGCTGGTCCTGGTGCTGGAAGGGGAGCTGTACCTCATCCCTTTTGCGCTCCTCAAGGGCAGCTCCTCCAACGAGTACCTGTACGAGCGCTTCAGCCTCATTGCAGTGCCCTCCCTCCGCGCCCTGAACCCCAGCGCCAAGGTAGGCTGCCTGGGCCCCCACTTCTCCTCCGCGTCCTCTGGGCCCTGGGAAGCTGGTGGGGCAGAGCCGCCCCGTTGCTGTCCCATAGTGGCAGGGAGTCCTACCCCCCCATCCCTGCCTCCCTCATGTGACCCTCCAAGACCCCCAAGCCACTTTTGTTCCAGTGGCAGGAAGGTAAAGCCCTGGGTCTGCCCCCCTGTTCTTCCTCCTTCCACCCCACAGCTCCCTGGCCCGCTTTGCCATGCTAGCAGCGCCAACCAAGGACCTGCCAGGCCACAGCAGCACATAGAGGGTGCAAGTGCCCAGTTGGGAGGCAGTGAGGGGGCGAGGGAGTTGGTGTGAGCATCCACCCCTGGGGAAGGTGACGCAGCCTCTCCTTCTGCCCTTCCAGAGCCAGGCCAAGAAGGGTCCCTCGGCGTACGGCAGCTCCCCTGCCATGGCTGCCGTCATCGGCAACCCCCAGCTGCCCCCCTCGGTGATGGACCGCTGGCTGTGGGGGCCCATGCCCTCTGCCGAGGAGGAGGCCTACGCAGTCGCGGAGCTGCTGGGCTGCCAGCCCCTGGTGGGCAGCATGGCCACCAAGGAGCGGGTGATGAGCGCCCTGGCCCAGGCTGAGTGCGCCCACTTCGCCACCCACGTCTCGTGGAAGCTGGCCGCCCTGGTCCTGACGCCCAACGCCGAGAGCCTGGCGGCCGGCAGCAAAGGGGCCTTCGGTAACTCCTACACCATCCCGGAGTCTCTGCGCATGCAGGACGACACCAGCGACGCAGAGAGCATCTCGGACTGCCCGCCCCTCCAGGAGTTTCTGCTCACGGCAGCCGACGTGCTGGACCTGCGCTTGCCCCTCAAGCTGGTGGTGCTGGCCTCCTACCAGGAGTCCAACGGCAAGGTCACGGCCGACGGCGTGATTGGGCTGACGAGAGCCTTCCTGGCGGCTGGCGCCCACTGCGTCTTGGTCTCCCTCTGGCCGGTGCCCACGGCCGCTTCCAAGGTGTTTGTCCACAGCTTCTACACGGCACTGCTTGGAGGCCTCAAGGCCAGCGCAGCACTGGGAGAGGCCATGAAGACGGTGCAGAGCAGCAAGCAGTTTGCCCACCCCTCCAACTGGGCAGGTGAGGAAGGCTCCTGAACATGGCGCCCACCCTAGACCAGGAGGTCACTGCGGCTGTGAATGTCATGAGCCGAAGGTGGCGCTGGCATAGCTTGGGGGGCTGGGTGCTCCCCCTGGCCTGCCCTCGCCGTGGGTCAGAGAGGGTGGCTCTTACCCCTGAGACCATGTGCAAGGCAAGCATGGCTAGCCCACCCAGGAGGCAAGGTGAGGGACTGCCTCAGGCGGAAGGATCCACAGGGACAGCAGATCTCACCTCCAAGGAATGGCAACGATGGCACATTCCTTGGAGGTTGGATCTGCCACCCACGCTGCCTCTATGTGGCCTCTTGGCGAATCGGAGGGACTGCTGGTCTCCGAGCACTCCTTGGGAAGAAATGGCAGGGGCTGCCTTTGGGGGTCTCTAAGTCTCAGCACCGGCCCGGCGTGACTGAAAGTGGGCTGCTTTCCCCCCTACAATGCCCTCTGATTCCCACTTCAAGTGATTTTGCAACCCCCACCTTGTTTCCAAAGCATGTCACCTTCACTCCCCCTTTGTTCCCTGGCAGGAGGGGGCAGCGTTTTGTGGTTTGCCTCGGGTGCCAAAATGCCTTGGGCAGGCCCTGAGAGTGAGACTTGTCCCCGCTGCAGGCTTCACGCTGATTGGGAGCGACGTGAAACTGAACAGCCCTTCCTCTCTGGTTGGCCAAGCCCTGACCGACATCCTGCAGCACCCAGAGCGGGCGCGCGATGCCCTGCGGGTCCTACTCCACCTGGTGAGGGCGCAGCCGCTGCCTCAGAGGAGCTGAGCACGTGGGTGGCGAGACAAGCGGCAAGGAAGGGGCTGGCTGTGCTCACCTCAAGCCTTGAGCTTCTCTGGGGGCTCTCGCCGGATGTGGGGCATGTGGAGCCCCTCAGGAGCCCCCCTCTAGCTTGGGAGGCGGGAGGGAGCTCACACACTCTGCTTTGCGCATAGGTTGAGAAGTCCCTGCAACGGATCCACAGCGGGCAGCACAACTCCATGTACACCTCCCAGCAGAGTGTGGAGAACAAAGTGGGCGGGATCCCAGGCTGGCAGGCTCTGCTGACCGCGGTGGGCTTCCGGCTGGACCCCCCGGGCAGCGGGCTCCCCGCAGCTGTCTTCTTTCCCACCGCAGACCCCGGAGACCGTCTCCAGCAGTGCAGCACCACGCTCCAGTCCCTGCTGGGTGGGTGAGGCTCGGGCAGAGGCTGGGCAGGGCAGCCTCTGGGCCGCTCTGGGGCACCCTCTGGGGCACCCTCTGGGCCTGGGGTGGGGGTGAGGGTGGGGCTTTCCCCCAGAGTTGATGGGGCCTCTCTGCCTCTCTCCATGGCAGGTTTGCCCAATGCTGCCCTTCAGGCCCTCTGCAAGCTCATCACCGCCTCTGAGACAGGAGAGCAGCTCATCAGCAGGGTGAGTGGCGTGTCACCCCCCCCCCCGAGGCCCCTCTGGCAGTGATCACTGGGGCCAGACAAGGAGCGCTGCCTGACGCCCACCGTGCTGCAAAGGGACACCATCAGGCTGCTGCCTGGCTCTAAACACCTCTCTCTCTCTCTCTCTCTCTCTCTCTCTCTCTCTCTCTCTCTCTCCCAATTCTCCTTTCTGCTTCCCAAAGGCTGTTAAAAATATGGTAGGAATGGTGAGTATCAGAACCCTCCCTTCAGCCCTCTCTCCCACCCTGCACCTGAGTTCTGGGGTGGGGTGGGGGGCAGCCTTCTGCTTCCCTCCTTTGTGTCCTTTTCAGCAGCAGCAGCAGCAGCAGCAGCAGCAGCAACCTTGCTTTCCACCCTTTCCCCTGGAGCAGCACATTCCTTGCTCTTTCCTTCCTCCTGCTCCTCCCTTGGCTGGCCTCCAGAGAGGAAGGGGGCAGGGGAGGGGGAGGAGAGTCGAGCTGGGTTGGCCTGCCTCTAACTGCTTCTCCTTCCTCCTCCTCCTGCACTCCAGCTCCATCAAGTCCTGGTGCAGCTCCAGGTGGGAGAGAAGGAGCAAGATTTCTCCTTGGCCCCCATCCAGGTCTCCATCAGCGTCCAGCTTTGGCGACTGCCAGGCTGCCACGAGTTCCTGGCAGCTCTAGGTAAGGCAGGGGGTGTGCCTTTGGGGGGCCAGCCGGGAGGCAGGGCAGGACAGGTCCTCCTGCTCCAGGGGCTGCCCACTGGGCCCCTCCCTGTGGGCTCCCGGCCTTAAGCCGCGTCTTGCTTGCAGGCTTCGACCTGTGCGAAGTTGGCCAGGAGGAGGTGATCCTGAAGACAGGCAAGCAGGCCAGCCGCCGGACGATGCACTTTGCTCTGCAGACGCTCCTCTCGCTTTTTGGTGAGGCTTCTGCCTGGGAAAGGGGCGCCTTGTGGCTGGGATGGTGGGCATGGGAACACAAGCTTCCTGCACGGGGAGTGTCCTCCAGCAGCTGCCCAAGAGATTGGGCGAGGGGCACCAAGGGCCTAGGAAAGGAGGGCTGGGTGCCACCGCTCCTTTGCTCAGCTGTTGCTCTGGAGCTGCGCCTGGTCTTTTTGGCAAATGGCGACCATGCCTGGGTGGCCGGCAGGACAAGCAGCAGCAGCTGGAGATACTGGCACCAAATCCTCAAAGGAGGGGTGGGGTGGGGTGTCTGCCAGCAGCATGTGGCCCTTGGGGGTTCCTGAGTGGGGACTCACAGCTTGGCTCCAGGGGGTCAACCCCAGTAAGAGCGCTTGAGGCTGTTCCTCTCTGGGGCCCCGGGAGCACCCCTGCTGCCTCCTTGGCTTTCATGGCCCTCTCTGCTTTCTCTAGATTCCACGGAGCTCCCCAAACGACTCAGCCTGGACAGCTCCTCCTCCCTCGAGTCGCTGGCCTCTGCTCAGTCCATCTCCAACCCTGGGCCGCTGGGCTACCAGAACCCGCCATTCTCCCCGCCATGCCCTGACAGCCTGGGCTCCGACGCCATCTCCGTCTACAGCCTCAACTCCATCACGTCTTCCATCAGCTTTGCTTCCAAGCCCGAGTGTGGCGTGGCGGAAGGGGGCGGCTCCAGGGGGCGCCTGGACCCCGAGAGGCCCAAGAATGCCTATCCGCAAAGGGCTGCCCCGCCCCACGGGCAGCTCTCGCCTCCAGGCAGTGCTGTCCCCAGCAAGGAGGAGGAAGACGACGAGGAGTATGAAGGCTTCTCCATCATCAGCAACGAGCCTCTGGCGAACTACCAGGACAGCAGGCGGGGGCGCTTTTCCCCTGACCACAATCCCTCCCGGACTCATAGAGGGAGAGGCGTTGTGGTCTCGGTCAGTTCCAAGGGGAGTGTCAGCTCTCCCAACTCCCCTGTGAAAATGGCTCTTATTCCCAGCCCAAACTCCCCTTTCCAAAAAGTTGGGAAACTGGCCAGCTCGGACACTGGCGAGTCGGACCAGTCCAGCACTGAGACAGACAGCACCGTCAAGTCCCAGGAGGAGAGCGCGCCCCCGCTAGACCCTCGCGAGCTGGCCCAGAAGATCCTGGAGGAGACACAGAGCCACCTCCTGGCTGTGGAGCAGCTGCAACGCAGCAGCCAGCTGGCACAGAGCAGCAGCAGCCTGGATCCCCTCCCCAGAGCCCCCCTGCTGCCCACGGGGCGTGCCTCCTCCTTCCGCTCCTCAGAGACCAGCGCCTTCAGCAGGCCTCCGTGCTCCGGCCACAAGGGCCAGGCCTCCCCTGCCCCCCTCCGGCCAAAGCCCCCTGCCAGGAGCTCCTCCCTGCAGAAAGTCAGCTCTGGCTACAGCAGCCCCACCACCTCCGAGGCCTCCCACCGAGAGGAAGGGGCTGGCCCCCACAGCAGCCAGCCGTCCCCCAGCTCCGAGCCTCAGGGGGGGTTCCTGCCCGGGGAGCAGCAGCCTCTGCTGTCCTCACCCTTCCGACTCAAATACCCCAGCTCCCCCTACAGCACCCACATTTCCAAATCGCCCAGGAACGCCTCCCCGAGCTCAGGGCACCACTCCCCGGCCGGCAGCACCCCCTCGCCCGCTCTCTCCTACTCTTCCGCCAGCTCTGCCCGCTCCAGCCCCGCCGACGCCCCCTCCCTCGACAAGCTCAAGATGGCCGCCATCGATGAGAAGGTGCAGGCCATCCACAACCTAAAGATGTTCTGGCAAAACGCCCCTCAGCACCCCACGGGGCCCCTCAAGATCTTCCGGAGCTCCTCGGGGAGGAGGGACGTCCTCAGCTTGCTGAACTTGTCTCCGCGGCATGGCAAGGAGGAAGGGGCCGACAAACTGGAGCTGAAGGACTTATCTGCCCCTCGGCCACTTTCTTCCCCTCAGAGGGGTGCCCCCAATGGACACACCAGCCCCCTGGCCCCCCCGGCACAGGCCCCAGGCCCCACCAGCACCCCAGGCCCTGGGCGCCCCGCACGGCTGCCCTCTGGGAATGGCTACAAGTTCTTGTCGCCAGGACGGTTCTTCCCCTCCTCCAAGTGCTGAAGCCCCCGGCCACCTCCTCTGCTGGTCAGGAGCCCAGGGCCTTGGACGGGGCAGAACCTCGGGCAACGAGCTGGGAGGTGTGGGCAGAGGCGGATCCAGGTGCTCAGTGAGCTGTGGATCGGTGCCAGCTGGCAGCTTGCCTCCTCTCAGTGCCCCCCCCCCGGGTGCCGGATACCAGCTTCCAGAGTCACCAAGGACTGGCGTGGGAGGAGGGTGTTCTAGCAGGCAAGATTCACAAACAACTGTCTGTGGTGAAGAGGTACAAGCCTCTCTTTTGATGCTTCTGGGGAGGTGGGTTGCTAGAAGTGGGTTGGCGCTGCCCTTTTCTGGGAGATGCAAGTGTGGTCTTGTGGTCGCCTGCCCTCCAGGGGTCTTCTCTGGAATGACCAGACCCCGCCTAGAGACCTTGTCTGGCTGGGACTGGCAGGAGGATCCCTTGTGTGCTGGAGCTGGCGCAGAGTCAAACCACAGCAGGCTCTGTCCTTTGCAAACGATGACGCGACTCTGCTCTGGGGCAGTAGCTGCTGGCCTGGAGGTCCAGGGCCCCCCATCTGGCACCAGGCCTCCTGCCTCCCTTTGCCACCTTGCCTCCTCCTGGGGGTTTCCCCTTTCTCACCTGATTTGGGTCAGACACCAGGCTCCGCGTCCCAAGCACAAAGGAGAGGTCCCCCTGCTCCTCTCCCCACCTTCCTCCCCCACATCCCTATTACTGTGCCAGGGGCTTTGGGTTTCTGAAGGCAGGAGTGTGGGGGTTGCCAGGAGTTGCCCAGCTTGCCAGCACATGGGGAGCAAGTGTTGGGGTTCCTCTCCTTTCTTTGGTTTTCTTTCTTCACGTTTCCAAGCTATGCAGCTGCGAGGGGAGGGGGGAGCCTTCGTCCAGGCCAGGAGACGCAGGCGGAAGCCAGAGAGTGGAAGACAGAGCCTTCGGGGTCCTGCCCATTGGCTGGTGGGTGTGGTGGGCCTGCCCCCCAAGGCCCAGCCTCTTCCCTTGTGGGTGCGAGCTCTCGGGAGCACCTCTTGGTCTTCGTCTATGCAAAGCCACTCTGCAGGCAGCTGCAGGAGGTTTTCTGCAAAATCTTGGGAGGGCCTGTAGCCCCACCCCTGCAGCCTGCAGAGCTTCTGTGCTTCCTTCCTTGCTTGCTTCTTAGGCAGAAGTCTAAGCAATGGTGCTTTCATGGGCTGCCGCCCTCCTCCGCCCGCTTCCTGGTGGTGCCAGGCGCTGCAGCCTCCAGCCTTCTCAGAATGCCAGTTCTTCCCTTGAGGCGGGAAGAGGGGGCTCCCTGCAGGGCCCCTTTGGCCTCAAGTTCCACGTTCAGCAAAGCCTCGCCCCTCTGCCCCCACCCTGGCTCTCACCTCTCTCCTCTGCTCCCCGTGAGGAGGAATCGACCAGGTTTGTCGCTTATATGGGGAAATTCAGGAAGGATCATATCTCTGCACCCCAGGAATCTGTCCCCTGTGGAGCCCCTCCTCGTTGTTCGTCCTCCTTGTCGTGTTTGTGCATGTCTGAGTGACAACACTGCTTCTCACAGTGAGCAATAAGCGTTCGGTGTGATGCCACGTACAAGTCCCCCCCCCCCACTCTCTCTCTCTCTCTCACACACACCCCTCGCCAAGAGAGGGCCCTTCCATTTGACTCCAGGCGGCAGAGGTCCCTGAGCCACCTGGGCTTTGGTCTCTGTGGGGCCCAGAGCTGGGCAGAGCATGCTGCCCGCTCCCCTCCTGCGCCAAGGCCCTCGCCCAATCTAGGGTCATGCTGGAGAACTGAAAGGTCTGGGGGAGGGTGGTTTCCAAAGGCCCCTCCCCCACCTGCTTGTGTCCATTGGGGGCCTTGTGGGCAGGATCCTGGCACACACACACACAAAGACACATGCTGCCTCCCTGCCTCTCCAAAGCTGGCTGGTCCTCTGCACTCTCTGATCTTTATGCAGCGTTGCCATGTTTGGCCTATATGGACTTTTTTGTAAATTAAAACTCCCGTTTCCAGACAGCATTAAACTTTTTATATTACGAAGTTTACCATGTAAAAAGAATTTCATATTTTTATTGCAATTCCTAAGGCATTTTGCCGCCTCCTTTGTGATTTCCTTTGTGTCTATTAAAGCATGAGATCTCTCAGCTCCTGTGTTCCTTGTCTGACATAACTGGCTCTTGGCTTCCCCAGCAGCGGACAAAGGAGGGTGGGGGAGCTTTGGCTGCTGAGCTGGAAGTGGGGAGTAGCAGCCACGGCTGTCCTGCACCTCGACTCTGTGGGGCCCACCCCTTCCTTCATCCTCTCTCTCTGACCCAGCATGGGCTTCCTTCTCCAAGATGCAAGAGGGGTTCAGGTCTCCCCTCGAACTCTGCCATTGAACAGGATGCCAGGCAGATGTCGGGCCCCCTCTTGGGAGGAGCCCAGCAGCTTGCTTCCACTCCCACTCAGACTTCCTCCCAGCTCCTCCTTCCAGGGCTGCTTTCTGCTGGGAAATTGTGTTGCAGCCCCAGGCTGAGCAAGGGGGAACTGGCAGCCGCCTGTTCTCGCAAGGGCAGCCACTCTGGCCCCTGGCACACGCAAAGGCACTTGGAGGGCCAGGAGGGGGTGGGGGGTTGTTAGGATGAAATGTTGTTTTTTTAAAAAAATAATATTTATTAAATTTCCAACATATTAAACACAACACTGCAAAAAACCAAAAAAGAAAAAACATGCAATACAATACAATACAATACAATACAATACAAAATAAAAGAAACAAACAAAACAAAACAAAACAAAAACCATTTAAAACGCAATCCAATTTCAACATCTTATCTTTCTTTCCCTTATTTCCTCGACCTCCTCACACCTCCCTTTTTGTATTCCACTTCTAATAATTGTTTCAGCAATTCCTTTCCATCTTCCTCTGTTTTCTATCCTATAATTGTCTTAACACATTCTAACCTTATTTTTCCCTTTAAAGCTCTATTAATCTATTTATACTTAATTCCTTATAGCATTTCTACTAAAGCCATATAACTTCATTCCAACATTTTTCTAACATTCATTAATTTTACAGTATTTCTGTAAATAGTCTTTAAATTTCTTCCAATCTTCTTCCACCAACTCTTCTCCCTGGTCTCGGATTCTGCCAGTCATTTCCGCCAATTCCATGTAGTCCATCAACTTCATCTGCCATTCTTCCCTGGTGGGTAAATCTTGTGTCTTCCAATATTTCGCGATGAGTATTCTTGCTGCTGTTGTTGCATACATAAAAAATGTTCTATCCTTCTTTAACACCAATTGGCCGACCATGCCCAGGAGAAAGGCCTCTGGTTTCTTGAGGAATGTATATTTAAATACCTTTTTCATTTCATTATATATCATCTCCCAGAATGTCTTAATCCTTGGGCACGTCCACCAAAGGTAAAAGAATGTACCTTCAGTCTCATTTCCAACATTTATTATCGGGCAAATGATAGATTTTTTCAAGCTTAACTGGTGTCATAGAATCATAGAATCATAGAGTTGGAAGAGACCACAAGGGCCATCGAGTCCAACCCCCTGCCAAGCAGGAAACACCATCAGAGCACTCCTGACATATGGTTGCCAAGCCTCTGCTTAAAGACCTCCAAAGTAGGAGACTCCACCACACTCCTTGGCAGCAAATTCCACTGTCGAACAGCTCTTACTGTCAGGAAGTTCTTCCTAATGTTTAGGTGGAATCTTCTTTCTTGTAGTTTGGATCCATTGCTCCGTGTCCACTTGTCTGGAGCAGCAGAAAACAACCTTTCTCCCTCCTCTATGTGACATCCTTTTATATATTTGAACATGGCTATCATATCACCCCTTAACCTCCTCTTCTCCAGGCTAAACATGCCCAGCTCCCTTAGCCGTTCCTCATAAGGCATCGTTTCCAGGCCTTTGACCATTTTGGTTGCCCTCCTCTGGACACGTTCCAGTTTGTCAGTGTCCTTCTTGAACTGTGGTGCCCAGAACTGGACCCAGTACTCCAGGTGAGGTCTGACCAGAGCAGAATACAGTGGCACTATTACTTCCCTTGATCTAGATGCTATACTCCTATTGATGCAGCCCAGAATTGCATTGGCTTTTTTAGCTGCCGCGTCACACTGTTGGCTCATGTCAAGATTGTGGTCAACCAAGACTCCTAGATCCTTTTCACATGTACTGCTCTCAAGCCAGGTGTCACCCATCTTGTATTTGTGCCTCTCATTTTTTTTGCCCAAGTGCAATACTTTACATTTCTCCCTGTTAAAATTCATCTTGTTTGTTTTTGCCCAGTTCTCTAATCTGTCAAGGTCGTTTTGAAGTGTGATCCTGTCCTCTGGGGTGTTAGCCACCCCTCCCAGTTTGGTGTCATCTGCAAATTTGATCAGGATGCCCTTGAGTCCATCATCCAAGTCGTTGATAAAGATGTTGAATAAGACCGGGCCCAAGACAGAACCCTGTGGCACCCCACTAGTCACTCTTCTCCAGGATGAAGAGGAACCATTGATGAGCACCCTTTGGGTTCGGTCAGTCAGCCAGTTACAAATCCACTGAGTGGTAGCATAGTCAAGACCGCATTTTACCAGCTTCTTTACAAGAATATCATGGGGCACCTTGTCAAATGCCTTGCTGAAATCAAGGTAGGCTACATCCACTGCGTTCCCTTCATCTACCAGGCTTGTAATTCTGTCAAAAAACGAGATCAGGTTAGTCTGACATGACTTATTTTTCAGAAATCCATGCTGAGTATTGGTGATCACAGCATTCCTTTCTAGGTGCTCACAGACTGTTTGCTTAATGATCTGCTCCAGAATCTTCCCTGGTATTGATGTCAGACTGACTGGGCGGTAATTATTTGGGTCCTCTCTTTTCCCCTTTTTGAAAAGAGGGACAACATTTGCCCTCCTCCAGTCTGCCGGGACTTCGCCTGTTCTCCAGGAATTCTCAAAGATGACTGCCAGTGGTTCTGAGATCACATCTGCCAGTTCTTTTAATACTCTTGGATGCAGTTCATCTGGCCCTGGAGACTTGAATACATCTAAACTAGCCAAGTATTCTTGTACTATCTCCTTAGTTATTCTGGGCTGTGTTTCCTTTGCTGAATCATTTGCTCCAAAATCTTCAGGTCGGGCATTGTTTTCTTTATCGGAGAAGACTGAGGCAAAGAAGGCATTGAGGAGTTCAGCCCTTTCTGTGTCCCCTGTTTGCATTTCACCATCTTCTCCTCTGAGTGACCCCACTGTTTCTTTGTTCTTCCTTTTGCTACAAACATACCCATAAAAGCCTTTTTTGTTGCTTTTAACCTCTCTAGCAAGCCTGAGTTCATTCTGTGCTTTAGCTTTTCTGACTTTGTGTCTACACGTGCTGGCTATTTGTTTGAATTCCTCTTTGGTGGTTTCCCCCCTTTTCCATTTTTTGTACACATCCTTTTTTAATCTTAATTCAGTTAAAAGTTCTTTAGATAGCCACCCTGGCTTCTTTAGGCACCTTCCATGTTTTCGTCTCATTGGTATTGCCTGACGTTGTGCTTTTACTATCTCCCTCTTAACAAACTCCCAACCATCATGAACTCCCTTTCCTTTTAGTATTGTTGTCCATGGGATCTCACCCAGCACTTCCCTAAGTTTTATGAAGTCGGCTTTCTTAAAGTCAAGAAATTGAGTCCTAGTATGCTTGGCTGCTCCTTTCCGCTGTATAGTAAACTTCAGAAGAGCATGATCACTCGCGCCTAATGATCCTTCCACTTCTACCCCACTAACCAGGTCATCAACATTGGTTAGGATCAGATCTAAAATGGCTGTTCCTCTTGTTGCTTCTCCCACTTTCTGGACAATGAAGTTGTCTGCAAGGCCAGTGAGGAGTCTGTTTGACCTTATGCTCTTGGCTGAGTTTGACATCCAACAAATATCCGGGTAATTGAAGTCCCCCATTACTACTATCTCCCTTCCTTTTGCATGCTTGGCCATCTGTTCCAGGAAGGCATCATCTATGTCCTCCGTTTGGCTTGGGGATCTATAGTAAACTCCCACAATGAGGTCTCTGTTATTCTTCTTTCCCTTAATTTTGACCCAAATGCTCTCACTTTGGCTTTGAGGTTCTAAATCTTGGATCTCTTCACAGGTATACACATCCCTGACATATAACGCTACTCCTCCTCCTTTCTTGTCTGGTCTGTTTCTCTGAAATAGATTGTATCCCCCCATTTTTACATTCCAATCGTGGGACTTATCCCACCAGGTTTCAGTGATGCCTATTATGTCATATTTAGTTTGCTGTACCAAGAGCTCAAGCTCATCTTGTTTATTTCCCATGCTTTGCGCATTAGTGTACAGACATTGAAGTCCATTAATCATTCCCCCGTGTCTCTTATTTAAGGATTTTTTCCTCCCACCACTAGGTCTGCTTGCTGTTTGCTCCATTTGGTCTATGACATTTGGATGATCATCTTCATCAATTGATAAGACTCCTACCTTCAGGAGCACTGTCTCCCTCCCCCACATTAGTCAGTTTAAAGCCCTCCTGATGAGGTTTCTGAGATTTTTGGCAAAAACATTTCTCCCAACCGTTGTGAGGTGCAGCCCATCACTTGCCAGAAGTCCATCTTCAAGAAACTGCAGTCCGTGATCTAAGAATCCAAACCGTTCCTGTTTACACCATTTGCGAAGCCAGCTGTTCACTTCCACTATTTTTTCCTCTCTCCCTGGGCCACGTCGTTCAACTGGGAGGACAGATGAGATGACAATTTGTGCATTTAGTTGCTTCAATTTCCTGCCGAGAGCCTCGTAGTCTCTTTTGATCTTCTGGAGGCTATTGCTTGCAGTGTCATTGGCTCCCACATGAACCAAGAGGAAGGGGTATTTGTCAGTGGGTTTTATGATTCCTTGCAGTCGTTCAGTTACATCTTGGATCTTAGCCCCGGGAGACAGCACACCTCCCGAGACATCTTGTCAGGCCCACAGATCACTGCTTCTGTTCCCCTCAGTAGGGAATCCCCTATCACCACTACACGCCTCCTGTTAGGTTTGGTCGGGGTTCTTCCGTGAGCTGTTTGTTCCAAGGTCGCCTGCACATTCCCTGAGGACTGACTTTGCTGCTCGTCTTCATATACCTGATCGACTGTAATGAGGGAGAGATCCTCAAATGGAGTCTGGTCTTCGTCTTCCATGCTAGGGGAGAGGACCTCAAAGCGATTGTGTATTTCTAAACAATCAGAGCGAACCCTGGGACTCCTACTTCTTTGAGTCACGTTTCTCCATATATCTGGCTCCTGTGTTGGTGAACTAGCCTCCTTCTCAGGGGAGTCCCCTGTCTCCTCCTTGGTGGAGACGGTGTGCTCTGTTGCTTCCAAGAAGAGCTCCAGCTCTCTAATTCTTTGGAGCGTAGCTACACGTTCCTCCAGTTGCTGGACTTTGTCTTTTAAGAGGGCAATCAACATGCAATTGCTGCAGGTAAAGCTGCCTGCAACCTTTGGCAAGATGGCAAACATTGTGCAGGAACCGCAGGCGACTGCAGCTGTTCCCTCCCCCTCCATCTTGAGAACATGTTGTTGGGGGTGGCTACAGTGGTCCTCCATCATAAAAAGCGTGAAGACAGGACAAATAACTCCCCCCCCCACAAAACAACCCTAGGTCTCCCCCAACAAACGTTTGAGACTAGGTCCCCTAAATCTAAAAGATGGATCAAACTGCGCATGTCGCCAGGCGCACCTCCCACAGCTAATCACCTGACTCAACGGAAACCCTGCCCCCTCTGACCTTTGCACAGGGAGAACAGCTAATCAGCCACAAAGAAACACACACACACACACGAAAACCCTTTTTGCTCCTTCTTCAACTGCTGCCCTCCTAGCTCATGTACCACCTGTAAATCATTTTCATTAAATTTTCTCTTAGGGCATTACATGCCGTAAATTTCATACCTGTGGTCCATAACCGTGCCCAGTCCGCCATCATTATGTTATGTCCAACATCTTGTGCCCATTTAATCATAGCAGATTTCACCGTTTCATCCTGAGTGTTCCATTTCAACAGCAAGTTATACATTCTTGACAAATTCTTAGTTTTTGGATCTAACAATTCTGTTTCCAATTTTGATTTTTCCACCTGGAAACCAACTTTTTTGTCCAATTTGTATGCCTCCATTATTTGATAATAATGGAGCCAATCTCGCACTTTGTTTTTCAATTTTTCAAAGCTCTGCAATTCTCTCTCCATCTTCTTCCAGAATTTCCCAATATTTCGGCCATTTGGCCTCCATATTGAGTTTTTTCTGTGCCTTCACTTCCATTGGTGACAACCATCTTGGGGTTTTCCCCCCTAACAAATCCTTATATCTTATCCAAACATTAAACAATGCTTTTCTAACAATATGATTTTTAAATGCTTTATGTACTTTTACCTTATTGTGCCACAAATATGCATGCCAACCAAATACATTGTTAAAACCTTCTAAATCCAACACTTCAGTCTTTTCAAGAAGCAGCCATTCTCTCAGCCAGCAAAAAGCAGCTGATTCATAATAAAGTTTAAGGTCTGGCAGGGCAAATCCACCTCTTTCTTTAGCATCCGTTAATATCTTAAATTTTATTCGAGGCTTCTTGCCCTGCCAAACAAATCTAGAAATATCCTTCTGCCACTTCTTCAAACAATCCATCTTATCCAAAATGTTTGGAACAAAAATAACATCCCTGGCAGCACATTCATTTTTATCACAGCAATTCGGCCTAACAATGATAACTTCAAATTTGTCCATACTTCTAAATCCTTTTTCACTTCAGTCCAACATTTTTCATAATTATCCTTGAATAAGTTCACATTTTTAGCAGTCATGTTAACCCCTAAGTATTTCACTTTTTAAACCAATGTTAGTCCTGTCTCCTCCAGAAACTTCTATCTCTCATTCATAGTTAAATTTTTCTCTAGAACCTTGGTTTTCATCTTATTCAACTTGAAACCTGCAACCTGTCCAAATTCTTGAATCAGTTCCAATACCCTTTTAGTACTAGGTTCTGGCTCCTGTAAAGTCAATACTAAATCATCAGCAAATGCTTTCAATTTGTACTGTTTAGCTCCCACCTGTATACCTTTAACCTCTTGGTCCTTTCTAATTATGTTTAGCAAAACCTCGAGGACCGATATAAAAAGCAATGGGGAAATTGGGCAACCTTGTCGTGTCCCTTTTTCAATCTTAAACTTTTCTGTCATCACGTTATGATGAAATGTTGATGCTTGCTCACCAAATTGCACCTGCAAATGAACAAAAGCAATGGATGGGTTGGCATTGGAAGTCTGCCTTCACAAGCGCTGTCTGTCTGTCAATGAATCCCACTTGCAAAGGAACTGTGGAGAGTTCACTTCAAGCTCCGAATGGTGTCAGATGTGGGGCAGGTGGCCATAGCTTGGCAAAAACAGGCTGGTGGACTGAAGGCTCTCTATCCTTGGACCACTGCTCCCTCGACAGCCCCAGCTCCTGTTGGGGACAAGATCCGACACCTTCCAGCCCCCAAGCTCCTAGGGAAATTCCCTCACATTCAAACACCTGCCCCCAGTTGCCTGGTGGTTTTCAAAGGCCTGTGTCTTGCCCTGCCACAAAGTTGTTGCTGGAGTCATTCCCTGGTTCCTTTCTCATTCGGAAGCCCTTGACTTGCTCTCACTGTCTCTGAGGGAACATGTGATATTTCTGAACTTGTATTTTAAAGTAGCAATTCCTGTAAAATGCTGGGCTGGTGGACTGGAAGTAACTTTATCCAGAAAGCAGCTTCCTCTGCTGATGTCTGTGTAGGAGACATATTCTAGGCACAGGCAGAAGAAAAAGCAATTACATTTTATTGCAAAGAATGTAAAACAGATATTTTTTTTTTAGTAACAAAATTAGCTGTCTGAATTACCTAGGGGTGTCTTTAATAGTCTCTCACACATGTGAAATGTAATAAAAGACACCAAAGTTTATTAAGCATGATCAAAATTGTATCTTAATTACTAGCTTCATTTTCTGAGGCAATGAGAAATGAAATGGACACAGAAATCAGTTATGCAAATGGTGCTTTCTGTCTCTCTTAAAGGCCAATCAAACGCAGGAGTTGTTTTACCCCACACAGATGGTTCCTGGCTTACATCTAATGCTTCTAGCAGTTTTCAGGCCTTGGCATTAAATGGGGCCAGGATCTCCAGAGCTGATTCCACCTAAACATTAGGAAGAACTTCCTGACAGTAAGAGCTGTTCGACAGTGGAATTTGCTGCCAAGGAGTGTGGTGGAGTCTCCTACTTTGGAGGTCTTTAAGCAGAGGCTTGACAACCATATGTCAGGAGTGCTCTGATGGTGTTTCCTGCTTGGCAGGGGGTTGGACTCGATGGCCCTTGTGGTCTCTTCCAACTCTATGATTCTATGATTCTATGATTGTGAGGAGGAGTTGAGAAGAATTGAGGGGAACAAATGACAGTAATGGCTGACATTGGTTACCCTCACATAGACTGGCTATGCATGTGTTGCAGTCTCGACAAAGAAGTAACAGTTCTAGATACCCTAAATGACCTAGAAGTGGCCTAGAACAGGGGCCATGGGGCAGACTAGGAGGCATTGGCACAGCACTTCCTGCCCAGGACCTGCTGTGAGACATGCGGTTGAACCAACTGGGAGTGGTGACCAGATTTAATCTAAATGTAAATGGACAATTGCCAGGAAAATCAACAGAGTTGACCAGTTAACCTGAAAGAAGGAAACTTAGCCAATATGGGAGTATTGCTTAAAAAAGGAAGTTGAAAGGCAAAGTCAAGGGTCAGATCTCTTCAAGGTGCTTGAGAATTGTTTAAAAACACAGGATTAGAAGCTCAGTGAGAAAATATACCACAGATCAGGAAAGGTATTACAGAGCCCAAGAGGACGCTGGTATGGTTAACAGTCGGAGTCAAAAGCACCCTTAGAGGCAAGAAGGCTTCATTCAAAAATAAAAGTCACGTCCAAGTGAAGAGAACAAAAAGGCACACAAACCTTGGCAAAAGAAGTGAAAGCAAGAAAGTGTGGGATGCTTAAAAAAACCCAACAACTTGAGGAACACTTTGCTAAAAAACATTTAAGATCACCAATGGGAATATATTAGTTTCATGAGACGGTCTAGGGAGGCAGCTGGGCTTTGGGATGACCTTGGACACAAAGGGGTACTAAAGAAGAGTGAGGAGACTGCAGAGAAGGGGAAGGCTGCCTTTGCCCCTGTCTTCACAATGGAAGCTCTAGGACAGATCCCGGTGCCTGAACTAACTTTTGCCGGAAGGGAGTCTAAGGAACTGAGCCACATGAGGACGAGAAACGAAGTTCTGGGACTGGAAGACAAAATAGAAACTGGCATCCACCTCAGAGTTGTTGAAGAACCCAGCACCTACTTTGCCTGTCTTCACCCCAAAGGAAAGCAGTGCCCAAACTGCTGATAACAGAATTAATGATGCCAGGAAGGAGCTGAAGCCCAAGATAGGAAAATAGGTGGTAAGGGAATACTTGGCTACTTTAAATGAATTCAGATCTCCAGGGCCTGATGAGCTGCACCAAGGATGCAAAAGAGTTTGAGGATGTAATCTCGGAGCCTCTCAGCTCTGAGAATTCTTGGAGAACAGGTGAGGTCTCTGCAGACTGGAGGCGGGCAAATGTTGTCCCCATCTTCAAAAAAGGGGGGAAAGAAGACCCAGGTAACCAACCGGTGAGTTTGACATTGACACCTACAACAGATAATTCAACAGTCAGACTGTGAGCAATTGGAACAGGATGCTGTGACTACTAAGACCCAGCATGGGTTTCTCAAAAGCAAATTATGCCAGATGAATCATTTTTTAAATAGTTGTAGTAGTAGTAGTAAAAAGGTAAAGGTACCCCTGCCCGTACGGGCCAGTCTTGCCAGACTCTAGGGTTGTGCGCTCATCTCACTCTATAGGCCGGGAGCCAGCGCTGTCCGCAGACACTTCCGGGTCACGTGGCCAGCGTGACAAGCTGCATCTGGCGAGCCAGCGCAGCACACGGAACGCCGTTTACCTTCCTGCTGGTAAGCGATCCCTATTTATCTACTTGCACCCGGAGGTGCTTTCGAACTGCTAGGTTGGCAGGCGCTGGGACTGAACGACGGGAGCGCACCCCGCCGCGGGGATTCGAACCGCTGACCATGCGATCGGCAAGTCCTAGGCGCTGAGGTTTTACCCACAGCGCCACCCGCGTCCCTGTAGTAGTAGTAGTAGTTATTTATTATTTATACCCCGCCCATCTGGCTGGGGTTATGGGCTTGGTGGATTGGGGAATTGTGTGGACGTAATGTGTCTTGGTTCAGTAAGGCTTTTGACAAAGTCTCCCATGATATTCTTGTGAGGAGGCTGGTAAAACGTGCACTGGATGAGTAAACTGAGGGGGATTTGTAGCTGGTTGACTGACCGAACCCGAAAAGAGCTCACTAATAGGTCCCCATCATCCTGGAAAAAAGTGTCAAGTGGGGTGCCCCAGGGTTCTGTCCTGGCTTCTTGTTGTTCAATGTCTTTATAACCTACTAGGACAAAGGAATTGAGGAGATGCTCATCAAATTTGTAGATGACACCAAACTGGGAGGCGTAGCTAACGCCCCAGAAGACAGAATTAGACTTCAAGATGACTAACAGACTGGAGAAGGAAGCCAAAACTAACAAAATGAATTTCATTGGAGACAAACTTGAGCAGGAATAACTAGTTGCACATATACAAGATGGGGGACACCTGGCGTTTAAAAAATCATTTTATTTTATTTTTAAAGAACAGTTTAATTGAACAAAAGAAAAGAAAGTTAATTACAATTCCATATATGCTCATATCTGTAATATACTTACAGAAATAGGTAACTTGTCCCTCAGATCCGCCGCCATACCTGTGCAGCTGGAGGCAGCGAATGCTCCTGGGTGTCCATCGCTAGGAATGGCAAGTGTGGGGACCACTGTTGCATTCATGCCAAGCTTGTAGGATCCCCAGAAGAAGCCCCGGGTTGGCCACTGTGGGAACAGGATGCGGAAATAAATGGGCCCCCTTTGTCCTAATGTAAGGAGAGAGTTTTTGAGCAAGTGCAGAACATGTGCAGGCTCACAAGGTGTCACTAGTGCTACCAAGAAGGCCCTTTCCTCACCTCAGGGAAGACAGGCACAGCTGTAAGGCTCAGACTCTATTTGCTACAGCAGAAGCAAGCAGCAAAGAGGGGAAAGAGGAACTAAAACTCTCAACTATATGTGCCAAGTTACTCTATGGGACTTGGGTACCCAAATTCTTTTCCTCTGGGGGCCCAGCCCCCTCAGAACTTCTCCTGCCTCACCTGCACCCACCACTGCCCATCTCTCCTCCCCCTCTTGCTTGCAGCTTCCTACCGTGTGGCCTGGTGTGGAGAAGCCAGGCAGGAGCACATGGGTGGAAGGAGCTGCCGGGGACAAGCAGCCGCCACATTTGGCTCTGCCCCATGTCATGACATCATGCGTGTGACATCAGGGCATTGTACAGAGCCCCCCAATCATGTAAAGAAGATGGTGCCTCTGCCCACAACTCAGGGAAGCCACTTCCTCTAGTTCTAGTGGGTTTTGAGACTCGTTTATCCCAACCAACTGAAGGCACACATGATGAATTCCCACTGCGACTTGTTACGGAAGGGGGGGGGGCATGTCTTCTTCACTACAATATATTTGCTCAATTTCTCTAGGACTCCATCACCCCTCCCCTGTCCTCCATAATCTCTCAAGTAATCCTGTCAAAATCACTCTGCCAAACCTTTCCTCTGGGCAATGCCAGGTGACAGACTATGTGTACATGGACCATTGTCTTCTCAGGATGTGCTTATCTGCGCATATCTCCAGCTCTGCATATTCACCCCCTCCCTCCTCCATATGTTAATCTGTGTAACCCAACCTCTTCTTAATGTATTCATGATGTAACTGGGATGTATTTTGCACTGTATTCTGGGATACGGAGGGAAATTTCAAAAGTTCATGTCACCCCTTTCTCTGGGTTCAATCTCGCCTTGAACCTGTTGCGCAATAAACTTGGACCTTCTGCAGTTTGCTCCTGTGTCCGGCTGAGCTCATTTTCTTCCGCAGGGACCCACGGACTTAGTCCGATGAGCTGGGTGGCAGAGTAACCCCGCACCCAGATTTTAGCCGTAACAGTTGGCTGCCCAACGTGGGGCTTGTGGTTCTCCCGAGCTGCTGACTGGGGGCCCCGAAATCTTCAGCCGGCTCCAGGCCATTTTGCCTGGGAAGATCCTTTTGGACCCCCAGCCATCTTCCGGGCGGTAATCGAAAGCCCTAGGAGTTCAGCCGGGGAGCAAAAGAGGGATCCAGCCGGCTTATTCATCGATCCCGGGATCATCGTAGAAGACGCGTGAGTATAAGGAAAAAGGAAAATCCAGTGCACTGGTGGGAAGGGGGTGGAATCTCCTGGCAACTGAATCTCTGCCCTCCTCCCTATCGCTCCTTCTTACCTTTCTCTTGGTCCGGTTAACGAGAGAGACCGTGGACCACTGCTCAGCCCGAAAAGGGGGGACTCTGAGCTCTATCTCTTTCTCTGAACCCCCCAGCCAGCCGCACCAATTGGGAGTCCGAAAGTAAGACGGAGAGAGCCGACTTGAAAGATAGCCGACTCTCCGCAACGGACATCCCAGTTGAAAGCAAGGGGTTGGGGCTCTCTTTCCGAACTTCTCTAGCGCCCGGCAAGGGGGCGGGAAGTGGTCTTGCTTTCTATCACCAATCCCAGCCGCACTGGTCGGTGCCACGTAACCGTGCGTGAGCCCGCTTCCAAAAGCAAGGGGGATTTTCAGTTCGAAATTCTATCCAGGGACCACCTGATCTGGCACCGCATGGCGCGGGCGTCCAGTAGGGCCCCTTTTCCTGAGATGTGACGATAGGTAGGAGGTTGCCAGGAGGGATAGCCCATGAGGAATTGGGCAGGTCCGGCAGAGTGGAAAGAGACCCCAGGTTATAGGAAATAAGGAAATAAGGAAATAAGGAAATAAGGAAATAGGAAATAAGGAAATAGGAAAGGGAACGCAAGGAACCGGATAGCTAGAGCTCTCTAAAACCCACTAAGGAAGTTGCCAGGCAACTAGAAGCCCCTTCTCCTCTTTACTATACGTCCCTGTACTAAGCATACCAAACCCCTAGACATACCAATCCTAATCAACCCCTCCTTTTCCCCTTCTCTATCCCAGACACCCCCCCAAAAAAAGGAAAAAGCAAAAAAGCAACAACAGCAACACATGCATCTATAAAGGGGTACCCAGTCAACCAAGCGTTGTGAGCCCTACCAGTCTGATTACCTGGTGGTGTGTTTGAAGAGGCAAGGAGGCTCATAAAACCATGTGGGACCTTCCTACTAATTTCACTTAATGAAGCCAAAGGTAGTGGCCCAACTCCTTGCAATAACCAACTAAAGGATGAGAATATATATGTTTACATGTTTACATGTTGTCTGTTATGTGTTAATACATATATGAGAATATGTATGTTTACATGTTGTCTGTTATGTGTGTTGTCTGTTCCTTCTGTCTCTGGCAGACTGCCTTTCTTAAGTGTGCATAGTTTAAACTGCAAGCTTGCTTCAAAATTTAAATCTAAGGAAGCCATGCTGGATCTTAGCAGTCCTAAATAAGACAAAAATTGAGAATGAAGTGTGCAAATGTTTACCCCACCTCTTGCTTTGCCCCAACTTTTGAGATTGTGAGTCTACAGTCTTATTTTAGAAGGTGCTTTTAACCTAATGTTTCTGCTGCAAAAGCCTAGTTGAGCACAACTGCTCTCTCAAGCTAAAATGCAGTGTATGTATTTCATTAAGCGTATGCCTATAAAAGTATGGTGTTCATTCTAAGAAAAATATTTGAGTCCAGTTTTAACTTTGATTTGGTTGGACAGAAGAGTTATTGTAAGGCTCCTGATATCAGTCTCTATAAGACTTCATGGCCTCTTTTGTTAGAAAATGCCCCCCTCCCCCTTGTTTCACTCTGCCTCCTTCAGTTGTTTTCTCCCTTCTTACTTCTGTGCCAGGTAAATTTACTCCCGAGTAAGCTTCCTTTAAAGGAAACTGCAAAGAGGGGAGGGGGCAACACTTGTGTATTCCCTTTAAAAATCAAATCTAGGGCTGCTTTAACTGTGCTTTATAAGAGATCCTCTCAAGAGTATAGATGTTTCCTTTCCCAGCTGTAAATCTGTACTTAAATGTGTATGCCTCTTTGGTAGTACAAATCTTGCTGCGAAATCTTGCTGTGAACCCTATATTTTGGAGGGTTGGACTAGATGACCCCAGGGTCCCTTTCAACTCTCCCAATTTGTGGCTGTGTGGAAGACCATGTGTCTGCAAGCATTGGAGGGTAATTCTTAAATTCTGGTGTGGTAATGGAGTTGAAATTCAGCCTAGCTTTGCTCTTTAGTTTTAAAAGGTGAGAGGTGAAGCCCAACTGGTAATATCAAGCATTTGAGTGATTACAGTGTTTATCATTTTGTCTACTATTTAAAAATCAGACTTAAAAGTCTACTCAAAGTTTAAGCACATACAAATGAATAATCAAGTAGAATTAGCCTTGACCATTCCTGTAAATGCTGAGAATGTTAAAAAAATAAATAAATAAATCCTATGAATTCTAACTCTCTGGCCATTTTTACTCATAAATAAGAGAGCGGTTGATTGTTCCGCGAATAGCCAGAGGGATATTAGCCCTTTCCTGTACATAAAGGAAGCAGTCTCAGTTTGCTTGGGCTGAAATTGCTAGCTTTGGTGAATACTTAAATTGCTGAGTTTCTCTTTTTTGTTTAAAATCAAACCCTGTTTTCAAAATCTACTCCTTAGCCTTCCTTTCCCTTATTCAAATGGTAATTTAGCCAAAGGATGCAACATTTTCAATAGTATAAAAGGTTTGCTGAGACATGAACTCTGCACATGCACAGAGGCTAGATCAGCTAAAGGAGAGAGAGAGAGGAAGGGGGGAACTGTAAGGAGGGAGAGGAGGTTTCTTCCAAATGTAAAAGAAAAGTCGGAACCATTGAGGGAAATCACCCTTAATCTGTCTTTGCTCCAGGGGCTACTTAAGACAAAAGGCTACAAAAAAAACAAAAAACAAAAAAACTAGCCCATCAAAAGCCAAGAGCCTTCCAGGTTCCAAATCTTAACATGCCAAATTCTTTTCACAGGTAAATATCAAAGCATTCCCCCCCCTCAATGGGAATTTTAGGAACAGCATTTCCTGACAGGCTTCTCACATGAAATAATTTTCCCTTTTAACAGGATATGTGAACCCCGATAACAAAGTGTTTGTCCCTTTTTCCTCCCACAGCAACTTTCTTTCTGTTCTGTGAAACAAGTCTGAATCCCTGCTGTATTAGTGACCTCTATCTCTTTGTGCCTTTGACATTTTTTTAAGTTACAAATAATCTGTTTTCATTTATTTAATCAGTTTCTCCATGATGTCTATGAAGTTAATCGAAGCACAACCAAACATTGTTTGTGGAATGGTACTTGTTTACCTTTGGCCTGAGCATTTCTTACTAATTCTGTCATTTTGGCTAGTGCAAGGTACCTGCACAACTTTAAATTGCCATTCATTTTATTGGTATTAACTCATTTCCCAGTATTCCGCTATTAACATTACAGCTGATGTCACATCAAGAAACACTTTTATTTTCATTTGGGATGTTAGAATGCCAAAACAGATTACTTCAGGTTACTTATTAATTGTGTGTCTTAGCATTTATTTATTTTTGGTTCCTCATAGCTCATTTTTGTGTGTTTGTGTTTTACTTTGGGGGACATGTTCATCACATGTTGAAAGTCAGTCTCATGAAGTTCTTTTATTGAATAGCACATGGTGAATTTTAAGTTTTCCTCATTGTTTTTCCATTTTTTTTTCAGTCCAGTAGTAATATGTGTGGTTTTGATAATATCTTTGTACTATTTAATAATAGTTATTTTCTGAATCTGATGTCTTTGTGTCAAGTCCATTTTCATCTAACTGGTAATCTAATTTTTTGCTTTCTTTTTATTTTTTAACCTTTGTATTTTTTTTACAGTTCTCTTTCTATACATGTGGAGTAATTTTTTATTTTATAATATGAAAAGAACAACAACAACAAAAATTAAGTGAAGGAAAGCAAACAAACTTAGCAGATAATAACAGTAATTATGTGGAAATGTGATAATAATATTGAAATAAATAAAATGTTTAATCCACTAAGATTTTATTATTTGCAACTTCCAACAGAAACCGAAGGACATCCTTTTCGCCTTTTGCCCCCTCCCTTTTCTAACTGTCTTTAAGCCCCAAAACCCTGCCCCTTACAGGATATCACTTCTACAGATGTGCAACGATGAAAAGCAGCAACAACCCCTCATGGCTAAGGGGAGGAGTTGAATTGCAAGGACATTTTCTCACTTTTGAACCTTAAGACTGTGCTCCAGGATTCAAAAGATACATGCATAAAAGATCACAATTGTGTCAAGATATGTAACTGATATTTAATTAGTTTGTTTTGTATTATGTGTTATTATGTAAGAATGTTGAAATGTGTCTGACAGTGTGATTTCCACAAAGGGGGGCAATTTTTGTGTGTAATTGTTTTTATGTTTAATGTCTTATTGCTTACACACCAATGGAGAATTCTCATGCATTTTATACTTTCTAATAGCTCACACTATTGTGTAGTCCAATGTTTAGATCAACTTATAACCACATTTAATTGTTCCACCTGGCACCCTGCCAACTTTCCCTATCCATTTTAAAATGTGTTAAACCTTGTTTTGCCAAGGACAAGCTTCTGGATCCATAAAACACCAGGTACATGAAGGTGGATATGCTTTAGTTTAGCAGGAATGATCCCTTATAGAGTTAAATTGACTTATTTGGACAAAGTGCCCTTTTTAAGAATGGTTTTCTTTTAACAGATTGGTTTGAAAAGTTGAGAACCATGGGCACATAAATTCAAATTGGACTCAGTTTGAATTGGGCACGTGTATCCAGGCTGCAATTAGCCTTTTGGTCCTTTAAGTGCAAGTGAGCAACCCCCATGCGTGCAAAACCACAGCCTATAATGGAATCCCATAGCTAAAGGCCAAGGCGAAGAAATCTCCCTCACGAGATGCCCAAACCTGTGCCAGCTATGGTGAATGCCAGGCAACATGGTTAAATGAAAGCCCCGAGGGGATTCAACAGACAGGATGTGTTGCTGTAGCACTATGTCAGTGTGAGACCACAGAAGAGCTAGCTTGACACCTGAGAAATACACAAAAATGGCAGGGGGGGAGCAAACTGCACTTTGCAGTCATTAGTGGACCTTCCTGCCTAAATGTAAAGCATAGATCACTATTGAGAAAATATTTCTTCCAAGGTGCTAGAATACCACAAGTAACTGAGCAACAAAATACGTGATATCCTATGTCTAACTATGTGCACTGTTACACCATTATATTTCTGTGCAAATATCCTTAAAGCAGCATGATATTTAAGTCCCTTTCAGGTTTGCATAAAGCCACACATCCCATTCACCGAGATTTAGGGTGCGGAGAAAAGATTTGCAAGTTCTTACAGAACTTTAATGCAAATCTATCTCCGAATGGGGGACTGTTACGGAAGGGGGGGGGCATGTCTTCTTCACTACAATATATTTGCTCAATTTCTCTAGGACTCCATCACCCCTCCCCTGTCCTCCATAATCTCTCAAGTAATCCTGTCAAAATCACTCTGCCAAACCTTTCCTCTGGGCAATGCCAGGTGACAGACTATGTGTACATGGACCATTGTCTTCTCAGGATGTGCTTATCTGCGCATATCTCCAGCTCTGCATATTCACCCCCTCCCTCCTCCATATGTTAATCTGTGTAACCCAACCTCTTCTTAATGTATTCATGATGTAACTGGGATGTATTTTGCACTGTATTCTGGGATACGGAGGGAAATTTCAAAAGTTCATGTCACCCCTTTCTCTGGGTTCAATCTCGCCTTGAACCTGTTGCGCAATAAACTTGGACCTTCTGCAGTTTGCTCCTGTGTCCGGCTGAGCTCATTTTCTTCCGCAGGGACCCACGGACTTAGTCCGATGAGCTGGGTGGCAGAGTAACCCCGCACCCAGATTTTAGCCGTAACAGACTACAGAAAGGAAAGGGCAAGTCCCCCTCCCACACACGGTGGTCCTGAGGCCGACCCGTCTGCAGGGGAGTAGGCCAGCTGAATCCCATTCAGACTCCCCATCTAGTGAAGGCTGCTGCCACCCGGGCCCTTCGGACGGACCTTGAGCTCTGCCAACGAATGTCTGGAACCTGAACAGAGCCAGCTGGGTAACTGGCAAACATGGTGGTTGCCTGAGGAAACCGGCCCTGGCAGTGTCTAGGCCCACGGCAGGCAACAGGTCTCTTGATGTATCAGGCCACATGCCCCCAATAAACACGGATCTTAAAGAAAAGGGTTATGAGTCAGGCTGTGATTGTAACTTAATGACAGCTAATTATAATGGTGTCACACTTGGACAACTGAGGAAGAATCTCTGAGGGCAGGTGGGAGTGGGAGCTGCCACCCCAAATCCTGGAGAGCAAAGAGCTTCAAGGCCAGGCTGCAGAGCAGCAGCTCAGGGTCTATGGACCCAGAGTCAGTGGGCTGCTCGTGAGTAAGCAATCCCTACTGCTCCTTCCCTGCCACTAGCTGGGGTTCAGGTGTGGTCTAGGAGGCCATAGTATATCTGGTCTCCTTCTTGCAAGAGACAACGGCATCTCTGTCTCCCTGTTGACTTGCCCCTGTCCCTCATTATGCCTCCTGGTGGTCTTGTACCTGGGGGGGGGCTATGCTGTCATGAGTGTTTCTGGACCATATATGGCTTATATGGATATGATATGATGCTGTGGATTCTGGACTGTGCTGCATTACAAACTCTGTGCTGCTGGGATGGACTCTGGAGAGAAGCTGATCTTTCTGGGGCCTTAGCCCCTCTGAGGACCCTCTGGAGCACCTGCGCTCAGGTGTGCTCTTCTGATGAAGAGTCGCTTCTTTGGTCCACCTCCATGAGGAGGGCTGTGTAGCAGGAGACAGGCACTAGCCCTTTGGAATAAGACTGCCTCAAGGGATCTGGTTGCAGGCCAAGATGGGCCTTTGGTCAGATTCAGCAGTCTGGCTCGTTGGATATTCTTACTGGCTGCCATAAGAAGATAAGAAGAGCCTGGGGCTGGATCAGGCCAATGGCCCATCTAGTCCAGCATCCTGTTGTCTCAGTGGCCAACTAGATGCCTATTATAGGAAACCCACAAGCAGGACCTAATTGCAAGAACATTCTTCCCTCCTGTGATTCCCAGAAACTGGCACAGAAAAGCACTGCTTCCTCCAGCTCTGCTCTGCTTCCGTAGTTGCAATAAAGCAGAGCTTTCCAAACTTTTTATGTTGGTGGCACACTTTTTAAAGAATGCATCATTTTGTGACATGGTAATTCAGTTTTACTAGCAAATTAACCCCTTTCCAGCCCCTGGAGGAGCACAGGGAGCGTTCACGTGATACACCTGCACACTGCCTCCGACACACTAACGTGTCGCGACACACAGTTGGGAAAACTCTTCAGTAAAGCTGCTTAATTCCAGTTGCTGGAAACCACAGGAAGGGGGTGACACTCAGGTGGGGGCACCTGAGCAACTCTGAAGGAGGCTTTGCTTCTGCAGGGAGGCCTACTGCTCCTTGCCACTCGGTGACGTCTGCCAATTGCTCTGCCTTGCATCTATTTCCAGAGCAGAAGCAGCCATGCAAGATGCCTTAAAGACTGTGAGCCCTTCTAGGCAATCTATTCATTGTGCATTCCTGATTGATGCTCGTGGCGCTTTCTGGGTGGTCACACACAATCCCACTTCTAAATTTGTTTGCAAAAGTTTTGGGAGTGGTTACACGGCTTCATTTCCAACCAGTGCATCCCCTGTAACTTCCTGCTGAAATCCTTTAACTTTGCATTCCACAGATGCTCTGCCTCCCACCACTTTATTTATTTAATGTATTTGTTTAATTTATATCCCTTTCTTCCCAAGGAGCTCAGGGTGGCAAACAAATACACTTAAAAAAAATAAAAGCATTCTGAAGCAATTAAAAAGTTCTAAAAACAATTACAATTTAAAATATTCTTCCATCCAGTGATCTCAAGGTTGCCAGTAACAGTGATCCACAATCTCTGCTTCCACAGAGAAGGACTTTTGGCACCTCACAGCAGTTGGCAAGAATGTGTTTCCTAGGAGTCTCCCGAACCTGATTAGTAGAGCTTTAATGTGAACTCTGAGGGGCAGGTTTCAGAGGACAGAAAGACACATACCAGGGATAATAACCTCATTGCAGGAATCTGCAATAGGGCAGGAAAAAAAGAAGGAAGCAGCAGGAGGAGCATGGAAGGCAGACTGAGAGTTTATGGGTCAAGACTATAAGGGGGGGGGGAGAACAGTGACCTTCCTGTGGGTGTCTGCTATAGACCGTCAAGCCAGACTGAAGACTTGGATGATGCCTTCCTAGAGCAGATTACCAAACGTTCAAAAAGGAGAGAAATAGTAGCCAGAGGAGACTTCAACTTCCCCAATGTCTGTTGGAACTCAAACTCTGCCAAGAATGTAAGGTCCAAGAAATTTCTCCATTGCCTCACTGAACTTTTCATTTCCCCAAAGGTGGAAGAAGCAACAAGGGGGTCACCTCTCTTGGACCCGGTCCTCACCAACAAGGAGGGACTGATCAACGTAGTGGAAGTGAAGGGGTGAAGGTCAGGATGACCAATGGAGAGCCAGACCAGAGCCAGGCTAAGAACCTCTAAGGCCATTTTTATAAGAACCTCTGAAGCCATATTATAGAGCCATCTAAAAGCTAAAAGCATAAAGTCATTTTAGAAAGCTAAAAGCATAAAGTCATTTTAGAAACTAAAGACTATTTCTCTTTCTCCTGTTTGTCACTTTGCCACCTTTTGCAGAGCATGCAAGCTTGTGGTTAGGATATTTTGCAGAGGCAGCTAGCTTGCAAGGATGTGGTTATGGTAGCTTGCACCTGCAGGAAGTTTGCCAGTTGAGGTTAAGCCATTTCTGAGAAACGACCCCTGACAAAGGCAAGTAGCAGGATGTTTGCTGACCGCCAGGCTCCAGATATAACTCTTAAGTGAGAAGGTGCTAAACCACACGACTCGCTTTGGCACATTTCTAGGAAGCAGGGGGTTCAGGGGTATTTCCTGGAACTAGTAAATAGGTTAAGCAGTTTATAAGCTTCTGGCGCCATCTAGTGGATAGGGCAAGCTTGGAACCAAACTCGGCAGCCACCAATCTGATTGGTAGAGCTATGATGAATATGCAATAGATGGGGAGTGGTGAGGGGCTGAACTATGCTTTGCAGAAAGGTATATAAGTAGGCTGCCCCTAAGGAGGGGTGGGCATTTTCTCATTTTCTGAAATGCACCCTTTGCTTTTGTCTGACAAAACCAAATAAAAATCTTCTTCTTTAAGAAACCTTGCTGCCTGGTTTTTGCATTCCTGGTCTGAATACCGAAGTCCCTTTCAGAAGTACTGGTAACCTTGGGAATAAGTGATCATGTGCTCTTGGGGTTCATTAGACAGAGAAGGGAAAGCAGAGTGTAGTCAGACACACACATTAAGAAGGCTGATTTTAAAAAAACCTTAAGGAACCACTAGATGATATCATATGGTCAGTAATATTCAGAGAAGGGAATCTATGAAGGATGGGAGTTTCTTAAAGGTGCGATATTGAAGACACAATCACAAACAATTCCAACAAGAAAAACTGTGAGGCATCTAAACAAACCCTGACAGATTGCCACCCAACCTCTATTTAGAAGCCTCCAATGAAGGAGAGTCCCCCACCTTCCAAGGAATAATAACAATAACAATAACACTTTTAATATTTGTTCTCTACCCATCTGAGTGGGTTGCCCCAGCCACCCTGAGCAGCTGCCAACATGTTTAGAAACATAATAAAGGTAAAGGTACCCCTGCCCATACGGGCTAGTCGTGTCCGACTCTAGGGTTGTGCGCTCATCTCACTTAAGAGACTGGGAGCCAGAGCTGTCTGAAGACACTTCTGGGTCACGTGGCCAGCGTGACAAAGCTGCTCTGGCACCAGCGCAGTACATGGAAACGCCGTTTACCTTCCCGCTATAAAGCGGTCCCTATTTATCTACTTGCACTTAGGGGTGCTTTCGAACTGCTAGGTGGGCAGGAGCTGGGACCGAAAGACGGGAGCTCACCCCGCCGCGGGGATTCGAACCGCCGACCATACGATCGGCAAGTCCTAGGCACTGAGGTTTTACCCACAGCGCCACCCGCGTCCCTTAGAAACATAATAAAACATTACAAATTAAAAACCTTCCTGATACAGGAATGTCTTCAGATGTTTTCTAAAAGTTGTGTAGGTCTTTATCTCCTTGACATCTGAAGGGAGGGTGTTCTACAGGGTGGATGCTACTACTGAGAAGGCCCCCTGCCTGGTTTCCTGAAACTTCACTTCTCGCAGTGAGGGAACTGCAAGAAGACCCTTGGAAGAAGACCTCAGTGTCTCGGCTGAATGATGGGGGTGGAGATGCTCCTTCAGGGATACTGAAGCCGAGGCCGTTTAGGGCTTTAAAGGTCAGCACCAGCATTTTCAATTGTGCTCGAAAATGTCACATCAGGTCTTAACATCAGGAAGGTCTTCCCATTGTTTAGTTGGAATCTCCTTTCTTGTAACTTGAAACAATTGGTTTCAGTCCTACCCTCCAGAGCAGGAGAAAACAAAATTGTTCCCTCTTCCATATGACAGCCCTTGAGATATTTGAAGATGGCTTTTAGTCCCCTCTTTTCCAGGCTAAACATACCCAGCTCCTTTAAGCGTTCCTCATAAGGCTTGGTTTCCAGACCCTTGATCATCTTGGTTGTCCTCTGCACACCTTCCAGCTTGTCAACATCCTTCTTAAATTGTGGTGCCCAGAACATGACACAGGACTCCAGCTGGGGTTTGAACAAGGCAGAACAGAGTAGTGCTATGACTTCCCTTGAGCTGGACACAATGCTTAAAAGGGGACAGCTTTTAAGTATCTTGTTTTGCAGCGAGTCCAGAGGGGAATGGCATCAGTCATATACACCCAAGTTTTACAATTACAATTTTTGCCCCTGGATTTACAGGTTGGGAAGGGAGAATTCTTTATTGTCTGTTTTTGTTGTTAAATAAAATTATTTTAAGTAATAATGATAAAAGACTTTGGCTGATGCTTCCATTCCTATATGTCAGTAGCGATGTTCAGGCAGAGCTTTTTACCGGTCTAAAACAAAATTTCAAAAAGACTGACCAAGCAGTAGATGGTGCTCTTGCACAAGGAAACTGCTTAGGCACCTTCCTGCACTTGAGAGTTTCATTTCTGTTCTCTTTGGCACAGATCAGGCAGGCAGGCAGGCAGGCAGGCAGGGGCTGTGCAAATTTCTGGATGTGGATTTGCTGGTAGCAGATGCTTTGCACAGGAGAGGCCAGGAAGAGGAGGACCAAGAGAAAAGCAGAGGATTGTTTGGTTCCTCTGAAGATGAGCAGTGTGAGATCCAGAGAGTGCTCCCCCACCACTTTCACTTTCCTCAGGAAAACCCACTCTTTAACACTGAATTCAGGTTTTCAACGGAGTGGGTTTTTGCAGAGAAAGCGCAAAGGCAAAGGCAAAGGCAAAAGGAGGAATAAAGAAGCAGCACTCAGTGTGCTTTAAAGGGCAAACCTTTGCCTAGAAACATGACACAAAAGGAAATCTGGATGATCCCCCCGAAATGGGAGTGACTCAGAAGAGGTGCCCTTTGCAAGCCCAGTGCAAAGGACCACCTGCGTAGTGGGCGACACATTTCTGAATGTGCATCCCTCCATTTATTTAATTTCTCTCCTATTTAGCCTCTATCGGAGTGTGGAGAATAGTGGGCTGGATATGTCTGCACTGAGATTTGAACCCAAGTCTTCATAAGAACATAAGAAGAGCCTGCGGGATCATGGGAGTGGCCCATCTTGTCCAGCAAGGAGGAGCCAAGCACCAGAGCCAAGCACTCTCCTCTCCTGTGGCTTCCATGGCCACCCCGGCTTGCTCTGTCTGCTCCACCCCCTGCTGCACCCCCTGCAAAAAGGAAACATTGGGGCTCAGCATAGCCCACTACGGTTGGGACTTACTCCCAAGAAATCACAGTGGCCTGCTGAGGCCATTTCATTCTCACAACAACCCTCTGAGGGAGGGTAGGCTGAGGGGCAGGTGTGCTCCACGGCTGAGCCCTGGGGCTCTTGTTCCCATTGCCTCCCTTTGGCCTCAGACCCTCGTGGGGACAGCACTGCAAATGTAAACGTTGGGCCAATGGGCAGCTATTTTTAATCAGTTTTATCGATCATATTGATATTTTGTGCAGCTGCTTTTATGCGTTCACTGTTGTATTTACTTTGTATTTTGCTGTTTTCAGCTGTTGTGGTAGAAAATTGGGATGCAAATTTAAACAAAGCAAACTGCTTTTGTCTTCACAGTGACTCTGCAGTGACCAGGGATCCTCCGGCCTCCTTTCCCCGGACAAGCTGGTGCAAAGCTCTTGTTGCAAAGGCCGAAAGCCCTGTCTGAGTGGAGCCTTGACTGAGCTGCTGCCCTCTGGCCCTCCAAGACTGTGCCCTGTGGGCAGCACCCAATTTCTCCTCCCCCTCCCCCCCACCTGCACCTGCTCATTAATCCCCAACGCTGCCAAGCCAACCAGCCATCTGTAATGAGATGCTAACTGGATTTTCTGTAATATCGGGTGAGGGAAGGTCAGCAAGGTAAGTCTGCAGTCAGCGTATTGTTATTATCAATCAATAACCTATTTATTTTCCAACACTCCTATTAACCTCAGCCAGCCAATCGCCATTTCAATTTGAAAAGGCTTTGTGGGACGCCCTGCTGACTGGACAAGCCTGATTGAGAAAGCAGTGGTGGTGACCCGACCCCCCGAAGGTGGAATCCAATTACAGTCATTTTCATTTGGAGATGAATATTTTTAGCATGTTCTACATCCTCTTGGTTTTGGCAGTTTCAGCTGATAAGTACTGGGTGACTCGTGAGGAAATAATGAGACTCCAGGACACAAGGGGGGCAATAAAGGTGGCAGCTTTTAACGTCTACCCACACGGCATCCTTTTACCAGGAGGCCTTTGCACAGTCCTGGGTTCAATCCTCAACAGCATCTCCAAGGAGGGCTGGGAGCGATGCTTGGTCTGAGATCTCAGAGCTCTGAGCTAGATGGGCCAAGGATATAAGGGCAGCTGCTACTGGGGAGCTCCCTCAGCATCACCTGTGGGGCGGTGGGGGGGGAAGTATCAGGCTTAGTATCTGTCTGAAGAGTTGCCAGAGGGCAATCCTGTTGCAAGGGCCGGCTGGTCCAAGGTAAAGGACCATCACCAAGGAGAGGAAGAGGAGGAGGAAAACGCCTCCACCAGAGTGAGATGTATTGTCTTTAATAGACATTATTTCCAAATGGAGATGCATGGGAAGCAGCCTTCTCCAATGTAAGGTTAGCCCAGGTTGTCGTCTTTCTTTCCTCAGGTTGTCTGAGACAGTCTGCAGGAAGTTTTACGTGACAAGAGGCAGTCCATATCGCACCTTTCAGAGCAAACAGTCTTGCAGAGGGGATGCCTTCGTGTTTTTATGACTGCAAACAGTCTTGGGGAAAATCATGTTGTTGGCTGCCTGTCTGTTTCCAGGCACAATCCCAAGTGCTGGTTTTGGACCTCAAAGCCTTCAATTATTTGGGGCCAGGTTATCTGAAGGACCATCTGCCCCTGAAAAAGCCAGCAGCTGAGGCTGCCATCTGGCCTGCCAGTATGCAAGGCTTGAGACTGATGGTTACCAGGGACTTTTCAGTGGTGGCCCCATATTGGTGAAATACACATGCTTCTGTCATTGGGAGTTTTGTAGAGAAATCTCAATGTGTTTTTATTTCAATTAGCATTTTTTAAACAGCTGTCCTAGGGCTCCATTGTTACTGTTTATTTAAAGAGGGTTTTGTATATTATGGGTTTGTTTGTTTTTAGGAACTTTGTATATGTCACCTTGTGAAGAAAGTTGTGCCCCCTGCCTGGCAGTCTAGTAATCTTTCAGTAAATAAAGAAATGCATCCCCAGGGGGCCTCTTTCCCCATTTGTTTCCTCTCCCCTCGCTCTCCATGCTCCTCAGGGTTCCTCTGTGCCAGTCAGGAGGCCGGAGGCTGAGGGGAGGGGCACTTTATCCACCTCCCAACTGCAGAGAGTCATTCAGCTCGATGGATCCTGACTTGCCAAGGCTGCGTCCTCCTCACTCAACACCAGCTGCTATTCATAATATACCTTTCATAATGAGCTTCAACTTTTTAAAAAATGATATTTATTTTCAATTTTATCATCATATTTCACACAAAAGAAATCCAAATAGAAAATAAATCCCCCCAGGACTTCCCTCAACTACCTTTTCTGTTTTTTTGGCATTTTATCTCACCCTGCTTATTGGATATTTCTTATTCTTTTAGATAATTATTACTCTTGTCTTATCACTCTAACCTCATATTTCTATTTCTACATTTATTTTGTTAGTTTGTTTTGTTAGTTGCAAGTGTTTCATCAAACCCTTATAATGAGCTTCTTCTTTGCAGGCTGCCCTCTTGGGCTGTTTCCAAATGGGCCACAGCCAACAGAGGAGAGATCAAGTCCTTCTCTATCAGACGGTTGTCCAAATCCTCTAGCCATTGCAAGACATAACAAAATTTAAATCATATAAGCAAGAAAACATTTCATATTAACACCCAATAAAATTAATCCTCATAATTTATAATAAGGTCCCAGGGCAGATTACAACAATTAAAACAGTATTCAAAACAGTTTCAAGCAACTTCTAATCACAAAGATGCCTCTTGCCGCAGCAAGAACCCCCAAGCAAAGTTCCCTTTGCCCGCAAGCAATGGTCTCTGGGCCCCCTGAGCAGCAGCTGGAGTCTGCCAGGCACCTCCCTGTCCCAGGTCAGGCAAACAAGCACTAACAGCGAGGCCGGCTCCTGCAGTCGCTGCCCTTGTAACGGCGCTCCGTCAAGGCCCACCCCACCTAGAAAACGGGCCACGCCTGCAGAGACCAAGTCTCCTCGTCTCCCACCTGACAGGCATTTTCTCTTGTGCATTGCGTTTAGATTTTAAAACGTACCTGGAAAATGCCACTTTTGCTTTGACACTGCCAATGGGCCAGCACAGGCCAACTCAGGGGACACAGGGAGGCCATGTGGCACACTCACCTCTGCCCACTTCCTGCCCCTCTGCACCTGCCGCACTCCTTCTCACGGTGGGGCCAGCCAGCCCTGTCACCCCTGCCAGTGGGCCACATCTAAGGTGCTGCCTGCCGCACACTGAGGCCCTTTGGCGTCACCCCAGCCCCCTCTTCTGTGCTGCCACGGGCTGCTTCTGGCACAGACTGTCTCTGCGGAAGAGCAGCTACAAATTCTCCAGAGTGGGCTCATAATTCTTGGCTGCATCTTCCAGATGGGAACGATTTAGGGCCAGGGAGCCACAGATTCAGTGATTTTGCACTCTGTTTTATGGCACAGGGACCTGAAAGGATGGCGTGTGAGTGTGGGTGAGAGAGAGAAAAAGAGAGAGCACACAAATGGGCACCCTTTGAGAAAGCTGCCTCCTTGTGTTCAAAACAAGATCCAAGCAGTTGTTTTTGCAAGAGTTTTGCAGATTCTTGTTGTTGTTGTTAAAGACCGATGGATCACTTATCCCAGTGTTCACTAACCTCTTAAAACTTGCCTTTCCTTGTCTGATCCCCATGTCCCTCAAGCACACCCGAGCCTAACACAAAGGCCATAATTGGCGCCAGGCCACGGACAGCCCCCCCAAGCACACCTGCCTCCCCCACTAGCCCATCAGGCCCCTGCTCCTGAGGCTGCCTCCACCACTACCCACTCAGTCTCCTGCCGTGCTTAGACCCGATCCTCTGGTGGGAGGTGGCACCGGGGAACAGGAGCCCAGCTGGTGCTCAGCTCCCATTGCAAAGTGGAACCAGGATGCGCCAGAAGAGAAGGCCAGAGGACGTGGGGAGGTGAGTGGTCGGGCAGGGGGTCCCAGTGGGATGGGGGCAGGATGGGCTGTGGGTCTTCTGGGCCACACGGACCTGATGCCTGCCCTGCTCCAGGTAGTGTGGCCACTGTGTGAAGATTCTTGCGCATCTGTGGTCTTGAACAGGGTCCTGAATTCAACAGGATGTCCCTGACTCCCTTGGAAGGAAAGGTGGACTATATTCCACCTGTGGTGAACTCTTATCTTTGGAACAGACTCACAGGGGTCCTTTGAGTGTCTAAGATCTTCCACCCATGTTGTTGTGAGCCCTGAACATGCACACATCCCGGACTTTAATCCCTTTAATCCCTTACCCTCCCCCCAGCTGGCCTGAATGGATGCAGCGGCAGAGCCTTTAAAGCAGTGGACCCAGCCTCTAGATGAATGGCTCTTTGGCCACCTAGAGCAGGGGTCAGCAACCTTTTTCAGCCGTCCCTCAGACCATGTGGGGGGCTGGACTATATTTTGAGGGGGGGAAATGAACAAATTCCTATGCCCCACAAATAACCCAGAGATGCATTTTAAATAAAAGCATACATTCTGCTTGTGTAAAAACACGGCAATTCCTGGACCATCTGCAGGCTGGATTGAGAAGGTGAATGGGCTGCATCCGGCCCACGGGCCTTAGTTTGCCTACCCCTGACCTAGAGCTTTGACATCAGACATGGGATGTTTCCCACAGCTGGCCAAAAGAACCATCTGTCCCCATTCAGAGGTCAGCTTTTCCTGGTCTAAGATTCTCATAAGTAGGTAAAGCATTGCCTCTGTGCTTGGTGTTTTGGAACTACTCAGCCAGTTGACCAAAGGTGCTTTCTCTCGGATCCTCTCTTCTGAAAGGAACTCTGCACGTGCTCTGAAATTCAGGCTTGTGCTCAAATGAATAACATGTAACTAGCTACTCTAAGTTAAAATGAAACCAGACTGAATCATAGAATCATAGAATCATAGAGTTGGAAGAGACCACAAGGGCCATCGAGTCCAACCCCCTGCCAAGCAGGAAACACCATCAGAGCACTCCTGACATATGGTTGTCAAGCCTCTGCTTAAAGACCTCCAAAGTAGGAGACTCCACCACACTCCATAAAAAGCATTGGCTTTTTTAGCTGCCGCGTCACACTGTTGGCTCATGTCAAGTTTGTGGTCAACCAAGACTCCTAGATCCTTTTCACATGTACTGCTCTCAAGCCAGGTGTCACCCATCTTGTATTTGTGCCTCTCATTTTTTTTGCCCAAGTGCAATACTTTACATTTCTCCCTGTTAAAATTCATCTTGTTTGTTTTTGCCCAGTTCTCTAATCTGTCAAGGTCGTTTTGAAGTGTGATCCTGTCCCCTGGGGTGTTAGCCACCCCTCCCAGTTTGGTGTCATCTGCAAATTTGATCAGGATGCCCTTGAGTCCATCATCCAAGTCGTTGATAAAGATGTTGAATAAGACCGGGCCCAAGACAGAACCCTGTGGCACCCCACTAGTCACTCTTCTCCAGGATGAAGAGGAACCATTAGAATAGAATCATAGAATCATAGAGTTGGAAGAGACCACAAGGGCCATCGAGTCCAACCCCCTGCCAAGCAGGAAACACCATCAGAGCACTCCTGACATATGGTTGTCAAGCCTCTGCTTAAAGACCTCCAAAGTAGGAGACTCCACCACACTCCTTGGCAGCAAATTCCACTGTCGAACAGCTCTTACTGTCAGGAAGTTCTTCCTAATGTTTAGGTGGAATCTTCTTTCTTGTAGTTTGGATCCATTGCTCCGTGTCCGCTTCTCCGGAGCAGCAGAAAACAACCTTTCTCCCTCCTCTATGTGACATCCTTTTATATATTTGAACATGGCTATCATATCACCCCTTAACCTCCTCTTCTCCAGGCTAAACATGCCCAGCTCCCTTAGCCGTTCCTCATAAGGCATCGTTTCCAGGCCTTTGACCATTTTGGTTGCCCTCCTCTGGACACGTTCCAGTTTGTCAGTGTCCTTCTTGAACTGTGGTGCCCAGAACTGGACACAGTACTCCAGGTGTGGTCTGACCAGAGCAGAATACAGTGGCACTATTACTTCCCTTGATCTAGATGCTATACTCCTATTGATGCAGCCCAGAATTGCATTGGCTTTTTTAGCTGCCGCGTCACACTGTTGGCTCATGTCAAGTTTGTGGTCAACCAAGACTCCTAGATCCTTTTCACATGTACTGCTCTCAAGCCAGGTGTCACCCATCTTGTATTTGTGCCTCTCATTTTTTTTGCCCAAGTGCAATACTTTACATTTCTCCCTGTTAAAATTCATCTTGTTTATTTTTGCCCAGTTCTCTAATCTGTCAAGGTCGTTTTGAAGTGTGATCCTGTCCTCTGGGGTGTTAGCCACCCCTCCCAGTTTGGTGTCATCTGCAAATTTGATCAGGATGCCCTTGAGTCCATCATCCAAGTCGTTGATAAAGATGTTGAATAAGACCGGGCCCAAGACAGAACCCTGTGGCACCCCACTAGTCACTCTTCTCCAGGATGAAGAGGAACCATTGATGAGCACCCTTTGGGTTCGGTCAGTCAGCCAGTTACAAATCCACTGAGTGGTAGCATAGTCAAGACCGCATTTTACCAGCTTCTTTACAAGAATATCATGGGGCACCTTGTCAAATGCCTTGCTGAAATCAAGGTAGGCTACATCCACTGCGTTCCCTTCATCTACCAGGCTTGTAATTCTGTCAAAAAACGAGATCAGGTTAGTCTGACATGACTTATTTTTCAGAAATCCATGCTGACTATTGGTGATCACAGCATTCCTTTCTAGGTGCTCACAGACTGTTTGCTTAATGATCTGCTCCAGAATCTTCCCTGCTATTGATGTCAGACTGACTGGGCGGTAATTATTTGGGTCCTCTCTTTTCCCCTTTTTGAAAATAGGGACAACATTTGCCCTCCTCCAGTCTGCCGGGACTTCGCCTGTTCTCCAGGAATTCTCAAAGATGACTGCCAGTGGTTCTGAGATCACATCTGCCAGTTCTTTTAATACTCTTGGATGCAGTTCATCTGGCCCTGGAGACTTGAATACATCTAAACTAGCCAAATATTCTTGTACTATCTCCTTAGTTATTCTGGGCTGTGTTTCCTTTGCTGAATCATTTGCTCCAAAATCTTCAGGTCGGGCATTGTTTTCTTTATCGGAGAAGACTGAGGCAAGGAAGGCATTGAGGAGTTCAGCCCTTTCTGTGTCCCCTGTTTGCATTTCACCATCTTCTCCTCTGAGTGACCCCACTGTTTCTTTGTTCTTCCTTTTGCTACGAACATACCCATAAAAGCCTTTTTTGTTGCTTTTAACCTCTCTAGCAAGCCTGAGTTCATTCTGTGCTTTAGCTTTTCTGACTTTGTGTCTACACGTGCTGGCTATTTGTTTGAATTCCTCTTTGGTGGTTTCCCCCCTTTTCCATTTTTTGTACACATCCTTTTTTAATCTTAATTCAGTTAAAAGTTCTTTAGATAGCCACCCTGGCTTCTTTAGGCACCTTCCATGTTTCCGTCTCATTGGTATTGCCTGACGTTGTGCTTTTAGTATCTCCCTCTTAACAAACTCCCAGCCATCATGAACTCCCTTTCCTTTTAGTATTGTTGTCCATGGGATCTCACCCAGCACTTCCCTAAGTTTTATGAAGTCGGCTTTCTTAAAGTCAAGAAATTGAGTCCTAGTATGCTTGGCTGCTCCTTTCCGCTGTATAGTAAACTTCAGTATAGTAAACTCCCACAACCATTGATGAGCACCCTTTGGGTTCGGTCAGTCAGCCAGTTACAAATCCACTGAGTGGTAGCATAGTCAAGACCGCATTTTACCAGCTTCTTTACAAGAATATCATGGGGCACCTTGTCAAATGCCTTGCTGAAATCAAGGTAGGCTACATCCACTGCATTCCCTTCATCTACCAGGCTTGTAATTCTGTCAAAAAACGAGATTAGGTTGGTCTGACATGACTTATTTTTCAGAAATCCATGCTGACTATTGGTGATCACAGCATTCCTTTCTAGGTGCTCACAGACTGTTTGCTTAATGATCTGCTCCAGAATCTTCCCTGGTATTGATGTCAGACTGACTGGGCGGTAATTATTTGGGTCCTCTCTTGACTGCCAGTGGTTCTGAGATCACATCTGCCAGTTCTTTTAATACTCTTGGATGCAGTTCATCTGGCCCTGGAGACTTGAATACATCTAAACTAGCCAAGTATTCTTGTACTATCTCCTTAGTTATTCTGGGCTGTGTTTCCTCTGCTGAATCATTTGCTCCAAATTCTTCAGGTCGGGCATTGTTTTCTTTATCGGAGAAGACTGAGGCAAAGAAGGCATTGAGGAGTTCAGCCCTTTCTGTGTCCCCTGTTTGCATTTCACCATCTTCTCCTCTGAGTGACCCCACTGTTTCTTTGTTCTTCCTTTTGCTACGAACATACCCATAAAAGCCTTTTTTGTTGCTTTTAACCTCTCTAGCAAGCCTGAGTTCATTCTGTGCTTTAGCTTTTCTGACTTTGTGTCTACACGTGCTGGCTATTTGTTTGAATTCCTCTTTGGTGGTTTCCCCCCTTTTCCATTTTTTGTACACATCCTTTTGTAATCTTAACTCAGTTAAAAGTTCTTTAGATAGCCACCCTGGCTTCTTTAGGCACCTTCCATGTTTCCGTCTCATTGGTATTGCCTGACGTTGTGCTTTTACTATCTCCCTCTTAACAAACTCCCAGCCATCATGAACTCCCTTTCCTTTTAGTATTACTGTTCATGGGATCTCACCCAGCACTTCCCTAAGTTTTATGAAGTCGGCTTTCTTAAAGTCAAGAAATTGAGTCCTAGTATGCTTGGCTGCTCCTTTCCGCTGTATAGTAAACGTCAGAAGAGCATGATCACTCGCGCCTAATGATCCTTCCACTTCTACCCCACTAACCAGGTCACCAACATTGGTTAGGACCAGATCTAAAATGGCTGTTCCTCTTGTTGCTTCTCCCACTTTCAGGACGATGAAGTTGTCTGCAAGGCCAGTGAGGAATCTGTTTGACCTTATGCTCTTGGCTGAGTTTGACATCCAACAAATATCCGGGTAATTGAAGTCCCCCATTACTACTATCTCCCTTCCTTTTGCATGCTTGGCCATCTGTTCCAGGAAGGCATCATCTATGTCCTCCGTTTGGCTTGGGGATCTATAGTAAACTCCCACAATGAGGTCACTGTTATTCTTCTCTCCCTTAATTTTGACCCAAATGCTCTCACTTTGGCTTTGAGGTTCTAAATCTTGGATCTCTTCACAGGTATACACATCCCTGACATATAACACCACTCCTCCTCCTTTCCTGTCTGCTCTGTTTCTCTGAAATAGATTGTATCCCCCCATTTTTACATTCCAATCGTGGGACTTATCCCACCAGGTTTCAGTGATGCCTATTATGTCATATTTAGTTTGCTGTACCAAGAGCTCAAGCTCATCTTGTTTATTTCCCATGCTTTGCACATTCGTGTACAGACATTGAAGTCCATTAATCATTCCCCCGTGTCTTTTATTTAAGGATTTTTTCCTCCCACCACTAGGTCTGCGTGCTGTTTGCTCCATTTGGTCTATGACATTTGGATGATCATCTTCATCAGTTGATAGACTCCTACCTTCAGGAGCACTGTCTCCCTCCCCCACATTAGTCAGTTTAAAGCCCTCCTGAGGAGGTTTCTGAGATTTTTGGCAAAAACATTTCTCACAACCGTTGTGAGGTGCAGCTCATCGCTTGCCAGAAGTCCATCTTCAAGAAACTGCAGTCCGTGATCTAAGAATCCAAACCATTCCTGTTTACACCATTTGCGAAGCCAGCTGTTCACTTCCACTATTTCTCCCTCTCTCCCTGGGCCACGTCGTTCAACTGGGAGGACAGATGAGATGACAATTTGTGCATTTAGTTGCTTCAATTTCCTGCCGAGAGCCTCGTAGTCTCTTTTGATCTTCTGGAGGCTATTGCTTGCAGTGTCATTGGTTCCCACATGAACCAAGAGGAAGGGGTATTTGTCAGTGGGTTTTATGATTCCTTGCAGTCGTTCAGTTACATCTTGGATCTTAGCCCCGGGAAGACAGCACACTTCCCGAGACATCTTGTCAGGCCCATCTTGTCAGGAGTCTGCTCTTCGTTTTCCATGCTAGGGGAGAGGACCTCAAAGTGATTGTGTATTTCTAAACAATCAGAGCGAACCCTGGGCCTCATACTTCTTTGAGTCACGTTTCTCCATATATCTGGCTCCTGTGTTGGTGAACTAGCCTCCTTCTCAGGGGAGTCCCCTGTCTCCTCCTTGGTGTGGACGGTGTGCTCTGTTGCTTCCAAGAAGAGCTCCAGCTCTCTAATTCTTTGGAGCGTAGCTACACGTTCCTCCAGTTGCTGGACTTTGTCTTTTAAGAGGGCAATCAACAGGCAATTGCTGCAGGTAAAGCTGCCTGCAACCTTTGGCAAGATGGCAAACATTGCGCAGGAACCGCAGGCGACTGCAGCTGTTCCCTCCCCCTCCATCTTGAGAACATGTTGTTGGGGGTGGCTACAGTGGTCCTCCATCATAAAAAGCGTGAAGACAGGACAAATAACTCCCCCCCAAAAAAACAACCCTAGGTCTCCCCCAACAAACGTTTGAGACTAGGTCCCCTAAATCTAAAAGATGGATCAAACTGCGTGCGCCCTGACCTTTGCACAGGGAGAACAGCTAATCAGCCACAAAGAAACACACAAGAAAACCCTTTTTGCTCCTTCTTCAACTCTCTCTCTCTCTCTCTCTCTTTCCCACACCCCCCCCACCCTGTGTGTGTGATGGTTGCCTTGGCTTCTCCACCGCCTACTGTTCTCTCATCTATCCTTACAGCATCCCTGAGAAGTAGGTAAGGCTGACTGGCCCAGAGCTGCCCAGAGGGGATTTGAACCCCGGTCTCAGAAGTCCCAACCACTGCACCTTACTGTCGCTCTTTTTGCCTTCTGCACAAGCCCACCGCTGCTGCATTCTGCCACATTTGCCTTCTCCCCTGCAAGGAACCCCAGGCTCCCTCCTCCACCCCTTCCTGGCCCCTCCTCCCTTTTAACCATAAGCACAAATTCTTTTATCGCATTGCCTTGGGTGGATTTGCCCTTTGATTTAAACGGCATCTCCACCACCCTTCTCCGCCCAGGGGTTTTCATCAGGCCTGGTGCTTGCTATCTCTTGCCATTTATTTCTCGCCTGGAGGCCTCTCCTCTTATTTCTTGGGACCAGATCAATACGGCCAGGCAGGGGCTGCTGGCAGGCTCCCTCCCTCCCTGCATCGCAGTGTGTAGTTTTTCTTGTGGGACTTGTCCAGTATTTCTTGTTAAGCTTCCGTCTTGCCTTGTTCTTTTTCTCATTAGGTCTGAGCATGGGGCTGGCCGTATTTCTCCTCCTGCTCTGGAGGATCCCTGGCCATTCGTAAGAACAAGACTTTTAAAAGTTTCATTTAACTCCAGTAGACTCTGGAGCCTGTTTGGCTAAAAGGGAAGAAGCAAAACAACCAGGCTGGCGTTTTTATTTTTCCAGCGGGGAAAAGGATTTCCGCCCTCAGCTTTGATCCCAGCAATGAATTTCCAGGTAAATGGTCAATGCAGAAAATGATTTTTAAAAAATATTAAAATACCACAAACCATCCAATAATGCCTCTGCCCTCCCCCCCCCCATTTTAAAGCCTATAGGATGTTAATCAGCCAAAGGCCTGATTGAAGAGGAACATTTTCACCTGGTGCTTAAAGAGATGTGATGGAAGGCTCCAGGTGAGCCTCCCTGGGGAGAGCCTTCCACAAATGGGGAGCCACCACAGAAAAGGCTCGTTCTTGTGCTGCCACCCTCTGGACATCTGCATCACAGGGGGTTGGACTAGATGACCCCCAGGGTGCCTTCCAACCCTATAATTCTATGTTAGATTCTCTCTCTCTCATTTTTTGGATTACCCTATAACAATAAATGATGGAGGCAGAAAGCTTCAGTTTCTTATTTGGCTTTGGCCCCACCCAAAGTTGAATTGGACTAAAGGGTTTTAGATTGAATTGGGCTGTTTTCTGAAGTCCAGAATTGGGGTCTGTCCCCAGTCTCCCTGGTGCACAGCCCTGCTGCATAGGTTGTATGAGGGTTCCTTGGAGCGGCAGAAACTGGACTCTCCAAACCTGGAAGAGACAGATCCATCCCTCCTTGCACCCTTGCAGCCCCCTTCACTCCACAGCCAGTTTCCTCAGAGACAACAGTCAGATTCCTTCTCTCTGCATTCTTGGATTGCTCCGTGCAAAAGCCGCCCTTTGCTCTGGCCGCAACGCTGCCTCTTCCCTCCCCAGTTAATAAGCCGTGTTCTCTTCTGTCATTGCGCAAGAGCCATTTCTATGTAGATGACTCTCTAATCTAAGAGAGGAGTGGGGGAACGAAAGCCCTCCAACTGTTGATGAAATTCAATCTCAGTTCCAGTCTGATTATGATAATTTGCTACGCGCTGAGGAAAAGTGAATTATTATTAAATGCAAATAAAAGTTAAATAATGCTGTTTGGGAGCTGCTGAAAATGACAGAAAAGCTATAAATTAGGAGGAGAGATGTGAACTGCAGATAATATATCATGGTGAGAGTAGTTAAGCGTCTCTTAAGGCCTGGTCCTGCCAGCCGGCCGGCAAGGGGTCTCCCATCCCCACAGGGCTGCAGCGTATCAGCAGCCATCAAGAGAAACAACCTCCTTGTGTGGATATGGGTTCTCTTGCAGGGGGAGCCCTGTTTGCTATACCCCAGGTGAGGGATTAAAACAATTCTGCGACCTGGGTGTGATGGGAGCTTGCATAAGGATTCTGCATGGGGGGGGGGAATCCTTTCTGAACCCTAAAGTTGAACCAGATAGGTCTGGGTGAGTGGGGTGTCCTGTTTGATGTCTGACACCGAGGCCAGTCATGGTGGGGAGAAGCTGAAGGCTGGGAGATTCAGGAGGACAGGGGAAGGGAAGGACTGCTTCACAGTGCAGTTAAACTATAGCATTGGCTCCCACAAGAGGCCGTGATGGCTGCCCACCTGGACTGCTTTAAAAGAGGATTGGACAAATTCACAGAGGACAAGAAAGCACCCACAACCATTTGCCATGATGGCTATGAATTTCCTCCACGATAAAAGGTGTGGCTTTGCTCTGCATACCAGTTGCTGGGGAAGAAGAATGTGATTGTGCTTCGGTCTTGCTTGTGGGTATCCTGGAGGGTGCCTGGCAGGCCACTCTGGGGTGGAGGGTGCTGAATGAGATGGTCTTTTGGCCCCTCCAGCAGGGCTGGGAGGCACCTGCCAAAGCTCACAGGCCCCAAGTCTTGCAATGGCCTTTGGCAGATTTCACCTCCTCCTTCACAGTCTGCTTTTGCCTCCGATGGAGACAAGCAGAGGACACCTCCTTTTTCCTTACTCTGCAAGCATCCCCACCGCAGGAAGTTTCACTATGGGTGCATTGTGACTTGGGGGGACTATTTCATGGGGACCACCCTGAGTTCTTTTGCCCCAGAAATCCAAGAAAGAAAAGAAAAGGGTATTGCTCTAGATTGTGTGGGGCTACATAGAAAAAACAAGCAGATTCCCATTGTTTCTGGAATAAAATGCGTGTACACAGTCTGAGTCAAATAGGCTTTCGCATGGGTCCCCTTTGGACACGCTGTCAGGTGAGGAACTTCAAGAATACACATTCTCATGCAGCAGTCTTACTATTTTGATCAGCAAGACTTGAAAGAATCAGAGCTTTCAAAAGCATAACAAAAATGAAGTTGAAACAAAGAACTGAGAAGAATTGTGATTCGGGTTTTTCTAAGGGATCCAGTTTTCCATTTTGATTTCAGCTCTAGCATAATCCTGTTATGTTGAACGCACAGCGGATCAGCCAAGCCCTTCTACAGAGCACTCCATTCCACCCTCGCCACAAACCTTGCCTCCTGCCTGCCTTGCTGCTCCCTCCCTCCCTCCTGTCTGGAGTGGGTGCTGCTGTTCTGGCTACATGAGCTGCAGAACAGATACCGGTAATAAAATCATGGGATTGTAAAGCAGGAAGCTGTGCTCACATTTGGGTCCTGACTCCCTACAAGGCGGGAATAAGAAGAAAAGATTGAAAGAAGATTCCACCTAAACATTAGGAAGAACTTCCTGACAGTAAGAGCTGTTCGACAGTGGAATTTGCTGCCAAGGAGTGTGGTGGAGTCTCCTACTTTGGAGGTCTTTAAGCAGAGGCTTGACAACCATATGTCAGGAGTGCTCTGATGGTGTTTCCTGCTTGGCAGGGGGTTGGACTCGATGGCCCTTGTGGTCTCTTCCAACTCTATGATTCTATGATTCTATGATTCTAAGACACTCTGATATTTAAAAGAAGCAGAAAAAGTCCCTGGCTGCCACTTCCATGGGCTTTGTTTCTCCACCCCAAGGTGGAGAGATGGTCCTTCCTGGGGCCCATTGCACACTCCCCTCTGCTCATTGCTCTCCCGAAGAGCAAAGGCTTTGTAGTTTACTTGTTAATGTTCAGCATAATTCTCTAATGGCCCACCGCGATTACCTCGCCTCCGCTTTCTGCAGTCTCTTACCCTATGCAATCCCCCAGCGATTCCTCAGTTATGCCTTATTTTATTAAAGCACCGTTGAACTATAGCCTATTGATTTTGATTTCACAGACAATTGAAATTTAAATTGACTCCAAATTGAATCCCTCCACGTGCTGCACTGAGGAAGACAGGCAGCTGTTCAGGATGATGGTGGAGTATATCTGTATACTTACTTTGGGCTCTGGAATTCATCAAGAGACAGCTGTGAGGAGCTCCACCCTGAGAGGTGGAGGAAAATTCTCCTGTAGCCCCCCCCCGAGAACTGAAGACGGCCATCTGACTCATGCACACGCCTTCCCCTTTGGGCCCTCTTGCTGAACAGATTGCACAGGTTTTATTTCAAAAATTGACTTGATCAGAAAGATCAACGGGTCAAAATCTCTGTGTGTCTATCACATGTAGCAAAACAAACCCTAAACCACTTTCATCTCTCTTAAGAAGTAGCATTCCTATGGCCTTTGCCTCTAGCACCTGAAAATTTCTTTCTGCTCTTCCAAAGAGGCTCTCCAGAGAGCAGCAGATTAAACCAGTAGGCTAGAGATGGGGAAATGTGTTGATTCTGGTTGTCTCAGTTTCTCATTTTTTCTAATTTAAAATTCAGTTTTCCACTGTGATTTTTGTAGTTTACTTTCACTAATACATGCATTTATGCAACCCCTTTCCCACCAGCATCACATTCTCGAATGCATTCCATGGCTGAAGCACCACACTGCAAAATTCGGAGAAGTGCAGATTCTGAAGGGTGGCTGCTTTTTGTTTTGCTTCTTTTTTGTGAAAGTGTGGAATAGCTGACTTTGCCTTTACATGTGAACTCAGACAAACTTTCCCTCCGTCCTTAGAGTAGACAAGACTCCTTAGCAGTAGTTTGTGTAGCATAGAGGGCCAGCCTAGGCTTCTGCTTCCTGCCCCTTGGGGGTGGCTCCGTCAACATCAGAGAGGGGCACAGGTGAAGGGGAAGGGAACAAAAGAGGTTAAAGCATTCCCTGGAAATCTCCTGAGGTACAGGAGAGCAGGCTGACTCGGTTGCCTCAATGGCTCATTCCCACGCAGATCAGCAAGGGGGGGGGCAGAGGTCCTGGTGCTAAGCACCTTCGCCATGATGCACACCTCCCCCCGAACTGCCATCGAAGGCAGAGGTTCTCCTAATAATTGGGTCATAATTGGCATAAAGTAAAGGTGCACACTGGAAGAGATGCGGACACTTGCCCTGCAAATGACCCAGCTGCATGGAACTGAGGTTTGAAATGGGAAGAAGATTTTAGTCTGTGTTGGTGGTGGATGGAGAAGGGGGGCAGTCTCTGCTATATTTTATATTATGGAAGTCCCTAAGTTCATGATTTGGCAGTCCTCTTCAAATACAAGATATAAAGAGATACAAGTGAGGATGGCTTGATTTACTATGTAACTTAGATATTTAAAAGAAGACTTAAAGACCACGACTTGCATAAAAGAAAACTTAAAGTTTTGTGTGGATGGGAAGGAATGAAGGAGGGGAGAGCCCTGTTGTCCTTAGGGATGTTGCTGGAGACTAGAGCTTATCCCCCTCCACTTAGAATGAGACTCTGGGCTTAAAGAAAGGTTAAGATACAACTTATGTTTAAAAGTCACTGTGAAAGTGAGAGGAATTTTGCAAAGGACAGTGGTACCTCGGGTTACATAAGTGTCAGGGGATGGTTAGCTGCTTGTGCTTAAAATTGTGCCCCTTCAGAGTTTGTGCGACCCCACAAACCTCTGTGTGTGACAGAGCTCCTCAGACATGTCTGCTCTAGTCACTAGTAGAGTCTGACAGTGGCTGTCTGCGGAAGCGCTTCCAGCAAAGAAGTTCCTTAACGGAAACGCGTCTCCTGGACTCACGACGTGGCAGCTTCCGGCGCAGCATGGGTCTCCCTGCAGTTGCTTCTGACACCTCCCCGCTATTTTCGCTCGAAGTGTCTCTCACCCCTTTCTCTCCCCTGCTGCTTCCTGCCTGGGCTGCTGCGTCTCTCTCAGCATTACTGAGATCCTCCTCCAGAGACCCCGCGCTCCCCCTGCTGGTCCCTGCTTTGGCTGTTGACTCTCTCCCAGTCTCTGGGAGCCTTACCACTTCCCTTTCCTCCGATGTCAGTTCCCTGACATCCACCTCCCCTCCAGGGCCCCCCTCTCCCCCGCCCCTACTTTCTCCTCTGGGCGGTGAGGAGCTGAAACCCCTAAAAGAATCCTCTTCATCTTCAGACGTCTCGAACAATTCCCTCCATCGGTCTTCGTTCCGACTCGCTGAATCCTCCTCCACCTCGGAATCAGCGAACCCCTCCAACTCTTCTTCGTCGTCGGTGGTGGCGAAGTATTCCCTCCGGAACCTCGCCACTGGCTGGGGTTTTCTAGGGAATCTCTGATGAAAAGTTTCAATCAAAACCTCGTCATCTACCTCCTCTGCCCTGACCCAGGTGTTTTCCGACTCCGGCTCCCCTTCCCACATTACCAAATACTCTACTTGCTCTCCCCTCCACCTGGAATCGAGAATCTCCGCTACATGGTAGCTGTGTTCTTTTTCTTCCATAGCTGGTCCCCTATTGACCCTCCCCTCTCTGTCCCCTATATACGGTGACAGCAATGATCTGTGGAACACTGGGTGCAACTTCATGTGGTTCGGTAACCGGAGTCTGAAAGCCACTGGGTTGACCTGTTGCGTGACTTCAAATGGGCCCAGTCTTTTGGGTCTTAACTTCTTACAACCTCCTTTAAATGGTAACCCTTGGGTGGACAGCCACACCTGGTCCCCCACCCTAATGCTTTCCCCTTCCCTTCTGGTTTTGTCTGCCTGCCTCTTATATTCCTCCTTCGCCCTGTTTAAATTAAGTTGGAGCTGGCGATGGATCGCTTCCATTTCTTCAACGAACTGTTCTGCGGCAGGAACGCTCCAGTTCTCCCCCTCCCCCCCTGGGAAGGCTCGGGGATGACACCCGTGATTGGCCAAAAAAGGGCTCATCCCCGTGGACACGTTCTCTGCATTGTTATAGGCAAATTCTGCCAACGCCAGCTTCTCCACCCAATCATTCTCTCTGTCATTCACATAACACCTCAAATATTGCTGGAGGACACCATTAGCTCTTTCCGCCTGCCCATTGGTTTCTGGATGACGGGCAGTGGAAAAATTCACCTCTACATGCAATAAGCTCATGAGCTTCCTCCAGAACCTGGAAGTAAATTGTTTCCCTCGGTCCGAAACCACCCTCAAGGGGGCACCATGCAACCTAAACACATTTTCCACAAACAATTTAGCGGTTTCTTCTGCTGTGACCGCATGTGAGCAGGCTATAAAGTGTGCCATCTTGGTTAACAGGTCTACCACAACCATAATGGCTGTCTTCCCTTTGGACCTGGGCAGATCAGTCATGAAATCTATTGCCACTGCCTCCCATGGTCTTTCCGGCGTGGGTAGTGGTTCTAATAAACCTGCCGGTGCCCGCCTCTCCCCCTTGGCTCGTTGACATCGGTCATACCCTCTCACATATTCACGCACATCTTCCCTGACCTTGGGCCACCAGAATTCCCTGGTAACCAGCCACATGGTTTTGTGTTGCCCAAAATGCCCTGCTGTGGGGCTATCGTGCAGTTGCTTGAGTACCTTTTCCCTCAATTCCCCTTCAGGTATGTATAACGCTCCCTTGTAGTACAACGCCCCGTTTCTCTCCTCAAAACCCCCGGGTTTGTCTCCCTCCCTCCTGAGACCCCTGAGTTTGTCCTGGGCGTATTCATCCTGCCCCGTTCCCTCTACCAGTTCCCTTTGCCCCACCAAAGCCGCCCCACACACCCAGCGGTCCTCGGGAATGACATGGGTCTCTTCGGGTGCACCCTCTCCCTCCAAATATTCAGGTTTGCGTGAGAGAGCGTCCGCCCTAACGTTCTCCGGGCCTGGTACGTAACAAATCTCAAAGTTAAATTTGGAGAACTCCTGGGCCCATCTCAACTGCCTTTGGTTGAGCACTCGCGCAGTTCTCCAATACTCTAGATTCTTATGGTCCGTGCACACTTGCACCTTCTGTTGTGCACCAATTAGTAGATGCCTCCATCTCCGGAAGGCCTCATAAATCGCAAGAAGTTCCCGGTCGTGCACCGTGTAGTTTCTCTCAGATTTGTTCAGCTTTCGCGAAAAGAAGGCACACGGTCGCCACTCTGACCCCTCCTTCCCCGGCTGCAGAAGAAGCACCGCCCCTATGGCTCTGTCCGAAGCGTCTGTTTCGACCCTCAGCTTTTTTTGTAAATCCACATGTAGAAGTTGTTCGTCAGAGGCGAAGGCCCTTTTCAGTTCCTCAAACGCTCGCTCCGCCTCCCCCGTCCAAACAAACTTCTTTTTGCTGCTGAGACAGTCCGTGATGGGCGCCGTCAGGTGGGCGAAGTTTCGGATGAACTTACGATAAAAGTTTCCAAACCCTAGGAACCTCTGCACATCCTTCTTGGTCTTGGGTGTTTTCCATTCCAGCACCGCTTGAACCTTGCCGGGGTCCATGGCCAACCCCTTGTCTGACAAGCGGTACCCCAGGAATTCCACCTCCTTGGTATGAAACTGACACTTTTCCAGTTTCACCCACAGTCTGTTGGCTTGCAGCCTGCTCAACACTTCTCTGACGTCTCTCACATGTTGCTCCTCATTCTCCGAATACACCAACACGTCATCTAAGAAGGCCACGCAATTCTTGTAGAGCAAAGGCCCCAGTACATGGTTCATAAAGGCTTGAAAACACGCGGAGCCTGTTTGTAATCCAAAAGGCATAACGAGGTATTCAAATGCCCCCAAAGGGGTGAACATGGTGGTCTTCCATTCATCCCCTTTCCTTATACGTATCAGGTTGTACGCCCCCCTTAGGTCCAGCTTTGTAAAAATCTTTCCTTTTCGCACCCTGGTCAAAATATCATCAATCCTGGGCATAGGAAAAGCCGCCGGCTCTGTCACTGCATTTAGGGCCCGAAAGTCACATACCAGCCTCGGCTTGTCCGTGTTTTTTTTATCCACAAAAAACACTGGGCTACCCCCCGCTGCCTTGGACTCTCTGATGAAGCCTCTCTTCAGGTTCTTGTCAATGAACGCTCGCAACTCCTGCATCTCCCTGTCTGACATGGCATACAACTTGCCTACAGGAAGCTGTGCTCCAGGGAGTAAATTGATCTGGCAATCAAAGGGCCTATGCGGGGGTAGTTGGTCCGCTTCCTTCTCGCTGAACACGTCGCTGAGATCAGCATACTGTGGTGGCACCTTCCCCTTCTCCATCACTTCCGTCCCTGCTAGGGTGGCTTGGGCCCCTGCTGACCCCTTTTCCGCCCTGCAGTGTTCTAAGCAGTGTGCGGAACCGAAGGAAACCACTCTTTGATGCCAGCCCACCAGCGGATCATGTAGGGCTAGCCAGCTCATTCCCAAAATAATGGGAGCGCCTCCCAAGGTGGCCACATTAAACGCTATCAGTTCTGTGTGCCTTGCCACCCTCATTATCATTGGGACGGTCTGCAAGCTGACGCCTCCTCCCAACAGTTCCCTGCCATCAATCGTGGTCACCTGCAGGGGGTTGCTTAAAGGGATAGTCTGTATCTGGTGTTCAGCAGCAAACTCCTTGCTCATGAAATTGCAGGAGCTGCCTGAGTCCAACAGCGCCTTTATTTTTAGGGGGTGTCCATTTTGCAGCTCTAGCGATACTTCAATCACTAGAGCAGGTCGAGGAGCTTCTGGCACTGGCACTTGGGGAAGGGGCACTTTCACTGCTCTTTGGCCTGGCTGCAGTGCCCTGCTGGCAACCAGGCGTTGGCTTTTACCTGCTCCGTTTCTCCCTGCTCTTCCCCCTCAACAGCTCCCACCATCCCTTGCCATTCCTTCCTCTGGGGGCAGACTCTGGCAAAGTGGCCTGGCTGTTGGCAGAGATAGCATTTCCGGGCTCCCTTTCCCTCCTTCTTCGCCCCCTCACTGGGCTTTGAAACTGCGCGCGCGCGGGCTGTTCCGATTTCCATCGGCTCTGCCGGCGGGAAAGCTGGCTCAGGAATGTCTGGAATTCGTAACTCCTTCCAACGTTCCCCTCTCCCTTCCCGCCTCTCCAAGGCTCTTGCCTCCTGGCGCGCTCCAATGGTCAGCGCAGATTTGGTCAGCTGATCCATAGACCCCGCCCTGGGGCTCCTGGCCAGCTCGTCTTTCACAGCTGAAGAAAGACCTTCTTCAAATAGCATCTGAATGGGTGCCGCCGATAAATCCCACCCCAATCTGTGAATCAGCATGGTAAATTCAGTCCAGTTCTCACGGACAGATCTGCTTCCCTGCTTGCAAGCCATTAGCTGTCTGCGTACCAACCCTTCCTCAATATCGCTGGAAAACATAATATCCATTGCACGAAAGAATTTCATAGTGTCCTTTAGGATATCGTTGTGCGTTGCCATCAGGGGTCGAACCCAGTCCCGCGCCCCCTTCTCAAGATGCCCAATTACGAACGCAACTCGCGATTCCTCATCAGGGAACTCATCAAACTGCACATTCAGAGCATATTGCATCTCAGTCCTAAAGGCATGGTAATCCTTGGGGTCCCCCCCAAACTTCTGCACCAATCCTGGTACCTTTCTGGGGAACTGAGTGGTTCTCCCCTTTTTGTCAGCATCCTGAGCCCTTCTCTCCTCGAGCCTCGCCGTCTGCAGCGCAAGTTGGACCTCCAGAGCTTGATACCTTTCTTCCAAGCTTGGACCAGCTCCAACCCCTGCGTCTCCGGTTCCGACTGGGTTGCTCATGATGCTTTCTCCTGCACAGGCAGCGTACAGAGACTGTCAGACTGCTGTCAGGGGATGGTTAGCTGCTTGTGCTTAAAATTGTGCCCCTTCAGAGTTTGTGCGACCCCACAAACCTCTGTGTGTGACAGAGCTCCTCAGACATGTCTGCTCTAGTCACTAGTAGAGTCTGACAGTGGCTGTCTGCGGAAGCGCTTCCAGCAAAGAAGTTCCTTAACGGAAACGCGTCTCCTGGACTCACGACGTGGCAGCTTCCGGCGCAGCATGGGTCTCCCTGCAGTTGCTTCTGACACCTCCCCGCTATTTTCGCTCGAAGTGTCTCTCACCCCTTTCTCTCCCCTGCTGCTTCCTGCCTGGGCTGCTGCGTCTCTCTCAGCATTACTGAGATCCTCCTCCAGAGACCCCGCGCTCCCCCTGCTGGTCCCTGCTTTGGCTGTTGACTCTCTCCCAGTCTCTGGGAGCCTTACCACTTCCCTTTCCTCCGATGTCAGTTCCCTGACAATAAGCTTCAGGTTACAGACTCCACTAACCCAGAAATAGTACCTCAGGTTAAGAACTTTGCTTCAGGATGAGAACAGAAATCGTGCTCCGGCGGCGCGGCGGCAGCCAGAGGCCCCATTAGCTAAAGTGGTGCTTCAGGTTAAGAACAGGTTCAGGGACAGTTACTTTAAAGCCAGGAGAAGTCCAGAAACACTGTATCTTCTGCAGAGTTAGCTGTCAAAAAATCCTCTGCTTACCGATAGGCTTTCCGCTGAACGGCATTCCTTATCTGGGGGCAGTCCGTTCCCAGGTTTTAAGCAGCAGATTTTAGCTTCCTTTCCCCTTTTTTTTGCAGGTAAATACTACTCAAACCTTCCCCCCTCCTCTCCTGCAATCCGGAGGGGAGACCACTTTCCAGATGTTAAGATTTAGGTCTTTTTACCAAACGTCTTTCTATGTTTCTGCTTTACAGTCTCTTTGCTTTGATCTGTTTACAAGAAAGAAAGGCAGACTTCCTGGTTATACCTTCCCGCTTTGGTGCTGAATTAGCTGTTTTTTCTCTCCTTTTAAATCCAATTTAACTTAATCCTACTCACAGGTAGTTGTTTTCAAAGTCCAATTGTCCCAGGAAAAAGTCAGCGCTCTTCGTCAACGGCTGTGCGGCTTCACTCTGTGGAAGAATCAGTCGACTCTCAGCACCGTGCCGCTCACCCCGTCCCGCTCCGGAGCCCTTAAAAAGGGTCCCTTCGCAACTTGGGGGGTGCAAATGGTGCCCGCCGAGTCCCCACGTTCACAGGCTTCCTTCGCCTGTGATTTTAAAAGGGTCCCCGCTTTGCCGCAGCGGTAAGACCCGATCCCACGGAGCCGATCCCTCCGAGACTCAGAAGGAAGCTGCCATTAGCGATGGCGCTGACCTGGAAGTCCGAGCCCCAGCTCTTTGAAGTTGGGGAGACCGCGACAGCGTCGTGGTTCCCCACTAAAAACCTCAGATCGGGCGTTCTGAGGACCTGGTGTTCCGGCAGGTGCCTTCCAGCGACTCCCCCGCTCCCTGGTAAGCTCATAAGAGCCCCGGGAGCGAGCGGGGTTGAGACGCAGCACAGCGGAAACGACTGCTTCCTTCAAAGCAGCGAAGCTCCGAGACTGGTGATCGTGAGCGGCCAATTCCTTCATAAAAAAGATTGAACAATTTGGAACTGTAAGTACTTAAAAAACTAATTTGGAAAAGATTGGGAAGAAAAGGGAGACTTAAAAATGGAGGCCGGTCCCCTTTGTTGGAGAAGGCGAAAATTGGTGCACAAAGACCGAAGCCTTGGCAGGGGGTTGGACTCGATGGCCCTTGTGGTCTCTTCCAACTCTATGATTCTATGAATGAAAAGCTTTTAAAATCCTGCAAGCAATTTTGACCCCCCACTTCAGGGGAAGAGGGGGTATTTGTGCCTTGGATATCACTTTAGGAAGTCTGTGAATACGATTGAGACCTCCCCATTTGGCAGCGGACCACCTGGGAGGGAAGACTAGTCTCCATTGTGATGTCACAATGGAAGAGGAAACATTCAATCTCCGTTTCCACTGACTTGGTTACAAACTTTTCTGTGCTGCCTGTCCCCCTTCCTCAGAATAAGGGGAGAATTGGAAAATTTTCCCCCTTCCTCAGAAAAAAAGTGTCCCCCTTCCTCAGAATAAGGGGAGAATTGGAAAATTTCCTCTTTGCCATTTTTTTCTTTGGCATCCAGCTAATTTGGAAGATTAAAGAAGCTGCCTTTGGGCTGGTGGAAGGAACTTGTTTTTCTCCTTTATTGTGCCAGACTGTGAGACTGACCTTGACATTCTTAAGCTATTATGAGTTCAGAAAGGCTGAGACGTGGCTCTAAAACTCCACAATTTGAGGAGTCGGTGATGTCAATGTTAACTGACATCAAAGAAGGTTTAGATTGTAATACAGTATGTGTGAAGAGCTGCCGATGCCTCTGGTTGAAGAGGGAAGGAGGTCCCCCTCAGACAGAAGAGAAAATGGCAATTTCCTGGAATTTGTTGATCTAGTCGACAAACAGAAAGGACTATTATGGGATGGAAGGGACAAGAGCAGAACTGAGGAGGATTGGAGCTAACCAGCTCCGCCCCAAATCACAACGGAACCATAATATTGTGACTAGCCAACGAAGAATGCAGTTTAAAAACATCAGTTGCAAACATACAAGGCCAATGAATGTCAGTGCTTGGATTTATTGGATTACACGCAGACTGAGAAGAAAATAAATATTGCTCCTCACTTGATGTTATATGGAAAGTTAAATAATATAATAACACGAATAGAAATCATTAAGAGTGCAGCTGTGGATTAAGTTATACTTTTGTAAAATGGATGGAACCAGAAGTAAATAAGAATATGAAACACAGCAATAGTGGATTATAAAACGACTCATGGGAAACCACTTTAACAAAATTGTACAGTGGTGCCCCACAAGACGAATGCCTCGCAAGACAGAAAACTCGCTAGACAAAAGAGTTTTCCGTTTTGGAGGTGCTTCGCAAAACGAATTTCCTATGGGCTTGCTTCACAAGACGACAATGTCTTGCGAGTTCCTGCTGGTTTCCCCCCTCCCCCCTTTTTCTAAGCCGCTTATCAGCTGATCTGATCAGCAGATAAGCCGCTAATACCTGCTAATAGCGCTAATAGCGCTAATCCGCTAATCCGTCAATGGGCTTGCTTCGCAAGATGAAAAAACCGCGAGACAAAGAGAATAACAGAACGGATTCTTTTTGTCTTGCGAGGCACCACTGTATTAATATGTAAATAACTAGCATAATTTGCATAATTGGGTTAAAATTTGGAAAATCAATAAAAATAATAGGCAAAAAGTAGGGAGCCTGCCTAACCTGCGGAGGGTTCTGGGTTCAAGTCCTGCTGTCTCTGGGCTGGACAGCGGCTGTGATTCAAGAATAGACAAGACTCTGCTAGACTCAGCAATTGTCTGCCTTGGCTGTACTACCCCACCTCCTCTTCCCTGGCATTTCCTCACAAGAGCAATTTCAAATGTGAGCACATCTTGCAGGAGGAGCAGTTCAGCTCTCCCCCTTTTCCTGTTGGATGCAGGTGGGGGAACCTCTTCCAACCTGTTGGCCACCTGGGTAACCTTGCAGGTCCACAAGCCAGTGGTGGGTGGGACAAGAGGCAAGGGTTGGTGGAACAAAGGATGTGACGCTTCCCTTTGCAGTGTGCTACATTCCAAACACAAATGCCAGAGGTTCCCACACACCCACATGTCCCTCTCTCCATCCAGGTGAGCACGAGATATTACAAGGGCCTATTCCAGGTGGGCAAGAGCACCTGAGGGTGCAGAACAGGTCTGCTGGAGGGCGTGGCCTGTGTGAAGCCCTGGAGCGTGGGACCAGAGGTGCCCCAGTCCTGCTGCCTGGAAGTAGTGGCATAGTGTGGGTTGCCAGGGCCTGGGGCCATGCAGAGGTGGGGGTAGAAGGGAGGGAAACGGATGGAGTACACATGCTAATTCAACAGTCTAATGGCATCCACATCACCCAGGAGATCACAACCACAGAGAAAAGAAGAGTCATTCCATTGTCTGGAGAGGTCATTTCCTGGTTTGCATGGAGAAGTCGTTTTCAACACAGCTCAGTGACGGAAGCATGCAGCTGTGTTGAGGCAGCACCGGGGGTTAAATCTTCTACCGCTAGCACCTAGAAAGGAATGCTGTGATCACCAATAGTCAGCATGGATTTCTGAAAAATAAGTCATGTCAGACTAACCTGATCTCGTTTTTTGACAGAATTACAAGCCTGGTAGATGAAGGGAACGCAGTGGATGTAGCCTACCTTGATTTCAGCAAGGCATTTGACAAGGTGCCCCATGATATTCTTGTAAAGAAGCTGGTAAAATGCGGTCTTGACTATGCTACCACTCAGTGGATTTGTAACTGGCTGACTGACCGAACCCAAAGGGTGCTCATCAATGGTTCCTCTTCATCCTGGAGAAGAGTGACTAGTGGGGTGCCACAGGGTTCTGTCTTGGGCCCGGTCTTATTCAACATCTTTATCAACGACTTGGATGATGGACTCAAGGGCATCCTGATCAAATTTGCAGATGACACCAAACTGGGAGGGGTGGCTAACACCCCAGAGGACAGGATCACACTTCAAAACGACCTTGACAGATTAGAGAACTGGGCACAAATAAACAAGATGAATTTTAACAGGGAGAAATGTAAAGTATTGCACTTGGGCAAAAAAAATGAGAGGCACAAATACAAGATGGGTGACACCTGGCTTGAGAGCAGTACATGTGAAAAGGATCTAGGAGTCTTGGTTGACCACAAACTTAACATGAGCCAACAGTGTGACGCGGCAGCTAAAAAAGCCAATGCAATTCTGGGCTGCATCAATAGGAGTATAGCATCTAGATCAAGGGAAGTAATAGTGCCACTGTATTCTGCTCTGGTCAGACCTCACCTGGAGTACTGTGTCCAGTTCTGGGCACCACAATTCAAGAAGGACACTGACAAACTGGAACGTGTCCAGAGGAGGGCAACCAAAATGGTCAAAGGCCTGGAAACGATGCCTTATGAGGAACGGCTAAGGGAGCTGGGCATGTTTAGCCTGGAGAAGAGGAGGTTAAGGGGTGATATGATAGCCATGTTCAAATATATAAAAGGATGTCACATAGAGGAGGGAGAAAGGTTGTTTTCTGCTGCTCCGGAGAAGCGGACACGGAGCAATGGATCCAAACTACAAGAAAGAAGATTCCACCTAAACATTAGGAAGAACTTCCTGACAGTAAGAGCTGTTCGACAGTGGAATTTGCTGCCAAGGAGTGTGGTGGAGTCTCCTACTTTGGAGGTCTTTAAGCAGAGGCTTGGCAACCATATGTCAGGAGTGCTCTGATGGTGTTTCCTGCTTGGCAGGGGGTTGGACTCGATGGCCCTTGTGGTCTCTTCCAACTCTATGATTCTATGATTCTATGATTCTTTTTTTTTTTTTTTGCATTTTAAAATTTTATTGGTTTCCAACCAATTATACATTTTATCCATGTTACAACATTCTTATCCATTTTTGACTTCCTTCAACGTTACTGACAATCATTCGTAGTGATCCTTTCTTACACATTCCATTCTTACATATTGCCATTTTTCCTCCCTTCATTCATTATTTCTAATAGACAATACTTATTAAGTCTTTACAGTGCCTCTTTAAAACCCACTAGCGTTATATTTACATCACAATTATTTTCCAGATAACCCACAAATTTCCCCCAGTCTTGAATAAACTTTTGGTCTTTAGTATATCTAATTTTCCCTGTTAACCTGTCAAGTTCTACATATTCTGTCAATTTTTCTCTCCACTCTTCCACAGTTGGGATTTCCTCCTGCTTCCATCTCTGAGCTAACACAATTCTAGCAGCCGTTACCGCATACTGGAAAAGCTTGCGATCTTTCTTTTCAATATCCTTTCTTACAATACCCAGTAGGAAGGTTTCTGGTTTTTTAGCAAAGGTGTATCTCAGCATCTTTTTCATTTCGTTGTAAATCTCCTCCCAAAAACTTTTAATTTTTTTACATTCCCACCATTGATGGTAGAATGTCCCTTCTTTCTGTCTACACTTCCAACATTTATTGTCTACCTTATACATCTTTGCCAGCTTCACTGGTGTCATATACCACCTGTAAAGCATCTTCATCATGTTTTCTTTCAGTAGGGTACACGCCGTAAATTTTATATTCACCTTCCATAATCTAACCCAGTCTTCCAATTGGATACTGTATCCAAAGTCCCTCGCCCACTGAACCATCACTGATTTCACTTCTTCGTCCTTCGTATTCCATTCCAGTAGTATTTTATACATTTTTGACAGATTTTTATGTTCATTATTTATTATCTCTTTTTGGTATCTAGATTCTTTTTCCTCATAACCCCTTTCCTTCACCTCTTTTTTAAACATTTCATTAATCTGAAAATAATGCAGCCAATCGTATGTAAAACCTTTGACTTGGTCGTATGATTTTATTTTCCACTTTCCTCCTTCGTTGGTCACCATTTCTTCGTATTTTCCCCACTTTCCTCTCATATTGATTTTCTTTACCCCCATTATCTCTAATGGGGATAGCCAGTGGGGGGTTTTTGGTTCTAGTATATTTTTATATCTATCCCAGACCTCTATTAACGCGCCTCTGAAAACATGGTCACCAAACCCCTTGTGGATCTTCTTTTTGTCGCACCATAGGTACGCGTGCCACCCGAATCTGTTATTATATCCTTCCAAATCTAGAAGTTCTTTACTTTCCAACTTTACCCACTCTTTCAACCAGCACAAACATGCTGCCTCGTAATACAGTCTCATGTCCGGTAGGGAGAAGCCACCTCTTTCTTTTATTTCTGTCAATAATTTAAATTTAATTCTGGGCTTCTTCCCTTCCCAGACGTATCTTGAAATCATCTTTTGCCAATCTCTGAAATCTTTTGTACCTTTTATAATGGGTATAGTTTGAAATAAAAATAACAACTTAGGGAGCACCATCATCTTAACCATTGATATTTGTCCCCAGAATGATAATTTCATTCTGGCCCAGGTCTCCATATCTTTTTTTATTCTATTCCAAACTGGGGTGTAGTTGTTTTGATATAAATCAATATTCTTTCCAGAGAGCCATATTCCCAAGTACTTAACCTTTCTAACTACCTCAATCCCTGTTCTTTGCTGCAGTAATTCAATCTTATCCTGATCCAAATTCTTAACAATCATTTTTGTTTTCCCTTTGTTTAATTTAAATCCTGCTAAATTACCAAATTTCCCCATCTCGTCCAAAATCTCCTTTATACTTTCTATCGGTTCTTCCACCGTCAGGACCACATCATCTGCATAAGCTTTGACTTTATATTCATTAGCACCTAATGTCACCCCTTTAATTTGTTTGTTTTGTCTTATTGCATTTAGTAGGGTTTCCAGAATTACTATAAATAGCAGTGGCGAAAGCGGGCACCCCTGTCTTGTTCCCTTAGCTATTCTAATATCATCAGATATAACATTATTGACTATCAATATTGCTCTTTGTTCTGTGTAGATTGCCCTTATGCCATTCAAAAATTCCTGGCCCACCTCCATAACCTCTAAGTTTTTCATCATGAAATCCCAGACCACATTATCGAACGCTTTCTCCGCGTCTACAAAAATTAAACATGCTGGTTTATCACACCTACTGGATAGAAAATCGATGATATTAACTATATTTCTTGTGTTATCACTTATTTGTCTTCCCGGCAAAAACCCAGCTTGGTCTTTGTGTATGATTTTTGATAATATCTTTTTTATTCTTTTAGCTAAAACACCAGCAAAGATCTTATAATCTGTGTTTAATAAAGAAATGGGTCTGTAGTTCTTAATTTGCGTTGGGTCCGAATCTTGTTTTGGAATTATTGTAATAAATGCCTCTTTCCATGTATCTGGAATATCCCTTTCTTTTAATATGTTATTCATTACTTCAGTCAGCGGGGCTATCAGCGTGTCTTTCATTTCTTTGTAATAACTTGATGTAAACCCATCAGGGCCCGGTGCCTTCCCTCTTTTTAGTTCTTTTATCACTTCTTCTACCTCTTCTCTACATATTAAGGCATTTAATTGTTCTTTTTGATCTATCGGAATCTTCCTCAACATCTTCCCTTCCAGATATCTTTCTATTTTTTCTTTGTTGTTCCTTTCACATTTCCTGTATAGTTGTTTATAGTAGTCCACAAACCCTTTCCTAATTTCTTTCGGGTCGGTAATTTCTTCTCCATTTAGTTCAATTTTGTTAATCAGTTTTTGTTCTTTTCTTCTTTTTACCTGCCAGGCAAGCCATTTTCCAGATTTATTTGCAAATTCGAAATTTTTTTGTCTTAACATTTTTATATTCCATTCGACCTCTTTATTTATTAACATAGCAAATTGAGTTTGTAGAGCCTTTATTTCCTGCTTTATCTTCTCATTATTGGGCTTTTTAATCAGCTTTTGTTCGTTATCCGTAATCTGTCTCAAAATCTCTCTTGTATTTTTTTCTTTATTTTTTCTTTTCCATGCATTTTGTTGGATACATAGGCCCCTCACCACTGCCTTGCTTGCGTCCCATACAGTACTCAGTTTTGTCCCTTTATCTAAGTTATCCTGAAAATATTCTACCAGTTTTTTCTGTATTTTTTCAGCAAATTTTTGGTCGGCCCATAAGTTATCGTTCAGTCTCCATCTGAAAGTTCGCTCTTCAAATCCTTTTAACTCCATCTTAATCGGATTGTGGTCTGAGATAACTTTAGCCTGTATTTCAATGTTTTGGATTCTTGGTATAAGTTCACTCGACACCCATACTTGGTCTATTCTTGACATTGATTGGTTTGGTTCCGAGTGGTACGTAAATTGTTTTTCTAGAGGATGCCTGAATCTCCAAATGTCAATTAGGTTACAGTTCTTAATCATCGTAAAAAAAGTCTTAGGCAACTTCCCTTCTGTACTCTTTACTTTCCTTAATCTGTCCATTTCTATTGAAACCACCCCGTTCATGTCTCCCATTATTATAATTTTTTTATCCAAGTGTTCAAATAGTTTTTCTTCCAGTAGTCTAAAGAATTCTGTCTTATTCCCATTTGGAGCATAAATTCCGATAATTATCAATTCTTCGCCTTGCCATTTAATTTGGGCCGCTATTATTCTTCCTTCTTCATCTTTAAATAATTGACGGGATTCAATTTTATTTTTGATATATAGGACAACGCCTCTTTTTTTCTTTTTGTCCGAAGATATAAATTCATTCCCTAACCTTTTATTAATCAGGATTTTCCTATGTTTTTTGGCCACGTGCGTTTCTTGAAGGCATATGATGTCCAGGTTCTTCTTCTTTAGAATATGTCCGATTCGGTTCCGTTTCTTCTTATCGTTCATTCCATTGATGTTCCAGTTCCATAGTTTTAGCGTCATTCTCCTTACCACTATCTGGATTTAGAGATTTAAACTTAAAACTTTTCTGTCTCCTCTCCTTCTTCTTCTTCTCCCTCCTCTTCCGACTCTCTTTCAGTCTGCTCTTCTTCTTCGCCTAATTCAAATTCTTCCCTCCTTCTTGTTCCTCCTTCTGCTCCTCTGCTCTCTTCCTCCCCTTGTTGTAGTTCTTTATATCTTCTTGTGAATTTTCCAATTTCCTCAGGACTTATCAATCTTCTTTTTACTCCTTTATAGAAGAATGAGACACCTTCCGGAAATTCCCACCTGAAATCAATCTTGTTTTTCTTGAGTAATTGTACCAGTGGCTTGTAGGCTTCTCTTCGTTTCAACAACCTTATTGGAATATCTTTAAATATAATTATATAATTCCCATCAATATAGAGTCTCTTCTCTCTGTTCCTTTGCAAAATCAAGTTTCTCATCTCTCTGTCTTTAAAGGTAATTAAACAATCACCTGGAAACTTCTTTACCCTACTTGATCTGATTTTAATTCTGTATGCATTGTGTATTGTCTTTGCCAGTTCTTCTTCCGATGTCTCCATCCACTGCGCCATTTCCTTTATTAGTCTTTCCCTTATATTCTCATTTTGCATTTCCGGTACTTGTCTCAACCTTAAGTTAACTTCTCTCTGTTTCAGTTCATTCATTGCGATAGAGTCTTTTATTTCCTCTTGTATTTTATTTAAGTCTGCAATCTCATTTCTCATCTTCTCCTCTTCTCGCTTCATCTCTTTCATTTCCTGCTTTGTCTTCTTAAATCCCTCATCCACTCTCCTAGAAACCTCCTTAATCTGTCCTTTCAGTTCACTGTCTCCTCAATCTTTTTATCCATTTTCCCTATTTTATTGTCTACCTGTTCTAACTTTGTCTCCAAATTCTTTTCACTTTGTTTTATTTCTGCAAACATCCTCAATATTTCTGTTCTAAATTCCGTTTCCTGCTTTGAGGCTCTCCTGTCTGTTGGTGTCCCCCCCTCTGTCCCTTTTTTCTGTGTATGCGACATATTTCTCTGTACCTCAATATCCAATATATACTGTGTATACACTTATAATTTTGTGTTTGCGTTGCTATTAAATACTCTCAAACGCTATTAAGTTAAACCCCCAAAATCAGAAGATATCTCCTATATAAGGGGAAGGGGAAAAGGAATAACAAGAAAAAGAACAAAATTACAAATACACAATTTCCGTAAGCTTTCTTCTCAATGTCCTAGATATTGTCGCTTCCCCTACCCATATGGGAGGGGGTAGTTATTGGTCCTCGTTCTTCTTGCCCCTGTCTGGGCTAATCTAGTTCAGACTGGTCAAGGTACTCTTCTTGCCCCTATTCGGGCTAAATCCCAACGAAACGTTAGACAGGTAGAATTGTGCTTTATATTGCTGAATAATCCCAAAGGCAATATCTAAGTTTGGGGAGTGGGTCAGTTTAAATCTTCCAAAATAGTTTTTGAATTGCTATTGATATTAATACTAGTCCCAAGATTGTAGTTCAATGGTAGGGGAGGTGTCTCACTTGCGTAGTTGTCACCTAAGTATTTCACCGAACCTAAGTCACCTCCACCTATTTTTCCAAATTAGTGTTTAGCTTAAACCAAGCCAAACCAAGAGGGTAGTTCCTTCGACCTAGATCACAAAGAGAGTGGTTCGTCCACCTTGGGGAAGGGCAGTCTTTAAATAATCTTCCACATTGCCTTTTTCTAGCTGTTCATTTTAGTTTGTTTTTACATTCAGTTCACACTGATTGAACATTCCTTGGCAGAGTTTTAAGCAAGGGGGGGGTCCGGGGGGCCTCCAAATAATTCCCTTTTTATTTAGCGATGTTTTAGAGTGGTCTGGAATGGCGTCGGAAGTCCTTCTAATCCTCCAGTTAATATGGCGCCGGAGTTTCTTTCTGACTTAATAGCTTCTTCACAGAGGTTTGACCAATAGTCCTCTCTATTCTCCTGTAACCTCAATTGCAGTTGTTACTGGGTCTCTTTTACTCACGAAGCTTCTCTGTTCCCCCTTTAATTTCTTCTTTTCTCCTCTTTCTTTACCGAAAGTTACTTTTTTACTTAGTTAAACTCAAGTCCAAAAAGTTTCGGGGGAAACAGAAACAGTAACCGCTAGCGGCAACTTACTTTCTCTTTTGGCTCTGCCGACAGTGCTGCGTCTTTTTCAATGATGTCAGACAAGCCGCTGAACTCGGAATTCTTCTCTTATTTTAGCCGGGAGCTTTCTTGTTGTTTATCACTAACCCTCAAGTTTCTTGATAGCAAATCCGGCTTTCTTCGTGTCGAGGGCGGAGCGCTATTCTCTGCAGGCTCGGAGCTTCGCTAGTTAGCCGCTGCAATGGCTGCCCGATTGTCTGCTGCTCGTTCCGTCGCTCTCTTCGCCTCCTTTCAGGGGTTACCTGGCGAACTGGACGAGCGGCTTTGATACCGCCGGGAACCTAGACCTCTAGACACCCTCCAGAGGTTTATTGGGGGGTCTTTGCGCCCTAAGAACCCCCCTTTTCGGCCAAAATAGCTAGGGCTTTCTCGCCGGAAAAAACCCTCGCCTGCAACGGGAGCCGCGCTCACACCGGAAGTGTCGATTCTATGATTCTATGATTCTATGATTCTATGATTCTATGATTCTATGATTCTATGATTCTATGATTCTATGATTTTACACCCGGAATAACTGCCCCTGTGCCGCCCCCCCACTGCACCACTGCCTGGAAGCCTTCTGAGGAGAGCCTCTGGGGGGTTGCCTCTGCTGCCACCATTCTGGAGATATTGAGATCGGCAAAGACTGGCCCCCAGGGGCCCTGATGGCCCAATGGTCCCCGTTCATGAGGGCCAGGCACACTGCAACCTTTCCATAAATGAGAACTAAGTGGAGTCGCTAGGCTGGCCCTGCCTTGCCTTCTACAGCTCCCATTGGTAATAATGCCTCCATTATGGCTGACCTTGAATGCCAGTAAAGGTAATTCTCTCTACAGCAGTGAACTGTTTAGTGGCTGATGGATAGAGCCCAGCTGGAGAGGACCAGCGCGCCAGGCCTGCAAATCTGCTTGGCTGCCAGGCACACCCCCACCCCGGCTTGACAGCCCCTCCAGCCTGCAGCCTTGCGCCTCCTCCAGCTGCCCTGTGCCAAGGGGAGCTTTGAATGACCCACTTGGGTCTTTTGCCTCAGGCTTGCTGTCAGTTATTTGGTAGAATCAGACCAGGAGTTTATTTTCCCTCCTGTTCAACTAGGCTCTACCTATTGATGTGTCAAAACCTGCTCTTCATTCTCCCCACTGACACAGTCTCAGCCTCACCCATTTGTCAAGGACCCACATTTTTTGTTGAGAATGGAACGGTGTTATGTCCACCCATTTCTGTTCTTCTGCCAGCTGAGGGTAAACTGAGAGGGCCTCTGACCATGTGCAGACTAGATTTCCCCCATTACTGAGTAATTCTAGCATAAAGCCTCCTGTCTGGGACTTGGGCATGTGGTTTCTGCAACCTTGAGCCCTAGAATGTATCTTTGTAGCTTGAACTTACTTTTGTAGATCCCCTGGAGGGACTTTGGTTGATGGGTGGCCTAGAAATCATACAAATAAATAAATTACACAACTAAATCAGAACCTTTTAAGGAATTTCGTTTGCTCCTGGGAATGGATGGGCTGGATTCCCTGCCCCCACACCAAAGCCTGCTGAACTAATCCCATCCTCATAGTTCCTCACACAACTTCCCAGGTTCCTGCTGTTTGCAAAGATTAATTGACAGCAATTAAAGAGGTGCTAATAATCATCTTGCTAGTGACTATTCTACAGGGGAACTTTGTTCACCATTATCTACACAGAGATTACAATTTGTAATTGGACTGAGTTGAATCAAGCACCTTCCAACCTGAGTGACGGGCTGAAATTTTGTATCATGTGGGAAAATTAACTTGGAACCAAACAAATGTGAGGGTAGATCACCTGATCAGCTGAGAAAGTGGTGCTGCCCCTCCCAATGTAGGGGGCACAGTCATTGTGTGAGTGTGTGGAAGCTGGTAGCAGTAACACGCAGCAAAACTAACCCCCCCCACTGCTGTGGCAAACAGATGTTAACATAACAGAGCATTTGAAAATGTCCTGCGCCAAACGACAACTTTATTTCAAGGGGAACTAATGAATATCCCCGTCGTCTTCTTTGCACACAACAGGCTGCTCTAAGAAGCTCTCACTTTCCTATGTCAAAGATGGCCACACTCTTGCCCAAGGCAACTTGAGGAGAAACAGTGAGCCCATCTTGGAGCCATCTTGGATCCTTAAGAAGAGCCTCCTTGTTGTGCAGCCGCCTTCCCCAACCTGGTGCCCAGAGCCACGAGGCCCAGGGTCCTGGGAGCTGGCTGCAGGTCCAGATCCAAAGCACCTGGGAGGCCCCCAGGCGGGCAGCCGTTTGTGTTCTCCAAATATCAGCCGGGCATTGGTGGCTGGCCTAGGCACTGGATTTGATTTAATTAATTTTTATAATGAAATATTTTTAGATTGTGTGACTATTTGACTGTTTGATTATTTGATTGTTGTTAGCTGCCCTGAGCCCGGCTTCGGCTGGGGAGGGCGGGATATAAATAAAATTTATTATTATTATTATTATTATTATTATTATTATTATTATTATTATTATTATTATCTTCTGGCAAAGTTTCAGGCTAGCGTGCCCTCCCTGCTTTGTCCTGTGGAGCAGGTGGGCACTGGAGAAGTCTCTTCTGCCTCCTGCTCAGGGAAGCCACAAAGAGAGGCAAGCTGTTTTTAGCTGGGCTTGAAGGTCCTTAAGAACAAAGGTGGAGGCGGCGGTGGGGTGTGTGTGTGTGTTGCCTCTGGCCTTTTGCGGCTGGGGTGGGGGTGGGGAATGGAGCAAGCAGGCTGAGAATGCTCGTGAATGGAGATCCAGCCCTGCCGCAGAGTAGCAGGATCAGGCCAAAGGGGGCTCAGCTGGTTAAGCCTTGTGTTCTAGCAGGGTCCAGCCAGAGACCCCAGAGGGAATCCTCCCCACTTCTGCTCCCCAGGCATCCTGCCTCTGACAGCAAAGGCAGAACATCACCAGCAGGGCTAGTAGAAGCCACTGGGAACGTCCTCCTCCAGAAATGGGGTGGGCTTCACCTGTTGGATTTCTGTCTGTCCTGTGATCACACATGGGGCAGGAGTCCTGTTGGTGGGACAGCGCAGACTCAGAACTCTACTCAGTTTTTGCTTGTGTTTTTCCAAATCACCTGTACCTGAAATGGTCTTTGCCCAAACCAGTTTGATGGGCTGCATTTTGACCCCACCTCTTGATTTGCCAGGAGAGTTTATAAACTTTACTAGATTGCTCAGTTCCAGACCCACTATCCTTTTCCACTCGCCGCCATTCATGAAACTTTACTGAGCTCCCCAATGTATGTAGAGCAGCATCACATTGACAGCGGGTGTTTCTTTTAGGGTGGCCTACACTCATCCCAGAGTTTTTAATTATTGCATGCAGTAATTATTATTACATCTCAGTATTATTACCCCTGGTGCAATGCCATCGTTTGTTTTAAAGCACGATGTATCTGCTTCGCGAGTGAAGGGAGCAGGATTAATACCAGCAGTGAATCATCTTGGGAGGCTTCATTTCAATTACTATTGTTTCGTCATTTGAACATTTATTATAGTAATAATTACGTATCTAATATGCTCATTATTGTTGGATATGAAGAAGAAGTCTGGATGAACACAGCAATTAAGTGGATTGTGGTACTGGCAGGGAGCTGAGGAGCAGGAAATATCTCCCCCCGTCGGGCTGGTCGGAGCCCCTGGCAAAGCTTCCAGCCCTAAGGGGGACAGGCCCCGCCTTGCCTGCACGGCTTCTCCCTCTACCTCAGTTCTGTTGTTTGCAAATTCTCCAAAGAATCAAAGTCTGTAGAAAGCTCACCGTGGCTAAGTGTGCAAGGACGAAGGAGGCACATCCACCACAAAGCATATTGCAGCAGTTTTTAAAAGTTTCTTTTCGGCCGCTTTGAGTCCCCAAAACAGCATAAACATTACCATGAAGAACAAAGAGTCTTGTGGCACCGTAAATCAACAGAGGATGACCTAACAAGCTCTCTGGGCTCATGCAGACAAGGGCGACCTTGAATGCAGCAAGCGAAATCGTAGCTGGCAGGAATATGCAGGAGAAAAGGGTCAGGTGGGAGCTGAATGGCAGTGAGGGACAACAGTCACAGCCAGGGGCCACTAGCACTTACAGTAGCAGATTGGTGGCTAATACTAACAGAATTCTAAGTTGGGGTGAGGCATGTTTTTCAGCCTGATGGCCACTTTCACTCCTGAGAAGTCTCTGGGCCCTGTGGGCCGGTAGAGAGCAGGGCCAGGGCAAATGGGTGGAGCCATGGGTGTGACCCTTACCTTTGTACAGTTCACAGAAGTCAGGCACACACGCAGAGCCCTCCATCCAGGAATGCAAGGGGCATTGCCGCAGTTCCAGGACCCATTTCTGACAGCAACCCCACATCAGGCCAATGGCGGGTGGGGTCCTGGGTGCAGCCATTTCTCAGCCGCCTCTGTGTCCTGCATACACCCTTACCAGGCCAGAGGTCACCCACCCCTGCTGTGAGTCAATCCTAAGAACATCAATCCCTTTACTTATTTTCAATATTTATATATCAATCAATCAATCAATCAATCACAAAAGTTATCTGCATTTCATGCTGCAAAGTGCATGCTGAATCAGTGAAACTCACTCTCCATCTGTCCACCACACACAGACACACTTCCTTTAACTCATTTCTAGGGATGTCTGTGGAATTTCCCAGTAGTGATGTATGGAAGTGAGAGCTGGACCATAAAGAAGGCTGATTGCCAAAGAATGGATGCTTTTGAATTCTGGTGCTGGAGAAGACTCTTGAGAGTCCCATGGACTGCAAGAAGATCAAATTCTTAAGGAAATCAGCCCTGAGTGCTCACTGGAAGGACAGATCCTGAAGCAGAGGCTCCAATACTTTGGCCACCTCATGAGAAGAGAAGACTCCCTGGAAAAGACCCTGATGTTGGGAAAGATGGAGGGCACAAGGAGAAGGGGATGACAGAGGATGAGATGGTGGGACAGTGTTCTCAAGGCTACCAGCATGAGCTTGACCAAACTGCGGGAGGCAGTAGAAGACAGGCGTGCCCGGCGTGCTCTGGTCCAGGGGGTCACAAAGAGCTGGATACGACTAAATGACTAAACAACATCTGTGGAATTTGATCTTTGTGATACCAGTGGACTTGATCCGCTGCACCTGGACTAACATGTGGGTCAGAACTTCATTGTCCAAAGGCTCTGGCTGTTTCCCAAATGTTTCAATGCAGTTCCTGATATATCAGATTGTGACTTTTGTGAGAAAACAAGTCTAAAAATATATTTACATGTGTATTTAAAAGTGGACTTCCATGTGGGCTTTTAAAAATCACAGATGAATGTGGGAATGGGAATGCAATGGGTCAGAAGGGGCCCAGATACAGCTGCTGGCAACCCCCCCCCCACCTCATGGCCATCTCCATTCCGTGTTTCAAAGTAGTGTATTTTTTGCTCTATAAGACTCACTTTTTCCCTCCTAAAAAGTAAGGGGAAATGTGTGTGCGTCTTATGGAGTGAATGCAGGCTGCGCAGCAATCCCAGAAGCCAGAACAGCAAGAGGGATTGCTGCTTTCACTGCGCAGCGATCTCTCTTGCTGTTCTGGCTTCTGAGATTAAGAATATTTTTTTCTTGTTTTCCACCTCCAAAAACTAGGTGCGTCTTGTGGTCTGGTGCATCTTATAGAGCGAAAAATACGGTACATTGGAATTAACTCAAGTCTATTGATGTGTAATCGCATGTAGGGCCTGTAACAGCATCTCTAAACTCTGCTGTGACAAATGCTCTGGTTGAAAATGGCCTTGGAAGGGAATGGATCCATTGGGATGGATTTCTTCCCTTCTGGATCTTCTGCTTGCTTTGCTGGAGTGGAGGGCTGTGTGTGCCCTGGGTCACGGGCATGGGTGTAGCCAAGGGGGGCAGGGAGGAGCAGTTGCTCCCCGATCAATAAGAATCAGTAAATAAAAGGCGCCCTTTAATCATTTAGTTCATTTCTTCATAAGATTAGCTGTTCTTTCCCAGCCCTGGAACGTAGTGTTCCAATAACACACAGTTTGGGAATTATAATTAGAAAGAATACTTAAATAAAAATATGGCTTAAGGAACTCGCGGATATAGCTTCTTGTCACAAACAGGCCTTTTGGAACCAATATTTTGGGATGTGCAATCTGCACAGTAATGTCTGCAGATTTGAGGTTTGTTCTTTCAGTTTGTTCAGCTGTTTGTTCGCTTGCTCAGCGAGTGGAGAATGAGGGACATTCCCCCCCCCCCACTGGAACAGTTAAGTGAGAAGATGGATTTGATGACTAATGCGGCCAGAATTTTTGAACAGGCAGTGGGAAACTATGTGGAGCCCACCCAGGAATTAGATCAGGAGTGTGTCCTGACAGAGCAGATGAGAGAATCTTGGGCGCCAGAGATGGAGGGAGCTGCAGCCTTGCAGGAACAAGAGCTTTTGGATTTGACAAATGAACTTGGAAAAAGCCAGATTTGGAAAGATAAAGTTTGGACTGGTCTGGAAATGGGGGGTTGGATAGACCCCCCTATGCAGGGATGTTTGGACTTTTCAAGTCTGGCAATGGGCCATGAGATGTTTGGAGCTGTGGGGGCTCTTAATTTCGGAGGGATTCTGAAACATCTTCTTAAATACCACATGGAGTTGAGTCTGGACTATGGAAAAGGGGCTGATTTGTTGAAAAGGGTCAAAAACATCACCAAGCTGGAGTTCCTACGAGTGAAAGGAGAATATGAAGAAGAGCTGCGGAAGGGACATGGAAGAGATTTAAGGGCCTCGGATATAAGGTTGCCAGGTTAATGCACTAGATCGATGGGATAAAAAGGACTGACAAAACCCGGGACCAGGAGGAAGGGATGCTGGATGAAGATTGGATTGTTTTTATTTCTCTTTTTATTATCAGGATTGTTTTATAAAATTGATGAATGTTAGAAAAATGTTGGAACGAAATTATTTGGCTCTAGTAAAAATGTTTAAAGAATTAGGTAAGAATATTATGGTTGTGAGAAGTCGGTAAAAATAAGATTTAAGTTTTAAGTTTTTAAGGTTCTCTATAAGATAAGATGAAAATAGATTAAGGTAACGTAATGACAGAATACTATGAAATATGGAAAGGATTTGCTGCATAATTATAAACCAGGATACAAAAAAAGGGAGGAGGAGGAGGTCAAAGAAAGAAGGTAATGAGAGTTGAGGATTTGAGAATGATGGAGTTATTTTTGTTTGTTTGCGGTGTATTTTTGTTTTTTGAATTTGTATTGTTTGAGGTGGTTTGTTTTTTCTTTGTTTTTTCTTTTCTTTTTCTGCTTTGTTTTTTCTTTGTAATTTCAAAAATTTTCAATAAATATCATATTTTTTTAAAAAAGAGAATGAGGGACATTTTTCTAGCCTGCCCCTCCATCATTCCTCCTCTCCTGCCCTCCACTGCCTTTTCCATTCCAGGTGTCCAGACTGGTGTTTCTGTGCTTTTTTGTGCGTGCCACCTTAAAAAAAAACTTTTTAAAAAACACACAGAAGTTTTTTTGCCAGAAGTGCACAAGACCAAATGTTAGCAGCCCTTGCTTCTTGCATTTCACAATAAGCATAATGGGGGGGGGGGTATTGTGTGCTGTTGGGAGGAGGAGGGGGGGCATTTCCATTTGATTTTTGATACTGAGTTCTTGCTCCAGAGTGATATTTAGCTCTGTGATTTAGCAGGTGTGTTATTTCTAAAGTCAACTGCACAGGACCCTGCTTACACCTGAGGCCAGACCCTCACACACTTACCACGTGGGAACCTTGAGAGATGAGCCCCCCCCCAACCCAGGTGCTGAATTTCAGGGGTGTCTTCAGCCTCTTCTTTGGCACTGCGGTCACCAGAAACAAAAGGAGGAGGTTGTGCCCAGGAGAGGAGGAAAAAGAAACATCACCAAATATGGCACAAACTGCCCATTATTTTTACTCATCAGATTTTCTGTGGTGAAGGGAAATGTGGATTAAATGCAGGGATTTGGGGGGGGGGTGATGGTCCAAGGTAGCAGCACCTCCCCCCCCCATAAAAGTTATTTTGTATGGGCACCTGTGGCACTTTTATCCATGTCAGTAATGGCACCTCATCTTTTCTTTGCCCCCCAAATCACCGAGTAAATGCAGTCAATAAATTAATACTGCCCCACCCCCGCCCTGGAAATCGCACCTTTCTAGAGAAGAACTTGTGTTTCGTTGGGGCAACAAGAACAACAAGAACACCAGACATTAAAAACAAGGACCAAGCGAGCGTTTCAGTCAGGAGGCATTGAATGACCTAGTGCCCACATTTCAATAACAATTCCAAGAGGAAGCGAAAGTCAAGCCGTAAGCTCTGTCTAGATAGGAAAGTCCCAGCCACCAGCCCAGCAAAGGTCGGGAGAGGAGACATCCCTGGGCACGGAGCCCCTTCTTCCAGCAAAGCTTGCTAGCTGCCCCCCCCCCCCCGCTCCACAGGAGCCTTCTTTTCTCTGCTGGCTCAGAAGCAGGGACTCTCCACACGGGGTCCCCCTTCACCTGCGCTGGAGGTGGCTGCCTCCCCTCCCCGCTGCTCCCAGGTGGAGGCTGTGGCCGGCGCCTCACGTCTGGAGCTGTGCGCTGGGGCGAGGGAAGCCCTCTCCTTCTCCGGAGAAAGAGGAGCTGGGCTGTTAACACCTGTCAAGGAAGGTCCCAGCCCCACCCACCCGCCGAGGGCAGCTAGGCCGGCCTGGAGGGCCAGCTAAGCCCGTTCATCTGTACCAGGTCACAAACCATAAGCCATGGGCTTCAGCCTCCGCCCCACCCTGGCTCCCCGATGATGCTCTCCTTCCTCACCCTCACCAGCCCATGAGCTGTGGACCCTCCCCACTCCTGTCACCCCCTGACTGCAGAAGGAACACCGTTCCACTGGCGGGGGGGGGGGGGACGACGACTTCTCTCTCCTTGCCCCTGAGATGACTCTGGGCTTCTTGGCAGCCCTGGCTGTATTGGACATTCTCTGGCAATTGCCAACATGGAGCAGGCGGCAAGACTTCCAGCCAGTGCCTGGCACCTGGAGAGGAAGCAGCCCTGGCCCACGAGACCTTCCGGCCTGTTGCCTTCCTCTGCGTGGACCTTCCAGGGGTGGGGTGGTCTTCTGGCCTTGTTGTGCGCTCCCTGCCTTTGCAGGGGGTGGTTGGCGAGCGGCAGGGCCTGCTTCACTGTGGTGCCCTGCATGCTGAATGCCCTCTCTGGTGTGCTCTGCCAGACCCCAGCCTGATACCATTTCCTTTGCTCAGGCCTTTGAATGACTTGCAGGGGTGGCACGATCTTCCCTGCTGGAGGTTGCCACACAGCAACTGGACAGCTGCGGGGGGGGGCACAATCTCTCCCTTAATGTCCCAGAAGGAAGCAGGTGGTTGGAGTAGGCTGGGATGAGCCTCATCACCACATTTCCTTGTGTCCACACCCCACTCTCCACCCTCCATTGACATGAGCAAGAGGTGTCATCCGAGGACACAGTGGAGCAGAGTCCCAAGGGGCAGGCAGGGGGGAATTTTGTCTCTGGGCCTGAGGTTCTCCACCCCTGAACTTGATGCTTCCGTGAACAGTCGGCACAAGTTGCGGGGAGGTTGAAACAGATCAGGAAACATTTCATGGCATGTCTCCCAAAAGTCTGGCCCGGTCACTCACTCTCAACCTGTCTTTCCCTCTGAAATATGGGTGTGATAATACTCTTGTTCATTCATTCATTCATTCATTCATCAATCACTTATAGTCCACCCATCTTGGCAATGACCAGATGGAGACTACAGCAGCCAACTTAATGTTGGTTCTTGGATGCCCAACTCCTGCCAGCCCCAGCAAGTGTGGCCAGTGGTCAGAGGGTGGGAGCCCAGCCACCTCTGGCTCCAGTGGCGTAGCGTGGGTTGTCAGCACCCGGGGCAAGGCTTCTTCTTGCTGCTGCCTGGTCTGGTCTGGTGTGGTTCTCTCCCGTGCTCAGTGCTGCGCTGGGTGGCCGCTGCACCGTCCCTCCCCCAGATAGTCCCTCGCTCTCTCTCCGCACCGCACGCCTGGCACCCCCCCTCCACAGTGGGCGGCGACCCGGCGGCTCGGATCGGATTCGCACAGCCAGCACTGCAGTGAGAGAGAGTGAGTGAGCCAGGTAGGGGCAGAGAGCTGAGAGTGCGAGCGCCCCCCCAGATGTTGCGCCTGGTGCGGCTGGCCCCCCTGCACCCCCCACGCTACGCCACTCTGGCTCCCACCCCTGGATTGCAAGGAGATAATGTTCAGAAAGCACTTTGGCCACTCAAAAACATTTGCAGATGTGGTAAGGGTTATTGTTATTATTTATTCCTTATGGGCTTCCCCAATTCTGCCAGCCAACAGTGGCTTCCCTGTTCCTGAAAGCAGGAAAGAAATCGCTGTGTACATTTATTTGCATGTATATATATTGGCTCCAGTTCCACCCTGGGAATGAGCAGGGCATGCCTGCGAAGAGTGGAGACTGAGAGACAGAGCGAGAAACAGGCTCTGCAGGTAAAGGCTTGTGGGACTGGCCGCAGGACTGGCTAGTTGACCCCAATGGACAAGCTACTGCTATGCATTATAGTGGGAGGCGATTAACCCCCTTTCATCAGATACTTAACTCACACTCCATAAACTCATTTTGAGAGAGAATGATTTTATTACGCTCTTTGCTGTTCCAGGGCAATTAGTTATCAGCTCTTCGCCTGTTTGTAATTTTTTGCAGCAAATAATGGCTGTTTTAGCTGCAGAAATTCCTAGCATTCATTAGCAGCAGAACCAGACTCATCATGTTCATTAAGAGAGAGCAAGAACAAGAATGAGGGAGACCTAACTGTGTTCTGCCTGGTGCTGGAGCCCTGGAAGCAGCCTGTGTGGAGCTGAGCTGGGTTTGCGAAGAGGCATCTGGGAGGCAGCAGAGGGTTGCCTTCTTGCTGGGGCTGGCAGTTTGGAGGGCAAAGGGCAGGCAGGCAGCCCAGTCTGCCTCGGGGCCTGCGCTGCTCCCATACTTGAGACCGCAGCCGCTCACTGGAGGAGCACCTTGTTAGCCAGGGAAACATCAAGAGGCAGCCTTGGATCCCACTGAAGTGCAAATTCCTCTAATCAAATGTGCATCATAATGCTATAATGCTCATCTTGTTCAGCAATATTTCACCCGCGTCGTAATCTAAACACAATTCAGTGCATATTGTGAGCATGCATTATGCACAGCGACAGAGATATTGTGCCATAAATGTGCCGCATCTCTTGTTTTAAAAATTGCCAAAGTGTTCTCTAGCTATTGAAACAATTCAAGCATCTTAGCCATTACTGTAAATAGTGGATTAGCAAAAAGATGCCAAGGAAACAGACCTGGGCTTTCGAATTAATATTTTATGTAAATATGACATATCTGTGATCCTTTCCAGTGCACATTCTTTGTCTCTATACCCCCTGACCACCGCCCATCAGCTGAGATGCTCCACCAACTGTATTCAGCAAGTCTTACTCTCAAGAGAAGGCATTGATCATCGAATCATATAACAAAGGTCAAGTAGTCCAACTCCCTGCAATGCAGGAATCTTTTGCCCAATGTGAGACTCGAACCCACAACCCTGACACTAAGAGTCTCATGCTCCAGCGACTGAGCTATCTCCATGGCAATGACAACATGAGAGGGCCTGCTTACGGGTTGAGGTTTGGTTTGGGGCCACTTAAAGGTAAAGGGACCCCTCACCATTAGGTCCAGTCGTGACTGACTCTGGGGTTGCGGCGTTCATCTCGCTTTATTGGCCGTACCCACAGCGCCACCCTCATCCCTTATCAGAGGTTCTGCAAAGCCTGAAGCGTTTCATGCAGCAGGGCATCCAGTGAGGCGTAGGCCTCCTCTCCAAGTCCTCTCCCTGCCCAGATCGTTGAAAGACCTTGCTGACCTACTACAAGAAAAGGATGAGAATTTGAAGATTTGGGGATTCTCTAGTCTATGGATCCAAACTACATTGGGTGTGTTTGACTTCTTTATTTTTTAAAAAGAATACCAGGCTGTGGTTTAATTTTTATGTACAGTGGTACCTCGGTTTTTGAGCATCTTGGAAGCTGAACATTTCAGTTTTTGAACGCTGAAAACCTGGAAGTGAATGCTTCCGTTTTCAAACGTGTCTCAGGAGTTGAATGGCTTCCACTGTGTTTTTTTCAATTTTCCTTGACTTTGCGCCTCGGTTGTCAAACATTTCGGAAATCAAATGGTCTTCCGGAACGGATTACATTCAACAACCAATGTACCACTGTATACACTTAAGCGTTATTTCTGTTTTTCAGGGTTAAATCACTCATCTGGGCTGCCAAAGTCACAGATCATACAGAGATGGGGCAGGCAACGTCTTCTGTGGATGGATGGAGCTATAGATTAAAAATAATAATTTCATCTCTTTTAATTAGGTTTTTTTTGAAGATTTTCTTGTGTTACAAAACAAGCAAAATAAACATGGAAAAGTACACATAGCATCTCTTTTTGATTTATAGAGCCTTTTTCACGGTTTGTTTATGTTTGGTATGAGACAATATTGTCATAGACCTCATGTGGTTGGGGGGGAGGGGGGTAATGTTCCTTCGTTCTATTGCATAGCGATTATATGGGGGTTTATGTCGGCATCACTTGGGTAGGTCCTTTGTTTACATATTTATTTATTTATATTGCTATTGGCATTGTGGGAGATTAGAGGGTCCAGAGCATTCAGTTGGTTGCAGTACAGCTTGTTTGTTTGTTTGTGTGAGGCTGGTGTCTTGTGGGTCAGATCAGCCATATTGATTCATATGCCGGGGGAGGGGGGAAGAGGTCATTGTCTTGTTGAGTTGTACATGTGATAAAGGGGAGTCACACCGGGGTGAAGGTGTCCTGTGTTGCTAATTTAAGTTTGTTGCAAGCTCCCAGCTCCCCCCACTCACAGCACAGTTGTGTGCTCCAGCACAGAGTTATAGGCTTAAAAAATGCTATTTTTCTAGAAAAATAGGTGCCGGTACTCACCATGAGGGACACGGGTGGTGCTGTGGGTTAAACCACAGAGCCTAGGACTTGCTGATCAGAAGATCGGCGGTTTGAATCCCCGCAACGGGGGTGAGCTCCCATTGCTCGGTCCCACCTAGCACCTCCCACCTAGGTCCCAGCTCCTGCCCACCTAGCAGTTCGAAAGCACGTCAAAGTGCAAGTAGATAAATAGGTACCGCTCCGGCGGGAAGGTAAACGGCGTTTCCGTGTGCTGTTCTGGTTCGCCAGAAGTGGCTTAGTCATGCTGGCCGCATGACCTGGAAGCTGTACGCCGGCTCCCTTGGCCAGTAAAGTGAGATGAGAGCCGCAACCCCAGAGTCGGCCACGACTGGACCTAATGGTCAGGGGTTCCTTTACCTTTACTCACCATGAAGTTGTTAACAGTAAATGCCATACTTTTTGACAACAACAAAAAAAAAAGAGGTGCTTGTACTGCGTATCCTTGATTGCCCCCTGAAAAGGGGCTTAAAATGCTACGTCTGCCTTTCCTGCTGGGCGCAGCCTGGCCTGCATGGAACCAGTCAATGAACCAAGCCATTGGTCTCACCCCAAGGGAGCAGCACCCTGCTGGATGCAGCAAGAGCAGCAGCACCCCAAGGCTCTGGCCATTAGGGCTGCCCTGCACTGTAGGAACCTAAGAAGAGCCTCATGCCCACGGCCCATTGAGTCCAGCATCCGCTTCTCACAACAGCCAATCCGATGCCAGTTGTGAGAAACCCGCAAGCAGGATCCAAGCACAAGAGCAGACTCCCTGTCCCAGAGTCTTCCTCCTCCTCCTCCTCCAGTGCTAGGATGAAAAGAGCTTGGCAGCCACGGCCAAAGGACTGCCTGGGCTGCCTGTGGAAGGAGATGCTCTAATAAAGTCTCCACACCGGAGCTTTGCTAAATGATTTGTCTTTTAACTATTGCACAGGCCTTATTTCTATCTCTCTCTCTCTTATAAAAAGCCAAACATTGTTTTATGCAGGAATGCAAAAATTATTACACATAATTAGAGTCATTTCGATTCCAATCTCCGCTTGGGCCTGACATATTTTGCATACTCTGCTGGCATATAACAAGTCAGCTCATAAAAATGCAGGCAGCTCGCGAGCATGGCGCGGGCGAGATCGGAGGTTGTCTAAACTAGCGTAAAAACTGCCTCTGCTTTGGGGAAGGGGGGCCTGGCGACGACATGGGCGTAAATTTATTTTGTCTCATTAGGGAGTGAGGCAGAAGCGAGGCTCTGCATCCCAATCAAGCTGCGGCGGCGTCCGTCACCCAGCAAGCGGGGTGGGGGGAGGCAGGCGGGGAGGTGACAGCCTGTGTGGAGCTCTTGCCCACCCAAGGGAGACGGTTGGGTTCTGTGGCTCACTGTGCATCTGCTCAGGAGGGATTGCCCCTCCAGCTCGCCTTGCTGCACACCTTTGGGTTGTGGTTAGCGTTTCACGAGTGAAGTCCTGCAGGAGCCTTCTGCATGCAGATGTTCCCCACTTCCGAGGAAGGAGGAGAAGATGCTTGCAGCACGAGCCACACAAGGAGAACCTGGTTGCTGGATCTGGCCCAGGGCTGGATCACCTAACAGGCAGACTAAGGGCTCATCCACACCTTCACTTCATCCGTATGTTGCTCATCTAGTGTAACAATTAGTTTCCCCGGATCCAAGAGCTTTTCTTGTTGTTCGGCAGCTCAGCCTTGCGAAAATCTGATCTTGCCAGCTGAACTGAAGCTCAGTTAAGCAAAATCTCTCTCTGGGTTTTCCTTGCATCTGATAAGATCTCATTCCCCGGGTAAGATGGGATTTTCACAAGGCATAGCCATGGAGCAAAAAGGACAGCTATTAGATCCGAGAGAATTAATCAGGACATGATGCAATCAAAATACAGGTCAAATGAAAGTGTGGATGAGCCCAAAGTGCAAAGAATGGGATGGGATGGGGAAAAAAAGAAAAGAAAAATAAAAATAATTCGGGGGGAAAGAATTTGGCATTTGATATTTCAAAAAAGAAGAAAAAGAAAAAAGCATTTAAGTCATCATGAAAAAAACCAGAATTTTGTTAGACTTCCTTACCATCTGCCCCCCCATTTTCCTGCTCTTTTTTTTACTCCTGCCCACCTAAACCACTTTTTTTGTTTTTAAAGAGTGCAATAACTTCATACTGGCACCTATTTTTTTCTTGAAAAAAGCACTGGCACCAGTATGCATAGCATTGCTGAATATATTTTTTTACTTAAGAGTCAAAACATTGAAAGAGTATGTCAAAAGTTCCTCTGAATTCAAACTTTAAAGTGGCATTCAACATTTCTGAATTACAAAACTATGCTGTATTTTGAAACTGTGAAACTTCATTCCATCTTTTGCTCCTCAGTGGTAGCCACCTTCTGCCCGGCACAGGGGGCTGTTCCACCCATTTGCACAGAAACAAAGCTGTATTTCCCACAGAGTGTACACTCAGCAAGGAGCCACTCCCAGATCCTGGCTCCCTCGATGAGCACAGCTGTGCGATACGTGGCTTGCAAAAACCAGATTGCTCTGTTCACATCCTGCATTTTTAAGTGTAGGGATTGATTGCTTTTTTAAAAAAAAGTAAATGTACGCTGAGAAATTGTTGTGTGCGTTGAAGAGCCTCCAAATGTGAAGGAAGGCAGTTTTCATTCCTCCCCATTTCACAGAAGTTAGCAGTTTGAAATAGCTCCCTCATTTGGGGGGGGGCAATTTGGACCCAAAGACTGCAACCCCTCAGGGGGCCCCATGCTAGAGCAGTGGGCCAATGCCAGTGAGAGTCATCTTGAGGAGAAGACACGGGGGGGGGGGGGTTAACCCCTCTGGGATGCCACTGGAGCCAAGGGCTGCACCTCCACGGAAGTGGCAGGTAGATTAAGGAAGGACCCTGATTGAGAAACAGGGAAGTGGAGCTCTCAGGCTGAGAGAATGGGAGGGGAAAGGGAATCTCCCAAGAGTGAGCCAGGAGGGTCTGTCATTTTCTGCAGGTGGCCAGGATTAAGAGCTACCATCTGGGATTCATGCAGTCGTTTGTATTTCAGATACCCTGCCCCCCCTCCACTTTTAATGCTGTTGCACTTATGAGAATCTGCATTGTATTATGTAATTCTTAGAACTGTTTTAATTTCTATGCTGTGCATGCAAGGTCTCACTATTCAAATGCTCACAAAATGAAAATTCACTTATCCAAACATAAGTAATTAGTACCCAAATCTCACAACGCACACTGCAGATTCACACTGCACACTGCAGCTGAACCTGTGTATAATACTGTAAAGAAATAAGTAGCTTTAAGCAAGCCTTACTTCTTGGTGTTATGATTGTCCATGCCAGCCATTGCACCAGAAAGCATGGTGGGAGGGAGCAGGGAGGGAGCAGAAGAGATCAGACATACAGTGGTACCTCATGTTAAGAACTGAATTCGTTCTGGAGGTCCGTTCTTAAGCTAAAACTGTTCTTAACCTGAAGCACCACTTTAGCTAATGGGGCCTCCCGCTGCCACTGACACTCAATTTCTGTTCTCATCCTAAAGCAAAGTTCTTAACCTTTTGTACTATTTCTGGGTTAGCGGAGTCTGTAACCTGAAGCATCTGTAACCCAAGGTACCACTCTATAAGAGAGCATTTTTTTCACCCTTTGTTTGCCTTTTGCAATGTTTTCTTGGGTTTCCCCAGGTTTTCCAGTCATTTCTGTGGTCGTGACCATATTATAAATTTCACCGCAGGGATCAATGGAAATCATTGACTCGTTATGTGCACGCTTGCCTAACAAATGTTTTCCTGAGAACACATTGTGTTTGGAAAGGTATGTATGTATAGATAAATAATAAACAAGAATAATGCTGGGCATGGCTCCCCTGTGCAGCTGGCACAGGTGCCCAGAGTGTGCTGGCATCATTACCCACCAGTGTCCCGAGGCTCCCTGGGATCCATCCCTCCTAGAATCATAGAATCATAGAATCATAGAGTTGGAAGAGACCACAAGGGCCATCGAGTCCAACCCCCTGCCAAGCAGGAAACACCATCAGAGCACTCCTGACATATGGTTGTCAAGCCTCTGCTTAAAGACCTCCAAAGTAGGAGACTCCACCACACTCCTTGGCAGCAAATTCCACTGGCAAACAGCTCTTACTGTCAGGAAGTTCTTCCTAATGTTTAGGTGGAATCTTCTTTCTTGTAGTTTGGATCCATTGCTCCGTGTCCGCTTCTCCGGAGCAGCAGAAAACAACCTTTCTCCCTCCTCTATGTGACATCCTTTTATATATTTGAACATGGCTATCATATCACCCCTTAACCTCCTCTTCTCCAGGCTAAACATGCCCAGCTCCCTTAGCCGTTCCTCATAAGGCATCGTTTCCAGGCCTTTGACCATTTTGGTTGCCCTCCTCTGGACACGTTCCAGTTTGTCAGTGTCCTTCTTGAATTGTGGTGCCCAGAACTGGACACAGTACTCCAGGTATGGTCTGACCAGAGCAGAATACAGTGGCACTATTACTTCCCTTGATCTAGATGCTATACTCCTATTGATGCAGCCCAGAATTGCATTGGCTTTTTTAGCTGCCGCGTCACACTGTTGGCTCATGTCAAGTTTGTGGTCAACCAAGACTCCTAGATCCTTTTCACATGTACTGCTCTCAAGCCAGGTGTCACCCATCTTGTATTTGTGCCTCTCATTTTTTTTGCCCAAGTGCAATACTTTACATTTCTCCCTGTTAAAATTCATCTTGTTTATTTTTGCCCAGTTCTCTAATCTGCCAGCCTCATCTTGTTTATTTTTGCCCAGTTCTCTCCTGCCAGCCTGAAGCAACTTGGCCATCTCTGCCTGGCATCTCCAGTGAACTCCAGTCTCCCTTCCGCTTCCCTGTCCCTCTGTTGTAGATCTGCCAGTGACAATTGCTTCCAATCTCTTTCCTTATCGCTTTCTACACCAAACGCAGAGTCCGCCTGCATCTCAGCACAAGGTTCTTGGTCTGCTCTCCATTTGTCTTGCTTGAAAACAGCAGCAGCGTGTGAGAGAAACTTATTTGTTTATTAACTATAAGATGAATCACCTGGAGCTGGCGATGAAGGTGATGGGGAGATGAAGGATGACGGATAGCGAACAAGTGGCTGAAGGACAGGCTGGACACATTTTTGATGGAGACGAAATGGGTTGGCAAACGAGCATTTCCTCATGACTCTGGGTCCGTATACACAGCCCAGCTGGGAAGCCGAAACCAGTATTGGCAGTGGAGGGGAGCTCAGCTGCAGGGCTATTCTTCAGGGCTGGAGCCATGATGTCACCAGGATAGCTGATGGACCCTCCTTGCTCTGGCAAGAAGTTGAGGTGATAACAAGGCTTTCAAATGTTCCTATAATGGGTTGCAAATTAACATAGATAAAGTCTGAGAATGTGGGTGGGGGGCAGGGAGCGGCTGGATCTTTTGAGGAGGTTTCTACTTCACACCAGCAGGCTAAATGGTAACTTCTTTGCAAGGCTAGTTTGGAATTTCAAATTTAAAGTGACATGCTGCATTTCACCTGGTGAGAGCTTTTACTAGCACACAGCATGCTTTGCAAATTGTATATCCCTCTTTCATCTTTTATATTTATCTATTTCATGAAATTTATATGCTACTTGGTTGTAAAATACACCCCCCCCAGTTTCTATGAGAGTCTCCTGGTCCTCATAAACTGGGTATTGTCATGCCGTGTGCTCCTTGGGTGCATATGGATGTACATATAGACAGATCAACACAGCTGCCTGAATTTTGGGACTCTTCTTGCAGTAAGTGGTGGAGGATCATCATCAAAATTTATGCCACATTGCACCAGTGGCTAAGAATGGGATGTGTCCACATGTGCAGTTTACTGTTCTTTGTGTATAAGGTTTATTGTCACCAACAAGCAATACTTGCAGTTGAATCATTGCTCCCAGCTCCCATGGGATAACCAGCCTCATATAACCAACATGCTTAAGTCTAATTAATGTATGAAGGGGTTAAAACCATAGAGTAAGCTGTCCTGTCAGGTTTACCTCATATTGGAAGGGATTAGGTAATCAAGCCTTTGTTCCCCTTCCTCTACCTGAGAAGCTCAACTTGTTTAGCTCACTGCATGGCTCTCACAAGCCACTCTTTTGAGTTCCTATAGCAATAATTTATGAACTTGCACTGTGTAGTAATTAAGCCAGGTTTTACTGCCTGTGCAAGTTTGCATGGAAAAGCACATTAACCTGACCTTTGAAGAGTTTGTAAGTAAACCATTTTAAACGTACCAAATGTTTGGTATTTCTCTATGCTAGTGGAAGAGGGAAGTTTTGGAACTCCCAAGGGCACATTTTCAAAGTCTAACAGCCTATATTTCCATGCTTAACTGCCTGCCAATTCAAATACAGCAAGGTCAGCTTAGCTCTTGCACAGAGCCCTCATTTTGTGATTTTCTCACCAAAGATCCAAACCTGGATCTTGGCATCCAGGAATTTATCCTTTTACATACCCATTTTTTCCTTGAACCAACAGCTCCCACCCAAAAGACTCTGGAGTGCTGCCACTTCCTGCGCACAAAGAGTTGGCTGATGTCCCTTTCAGAGGCAGCCTCTCCCTGGCCGGCTCAATGCAAGCAGCACATATAAGCCACTACTTCCATCATGGGGGGGGGGAGTGGGTAGGAACACCAGCCACCTAACCCCCTTGTCCCCCCACAGACAAGGCGGGGTCATTTGCTGCTCATCTGGAAAGGCAGGCAGGCTGGATGTCAGAGGTGGCTGCGGTGATCTCCCCCTAAAAGTGGGGCAGTTTGGGGGCTTCTGCCTGAGGCCACTTCTGGAGAGGAGCCTGGACTGGCAGTGGGGAGGGCGGGGCAGAGAGGAGGCCGGTGATATCTAGTTATCCTGTTGCTGACAGGTAGTTCAGAGACTGCCTGAGGATATCCAGTCAGCAGCAGCCACTTCAGAGCCGGGTTGCTGTGGCGAGAAAGCTGCCAGTCGGAGCTGTGCTGGGCTTTGAGATTCCTCCACCGTCTCATTAATCCTGATTTACCGAAAGTGGCAGCAGGCTGGGGCCCTCTTAACAGGCTGTCCGGGCTGCTCATTTGCCTTCGCGGAAGACGATGGGGCCCCCGAGACCAGGCAGTGCTGAATTATTCAGGTGGGGAGCGAGCCGGGAGATACTCTGTGCTCCTTCCACCTGCGCAGGCTCCGAACACGCACACACAACACCCACCTGCTCTGCCACTTCACTGCGCTTGCTGCTTGGCACACAAAGGCTCTGACCTTCTGCTTGCTGCCAGGAGGAAGGTGGAAAGGTCAGGGGGCACAGCGGGACAGGGAATCGGGGCCCATGATTTGTAAGCATCTCAGCTCATTGGCAATGGACCCAAAGGGGCGCTTCCCACCTCACTCTCCCTGGCATAGAGGCCAGGAAATGCCTTGGAGCTTCTTGCGATGGCAGCAGGGTGTGTTGGCAGGGGAGGGGGGGTCACTGTGCACGGGGGGGGGGGGGCAGCTCTGAGCTTGCCTCAAACAGGGCACTGTAGAGTGGGGAAAGGTTCAGAAAAAGGGCAACCAAAATGATCGAGGGGATGGAGCAGCTCCTCCATGAGGAAACGTTGCAGACACCTGGGATTTTTTAGTTTAGAGAAAAGGGAGTCAGAGGCAACATGATAGAGGTTTATAAATTACGCAGGGCATTTAGAAAGTGGACAGGGAGAATCTTTTCTCCTAATACTAGAACTTGTGGTAATCCAGTGAAGCTGAACGTTGGAAGATGCAGGATTCTTGCTCAAATCCTGCTAAAGGATTCCCATTGGGACATCTGGTTGGCCACTGTGTGAACAAAATGCTGGATTACATCGGCCATTGGCCTGATCCAGTATGTTTGTCTTATGTTCCAGCAGATTTTAAAAGATAACAAAACAGACCTGACTGCCACTGGAAGCAGTCAAGACACAGAAGTTGCCTTGAGGATTAGCTGGTTCCTTGTGGATCTGGGAAGGAACCCCACAGTGTGTGGTGCTTTGCAAAGGACCAGAGGCCAGGGGTTGCTTTTTGAAAATCAAGTTTGTTATGTACTGAAGTTCTCAGTCTGGGCCAGCAGAGGGATACTGTAGATAGTTTTCACTCAGGTCCGCATATGCAAATAAGGGATTGAAAGTGACGTTCAGTGACTGGATAGTTACAGAAAGTTGTTACAGTTGCATTCTAGTGGAGCTCTATAGAAGCAGGCTGGCTGAACCCTTCAGTTCAGTTCTGTTCTGGCCTGTGAATAAACAAGAGATGTTTGAAGAATCGCTGTGTCATCCGATATGTCCACCCACAACTTAACACAATTCATGTTTGGCAACAGTGAAAGGGGGATGGAAACTGGGGCAGGGGGTAAGCAGGGACAGAAGAAAACCTGCTTGTATTGCTGGCACACAAACTTAGGCTGTGGACAGTTTGTGGCACAAAAATGTAGTTTTTCCAATACGGAACTGTTCATGCCTGCTGATGACATGCTGCTTATAATGCAATGGCGCCTACCTGAGAGGTGCTGGAGTTGAGTTCAGGTGAGTTCTGGCTGAAAAAAAAGCACTAGCTCTATCCCAGATGTTCAAAAGGCCTTGCACTGCAGGTCTTCTCCTTTGGCTCTAGTTGGTGGAACTTGAGAATCTCGCAAAAACAGAGCAGATGTGTTAAACCTGATGTCTGCTCACCCCAGACATTTAAAGGTCATTCTGGCCCTTAAAGAATCCTGGGAACTGCAGTTTCTCCCTCATAGAGCTCCAATTCCCAGCACCCTTAACAAAATACAATTCCTAGGATTTGGGGAAGTCTGGCATGTTTGCCGCCACAGACTTGGCCAAAGGGCGATGTGGGGTGGGTCAGGGGCAGAGACTCGATGCCATTGGCTTTCCAGGTGGAGGAGACTGGGGAAGACTAATCCAACGGAAGTTTATGCCATAATAATGTGCTAGGCTTTCAGGTGCCAGGAGGCTCGGGGCGGCTTTTGCTGCAGCAGACTGACGTAGCTGCCTCAGGATTCCTCTGGGAATCCTTAAAAGCAATCACACAAATACTTCCATGACTCCCAAAAAGGACCTTATTTGAAGGGCCCCTATGTTCTCTCAAATTCTGTCTCTGAATGGCAATGTGCCATTACCATCAGCCAATATTTCCTCCTCCCGCCATCCTATTTTTCCAGGTGAAGAACTATAGAGAACTCATAAGCTTGTACACTATTTTCCAATTACCGTATTTATTGCTCCATAAGATGCACCAGACCATAAGACGCACCTAGTTTTTTGAGGAGGAGAACAAGAAAGAAATTATTCTGAATCTCAGAAGCCAGAACAGCAAGAGGGATCGCTGCGCAGTGAAAGCAGCGATCCCTCTTGATGTTCTGGCTTCTGGGATAGCTGCGCAGCCTGCATTCGCTCCATAAAATGCACACACATTTCCCCTTACTTTTTAGGAGGGAAAAAGTGAGTCTTATAGAGCACAAAATACGGTATCTTGACTGACCTGATGAAGGTTGTGCTCTAAGACAGTCCTAGAAAGAGGAGTGTCTCTCCCTCCATGTGGAGGACCCTGCCCATCGCTTGTTGTGGAAATGCAGCAAGGAAGAAAGCCACACGTGTTGAATTCCTGCCTGCTTTGCAGCTGAACCTCCTCAAGCCTCTCGTGGCAAGCTTTCTAATGGAGGAAGCGGCAAGCGAGGTCTGAAGGAGCCTCTTCAGCTGTTAGCTGAGTCCAGCGGCTGATCTGGGCCCCATCCTGTCACTGTGCTGCAGATCCACATGGCCCCAGGTGACACCAGAGGCAGGAAACTCATAATTGCACCTGGCCCAGGCTTCCTCCTCCAATTAACCTTGCACACAAGACTGGCCAGGGCCACCCCAGGCTTGCACTCCCACGTGGGCACAGGGGCCAGCGGCCAACCTCTGTGCCTTCTGCTCCCCCAGCACCTCCTGGTTCTCCTGGGCCAGCTGGACCCTCCTCTTTCGTAATCAGATTGGATTCCTTCATGGCTGGCGTTACTTGCAGATGAGGATGTCTCGCCCGCCTTTCATCTTGCCTGAGAGCTGCAGAGCCGCTGGCTTCGCCCCAGGCCCAGAGCAAGTCAGGTTAATAGGCTCGTTTGCAGCAGGGCTGGTTCAGCGTCTTTTAGCCAAGGAGGCTCCCTGGGGCCCAAACACGGCAAGCCGGAGCCTCTCCATGGCGCGGGTGGAAGTTAAGGCTGTGATGCTGGACACCCACACACTGCGCCCCCCCCCACTTCAGGTGTCAGAAGGAGTCTGTGTCCTGCTCACCGTCTGCAGCCCAAATGCAGCAGCAACAGGAACCCCACTGAGCTGTCACAGCTAACAGCCTAAGTCCCCCCCCCACTGATTTGTGTAATCCCCTGTTACAGCTGGCCTGCCGAGAGTCAAATATAAGATGGGGGAGACCTGGATTGCTACAAGATGAACATGAGTCAACAGCGTGATGCAGCAGCAAAACAATCCCAATGCTTTAAAATCTTGGTCAAACCATACCTGGAATACTGTGTCCAGTTCTGGGCACCACATTTTAGGAGGGATATTGACAAGCTGGAAGGAGGAGATAGGATAGCCATCTTCCAAAATCTTAAGGGCTGTCACGTGGAAGATGGAGGAAGCTTGTTTTCTCCTGCTCTGGAGGGCAGGACTCAAACCAATGGCTTCAATTTACAAGGAAGGAGTTTTTCAACATCAGGAAAATCTTTCTGATGGCAAGAGCTGCTCCACAGTAGAACGGTCTCCCTTGGGAGGTGGGGGACTTTCCTTCCTTGGGGGTTTTTAAGCAGAGGTTCGACGGCCAACTCCCATGGATGCTTTAACAGGGGGTTGGACTAGATGACCCTTGGGGTCCCTTCCAACTATAATTCTATGATTATATTACTGAGTGGGGATTTGAACCCAGCTCTCTTCCTCTACCCACGCAGCATCTGGATAGCCCCAAGTTGTGGAAGGCTGATTTAAACCAGGGGTGTGGAACCCAAGACCATTGAAACAATGTTTTCTTCCAGCTCCCCGACCATCACAGCCACATAATGCCAGGGCCGATGGAAGCATCACTTTGCTAGCTAGGGATGATGGGAGTTGCAGTCCAAAATCACGTGGAGGTCACCAGGCTGGGGAAGGAGCCCATGAGGGCCCGAACCTCACCCTGTGATGCACTGCTGAAGGAGACTGTGCTCATTCGCTCTACAAAAGCCACACCTTGGAAAGCTGCTGTGTTTTCCCTCATGGTTAAAGGCAGGAAAACAACCCCATCTCTAGTATCTTGCTAGCTCAGATCCAGACAGGGCCCAGCCTGAGGCTTCAGGCATGGATGTGCATGAAAGATCAGATGCAGCCTCTCCCCACCTCCTCTCCCTATCGTCCTCCCCCCCCATTTCCATATCTTCACTTTAATTCGGCTCCCTGAGGGGGGTGCTGTTCCACTGCATCTCATGTTCCGCCCCATCCCACGCCTCCCTATGTTACACCTTGTCAGGGCAGCTAAGATGCCACCCATCTCCAAAACACTGAGACCTGCTGCTGCTGTACATCTAACAAGACAACGTCAGCAACAAAACGTGCCGAGCCCCTTGGGGAAGCCCTGAAGGCAGTCTCTTCCTTCCCACCATCTGTGCCAACCAAGGCAGCACTCTCCTCTCATGGTGATGATCATGATGCCAGGTGTCAGTTTTGCAAGGAGAAGTTGGGAAAAGGAGGGGTGCCCAAGTTAGATTTACAAAGTGGGGAGCCATTTCCAAAGGAAGGCTGGGCCGGGACTGCTAAGGCAGTGGGCAGAAAGCAGAGATGGATTCGTGAACAGGATGCTTTGGAATTCCTGGGCACACACATTATTCTGTTTTAGAGTGACACCTGGTTGGCAAATGTGAGGTCAGGATGCTAAACTAGAAGGTTACTAGACTGTCCCTGGATTTGCAAATTTGTCCCCGGACAAATTCCATCCTGGAATGTCCCCAGATTTCAACTAATGTCCCTGGGAAACGTGGCAGCAGCAGCAGCAGCAGCAGCAGCAGCAGTGGCAGTTTCCTGTCTTCATTCATTCATTCATTTATTTATTAAATTTATTAAATTTATTTGGCAGGGCATCAGTTGAAGAAGGAGCAAAAAGGGTTTTCTTGTGTGTGTGTGTTTCTTTGTGGCTGATTAGCTGTTTTCCCTGTGTAAAGGTCAGAGGGGGCAGGGTTTCTGTTGAGGCAGGGGATTAGCTGTGGGAGGAGCTTATCAGAGTTTGCAGGGCATCAGTTGAAGAAGGAGCAAAAAGGGTTTTCTTGTGTGTGTGTGTTTCTTAGTGGCTGATTAGCTGTTTTCCCTGTGTAAAGGTCAGAGGGGGCAGGGTTTCTGTTGAGGCAGGGGATTAGCTGTGGGAGGAGCTTATCAGAGTTTGCAGGGCAGCGGCGCGCGCCTAGCGGCGTGCGCAGTTATACCCATCTTTCAGATTTAGGGGAGCTAGTCTCAAACGTTTGTGGGGGGAGACCTAGGTTTTGTTTTTTTTTTGTGGGGGAATTTATTTATCCTGTCTACAAGCTTTTTATAATGGAGGACCTCTGTAGCCACCCCCAACGACACGATCTCAAGATGGAAGGGGAGGGAACAGCTGCAGTCGCCTGCGATTCCTGCGCAATGTTTGCCATCTTGCCAAAGGTTGCAGGCAGCTTTACCTGCAGCAATTGCATGTTGATTGCCCTTTTAAAAGACAAAGTCCAGCAACTGGAGGAACGTGTAGCTACGCTCCAAAGAATTAGAGAGCTGGAGCTCTTCTTGGAAGCAACAGAGCACACCGTCCCCACCAAGGAGGAGACAGGGGACTCCCCTGAGAAGGAGGCTAGTTCACCAACACAGGAGCCAGATATATGGAGAAACGTGACTCAAAGAAGTAGGAGGCCCAGGGTTCACTCTGATTGTTTAGAAATACACAATCACTTTGAGGTCCTCTCCCCTAGCATGGAAGACGAAGAGCAGACTCCATTTGAGGATCTCTCCCTCATTACAGTCGATCAGGTATATGAAGACGAGCAGCAAAGTCAGTCCTCAGGGAATGTGCAGGCGACCTTGGAACAAACAGCTCACGGAAGAACCCCGACCAAACCTAACAGGAGGCGTGTAGTGGTGATAGGGGATTCCCTACTGAGGGGAACAGAAGCAGTGATCTGTGGGCCTGACAAGATGTCTCGGGAAGTGTGCTGTCTCCCCGGGGCTAAGATCCAAGATGTAACTGAACGACTGCAAGGAATCATAAAACCCACTGACAAATACCCCTTCCTCTTGGTTCATGTGGGAACCAATGACACTGCAAGCAATAGCCTCCAGAAGATCAAAAGAGACTACGAGGCTCTCGGCAGGAAATTGAAGCAACTAAATGCACAAATTGTCTTCTCGTCTGTCCTCCCAGTTGAACGACGTGGCTCAGGGAGAGAGGGGAAAATAGTGGAAGTGAACAGCTGGCTTCGCAAATGGTGTAAACAGGAACGGTTTGGATTCTTAGATCACGGACTGCAGTTTCTTGAAGATGGACTTCTGGCAAGTGATGGGCTGCACCTCACAACGGTTGGGAGAAATGTTTTTGCCAAAAATCTCAGAAACCTCATCAGGAGGGCTTTAAACTGACTAATGTGGGGGAGGGAGACAGTGCTCCTGAAGGTAGGAGTCTATCAATTGATGTCATAGACCAAATGGAGTAAATAGCAGGCGGACCTAGTAGTGGGAGGAAAAAATCCTTAAATAAGAGACACGGGGGAATGATTAATGGACTTCAATGTCTGTACACTAATGCACAAAGCATGGGAAATAAACAAGATGAGCTTGAGCTCTTGGTACAGCAAACTAAATATGACATAATGTAGATTTATTGATTGGGTGACGTGCTAATTGATTCACGATCCAATTAGCTCTTTACAGCGGTCCGGCACGCTTCCCTTGCGCCAGCGTAATCTGCTCCATTCCGTCACGCCTAGCAGAATAAAACACAGCGGTAAGCTGTCACTTGGCTTCCGACAAATACACAGAGCACAGTAATGTCCATTTACAGCTCTTTATTTCATCACTTTCTCAGAAAACTCCAGGACTTCTCGCAGCCATGACAAACTGCGTCTTTCTCTCTCAAAGACCGAGAGAAACAGTACAGAAAACTCCTCCCAGCTTCCAAAGCTGACGTCAGAATGCTGAGGCATCATGGGAACAACTTAACCTCTTAAGGTCCGACTCCCATACCCCCTCTGAATCACATTCTGACAATACCTGTGGACTATCCACACATCTCTTAGGTTCACACAGTGCGAAACTTACCCACGCACCTGTGGCCTGATACCTTTCAGGTGGAATACCCTTCGTTGTGCGACTGGATCGCCTGGGCACAAACTCAGATGCTTCCCCATCACCAGCAGGTGTGTCCTCAGCATCACGGGATTCCCCCTCTGACTTAAAACGACTTCGAATCCTCTCCATCACACTCACCGGAGAACTAGGCTCACTCTTGACCTCTCTTTTTACAACTTGTGGAGATGCCCCACCCTGCTCCAGACCTTGGTCAGTGACCTGATCGTCATCAGCAGACTCAGCCTCTTCTTCCTCCCCCTCAGAATCTTCCTGCTCTGAATCAGAAAGACATTCTGAAAGAACATCACGCTTGACAGGAGTCTTTGACCTTTCATCCTGTTCGTAGAACTCAGCGTGTTTGCTGATCAGCAACTTACTCTGATCACCTGATGGGAACGCTAACCTCCATGCACGCGCTGCTGGCTCATACCCACAGAAGATCATTTTCCGGGACTTGGATCCATCTGGCGCCTGCAAAACTTCAGGCACTGGCACAGATGCATGCGAACCGAACCTGCGCAGAAAATGAACCTGGGGTTTCCTGCCATGCAACAAACCAAACGGTGTGTCACCTACCACTGAATTGTAGGTACGATTCCAGGTGAAGCTCACATACCTGATTGCCTCCAGCCAAAACTTTGGTGGCAACCCAGAATCTCCCAGCAACACCTTTGCAGTCTGGACCAGAGCCTCACATCGGAGCTCTGCCTCCCCCCTCTGATTGCGTGAAGTCACTGTGTGACGTATCCCTTTCTTGCGAAAGAACTTCTGCAAAGCAGAACCTGTAAACTCAGCACCTCTGTCACTTGTGACTGCTTGCACTTTGGTGGAGAACCTTTGTTCCACCTCCTCAATCCATCCTTTGATCAGCTGAGCTGCATCTTCCTTGGATTTGAGCCCAAGAGTCCAGGTATTCTGCGTAAAGCTATCCTGCATCGTCAGCAGAAACCTTGACCCTCCCAGACTTGGTTCCTTTACGGGACCCAACTGAACGACTGCAAGGAATCATAAAACCCACTGACGAATACCCCTTCCTCTTGGTTCATGTGGGAACCAATGACAGTGCAAGCAATAGCCTCCAGAAGATCAAAAGAGACTACGAGGCTCTCGGCAGGAAATTGAAGCAACTAAATGCACAAATTGTCATCTCGTCTGTCCTCCCAGTTGAACGACGTGGCCCAGGGAGAGAGGGGAAAATAGTGGAAGTGAACAGCTGGCTTCGCAAATGGTGTAAACAGGAACGGTTTGGATTCTTAGATCACGGACTGCAGTTTCTTGAAGATGGACTTCTGGCAAGTGATGGGCTGCACCTCACAACGGTTGGGAGAAATGTTTTTGCCAAAAATCTCAGAAACCTCATCAGGAGGGCTTTAAACTGACTAATGTGGGGGAGGGAGACAGTGCTCCTGAAGGTAGGAGTCTATCAATTAATGAAGATGATCATCCAAATGTCATAGACCAAATGGAGCAAACAGCACGCGGACCTAGTGGTGGGAGGAAAAAATCCTTAAATAAGAGACACGGGGGAATGATTAATGGACTTCAATGTCTCTACACTAATGCGCAAAGCATGGGAAATAAACAAGATGAGCTTGAGCTCTTGGTACAGCAAACTAAATATGACATAATAGGCATCACTGAAACCTGGTGGGATAAGTCCCAAGATTGGAATGTAATAATGGGGGGATACAATCTATTTCAGAGAAACAGACCAGACAAGAAAGGAGGAGGAGTGGCGTTATATGTCAGGGATGTGTATACCTGTGAAGAGATCCAAGATTTAGAACCTCAAAGCCAAAGTGAGAGCATTTGGGTCAAAATTAAGGGAGAGAAGAATAACAGAGACCTCATTGTGGGAGTTTACTATAGATCCCCAAGCCAAACGGAGGACATAGATGAAGCCTTCCTGGAACAGATGGCCAAGCATGCAAAAGGAAGGGAGATAGTAGTAATGGGGGACTTCAATTACCCGGATATTTGTTGGACGTCAAACTCAGCCAAGAGCATAAGGTCAAACAGATTCCTCACTGGCCTTGCAGACAACTTCATTGTCCAGAAAGTGGGAGAAGCAACAAGAGGAACAGCCATTTTAGATCTGGTCCTAACCAATGTTGATGACCTGGTTAGTGGGGTAGATGTGGAAGGATCATTAGGCGCGAGTGATCATGCTCTTCTGAAGTTTACTATACAGCGGAAAGGAGCAGCCAAGCATACTAGGACTCAATTTCTTGACTTTAAGAAAGCCGACTTCATAAAACTTAGGGAAGTGCTGGGTGAGATCCCATGGACAGCAATACCAAAAGGAAAGGGAGTTCATGATGGCTGGGAGTTTGTTAAGAGGGAGATAGTAAAAGCACAACGACAGGCAATACCAATGAGACGGAAACGTGGAAGGTGCCTAAAGAAGCCAGGGTGGCTATCTAAAGAACTTTTAACTGAATTAAGATTAAAAAAGGATGTGTACAAAAAATGGAAAAGGGGGGAAACCACCAAAGAGGAATTCAAACAAATAGCCAGCACGTGTAGACACAAAGTCAGAAAAGCTAAAGCACAGAATGAACTCAGGCTTGCTAGAGAGGTTAAAAGCAACAAAAAAGGCTTTTATGGGTATGTTCGTAGCAAAAGGAAGAACAAAGAAACAGTGGGGTCACTCAGAGGAGAAGATGGTGAAATGCAAACAGGGGACACAGAAAGGGCTGAACTCCTCAATGCCTTCTTTGCCTCAGTCTTCTCCGATAAAGAAAACAATGCCCGACCTGAAGAATCTGGAGCAAATGATTCAGCAAAGGAAACACAGCCCAGAATAACTAAGGAGATAGTACAAGAATATTTGGCTAGTTTAGATGTATTCAAGTCTCCAGGGCCAGATGAACTGCATCCAAGAGTATTAAAAGAACTGGCAGATGTGATCTCAGAACCACTGGCAGTCATCTTTGAGAATTCCTGGAGAACAGGCGAAGTCCCGGCAGACTGGAGGAGGGCAAATGTTGTCCCTATTTTCAAAAAGGGGAAAAGAGAGGACCCAAATAATTACCGCCCAGTCAGTCTGACATCAATACCAGGGAAGATTCTGGAACAGATCATTAAGCAAACAGTCTGTGAGCACCTAGAAAGGAATGCTGTGATCACCAATAGTCAGCATGGATTTCTGAAAAATAAGTCATGTCAGACTAACCTGATCTCGTTTTTTGACAGAATTACAAGCCTGGTAGATGAAGGGAACGCAGTGGATGTAGCCTACCTTGATTTCAGCAAGGCATTTGACAAGGTGCCCCATGATATTCTTGTAAAGAAGCTGGTAAAATGCGGTCTTGACTATGCTACCACTCAGTGGATTTGTAACTGGCTGACTGACCGAACCCAAAGGGTGCTCATCAATGGTTCCTCTTCATCCTGGAGAAGAGTGACTAGTGGGGTGCCACAGGGTTCTGTCTTGGGCCCGGTCTTATTCAACATCTTTATCAACGACTTGGATGATGGACTCAAAGGCATCCTGATCAAATTTGCAGATGACACCAAACTGGGAGGGGTGGCTAACACCCCAGAGGACAGGATCACACTTCAAAACGACCTTGACAGATTAGAGAACTGGGCCAAAACAAACAAGATGAATTTTAACAGGGAGAAATGTAAAGTATTGCACTTGGGCAAAAAAAATGAGAGGCACATATACAAGATGGGTGACACCTGGCTTGAGAGCAGTACATGTGAAAAGGATCTAGGAGTCTTGGTTGACCACAAACTTGACATGAGCCAACAGTGTGACGCGGCAGCTAAAAAAGCCAATGCAATTCTGGGCTGCATCAATAGGAGTATAGCATCTAGATCAAGGGAAGTAATAGTGCCACTGTATTCTGCTCTGGTCAGACCACACCTGGAGTACTGTGTCCAGTTCTGGGCACCACAATTCAAGAAGGACACTGACAAACTGGAACGTGTCCAGAGGAGGGCAACCAAAATGGTCAAAGGCCTGGAAACGATGCCTTATGAGGAACGGCTAAGGGAGCTGGGCATGTTTAGCCTGGAGAAGAGGAGGTTAAGGGGTGATATGATAGCCATGTTCAAATATATAAAAGGATGTCACATAGAGGAGGGAGAAAGGTTGTTTTCTGCTGCTCCAGAGAAGCGGACACGGAGCAATGGATCCAAACTACAAGAAAGAAGATTCCACCTAAACATTCGGAAGAACTTCCTGACAGTAAGAGCTGTTCGACAGTGGAATTTGCTGCCAAGGAGTGTGGTGGAGTCTCCTACTTTGGAGGTCTTTAAGCAGAGGCTTGACAACCATATGTCAGGAGTGCTCTGATGGTGTTTCCTGCTTGGCAGGGGGTTGGACTCGATGGCCCTTGTGGTCTCTTCCAACTCTATGATTCTATGATTCTATTAGATCTATGTGAACCAGTTCAAAGGGTTTTGTGGTTACCCTCTTCACCTTTGGATAACTGCACCCTTTTACCTTCGCATGTCTGCATGCTTCACATTTCACAGCACATCCACATTCTACGATGTGACAACCTTTGGCGACCTCAGGCAGCGTCTGTAGTTCTTCTAAAGAACCATGAGCTGTCCTAGTATGCCAGACATGGGCACATGACACATGAGTGGGAATTTTAGCACACAGGGCTTGTGCTTTCTCAACCTTCCCCTCACCCTCTAGAGACGTTTTAAGAATGAAGAGATCATTCTGCCCCTTTTTAACCTTGGCAAGTATCCTCCCTCCTTTGGAGATTGTGCAGACAGCATCCTCAAAACAAACCTTAAACAGACAAAAGACAGTGGTGTATCCCTGGAACAATACAGCACTCCAACTTCTCCTGCAGAATAGAAAAAGAAACATTTACAACATTAGTCACATTTCTTTTCTGTCCATTTGCAAAAAGTACAGTTTTTCCGGCCGGAACTGCTCTGCAATTCCACATCTCGACAGCAGGGGTCTCTGGAATCAAGTTGCGATTAGCTGCAGAGTCTATCACAAAACAAAACTCTGAGCCTTTCTCACAGCTGTTCTCAAACAATGCCAGACTAGCTGTGATCTCCTCCTGGTGTTTGTCACGTTCACCTTGCTCAGTCCCACGCCTGGCTGCTCTCCCAGGCTGATTGCCATGGAAACCCGACTGGTTCCCATGAGAGTTGACCTTGACAACATCCTGCCTTGCCTCCTTGCTCCGGTGGGGGCAATTGCGTCGCAGATGTTCTGTGGAATTACACACGTAGCAACGACGAACAGTGGAAAAATACTGCCCGGGGCTCCTTTCAGCTGATCTGGCCTCCCTTCTTCCGGAAAAGCACTCCTTGCCAGCTCCGCCCCCTCTGGCCTGGCTCCCACTAAGGCTTTCTGGGAACCTGCTTTGTTGACATTCCACTCCAGCACGCACAGTGGAAAACTTTTTAAACTTGCCTTTGGGATTCTTCGCCCCCCCGACTTGCTCACTAGCACTCCTTGAGGCTAAATCATCAGGAACAGGGGCTCCAGCCATCTCTAGGCTTTCAGCTTTCATCTGCCCTTGGCCCCCTGCTGAGTCTTCACACAGACGTTTCAGCACTCGCCAGGCCTCACACGCAGATTCAACGCTTTCCAGGTGATGGTGCAATTTAGCATGAACACCTGCCCTCAACACGCAGATCTCAGCTCTCACAGCTTTCTCCTCCAGAGAAACAGATTTCAGCTTTCCTGCATCTCTGTCCTCTCTGTCCACTAGTTGCACTGGTTCCCTCTGGGAAATGTCCCAAATTTCCGTGGCTAAAAACCACGCTCTCACCCTTCTTGCCCAGGTATTCCACGCTTGGGCGGTGAGTTCTCCAAGCTGTTCAAACGGAGCTTGAAACACCTCCTGGCCATCTGCCATGTTCTCCCGTTCTCCCCAGGCGCCCCAAGCTGTACTCACAAATCACCAGCTCCCCTGGCTCCTGTCCATGGAGAAACGATTTCCTGCTGCTCTCATCACTGCAGCAACACAGCACAGTGTCTTTCAGCTTGTTTGCTTGCCTTAGACACAGACCTTCTCTTCGGTCAGCTTCACTGCCTCCGAACGCAAACTTCAAAGCTTTCCGGCAGCCTCCAGGGACAGCTTTACAAGCAGTAATTACGGTCCATAACCTGTAGATTTATTGATTGGGTGACGTGCTAATTGATTCACGATCCAATTAGCTCTTTACAGCGGTCCGGCACGCTTCCCTTGCGCCAGCGTAATCTGCTACATTCCGTCACGCCTAGCAGAGTAAAACACAGCGGTAAGCTGTCACTTGGCTTCCGACAAATACACAGAGCACAGTAATGTCCATTTACAGCTCTTTATTTCATCACTTTCTCAGAAAACTCCAGGACTTCTCGCAGCCATGACAAACTGCGTCTTTCTCTCTCAAAGACCGAGAGAAACAGTACAGAAAACTCCTCCCAGCTTCCAAAGCTGACGTCAGAATGCTGAGGCATCATGGGAACAACTTAACCTCTTAAGTTCCGACTCCCATACATAATAGGCATCACTGAAACCTGGTGGAATAAGTCCCACGATTGGAATGTAATAATGGGGGGATACAATCTATTTCAGAGAAACAGACCAGACAAGAAAGGAGGAGGAGTGGTGTTATATGTCAGAGATGTGTATACCTGTGAAGAGATCCAAGATTTAGAACCTCAAAGCCAAAGTGAGAGCATTTGGGTCAAAATTAAGGGAGAGAAGAATAACAGAGACCTCATTGTGGGAGTTTACTATAGATCCCCAAGCCAAACGGAGGACATAGATGATGCCTTCCTGGAACAGATGGCCAAGCATGCAAAAGGAAGGGAGATAGTAGTAATGGGGGACTTCAATTACCTGGATATTTGTTGGACGTCAAACTCAGCCAAGAGCATAAGGTCAAACAGATTCCTCACTGGCCTTGCAGACAACTTCATTGTCCAGAAAGTGGGAGAAGCAACAAGAGGAACAGCCATTTTAGATCTGGTCCTAACCAATGTTGATGACCTGGTTAGTGGGGTAGATGTGGATGGATCATTAGGCGCGAGTGATCATGCTCTTCTGAAGTTTACTATACAGCGGAAAGGAGCAGCCAAGCATACTAGGACTCAATTTCTTGACTTTAAGAAAGCCGACTTTATAAAACTTAGGGAAGTGCTGGGTGAGATCCCATGGACAGCAATACTAAAAGGAAAGGGAGTTCATGATGGCTGGGAGTTTGTTAAGAGGGAGATAGTAAAAGCACAATGTCAGGCAATACCAATGAGACGGAAACATGGAAGGTGCCTAAAGAAACCAGGGTGGCTATCTAAAGAACTTTTAACTGAGTTAAGATTTAAAAAGGATGTGTACAAAAAATGGAAAAGGGAGGAAACCACCAAAGAAGAATTCAAACAAATAGCCAGCACGTGTAGACACAAAATCAGAAAAGCTAAAGCACAGAATGAACTCAGGCTTGCTAGAGAGGTTAAAAGCAACAAAAAAGGCTTTTATGGGTATGTTCGTAGCAAAAGGAAGAACAAAGAAACAGTGGGGTCACTCAGAGGAGAAGATGGTGAAATGCAAACAGGGGACACAGAAAGGGCTGAACTCCTCAATGCCTTCTTTGCCTCAGTCTTCTCCGATAAAGAAAACAATGCCCGACCTGAAGAATTTGGAGCAAATGATTCAGCAAAGGAAACACAGTCCAGAATAACTAAGGAGATAGTACAAGAATATTTGGCTAGTTTAGATGTATTCAAGTCTCCAGGGCCAGATGAACTGCATCCAAGAGTATTAAAAGAACTGGCAGATGTGATCTCAGAACCACTGGCAGTCATCTTTGAGAATTCCTGGAGAACAGGCGAAGTCCCGGCAGACTGGAGGAGGGCAAATGTTGTCCCTCTTTTCAAAAAGGGGAAAAGAGAGGACCCAAATAATTATCGCCCAGTCAGTCTGACATCAATAGCAGGGGAGATTCTGGAGCAGATCATTAAGCAAACAGTCTGTGAGCACCTAGAAAGGAATGCTGTGATCACCAATAGTCAGCATGGATTTCTGAAAAATAAGTCATGTCAGACTAACCTGATCTCGTTTTTTGACAGAATTACAAGCCTGGTAGATGAAGGGAATTCAGTGGATGTAGCCTACCTTGATTTCAGCAAGGCATTTGACAAGGTGCCCCATGATATTCTTGTAAAGAAGCTGGTAAAATGCGGTCTTGACTATACTACCACTCAGTGGATTTGTAACTGGCTGACTGACCGAACCCAAAGGGTGCTCATCAATGGTTCCTCTTCATCCTGGAGAAGAGTGACTAGTGGGGTGCCACAGGGTTCTGTCTTGGGCCCGGTCTTATTCAACATCTTTATCAACGACTTGGATGATGGACTCAAGGGCATCCTGATCAAATTTGCAGATGACACCAAACTGGGAGGGGTGGCTAACACCCCAGAGGACAGGATCACACTTCAAAACGACCTTGACAGATTAGAGAACTGGGCCAAAACAAACAAGATGAATTTTAACAGGGAGAAATGTAAAGTATTGCACTTGGGCAAAAAAAATGAGAGGCACAAATACAAGATGGGTGACACCTGGCTTGAGAGCAGTACATGTGAAAAGGATCTAGGAGTCTTGGTTGACCACAAACTTGACATGGAAGAGACCACAAACTAGAGTTGGAAGAGACCACAAGGGCCATCGAGTCCAACCCCCTGCCAAGCAGGAAACACCATCAGAGCACTCCTGACATATGGTTGTCAAGCCTCTGCTTAAAGACCTCCAAAGTAGGAGACTCCACCACACTCCTTGGCAGCAAATTCCACTGTCAAACAGCTCTTACTGTCAGGAAGTTCTTCCTAATGTTTAGGTGGAATCTTCTTTGTTGTAGTTTAGATCCATTGCTCCGTGTCCGCTTCTCTAGAGCAGCAGAAAACAACCTTTCTCCCTCCTCTATGTGACATCCTTTTATATATTGTGCCTCTCATTCCCCCCCCCCAAGTGCAATACTTTACATTTCTCCCTGTTAAAATTCATCTTGTTTGTTTTTGCCCAGTTCTCTAATCTGTCAAGGTCGTTTTGAAGTGTGATCCTGTCCTCTGGGGTGTTAGCCACCCCTCCCAGTTTGCTGTCATCTGCAAATTTGATCAGGATGCCCTTGAGTCCATCATCCAAGTCGTTGATAAAGATGTTGAATAAGACCGGGCCCAAGACAGAACCCTGTGGCACCCCACTAGTCACTCTTCTCCAGGATGAAGAGGAACCATTGATGAGCACCCTTTGGGTTCGGTCAGTCAGCCAGTTACAAATCCACTGAGTGGTAGCAGAGTCAAGACTGCATTTTACCAGCTTCTTTACAAGAATATCATGGGGCACCTTGTCAAATGCCTTGCTGAAATCAAGGTAGGCTACATCCACTGCGTTCCCTTCATTTACTAGGCTTGTAATTCTGTCAAAAAACGAGATCAGGTTAGTTTGACATGACTTATTTTTCAGAAATCCATGCTGACTATTGGTGATCACAGCATTCCTTTCTAGGTGCTCACAGACTGTTTGCTTAATGATCTGCTCCAGAATCTTCCCTGGTATTGATGTGAGACTGACTGGGTGATAATTATTTGGGTCCTCTCTTTCCCCCTTTTTGAAAATAGGGACAACATTTGCCCTCCTCCAGTCTGCCGGGACTTCGCCTGTTCTCCAGGAATTCTCAAAGATGACTGCCAGTGGTTCTGAGATCACATCTGCCAGTTCTTTTAATACTCTCTCTTTTTTTTAAAACTGATATTTATTAAATGTTTAAAAATTTACAAAAAAACCCCCAAAAAATTTAACAGGACATACATTACAATACATAAAAAGAAAAAGATAGAAAAATAATACAACAATACAATAACAACAAAAAACACCAATAACACTAAAACACACATCCAATATTCCATATCTTTACCTTTCATTTGCTTGTTTCATCGACCTCCTCGCACCTCCCTTCTTTGTATTCTAGTTCAATTAACTATTTCAGCAAATTCTTTCCATCTTTCTCAATTTTTGTTCTATAATTTATCTTAACGGTCTAACCTTAAATTTTTCATTTTGACCCATTATCAATCAGCTTTTACTTAATTCTTTACTTAATTCCGCTAAAACCATATAACTTCATTCCAGCATCCTTCTAACATTCATTAATTTTGCAATGTTTTTGTAGATATACTTTAAATTTTTTCCAATCTTCTTCCACTGACTCTTCTCCCTGGTCTCGGATTCTGCCAGTCATTTCCGCCAGTTCCATGTAGTCCATCAGCTTCATCTGCCATTCTTCCCTTGTGGATAGATCTTGTGTCTTCCAGTACTTTGCGATAAGTATTCTTGCTGCTGTTGTGGCGTACATTTAAAAAATCCTATCTTTCCTTGGCACCAATTGGCCGACCATGCCCAGGAGAAAGGCCTCTGGTTTCTTCAGGAAGGTATATTTAAATACCTTTTTCATTTCATTATAGATCATCTCCCAGAATGCCTTAATCTTTGGGCATGTCCACCAAAGGTGAAAGAATGTACCTTCAGTTTCATTACATTTCCAACATTTATTATGGGGCAAATGATAGATTTTTGCAAGCTTGACTGGTGTTATGTACCACCTATAGATCATTTTCATTAAATTCTCTTTTAAGGCATTACATGCCGTAAACTTCATACCAGTGGTCCATAACTGTTCCCAGTCAGCCATCATAATATTATGTCCAACATCTTGTGCCCATTTAATCATAGCAGATTTCACCATTTCATCTTGAGTATTCCATTTCAACAGCAAGTTATACATTCTTGACAAATTCTTAACTTTAGGGTCTAACAATTCTGTTTCCAATTTTGATTTTTCTACCTGGAAGCTTAATTTTTTGTCCAAATTATATGCCTCCATAATTTGATAATAATGGAGCCAATCTCGTACTCTGTTTTTTAATTTTTCAAAGCTCTGCAATTTTAATCTGCCACCCTCTTGTTCCAAAATTTCCCAATACTTCGGCCATTTGGCTTCCATATTGAGTTACCCATATCCAGGTAATTGAAGTCCCCCATTACTACTATCTCCCTTCCTTTTGCATGCTTGGCCATCTGTTCCAGGAAGGCATCATCTACGTCCTCCATTTGGCTTGGGGATCTATAGTAAACTCCCACAATGAGATCTCTGTTATTCTTCTCTCCCTTAATTTTGACCCAAATGCTCTCACTTTGGCTTTGAGGTTCTAAATCTTGGATCTCTTCACAGGTATACACATCCCTGACATATAACGCCACTCCTCCTCCTTTCTTGTCTGGTCTGTCTCTCTGAAAAGGATGTGATACGGAACGGGGGGGGTGCCCCCTTTCCCCCCTTCCTTTGGAACATCCGAGGCAATGACCTCGAGGGTGCCCACTGTACACTCGCCCTCAGCCCCCTCACCGTTGCATAAGCACCACACTTTTCCTAGACCTCAATGAAACCCCCCCTTCCCTTCCCTTCCACGAGTGAAATAAGCTCTAATATATATATCCCTATCTCTTGCTATGCCTATTCGCGCTCCATACTTATAACGAGTAGACCGTGCGCTACTGTATCCCCGCTTATTCCTATGGCTGCGCTTTAGCCAATCAGGACAATGCATTCCCTTTGCAGGACTAGCTCAGCTAGCTCTTGCACGCCTCATTTAACCCCCTGACAAGCCGATGACGGCCCCCCACGGCGAGAACAATCGAACTGAAACCAGCGACCTCATAAAACTGCCGAAATCTTGCTACAATGTATCCATTCTCGCTACAATGTATCCATTGATACACATTTGACCGGCAAAGGGCTGAAACCTTCGGAAATTAATATAAAATCAACCGTAGCTCCGATTTCCCTCATCTTGGCATTGTTCGACTCAGCTCTTCCCGGACTCCATGATACTACCCCGACTCCATAATCCCCGAAATGACAGGTCACGTACTCAGGAAGATCCTAATCCTGTCAGATCGCTCTGCCTAGCCCTTCCTCCGGGCAATGCCAGGTGACAGATGTTGCATATCTGGACTATTGTTTCACCATCGCTGGTACTTAGAAAGTGTTTACCTTTGCATATCTCTCACTCTGCATACTCCCCCTCCCTTCTCTGAAATGTTAATCCACGAAGTCCCACCTTTCTGTAACATATTCATGATGTAACCCAAGGAAACCCGACCCTTCCATAATGTATTCATGAGGTTTTTTTGCAATGTATCATGGGGCATGGAGGGAACTTTTAAAAGTCTATGTCACCCCATTCTCGGGGTTCAATGCCATTTTGAACCTGTTGCGCAATAAACTCGGATCTTCGTAGTTTGCTCCTGCGTCCGGCTGAGCTCCTTTTTCTCCGCAGGGACCCGCGGACTCTGTCCGACGAGCTGGGTGGCAGAGCAACCACGCACCCAGATTTTTCCATTTCAGATGGTACACAGGAACCTTTAAAAATGAAATTATAGCATGCAATAAAGGGGGGAGTATGCACATCTATGAACAGGCATTATATTCAAATTATGCAACAGTAATATTCCAAGTTCATAAATAAACATCACTTATTAACCCTCCTCTGCCACAAAACTGAAGAAAACCTTTTGCATGAGTCCCAGCATCCCAAAGCCCAGACAATCTGTTGTGGAAAGTTCCAACCTGAGATGGCTAAGCTGCTTCTTCTGAATGGCTTCCCCTGCTCTGTAGGGAAATGCACAGTTATTTAATTATAATGGGGAATAGTCAGGATGGAAAATGAACTCACACATCTGTTTAGGTGCTCCAAGATTTGCAGAAGAGGTGAAGCTAAATTCACTCAGCTCAAAAGGTTAGCTGTGATTCCTGCATTGCACAGGGGTGGACTAGAAGGGGAGAGGAACACTGAAGGCACAGCCTCCTCTTGGTCTGAGAGGTCCTCTGAACCCTGAGGATGGGGATTCTGCAATCTTGGCCATCATGACCCCTGACAATCAGGTCCAGTCATGACCGACTCTGGGGTTGCGGCGCTCATCTCGCTTTATTGGCCAAGGGAGCCGGCATACAGCTTCCGGGTCATGTGGCCAGCAGGACTAAGCCGCTTCTGGTGAACCAGAGCAGCACACGGAAACGCCGTTTACCTTCCCGCCGGAGCGGTACCTATTTATCTACTTGTACTTTGACGTGCTTTTGAACTGCTAGGTTGGCAGGAGCAGGGACCGAGCAACGGGAGCTCACCCCGTCACAGGGACTCGAACCGCCGACCTTTTGATCGGCAAGTCCTAGGCTCAGTGGTTTAACCCACAGCGCCACCCGCGTCCCTATGTGATTAGGAGGGCAGTCTTAATCTCACATGTGCCATGTGGAGCTCTGTTGATGACTTTGGATGTCCTCACTTTATTCACACTCAGAGATGGTGTGTAGCAATGGAATAAGAGAGTGGAAGTATCCTTGTTCACTGCAAATCATCACCCAGCGAGGATGACTATTTAATTCTCTAAGTGGAAATTTAAATTTAAAATTTAAAAACAAAACAAACAAAAAAACTGAGGCAGGAAAGAAGAGGAGGTACGGCCAAGAGTGAAGAGGCATCAGAAGTGGAACTGGGGATTGTTTTACCTGGTATGTTGCATTACAAGTCTTGCAAATGGGGCGGGGGGGGGGATATGGATGACTCCATTCAAAGGATAACTCCAGCAGTTTTCCGTGCCAGTTCTATTCTGAACCATGGATTAAACCATTTTGTCCCTGAAGAACAGTAGCTTGGATTGGTTTATTTGTTAGGGCAAATAAATCACTGGGAGCTTCCTCCTCTGCGCTCCTCTATCTCTCCCTGTTGATTTTTAGCCACCTCTGTCATGTTGTTGTGCAGAGCAGGAGAGCAGGTCTGGGATTTTTTTCAGCGCGGGGGTAATGGTGTCATCTGCTGGAGTGCTATGCTTCCTCGCAGACCCTCCTGGCTCTGTGAATCAGGATCCTGATGAGGCTTTTAAGCTTTACTATTGTTTAAGACTGATTAGCATGGAAGGAGGATGAGGAAGACAATCAGATAGAGGCTGGACCCCTCTTTTCTTTGAAGGGGTTACTACTTCATGCTTGCAGTTTTAATGATTAACACATGTTCGCTGGGTTGTTTGCACTTCTAATTAAAAGCTAAAGGTTACATTTCAGCTAGCTGAAGATCTTTTGCTAAAGCTCAATGTGCTTTACAAGCTGCACTTTAGCAGTCAGAAGTCAATGTATCCGAGGTCTGTTGAGCTTCCTCCCCGGAAACAACGTGTAGGGTTGTGATCTTGGGATGTTATGGTATTGCTGCTGTTTAGGGTGTGTGGGTGTTATACACATGATCGGAGCAGCTGGCTGCATTTTTGCATTCTCCATGGTTCTGTGGCTGCTGTGGGGGCCCTTCATTATGGCTCCTGCACTTCAGAATTTACCTCTGCTTCCCCAAAGCAGCTTCCCCCTGAAGGCCTTGTTATTCCCTGATGCTGCCTGAATTTTTTTGAGTTATGGGGAAAACACAAAGTGGTTTTGTTTGCATGTTCAAGTGGGGAAACGGTTGCTCCATTAGTGCAAAAGGGGACCCCTCTCTCCTTCCCTCTCTCTAGCACCCTTTCCGCCGCTCCAATAATTCTCTTTAAAGTTACTGGGAAGTGTATGCTTAATTATATTTGCATATGAAAAATAGGGTCTAATTAGTGTGATTGATTATTATTTTAACCTTAATGACATTTTGAGTATCTGTCCCTCCCTAATAGCAAAAGTATCACTAATAAATCATGGTCTTTGTATGGCGATGGTCTATTGAGCTGCCTTATGAAATATATTTTATTAATATTCCAGAATGTATTGAATCTGAAACAAGTCAAACAACTGCTCATTTATTAAACCGTTTAAATGTCAGCTTTATACAGGCATAATATTACAGGAAATATGTTCCTGTGAAAGACATCTGCAGGCCAAGCTGACTCAAAATATTAGTTATTTCACTCAAATACATGAAGGAAATAAAAATTCAATTATGTAATTTATGGCACTAAATAAATTTATATCGGCTAACATAAATGTTTTGAATTAGCAGGCGTACTTTTCTCGCAAAGTTTCCTGCCTTCCCTGAGAAGCTCAGCAGCTGAGACCCATTTGCACATCCCCCCCCCCTCCCAAGACAAGCGGCAAGCAAGGAGCGGAAGGAAGGAAGCGGCCAGAAGGAGCTGCTTGCACCATCAGCACGCAAATACACCTTACCAGAGAGGAACTTGGCTGGCAAAAGAGGATCCTCGGCCGTTGCCTTAAGACAGTTGCCTGCAGTTCATATGCAGCATTGGCATTTCAGCCCTAATTAGAAATTAGCATAGTCACATTGAGATGAATTGAATCAGACTAAAGATGATTAGCAAAGTAATGCAAGAAATCATTAAATTAAGCCAGTGTGCCAAGTCCACTGCTGATCTATCACAAATTTGGGCTCCTAATGAGCTATTAATTAATGGGTTGGGTCAAAATCATGTCATTCAGCCCAGGGAAGATACACACCCCCTCACTCCCCCCCCCATGAGTGCTGAAGACAAATTTATCAGGGGTGAGTAAACAGACTGTGAAACCAACAGAATGCCAAGGTGGCAGGTTGCATTGCAGCAGTGATGAAGAGGAGGATTTGTCCTGAAATGTTTGTGGGATTGTTGGGGAAACAGCATAGAATCATAGAATTGTAGAGCTGGAAGGGACCACAAGAGTCATCTAGTCACCTGCAATGCAGGAATCTCAGCTAAAGCATCCATGACGGATGGCCGTCCAACCTCTGCTTAAAAACTTCCAAGGAAGGAGGACCATTGCAAGATTGGAACTGGGAGCTTCCTGGCTCACAGCTTGGCTTTTTAACCTCAACTGGTCCTTCCCCTACATGTCTGGCCTTTTGCATCTGTAGAGATTTTTCCACCATTCTCTCCCCACCCTGCAACTCTTTTGCCTCCCACAACTTCTGTCCCCAAAATCACTTGTGGAAAGCTAGAAGTAAGGCAATTGCATGGTGAAAGAATCCTTAGCTGATTAATCCCATGAGCTGGACTAATCAAGCAATCAATCAAATTTGTATGTATGGGCAGAAACCATAGTTCTGAAGTCGCCATCATAGTTTCTGTGCCTGTAGCTGATGTCTGCATCACAAGTGTTGAGCCAAGCTAGAAGTGAGCAGCACACTGTTGGTAAGAGCTCTCCATCCATCCACCCCCCCCTTAAACCTTACCCAACGCCCCCAAAGAGAAAAGGATGACAGAGAACCTTGGAACATCAAATTCCTCCAGCACTGGACCACACGTGCAGATGCCAGAGCCAGTTGTTTGTGCAACATGAAGGACAGGTAAAAATGTCCTTTTCACACAGCACATCAATAAACCATGGAATCCACTCCCACAAGGTGCTGTGACAGTTGGCCCCAAGTTTTTCAGCTGCCCTAGGTCTCATGATGGCCAAACAGGGCAGGGGACACTTTTCTCCAAAAAAGGATGATCAAGTTTTTCCAGGAACAGGTGGAAACCCTAGTAACACCTGAACCGCAGCTGGTGGCAGGGAAGGAGCAGTAGGGATTGCTTACTCATGAGCAACCCAGGGGTTCTTCCTCAGCTGTGTGACACCATAGCCTGGCTCATTTAAGGGCCATGTTTATTTGGGGCCTGGACTATTGGAGAGAGGCAGGGGTCTTCTGATGTCCTCGAGTCCAGCAGGATTCAGGATCTCCACAGGTGTTGCCATGTCAGGAACATATTACTTTGGTAACCCTAAAGTAGGGAATCAAGAGATAAAAGGAACAACTGGCAAGTTTGGCCTTGGAGATCAAAACGAAGCAGGGCAAAGGCTAATAGAGTTCTGTCAAGAGAACAAGCTGGTCATCACAAACACGCTTTTCCAACAACACAAGAGACGACTCTACACATGGACATCCCCAGATGGGCAACATCGAAATCAGATTGATTATATTCTCTGCAGCCAAAGATGGAGAAGCTCTATACAGTCAGCAAAAACAAGACCTGGAGCTGACTGTGGCTCAGATCATCAGCTTCTTATAGCAAAATTCAAGCTTAAACTGAAGAATGTAGGAAAAACCACTGGACAGGTAAGATACAATCTAAACCAAATCCATTATGAATACACAGTGGAAGTGAGGAACAGGTTTAAGGATTTAGATTTGCTGGACAGAGTGCCTGAAGAACTATGGATGGAGGCTCGCAACATTATACAGGAGGCAGCAACTAAAACCATCCCAATGAAAAAGAAATGCAAGAAAGCAAAGTGGCTGTCCAACGAGGCCTTACAAATAGCGGGGGAGAGAAGGCAAGCAAAATGCGAGGGAGATAGTGAAAGATACAGGAAATTGAATGCAGATTTCCAAAGAACAGCAAGGAGAGACAAGAAGGCCTTCTTAAACGAGCAATGCAAAGAAATAGAGGAAAGCAACAGAATGGGAAGAACCAGAGATGTGTTCAAGAAAATCGGAAATATGAAAGGAACATTTCGTACAAAGATTACCATAATAAAGGACAAAAGTGGTAAAGATCTAACTGAAGCAGAAGACATCAAGAAGAGGTGGCAAGAATACACAGAGGAATTATACCAGAAAGATATGGATGTCTCGTACACCCCAGGTAGTGGGGTTGCTGACCTTGAGCCAGACATCCTGGAGAGTGAAGTCAAATGGGCCTTAGAAAGCACTGCAAATAACAAGGCCAGTGGAAGTGATGGTATTCCAGCTGAACTGTTTAAAATTTTAAAAGATGATGCTGTTAAGGTGCTACACTCAATATGCCAGCAAGTTTGGAAAACTCAGCAGTGGCCAGAGGATTGGAGAAGATCAGTCTACATTCCAATCCCAAAGAAAGGCAGTGCCAAAGAATGCTCCAACTACCGCACAATTTCACTCATTTCACATGCTAGCAAGGTTATGCTTAAAATTCTACAAGGAAGGCTCAAGCAGTATGTGGACCGAGAACTCCCAGAAGTGCAAGCTGGATTTAGAAGAGGCAGAGGAACCAGAGACCAAATTGCAAACATGCGCTGGATTATGGAGAAAGCTAGAGAGTTCCAGAAAGACATCTACTTCTGCTTCATTGACTATGCAAAAGCCTTTGACTGTGTTGACCACAGCAAACTATGGCAAGTTCTTAAAGAAATGGGAGTGCCTGATCACCTCATCTGTCTCCTGCGAAATCTCTATGTGGGACAAGAAGCTACAGTTAGAACTGGATATGGAACAACTGATTGACTCAAAATTGGGAAAGGAGTACGGCAAGGCTGTATATTGTCTCCCTGCTTATTTAACTTATATGCAGAATTCATCATGCGAAAGGCTGGGCTGGATGAATCCCAAGCCGGAATTAAGATTGCCGGAAGAAATATCAACAACCTCAGATATGCAGATGACACAACCTTGATGGCAGAAAGTGAAGAGGAATTAAAGAACCTTTTAATGAGGGTGAAAGAGGAGAGCGCAAAATATGGTCTGAAGCTCAACATCAAAAAAACGAAGATCATGGCCACTGGGCCCATCACCTCCTGGCAAATAGATGGGGAAGAAATGGAGGCAGTGAGAGATTTTACTTTCTTGGGCTCCATGATGGTGCAGATGGTGACAGCAGTCACGAAATTAAAAGACGCCTGCTCCTTGGGAGAAAGGCGATGGCAAACCTAGACAACATCTTAAAAAGCAGAGACATCACCTTGCCAACAAAGGTCCGTATAGTAAAAGCCATGGTTTTCCCAGTAGTGATGTATGGAAGTGAGAGCTGGACCATAAAGAAGGCGGATCGCCGAAGAATTGATGCTTTTGAATTATGGTGCTGGAGGAGACTCTTGAGAGTCCCATGGACTGCAAGAAGATCAAACCTCTCCATTCTGAAGGAAATCAGCCCTGAGTGCTCACTGGAAGGACAGATCGTGAAGCTGAGGCTCCAATACTTTGGCCACCTCATGAGAAGAGAAGACTCCCTGGAAAAGACCCTGATGTTGGGAAAGATGGAGGGCACAAGGAGAAGGGGACGACAGAGAATGAGATGGTTGGATGGTGTTCTTGAAGCTACTAGCATGAGCTTGATCACACTGCGGGAGGCAGTGGAGGACAGAAGTGCCTGGCGTGCTCTGGTCCATGGGGTCACGAAGAGTCGGACACGACTAAACGACTAAACAACAACAACCCTGGGAACGCCCCCCCCCAGTGTTGAGAATGCCAAACTACAGAACCTCTGTCTGGATTCTCGCTGAGCCAGAGGTGTTACTCCTCGGCAAAAAGGGAGGTGGAAGGGAAAGCCACCCTGGGACAGCAGGGACAGTGGGCTTCAATGGACTTCCCACGCCTCATATTTGGCAGCCTGGTGCCAGGAACTGCAAGCAGGATGAGATAAAGAGCCCTTTCCAAAGAAAGCAAGGAGGGCTGATCTCTCTCTCTCTCTCTCTCTCTCTCTCTCTCTCTCTCTCTCTCACACACACACACACACACACACAGAGAGAGAGAGAGAGAGAGAGAGAGGGAGGGAGGGAGGGAGATGTGAGAGCTAACCTGACCAAAACCCTCCTCTTGCCATCTCCACTTTCAGCTGCTTTGACTGTGGAGGAATTAAGGAAAATGCATCACTTTCCCTCATTCTTTCTCTTTGCTTTTTGCATAATTGAATTCCGTGCCTTTTCCCTTCTTCTGTCTGTGAATAATTTCCCTTTCATGTTACTTCCCAGATAGATAATTCAAAGGCTGCTTTCCTTGGAATGAAAACAGGAACTACATCCACACGTGAGGAGATTCTTGTGTATTCCACTTGTTGTAGATTCACTAAGGAATCATCTCACAGGCACTAAATATCTGTGCAGGGGCCGGGGGGGGGGCAAGAAAAAGGCACCCCCTCCAAAAAAGAGACACTCCTTGCATCTGAAGCAGTGAATGCTGCTCACTACCTTTCTCCAACTTGTATATGAATTCACTGCAGGAAAAGCTCATTTTTGTCTGTCGTACATACCACATAACAGTGACTCCTTCAATGGTGCCATTAAAAAGTAGACACCCCGGAATATCTTATTATTGCTGTACAATGGATGCTCGGGTTGTGAATGTGATTCGTGCGGGATGCACATTCGCAACCCGCAGCGTCCGCAACCCGCAGTGGCTCGTCTGCACACATGTGGGTTGTGATTCAGCGCGTCTGCACATGTACAAAGCATGATTTAACCCGTTCCAGTACTTCTGAGTTTCGGCGGTCCCCAACCAGAAAAAAATGCAACCTGAAGCGTCTGTAACCAGAGGTATGACTTTATTATTACTTATTAAATTTGAATACTGCCTGCATCTGAAGATCACAGAGCAGTGATCTTCAGATGCAGTGAATAAAACAGAAACAAAACAGATATAAAATTATATTATGAAGCTTCTTGCATTTGTTGGCTCTGGGATTGGATAATATTAAAAAAACACAGATTTGTTAGATTTAGAAGGACATTGAAGGGAGTGGGCAGGGGGTGCATTGACAGTTGGAAGGCAATGCCCGGAGAGCAGGAGGAGAAATGCATCTGGAGCAAACAAGATACGCAGGGGGGGCTGATAAGCGAAAGGAGTGCACTGGCAAAATGCTTTAGCAACACCCAAAGAGGCAATAAGGCAAATCGGGGAATATGATATGATGAGTTACTGGTGGTGGGGTGGTCGGGAGGGGCTGCAGGGGTATAAATATTGCTTGCTTACGTGTATTAGGGGCCACCAGCCTTTGGAAACAATTCCGCTGGTTGCCTCTGTGCAGATCACAATAAACTCTTTTCTCCGAAGGAACTGAATCCCTGGTGCTTCTTTGTCACCTCTACGTCCTGGGTAAGCGGGCAAATGGATCCCAAGTAAATAAGGCTTCAACATGATAATAGATTTGATTGGCCATGCGTAATTGTGGTACCAGAAGGTAAAAGTGCATAAAAGCTTCCAGAACCACATAATAAGAAATGCGATTTTTAAAGTTTGGGAAAAATATAAAGTTTTGTTAGAATAAAAAATACTGTGGTGGCTTTCCCCACTGGAAGCAATATCCATGAAAAAAGTAAATATGAAACCTAATTGGGCAACATGTAGAAAGCTGTTAACGGAAAAGGCTAACCAATTAAAATTGAAGGAACTTCAAGAAGTAAAAGGAAAGGTAACAGATTGGCTACAATCAGTGGCAAAGCTAACTGCTCTGGCACCGGGAGCGGCATACATCTGGGGGCGTGGCTGGCGTGGGTCCCAGGGGGCATGATGTGCTGCCCGCAGGGGCGTAGCATGTGTCCGGGGGTGCACGTAAAGCGGTGCGTGCGTGGCAAGCGCCATGCATCCCGGAAGCAGGGGCAGCCACGATGTCACCCCCCCCGGATGGCACCCAGGGTGGACCGCCCCCCGCCCCCACCTTCATCCGCCAGTGGCTACAATATTTCCAATTAAATGAAGTATTCAAAAATGATAAAAAGAAAGGATTCACCTATGAAATTTCAAATTTCCAGAGAAATAATAGAAAGTGATACTAAATTATTATCAAAAAAGGACAATATATTGTTGGAATGGGAAACTAAGGATGAAGAGGTCAAATGTGTTATGATAAAGTGGGCAAAAGACGTGGAACATAATATTCTGATGACAGATTGGAAAAGACTATAGAAGAAGGATATAAAATTTACGGCCTGTACCTTACTTAAAGAGAAATTTATGAAAATGATGTATAGGTCGTATTTAGGTAAAGGTAAAGGTACCCCTGCCCGAACGGGCCAGTCTTGACAGACTGTGGGGTTTGTGCGCCCATCTCACATTTATTGGCCGGGGGCCAGCGCTGTCCGGGGACACTTCCGGGTCACGTGGCCAGCGTGACATCGCTGCTCTGGCGAGCCAGAGCCGCACACGGAACGCCGTTTACCTTCCCGCTGGTAAGCGGTACCTATTTATCTACTTGCACCCGGGGGTGCTTTCGAACTGCTAGGTGGGCAGGCGCTGGGACCGAACAGCGGGAGCGCACCCCGCCGCGGGGATTCGAACCGCCGACCTTTCGATCGGCAAGCCCTAGGCGTTGAGGCTTTAGCCCACAGCGCCACCCGCGTCCCTATAGGTCGTATTTAACTCCAGTTAAATTGGCAAAAATGTATAAAACAAGGGAAAATAAGTGGGGGAAATGTAAAGAAGTAGAAGGTAGAAGGTATGTTTTATCGTATGTGGTGGCAATGTACGCAAGGTTCTTAATTTGGGGGGGGGATGATATATAACAAATTGAAAAAAATAACCTTTGTCAAAAAACCGGAAGCTTTCTTATTAGGTATTACAGCAATGGATTTACCTAAAGCAGGGGTCAGCCAACTTTTAAAGGAGGGGGCCAGTTCACCGCCCCTCAGACCTTGCGGCGGGCCGGAGTGCACGTGGTGGCGGGGGGGGGGCTCCTCTCCCCCTCCCCCTGCTTTCCTACCTCCTCCGCCGCTCTGCCTGCGGTTGGGAGCCGGCGTTAGCGGGAGCGCCTCCCCTTTCTGGGCCAGCCTTCCTGGGTACCAGGCACGGGGCCAGCAGGTGCGCCAAGCTCCAGCTGAAGCCCCACAATGCGCCCATCCTGATGCCCACAGCACGGCCATGAACGGAGAGGCTGGTGCATGCGGGCAGCGAGGCTTTGGATTGGCTGGCACCAGTCAAAGCCCAGCTCCCTTCCTCCGCAGGGCAGGGAAAAGCCAGGAGGAGGGAGAGAGGAGGTGCCACTGCGGGGTGTGGGAGGGGGAAAAATGGCACCCCAAAAAAATTGCAAAAAATGGCGCAGCCCGAACCATCACGCCAATCCAAGCGGCAATTCCAGGACCGTCCGCGGGCCGAATCCAGAGGGCAGTTGGGCCTGATCTGGCCTGCGAGCCCACGACATAATGAATACAAGCATTTGTTCATGTATGCAACAACGGCTGCTCGGATATTGTTAGCCAAACACTGGAAAGAAAAAGTCCCCACCAAGGAAGATTGGCAAACTAAGTTAATGGAGTATGTGCAAATGGCTAAATTAACTGGGAAACTTAGAAATCATATCATATCATATCGTATCATATCATAAATATAACATAACATAACATAACAACATAACATAAAACATAACATAACAATATAATAAGAATGGCAAATGTTTATTGCATATTTACAAAAGCATTGTAAGGAAGTTAATACATTAGCAGGATTTTTAAAACACTTGTAATGTTATGGATAATGTTTAAATTTGGAGGTAATTAGAGATAAAGACTTTATTGACATGCATGAAGATAATACAAAGGAACCACGGGAGGGAGTGGAGGGAAGTCATCCCATAATGTGGATCTAATATTAAGTGTGCATACAGTTGTTTTAAATTTTTTACTTTATGTTTTTTCTTTTTTTCTTTAATGCAATGATTTTGTTTATTGAGAAAATTAATAAAAATATTATTAAAACAAAACACAAAATAAAAAACTAGCCCCCCTTCCACAAATGAAAATAGAAGGCCATAGACTGTTAATCATCCCAAGGCCTGGTCAAAGAGAAACGTTTTCACCTGGCACAGAAAGATATGTAATGAAGGCACCAGGCAGGCCTCCCTTGGGAGCATCCCACAAACGGGGAGCAACAGAATATTGTTCAACCATCCTCATTTAAATAGGACATCCCGGAATTATAGAAGCCATTCCTGGATTCTGCCTGGGTCCCAGAGTGTCTCGTCTTTTGGTCTCATGCTCTAGTGCAAATCAGTTGGCTTGCACCCTAACAAAGTGCTGGCCGCCCCATAACAAAAATCCTGGCTACGCCCATGTCTGAGCGCCAGACCAAAAGATGTTTGTTATTTGGTCTCACGCTTTGGCATGGGTCAGCTGGCTCCCCTGAGAGCTCAGGATCAAAACAACGAGCGTCTCGATTTAGATCACCAGCAGAAAGGGACTGTTCTTGGGTTGCCACCTCCAGACCACTCCTGGAGGAGGCCCCTGAAGAAAGGCCTCAGATGATGACCGCAGGTTCATATGGTGAGAGGCAGTCCTTGAGGTATTGCAGTCTTTGTCTGGGCAACCATGCCCTGCTTGGGGCCTCTTGCAAGGCGTCATCTGGCTCACCATGTGGGAATCAGGATGCTGGTCTGATACAAGAAAGCAAGATGAACATTCTTAGGCAAATCATGCTTAGTAGAACCCCCAAGTTCAGAGGCATTCTACCACCGGATATCGGCTGCTGTTGGGAATGGGATGGTGCTGCTGAGTTGGAAGGATTATTTTGTATCAGGTCATTTCGCATGACTTGGTTCATTTTTAAAATTAATATTTTATTAGAAGTGTTTGGTTATAAAATAAAGGGGGGGGGAGAAAGAGAAAAAAGTGCAAAAAATACAATAAAGAGGAAATTATAATGTGATATAATAAGTATTCTCAGTTACAATAGATTATTATATAAGTATATAGTTTGTGTATGATACTGGATAGAAGTATTTAGATAGTATTGTTATCCTAATGCAGAAGTGGGATAGAACAAAGATATGTTCCATTCCACTTCTGCATTGACCTGTGGGGCTTGGGATTTGTTCATTTTAAAAATATGCACAAAACTTTGTACAGTGGTACCTCTGGTTACGTACTTAATTCATTCTGGAGGTCCATTCTTAACCTGAAACTGTTCTTAACCTGAAGCACCACTTTCACTAATGGGGCTGCCATCTCGCGATTTCTGTTTTTATCCTGAAGCAAAGTTCTTAAGCTGAAGCACTATTTCTGGGTTAGCGGAGCCTGTAACCTGAAGCGTATGTAACCCGAGGTACCACTGTATTTAAATATGGCATGTATCTCAATGCATACATTTCTTTCCTATTTATTTATGTATTCTTCGGTGTGTGTGTGTGTGTGTGCACAAGAGAGAGAGAGATGGCCCATGTGACCACGGTCTCTGAGTGCTTTACATAAAACAATAAAATACACAATACAATTCACAACAAAAACACAAATAAAATGACATAAAATCACAAAAGCAGCTGAAGTCAGCATAATAGATGGCAGTTAAAACCATTAATACCATCATAAAACACCCAGATGAATTTGGTGCAGAAGTTAAAGTCCCCAAATGGATTGTAATAAAAGGGACAGGAAGTTCCTTCTCTGGTGTCAAAAAGAACACAAGGGAGGTGCCAGGTGAGCCTCTGTGAGGAGGGCATCCCATAACCAGGACGCCACCACTGACAAGACCCAAGACCCAAGTCTCGTGCTTCTCAGAGGGTGTGGCAGGAGAGGATGGCAGGTGTAGAGGGAAGGTTCAAGGACAATCACAGAAACACTGAAACATTTCAGGTTAGTCTAGTTTGTCTGTCTCAAAATAGAGCTGATCTAAATGGGATTGCCTGGCAAAAGCAAGCTCACAACTTAAGGTACATATGCCAGAGACTCGTTCATAATTGTATTTTGGGAATGATTCATGTTCTTTTATAGCTACATTGCTTTATACTTTCTGGGTGTCCCATGGTCATATTATGAAGGTGTTGTGTTCTGTGTGATAAATCAAGCACTGTTTTTGTTTTCCAACATGTTTCTGATAAAGAAAACAATTGACGCTGTGTGAGCAAATTGCTATTCTGAAAGTGTGGCCAAGAGAAAATTTCATGAGAGCCCTAGTATCTGCCGATCCTAAAATATTTATCACAATATATACATTTTTGATGTATTTGAGTAAATTTTGTGATATAAGGGCTGTATCACAAAATTCAAAGGATCCTCAGGATAATTATACACCATTTCAATCCACACAGTATTCCAATCTTGGAAGGTAAGGATCTGGTAAGAATCTTGAGAAAATTGATGGAATACGTAGAGATGGTGAAATTTACTGGAAGAATAAGAGATGAGAGACTTTTTAAAATAGAATTGGGGAAAATTGTTGAATGCATGAAGAAAAATTGTAAACAATTAAAAACGTAAGCAGGATTGCCACCTAAACATGAGCAGTAAGAAATAACTTAAAGGGAGTAAAAAGGTTAAACTTGTAAGTAGGTTTGAATTGGTTATGCAGTAATATTACGATATAAAATAAGGAACTGCGGGGGGGGGGGAGTAAAAGAAAATGTAGCTTTAATTTGTTTAGATTTAATTTTTGTTGTTGAAATATTGTAAAATGCAAAAATGCAAAATAATAATAAAATAAACCCCAGAAATCGAATCCCTTCAGCACCACCTGATGCTAGTCTAGATGGACCTTTATTCTGATCTGGCAAGGTGATCCTTAAGTCTTTGTCAAATGAGGAGTCACTGCATAGAAATGACATAGAAACATGTGCCTATAAAGAGAATATTGCATCAAAATGCAAACTGATGTGGAAATGTGGAGAACTGAATTTCAGATTGGAAAAATGAGAACCCAAGAGAAAGTGATATTATCAGATCTGCTCATCCCTATCTATAAAATCCCTTTGTTCATTACTGCCTCTGCCCTGGTGGCAGAGCTTGTGGTTCGTGGCCACTGAGAGAGAGCCCTTCTCCTCCGTGAATCTGTCTCATCTTTTAAAGTCATTGAAGTTGGCAACCAGCCCTTGCCTCCTTCGGGAGGGAGTTCCCAAGTTTGTGCCCTGAATCTCCCAGCATTCAGCTCCCTTAGCTATCCATGGGTTCTGGTGTTATGAGAGAGGGAGAAAACCTTTTCTCCATCCATTTTCTCCATGCTTGTGCCTGGCATTTTATAAACTTCACTCATGTTGCCTCTTACTTGCCTTTTCTATAAACTAAAAAGTCCCAAAGGTGGCAACCTTTCTTCATAGGGGAGCCCCTCCACCCCCTCTTCTAAACCTTTCCCAACGCTTCGGTCTCCTGCCGGAAACTCTGGGCAGCCCCTGCTGGGGACAATGCTGAGCTAAAGGACCAATGGAGTGACTTTGTCAAAAGCAGCTTCCTTGTGTTCCTGAGAGAAGATTCCATCCTGGCAGCTCCACTGCCCTAGAGATGCCCACTAAGGACAGACTGAATCCAGTGCTTCTCCCTAAATCCAGAAGGTGTGACGGAGAGGAGGAGCAATGAGAGAGAGATCAGGGGAATGGTTGGGAATGTTTCTCTACAGCTCCCTCTTAATTTGCTCTGGAACAACTTTTCTTATGGAGGCAACTTCTGGCACCAGCTCTTATTTCTTAACCTTAAAAATGTCAGCAAATTTTCAAAAACTGTAAGTTGCCAGCCTCCCATCATCATGGTGCTTCAGCTTAAAGCTCTCTCTCTCTCTCTCTCTCTCTCTCTCTCTCTCTCTCTCTCTCCCCCCCCCCCAAGCTGTGTCATTTGTGGCTATCTCTCATGGTAAATTATGTGGGAAGATGTGGGGTTCTCATTGTGCACAATAGGGGGGGAAGTGGGGCAATATTTGGAGAAACCCTCCCCCCACACCTCCAGAATTGTCCCCCCCTTGCTACAAGGAGCCCCCAAGCTCTTCCCAGTCCTGCCTTTTGTTAGCTCTTCTCACCTCAGAGATGTTTCAGTTAATCTCAATTTCTTCCTATCTCCCTCTGATAAGCTCCTTCCATTCTGGAAAAGGTCTCACTCCACATCCAAACTCCAGAGGAGCCCCACCCCAGAGCTGCAGCAAAACCAAAGGGGGGGTGTGTCTTTATTTGGTTGTGTCTCGGGGGGAGTCATGGTGTGGGCTGGAAGAGCTGGGCCATGTGCTGAGTCAGGAATGCTTGCCTGTCAAGAGCCTTGTCAGCATCACCCTAACAGTAATGAATATGTGGCCTCCTAACCCATGGCGCCCCCTCACGCCACCCTTTGTGCTGCATGCGAAAAGTAGCTGCCATCTTGGCTGTCTGTTTTGTGGGCCGACATGACATTCTGAGGCCTGCTCCTGAGTGCACGGAGGGAGAGGTCAGGCGCTTTGCAGATGACGCCGGCTGCCTGGGGAGGATGGCCACTCTCCTGAAATAAGAAGTGCTGCTCTCAAAGTGGACAATGCCCAAAGGCAGGCCAAGGAAACTCATTACAACTCAGGGTGTAAGTGGCAACTTGGAAAAGGTGCCCTGAAGAGTGGGAATCCTCTCAAGTGGAGGATCTGATTGTCACAGCCGCAAACCCGATTAGATTCTTCTTTGTCAGGCATTCACAGGAAGGGGAGCCACAGAGAGCTTGTGCACAGGAGAGAGCTTTTTCCTGTGGAGTTGCATGAGCGTGGGGGCGGGGGGGGGATCCTTGACACAGGAGAAATGTGAAATTGCCCTGCCTCAAAGAAGGCATCATGCTGAGTAGAAATGAATGAGGAATTGGAGCAACGAAGAAAGCCTAAAGAAATAGATGGGATAGCTCAGCTGGTAGAGCATAAGACTCTTAATCTTAGGATTGTGGGTTCGAACCCCACGTTGAGCAAAGGTTTCCTGCATTCCATGGGGTTGGACTAGATGACCCTAGTGCTGCTTCCAAGTCTACAATTCTATGATTCTCTTAATGTTGTGCAACCTTATTTCTGTTTTGTTCCTCCAAGGAAGGGTCCCCCTTCCCTTCCCTTCCTGTTCTGCTCAGGAAGACTGTCTTCCTGGTGTGATCAGCTCCATCCTGACTCTGGGAACAGAGGACCTTTCTGGCTGACCCCTTCCCTTCCTCTGTGAAGGCAGCTTGTTTTGGCTGCTCCACCCAAAGACCTTCCTGGAGCTGAGTGGGAGAAGGAGGCAGCCTGCCTTGAAGGGCACGTGGGGGGCGTTCTGGAAGGAACCTCCCCAATTCAGAAACACCCCTCCATGGCTGAGGCCTTATCACTTTTATTCATGTAATAGAGATGAAGTCGCCCGGCCTCTCAGGAGCATCCATCTAGAGATTTATTAACCAATTTAAAATACTATTGTCTTTCACTTCAGTGTGAGATTGAGGTGTGTTGTCGGAGGAATATAAAGCTACAATCAGTGAGGCGCCGTGCAGCCAGACGCCACTACCTGGAACTCAATAGATATTCATGAACACTCCCGTATTTAGTGAAGGAAATAACTTAATGCCGACAGAGTCGATGGAATAATAGCCGTTTCCTGGCTGACTTGCAGCCCTCAGAAAATGAGATTGCACCTGCCTTCATTTTTCTTGTCTTTTTCTGGGTTTCTTGCAGCAGAATGCGCCACTGGAGGGAAATGTGCCACGCATTCCTAATGAGCTGCAGGGACAGGGGAGGCAGCCTGCCTTTCCTGCTCCAGTCTTGCAGGAGCCTCTGCTGGGCACGCCCCTCTCCCCTCCTCCTCCGCTTGCTTAGATTATGAATACTCTCAAAGGCAATTTCCTCATCTTTCTTGCCCTCCACCTCTGCTCTGCCCACCTCTGCCCGCCTTTCTAGTCCCATCAAATTCCCTACACTCTTCCATGCAGGCAGCCACAGATAATCCCCTCCTCATTTCAGTGGGACCCGCCCAGGCATAACTGTGCACCGGGGGGGGGGGGCAACCTTGGAGTCAAGGAGGGAACCTTTGTATCAAATTGGTTTGCATCTAGGGATCATTTGCTTGTGGGTTGTGGGAGCAGGCCTGTCTTGTGGGGGACGGCTAAGACACAGCAGATTGGAGAGAGCTTCTTTCTTGTTCTCTGTATTACCTGCCATTTCCCAATTCTCAATGGCATTAAGTTGCCCAGGGGAGTCTGACAGGCTGGCTGGAAAGGGTGTGCCGCTGGCAGAAGCCTCATGAGGAGCAGGAGGGGCCCATTCAAGAGGGGCCAATTCAGCATTTTGCCGCTGTTCTTTTCTCCTTACTAACAAAAAAGATTATCGTAGGCAGTGATGCTGCCCAGCAGCTCCCTGGTAAAAGGGAAACAATCTAAGAAGGACCAGTTTATGCCCTCTGCAGACCACATGAAACAGCTTTCCCAGGCAAGACCAGTTTGCTGCGCACTGGGGGAGATGTGTATCTGCATGTTCTGGGCAGAGTCTCTCCACGCAGGGGAAAAGAGCACACAAGGAGAAGTGCTGGCTCAACCCTTCCACGTTTCTCTGTGCAGGAAAGAGATTCCTCTGTAGCCCAGTTTAATGCCTAGAGCAGCAGCTCTCCAGGGATTCCTCAGGCAGAGGAGGGTCATCTTTCCCCTCACCCAGGGATTGAGCCAGGGGACTTTCTGCAAATCAACCAGGTACGGTGAGCTATGGTCCTTCCCTGAAACTGCTGATAACTTGATGAACCTGCCAGTCTTCTTTTCCTTCTTCTTCTTCTTCTTTGGTCATCCCTCGTAGCCAAGTAAGATTGTCTTCCATGAACACAGTCTTAACAGTGAGTCCTTAGGTGACTGCGGAGGCCAATTCTGGATCCACACGTCCTTCCACAGTGGGGACAGAGGTTTCTGGGCGGGAGTTGATCACAGTGAGGGTTTGCCAAAGGTGCCTTCCTCTTGTGTGTTTCTGCTGCTGACATTGTAAACTGATCCTCAGATGAGAGGCAGCATTCCTTGTGTGGAGCAACCCCACAGATATTCAAAAGTTGGCTCTGAGCACCAGCCTAGCCAAGTGTCCTGCCACTGACCCTGGGCTGCCAGGGGGTTTCTTCTTGCAAAGCCTCATTTCCTCTTCTGATCTGTCATTCCAGCTGAGCCAGATTGGGCCAAAACCTTCCGACCCCAGTGCTGTGGGAACGTTAAGGAAGGATATATTGTTGAGGCTCAGGGTGGCCTGTCTAATGTTTGTTCCTAGAGAATGGTCTTCTGCTGCTCCTGTTCACCCACATAGTTCAAATGCGCCTCTTTCTCCTGCGAGGAGAAATTAAAAATTAAATCCTCACACAAATTCATCAATGTTTTTGTGTTCATGCAAAAAAAAAACCCCCTGTTTGTCTGCCCACCCTTTCGCCTTAGTGAGCCAGGCATACCCTTCGCCCCAAATTCACAAACGCAGGACAGGTTTTGTTTGGCAGGAAGTTTGAAAAATCCTGGTGGCGATTTCTGTCACTTCCCACTGTCACTGTGGGAAAACCTTAAAGACGGAGGCCATGCAGTGCTTTGCCCCTCCCACCAATGCCCCTCAGCCCTACTTGACCATCAGAAAACCTGCAGCTGACCATCTGCCTTGAGGCAAGAAGCCTGCTAGTAAGTAATTGGTTCAGTATAAGCTAGACCTGAACTCAAGAGCTCCTTTTGTTTTCCATATTCTGCTTTATCTCTTTGTCCCCTCCCTTGTCTTCTTTATTCCTAATAAACCTGACATAATTTGACCGGCAGGTCTCGTGTGCATCGTTGGCAACTCACAAGGTTAGTGGAGGACCCCCCACGAGCCAAAGTTGCTTGGTTCATGCTACACAGAGGTATAGGATTGGGGTTGACAGGCTGCTGGAATCTCTGCAGGAGGGACTGCAGTAGAAAAAAAGCAGGTTTCTTTCACCCCAGGGAGCAGCCAGGAAACTGGATGCCATATTGAAGTCCCTGTTTGCACATTTGCCTAAGAACTCCAGATTCTCTTTCCCTATGCCCCATCCAAGAGCTGTAGCTACAAAGAGGGCTGGAGGTAGCACCAAGTGCTGTTGTTGTTTAGTCGTTTAGTCGTGTCTGACTCTTCGTGACCCCATGGACCAGAGCACACCAGGCACTCCTGTCTTCCACTGCCTCCCGCAGTTTGGTCAGACTCATGCTGGTAGCTTCGAGAACACTGTCCAGCCATCTCGTCCTCATAGAATCATAGAATCATAGAGTTGGAAGAGACCACAAGGGCCATCGAGTCCAACCCCCTGCCAAGCAGGAAACACCATCAGAGCACTCCTGACATATGGTTGTCAAGCCTCTGCTTAAAGACCTCCAAAGTAGGAGACTCCACCACACTCCTTGGCAGCAAATTCCACTGGCAAACAGCTCTTACTGTCAGGAAGTTCTTCCTAATGTTTAGGTGGAATCTTCTTTCTTGTAGTTTGGATCCATTGCTCCGTGTCCGCTTCTCTGGAGCAGCAGAAAACAACTTTTCTCCCTCCTCTATGTGACATCTTTTTATATATTTGAACATGGCTATCATATCAGCCCTTAACCTCCTCTTCTCCAGGCTAAACATGCCCAGCTCCCTTAGCCGTTCCTCATAAGGCATCGTTTCCAGACCTTTGACCATTTTGGTTGCCCTCCTCTGGACATGTTCCAGTTTGTCAGTGTCCTTCTTGAACTGTGGTGCCCAGAACTGGACACAGTACTCCAGGTGAGGTCTGACCAGAGCAGAATACAGTGGCACTATTACTTCCCTTGATCTAGATGCTATACTCCTATTGATGCAAATTTGATCAGGATGCCCTTGAGTCCATCATCCAAGGAGACATAAAGAGTTTGACAGCTGTCAAACGAGCTGTCAAAGTTAGAAAAATTTGCCTTTTGTTATTTCTGCTGGTTATTTTTGATACATTTGACTTCAAGTCGTTGAAAATAAAGAAGAAACAAAAACAAAGTAACTTGACTGTTGGAGAAAGAATACTAAGTAACTAGAATCCCTCTAGAGGGGGTTCTGAGACATTACAATGGCTGCAGATGGAAAAATACAGGCTGAGTTGGATAGAATGTTCTCTCTCTTGGGAAAGTTACAAGATCAGAGTGAAGCTTTGGCTACAGATGTTATGACCTTGAATTCTAAAGCAAATAAACTTGTTGATTGTGCCAAGGACTTGACTCAAGAAAATTTTGCAGCTGAACAAGAAGAGATATGTGCTGATTCAGAGGAGTGGGAAGGAGGAGCTAAAATGCCGCAGGTGAAACAGGGCAACCAGAGGCCTGTAAAAATGGATCACAAAGAAAACAAGACCTGGATGATGAGAATCTGGTTTGAATTTGAGAATGAAGATTGAAGAGATCTCCCCATGGGGAGATCGGAAGACCTATGGATTACAAATTTGATTAAGGCGAAAGTTGGAGCTTTTGGGACATTTGGGACATTTGGACTTAAAAGGAATAAGAAACATGATTTGGGCTCCACTTTTGAATATGGAGGTCTGGTTGGAAGAAACATAGACCCTATTGGGACAGAGCTTCTCCGAGACTCGATGTCCAACATAAAGGACTATCAACAAAACCGGCAGAGAGGGACTGAGAGAGATTTGAGGGCCTCAGACGTGAGGGATCCAGGCTGAGAGCTGATAGACTGATGGATATTCTTTGGGGATCGAAACAGGGAAAGGGGGGGGTGAGAGTTTTGGAATCCAAAGGGTGTATAATTATATGTTGTTTTCTGCTATTTTGTTTTGTAATTAATACAAAAATTGGGAAATTTGTGGAAGGGAACTTGGGTCGACCTTAGAAAAGGATGTAAATGATGAGTATTGTGGTTTAATTGAGGTTTATAAGTTAAATTTTGTTAATTAAGAAGAATTAAGTAAAATATTAATAAGGTAAAAGTTGGAGATAAGAACTTGCTGAGTTAACTATTGGAATTGGGATGCAAGAAGGGGAGGTGTGGGGAACTCAGGGAAAGTGGTTAAGAAATTAAGGATTTGAAATTATATATGTTTGTCTTTGTGTTTGTATGTCTGTATTGTGTATTGTGTGTGTTTATATAAATTGTGAAAACCCAATAAAAAATTTATTAAAAAAATAATAAAAAATAAAAGCAACAAAAAAGGCTTTTATGGGTATGTTCGTAGCAAAAGGAAGAACAAAGAAACAGTGGGGTCACTCAGAGGAGAAGTTGGTGAAATGCAAACAGGGGACACAGAAAGGGCTGAACTCCTCAATGCCTTCTTTGCCTCAGTCTTCTCCGATAAAGAAAACAATGCCCAACCTGAAGAATTTGAAGGAGACAGTACAAGAATACTTGGCTAGTATTCAAGTCTCCAGGGCCAGATGAACTGCATCCAAGAGTATTAAAAGAACTGGCAGATGTGATCTCAGAACCACTGGCAGTCATCTTTGAGAATTCCTGGAGAACAGGTGAAGTCCTGGCAGACTGGAGGAGGGCAAATGTTGTCCCTATTTTCAAAAAGGGGAAAAGAGAGGACCCAAATAATTACCGCCCAGTCAGTCTCACATCAATACCAGGGAAGATTCTGGAGCAGATCATTAAGCAAACAGTCTGTGAGCACCTAGAAAGGAATGCTGTGATCACCAATAGTCAGCATGGATTTCTGAAAAATAAGTCATGTCAGACTAACCTGATCTCATTTTTTGACAGAATTACAAGCCTGGTAGATGAAGGGAACGCAGTGGATGTAGCCTACCTTGATTTCAGCAAGGCATTTGACAAGGTGCCCCATGATATTCTTGTAAAGAAGCTGGTAAAATGCGGTCTTGACTATGCTACCACTCAGTGGATTTGTAACTGGCTGACTGACCGAACCCAAAGGGTGCTCATCAATGGTTCCTCTTCATCCTGGAGAAGAGTGACTAGTGGGGTGCCACAGGGTTCTGTCTTGGGCCCGGTCTTATTCAACATCTTTATCAACGACTTGGATGATGGACTCAAGGGCATCCTGATCAAATTTGCAGATGACACCAAACTGGGAGGGGTGGCTAACACCCCAGAGGACAGGATCACACTTCAAAACGACCTTGACAGATTAGAGAACTGGGCCAAAACAAACAAGATGAATTTTAACAGGGGAAAATGTAAAGTATTGCACTTGGGCAAAAAAAAATGAGAGGCACAAATACAAGATGGGTGACACCTGGCTTGAGAGCAGTACATGTGAAAAGGATCTAGGAGTCTTGGTTGACCACAAACTTGACATGAGCCAACAGTGTGACGCAGCAGCTAAAAAAGCCAATGCAATTCTGGGCTGCATCAATAGGAGTATAGCATCTAGATCAAGGGAAGTAATAGTGCCACTGTATTCTGCTCTGGTCAGACCTCACCTGGAGTACTGTGTCCAGTTCTGGGCACCACAGTTCAAGAAGGACACTGACAAACTGGAACATGTCCAGAGGAGGGCAACCAAAATGGTCAAAGGTCTGGAAACGATGCCTTATGAGGAACGGCTAAGGGAGCTGGGCATGTTTAGCCTGGAGAAGAGGAGGTTAAGGGCTGATATGATAGCCATGTTCAAATATATAAAAAGATGTCACATAGAGGAGGGAGAAAAGTTGTTTTCTGCTGCTCCAGAGAAGCGGACACGGAGCAATGGATCCAAACTACAAGAAAGAAGATTCCACCTAAACATTAGGAAGAACTTCCTGACAGTAAGAGCTGTTTGCCAGTGGAATTTGCTGCCAAGGAGTGTGGTGGAGTCTCCTACTTTGGAGGTCTTTAAGCAGAGGCTTGACAACCATATGTCAGGAGTGCTCTGATGGTGTTTCCTGCTTGGCAGGGGGTTGGACTCGATGGCCCTTGTGGTCTCTTCCAACTCTATGATTCTATGATTCTATGATTCTATGATTCCTCAGCAGGCTCTCTCGCGGATTGCTCCCGGATCCCAGGGGGTTGCACATCAGCTCCTAAAAATCAATTCTTATCCTCCAGCAAAATACTTATAATGCCAAATCGTGAAATTAATAACTTTTGTATCGCAAAGAGAGAAGTGGTCTCTCGACCTTAGTTATCCAATTTTTGCTTTAAATTGTCTACAAGACGGGGGGGGGGCAGACTTCCTTTTAACACTTCCCCCGATCGTGCCGAATTCAGAAAAAAAGAGATTTTTAAGTCCAATTTCCGTACTACTCACGGGTTGTTACTTTTGCAGTCCAAATGTTCAAAGAAAGAAGTCAGCGCTCTCCGGCCATGGCTTGCGGCTTCACTCCGTAGAAGAAGTGGTCTACTCACAGCACCACGCCACTCTCCGTCCCCCGCTCCGAAGCCTTTAAAAAGGCTTCTTTGTGGGTCTGGGGGGCGCAAATGGTGCCCGCCGAGTCACCAAGTCCACAGGCTTCAGCGCCTGTGGTTTCTGAGGGTCCCCGCGTCGCCGCCGCGGCAGGACCCGTCTTCCACGGAGCCGATTTCCTCCGGAGCTCGGAGGGAATCCGCCATTAACCTTTTCGCGCTAACCCGGAAGTCCCCTTTTTTGTTGCTTTTAACCTCTCTAGCAAGCCTGAGTTCATTCTGTGCTCTAGCTTTTCTGACTTTGTGTCTACAGGTGCTGGCTATTTGTTTGAATTCCTCTTTGGTGGTTTCCCCCTTTTCCATTTTTTGTACACATCCTTTTAAAATCTTAACTCAGTTAAAAGTTCTTTAGATAGCCACCCTGGCTTCTTTAGGCACCTTCCATGTTTCCATCTCATTGGTATTGCCTGATGTTGTGCTTTTACTATCTCCCTCTTAACAAACTCCTAGCCATCATGAACTCCCTTTCCTTTTAGTATTACTGTCCATGGGATCTCACCCAGCACTTCCCTAAGTTTTATGAAGTCGGCTTTCTTAAAGTCAAGAAATTGAGTCCTAGTATGCTTGGCTGCTCCTTTCCGCTGTATAGTAAACTTCAGAAGAGCATGATCACTCGCGCCTAATGATCCATCCACTTCTACCCCACTAACCAGGTCATCAACATTGGTTAGGACCAGATCTAAAATGGCTGTTCCTCTTGTTGCTTCTCCCACTTTCTGGACAATGAAGTTGTCTGCAAGGCCAGTGAGGAATCTGTTTGACCTTATGCTCTTGGCTGAGTTTAACATCCAACAAATATTCGGGTAATTGAAGTCCCCCATTACTACTATCTCCCTTCCTTTTGCATGCTTGGCCATCTGTTCCAGGAAGGCATCATCTATGTCCTCCGTTTGGCTTGGGGATCTATAGTAAACTCCCACAATGAGATCTCTGTTATTCTTCTCTCCCTTAATTTTGACCCAAATGCTCTCACTTTGGCTTTGAGGTTCTAAATCTTGGATCTCTTCACAGGTATACACATCCCTGACATATAACGCCACTCCTCCTCCTTTCTTGTCTGGTCTGTTTCTCTGAAATAGATTGTATCCCCCCATCCTCTGTCATCCCCTTCTCCTTGTGCCCTCAATCTTTCCCAACATCAGGGTCTTTTCCAGGGAGTCTTCTCTTCTCATGAGGCGGCCAAAGTCTTGGAGCCTCAGCTTCAGGATCTGTCCTTCCAGTGAGCACTCAGGGCTGATTTCCTTCAGAATGGAGAGGTTTGATCTTCTTGCAGTCCATGGGACTCTCAAGAGTCTCCTCCAGCACCATAATTCAAAAGCATCAATTCTTCGGCGATCCGCCTTCTTTATGGTCCAGCTCTCACTTCCATACATCATTTTTTTGATGTTGAGCTTCAGACCATATTTTGCGCTCTCCTATTTCACCCTCATTAAAAGGTTCTTTAATTCCTCCTCACTTTCTGCCATCAAGGTTGTGTCATCTGCATATCTGAGGTTGTTGATATTTCTTCCAGCAATCTTAATTTCGGCTTGGGATTCATCCAGCCCAGCCTTTCACATGATGAATTCTGCATATAAGTTAAATAAGCAGGGAGACAATATACAGCCTTGCCGTACTCCTTTCCCAATTTTGAGTCAATCAGTTGTTCCATATCCAGTTCTAACTGTTGCTTTTTGTCCCACATAGAGATTTCTCAGGAGACAGATGAGGTGATCAGGCACTCCCATTTCTTTAAGAACTTGCCATAATTTGCTGTGGTCGACACAGTCAAAGGCTTTTGCATTGTCAATGAAGCAGAAGTAGATGTCTTTCTGGAACTCTCTAGCTTTCTCCATAATCCAGCGCATGTTTGCAATTTGGTCTCTGATTCCTCTGCCTCTTCTAAATCCAGCTTGCACTTCTGGGAGTTCTCGGTCCACATACTACTTGAGCCTTCCTTGTAGAATTTTAAGCATAACCTTGCTAGCGTGTGAAATGAGTGCAATTGTACGGTAGTTGGAGCATTCTTTGGCACTGCCCTTCTTTGGGATTGGGATGTAGACTGATCTTCTCCAATCCTCTGGCCACTGCTGAGTTTTCCAAATTTTCTGACATACTGAGTGTAGCAGCTTAACAGCATCATTGTTTAAAATTTTAATTAGTTCAGCTGGAATACCATCACTTCCACTGGCCTTGTTATTTGCAGTGCTTTCTAAGGCCCATTTGACTTCACTCTCCAGGATGTCTGGCTCAAGGTCAGCAACCACACTACCTGGGGTGTACGAGCCATCCATATCTTTCTGGTATAATTCCTCTGTGTATTCTTGCCACCTCTTCTTGATGTATTCTGCTTCTGTTAGGTCCTTTCCACTTTTGTCTTTTATTATGGTAATCTTTGTACGAAATGTTCCTTTCATATCTCCAATTTTATTGAACAGATCTCTGGTTTTTCCCATTTTATTGTTTTCCTCTATTTCTTTGCATTGCTCGTTTAAGAAGGCCTTCTTGTCTCTCCTTGCTATTTTTTGGAACTCTGCATTCAATTTCCTGTATCTTTCACTATCTCCCTCGCATTTTGCTTGCCTTCTCTCCCACGCTATTTGTAAGGCTTCGTTGGACAGCCACTTTGCTTTCTTGCATCTCCTTTTCATTGGGATGGTTTTCGTTGCTGCCTCCTGTATAATGTTACGAGCCTCCATCCATAGTTCTTCAGGCACTGTGTCCACCAAATCTAAATCCTTAAACCTGTTCCTCACTTCCACTGTGTATTCATAAGGGATTTGACTTAGATTGTATCTTACCGGCCCAGTGGTTTTTCCTACTTTCTTCAGTTTAAGCTTGAATTTTGCTATAAGAAGCTGATGATCTGAGCCACAGTCCGCTCCAGGTCTTGTTTTTGCTGACTGTATAGAGCTTCTCCATCTTTGGCTGCAGAGAATATAATCAATCTGATTTGGATGCTGCCCATCTGGTGATGTCCATGTGTAGAGTCGTCTCTTGTGTTGTTGGAAAAGAGTGTTTGTGATGACCAGCTTGTTCTCTTGGCAGAACTCTATTAGCCTTTGCCCTGCTTTGTTTTGAACTCCAAGGCCAAACTTGCCAGTTGTTCCTTTTATCTCTTGACTCCCTACTTTAGCATTCCAATCTCCTATAATGAGAAGAGCATCCTTCTTTGGTGTCAATTCTATAAGGTGTTGTAAGTCTTCATAGAATTGGTCAATTTCAGTTTCTTCAGCACCTGTGGTTGGTGCATAAACTTGGATTACTGTGATGTTAAGAGGTCTGCCTTTGATTCGTATGGAGATCATTCTATCATTTTTGAGATTGCATCCCAGTACAGCTTTTGCCACTCTTTTGTTGACTATGAGGGCCACTCCATTTCTTTTACGGGTTTCTTGCCCACAGTAGTAGATATGATGGTCATCCAAACTGAATTCGCCCATTCCCGTCCATTTTAATTCACTGATGCCCAGGATGTCAATATTTATTCTTGCCATCTCATTTTTGACCACATCCAACTTACCCAGGTTCATGGTTCTTACATTCCAGGTTCCTATGAAATATTTTTCTTTACAGCATTGGACTTTCCTTTCGCTTCCAGGCATATCCGCAACTGAGCATCCTTTCGGCTTTGGCCCAGCCGCTTCATCAGCTCTGATTCTACTTGTACTTGTCCTCCGCTCTTCCTCAGTAGCATGTGGGACACCTTCCGGCCTGAGGGGCTCATCTTCCAGCATCATAACTTTTATATGCCTGTTGTCTTTGTCCATGGAGTTTTCTTGGCAGGGATACTGGAGTGGCTTGCCGGTTCCTGCTCCAGGTGGATCACGTTTGGTCAAAACTCTCCACTATGACCTGTCCATCTTGGGTGCCCTGCTCGGCATAGTTCCTAGCTTCTCTGAGTTACTCAAGCCCCTTCGCCACGGCAAGGCAGGGATCCATGAAGGGGAGCACCAAGTCCTGAATAGTTTGGGACATGACTGGCCCACCTTGCAAGGCGGTTGCGCAAGGCAGTTAGTGCAAGCAGGCTCTCCTTGCTCTTCCCCTTTCTTCACATGCCCTTTCTCTTAATAATCACATTTTTTGTAGACAATTTTCCACAATGTACACATTTTTGCAAGTAATTTCCCTTTGTATAATACTTTATTTCTATTTTATTTTCACTCTGTCTGCATTTTATGCACACTTCCTCCTAATATATGCAGTTTGGGTACAAAATCTGGCAACTGTGATTTTCAAAAGATAATCTGCATTTTGATGTGCACGTTGTTTCAAGAAGTGTGAATGAAGGTAGGTTCAAATAAAAATGTGAACCAAACTGAATTTCCCTCTTTTCCTACTTTTCAATACACAGAAAGTGCCAACTTGCAACCCATCCAAGATAAGGGTAATGGCAGAATGATTTTCAAGGGATGGAATTCAGGAACAGGGCTCACTGTTGCCTGAAAATGGGGCACGACTTCCTCTGCAGAAGAAAAATTGCAAGGAAGAAGGAACCTGGAGGTTGGTTGTGTGAATTCAGTTTCCGTGGCTAACAGGGTTGAGGAGCTTGAAACGTGATAAGGAGAGAGATGAGCTGCATTGCTATGGTAACTTAATCAGTTAAAATCCTCCTGCTCAATTCACTCCTGTTAGCATTAAGAGAGAGAGGGAGGGGGGACAGAGAGGAGCGATGAATTCACCTGAGCTCAGTTGGCTGATTAAATTAATAGGTATGGATGACTAGGGTTCTATTTCAAAAGAGCTATTTTTAAAAAATATGCATAATTTTAATTACACATTGACACACGCTCTATTCCTAATGAAGAAGAACTTGACTACGAGGGCAGGTGCTCTTAATTAATGCTTCAATGGAAACCAGCACAAGGAACCTGGGGGGAGAAGGAGGACTCTGTGCTCTTCTTCCCCCCGCCCCGAACCCCTGGCAGCACTCAGCTCGCCTTCCATTCTTTTCTATTCGTTCTCTCCTTCCCTTCATTAGTCTAATAATGAATAGTTCCAGAATTTTAAAAAGGAAATACGCAGAATCCTTGGGAACTATTGCAGCAATAACACCTCCTTCCAACTCAGCCTTTCTCAACCTGGAGCCCTCTGGCAGTTTTGGACTGCAACGCTCATCAGCCCCATACACCATGCAGACAGCTCTAAGCAGGCAGAGGGCACCAAGTTGGGGAAGGCTGTTTGAACTCATCCCTATTTTCTGACATGCTGACATCCTTCCTTCCTTGCTTCTAGCAGGACTTGACATGTACCTGATCGGCTGATCTGCGGTGATGTCATGGAACCTTCACAATTCAGCGGGGAAGCCATCACACAAGGGCAATGGTGGCTCTTAGTCTTCCTCATCATTGGAAGACATTCTGCAAACAATGACAAGCAGGGTAGACCGGTACCCCAAAGTGCTTGGTCACATGCACTTGGTGGGGCTGGTGTTGTCTCACCAAGGAACATGGCGATGGGCAGCTGGCGCTTTTGTCTTTTCCGCTGGTCAGGGCGCACTTGGTGTCTCCTCAACTGGTCAGGGCATGCTTGGGCAGCCTCCTGGTCCACGGATGCAGCTTCAACATAGTCACCAATGTTCTTCAGATTGACACATCATTTGAAGCTGGCTCAGAACTTTGCAAGCTGCTTGAAGCGTGCATACAGCCTGAGAGTCTTCTTGCGCAAGGTGCTGCCATCAATGGGGATACGCTGGAGAGTCATGTCCTCTAGCCACAGGTTTAGGGCCTCATGTGCCTTCCCCGTGGCCTCGTCTCGCACGTACCTGGGACCTTGGCAGTTGTAGGTGTACTCGCTGCCACTGATGCCCGGATTTATTTCTCCCATATCTTAGTGGCACCTATGCTGGATTCATTCCTGCCAAACTTGTGTGCCACAGCACAAATGCACATGCCATCCTGTAAACAGTCCAGTACTTCCAACTTCTCCTCCAGTCTGGGCACCACTCGCTGCCTTTTGGGTTTGTCATCACCTGAGGAAGACGACGATGCGTGTGTTCAGGTGTCATCTCAAAACAACAACAACAACAACAAAACACCTCTTCAAAAAAACCTCTCCAAACAACTAAAAAAAAAATAATCTCAAAAAACTCCTCCAGAAACTCCTCCAAACTCCGCCAATAATCTGCCAAATTCCACCACAATTGCTTCATCCCTCCCTCAAACTCCAACTCTCCACAGGCTTCAAAGGTTGGTGCAAGGGCTCCCAGGATCAGGGCCATCTTTAGCAGATGTGGGTGCAAATATCCGCCCAGCACCCCCCAAATTACCACAGATAGTGTTGGGGTGGCCATAGCTGCACACTGCCAGCCATCCAGGGGGGGCACAACTCTCCCCCATGCCACTGCGGGACAGCGATCCTTGCATGCAGAGGCTTGGGAGTGAAGTTGCGCCCCTCCCAAGCCTCTATGGGAGGAGAGCGCAGCTTCCCTCCCAAACCTCCTCGGGAGGAGAGCGATCCCCGCAGAAGCTTGGGAGGGAAGCTGCACGCCCGCCAGCCTTATGGTTGGTGGGCGTGCAGCTGGTGGGTGTGCAAGGAAAGGGGAGGCTGCCGGCAAAGCCATGCAACTCCCCCACTCATTAGGGCACTCCTGAGAGGCCGGCGCCCTGGCGCAACACACCCCTAAGCTCTATGGGAAAGACGGCTCTGACCGGGATTCCACTTAAAAGCTGTTTTCGCATGATTTTTCAGCTTCTTTTAGGTGTTTCTGTCCCTTCCACACTACTTCCAGGCTTGACACCATACAAGTGCACCTTGAACACGTGTAAAAGCCTGTATTTTAAATTGCCTCTCCATCCAGTGTCACTGGGATAAAAGAGTGGCCTGATTCTCACACGTGTGGCTGCCACTGTCTCATCTTTGGGCTGCAGAGCAGGGGGAGGTCTAAATCCTGTCAGAATGGGAATATGGAGAGACAGAAAGAGGGCTGGGAGCAGATGCCTGCCGGAGTCAAAGACTCCGGAAGCTGGAGGTATGATTGTGTTTGCTGCTCCCTGTTGGTGTCGTCAGCCAGTTGCTGCTCAAGCGCCCCAGAAATGATGGCAAATGTGTTTTAAAATTTTGTGACAGTCCATGCACAAATCACCAATTAAAGGCTCCCAAACCGCACATTAACATGATAAGTTATAACAGCTCCAAAAGAGACATTCTTGTTTATCACGGCAGCGACCCATGGATTAAGGGCTCCCTCAGTACACATTGACAGCCCGGCGCCAGCGGCACCAAAGCTGTTGCGCTCTGCGTTGTGCCAATGATCTGTGGAGAATGGGAGGAGGGCGTCTCCTCATTCCCCCTCACAAGTTTTAAACAAAGGGGAGAGACCGGGCAGATCAGTGACTGAGAATTTGCAGTTCCAAGGGGGGAGGAAGAGAAGCATCTTGGAGCAAACGTGAAAGGGAATGAGTACAGAGCACCAACAGGCAATGAGGGGGGTAATCTCAGGCTCTGGTAGAGCCTAGGCTGGATTACTGTGGTGTGTAATTCATGGAACTGTCCTTGAAGACAGCTCAGAAACCTCAACTAGCACAGAATTCAGCTGACAGAATTCTGGTTAAATTCAATGTTGGTCAGAGTTGTCCTATTAATAAAATTGATGGAGATGGCCACATATCACCTCATATCTCCTCTTTTCCAGACTAAACATAACCAGCTCCTTCAAGCGCTCCTTGTAAGGCTTAGTTTCCAGCCCCTTGATCATCTTGGTTGTCCTCCTCTGCACACCTTCCAGCTTGTCAACATCCTTCTTAAATTATGATGCCCAGAATTGGACACAGTATTCCAGGTGTTGTCTGGCCAAGGCAGAATAGAGTGGGACTATTGCTTCCCTCTGAATCCCATTGATGCACTCAGCAGCTGGCAGTTCTGCCAGCCGAGCAGAGCGTGGGTCTCCACCAGAGAAAGTGGCACCCCTAGAAAGCCAGCTTGTTTTCAATCCAGCTTTTACGGCCACAAATGTGCATCTGCAAAGGATAAAAGGTAAAAAGGTAAAGGACCTCTGACAGTTAAGTCCAGTTGCAGATGACTCTGAGGTTGTGGCACTCATCTCGCCTTGCAGGCCGAGGGAGCCGGTGTTTGTCTGCAGACAGTTTTTCCGGGTCATGTGGCCAGGATGACTGAGCTGCTTCTGCCGAACCAGAGCAGTGCACGGAAACACCGTTCACCTTCCCGCTGGAGCGGCACCTATTTATCTACTTGCATTTTTGGTGTGCTTTCGAACTGCTAGGTTGACAGGAGCTGGGACCGAGCAACGGGAGCTCACCCCATCACGGGGATTCGAACCACCGACCTTCTGATCAGCAAATGCAAGAGGCTCAGTGGTTTAGACCACAGCACCTCCTGCATCCCTTTCTGCAAAGGATACATTTCTCTAATTCACTGGTGGTGGCTATTACTCTCTCCCGTGGCAAAGGGTTCCAGAAGCCACTGATGTGTAGTAGCAGCAGCAAGTACTTGGAGGTAATAATGGACTGGATGTGGACCAATAAACTGAGTCTGGATCCTGGTAAATCCAAAGCAGCACGTTGACTTGGGGAAAGAATTCAATTCTGTTCACATACAAAGGTCAACCTCCCTAACTTTCATTTTCCAAAACACAGAACTATTCTTCATGATTCAAAAGTTGCACTTCTCCGAATTTTGCAAAATAGTTTTCCAGGCAAGTAATGTACCCCAAAATAAAAACAGTAGGGTAAAATGTGCATAACATGCATAAAACATAAATTGCATTGTATTATGGAAAACTGATTTGCAAAAATATGCATATTGGGCAAAATTGCACACAGGAAATGCCTATATTAGGAGAAATTCACACTAAAATGCTGGTGAATTTTCATGAGGCATTTTTTAAATGGTACAAGTGTGGAAAGATAGAAAACTGAGCTTAACACAGTAAAATGGAGAAACAGAAGAACCAAAGAAGAGAAGAACTAGACAGAGTCACCCCCCTCTAGCTGTTGGCTAGCTGGCATGTTCTGAATGGGGTTGCCCTCCCCATGAAAGCCAGGGGCAGAGTCTGAGGGTGCTCCTTGAGCCCTCGAGTCCCTGGAGGCTTGGGGGGCCCCGAGGGCCTTTGCTCACCTTGTTTTGCTGGGACAGAAAGAGCCTGTCTGCAGTGAGTCCTGCTCCCATAAACTCCCATTGGATGACCCTCCGGTGCTCTGCGCAGAGATGCCCTGACAGACAACCTGGAAGTTGCAGTTAGTAGGGGCTGCTCTGGCATGAATGCTGGCTGGGGGCCCCCTCAGGGAACACGGAGCACCAACCCTGAAGACTTCTCATTGGCTGCCTGTTTGTTTCCAGACTGAATTCAAGGTGCTGACTTAAACAACCCTAAATGGCTTTGGGGCTCACTTGCCTGAAGGAACCCAGCAGCCTGAGTCCTCAGCTCTGGGTGAGGTGTTCATTCTTGTTGCCCCCCCCCTCCAGGGGGAAGTTCACTGGGTGGGGACGGGAGTAAGACCTTCTCTGTGGTGGCGCCCTAATTATGGATTGCCCTCCTCTTGGAATTACCACTGGCACCAATGGTGCTGACATTTCAGCACAAGGTTAAAACCTGCCTTTTTCACCTAGGCATTTTTGGGATTTTGACCCACTGCTGCAAATTGTTGTGCTGAAATTCTTCATTTTATTTTTTAAAACTTTTGCTTTAAATGGTTTTAAATGATGTTGCAACCCGTCCTGGGATCAACTGACCAATATCCTCAACAAATTCACGAATATATATTTATATACAGCAAGTGCACCACAGCAAATATTTCATGTTCAGCAGTTAATATCTAAAATGAGGTGGAGGGGGCCCCCCACGGGGGATGACCTAAAATCTTGCATGGGTGGCCTAACTGGTGGGGGGAAGCTGCTCTGTGAGGATGTGGGGGCCTTAGCAATGAATCCTTTTGTTCTGGCACTATCAAAACAGGTTTCAGATCAGGGTCATCATAAATGTGGGCTCCGGCAAATTTGGTTTATCTCTTAAAGCTGAACAGCCTCCTGCTGCTGGGAATTTGATGTGGTTCTTTCTCCTGAAGTCTCCTGGCCCGTCCCCCCACCATGTCCTCTCCAGCTATGCTTAGGGTAGGGCCCTCTGTCACTGCCCCAGCCGGGGAGTTGTGAGTGCGAGTGCTGCGGCAGTGGAGAAGGCCTGGCAGAGCCCCCGTTCTAGTTCTCATTCTCCATTCTTGGTGAAGAATCAAGATGGCACATGACAAGCCTGTCTGCATGCAAATGACCACAGAGGAAACAGGAGGCAGCGTGGAGAAGCAACTCGGATGGCTCCCCAAGGATTCCACCCCACTGTGCTTGTGGGCCCAGGCAGCACGTGGCAGACAAGGGCCATTTGGGAAGGCGGGGTTTGTGGGTGCATTGGAGGGAAGGGCCTTAAAAGGCAACAGTGGGGCAGGGCCGTGGGGGTACCACCTATCCCTTAAAATACAGGACAGTCCCATTTTTGGAGTCATAAAAATAAAAATTGGCATTTGTGCGCTCACCCAAACTGCTTGTTGCTTAGGCAGTTGAACCCGCCCTTCCCCCCAAATCTGACTGATTGACGCTCCAGGCTAGCCAATGCCAAGCCTTGCGAAAGAGCTTGTTCCTGATGTATAGGTGGTACATTACACCGGTAAAATTGGCAAAAATGTATAGAACAGAACAAAAGACTTGTTGGAGGTGTAAAGAAGGGGAAGGTACATTTTATCATATGTGGTGGGATTGTAAGATCATTACAAAATTTTGGGAAATGATATACAATAAATTTTAAAAAATGGTTAAAATAACATTTGTTAAAAAACCAGAAGCTTTTATCGTTAGGTATTTTAGGACAAGTGTTGTCAAAAGAAAAAAAGACATTATTCATTTTTTTTTAAATGATATTTATTAGAATTTTACAAACAATAAAAAGTTACAGAATTAAAAATAAAAAATAAAAAAGAATAACAATAGTAAAAAAAGAGATACAAAAATACAAAGACAAAATACATAAAAAGTAAAAAGAAAGTTAGAAAAAAAGAATCAATATTTTCATGTCTTATATTTCAGTTACTTGTTTCCTGACCTCCTCACACCCCCCTTTTTGTATTCCAGTTCAAATAGTTAATTCAGCAAATCCTTACCCTCTATCATTTATCTTTACTTAATATCTTAACCTATTTATAACTATATATTTCCAACCATTGTCAATCCGTATTTACATATTCTTATTAATCTTTTTACCAATACCGCTTATTTTCAATCCAACATCCCTTTAACATTCATTAATTTTACAGTATTTCTGCAAATAGTCTTTAAATTTCTTCCAGTCTTCTTCCACCACTTCTTCTCCCTGGTCTCAGATTCTGCCGGTCATTTCTGCCAGTTCCATGTAGTCCATCACCTTCATCTGCCATTCTTCCAGTGTGGGTAAATCTTGTGTCTTCCAATACTTTGCAATCAATAGTCTTGCTGCTGTTGTTGCATACATAAAAAAAGTTCTGTCCTTCTTTGGCACCAATTGGCCGACTATGCCCAAGAGAAAGGCCTCTGGTTTCTTCAAGAAGGTATACCTAAATACCTTTTTCATTTCATTATATATCATCTCCCAGAAAGCCTTAATCTTTGGGCACGTCCACCAAAGGTGAAAGAATGTACCTTCGGTTTCTTTACATTTCCAACATTTATTATCGGGCAAATGATAGATTTTTGCAAGCTTGACTGGGCTCATGTACCATCTATAAATCATTTTCATAATATTCTCTCTTAGGGCATTACATGCCGTAAATTTTATACCCGTGGTCCACAACTGTTCCCAGTCAGCAAACATAATGTTATGTCCAACATCTTGTGCCCATTTAATCATAGCAGATTTAACCGTCTCATCCTGTGTGTTCCATTTTAACAGCAAGTTATACATTCTTGAAAGTATCTTTGTTTTAGGGTCTTGACAAGTTCTTAGTATTGGGTTCTAACAGTTCTGTTTCCAATTTTGATTTTTCCACCTGGAAGCCAATTTTTTTATCTAGATTAAAGGTCTCTCTTATCTGATAATAGTGAAGCCAATCTCACACTTTATCTTTTAGTTTCTCAAAACTTTGCAATTTCAGATTATCTCCTTCCTGCTCCAAAATTTCCCAATATTTCGGCCACTTGGCCTCCATATTGAGCTTTTTCTGAGCCTTCGCCTCCATCGGTGACAACCACCTTGGGGTTTTATTTTCAAGTAAGTCTTTATATCTTGTCCAGACATTAAACAGTGCTTTCCTGACAATATGGTTTTTAAATGCTTTATGTGCTTTAACCTTGTCGTACCACAAGTATGCATGCCACCCAAAAACATTATTAAAACCTTCTAGATCCAAAATGTTTGTGTTCTCAAGAAGCAGCCAGTCCTTCAACCAGCAGAAAGCTGCTGATTCATAATATAGTTTAAGGTCTGGCAGGGCAAACCCCCCTCTTTCTTTTGCATCGGTTAATATTTTAAATTTTATTCTGGGCTTCTTGCCCTGCCAGACAAATCTAGAAATGTCTCTCTGACACCTCTTGAAACAGTCCATCTTGTCTAGAATTTGTAATGATTGGAACAAAAACAACATTCTTGGCAATACATTCATCTTTATAACAGCAATTCGACCCAACAAGGAAAGCTTCAAATTTGACCATATTTCTAAATCCTTTTTAACCTCCGACCAGCATTTTTTCATAATTGTCTTTAAATAAGTTCCCATTTTTAGCTGTCATATTAATCCCCAAATATTTCACCTTCTTAACCACTGTTAAACCTGTCTCATTCTGAAATCTCTCTTTCGCAGTCATTGTTAGATTTTTCTCAAGGACTTTAGTTTTTAACTTATTCAACTTAAATCCTGTCACATGACCAAACTCTTGAATCAGTTCTAATACTCTTTTAGTACTAGATTCCAGCTCCTGTAATGTCAATACTAAGTCATCTGCAAAGGCTTTCGATTTGTATTGTTTAGCTCCGACCATTATGCCTTTGATCAAATGGTCCCTTCTAATCATATTTAGCAGAACCTCCAGGACCGAAATAAAAAGTAATGGGGAAATTGGGCAGCCTTGTCGTGTCCCTTTCTCTATCTTAAATTCCTCCGTCACCACATTAAAGGTAAAGGTAAAGGTACCCCTGCCCGAACGGGCCAGTCTTGACAGACTGTGGGGTTTGTGCGCCCATCTCACATCTATTGGCCGGGGGCCAGCGCTGTCCGGGGACACTTCCGGGTCACGTGGCCAGCGTGACATCGCTGCTCTGGCGAGCCAGAGCCGCACACGGAACGCCGTTTACCTTCCCGCTGGTAAGCGGTACCTATTTATCTACTTGCCCCCGGGGGTGCTTTCGAACTGCTAGGTGGGCAGGCGCTGGGACCGAGCAGCGGGAGCGCACCCCGCCGTGGGGATTCGAACCGCCGACCTTTCGATCGGCAAGCCCTAGGCGTTGAGGCTTTAGCCCACAGCGCCACCCGCGTCCCCCTGTCACCACATTGTTAACTATTAATTTAGCCTTTTCTTCTGAATAAATTGCACTTATACCATTTTCAAACTCTTGACCGACCCCCATCCCCTGAAGATTTTTCTTCATAAAACCCCAAGAAATATTATCAAAAGCTTTCTCGGCGTCCTCAAAGATTAAAACTGCTTTAGTATTAATGTCCTCTTGCAACTTCTCCAGATTGTTAATTATATTCCTCATGTTATCAGACAAGTGTCTGCCTGGGAGAAAGCCAGTTTGGTCCTTGTGTATCTCTTCCCCAAGTACTTTTTTTAACCTTTTAGCCAAAATGTCAGCAAATATTTTGTAATCCACATTTAGCAGGGATATGGGTCGGTAGTTCTTAAGTTGTGTCTTTTCTGATTCAGTTTTTGGTATGAGTGTAATGTATGCTTCTTTCCACGACTCTGGCGCTTTTCCCCCCTCCAAAATTTCATTGCAAACCTCCTTTAGTGGTTGAATTATACAGTCCTTTAAAGTCCTAAAGTATTTTGAGGTTAAGCCATCCGGCCCTGGAGATTTTCCCAATTGCATATTCTGAATGGCACCTTCTACGTCCTGTTCCGTAATTTTATGATTCAACATTATCTTATTTTCTTGAGAGATTTTTTGCAGTCCGTTTGTTTTCAAGAACTGGTCTATGTCAAACTCTTTCTGGGGCCCTTGTGTATATAATTGTTTAAAATACCTCTGGAAGCATTTTCTAATTTCCACTGGATTCTGAATGTTTTTTCCTTCCACTTCCAAGTTAGTAATGGTGTTAAGTTTTTGTCTTTTCTTCATCTGCCAGGCCAATAGTTTCCCACATTTATTTGCCGATTCAAAAGTCCTTTGTCTCATTTGTTTAATTTTGCATTCAATTTCCTGATTCATCATCTTCATATACTGCACTTGGTGTAACTTTATTTCTCTCAGAATCTCTTGTGAATTGGGTTTCACTCTCAATCTCTTCTCCCCCTCTTTTATTTTTTCCATTTTTTTTCTTTCTTTTCATTTTGGGCTCTCTTCTTTAATGAATTCTGTTGAATCAGAAACCCCCTCATAACTGCTTTACTTGCGTCCCAAATTACTCTTTTTTCCACTGTAGTTTTCAAATTTATCTCAAAATAGTCTCTCAGAGTTTTTGGGGCCTTCTTAATCACCTCTTGGCCTCTAAACAAGGTGTCATTCATCCTCCATCTGAAGGAACCAGTTGGTGTTAGTTTCATCTCCATTTTCACGGCATTATGGTTGCAGCACGTCTTAGGGCAGATCTCAACCTTCCTAATCTTAGGTGCCAGTCCTCTAGTTATCCATATTTGGTCAATTCTTGTCCATGTCTTTTGAGCTTCAGAAAAGAAGGTTCCCTCTCTGCCCAAGGGATTCCTAATTCTCCAAATGTCAGTCAAATCCATATTGTCAGTCAATTCAAAAAAGGTTTTTGGTAGTCTACCATCTTTAGTAACTACCTGTCTCTGCGACCTATCCATATTTGTGGATACCACTCCATTCATATCTCCCATCAAAATAATGTTATAGTCCATATAGTCCAACAAAGTCTCATGCAACTTTTTATAAAATTCACATTTCCCCTCATTCGGTGCATATAGTCCAATTATCAGAAAATTTTCTCCTTGTGTTTGAATTTCAATTGCAATAAATCTTCCTTGATCATCTTTAAAAACAAATTTCGGTGATAGGCTCTCTTTTGCATAAATGACTACTCCTCGCTTTTTAACCTTGTCTGATGAAATAAATTCTTGGCCCAGTCTCTTATTAATCAGTATTTTCCTATGTAGCCTTATCACATGTGTTTCCTGCAAACAAATTAAGTCCAATTGTTCCTTTTTCAGTAGATGAAAAACTTTCTTCCTTTTCTCCGGGGAATTCAGTCCGTGAATGTTCCAGCTTAATAGTTGCAGAGACATGATGTATTTAAATTTACTCTCCTCCAACTGCTCCCAATAAATCCTCTTGTCCTGACGGTGGTATCACTTTCTGTGTCTTGTCCAATCCCAAAGGTGGTAATGCTTTGCCTGATATACCTGGTCGTAAGGCTCCTGGCTCTCCTTCCACTCCTTTTTGCAGGTCTTCTTCGTGATCTCTCAGAAATTTTTCTTTCTCCTCCACTGATCTTATTTTAAACTTTTTGCCTTTAAAAGTAAAAGATAGGCCTTGAGGGAATTCCCACCTAAAAATGGTTCTGTTTCCTTTCAGCAATGACACCAGGTCTGTATAATTGGACCTGAGGTCCAAATGTTGTTTCGGAATGTCCTTGAATATTTCCACTCTTGAGTCCTGAATTATCAAGGTATTCTGGTAGTACAGGTTCAATATTTTGTCTCTCTCCTCTTTTGATTGAAGAGTGATCAAACAGTCTCTCACCCTGTTCTTTCTCCCTTCTCTTCCAAGTCTAAAAGCCTTTACTATTTTAAAGTCTTGCTTATCATCCCATTTCCAAAAGTCTGCAAATTCCTGTGTCAGAAAGTCACTTAAGTTCTCTTTCTCAAGCTCAGGTACCGCCCTGACCCTCAAATTGGTCTGTTTCTCCTTCAATTCAATCATAGACAGAAGTGCCCGGTGGGCCCCAAGCTGTAACTGGTGGTCCCCAAGCTGTTTACTTATTGGTGTTATCTTTTCTACAGCAACTGCTTTTTCTTTTGCTTCCTGGGCCGTCTTTTGATTTGATGCTGACTCTTGCAGCAGTTTTTCAATTGATTCTGTATTTGAATTCACCTTCTGGCTCAAATTGTTAATACTTGTAGTATTTTGGTCAATTTTGTTTGTTGCTTCAGTAACCTGTTTACTTAATTTATCCAAGGTTTCATAAATCTTACTTAAAACTGAGGTAAATCCTTCTTCTGTCATCCCTTTTGACCCAGCTTGCACTGGGTCTTCCCCTTGTGGTACAGGAGGGCCAGATGCGGATGCTCTGCGTTGCTGCAATATTGTACTGGTCTGTTGGTATCTAACCTTGCCTGATCTTGTCTTTTCCTCTGATTTTGTTGGCTTTTCATCCATAGCACTTTATCTGGAAGTCAAGGTCACTCCCACAGTCAAACTTGTTTTGCTATGGAACTTTCCCAGGCTAGTACTAAATGGAAAATCCCCCAGCCAGTTGTAACAGTTTCAATAAGCCTCTAGGAGGACACAGTAACAGTCAATAATAATGCAACAGGATGTCTTGCCAAACTTTCAGAAGCCCCCTTCAGCAGAACAAATAACAGTCTTAACAGTTTCAAAATGTCTCACTTGCAGGGTTAACTGTCAGCAGGTTACATTGTGCATAAAGAGTGCGGTTCTCAATACAACAGATCTATTTAGTCTTAGCAGTCCATTCCCAGGAATTGAGAGGTGGTCTTATATCTCTTCCTTTCTCTTCTCAATTTTCAAATTGACAAAAAAAAAAAAAATACTGTCCCTTCCTCCCTCCCTCTCTTTCGGTTCAGGGAGGGAGTTCCTCTAATTTGATGTTTAGAATTTAAGTCTTTTTAACACTCCTCGCCCGGTATTTGGCTTGGACGGTCTTTGCTTTGATCTTTATACAAACCGGAAGGTGGACTTCCTCTTTACACCTTCCTGCTTCAGTGCCAAATTTTACTTTGATTCCCCTTCAGCTTTCAGTCTTAATGCTTGACCTACTCACGGGTTGTTGTTTGACAGCCGAATTGTCAGAGGAAAAAAGGTCAGCGCTCTCTGGCAACAGCTGCGCGGCTTCACTCCACGGAAGTAACGATTGACTCTCAGCACCGCGCCACCCCCCTTCCGCTCCGGAACCCCTCGCGGGGTTCCCTTGCAAGTTGGGGAGGCGCTTTTGGTGCCCGCTGAGTCCCACGGCCACAGGCTTCTCCCGCCTGTGGTTTTCGACAGGGTCCCCACTTCGCCGTAGTGGTAAGACCCGGTTTCCACGGAGCTTCTCCCTCCGAGTTAGAAGGAGACCGCCATTGCCGTTGGCGCCGCCTCCGGAAGTGGGGAAAAAAAAGACATTATTCATGTATGCTACTACAGCGGTAAGAATTTTAATAGCTCAAAATTGGAAGACAGGAGAAGTACCATCAAAAGCACAATGGCTAGAAAAGTTAGCAAAGTTAACAGACAAACTGCGTGAAAAGGACAATAGTGACTTTGAAAAAGAACGGGAACTCTTTACAACAGTGTTTCCCAACCTTTTTTGGGCAAAGGCACACTTGTTTGATGAAAAAAATCTTGCGGCACACCACCATTACAGCCCCGTGACGTCAGCGCGCAGCGTCACGCCGGGAGGGACACACGAAAGTGTAAGTTTCAATTTTTTTCCCTCCCCCTTGCCGGGGAACCTCCAAGCTTTGGGGGTGGGGGGGAGGAGGCAGCAAAGCGAGGGACTGAGGGACTCCTCCAACGACAAGGGTTGGGGAAGAAGAGAAAGGGCTATTCCGCTCCAGTCACGGGAGGGGAATATGTACTGGCCCAACTGGTGTGCGGTCTTCGGAAAGTGGGGTGCGGGAAGGAAGCCTAGGCTCGGGGTCCACCGACCTCGGCGGAGAAAGGCAACAACCGGAGCCGATGACAAGCCGGCGCATGCGTGCAGCGGGTGGCCTCGAGCTCAGGAAGCTGCGCGCGGCGATGTTGACGCGGGGCGCACGAGAGCTTGGGGGCGGGGGGGGCGGGAGAGAGAGAGAAAGAGTTGGCAGTACCACGCGCTGTTACTTATTGTGCTGCGGTCGCTGCCAGCAACTGCGGTGGTTGTGCGGCGGCTGCCGCCGCAGAACGTCCTCGTCAGTCAGCTGAGCTGCCTGGCGGCATAGGGAGCCGAGGGGCGGGGCTTCCTTTCTGAAGGAGCTGAGGGTGGGGGTCCTCCGGCGCCTTCGGCGAAACGGCGCCGGCCCAGAGCGCTTCTAGGAGGCTGCCTTTGTGCGCGACGTAAAGCCCTCTTTCCCTCCCTCCAGCCCCGTGCCACCTGTGGAAAAGGGGGCTGGATCCAGTGATGCAACTCGGAAAACTGTTAGGGAAGCCAGAGCAGGAAAGTGAGTGGGAGGCGGCGTTGCCGCTTTAACCCACGTTTCCTTTCTGAAAGAGAAACTTTCAGTGTTTCCCAACCTTTTTTGGACTCGCCCGCCTCCCTCCAGGCAACATCTCGCGGCACTCTAGTGTGCCGCGGAACACCGGTTGGGAAACACTGCTTTACAATATATGTGCAGAAATAACAGAAAGAAAAGGTCTCGTTGGCGGCAGTGGTGTAGCGTGGGTTGTCAGCACCCGGGGCAAGTAATTTGTGCCCCCTAACCGCACGCCTGGCACCCCCTAACTGCACCGCATGCCTGGCACCCCCCCTCCACAGTGGGCGGCGACCCGGCGGCTCAGATCGGATTCGCACAGCCAGCACTGCAGTGAGAGAGAGTGAGTGAGCCAGGTAGGGGCAGAGGGCTGCGAGTGCAAGTGCGCCCCCCAGATGTTGCGGCCAGTGCGGCCGGGCCCCCCTGCACCCCCACGCTATGCCACTGGTTGGCAGGATTTAAATAAACATTTACAACTTTATTTACAGGGAACAAGAAGTATAACAATGTGATAACATAACATTGTATATAAACAGCAGAATGTATCATCTGATGTAATAAACCAGAAATGGTAGTTAAGGGAAGTCAACGGAGGCTAGGGGGATTGGAAAATGTGTGTTGACGCCTGCTTCTTGGGAGAAAAGCAATGACAAACCTAGGCAGCATCTTAAAAAACATTACTACTATCGGAACTCTTGCACTTCCCTCAGATGTGGCTCTACATCAAGTGACAGCAAACAGTCAAGTCCCTGCCCTGAGGAGGCTGCAATCAAAAAGTGGTGGAAGGCATGCAAGAGGGGAGGTGGAGAAGGAAGGAGGTGGGGGTGGCGTGGAGAAGCTGAAGGAGGTGGGCTGCTCATTAGGGTTTAGAAGCTTCCCCCCGACTCTTCAGCCTACCCAGCCTACAAAACTCTGGACCCAAGCCACATGCAGAGGTGTAGCGTGGGGTAGGGCCAGGGTGCCAGGGCCCTGGGCGCACATTGTCGGGGGCACAATCAGGTACCCCCACAACAGGCATAGAGCTCTGGTAGCTCAGGTGTGGCAGCAGGTGCGTTGGTCTAGCGGGCAGGTGGATGGAGCGTCCTGAAGGAGCGTCTCCACCTCCACCCTTCTGCCCAGACACTGAGGTCCAGTTCCGAGGGCCTTCTGGTGGTTCCCTCACTGCAAGATGTGAGGTTACAGGGAACCAGGCAGAGAGCCTTCTCGGTGGTGGTGCCCGCTCTGTGGAACGCCCTCCCATCTGATGTTAAGGAAATAAACAACTATCTGACTTTTAGAAGACATCTGAAGGCAGTCCTGTTTAGGGAAGTTTTTAATGTTTGATGTTTTATTCTGTTTTTAATATTCTGTTGGGAGGTGCCCAGAGTGGCTGGGGAAACCCAGCCAGATGGGCGGGGTATAAATAAATAAATAAATATGGAGGCAGTGGGCAAGGAGCCTGTTGTAGGCAGGCTCCGTTCACCCTCCACATGCCCCCACCCCAGCTACCCAGGCCCCTGGGGGTTCAACATTTGTCCCACCCCCGGCGTCAGAAACCCATGCTATGCCACTGGCCACACTCCTCCTCGCTGGCTCTGCTGTGTCGCCTCCTTGACTTTGCTGTCATGCTGGAAGGTGTCTTTGCACAGTGGCAAGGCCTCCTGCTGGCCTGGGGGGGGGGGAAAGCCTCCAGTGTTTTGCAGAGCTAGAGTGTAAGTGGCAGTACAAATTGAAGCATCACCTGTGTGGCTCTGCCTACCTTTGCCTCTGGCCCCGCCCAGTCTTCTGCCTCCACATAGCCCTAAACAGGGCAGGAGGGGGGCACTCTCGCTCTCCTCCTGCTGTTTCCCGCCCAGAAACAGATGTTTCAAAGGTAAGCTGCCTCTGGAGATGGACCCTACCCCCCACTGCAGCTCTTTTCCCTGATGAAACTGTCATCTCCTTTTCAGACTTGTCCAAAAACCCAACTACACCTTAGAACATGAAGCCATGTCTGGTTGGTTGAATATTCTTCAGAATTACAACCAAGTGAGGGAGAACGAGAGTTTAAGTCCTTCCCTCCCTCCCTCCCTCCCTCCCCCCTCCCCACACCTTGTTGTAGCAGAGAACTTTTTTTAAAAAAAGAAGAAAGGAAATCTGTTAGCAACTAGACTTTTAGCAGGGTGGTAATTGCCTGTGTGAGAGCAGGTAGCAAGAGGGCTTATTGGCAGGTGTGTGCTAGGATCCTGGACTCAGCTGCTCCATCCAGTCTCTACTTGGCTGAGGAAGTCCGGCGTGAGAGCATCCCCTGCAGATGGGAGCCAACCCTCCACTTGAAGACATCCAGGGAAGGGGGGAGGGAGGGAAGGAGAGAGGACAACCATATGTCAGGAGTGCTCTGATGGTGTTTCCTGCTTGGCAGGGGGTTGGACTCGATGGCCCTTGTGGTCTCTTCCAACTCTATGATTCTATGACACCCCCACCCCCACTAGGTAGCTGGTTCCATTGTCAAAAGGCTCGTCTAATGAAGACTAAAACATGCATCTCAAGGGAGCTGCCAAGGTCAAGAGACGACCTTGACAATTTTTGTTGACAACAATTTTTGTACATTTCAGCTATGCCTGCACAGGGAGGAGTGGAGGAAGAGAGAGACATCTAATTAACAAAGCTACGCAGCACAGTTCAGTACAAACTTTGGGCAACTCGGTCCTCCTCACACATTGATGCTTTTGTGGAAACATGAAACATCCAATTATCCCACTGATTTTGCACTGCCTGAGTAGTGTCTGGGAAGAGGCAAAAGGTTGGCAGATCCTGGGGAGCTGCACAAATTTTTAAAATAAAATAAAAACCCTGTGCTTCCCTCAAATATCTGTTTAATTACTGAAACAACTGTTTGAACATATATATTAATTTAGCAAAATGATAATTGTGTGATTACAAATGCACTTTGACCAGGAGCCAGAGAGTTTTCATTTACTAAAATGAAAACTTTGATTTTAAAGGGAATGGAAATAGAACTGATTTAATTCCATCCCACTGGGAGCTGTGTTAAGTTTTAGCCCCCCTTCATTTGTCAAAAAAGGGAAGACCATTGTGCTGAGTTTTTCTGCTACAAAACACCCCAAATGTTGAAACTGACGGCTGTTTGAACTTGCTGGATTCAGAAGCGGCAGCAGCAGCAATTGTTGGGGGCACAGATCCCTCTGCCACCTTTGCATCTGAAAGCTTTACTCTACCTAGTTATATCACCTGGTCTATGATGATTGATCCTCCAGCTCTGTGAGCCCAAACTGCATGAGGCAAAGGTCTCCTGCTCTTTAAATGGAACCATCCATCCTAGAGTGACATCTACTTGTTCATTTCTGAATTATTATTTTGACCACCCGATGAATAGCTGCCTGCTTTTTTTTCTCTGGGCAGTTTACAAATCTAAATTAATAAAAGACAAAGGAAAACAATCAAAGAATAACCATAAGAACAGCAACAGCCCTGCAGATGCCAAGCACAAAACCACCATGAAGCCATCGTGGAATCGGAACCAATTAAAGCAGCACTGAGGGGGGTAACAACAAGTTCAAGGAATCTAAATGCTCTAAAGCCACAGATATTAAAAGGTCTGGGAGAACATTCTTGGGGCGGAGAGAGAGAGAGAGAGCTACTAGGTGTCAGCAACTAGGCGTCATGAGAAGCATCCGGACCCACCATTTTCAAGAGCAGTCTACCTCAATGTAGCAGGTGCTAAAGACAAAGAATGGATGAGGGCAGTCTTCTTTGTGCCTTGCTGTTGGGCTTCCTGGAAGCATCTGTTGGTCATAGTTTCCTGCTGAGCAACAACAAGCAGAGCTCGTGGAGTGGGAGGCCAGCCAACCAGAAGAACCTTTGAGGTGTACTGTTGGAGGCAGAGTCAGTATCCAAAGGCAGGACCAGTCCTAGGGTCAGGCAAATAGCAATCCACATGGTCAAGACAGTCCAGAGGTCAGAGAATCCTATGGTCATGGCAGTGGCGTAGCGTGGGGGGTGCAGGGCGGCCAGCCGCACCGGGCGCAACATCTGGGGGGGGGGGCGCTCGCACTCTCAACTCTCTGCCCCTACCTGGCTCACTCTCTCTCTCTCACTGCAGTGCTGGCTGTGCGAATCCGATCCGAGCCGCCGGGTCGCCGCCCACTGTGGAGGGGGGGGGTGCCAGGCGTGCGGTGCGGAGAGAGAGCGAGGGACTATCTGGGGGAGGGACAGTGCAGCGGCCGCCCAGCGCAGCGCTGAGCACGAGAGAGAACCACACCAGACCAGCCCAGGCAGCAGCAAGAAGAAACTGGCAGCGGCGGCAGGTTAGGGGTTAGGGGTCGCAAATTACTTGCCTTGCCCCGGGTGCTGACAACCCACGCTACGCCACTGGGTCATGGGTCACGACAAGCAGGAAGCAGTAAGGTTGGGTCAGGAACTACCAGCATTGTTTTCAGCATCTGACTGCTGCTGGAAGCTCTGCTTAAAAAGGCTGAAGTCAGTTGGTTCTGATCTGTGCCTTCTCCTCTGCGTCCTTGAAGGCTAATCAGCTGCAGGTGGAGTCACTCTTCCTTCTCCCCCTTTCAGGCTGCTGTTCAGCAGGCAAATTTGACTCCTAGCCCATGACACTGGCTGGCTGCAGTTAGAAACAGGATGCAGGTCTGGATAGACCCACCTTCACCCAACCCACAGGGCTTCTCAAAAACATAAACTGTTCATGGGTAGGGATTTGCCTTTTTCTTTGTGCTTCCTTGTATGTCTACAAGTTCTAGAGTTGTGAGGAAAAGAATGAAGCTGAATTTTGGAAGGTTCAGGACAGACAAAAGAAAGGACTTCTTCATGCAGCTCATAGCTAAGCTATGGCACTCACTCCCACAGGAAGCGGAGATGGCCACCTGCCCAGATGGCTTTAGAAGAGGCAAATTCATGGAGGAGGCTCTTGAGGGCTACTGCCAGGATTGCTTTGCTCTGCTTCCACAGCTGGAGGCAGCTATATTTCTGAATGCCAGTTACTGGGAACCGCAGGAGGGCAGTGCTCTTGAACTCGGGTCCTGCTTTGAGCTGGGAGAAGAGGGGAAGAGGAGCAGGGCTCCCCTTATGCCAGGTACATCATTCTGCAGACCACAGCTAACTGCATTTGGGCCACCCTTCGCATGCCTCCTGGGAGTGGATCGTGCTTAAAGCCCTTGGTAGGGGAGATGGGGAGGTGAGAAATACAGGCCAAAGGAAAATTGCTCATTAACAGTCGTTCACAGAAATGTCACTGAGTGTAAACAGCACCATAACCTTTGCCTCTCCTCAGCTCCTTGGGGAACAGGCAGCAAATGCAATAACCAACCTCCTCCTCATCTCTGCCACCCCCACCCGGGGTGAGTTCTTTAAATAAATGCTTATTGGATCATCCTAGCCAAGCACTGCCTTACCTGGGCCTGAACGATGAGCATCCTGGGCCTTTTCTAGGCCTCTGATGGAAGCTTCATGGTAGCAACGCACACCCTGGGCCCTCTCAGCCCCCAGGGCTTTTCTGATCCTCTGCTGGCTGGCAGGATCCTACCTTAGGGCAGAGACACAAACGGTTCTGGAAGCCTCTTGGCACTGCAGCTGGTCCATGAGGGGTGTGAGTATAAATGCAACCTTGGAATAGACAGGTGTGAGATACACTGGCAGCACATAGCTCATATGCTCTGACTCTGAAGATGAAGAAATGCAGACAGAGCAGTCTCTGGCATCTGATTCTGACCAACCCCTAACATCACCCCCCTCTCCAGAACTCTCTTCCTCTTCCTCGTCTTCCCTCCACTCTCTTGGTTTAGGTTTGTTGGGATGGCTACTGGGAAATTCCCTTTGTAACTCTGGGGTATGAACGTGCTCTGCATATTCCCATGACCTATCTTCAGGCCCATACCCCTTCCATGCTATGAGATATGGCAGCTTCTTCTGCCTCCATCGTAAATTCAGCATCTGCTCCACTTCGAACACTTCCTTTCCCTCTACAACTACAGGAGGAGGGGTGCTTCCCTAGGAGTCTGGTAGGGGTGTGCAGGGATGACTGGGGATAACACAGCTCTATGGAATACAGGGTATATTTTAACAGAGGCTGGTAACTTAAGTCTGAACGTTACGGGATTCATCTGCTCTATTACTTCAAATGGCCCCACCCTCTGTGGATCCAATTTTCTGCACCTACTTTTCTGGGGCAAATCTTGTGTATATAGCCACACCTGGTACCCCACTTTTATCTCACTACCTGGTTGTCTGTGGGCATCTGCCACCCTTTTGTATGCCTCTTTGGCCAAGTCCAACCATTCTTTCAGCAAACTCTGAATAGTGGCCATTTCTTCAACGAACTCTTCCGCTGCTGGTACTAACAGGTTGTCTGCCTGTGAAGGAAAGGTACGTGGGTGTCGCCCATGACTGGCAAAGAAGGGGGGTCTGCTGAGTAGATGCATGAAGGGCATTATTATACACAAACTCCACCAGTGACAACTTTGACACCCAATCATCTTGCAGATAGTTCACATAACACCTAAGGTACTGCTGCAATGTGGCACTGGTCCTCTCTGATTTACTGTTCGTCTCTGGGTGCCTAGCTGAAGAGAGACACACTTCTACTTTGAGCAGCTGCATGAGTTTCTTCCAGAACTGCCAGGTGAATTGGGTCTCCATATCCGACATTACCCTAAGGGGGAGTCCGTGCCACTTAAAGACATGGTCTACAAAGAGCTGAGCCATCTCGTGCACCATTGGTAGACTCCTACAAGGTATGAAGTGCACCATCTTCATAAACAGGTCTACTACTACCGAGATCACTGTTTGTCACTGTGACTCTGGTAGATTGGTAATAAAGTCCAGGGCTATGTCTTCTCAAGGCCCTTGTGGTGTAGGGATGGGTTGGAGCAGACCTGCAGGCGCTTCCCTGGGTCTCTTCACCCACTGGCAAGTCTCACAGGCTCGCACAAACTCCTTGACTTCTCTCATTCTTGGCTATCAGAACTGCCTAGTCATTGGTATAGCATCTTATGTTTCCCGAAGTGCCCTGCTGTAGGGTTGTTACAGCACTGACGTAGGACTTTAGGTCTCAACTCTTCCTCTAGAACGTAGAGTTTATACAATCCTTTATACAATATCCTTTATACAATAGTCCATCCTTTCCCTCAAACCCCCCCACTCCGCCTGCATTCCTTTGCAGTGTCTCTAACTTCCCCTTTGCATAAGCATCCTCCTGTGTTTTCCTTCAGAACATGGAAGCTTTGGTGACTGAACCAGCTGCTAGCTGTAGTTGCTCTGGCTTTAGGATGTGCTGGTACACTGGAACTGGCTCCTCCTGGTACACCGGCTTCCTTGAGAGAGGGTCTGCCCGTTGTTTCTGATCACCTGCCACATACTGTACTCAAAAGTCAAACCTGGCAAAAATTTGTGTCCAATGAATCTGCCGTTGATTTAGGTGTTTCGTCGTCTGCCAATACTCCAGATTCCTGGGATTAGTGCACACCTCTACTTGATGTTGCACCCCTTCTAGAAAGTGTCTACAAGTCTCAAAGACATATTTGATAGCCAACAACTCCTTTTCCCATATGGTGTAGTTCTGTTTTGAGGGAGCACCTCTATCATGTGCCATACGTGCTGCTCCAGGCTCTCAGAGTATATCAGCAAATCACTTGATGAGTTCGCTAAGACAGCAACTGCTGTTCTTAGTAGCTCAGAGAAGGTGTGTGAACCATCAAGGTTCAAAGTGGTGCAGGAATTAACCTCTAAAGATGCTGAACCATGGCTTAATGTCATGAAGGCCAAAGTTGATTCCTTGAATAGGAACCAACCCCTGGTGCCAATAGTCCCAGGAATGAGGCTTGTTGGCAGCAAATGGATCTTCAAAGCCAAGACAGCCCAGACTAGCAAGGTTGTCAGGCACAAAGCCAGATTGGTCACCAGAGGTTTTTCACAGGTACCAGGACAGGATTACCATGAGACCTACTCACCCACCGTCAAGTATGAGAGCATTAGGCTAATGCTCAAGATTGCTGCAGAGGAGAAGCTTCACGTTTCTTATCACAATGTGAACACAGCATTTTTGTACAGGATTTTGGGGGAGGAGCTGTACATGCTTCCACCTGATGGAATGCAGGTACAGAAGGGAATGGTCTGTAAACTACGGAAATCCCTATATGGTCTCAAGCAGAGTGCCAGCTGTTGGAACACAAAACTCACTGAGACATTGCTTTCTCTAGGTTTTCACCAAGGCAAAGCTGATCCATGTGTGTTTGTCAAAGAGGAGGGGCAAAACAAATTGTATTGTTTATGCTTTGTTGATGATCTGCTTCTTTTCTGGAAGGATCAGGCTTTGTACCAAAGCACCCTAGCTCAGCTGAAGGTGCACTTTAACATGAAGGGTCTTAGTGAGGTATCAAACTATCTTTCTCTGCAGGTGGAGAAGGACCAGGCAGGTAATTTTCTGGTACACCAAACACAGAAAATTGCTGATGTATTAACCAGGCTGAATTTGGTTGATGCAAACCCAGCAGACACACAGATGGTGACAGATTACCAGGTAGATAGTACTGCTGAAGCATTTTCTGACACCACACTGTACAGATGCATTCTAGGCAAGCTGAATTTCATTGCTAGATGTTCAAGACCTGGCGTAGCTGTAAGCACTAACCTGGTTAGCAGATATACCAACAATCCTACTGTTCAGGATTGGAAAGCTTTGAAGTGCATAGCCTGCTATTTGAAGGGGACTTTGCACAACAGACTAAGGTTCACAAGACTGGAGGTCTTGAAGTCTTTGCAGATGCTAGTTTTGGAAGTGACACCACGGATGGTACCAGCACTTCTGGAGTATGCTACATGTACAACCACTGTCTGTTTGACTGGCTGTGCAAAAAGTAAATGGCAGGAAGCCTAAGTTCCTGTGAAGCAGAACTCGATGCCCTGTCATTTTCACTTATGGATTGTGAATGGTTGATGCAACTGTTTCAGGACATCAAGGTTTCTGTGAAATGTCCTATACAGGTGTATCAAGACAACAGATCCTGTTTGGCTTTGCTGAACTCAGAGAGTTGCAAGCAAAGAACCAAATACTTGCAGATTAAGTTACATCATGCAAGAGAGTGTATTCAGAAAGGACTCATTCAGGTGTCCTACATGCCAGGAAATGAAAATCCTGCAGATCTGTTGTCTAAGGTTGTTAACAGAGAACTTAAGGTTTATGTACAGAGGTTGCAATTGGGTTGAACCACAGGTCATACAGGTTACATGGAAAGGAGGAGGATGTTAGGATACAGTTCCATTCCACCTTTAGAACAGGCATGTGGAGTTGTTGTATGTCACATGTCTGTTCACTTCCAGCACAGTCTGCTGGGAACTTCTGTTGTATATAGCTTTTGTCTATGCTGCTTTTTGTTTGGACACAAAGCGAAGCAGACATGTTTTCTTTTGTCCCGATGCTGAATAAACACTTGTAAATATGCTTACATATGCTTCTGTCCGCCACTTCCGTTGTGAAGAGTTATTCACTCTGCTGATTAGAGCGTGCTCAGTATCTGAAGGTTTCTGAGGCTTGAGTCACTGATTGATGCTGTTTTGAGAACCGGAGTTCACCCGGCTGCCGGGCGGTGGCTGGAGCCAGCTGGAGGCCTTCCAAATACCCCCGCCTCCCCGGACGCGTCCCAACAAGCTGATCCACATGGGTCTTTAGCACGGCATTGTGTTGGAACAGTACCTGCATCTGGCTACTTACGGCTCCAGCACTCTCCTGTCCCTCCTTGAGCTCCTGCTGCCTTTCCTTGCTCCGCAGACATCCTTGAATACTTCTCTGGCACTTGATGTGAGGAGTTTCAGAGTGAACAAGTTGTGAGATATGCGGCAGGAGAGTTTCCCCTTCTCTTTGGGAGGTTCTTATAAGAATTAACAAGCCTCTGACAGGTTTATAGTCCGTTTTATTTACAACAACACACAGAGAGTGGCATTGAGCCACCCCCTTTTAGGAGCTCAGTTGTTCATTCTGAATCCCCGCCCCTTCTGCAGCAAGAAGTGCGCCACTATCCAGCTCTCCCAACCCTGTACTTCCATTGAACTGTAATGCTTTCAGACCTCCTAGTAATGAGGGCTGGGAGGAAAGTCCCCGCTGCTCTCAAATGAAGAGTCTCCCAAATGCTCACTCCCTCCTGGTTGCCTAGCTACTAACTCAGAGTTATCTAGCTCTTCCCCCGACTGTGCCATCTCTGAATCGACTACTGGGAAAGTTGAAGGAGGGGGGGGGCAAACTCTCCCCTTCTTCTTCTGTCAGAGGCTGCTCTGTCTATCCCTGCATTCCTTTATCTTTAGAGGCAGAACAGTCTCTGGCATCCGAGCCTAACCAGACCCTGACAGCAGGTCTCTGCGGTAAGGATGGAAGGGAGCTGCCAGTTTCTGTCCTTTTGGTTTTCCATTTTTCCAACCACAAATTTAGTTCTCCACATTTCTGAAACAATTCATGGATTCTTTTTCTTATCCTCAGGAAAATTCATTGGCATATCAGTGCAAATTTCTGTTAATAAACACCTTTTTGCATGCAGTTTCGACCAACGTGCACATTTTGCCAAGCAGTTCCCCCTAATACAATCTTTTTTTTGTATGTTCATTTAACTAATATATATATTTATGCACACTTCCCCATGATATATGCATTTTTGTAAACCTTGTTTGGTTGGAGAATTGCATTGTGAAATTCAGATGAGTACAAATTTCAAAGGATGATTCTGTGTTTCAGTCCTCACATGGTTTCAGAAAGTGTGGATATGACAGATTTGCCTTTAAATACAAACTGAATTTCTGCTTCCATTCCTACTGGGTTGTAAGAAATTGTCCTAAACCTGCCTCCCCTTGCAGGAAAGTGGGTAGCTTCCTTCCCTGCGTGAAGCAACAAAGGAAGCCTCAGCAGTGCACAACACTTGTGGGACTCTCCCTGAGGACAAAGCCTCCTGTATTTGTCTTCCAACACCTCAAAGGTCTTTGTGGGGAGTGGTTAGGGCAGCTTTAGTCCTCCATCTGTAAAATGAGATTATATGTTTGCAGGGGATTTGCAAAATCTGAGTGAGATCAAGGTGGCAAAGAAGGAGAATTGCTCGAGCCATTGTGGAAGCATTGGTGGACAATTCTTGTGGCTTTGGATGCAGAGAGGCCACCCTCAGCATCTCTTGGCAGGGCTGGGAGAAACCCCGGGGTCAGAAACCATGGGGAGCTGCAGCAGAGCAGACATTATGCTGCAAGAAGGACCAAGAGCCTGGCTCAGGATGAAGAGGCAGCTTCCTGTCTTCTGGGAGCCTCAGGGAAATGATCCAAGTTCCCCTCTCTTGATATGCCACAAACGCTCAGTGCCTGGCAAGCTGAGTGGGGTGGGGAGGCAAGGGGCTGCCTTGGAGGGGGGGGGAGGAGAAGAAGAAGAAGAAGAAGAAGAAGAAGAAGAAGAAGAAGAAGAAGAAATTATTTATACCCCACCCTCTGTCCATTCAGCTGGTTTTTTTTCTTTCCAAAGCTTTGTATCGCACTTTAAATTATCAATTTCTGACCTTAATATTCTTGTACTCAACTCTGTCTCTTTGGTCTGAAAAGTTTTAAAGTTTATCGTTGCCGGATTTATTTCAGTCCCGCCAATGTCTTCACATTTTTACAATAATTGTTTATAAACCAAATAAATTTACTGCAGTCTCTTTGAAATTTTTGGTCGTCTTAGTTCCAGATTCTACCAGTCAGCTTGGCTAATCCCGCATAGTCCATCATCTTCGTTTGCCACTCCTCAATCATTGGCAATTCCTGCACTTTCCACTTTTGAGCTAAGAAAGTTCTTGCTGCCGTCGTGACGTACTTAAAAAGTCTTTGGTCAACCTTTGTAATTTCCTCTCCCATCAAACCCAACAAAAATGCTTCTTTTTTGGGGGGAAAGTTACATCTAAAAATCTTTTTCAACTCATTGTAAATCACTTCCCAAAATGCTTTTACCTTATCACAAGGTCCACCACATGTGATAAAAATCTCCATCTTTCTCTTTACATTTCCAACACAATTTGTTCCTCATTCTATACATTTTGGCCAATTTCACCGGTGTCAAATACCACCTAGACATCATTTTCATGACATTCTCTTTTAAGGCTGTACACGCAGTAAATTTTAAATTTTCATTCAACTACTTTGACCAAGATTCATACTCAGTATTATACCCAAAGTCTATAGCCCATTTTATCATCACTTCTTTAGTGTCCTCGTCTTTTGTGTACCATTCTAACAACAAATTGTAACTTTGCCCTCCAGCAATTCAATTTGAAATCTAGATTTTTTATTTTCAAAACCAAGATTTCTTTTATCTCCATTAAATATATCATTTACCTTATGGTATTGCAACAAACCTGTAAGTACTTCCCATCTCCTTGACATCGGATGGGAGGACGTTCCACAGGGAGGGCGCCACCACTGAGAAGGCCCTCTGCCTGGTTCCCTGTAGCTTCACTTCATGCAGTGAGGGAACCACCAGAAGGCCCTCGGAGCTGGACCTCAGTGTCCGGGCTAAATGATGGGGGTGGAGACGCTCCTTCAGAATCTCTTCAGCGATTTCCTCTTCTCCCAGGAACTGCATAGGGGTGGTTGTGGGGGGCCATCAGCATATTTAAAATACCAACAGCTGTCCTCCAATCTCCACCAGCATCCCAGAACTATTTGCAGGACAGAACAAGCAATGAAGAACTTGCAGAAGGAGGGGGTGGGGTAGAGAAACTGGTTTTCTGAAGCCTCCCCTCCAACCACAGAGGCCCACCCTACTGTCTGTGTAGTCTATGTGTGTGCACACAGAAAGTGTACATAGGCTTGTGGGATTTCCATTTCAACATGCCCCTTCAATTTTAACAAGGGGAGGGAATTTAATACCCTCTTTTGCATGTTACATCCCCCACAATTCAGTCAAAAGTTCCTAAATAGAATTGTCAGCCCAGAATTAGGAAACTCACAACACTGAAACTGGGTTGGGAGGGGTTTATGCGCCTTAAAACAGCCCCTTTTCCAGACTCCTGTTCTGACTGCAGGATGCAAACACATGGGGGGAGGGAGGGGGGTTATGGTGGGTCATTTATAATTAAGCAAATGATGCGTTTGAGGTAATTAATAGGCAAGGAAAGTGTATATGATTTTGTCAAAGCCGAAATAATTACTGGGAATGATTAATAGAGCTAACTATCCACAACTGTTTTAGTGAAACATGCTACACAACACACCCCCCCCACCAAATTTCTTTATCTTCAGAGGCTAATTTGATTGAAGAACTAATTTGATAGATATCAATTTCCAAACAAATGAGCTTCATCTTTATCAGATGAATGCAATTTGCTCAGAGAGTCCAACCCCATCCCACAAAAAAGTCTTTAGTCCCAGTTGGTGCCTCTTTTCTTCTTTGGGATGTGGAAAACCATATATCAAAACACGTTCAATACATTTTTTAAAATGTTGTTCCAAGCATGCACTGCTCATCCTCTGCCACACAAAAGAGAGATCGATGGGGCTTGGCACTGTCAGCTTGCATGAACCATGTTGCTCATGTGATCTGACCGAATGTCTCCTTTTTGGTGCCAATTAGTACTGTGTCCGTGCCCCAAATTTTCCCTGCATTTTTTGCTCTTCTTCATCACTGGTAGTGTGAGAAAAGAAACTGCACCGATAATAATAATAATAATAATAATAATAATAATAATAATAATAATAATAATTTATTCCCCGCACATCTGGCTGAGTTTCCCCAGTCACTCTGGGTGGCTCCCAACAGAATATTAAAAACATGATAAAACATCAAACATTCAAAATTTCCCTAAACAAGGCTGCCTTCAGATGTTTTCTAAAAGTCAGGTAGTTGTTTATTTCCTTGGCATTTGATGGGAGGGCATTCCACAGGGCAGGCGCCACTACTGAGAAGGCCCAGAATTCTCAAGGGTGAGTTGCAGGGTTTTACCGTTGTGTTTTATTATTATTTTTATTTTAAAATATATTTCATTAGTTCCCACCCCTCTACAAGAAAACGAACAGAGTACAGTCAAGTCTGCAGTACAACAAATGCCACTTGTATAGCAATTTAAATCATTGGTTGTCTAAATGAGCCGGGCCAAAAAGAAATCTGAGGGGAGTAGAAAGTCAAGGCCGAGATCCGGTACCCAGTGGGTCCAAAAGTGGCTGGCCATGCCCCCTGGTGGGCAATGTAGTGTGAATGACGACCAGACTTTGAAAAGCGGGCATTGCTGGGACTTCCAGGGTGGCGCCATCGGCAATGGCGGACTCCCTCTGAACTGGAGGGACTAGCTCCGCGGGAAACGGGTCTTCTCCGCTACGGCGAAGCGGGGACCCTTTTAAAAATCACAGGCGGATTAAGCCTGTGACCATGGGACTTGGCGGGCACCTTTAGCGCCCCCAACTCGCTAAGGAACCCACTAATGGGCTCCGAAGTGAAGAGGGGGAAGAGGCGCGGTGCTGTGAGTCAACTGCTATTTCCGCGGAGCGAAGCCGCATAGCCGTTGCCGGAGAGCGCTGCCTTTTTCTTGTGACAATTTGGACTCTAAAATAAGCACCCGTGAGTACTTAGACTTTGAACAACTGGACATTAAATGGGGACTTGTGAGTAGAAAGGAATTGGATCTTAAAAATCTATTTTAATTTGGTACGGAATGGGAAGGTCTAAACAGGAAGTCAGCCTTCCGTTCTTTTGTAGACAGAATAAAGCAAAGACAACGTAAACTAGAGCTCAGAAAATCGTCTTTAAAGGATTGGATTTCATCATTTAAAATTGTGGAACCCCCCCTTCGACAGCAGGAGAAGAAGGGGGATCTTTTTCGGACTGTTTAAAGTGAGTTTAAAGTAAAGCAACTTTCCTCCATCCTGATCCTGGAGCGGGGTGTCAGGACTGACGTTTGAAGTTCATTGACCAGAGACAAATGTTTTTGACAGATAGCGAAAAGAAGAGAAACATAGTGATTCTACTGCTTCCCTTCGCACTTTAAAGGAATAAATATTTACAAAGTATCTCAAAAAGGGAAACTTTGTTGCAAGAACAAATAGAAGTTTTCCCCCTAGAGGGAGACTGTGAAACTGTAACCAACTGCAGGGAGCCGGCAGCTGTTACAGATTACAATCGTGGGAATAGGCATTTGACCTTGCAGGACAATGTATTCAGAAGCTTTGTTGTGTGCTTTCTATAAAACAAACGCCCTACTGGAACAGTTACACGAGAAGGTGAATTTGATGGCGACTTCGACTAGAAATTTTGAACAGGCAGTGGGAAATTTTGAACAGACAGTGGGAAAATATGTGGAGCCCACCCAGGATTTAAATCAGGTGTGTGTCCTGACAGAACAGGCCCAACAGGAATATGAGTTTTCGGATTTAACAAAGGAACTTGGAAAAAGCCAGATTTGGAAAGAAAAAGTTTGGTTTGGCTTGGAAATGGGGGGCTGGATTGACCCCCCTATGCTGGGATGTTTGGACTTTTCAAATCTGGCAATGGGCCGTGAGATGTTTGGGATTGTGGGGGCTCTTAATTTTGGAGGGTCTTTGAAACATGCTTTTAAATACCATATGGAATTCAGTGTTGAATATGGAAAAGGGGCTGATCTGTCGAGAAGGGTTAAAAATATTGCCAAGCTGGAGTTACCACGAGCAGGAGATAAGGGAAAATACAGTTACAAATATGAAGAAGAGCTGCGGAAGGGACATGGAAGAGACTTGAGGGCCTCGGATATAAGGTTGCCGGGTTAATGGGCTAGATCGATGGGATAATAAGGACTGACAAAACCCAGAACCAGGAGGAAGGGTTGTTGGATGAAGATTGGATCTGTTTGTACTTCTTTTTTTACCATTAGAACTGTTTTATAAAATTGATGAATGTCAGAAATATGTTGGATTGAAATTACTCGGCTTTAGTAAAGATGTTTAAAGAATTATGAAAGAATATTATGGTTATGAGAAGTTGGTAAGGATAAGATTTAAGTTTTAAGCGTTAAGGTTTATTTTCTTATACAAAGATAAGATTAAAACAGTTTAGGGTAATGTAATGACAGAATATTATGAAATATGAAAAGGATTTGCTGGGATAATTAATAACTAGGATACAAAGAAAGGGTGGAGGAGGAGGTCAAACAAAGAAGGTAATGACAGTTGAGGATTGGAGAATAATGAATTTGTTTTTAAATGTTCTTAATTGTTTGTGGTGTATTTTTGTACTTTTTTCTGTATCTTTTTCTTATTTTTGAATTTGTATTCGTATGGTTAGAAGGGTTTTTTCCCCCTACTTTGTTAACTATTTTTATTTTGTATTTTCTTCTGCTTTTATTTTATTTTGTAACACTTTGAAAATCTCAATAAATATCTTATAAAAAAAAGAAAAGAAAAGTGGGCATCGCTGGATCAAGTTCATCCGTTTTGTTGAATTAATTGAACTAAATAGTTTTAATTGGATTTTGAACTAAAGTGCAATTAATTGTTACTGTTTTGAATTTTATTGCGTTGTTATCTTCCTGAGTGAGTCGTGCAGTACGCTATTCTGAGTAATGCTTTTTATAAGGTAGGAGGCACTGGGGATGAGTTCATTGGACCAAGGACAGGATGCCCCCCCCCCCCAAGTTAGGGCACCACTCCATTGACCTATGTGATAAAAGGATGCCAAACATTTACCATGGTGAGAGAAACAAGGGCCCACACTGCTAAGCAGCATCCGTTTTCCTGAGAGGGTCGTGCCCCATTACGGTTACCACCATTTTCTGGCAAATTGCATCACAGAATGGAGGGGGGAGGAGTTGGGAGGCAATCCCGCCCCCGGTTCTGAAATGATTTCAAAGCAATCCATTACAATCTATTGCAGCATAACCAGATGGCCCCTCTGGAGATTGTCAAACGCACACACATACACAGGAATTTGTAAATCTGTCTCTGCTTTGCTACCTAGAGCTTAAATGTACAACCTGGGGTGGGGGTGGAGCACGGGGGGTGGGGGGCAGTGAGTGTTTCAATTGCACGAGGTATCACACAAGCGAGCAATGATCGCAACCACCATGCAAATTGGGGGTTGCCTGTAAATGCAGGGAAATAAACAAATAATGAATGAATGGGCATATTCTGATGAGGGGATGTTGGGATGAGCTTTGTTCCACGTGTTAAATTTGTGAAGGAGAGAGAAAATATATGGGGGGAGGGGGTGCCCTCCTCTCTCAAATATCATGCAGATAACAAGGTTCAGATTTGGGGCTTCCGGGCTACACCTACCTAGGCCTTCTGGCAGTTCCCTCATTGTGAGAAGTGAAGTTACAGGGAACCAGGCAGAGGGCCTTCTCAGTAGTGGCACCCGCCCTGTGGAACGTCCTTCCATCAGATGTCAAGGAGATAAAAAAACTACACAGCTCTTAGAATGCATCTGAAGGAATCCCTGTATTGGGAACCACAGCATTATAGTGCCCCCAACTCTCAACTCCTCTAAATGGTCCAAAAGGATACCATGGCCAATGGTGTCAAAAGCCGCTGAGAGATCCAGCAGAACTGGGAAACAGATTTCACCTCTGTCTCTAGCCTGCCGGAGGACCAGCACAACCAAGGCAGCTTCAGTCCTGCGATGGGGTCTGAATCCCGACTGGAAGGGATCCAAATGGTCCGCATCCTCCAGGCTTGCCTGGAGTTGTTCAGTGACCACCTGCTCAATTACCTTGCCCAAGAATGGAAGATTTGAGACTGAGCGATAGTTGGCCATAATGGCTGCGTCCAAAGATGATTTTTTAATAAGCAGTTTAATAAGCGCTTCTTTAATTAGGTCTGGGAAGACTCCCTCACATAGGGAAGCATTCACCACCCTGCAGAGCCCATCGCCCAGCCCTTCCCGGCTTGCTTTTATGAGCCAGGATGGGCAAGGATCACGGAGACAGGTGGTTGGTTTCACTCGTCCAAGCAGCCTGTCCACATCCTCGGAGGTGACAGGTTGGAACTGATCCCATACAACCTGACTAGACAGAACTCTGGCATTCTCCTGCCCCAGCCCTGCCCCTGCAGTGGAGTCTACCTCCCTCCGAATCTGAGCAATTTTATCTGTGAAGAACAGATAAATACATGCCGCAAGCCATCTTGAAAATACTTTATTAATAGACATTCAATGTCCTTTGGGCAGCGTGCATCATCGTCCAGGTAGCAAACACAAAGGCCTAAATGAGGCCTGACAACTTGCCACCCAATGGATGACCCGTGAAACACAAACCACGGATGGTGCTCAGTTTTTCAGCCCATGAATTTTTATAGGGTTATGCAAATCCATATGAAAAATACTTGGCTTGCTTTAAACACTGATTTGCATAAACAACTGCAAGGTTTGTTTGTTTTTTGTCCACTTGGCACTTTCTGTTTTCTTTTCTTGGTGAGTATCTTGTTCTGCATATAGGAAAGATGAGCACCTTCAAGAGCATTTCAGCAGAATCATCCCTTACTGGAGTGTACCCAGATTTTGGATATGGGGGGGGGGGAGCACTCTTCCATCACCACCACCCTGCAGTCTTGGACGTGGAGCTCTGCTGATTTCAGGTGGCGCTCTCTCTGCTCCCCAGCTCCTTTCCTCAGGTGCAACTTCATCCCCCCCCCCAGCTCCAGCTGCCAGCTCTCCCCTCCTCCGCCTCTCTTTACAGGATTGGACCCCATATCCTCCAACATTTCTCTGATGAAAATAGAGATGTACTATTCCATAACAATAATTTTACTATTTATAACCTGCCCATCTGCATGGCTTGCCCCAGCCACTCTGGGTGGCTACCAGCATAAATAAAAACATAATAAAACATTCAACATTTAAAACACCCTCCCTATACAGAGCTGCATTCAGATGTCTTCTAAAGGTTGTGTAGTTACTTGTTTCCTTGGCTCGGGGTCAGTTAACTCCATACCCTCCAACATTTCTCTGATGAAGATAGGAACGTCCTGTTCAATAATAATTGTTGTTGTTGTTGCTGTTGTTGTTGTTGTTTATTCCCTGCCCATCTGACTGGGTTGCCCCAGCCACTCTGGGCAGCATCCAACAAATATAAAAAAATAATTAAGCATAATTAAAAACTTCCCTATGCAGGGCTGACTTCAGATGTCTTGTAGAATCATAGAATCATAGAGTTGGAAGAGACCACAAGGGCCATCGAGTCCAACCCCCTGCCAAGCAGGAAACACCATCAGAGCACTCCTGACATATGGTTGTCAAGCCTCTGCTTAAAGACCTCCAAAATAGGAGACTCCACCACACTCCTTGGCAGCAAATTCCACTGTCGAACAGCTCTTACTGTCAGGAAGTTCTTTCTAATGTTTAGGTGGAATCTTCTTTCTTGTAGTTTGGATCCATTGCTCCGTGTCCGCTTCTCTGGAGCAGCAGAAAACAACCTTTCTCCCTCCACTATGTGACATCCTTTTATATATTTGAACATGGCTATCATATCACCCCTTAACCTCCTCTTCTCCAGGCTAAACATGCCCAGCTCCCTTAGCCGTTCCTCATAAGGCATCGTTTCCAGACCTTTGACCATTTTGGTTGCCCTCCTCTGGACATTTTCCAGTTTGTCAGTGTCCTTCTTGAACTGTGGTGCCCAGAACTGGACACAGTACTCCAGGTGAGGTCTGACCAGAGCAGAATACAGTGGCACTATTACTTCCCTTGATCTAGATGCTATACTCCTATTGATGCAGCCCAGAATTGCATTGGCTTTTTTAGCTGCCGCGTCACACTGTTGGCTCATGTCAAGTTTGTGGTCAACCAAGACTCCTAGATCCTTTTCACATGTACTGCTCTCAAGCCAGGTGTCACCCATCTTGTATTTGTGCCTCTCATTTTTTTTGCCCAAGTGCAATACTTTACATTTCTCCCTGTTAAAATTCATCTTGTTTGTTTTTGCCCAGTTCTCTAATCTGTCAAGGTCGTTTTGAAGTGTGATCCTGTCCTCTGGGGTGTTAGCCACCCCTCCCAGTTTGGTGTCATCTGCAAATTTGATCAGGATGCCTTTGAGTCCATCATCCAAGTCGTTGATAAAGATGTTGAATAAGACCGGGCCCAAGACAGAACCCTGTGGCACCCCACTAGTCACTCTTCTCCAGGATGAAGAGGAACCATTGATGAGGACCCTTTGGGTTCGGTCAGTCAGCCAGTTACAAATCCACTGAGTGGTAGTATAGTCAAGACCGCATTTTACCAGCTTCTTTACAAGAATATCATGGGGCACCTTGTCAAATGCCTTGCTGAAATCAAGGTAGGCTACATCCACTGCGTTCCCTTCATCTACCAGGCTTGTAATTCTGTCAAAAAACGAGATTAGGTTAGTCTGACATGACTTATTTTTCAGAAATCCATGCTGACTATTGGTGATCACAGCATTCCTTTCTAGGTGCTCACAGACTGTTTGCTTAATGATCTGCTCCAGAATCTCCCCTGCTATTGATGTCAGACTGACTGGGCGGTAATTATTTGGGTCCTCTCTTTTCCCCTTTTTGAAAATAGGGACAACATTTGCCCTCCTCCAGTCTGCCGGGACTTTGCCTGTTCTCTAGGAATTCTCAAAGATGACTACCAGTGGTTCTGAGATCACATCTGCCAGTTCTTTTAATACTCTTGGATGCAGTTCATCTGGCCCTGGAGACTTGAATGCATCTAAACTAGCCAAGTATTCTTGTACTATCTCCTTAGTTATTCTGGGCTGTGTTTCCTTTGCTGAATCATTTGCTCCAAATTCTTCACGTCAGGCATTGTTTTCTTTATCGGAGAAGACTGAGGCAAAGAAGGCATTGAGGAGTTCAGCCCTTTCTGTGTCCCCTGTTTGCATTTCACCATCTTCTCCTCTGAGTGACCCCACTGTTTCTTTGTTCTTCCTTTTGCTACGAACATACCCATAAAAGCCTTTCTTGTTGCTTTTAACCTCTCTAGCAAGCCTGAGTTCATTCTTTGCTTTAGCTTTTCTGACTTGGTGTCTATATGTGCTGGCTATTTGTTTGAATTCCTCTTTGGTGGTTTCCCCCCTTTTCCATTTTTTTGTACACATCCTTTTTAAATCTTAACTCAGTTAAAAGTTCTTTAGATAGCCACCCTGGCTTCTTTAGGCACCTTCCATGTTTCCGTCTCACTGGTATTGCCTGACATTGTGCTTTTACTATCTCCCTCTTAACAAACTCCCAGCCATCATGAACTCCCTTTCCTTTTAGTATTTAGCATTACTGTCCATGATGATATCAATTACATATACTGCCCTCCATCTGAAGATCACAATGAGGTTTGCAACATAAAAATACAAAACGACAACACAAAATACATAATAAAAACAAGAATAAAAGCAAAAAATGTAAGAATGTCCGCCCCCCCATTCCTACAAACACGGCCATATAATGTTAATCTACCAAAGGCCTGGTTATAAAGGAACACACGGCTCTGTGTGAAGGTGCTCCTACTTCTGAGTCAGATCATGCCATTGACAAGGCATCTCCAGGTGGGTCAAGAACTCCCTGAGCTTCTGAGTAGGTCTGTGGCTTCAGATGCCTGGGGGGTGCAAAATTGAGAAAACCCATAACGAAGAAGATCCATTTAGGGGTATCAGTTGTTGGCCATGCTCAGGGCATCCTACTACTGAATATTACCAATGTCCGCCCTGATTGTCGTGGCCCATTAGCAGTGCTTTTTTTTGGGGGGGTCCTCATGGGTCCATAGCACTGGCCCCTTTCCTCCCTCCCACATGTTAAAAGTGTGTACTGTAACAACTTCATGGCAAATACAGGCACCTTTTTGTCTTTTTTTGTTTTAAAAGCTAGTTGCTTTGCTGGTTGTTTTTGAGAAAACACTGAGATGATTCCCCTACAACAGGACATGGGATCCTAGGAAGATGCCTTATCCTGAGTTGGACCCTTGGCCATCTTGCACAGTACTGCCTACACTGGCTGGCAGCAGCGGCTCCCCAGGGTTTCAGGCAGGGCACATTCCCAGCCCTAGCAGACTCTCCCAGAGTCCCTATTTTCCAGGGACAGTCCCAGATTTACAGCAGCCATCTCGGTTTCTGATTTGATCCCGGAATGTCCTGCTTTTCCTTAGGACTTCCCTGTTTTCATTGGAGAAATGTTGGAGGGTATGGAGTTATCCAACCCCAAGACATCTGAAGGCAGCCCTGCATAGCGAAGTTTTTTTTTTAAAAAAAGTTAAATCTTTTCTTATGTTATTTTATATGTTGGAAGCCAGCCAGAGTTGTTCTTGTTGCTATTGTTATGTAATAGGATATGCCTATTTTCACTGGTGAAATGTTGGAGGGTATGCCCTACCTGGAACTGAAGCTGGGGCCTTCTGCATGCATAGCACCTGCTCCTTCTCCCTTCTCCCTGCCTATTCTTCAGCCAGAGGCCTCGTTCCCACTGTCACCCTCCCCTGTATAGCCAAGCCTGCCACCCCTCTCTCCCACCAGCCGGGGCCAATATTTATCACTCCAGCATGGAGATGATGCTGAAGATGCACATTATCTGCCAGCCGGAGCCTGATGGCTCTTTGTAAGCTGTGGCATTCCATCATCTAAAAGCTCTACTTAGGATCTATTTTAAAATTCATATTTTCTACCACAGAACATAACGGCTCCTTGGGAGCCAATTTTGAGATTATCAGATAATGTTTTTAGAGGTTTTCTTTTTATAAAAGCCACACATTTGTTTGCAGAACATCTTTCAAAATGTGTATTATTATGTATCGGCAAACTGTGAAAATGCTTCCCAAGATACAGCCCTCAAACGATGCCAGTCAAAGTGGGTGAATGGGGAGTGTCTTACAGAGATAATGCAAGTTTACACGACTTTACAGCAGCTTCCCAGGTTGCTAATACCACAGAGATATCCTTTTACCATCAATGCAATTGTGCCTGCTGAGAGAGCAGATTTATGAATTGCTGTTTCCAGCTACACTAGTTTATTATGCAAATTACTAGGAACTGATAGGTCAATTTATAAGTGACAATGTAAGCAAAATCTGATGGGACTCCAAAAGCTACCTCTGTGAACCTAGGCTATAGGGCATGCTGCAACCCTTCAAAGACAATCAAGTCTGGAAGTGTACTGGTCTTCATAGCCCCAGCTTGGTCAATAATGCAGCCACCTGCGAAGCGAGAAAAATACTTAGTTGAACAAGCACACTGAATGGTGCACCCAGTGTCCAAAATCATGTAGGCTGGGTGCCCAAATAGTGTTCTGCTTTTTTCTATTATGCCTTTTGAATGTGCAATTGATTTTTAAAATATAGATTCTGCAGCTGACTGACTGCATTATCCATGGGTGCTTGGGATGACGAACTGCTGCCTTCTGTGTGAGAGAAAGCCCTGGGGGAATGCGAAGAGAGCAAGAAAGATGACGAAGGGAATGCAGAGGAAAAACTTCTATGGAGAAGCTGAGGGAAGTGGGCTTTGCCCTGGGAACAAGAGTCGAAGAAATGCTTCCCGCAGGCCGAAGGATGCTCAGAGGTCAGCCCAGGGGGAGGTCGTGTTGCAGACCAGAAAAAGCTTCACCAGGCCAATTTCTGCCAGTCAAGGTACAAGAGCTTGGCTAGAAGAAAAAGGAAGGAAGGAAGGAAGGAAGGAAGGAAGGAAGGGGCGCAATCTGGGAAGGTACTTTCTACCACATGTGGTGGACATGTAAAATAGTAAAAGACTTCTGGGAAATTATATATAATGAATTGAAAAAAATGTTTAAGATAACTTTTTTTTAGAATAATATTTATTAAAGTTTCATAAACAATCAAAAGCTTCAAAATTTAAACATAGAATACAAAAACAAAAAAAAGCTATAAAAATGAAAAAAATACAAAACAAAAACACATAGAAGTACACAATAAAGAACAGTTAGCAGGATAGAAAAAACAAGAACAAAAAAAACACACCAAAAAACAAAACAGAAAAAGATTAGTATTTTCATATCTTATACTTCATTCACTAGTTTCTTGACCTCCTCACACCTCCCTTTTTGTATTCGTTCAGATATTTAGTTCAGCAAATCCTTACCCTCTATCATTTATCCTTACTCAACATCTTAACCTATAATAAGTATATATTTTCCACCATTATCAATCCATATTTACATATTCTTATTAATCTTTTAACCAACACCGCTTGTTTTCAATCCAACATCCCTTTAAGATTCATTAATTTTACAGTATTTCTGTAGATAGTCTTTACATTTTTTCCATTCTTCTTCCACCGCCTCTTCTCCCTGGTCTCGGATTCTGCCAGTCATTTCTGCCAATTCCATGTACTCTATCACCTTCATCTGCCATTCTTCCAGGGTGGGTAGATCTTGTGTCTTCCAATACTTTGCGATGAGTATTCTTGCTGCTGTTGTTGCATACATAAAAAAAGTTCTGTCCTTCTTTGGCACCAATTGGCCAACTATGCCCAAAAGGAAGGCCTCTGGTTTCTTCTGGAAGGTATATTTAAATACCTTTTTCATTTCATTATAGATCATCTCCCAGAAAGCCTTAATCTTTGGGCACGTCCACCAAAGGTGAAAGAATGTACCTTCAGTCTCTTTACATTTCCAACATTTATTTTCGGGCAGATGATAGATTTTTGCAAGCTTGACTGGGGTCATGTACCACCTATAGATCATTTTCATAATATTCTCTCTTAGGGCATTGCATGCCGTAAATTTTATACCTGTGGTCCACAACTGTTCCCAGTCAGCAAACATAATGTTATGTCCAACATCTTGTGCCCATTTAATCATAGCAGATTTAACTGTCTCATCCTGAGTGTTCCATTTTAACAGCAAGTTATACATTCTTGAAAGTATCTTTGTTTTAGGATCTAACAGTTCTGTTTCCAACTTTGATTTTTCCACCTGGAAGCCATTTTTTTAAATCTAAATTAAAGGTCTCTCTTATTTGGTAATAGTGAAGCCAGTCTCGCACTTTATCTTTTAGTTTCTCAAAACTTTGCAATTTCAGATTATCTCCTTCCTGCTCCAAAATTTCCCAATATTTCGGCCACTTGGCCTCCATATTGAGCTTTTTCTGAGCCTTCGCCTCCATCGGTGACAACCACCTTGGGGTTTTATTTTCAAGTAAGTCTTTATATCTTGTCCAGACATTAAACAGTGCTTTCCTGACAATATGGTTTTTAAATGCTTTATGTGCTTTAACCTTGTCGTACCACAAGTATGCATGCCACCCAAAAACATTATTAAAACCTTCTAGATCCAAAATGTTTGTGTTCTCAAGAAGCAGCCAGTCCTTCAACCAGCAGAAAGCTGCTGATTCATAATATAGTTTAAGGTCTGGCAGGGCAAACCCCCCTCTTTCTTTTGCATCGGTTAATATTTTAAATTTTATTCTGGGCTTCTTGCCCTGCCAGACAAATCTAGAAATGTCTCTCTGCCACTTCTTGAAACAGTCCATCTTGTCTAGAATTTGTAATGATTGGAACAAAAACAACATTCTTGGCAATACATTCATCTTTATAACAGCAATTCGACCCAACAAGGAAAGCTTCAAATTTGACCATATTTCTAAATCCGTTTTAACCTCCAACCAGCATTTTTCATAATTGTCTTTAAATAAGTTCCCATTTTTAGCTGTCATATTAATCCCCAAATATTTCACCTTCTTTTTTTTATAAGATATTTATTAAAGTTTCACAAATTATATAAACAAACACAACAATACAAACGAACACAAACAAGAAAAAAGAACAAGTATAATTTCAAAACCTTATTTTCTTAAAACTTACTTCACCGACCTCCTCATACCTCCCCTTTCTGCATTCCAATTTCAAATATTTAGTTCAGGAAATCCTCACCCTTAATTTTATCTAATTGTTAACCTTTCTTTTCTTTTAACTTAATCTTTACAACTGTAATCCCCTTACTTTCTAAAGCCGCATCATTTTAACACTCATTAATTTTACAATGTTTCTTAAGATAGTTCTTAAATTTATTCCAATCTTCTTCCGCCGTCTCTTTTCCCTGGTCTCGGATTCTGCCAGTCATTTCTGCCAATCCCATATAGTCTATCACCTTCATCTGCCATTCTTCCAAGGTGGGTAGATCTTGTGTCTTCCAATACTTTACGATGAGTATTCTTGCTGCTGTTGTAGCATACATAAAGAATGTTCTGTCTTTCTTTGGCACCAATTGGCCGACAATGCCCAGGAGAAAGGCCTCTGGTTTCTTAAGGAAGGTATATTTAAATAGCTTTCCCCCCCCCATTATATATCATTTCCCAGAAAGCCTTAATCTTTGGGCATGTCCACCAAAGGTGAAAAAAAGTACCTTCAGTTTCTTTACATTTCCAGCATTTATTATCAGACAAGTGGTAAATTTTTGCAAGCTTGACTGGAGTCATGTACCACCTATAAATCATTTTCATAATATTTTCCTTTAAGGCATTACATGCCGTAAATTTCATACCGGTGGTCCACAACTGTTCCCAGTCAGCAAACATAATGTTATGACCAATATCTTGTGCCCACTTTATCATAGCTGATTTCACTGTTTCATCTTGTGTATTCCATTTCAACAGCAAGTTATACATTCTTGACAAGTTCTTAGTATTGGGTTCTAACAGTTCTGTTTCTAATTTTGATTTTTCCACCTGGAAGCCAATTTTCCTGTCCAACTTGTAAACCTCCATTATTTGATAATAATGAAGCCAGTCTCGCACTTTAACTTTTAATTTCTCAAAACTCTGCAATTTCAGTTTATCCCCTTCCTGTTCCAAAATTTCCCAATATTTTGGCCATTTGGCCTCCATATTGAGTTTTTTCACAGCCTTTGCCTCCATTGGGGACAACCACCTTGGGGTTTTGTTTTCCAACAGGTCTTTATATTTAATCCAGACATTATATAATGCTTTCCTGACAATGTGATTTTTAAAAGCTTTGTGAGCTTTAACCTTGTCGTACCATAGGTATGCATGCCACCCAAAAATGTTATTAAAACCTTCTAGGTCCAAAATGTCTGTGTTCTCAAGAAGCAGCCAGTCTTTCAACCAGCAGAAGGCTGCTGATTCATAGTAAAGTTTAAAGTCTGGCAGAGCTAATCCCCCCCTTTACTTTGCATCAGTTAAAATCTTAAATTTTATTCTGGGTTTCTTGCCTTGCCAGACAAATTTCGAGATATCTTTCTGCCACTTCTTGAAACAATCCATCTTGTCCACAATTTGCAATGTTTGAAACAAAAACAACATTCTAGGCAATACATTCATTTTAATCACAGCAATGCGGCCTAGCAGTGAAAGCTTCAAATTTGACCATATTTCTAAATCTTTTTTTACTTCTGCCCAGCATTTCTCATAATTATCTTTAAATAAGTTCACATTTTTAGCTGTCATGTTAATCCCCAAGTATTTCACTTTCTTAACCACAGTTAAACCTTTTTCATTCTGGAACCTCTCCCTTTCAGTAGCTGTTAAATTTTTCTCTAATACCTTAGTTTTTAGTTTGTTCAGTCTGAATCCTGCGACTTGACCAAACTCTTGAATTAGTTCTAAAACTCTTTTAGTACTAGAGTCTGGCTCTTGTAATGTAAGTACCAAGTCATCTGCAAATGCTCTCAATTTGTACTGTTATGCTCCGACCTGATATTTTACCTTCTTAACCACTGTTAAACCTGTCTCATTCTGAAATCTCTCTCTCTCAGTCATTGTTAGATTTTTCTCAAGGACTTTGGTTTTTAACTTATTCAACTTAAATCCTGCCACATGACCAAACTCTTGAATCAGTTCTAATACTCTTTTAGTACTAGATTCCAGCTCCTGTAGTGTCAATACTAAGTCATCTGCAAAGGCTTTCAATTTGTATTGTTTAGCAAAGGCTTTCGATTTGTATTGTTTAGCTCCGACCATTATGCCTTTGATCAAATGGTCCCTTCTAATCATATTTAGCAGAACCTCCAGGACCGAAATAAAAAGTAATGGGGAAATTGGGCAGCCTTGTCGTGTCCCTTTCTCTATCTTAAATTCCTCCGTCACCACATTGTTAACTATTAATTTAGCCTTTTGTTCTGAATAAATTGCACTTATACCATTTTCAAACTCTTGACCGACCCCCATCCCCTGAAGATTTTTCTTCATAAAACTCCAAGAAATATTATCAAAAGCTTTCTTGGCGTCCTCAAAGATTAAAACTGCTTTAGTATTAATGTCCTCTTGCAACTTCTCCAGAATGTTAATTATATTCCTCGTGTTATCAGACAAGTGTCTGCCTGGGAGAAAGCCAGCTTGGTCCTTGTGTATCTCTTCCCCAAGTACTTTTTTTAACCTTTTAGCCAAAATGTCAGCAAATATTTTGTAATCCACATTTAGCAGGGATATGGGTCGGTAGTTCTTAAGTTGTGTCTTTTCAGACTCAGTTTTCGGTATAAGTGTGATATATGCTTCTTTCCACGACTCTGGCGCTTTCCCCCCCTCCAAAATTTCATTGCAAACCTCCTTTAGTGGTTGAATTATACAGTCCTTTAAAGTCCTAAAGTATTTTGAGGTTAAGCCATCCGGCCCTGGAGATTTTCCCAATTGCATATTCTGAATGGCACCTTCTACGTCCTGTTCCGTAATTTTATGATTCAACATTATCTTATTTTCTTGAGAGATTTTTTGCAGTCCGTTTGTTTTCAAGAACTGGTCTATGTCAAACTCTTTCTGGGGCCCTTGTGTATATAATTGTTTAAAATACCTCTGGAAGCATTTTCTAATTTCCACTGGATTCTGAATGTTTTTTCCTTCCACTTCCAAGTTAGTAATGGTGTTAGGTTTTTGTCTTTTCTTCATCTGTCAGGCCAATAGTTTCCCACATTTATTTGCCGATTCAAAAGTCCTTTGTCTCATTTGTTTAATTTTCCATTCAATTTCCTGATTCATCATCTTCATATATTGCACTTGGTGTAACTTTATTTCTCTCAGAATCTCTTGTGAATTGGGTTTCACACTCAATCTCTTCTCCCCCTCTTTTATTTTTTCCAATTTTTTTTTCCTTTCTTTTCATTTTGGGCTCTCTTCTTTAATGAATTCTGTTGAATCAGAAACCCCCTCATAACTGCTTTACTTGCGTCCCAAATTACTCTTTTTTCCACTGTAGTTTTCAAATTTATCTCAAGATAGTCTCTCAAAGTTTTTTTGGGCCTTCTTAATCACCTCTTGGTCTTTAAACAAGGTGTCATTCATCCTCCATCTGAAGGAACCAGTTGGTGTTAGTTTCATCTCCATTTTCACGGCATTATGGTTGCAGCACGTCTTAGGGCAGATCTCAACCTTCCTAATCTTAGGTGCCAGCCCTCTAGTTATCCATATTTGGTCAATTCTTGTCCATGTCTTTTGAGCTTCAGAAAAGAAGGTTCCCTCTCTTGCCAAGGGATTCCTAATTCTCCAAATGTCAGTCAAATCCATATTGTCAGTCATTTCAAAAAAGGTTTTTCGTAGTCTACCATCTTTCATAACTACCTGTCTCTGAGACTTGTCCATATTTGTGGATACCACTCCATTCATGTCTCCCATCAAAATGATATTGTAGTCCATATAGTCCAACAAGGTCTCATGCAACTTTTTATAAAATTCAGATTTCCCCTCATTCGGTGCATATACTCCAATTATTAAAAAAAATTCTCCTTGTGTTTGAATTTCAATTGCAATAAATCTGCCTTGATCATCTTTAAAAACAAATTTTGGTGAAAGGCTCTCTTTTGCATAAATAACTGCTCCTCGCTTTTTAACCTTATCTGATGAAATAAATTCTTGACCCAGTCTCTTGTTGATCAATATTTTCCTGTGTAGCCTTATCACATATGTTTCCTGTAAGCAAATTAGGTCCAAATGTTCCTTTTTCAACAAATGAAAGACTTTTTTCCTTTTCTCCGGGGAATTCAGTCCATGAATATTCCAGCTTAATAGTTGCAGAGACATGATGTATTTAAATTATTTCCCTACAACTGCTCCCAATGACTCCTCTTGTTCTAACGGTGGTATCACTTTCTGTAGTTTGTCCAATCCCAAAGGTGGTAATACTTTGTCTAATGCTGCTAGTCGTGAGGCTCCTGGTTCTCCTTCCACTCCTTTTTGCAAGTCTTCTTCGTGATCTCTCAGAAATTTTTCTTTCTCCTCCACTGATCTTATTTTAAACCTTTTACCTTTAAAGGTAAAAGATAGGCCTTGAGGGAATTCCCACCTGAAAATGGTTCTGTTTCCTTTCAGCAATGACACCAGGTCTGTATAATTGGACCTGAGGTCCAAAAGTTGTTTCGGGATATCCTTAAATATCTCCACTCTTGAGTCCTGAATTATCAAGGTATTCTGGTAGTGCAGGTTCAATATTTTGTCTCTCTCCTCTTTTGATCGAAGGGTGATCAAACAGTCTCTCACCCTGTTCTTTCTCCCTTCTCTTCCAAGTCTAAAAGCCTTTAGTATCTTAAAATCTTGCTTATCATCCAATTCCCAGAATCCTGCAAATTCCTGTGTCAAAAAGTCACTTAAGTTCTCTTTCTCAAGCTCAGGTACCGCCCTGACCCTCAAATTGGTCTGTTTCTCCTTCAATTCAATCATAGACAAAAGTGCCTGGTGGGCCCCAAGCTGTGACTGATGGCCCCCAAGCTGTTTATTTATCGGAATTATCTTTTCTTCTACTGCCACTGCTTTTTCTTTTGCTTCTTGAGCTATCTTTTGATTTGATGCTGATTCCTACAGTAACTTTTCAATTGATTCTGTGTTCGAGTTCACCTTCTGACTCAAATTATTAATACTTGTAGTGTTCTGGTCAATTTTATTTGTTGCCTCAGTGACCTGTTTACTTAATTTATCCAAAGTTTCATAAATCTTGCTAAGAACTGAAGTAAATCCTTCTTCTGATATCATCCCCTTTGTGTTGGATCTTCCCCTTGTGGTACAGGGGGGGCCAGATGCAGATGCTCTGCGTTGCTGCAGTATTGCACTAGTCTGTTGGAGTCTAACCTTGCCTGATCTTGTTGTCTTTTCATCCACTTTTGTTGCCTTCTCATCCATGGCACTTGATCTCTAAGTCAAGGTCACTCCCACAGCCAAACTTGTTTTTCTGTAAGATTTTCACAGGCTAGTTGTAAATGGAAAATTCCCCAACCAATTGTAGCAATTTCAGTAGGCCTCTAGGGGGACGCAGTAACAGTCAATAATAATGCAACAAAATGTCTTGTCAGTTTTTCAAAAGCCCCCCTTCAGGAAAATAAATAGCAGTTTCAACTGTTTCAGAGTATCTCACTTGCAGAGTTATCTAGCAACAAATTACATTGTCTTTAAAAAGTGCAAATTCTCACTGCCAGAGTTCAATTTAATCTTGACAGTCCGTTCCCAGGAATTGAGTGGTGGTCTTAGGTCTCTTTCCTTCTCCTTTCAGATTTTTAAAATAAGCAGAAAATACTTTCTCTTCTTCCCTCCCTCTCCTTCAACTCAGGGGGGGGGGATTCCTCTGGTTTGACGTTTGGAATTTAAGTCTTTTTAGCACTCCTTTCTCAGTATTTAGCTTAAACAGTCTTTGCTTTGATCTTTATACAAACCGGAAGGTGGACTTCCTCTTTACACCTTCCCGCTTCAGTGCCAAATTGTACCTTATTTTCCTTTTAGTTTTCAGTCTTTAAACTTGACCTACTCACGGGTTGTTGTTTATCAGCCAAATTGTCAGAAGAAAAAAGGTCAGCGCTCTCCGGCAACAGCTGCGCGGCTTCACTCCACGGAAGTAGCAATCGACTCTCAGCACCGTGCCATCCCCTGTTCCACTCCGGAGCCCCTCGCGGGGTTCCCTTGCAAGTTGGGGGGCGCTTTCAGTGCCCGCTGAGTCCCACGGTCACAGGCTTCATCCGCCTGTGATTTCAATAGGGTCCCTGCTTCGCCGTAGCGGCAAGACCCGGTTTTCCGCGGAGCTTCTCCCTCCGAACTAGAAGGAGACCGCCATTGCCGATGGCGCCCCCTCCGGAAGTCCAATGTTTAAGATAACTTTTATCAAAAAACCAGAAACCTTTCTATAGGGTTAACAGGAGTTGAATTACCAATAGAATTCAAAAGACTATTTATGTACGCGACAACGAATGCTACTTGCCCAGAAGTGGAAAGAAGAAGAAGAGTGGATAACCAAGATGATGGACTATGCCGAAATGGCAAAGATGACCGTGAGAATCAGACACCAAGAGGACAAGAAATGCAATCAAGAGTGGAATTGTTTATAGAATATCTTAAAAACCACTGTGTATATTTAAAAACGTTAGCAGGATTATTGTAATATGTATAATGTAATATTAGTTAAGTGGGGGAAAAGAGTGAAAAAATGAACTGGAAAAATGTAATTAGATGCAAAGAAATAGGGGGAAATTTGGAAACCAGGGGTGGGGGGTGGGGGAAGTCCGAGGTATCTAAGTAATCCCAGGAGTGCAAAATTTGAAAATGATGTGAATATATACAAATTTTGTTTAAAAAATGAAAAATAAAATATATTTTTTAAAAAGAGAATTGTGAATCTGCAAATATTGTTGCTTGTATATTTGTGTATTGCTTTTCATCCCAGGAGCTCATGCCTGTTTTCCCATTCCCTCTTTTATCTTCACAACAGCCCTGGGAGGTAGGCTGAGTTTGTGAGTCGGACATCAAAGTTGTGAAACTGCATATACTTAAGGTTTGTTGTTGTTATTTTTTGCTTGGTGTCATTTATAAAGGTCAGCAAACCCTCCCCCCCCCCTTGTTTTGGTATTTTGCTGTAAGTATCAGGACTGTGAAGGATTGAAGGAGACTGCTTTTCTGCCTTTCTTTACATGATCTCTGAATGTAAGAAGAGCCCTTTGGATCAGGCTATGGGGCGCAGGTAGACCATGAGCAGGACTTGAGGGCAGGGGCACCCACCCCTCCTGTGGTTTCCACCAGCTGGGATTCAGAAGCCTTGCTGTCTCCCACTGTGGAGGCAGAGCAGGGCAGAGCAGGGGGGAGCCAGGGAGGCTGGGGCCCCGGGTGCAGATTGGGGGTGTGTGAACCAGGCATCCCCCGCATGGGCCCGGTGTGTGTGCCCCCTGGGTGAGTGCAGAGGATGTTCTTCACCCTCCATGCCCTGCCCCGCTCCTGCCCACCAGCTGACGCCCCCCAGTACCTGGCGGGGGGAGCGTGTGGAGGGGGAAGAGCACCCTCTGCACCCCACCCCCGCCTGGTGTGTGAGTGCCCACCCATCAGCAGCTGGGGCTGGGTGAGCACGGAGGGAGCCCGGCAGCAGCAGCAGCAGCGAGGGCTGGGTGAGCATGCCCCATTCCCGCTTGGGGGGGGCGTGCGTACACCCCCACCCACCCCGGGCACCTGTGCCCCTCAGCATAGCCACCATGGCTAGTAGCCCTCTTAATAGCCCTCCTTAAAGCCTTCGCTGCCTCCTGTGGGAGGGAGTTCCAGAGTTTAACTCTGCAGTGGATGACATATATTTTGATTTTCCAAACAGGTGCTCAAGACCTGCCAAAATTCTCCCCTATATTACCTCCTGAAAGGAGCCCACCTTCTTCTTCAGTGTTTGCAGGATGGAAAGACCCTGGCAGCATCCTTGCAGAGCAGAGGCCCTTCACACCTTGGTATGGGGAGGGTCCTGCAGCGATCGCCCTTCCGATCAAGGCAGCATCGATTCTCTCCCTCCCCAACCCCTTCGCTTTTTCACCCAAGACTCCCAGCCTGCTCTTGGCTTCCTTCAGCCCAACGCCTCTTTGCAAATGGATTCCCCTTTGTATCTGAATATTTTGATTACAAATTTGCCAAAGTACCTGGCACAATAATGAGCCCATTTTGTTTGGCTAATCACAGCTGCCTATTCCCCACTGGCAGGCCAGGAAATTCGAAGCCGAGGTCTCCTCTTCACGATCACATTAGAGTTTATTAAATTCTCATTCAAACATTAGCATTTTAGGTTCCTAATCCCATTACAGCCAATTAGCTGGCCCTCCGTATAGCGTGCCGTTGTGGGTGGGCTGGGCTTGCCAGTTATTTTGCATGTGTCTGAGAGAGAGGCTCCCAATGGGGGTTTTCAGTATTCTGTGAGTTTCCTTTAAAGCAGAATTAAAAAACCTATGAGTGGAATGAACATACAGGCAGAAGGGTCATTCTCTATCAGAGCCCCATCAAAGAAGCACAGGTGTTTCTAGATGGCCAAGAGCTTCCAGGACTTCCTAACCTGAGACACTAGCAGCTGTTTGAGAAGGGGACCTCGTAGTATTTAATTGTGGACGCGTTTGGCATTTTAACACTCCAACTTCAGTGGCAAAAAGAAAACCCCAAAGCAAATGTTTCCCGATATAAATCATGCAGGGCTCAGGTTTCCACTCTCCTCTCAGCTCTGAATTTGCTGGCTGGCTGTGCTGCTTGACTCTCACTCCTGCCCTCCTTGGCCCCTCTCACAACAACAATCCTACAACACGAAAGATGTGGGATGGGTTTTAATGGGTAGGAGAGGATATATTAATTGCAATTTAGCCTTCCAGGCTCCCACGTTTGTGGGTTGAACAGAGTTTCAAAATCCCATTCTCAGCAGCAAAACTAAGAGCATAGGAATATACTTCCACGGAAGTCTAGTGTCCAGCTCAAGGGAAGATATAGTCCCACGCTCTTCTGCCTTGGTTAGACCACACCTGGGATACTGTGTCCAATTCTGGGCACCACAATTTAAGAAGGGTCTTGACAAGCTGGAACATGTGCAGAGGAGGGTGACCGAGATGATCAAGGGTCTGGAAACCAAGCCTTACGAGGAGCGCTTGAAGGAACTGGGTGTGTTTAGCCTGCGAAAGAGGAGACTGAGAGGAGATATGATTGCCATCTTCAAATATCTTAAGGGCTGCCACATGGAAGAGGGAACAAGCTTGTTTTCTCCTGCTCTGGAGGGTAAAACTTGAACCAATGGCTACCAGTTTCAAGGAAGGAGATTCCAACTAAACATTCAGAAAAACTTTCTTGACAATAACAGCTGATCGACAGTGGAACCGTCTCCCTTGGGAGGCGGTGGACTCTCCTTCCTTGGTGTCAGGGACTGGGCAGAAGAGGACACTGAAGGGGGTGATGTCAGGGGCTGGACAGAGGAGGAGGAGTGGTGGAGACCACCTCCCCATCCTGACCCTTCGATGGAGGAGGAAGAGGAATATAGTATAGATTTACAACAGGGGTTTGCGGGAGGTCACAGCTCAGAGGCAGATGAGGGGAAATTTGGGAAATGATGGGAGAGGCGGAGCAGCAGCTGGCTGACACATTGTCACTAGAAAGCATTCCAGACCCTTCATCTCCCAGAACCTGGCAAGCCCTAAAAGTAGGAGAGCAAAGAGCTCAGAGGCAGAGGGCACAGAGGAGACACTGACCAATGAGGAAGTGGGAGAGAAGGGGGGTGGAGATTCACTCAGGACAGTGCCATTATCCAAGAGGTTCTCTCTGTAAGGTCTGAAATAAAAAAGAACTGTAAGAAACTTTTCCTTGTCTTTATACTTTTCTGGCCAACCAGCCAGGAGCCACTGACAGCATCCTGACATTTGGTGGTTTCTAAGCAGAGGTTGGATGGCCTCCTGTCCTGGATGCTTTAGCTGAGATTCCTGCATTGCAGGAGGTTGGGCTAGATGACCCTTGGTGTCCCTTCCAACTCTATGACTCTGTGATTCCATAAATTAGGCTGTAAAGCCTTGTTTTGAGCGACTCCAGCTATGAAATAAGCTGGCACCTCTTTCTTACAGGCAATAACTTGGGAAGTAAGTTTATAAATATAATTGACTTACTTACAATCTTGCATTGTTTCACAGCAATGGCAGCAGTAGAATCCATGCAGGCAAAATACTTAAATTTACAATATAACTAGCTTCGGGCATGTGTCTAAAGCTGGAGCAAGCACATAGAATCATAGAATCATAGAGTTGGAAGAGACCACAAGGGCCATCGAGTCCAACCCCCTGCCAAGCAGGAAACACCATCAGAGCACTCCTGACATAATAGAAAATGTGTGTTTGGATGTGTGTTTGCATCCAACTCTGGCCAAAGGAAGAGAGAGATGGAGGAACAGGAAGTACTACATGCTCCTTCCTCTCCAGGAGGGGAGGGGAAATGACATCACAAAGAACCCTCTCTACCAATTGTATTTCTATGATCTGCCCATCAGCAATACAGCTCTGTGGCATTAGTCCCTTCTCATGCCAACTAGCAAGAATATGTATTTGTTAGGTTTGGCTGCTGATCTCTCACAAAAGACAGGGCATGTTTGGAAAGGAGACGTTGGCATAAAGACCGGGAGTGGACAAAACCAAAACAGCGAAGGGCTTTCACCTTGGCCCGTTGTCAGGCCCTCCCTTCAGCAATTCAGGAAGGCCATTATAGGAAAATACCATACGAGGAGACGAAATGACCATGTGGCTCTGGGCAGCAGGAAAATGGAGCACACCCTTCTTCACTGCCAGTATTATATAGACATTTGAGCCAGGTTTATCCAGCCCATCCTATATACATCCCCAGGGCGTTCAGAACAACACAACATCTTCCTATTACTACAGGACGAAAGCCCAGAAATCACATATTCAGTTGCCAGATTCTGCGCTGCCATGATACTCATTGGAGGATGGTCTATGCTACAAATCTGTCCTAAAATGAAGGCCCATATTGTTAGATCTGTATCGCCCCATGTAGCTGTTTTAACGGGTCTTTTTTAATTCTTCTTATTATTTTTTATTCACCCATTATGCTTATTCAAATATTCTGTGTATATGTTTTAATCTACAATTGGTTCTTGCTCCTATTTATTTAATAATTATTCGCTTAGATTCATACAGTTACACTATTTATTTAGATGTTTTGCTTATGCTGATCTGTGACCGAATAAAGTAAATTCATTCATTAGGTATTTAAAAGACCCGGGACACCCAGACCCAGGACCAGTGCTCTGGTGGTGGACGTTGGGATCCTGAGGGCAGTGCCCTTTGCAGCAAGCCCAGGCCCCTCCAAGCCCCCCTTTGTTTAAAAAGTGGGAGGAGCAGGGGTCTGCCTCCCCCCACCCTTGTGCAAAAGATCCAGACTCCACTCCTGTGGCCAACAACCCACAAGGGCACCCATCTTAGGGGGTTTCCATATTGTAGCAGGAACCCCCCCCCACCCCAATCATTCTGTTTGTACAAACTTCACACACACTCACACTCACACACTACATACGCCACATTTCTGTTATAAATTCATAGAAAAATCAACCATACATCGGATTTGCACTGTTCCATTTTTATTTTACTCCATATGACAAGGACTATCAAAGGGGGGTGGCTTGGTTCTGGTCAGCCATAATCCCTTCACCATCCCAGCACATCCACAGGAGCCCTGCCCAGTTGCTATGTCAACCCTGATGATCCCAGACAGAAGACAATCAAGATCACAAAGAACTTGCATATGGGAGTGGATTCAGCATGGACTGAAACAAAGGACAATGATCAGATCTTCCCTCTGGGGGCAGGAAACTGCAAACTCCCCTTTGTCTCCTGGAAGTGACTCATGGGCAGGGAGAAAGGAGGAACCAGCCAGGTGACAAGACACTCAGGTTACCACCACAACTCCTCCCTCAACCCCTCCTTTCTGTAATGTATGCATGATGTCAACCCCTTCTGTAATGTCAAAATAAAAAAATAAAAAAATTCCTTCCAGTAGCACCTTAAAGACCAACTAAGTTAGTTCTTGGTATGAGCTTTCGTGTGCATGCACACTTCTTCTGTAATGTATGCATGATGTTTCTGGGGGTGGGCTTGACCTAGAGGATGGGAATTTCAAAAGTTTTTATAAGGTCTGGCACACCATCTTTCTGGGTCTTTTCCTCTCTCCTGCAAGTGAGGGGAACACCCTGTTGCAACAGTTCAATAAAGGCCAAGCCTACAGGCTGCTGTTTTGCTCCAAGTAATCCTGGTTGGTGTCTTTGTTTTTGTCCAAGGGAGCCCTCGGATTTTTCCGGTAACAATATCAAAACAAAGCAAAACTAGAATACAATTCGCAACGCAGGGATGAAGTGCTTGGTCTATGGCTGCATGTTTGCTTCCCGTTCCAGGATAAATTTTCATGAAAAGGGTACAGAAACCAACCCTTTTGCTTCTGCTCTTTCATCTGGAGCCCCCCCCCCCGCCCAGAGGACACCCCTGTCTTTCTGAAAGACACAAAGAAGGCCTGAAAAGGGCCTTTCATCTCAGCTTCGCTGCGAAAGCCTCTGCCTGAATGACAGGTCGGCGCACTTGGGGGCGCTGCCGCAATCTAAATAATAAATTACAGGAGTCCTCGTTTGTCACACAAAACGCACCGGCAAGGGAAGAAGCAAAAGCCCCGAGTGCAAGAGGGGGGGGGGGCGGTGGAGGAGGAGAAGCCCCGTCAAAGGAGGAAGCTGCTTCCTTCGGACAAAATGGGCTTTTCCTTCTAAGAGAAGGCCAGATTTATGGGTTAATAAGTATCTACAATTAGTGGCTGGGAAAAATCTACCCAGGTAGACAAGAATTATTCATTCCAATTAACTACAAATTAAGATCAAGCCAATTTAGGCCCATTAAAATGGAAACGCACATCATCTCCCATTCAAAGGAATTTGTATTTGATGCAAATAGAAGAAATTCAGAAACTTTGGAAATGTTTTCTGATTGTTCATTTGCATCATTAAGCAGCACAGAAAGGGGGGGGGCTTCCCGAAAAGGGGGGAAGCAGAGAGAACAGAAGGAACAATAATTAGTTATGTAAATAATGTGGCATTCTTGTTTATAATTAGTTCAGGAATAAAATAAAATTCACGCATGTCACAGGACTAATTTTCGTATGCAAATGAACAATCAAAATTATAAACGGTAATAATGCAGTTTGGGAGAAGGTGGCATTTCCAATTTATTAGTGGGCACGCATGAGGAAGCTGATTCCAGCTGACGGCAGAGGCTTCCAAGGCAGCTGCAGGGAGATAAAAAAGGGGAGGGAGACGGGAGGGACTGCCAGGGCCAAAGGCACTTCTGGCCACCTGACCCCCCCTCCTGACCCCCACAAGTTGTTTGCTTCAAGACTTCAAGTGGCCAGGCCTTCTTCAGGCTCAACTGCATGTCAACGGACCCCAGGTGGTGTGTTGCTTCCACGACATTCCCACAGAAACCAAACACACCCTTAGTTCCTGCATCTCATTTTGCAGAAAGCTGATGTGCTGCATCAGGACGATTTTGGGCATCCCATGGCAGGACAGGGCCTCAAGCAAAGATGCCCCCCACGCCCAAGCCCACATTCCCAGCAGGTTGGCACTCTTGTTCTGCGATGTCTGCGCTGCCTTGGTCATGTCCCCAGAAGGGAAGAAGGCAGGAGCCCTAAGGAGGCGCTCGATGGGAAGCTGACAACACACTAGCCTCTGGCCCATGGGACTGGTCATCGGCTCCTCCTGGGTCCATGCTTTTCCTGCAGCAGTGCACAACCTGCCTGTTTCCCAGCCCCACCAGGATTTCCCTCCATGCCTAAGCCCAGAAAACTTGGTGATTCAAGTGTTCGGCTTATTAAAACAACAACACAAAATCCCCCAACAGTCCGAACTACCACTCAATGATTCCAGCTGCGCTGCACTTATAAGAGGGATGAATGAAGTCCAGGGACAAGAAACAGATGCGGTTTGGGGGGAGAGAGGAGCCTTTCCTGCAATCTGATAAAAAATGGAGCTGCTGCTGCTGCTGCTCTGCCTCTTTTGCCTCTATCCCTGCCCAGGAAGGAATGTGGAAATCAGGCTAGAAAAGAAATATTATTATCTATTTATTTATACCCCACCCTTTCCCCTGACAGGGACGCAAGGCAGCTTACAGATAAAAGAAGAACAGCTAAAAACGGGGGAGAACACAATTATTAAAAACAATTTAACAGTTAGTTAGAAAGAGAGAGAGAGCGAGAGAGAGAGAGAGCATATAGATAATTACAATAGAAACAGCACGGCACCAGCCCTTTCATTAAAAGCATTCAGTTCCCAAAGCCTGCTGAAACAAGAAAAGTCTCCAACTGTTGTCAGAAGGACAGCAAGGAGGGAGCCTGCCCAGCTTCTCCTGGGAGGGAGTTTCAAAGTTGCCTGGCAGAAGCCACCACCAAGAAGGCCCTCTCCTGCGTCCCCACCCAGCCTGCCTGGGAGGGTGGTGAGACTGAGACTGAGAGAAGGGCTTCCCGCAAAGGTCTCAGAGCCTGGGGCAAGTTCTTATGAGGGAAGAGGGTCTTTCAGAAAGCCTGGACCTAAGCTGGGTAGGGTTTATAGGTCATAACCAGGCCCTCTGCCCTCCAATTTAACTGGAGGCAGACTTGGACCTTCTATGTGTGGAAGTAGGTGCTCCTTCCCAGCTGCAGCTGCTGGAGCAGGGGGGTCCCAGCTGGTACTGGACCACAACTCCTCTCAGACCCAGACCCCGTCCCAAACCCCTGGGCTGGGAAACCAGGCTGGGAAAGGTGGGTATAACCTCTCTTGACTCGTTTGCTGTAGGGGTGCTGTTGTCCAGATGTTGGCCCTCTCCAGATGTTGGCCATGGTGGCTGGGGCTGATAGAAGCTACAGGGCAGCAACATCTGGAGGGCACCTCATGGGCTGGTCCTGCTCTCGAGGGACTTGTGGTGACGCTTTTCAGCCTCTGCTCCCCCAGTCCAGCCCGATTCTCTTGCTCCATTTCTCCCACTCCTTAGCCAAGATTGTGCAATGCCACCTCCTTCCAAGTGTGGCTGCATGATTAATGCTCAATGTGGAAAATCCAGGCTGTCCAAAAGTTAATTGTTATCACTTTGAGGGGCTAAGATGAATGACTGGGCCTATTATTTCTGTCAAGTTTTTTTGACTTATAGCATTTGATATTTTGCCCATCATTTCAGATCTGTTGGAGATGAAGGGTTGAACGGATGCAGGGAGAGCTCAAAGATTCTCCTTGAAATTAATTATTTTTTAAGTTAATTAAGAAAGGGGGGGGAACCTTGGGAGAAAAAGTCAGGATCGATTTGGTAAAAGTTGAGAAAAAGAACGCCACCCCTCCTCCCTCCTTGTAATTGGGAAATACATCTTTTCGAGAAATGTGGATTTCAGCCAAAGACACAAGGGGGATCCCTTCCTGATCCTGAGTCAGATGATCCTTGGTCCATCTAGCTGAGGACAGGCAGGGAGAGGCCTTTCCCAGACCAAAGGGTCAAGAGCCATCCGAAGGTAGAGCAACAGTTAGCAGACTGGACACCAGCAACCCCCACCCCCAGTGGGTGAAGCCCCTCATGTGGCGAGGCAAGACAGGAGGGCCTCCTCTGTGGTGACCCTCTGCCCACCACACTCCCTTCCTCCCTGGGATTATGTGGAACGAAGGGGGGCCAGAATACAATCATGTATGTAATTACAGTGATTATTTCTTGGCTTGCATTTGTACATGTAAATTAGCCTCTTTTGTATTCCTTTTCGGTGGCGCTTTGGGGGCTGTCCAAGGTTGGGCCACAGCATCAAACAGCCCCTGGCCTTGGTTATTGCTCAAGGATGGAGGAAGAAGATGAAATGAGGAATGTGCCAAAACTGTATCTCAACCTCCACCCCTGCATTCTCCAAGAGAAGAAAATGAAGTCAAAAATTACCAAAAGGGAGAGAAAATTTCAGTGCCATTCTTGGGTGTGTGTGTGTGCAGAGTTTTTGTCATGCTTACCTTACTTTGAAAGTGTCCAATGGGGAGCCCTTTATTTCCTTCTGAAAATCACCTGGCCAACCGCTGGCTCTTTGCAGCCTTCCTGGGTGCCTGCCCTTCAGTTGAAGCCCAGAGAAAGAGCTCGTGTGACAAAGTGCTGTTTTTTTTTACATATAAAGCCTTAAATGGCTCAGAACTGAAACACCTCAAGGACTGCCTCTCTCCACATGAACCGATCTAGACCCTGTAATTATCCTCTTCTTTTGCACCCTCCATGAGAAGTCCATAGGGTGGCAACACAAAAACGGGCCTTTTTGTGGTGGCTCCCTACTTGTGGAATGCTCTCTCCAGGAAGGCTCCCCTGGCTCCTTCATTAAATATTTTTAGGCGCCAGGCAAAAATGTTCCTCTTCAACCAGGCCTTGGGCTGATTAATATTCTACAGTCTTTTAAATGTGCTTGTAGGGAGGGGGTTGTTTTGTTTCTGTTTTAACTATTTATTTGTGCTTTTAGCGTGTATTTTTATCTTGTGAACTACCCTGAGATCTTTTGCTGAAGGGTGGAATACAAGTCTAATAAATAATAACAATAATGACTCCTGCTCCCATGGGAAGCCCAGGTCAAAAGCTAGTCGACAAGCAAGAGCACATCACCAGCCCCTCTGCCCCTTTGCAATGATAAGGTAAGCGTCAAATCGCTCATAGACATTCTGAAGAAATGTTGAAAAACAGTGTTCAGTAATCTGGAAGGCAGATTTTGGCACAGCACTAGATGAGGCCCCAAAGATGCCCTGCCAAGGCCATTGAGCTCATCCATTCCTCTGGCTCTCCAAGGCTTTCCTCTGCACTTTCAGGCAGACTATGTGGTGTCCATTCGCGGTAGAAGCTGGGCTGGGCTTTCTAGGCGTGGGGGTGTCAGGTGACCTTGGGCTGGCCTGGCTCCTTGGCTTAGCTACTGTGGAGAGATTAAATTCTGACCCTGCTGCAGGAATTTAATGATAAAGATCCTTTCTAGACAGAGCCCGGATAATGAACTGCTTTGTGAGGAAGTAAAGAGAGGTTGTGTGTGAAAGAAAGAGAGAGATGATTGCTGCATTAAACGTGGGATCTCTAAAGTCAGCTAAGCTCCTTGCCAAATCTAATATTCTTCTTTATCATAGCAAGGAGGGGAGAAGGTTGGTTCATGATTTAATATCACAAAGCTCGCTGCCCAGAGGCCACTGAGTCTTATGGCATTCAACAGGCAGGAGACAGCAACAATGCATGCCACACCCACCCACCCACCCACATTCACCCAGAGAGACAAATCAGAACACAATGAGATTCAAGTTGACACCACAGGAGGCACAGAGTGTGTGAAATTTGGTTCGGCTCCCATTTTAACGCCCAATTTATGCTCCCCAAAACAATACATGAACAGAAATCCATATCTCCTTTCAAATTTGCACATCCTTGAATTCTGCAGTGGAAGTCTCCAAGCAAATAATCACAGGGAGTACAAAAATGCATCCTGGGTAAAGTGAGCTTCAAGATGCAGCTACTGGTCAAAGATATCATGCCAAAGATGCATCATATTAGACAAAGTTGTTTGCAAAAATGTCCCTGTGGGCAAAACTGCATCCAAAAACTGTCTCTTAGGAGATATGCCCACTAAAATACTGGTGAATTTTCACGAAATCTTTGCTAAAATAATAATAATTGCAAACTGATGTAGAACTTTGGCAAACAAAGGCTGGATGGCCATCTGCCTTGGATGCTTTCAGTTGAGATCCCCGCATTGCAGGGGTTGGACTAGATGTTTGGAGGGTGGAGGAGTTGGTTTTCAAATATGTGCTTGTTCTTTCTGCCTCCTGGCTGCCCAGGTGGGATGCAATCTGAATTGGTAACTAGGTTTCTCCTGAAGATTTTCTGCCCCTTATTGGGAAACAGAATTCAGAAAAAATGAATTTCTCTCTAGGGGGAGCTCAGTGGTGGGCTGAGCATTTTCCATGTGGGAGGCCGCAGGAGGTTCAGTCCCTGGCAGGCTCAGGAGAGAGGCAAGGGACCTCACTCGGGCTGAGGATGCCAGGAAGTCCCGCCAGACATGGAGAACAATGAATTGGAAGTACAGTGGCACCTCGGGTTAAGTACTTAATTCGTTCCGGAGGTCCGTTCTTAACCTGAAACTGTTCTTAACCTGAAGCACCACTTTAGCTAATGGGGCCTCCCACTCCCGCTGCCGCACGATTTTTGTTCTCATCCTGAAGCAAAGTTCTTAAACTGAGGTTACTATTTCTGGGTTAGAGGAGTCTGTAACCTGAAGCGTATGTAACCTGAAGCATATGTAACCCGAGGTACCACTGTACACAGGACTGAGCTAGAAGGGCATTTCCTCTGTCCTGGCAGAAGGCAGCTCCCGGCTTTTCCCTGGCCCTTTCCCTCAACAGAGCTTTCATTAAGCAAGGCAAAGAGAAGGCAGAGGAACACAGAGAAGATGCAGGCAGAGTTACAGTCTGCGGCTCTGGGATGCTCAGGGTGTTCGTCATAGAAAGGGAGGCAAGTGTGTCCATTTATCTCAAAAGGTATCAAAGCTCCCTGCTAATTAAAAAGCCCCTGGCTGCTAAAGTATGCACTAACTCATGACAATATAGTCTCATCAGGCTGTGATGCAGGAGGGAAAAAGATTTAAATCTTTGCAAAAATATGTGTGTTTTTCCAGCAGTGCACAGAACCGGGACTTTGGAGGCCCCGCTGCCTGGCTCCTTGGCAGAGAGGCTGCCTCGCTCCCTGCCCCCTTGGTGGTCCTCACCTTCCCCACCTCCAGTCTGTAGTTCACAACGACTTTGGGACCTCAACAGGTTCAACGTTCAGAATCATTTGGGTTTGGCTGCCTGGTCTTCCTACTTGCCCTTCATGCCCTTACTCTGCCTGGGGAGATGACCCAGGCATCTACCTTAGGGCCAAAAAGAGTGGGGGGTGTTTGGGATTTGGATCAGGGCCACAGCCCCAGGGAAGGGCCATAGGGCCTTGCCTTTTGCTATCATGCTGTCACCAAGAGCCAACAAAGAGTCAATATTGGGAGGAAATTGTGCCTTTAAAATGCATGTATTGGTGAGAATAAGATTAATAAAGGGGAAATGTGTATAAGACAAAATTGCTTATGAAAAGAACACTGAAAGGCTGATAATTTTTTTGTGAGGACTTAAAAAAACCCCAGAAATGGATGTGAAAATATGGCAAATTTAAGACTGGGAAAATGAGAAAGTGAAAGAAACCTAAATTGACAGATTTATCACTTCCTCCAGGGAATGGAGGCAGACTGCCCCCAAGGCAGCCAAGCCCAGCGCCCTCTGATCTGAAGCCACGGCAGGCAGAAAACGGATGGGTGCCAGAGTTGCCAGGAACAGGACCACATAGTCCAGACAGACTTCTGCAAGCCTCCCTTCCTGCCTGCAGGAATTCCCCTGAAAGGCTCACATGCTCCTCAACTCAACAAAGGTTGCAACACACCCATGGAACACTTAATACTTCATGTTCCACTTTGAAGAGGAGGAATCTGTCTGTTTCTCTGGTGGAGTTTCTTGTCTGCAGTTAAATGAGAAGAGGAACAGAACAGATTTCTTGGTGTACAGCCTCCAATGGCCAAACACTTAACTTGCATATTGACCTGCAAATAGCTTTGAAGGAGGGCTGGGCCAGTAGAAGGGTCTCCATTCTCTTTTAAAATAGACTCTGCAACCATCTTCCAGTAATCTCTGCTTTCGTTTAAATCCCAAGAGCAGCTTCTAGCTCTTGTGGACACAGAGCTGCACGCTGGAATGTACTACAGTGGTGCCTCACAAGACGAAAAGAATTCGTTCCGTGAGTCTTTTCGTCTTGCAATGTTTTTCGTCTTGCGAAGCACGGTCTGTCGCAACTGCGCCTCTTCAAGCGGCTTTTTTAAAAAAGCGCAAGACCTTTTCGTCTTGCGAAGCAAGCCCATAGGGAAATTCGTCTAGCGAAGCAATGCAAAAATGGAAAACCCTTTCGTCTAGCGACTTTTTCGTCTTGCGATGCATTCGTCTTGCGGGGCACCACTGTATATAGCTGGTGAATTTGAGGTTTTCCCTTTGCTGCCCCCCATAGCCTTCCCTCACCAGGACTAGCCAAAGCAGGCCATTCCCTGAAGAAAGTGGCAGGACACAGCTTGGGTTGCCAGAGTTCAGGACACCCTAAAAGTTGTTGAACTTTTTTTTAAAGAAGACCCCAAAACTGATGAGCTTTTGAAAAAGGAAACCACCAGATTCTGGTAAAAGCTACAAGAATTTTTGAGTTTTAGAGCTTTTTAAAGGCATTTCTGGCATGATTTAACCCCATTGCTGGTTTTCCAGGACATTTGCCCATTTTTCGAAAAATAACCCAGGACACCATTTCCAGAGGTGAATTCCAGGACATGTCCTGGAAAATCAGGACGTATGGCATCCCTAGCTCAGGCCTTGAAATATACACAAGGTCACACAGAATTCAGATTTGGCCTCAGTGCAGAATCTGAATGTTGGGTTTTTGTGTGTGTGGTGTCCTGGTTGCAACTCTGCCCCCGCCAGTGTAACTACCACTCCCCCTGCCTGGCATGAATTAATGTCAGGGTGTTGGGAAGGGAAGCCATAGCTGCCAACGCTGCCACCGTCATTCTTGACTCTGCTCGTGATACGAGGCAGGCGGTGGCGGGAGTATCAAGGGAAGGAAACATCCCGAGTGCAACGAGGCTTTCTGAGCTTCAGAACACCAGCCTGGAAACAGCCCAGTGGCTGGGCTGCAGCTGCGGCTGCCTGGAACTTCCTGGGCTTCACCCGTCCAAGAGAGAGACATCTCCCTGACAGCACGGAATACAAAGGAGAGGCCTTGCCACCTCTGACGTGCCTCCAGCTCGGATGCAGCGGGGGCCCTGGGCGCCCAGGCAGAGCCCGGCTGCTTTTCTGCAGGCTCGCTTGACACCAGCGATTAGGGAGAGTGCCAGGCAGCTGGACACAAGGTGAGGAATCGGACATGCTGCCCAATGGAAGGGACAGCCAGCCCTGACCCCAGACGGGGAATGGGGCTGCCCTGCATCTGCAGCTAAACAAACCACGTAAATCATCCTGGCAGATAGATAATTAAATAATTATCAGCCACTTAATAATGAGGAGTGGGTGTTCAGCATTAGCATATTAGACAGTGTCTTTAAGGGCTAATTGTTGCATTACATCAGAGTTACTCATTCATTATTCCTGTCATTTCGGGTGATAATTTGCACTTTAGAAGACAGTGACAATTTTAGCAGCAATTAGAGGCATGTCAGCTTGGGCCTAGTGAGTTACTGTCACAATTATAAGCAGTTTTATTTTATATTATTATTATTATTATTATTATTATTATTATTATTATTATTATTATTATTATTATTATTATTATTATTATCTGAGCATCCTGACTTGTTGGAGTGTGCTTAAGGGCAGCCTGGTCAGGCCATGAAGCTGACCCACCCGGCTGGGACAGCCTAAATTGGCAAAGAGAACGGGGCTGCCAGAAGCCTTCAAAACTTTCCAAACCGGTGACACACAATCTTGGCCGGGAGATGCAGCACACGCGAGACGGTTCTAGACAAGGAGGCAACAATAGAAGGCAGAACAATTATGAGCCCTTCTCCCAGGGAAAATGCTTTCGTGGAGCTTGTTACACAAGACACGTGACCATGCTGCATCTCCACCTGCTCAGGGAAGAGCCGGTCAGCCTCTCTCCGTCCAGTCTGGTTCTGCTTTCATCCACACACTTTTACATATATTGCAGACAAAATGCACTTGTTTTCCCCAATCTCAGAGCGGTGAGAGACTCAGAAGTTCCAGCTCTTACTCGGGGTTCTGTTTCTTTGGAACTGAGGTCAGTGGTGACCATGGTGTCTTGAGGAGATATGGCTTCATTTATAGACACAATATACAACCTGAGCATATGATGGAGGAACTTACAACACCCACACTCCCAGCAGATCTTGCCTCCCCATCAGGGTTGCAGGGGAGCCTTAGTCACAGCTCATGAGTCCAGCACACAGCAAAACATGCCTCTTCCCCCCTGGCATGGAGCCCCCGCACCCCAAAACTCAGGCAGTGCCTGAACTTGGGGCGCCAGCTCTTCTTCTTCTACCTGAAGTCTTGGGGGGGGGAGTTGTTGCTGCTGGTTTTTTGTATCTTTAGTTTAGATTTTGTTGTGAGTTATGTGCAAATCGTTTTGTTTTTAATGTTTAATAAATGACTACTTTTGTTATGTTGTAGTTCCTATTTTTTCCATGTTGCAAACCGCCTTGAACATGGTTTTGACTGTCGAAAGGCGGCATAAAAATAAAATAAAATTACATACATACATATGTATGTATGTATGTATGTATGTACCTATACACCTTACCAGGTGATGTTGCTTCCAGTCAGGTGAAGGGGTCCCCCCATTTGTCTCTATGGCAACAAGGTAGCCTCTTTCCAGTATAAATGGCTGTACTTCACTGGTCAGCTGTGGCCTTACACCTTCACAAAGGTAGCTTGGTTGGCTCAGCAGGTCTGCAGACACGGGACTGCGGGTTTAGAAGAGACCCACGGGCACATTTAGGGCTGCCTTCCTTCTCCTCTATTTTTCTAAACATTTTTAATCTGCTCAGAGCATCCAGTATCTATCTATCTATCTATCTATCTATCTATCTATCTATCTATCTATCTATCTATCATCATCTATCTATCTATCATCTGCTTACAGGGCAGAAAGTCCTCAGGCTGTAGCCCCTTCCTGGAGGCAGGGAGGAAGAAAGATGGCTGCCCCCAAGACCCTGAGAGAACTGCTCCTCTGAGGTGTGTGCAGTCAGCTGTGGGCAGAAGAAGGATGTCCTTCTTGTCTAATACAAAACTGCAGGATCTACCTGCTTCCTGTTCCCTTCCTGCATCTGCGCCTGCTCCCCACCCTGAAAAAACGCAGCACAAATATGCAGCTCCCTCTGAGGCCAAAAGGGGGAAAAAAGGCTTAGAATTATAGCAAGGATTAAATATTTCTTTAACTACAATCAAAAAGGGGGAGCAGCCTCTGTAAGCCAAACACCTTGGGAAACATGCATTATAAGGGTACATATAGTCAAATAGAGTTAATTAAGCTAAAACCACAGTAAATCTGTCAGGCCCATATTAATGCGATGGTCAAAATTGGGGGAAATATAGTATTTTGTGTAATAAATCGTGTCCCACTGCAGATTTATGCTGGCATCTGCGTAGTTACCACAGTTTTACAATAATCATTGATCAATCAAACTTTTATGACAAAACTATAATTTTTGCTGTGTTTCTCTATTACTTAGTTTCTGAGTTTGCTTAATTCCCAGAATGCGCCCCAGTAAATCTTGCGTTCTGAGATATAAAGTAGATAATAAGAATGCGATGTAAGATTTGCTTATATTTTAAGCTGTCTTTGCAAATGATTTATAATTAGGACAAAATCTAGGACAAAACATTATTAAAGACAAACGCCACTCTATAAATCACCCGTGTTTGCTTACGCCCCTGGTAATTTATTAGAGGATTTTACTACAGACTTTTGCAGATGATGGCCCCAGCGTTGCATGTCATAAGTGGTAAATATTTATGATTAAGAGAATGGTATGCAAAATTCTAACAATCCCTCAGTGACCTGGTGTGGCAGAACCCGGGACTGAAGCAGCATCGCAGGCCTCTGGGCTTCCCATCTCACGTCAAGCTTTAGCTCAACTCACCTGCACCTAAAGTGCTACGGGAGCACGTCAAACACCCCCCAAAGACTCCTGAGAAGCATAGTTTGTTAAGAGTGCTGAGACTTGTTAGGAGACCCCCTATTCTCCTCGCAGAACTACAGTTCCCAGAATTCCCTGAAAAGAGGGATTGACAGTTACACCACTCTGAACAAACTACACTTCCCGGGATTTTTTGGGGGAAGCCATGACCATTTAAAGTTGTATGAAACTGCTTTGAATGTAAAGTGCAGAAGAGGCAGTCGCAGCCCACTTGGGATATGTGTGTGCAAATCTGAGCTGGTGCCAGACATTTTGCTCTGCTTTCCTTTGGACCACATGGGCCCTAGCCAGCCTTGCGCTCTGGGCAGCTCAGCTCCATGCTGCTAAAGCAGTGGAGTCACACTCCATTGTCTCTTGAGACAGGCGGATGCCAACAAAAGAGCCTGCCAGTATAGAGTCCCTGTTGAGACATTGATTCTCAATATACCGAGAGTTTGGCAATAGGAGTTAATTCCTTGATTTATGCAGCAAAGGCAGATGGTCAGCTGAGGACTCTTCAGATGGTTGATGGCCCTGCTTAAAACACAGAACATAGAGAGGCGAGACGGCCTCCTTAGCCTCTCAGCCCACAAGCAGTAAACTCATGACTGGCGGCCTCCCTTCTTTGGCAAAGTGGCAAGGCTGGAGCAACCTCTCTGCCAGGAAGAGATGGTCACACAGTGAACCAAGCTAACTCAAGGGTGTCTAGGCAAAGAGCAAACTGAGCTGGTCCAGATGGAGCTCAAGCCTCTCCATCCTGGGACAAAGAGGGGGAAGTCTGAGCAGGCTCAGGGGAATCCCAAGGTCTGGAAAATGCCTCCACCCCAGAAAGAAATGTTTAAGAGAACAATGGCAACAGGGGAGGGGGACAGAGTCCACTAAAGAAAACCCAGTGAGGGCTGAGCATACTCAGTGTGAGGCATCTGATCAAAGCCTGTATTTTAAAATGAGCTTAAAGATATATTTGCAAATGTTTGTATGTTTCATGCCAGGCATAAAGCAGCTGGCTAAGTACTTTGGCAGTTGTTTATCTTCCTGCTCTCCTGAACAAGGCCCCCCCCCCCTGATTTATAGCGGTAGCAGGAGACAAGTTTCCCAAAGTTGTAAAAGGGAAATACAGGCTGGGAGCAAAGGTTACACTGACCCTGCATATTAGGGAATACAATCAAGCTGCAAAAACACTAATTAAGAGTTGGTAAATAGTAAGATTTATTGTTTAACAGAAAATAATACCATGTGCCTCCCATCAGACTCGAGCCATATTTTCCTAAAGTTAAAGGGCAAGAGCTAATGGGAAAAGCAGCTGGCTGGGAAAGGGGGGGGGTGTAAACTGAAGAGGCTTCTTTTTGAAGCTGTTTTTACTGAGTTCCTTTTCTTCTAAAAAGCTATCTATGTTATGTATGAAATTTGTTGGCTTAATGTAATTATGCAAAGGATTTAGAAAGTAAGAAATGTTAGATTCTTGTGTTAGATTCTTATTTCATTGATGGTGTGTGAGAATGTGAACCCAAGATCTCTGTTTAGATAGAATTTAAAACCATGAGCCATCTGTTTTAGCCATTTGTTTTGGAGTGCAGGGGCAACAGGGCAAAAGGTGATCTGGTAATTCAGGTGCTTTGTCGAGGCAAATGTAAGATATATGGCTACTTGTCTGCCATTTATGGATAGAAGGAAATATAGTTCTTTGTCTCCCATAAAAGGTAATAGGAAGTGGGTGTATCTTTTATGATTGGTTCTAGCAAACAGCCAATAGGAACTTCAACCAGGCTGATTGGACAGAGACAGCCAAAGGAGGAGCAAGGGGGCTGGGCTGAGGAAATATAAGTGCTGGCCATTAGGGCTGGAGTGGGCAGAGCTTTTGGTAACCATATACCACTGTGCCTATCATTTATTTGTCTGACAAATAAATTATTATTTTAATTTCTCTATTGCTGCGTTGAATATTTCATTCCAGCTCAGTGTTAACCACAAGCAGGGTGCTACAAGTGTCCACTTGGTGCTGATGGACTGGGGGTGGGAAGGACAGAAAACTCTGGAGAGGGGGAATGGAACGGAGTATTCCTTAGGAGGGCCAGCTCCTGAAGAGGAGGAGCATGCCATGCAGAGCCCACACTTTGTTGTCCGGCTTAATCCCCCGCCAACTACGTGTGGCACTGGCAGACCCTCGTAACTCAGTGACTGACAGATCCCCAGAGGTTCTTTGCATGTGTGGGGCACCCCATAAAAACATGTGCCAATGACAATTCCTTCCCCATTCACTTCAGGAGAGTGGGGCATGTGGAGAATGAACGAATGAATGGGGAAGGCAGATGTCTCCTCTCACCTGTACCTACCTGGCCTCAAGAACTTCACCTGAGGTCTAGCAGAGGGATGTGGTGGCAGTTCCTGGAGAGAGGGACTTTTTGGTGGTGGTGCCCCAGTTGTGGAATGCCCTCCCTGACCCAAAGAGGGGCTCCCCAGGGACCTACATGGCCATCTTGTCAATTTCACATGAAGAAGACCTTTGGATTCCCCCAAGCTTTAAATCTCCCAATCTTAATCATTAATGATTACAGACAGTGCTTTCCCCCCCAACAAAAATGTTTAGGGGTGCTCTCATTTTCCTACTCATATTGAAATACTGACCCTCAATGAGGCCAAATTTAGTTTCAGAAAATGTTTAGGTGTATGTGTACCCCTGCGCCGCCCCCCCCCCCCGGGAAAAAGCACTGATTGTAGATATTTGTTGATGTTTTACTCTCTCTCAGTGGTTTCATTCTGTGTTTGTATGCCACTTTTCCACGAAAAAAATGTGCTCAAAGTGGCTTACAGCAAAGGAAGCAAATGCATTTCGAAACCAAACAGTGTATGATTTCATTGGTATATTTGATGGTTTAAACATTTGTTATAAACTGCCTAAGAACCTTTTACTATTGGATAGCCCCAAACCAGAGTAAATAAGCAGTCCCTTCTACCTGAAGATAAAAAAATATATGGATGTGAAGCATCCCCCCCCCCGAGGGATCTAAGGGAAACATTCGGCATTTAATATTAAATTGGTAGCATTCTATTCTTTCTGATAATGCTCTGCCTGCACCTCGAGGGGAAAAAATGAAAGAAGCCTTCGTTTTTCTGCTGGTCAGCCATTCAACTGTTAAAGGAGGAGACTTTTACCAGGAACTAGAGGAACTAGAGGAACAAAACAATCTCTTTCTGGCCTTCAGAAACAGCCGCTTCTTCCTCCCCCCCCCCTCACTTGCTGAGGCAAGAGCCTTCCCTGAGATGCAGCTGCTGACATGCCGGATGTCTTAACAGCCCTTCAGACTAACATGCTGTTAACAGACAGGCACGTATGTAGCCTGCCATGCTGAGTCTTGGCGGAAGCAGACTGACATGTTTGTATGCATGAAACACAGCGAGGGGAGGGCCTGTTCCACACTCTGAGCTCAAGAGCTGGTGGCAGAAGGGCGGGGGGGGGCAGAGGCATTGGATGTGGAGCGGCTCAGCACCCTTGCAGAAAAGCACCTTTCCGTGCTTGGCCTGAGCCCAGAGCGCCACACCTATTTATCAATCAATCAATCAATCAATCAATCAGCCATCCGAGGTAGAGGAGGACAGATTGATTGCAAAAGCGATTATAATCCATTGTTCTGATCATCTCTCAGCCAGCATAATCTTGACTTTCCCCTTGGTGGCATCATCAGGAGATGCTTCCTGAGTTGCTGGCTGGCTTTGTTATCAGTCCTGCGCTATCCATCACCGGGCAGATAATCCTTTTGCTCTGACATCAGCTTGCGATAATCTGAGCTGTTCCATGCTCAGTATTCACAAGCAGCTCTTGAGAGTCAAGGAGGCAGTTTCTACCCAAATCAGCTGGAAAACACAGAGGCAGCTACCTTGGGACTCTGCACATATGCACACGCACACAAACCTCAGGTTTCTGTAAGAAGGGTCTAACCAGACATGCAGGAGTGACATGGAAATAACACACTTTCCCTCTTATGTGCTCTTTTTTTCTTTTTTTTAGGGAAGGGCTTTTAATAGTGCTGTGCTATTTTATTAAAAATAGATTTGTTCTTCATTTTGTTTTAATTCTTTTACAGTTTAATTGCTTTGTAACGATCATCATTTAAAGTTGATTGATTGCTTGATTGCATTTATACCCCCCCTTTTTCTCCAAGGGCTCAAGGCGGCACATGTGGGTCTCCCCCTCCTTACTGAATCCCCACAACCACCTGCAGGCTGAGAGGCAGTGGGGATTTCAACCCTGGTTTCGTAGTTTGTCTCTCTAACCACTACATCACACTGGCTCTCTCTATGTTTTTTATCTGTGAGGTTTTAATTTATGTAAGCCACCCTGAGTCCCTGTATGGGGAAAAGGCAGAACAACAACTTTTAGAGTTGGGAAATTCCCTGTCAGTTTTTTAAAGTGAGACCTTGGCTGGATCTAGACACATCAAAAAATGTTTTAGGATACAAATCTTTTGTATCCCTTATCTTTTGTATCCCTACATTTCTTGTAGTTAAGAGAGTATCCCGGGGAATTGCGGCCTCGCCAGGGCCCATATATGCTGATACGTGTTCATGTGCTTAGGTGTTTATGTGCTTAGGTGTTTATATACAGGGGCAGAAGGTACTGCCAGATTAGATTCATTATAGGTTATCCCGGGTGAACGCTCCTTGAGAGGAAAGGAGGAAGGGTTGGGAGGGGGGAGTGTTATAAAGAATGATGGGGAAGGAGGGGAAGGACCTTAAGAGAATGGGCGGGACCCCAGGAGAAAGAAAGGCATCGCGTCAGGAGGAGATTAAAGATCTAGATAGCTTATGGATCAAAATAAAGGAAGAATTTAAACAAAATGAAACACATATGGAAAACAAGCTAGGGGATATGCAAGACCTGATTGACAAAAAAATAGAGGAGGCAGTAGGAGAACTCTCATCCAAAATTCAAGATCTGTCAGTAAAATCCAAAATGATTGAGGAGTCCAATAAGAAATTACAGAAAGAAATGAGGGAACAGAAAAGAGAAACGGGGAGGATGAGGGAGGAGTTGGGCGAAATAAATAAGGCACAGGACAAGATTTGGGATAACCTTGCTATGGCCGACATGCGACAAAAGCAGCTCCACTTAAAATTCAGAGGGGTGGCAGAAGAAAGAAATGAAGATGTAAGAAAGAAAATGACTAAGGAGCTCTCTAATTGGTTGGGTTTGGCAGAGGAAGAGGTAGCTTTAACGATCGATAATGCATTTAGAATGTCTAGACCCCAGCATCTAAAAACTAACAAATTTTTGGGAGACTGTCTGGTGATATTCAATTCCCTTGAAATGAGAAATTTAATATTAAGGACGAGTTACCGTAACAAACTTAGAATTGAAGGGAGGCCCATTATCATTTATAAAGAGATTCCAATTAGATTATTAAGAAAAAGAGAGGGCTACAGACAAGTGGTCGCGGCTCTAAAGAGAAATGGAATAGAATATAGATGGGAGTTCCCAGAGGGGATTTCTTTCTTTTATAAAGATAAGAAATTTAAACTAATGGACATACAAGAAACAGAGAAGTTTCTAAGAAGATATGAAAAAGAGTTAGGAAGGACAGAATATAGAGTACGAAGTAAAGAAGAGGTGAGAGGGAATGGGCGAGAGAGGAAGGAAGAGAGGGAGGGAAGTGTGAAAGGCCAAGGAGAGAGGGGGTTAGACTCTGGAGATGAAGATGAAGAAGCCGCAGTGGGAGAAGGGGCGGTTGAAGAGGAGGGGTTCCTAGGAAGCAAAGGCATCGGTTTTTAACTTGAATTTTGATTTGAGGTAAAGCAGTTAGAGAACTAAGACAATGTTGGATACCTTAAAATTTTTATCATGGAACGTGAATGGGTTGAATGAGAAAATTAAAAGGAATAAAATCCAAAAAGTTTTGAGAAATAAAAAATACGATGTAATTTGTTTTCAGGAAACCCATATTGCAGAGAGACATAAACATATTTTGGTGAATAAAAACTTAGGAATGGAATTTGTAAACTCGGAGGTAAACAAAAAAAAAGGAGTGGTAATCTATGCTAAAGAAAGGTGGGAACCAAGACTAATCTGTAAAGATGAAGAAGGTAGAATACTAGGTATTCAATTAAATTTTAGAGGGGAAAGAATTAACGTGGTGTCGGTCTATGCACCAAATACAAACAGAACTGAGTTCTTTGGAAAATTAGAAAGTATGTTGTTGGAATTGGAACCGTATAAGTTAATTTTGTTGGGAGATTGGAACGGGGTCCCAATACCGAGTATAGATAGAAGTGAGAACCAAAGGAACGTAAACAGGGGGAAGCTCCCTAACTCATTTAATGAATTAGTGGAAAATTTAGATCTAATTGACATCTGGAGGCATCGGAACCCCACAACAAAACAGTTCACTCATTACTCAGAGCCACACCAGAGCTGGGGTAGGATCGACCAGATATGGGTGACCAGGGCTATGGTATGGAGAGTTAAGAGATGTGAGATATTACCCAGGACCCTGTCGGATCACTGCCCCTTGACCTTGGAAATTAAAAACGAATTGAAAGGGCAGCTCAGGTGGAGGATGAACGAATATTTATTTGAAAATGAGGAAGTACTGGATATGGCAAAAAAAACTTTGAGAGATTATTTGGAGATGAATCTAAATAGAGATACCCCAATAGAGCTGGTTTGGGATGCTGGTAAGGCCGTCCTAAGGGGCTTTCTAATACAACAAAATAGCTATAGAAAGAAGTTAAGGGAGAAAAAGAAGGATGATATTTTAGCACAATTGAGAGACTATGAAAGAAGACTTGCTTTAGATCCGACGGACGAAATAACCAATCAAACGGTGAGGGTGCTGCGGTCCCAATACTCAGCTATTCTGAATCTAGAGGTAGAACAGAAAATTAAATTTACGAGACAGAAATATTTTGAGTCGGCAAATAAAATGGGGAAGTTACTTGCTTGGCAGCTTAGGAAAAGAAGGAAACAAAATGTGATTAATAAACTTATAATAGATGAAAGGGTAATAGAAGATCCAGAGGATATTGAAAACAGGTTTGTTGCCTTCTTTGAAAAGCTGTATGAAAAAGGAGAAGAGAGCAGTGTAGAAATAGAGAACTATCTAAATCGAGAAGAAAGGAAATTCATTACGGAAGAGGACTGTATATATCTAAATAATGCGGTGTCTGTAAAAGAGGTCCGGGACGCTATTAATAAAATGAAGAACGGGAAGTCCCCCGGTCCGGATGGCCTACCGGCAAAATATTATAAAAAAATGATAGATCTATTAGTGCCGGTACTAACGGAGGTAATTAATAATACTCTCCGAGAAGGGAGGATTCCTAGCTCCTGGAAGGAGGCGTATATTACATTAGTCCCTAAGACCGAAAGCGAAAAGACAGATTTAAAAAATTATAGGCCAATCTCATTATTAAATTGCGACTATAAGATCTTCGCAGACATTATGGCAAGCAGACTCAAAAAATTACTAAATAGATATATACATAGAGACCAAGTGGGATTCTTACCGGGTAGACAATTGAGAGACAACGTCCGGCATGTATTAGATATTATGGAGTTTTTAGAGGCAAGACCAGATGTCCCAGCGGCCCTTATCTTTGTCGATGCAGAAAAAGCTTTTGACTGTGTGTCTTGGGAATTCCTGCTACAAAAACTCGACAAGGTGGGTATAAGAGGCCCCTATCTGAAGGGTATCAGGGCAATCTATAAAGAGCAGCAGGCCAGGTTGATTGTTAATAATAATTTGACTAAGTATTTTCCGATTATGAAAGGTACAAGGCAGGGCTGCCCTTTGTCACCCTTATTGTTTATTTTGGTGTTAGAAACAGTCGCAAATAAAATAAGAACGACCCCGAGCATTGAGGGTATAAGAATTGGAGAGAAAGAGTACAAATTAAAAGCTTACGCAGATGACCTAGTCTTTTTCCTCGAGAACCCATCTGAAACCACCAGTAAGGCGATAGAACTTTTGGAAGAGTATGGCAAATTATCCGGATTCAAGCTAAATAGGGGGAAAACTAAAATACTAACAAAGAACCTTACCGCACAAGAAAGAACACAGTTAGAACAACAGGTGAATATTAAAGTAGTAAATAAGGTGAAATATCTGGGAATTTGGTTGTCCCCAAAGAATATTAATTTGGTTGAGGATAATTACAATAAATTATGGAAGGAAATTAAGAAAGATATGAACATCTGGCGTAGATTGAATCTATCTTGGACCGGGAGGATGGAATCGATTAAGATGTGTATCCTCCCGAGATTGCTATTCCTGTTCCAGAACTTGCCAGTCATAAAAGGCACCACCTGCTTTAAAAATTGGCAAAAGACCCTGACCAAATACATTTGGCAAGAGAAGAAACCCAGGGTGAAACTTAAATATTTGATGGATGCTAGGGAAAGAGGGGGTTTTGGCGTACCGAACCTAAGGCTCTATTATGAGGCGGCATGCCTACTATGGATAAAGGACTGGGCCTCCCTGAAAGATACTGATCTATTAGACCTGGAAGGGTTTGATTTAAGATTTGGGTGGCATGCCTACCTTTGGCAGGGAAAGGACAAGGTCCATAGAGGATTTACTAACCATATAATTAGGGGATCACTCATAGAAGTTTGGAACAGGAAGAAAAATGTGATTGAACAAAATACTCCCTGGTGGCTTTCACCCGTGGATATCATTAAAATAAAGAAATTAAATATGACCGGTAAAAGATGGACTTATGAGGATTTATTAATTAAAACAGAAGAAGGGTGGAAATTAAGAACACAGGATGAATTGAAAGAGAAGATTAAGGATTGGTTCCACCTTCACCAAGTTAGTGCAATATGGAGGGAACATAAGAGAATAGGTATGGGAGAAAATAAATCAAGATACCAAACCGAGATTATGGAGAGTAATAGCAAATTACTGTCTAAGATGTATAGGCAATTGCTGGAAAGTGAAAATAAAGAAGTGTTAATTAAAGAAGTAATGATTAAATGGAACAAAGATCTAGGATATGAGATAGGATATGACAAATGGCAAATATTATGGAAAAAAGGGATGAGATTTACCGTATGTGCTGACTTACGTGAGAATATGTATAAGATGATGTACCGCTGGTATCTGACCCCAGCAAGACTAGGGAGAATGTATAGAACAGCAGATAATACCTGCTGGAGATGTAAAGATAAGGTGGGGACTTTCCTCCATATCTGGTGGACCTGTGAGGAAGTGAAGGGTTTCTGGGGTCAAGTTTATGAGGAGTTAAAGAAAATTTTGAAGTATAACTTTCCCAAGAAGCCTGAAGCGTTCCTCCTAGGGATGATAGGAGAAGAGATAAAAAAGACAGATCAGACTTTCTTCCAATACGCCACCACCGCTGCGAGAATTCTAATAGCAAAGAATTGGAAATCTCCAGAAATACCTACAATGAGAGAATGGCAGGAGAAAGTATATCAATACCTGGAATTGGCGAGACTTACACAATATATTAGGCGAGATAAACCGATAAAAAAGATAGAAGAATGGTCTAAATTCATAAGCTACCTTGAGATTAATTTGAGAATTAATAACTTAACAGTAGATGATGCTTAACTCCTTCGACATATAAAGATAAATGAAAATAACTGCAGATGATAAATGTAGAATATTTAACCCAAAGCTGAGGTTAATGGAAGTCAACTGTATGTAAGGGAATGATTGAAAGTGGTTTACTTTGTGATGTTTGGTTTTTTTTTTTTTCTTTTTTCTTTTTCTTTCTCTACTTTTTTTTGTTATTCCTCTTTTTTAGAAGCATGTGTTTTAATGTGCTATTTGTATTGTATTTTTTTTTTTTACGATACAATCACTTTTGTATGAGAAAGTATACCTGATTGCAATAAAGTTTTTCAATAAAAAAAAAAAAAAATTAAAAAAAAAAAAATGTTTTAGGAAAACACATCGTAAACCTCATAATGGGGAATCATGTTGCTGAAAGAAGGGGCTCTACAGTACCATCTGGTGTCACCGTGTTATAACACATTTAAAACGCCTTTTCAAAATTTATGCAGGGGATTCCCTGGATATTTTTTGCAGCTTGCTGAAGGATTGTTCCAGCGGCTATGCCATCACCCTTTGTGAAGTGGATTGCTTAATGATTAGTGTTGGGGGACTGATTGGTATTCACTGGGCGGGGGAGGGGTTTGCCTCGGCATCAGTGCAAGTCTGGCCCAAAGGTGCCCCCCAGAGGTGCAGGCTGCGGGGGGGGGGGCTCCGAGGGGCCCATGGGGCCTGCTCCCCTTTGCATTGTGAGTGTGGGTGGGTGTCAGACTCAGAGAGCATATTTGATGTGGGTGGGTGCTCTGGCATCTGCCTCCCCCCACTTTTACCCAAATGCCCCTAATTATCTGACACGATTGTTTTAAAAAAGAAAAGAGAATGACAACAAATGGGAAGAGCAAAACAAGTATAAACTGAATGAATGAAAAACTAAACAAACACAATTTCACAAAGATAAGGAAACAAAATGAGCAGCGCTATTTCTAGAAAAACAGGTCCTTCTAAAAACGGTCCATTTTAGACCCATTTACCTGTTGAATCTCCAGCCTGCCTCACTAAGATTTGCTTTTGCTGAGCTGTGTTTTCAAGCTATGCTGTCTGCCATCCTAGACGGACGATATAACAGGGTGCCGTACGAAGACAGACTCTATATGTGGACAACTGCAGGCAGGTGATCTTGCCCCCCTGGTCCAGATTGCGCCCCCTAGCCACGAAAAATAGGGGAAAACAGGGCGCCTGCATATCATATAAAGACCCGCTATTAAAAACCTTTTCTTATGAGGCAGTAATCAATTTTTTTATTTACAGACATATTTATGGGCATTTTTTAAGCCACGTTTACTCCCCCTCCTCACCTGTGCCCCTGGCAGGGGCCTTCCTCCCCACCCCCCAGCTACAGCCCTGACCAGAGGGGGAAGACATCTTGCACTCTTTACTACATTGCCCACTATACCTTGGACCCAGGAGGCAATTTCTCATCTCACCATCCATACAGGAAAGATGTCTCTCCCTGGCAGAGAAGGTCCTATGACTTCTTACTGATGTCAACGCTTCAGTGACTCCTAAAGTCGCCCTTTTTGCTTTGGTGGACAAAAGATCAGAGAGAAAACCCTGGACAATAACAGTGAACTGTAAGAGAGAGACTGAGATCTAAAGAGAGACCGTTATTTGTGGTGCAACACCCCTTTTGCTTGTATTTATTTCTGATTCAAATTTGTCATGGCCAATGGCTAGAACAATAAAGTTATTTGGATTGGATAGAAAAAGAGGTGCCAGAACTCACCATGAATGCTTGTTCTCTTAGAATGGCCATGGCCCTCACTTGAGAGGTGCTGGAACTGAGTTCCAGCTGGAAAAAGTCCTGAAAATGAGTATTTAAATAACAACCACAAGAAAATTTCCCTTGCACACCCCTGACATCACTTCACCAGGAGTAAAGGCTAGGAGTGCCGTTTCCTGCAAAAGAAGAATTTATCTTCCAGGTGGTGCAGCAACATTCTGTTTCCTTTATCAATTTATCTGCTGCTGGTTTTTTAGGGAGGGTGGATTGAGGAGATGAGATGGCAAAAATATTGCAAAATATTTGTAAAAAGCTAAATCATGCCTTAAAATTGAAAGTATTAGTTGATTGGCTAGTGTGGTCTACTGGTTGCTTTGGGAATCACACATACAAAATCTAAATTTTGAAGCTGATTTTAACTGAACTTGTTCCCTTATAAACAGGAATTGTGGGAGAGAAGCAATCTGTGCATCCCGGAAGAAGCGCAAGTAGCTGCACAGGCACAGCACCCATGGTCCACAAAGGAGGACCGGGAGCACCCATCCCAGCAGCAGAGGGAGCTCCTCATGTCCAGGCACCCCCTGCTGCTGGGGAGGTTTGTCTGTGTGTCCACTGGCTCAAGGCTGCTTGCAGTTTTGCTTTGTTTTCAGCCCACTGCTGGCGTTGCTCACCCAGCGGCTGAAACCGAGCTGTGCTGGCTTCACAGACGTGAGGCAGGAGGCGGGAAAACACTGACAGCCTCTCAAGCTACCCAAGGATGAGGCACCCCAGTTGCCGCTCCGTTAGGCACCAGGCAGGTGGGCTTCCCAGCTGAATATTTGGGCAGAGTTCCTAAGGCTTCTTCTCCAAGCCTTTCTACTTCATGGAATGACAAAAGTGTAATTTTATCAGAACAAGTTATTTGTTGTTTACCGTTGTAACAATTGTTTTCTCAGAATTTATCTTCTGTAACTTGAAAATAAATAAAAACAGTATTTTTTAAAAAAACCAAACCCCAAACCAATGGGCAGTGGTCAATCCCATCTCTTTGCTGAGGGTACCTGCTTTGTGCACCTGTTTTCAGACACCTGTTCGTCACATGTGCACATCACATTTTGAGGCAGGTGCTTCGTAAAAAGCAAACAGACGCAGCCGGACACTTCAATGCCGGCCATGCCTGCAGCAGCCCCTCCGCCTCAGAGGAGTCCATCCCATCAGCAGGGGCAGCTGCCTGGCTGGCTGGGGAGTCTCCTTGGTTCTGCCTCTGGGCTGGGGAGATTTGTTTCTTGACCTCCTGGAAATGAAGGCAGTGGCAATGGTCCCTCCTGGCAGCTCACGCTTCCTGGAAGGCGCCTCTTGGACTTGGGACTCCCCCTTTCCATGTTTGGTGCCCCTTTTCCCAACACAAAGTGGATGTGATTTGTCCTAATTTATGTTTCCTGAACCCTTTCCAAATTTACTTTTAGGGTCCTGTCAATATTCATGACATGTGACATTTATGTTCCCTCGCCCAAATTTATTAGTGCTGGATGTCACAAGATGCCAGGAGAGTTTTAAATGGGGACAATTTATGAACAAGGTGGGATAAGGTTAAAAACAAAGGGATACATTCAGCGTTTCAGATTGAAGGACCATATTTCATTTGCCTGGGAAAGGCGTGAGTGGGGGGAGGCAAGGGGGGAGCGACACGGGAACAGAGCAGGCGGAGGTGGGGAGAGTGCCATCAAGTGTCCTGGGCGCCTGGGCACTTGTCTGCCAAACAGCCTTCCCAGGCGGAGCCCACGGCCCCTGGGAACAAGGAGGGCCTGTGTTCCTACAACAACACCCCTACCCACCCTCTCGGGATCGGTGGAAGGGGCCATCCCTCAGGAGTTCGGGGCTGCTGGTAGCCCGGGAGAGAGCCTTCTCTGCAGCAGCCCCTGAGCTGCGGAACTCCTCCCCACTGAGGTGCATCTACGTAGCTCCTTCAATATTCAGCTTCTGGTGAATGCTGAAGATGTGCCTCTTTGTGTGGGCTTTAAATGATTGAGAAGTATATTTTTAGGACCTGCCTTCTGTGATTGTAAGTGTTTTAAACTGTTTTTAACACTGCATTTTAATTGTTGTAACCTGCCCTGGGACCTTTGGATGAAAAGCAGGTCAATAATAATTGTAGCACCCCTGCCAAGTGGCTCTCGGTTTCAGAGATTTATGCACAGCACAGCTGAGTTTATTAACCCCTAAAAGAGAAGTGGGGTATGGACAACCGAAGATAAATAGGAACTTTCCAGGAAGGTTCCCTGGGAGTTGTGCCAGTGCTGAGTTAACCCAGGGCTAATTCCGAGGTAACATTTCATGGCAATAAGGGGAACAGCATGATGTTTTAGCTGGCTTTAATTTCTTAGCATGGCTCAAGCAAGTGAGCCAAGCTGTACCCTACTTCAGGGTGGCACAGACCTTGATGAGACCACAATCCTATATGTGCCCACCTGTGAGCAAGTCCCACTGAACCTAATGGGACTTCTTAGTAGGCATGCATAGGATTGCACTATGAGTTGAGAAGGAATCCTTGGAGCATGTTCTTCACAGGCTCCCTCTGAGGGAGACGCTTTGCTCTACCTTTGGTCAAACAAAGTCTTCCTGAGGAATCTGCTCAGCTTAGCCAGACAGCCCTCTGCAATGTTGGTAGAGACACCGAAATCCCTTTTGTTACGCGGAGGGTGGGAAAGGGTTTGGGGGTTAAGGAGAAAGAGACCCCTGTGATCCTGGGATGAAGGAGCAACGTCCCTGGCAGGCATGTGGGCTCTTTCCTTCCCTTCGGTTTGGATCTTCTCAGTCTCCTCTTGGCAGCAGCTACTGCTGTGACTTCCTTGGTTTCCTTCTTCAATCGGCCCTTATATTTTAAAGCTCAGCCAAAGTTTCCTTAAAAATGATGCCTTTGCAGATGTTCCCCACCCTTGACAAGGCCAGCTCGCCTCCTTGTCAGCACGTTTATAACTCCAGAGTGTCAGTAATGACACCCAACACTTGTCAGGCACCTTTTACCTGCACTTAGTTATCTGGTGGAGATCCCTCACCTGCTTCCCCTTCCCACTCCATTTCCCTTCCCCAGAGCAACTTTGCAGTGTTGCTCCACTGCAGCACTTTCTAACGCTCACCCCCGTCATTGAATCAGAGAACTGCAGAGTTGGAAAGGGCCCTGAGGATCATCTAGTCCAAGCCCCTGCAATGCAAAAATATGCAGCTGTCCCAGACGGAGATCGAACTTGCAAGTTTGGCGTTATCACCACCATGCTCTAACCAACTGAGCTACACATCCTTCCCTAGAAAAGGCAGCAACTGAAGCTGGCTTGCTATAAAATATAAAGTCAAAGTGTGCTGTACCACACAGCTTTATTTTTAATCCTTGACTACAAGGAAAAATATATTTTAACCCTGCCAGAGATTCTTTATTTGAAGGTTCAAAATGAAGGTTTAATTTGTATCCCATGTTCTTTGTATGCCCATGGGGGTAGAGGGGGATGGGAATAAAATTTTAGCAGTGCAGCCAGAAGGAGGCCCCAGGATGAGTTCAGTGGGACTTACTCTTGAGTAAGCATGCCAAAGAACTAATGATTCAGACAAACAAAGTCAATTTCACAAAACCATTTCTATACCTGTACTACTCTTCATCTGAGGATCACAGGATGGTTTCCTATCATCTATGTAGCTATGTATCTATGTATCTATCATCTATTATCCATCTCTCTCTCTCTCTCTCTCTCTCTCTCTCTATCTATCTATCTATCTATCATCTATCTATCATCTATCTATCATCTATCTATCTATCTATCTATCTATCATCTATCTATCTATCTATCTATCTATCTATCTATCTATCTATCATCTATCTATCTATATCTATCTATCATCTATCTATCTATCTATCTATCTATCTATCTATCTATCTATCTATCTATCTATCTATCTATCTATCTATCATCTATCTATCATCATCTATCTATCTATCTATCTATCTATCTATCTATCTATCTATCTATCATCTATCTATTTATCTATCTATCATCTATCTATCATCTATCTATCATCTATCTATCTATCTATCTATCTATCTATCTATCTATCTATCTATCTATCTATCATCTATCTATCTATCTATCTATCTATATCTATCTATCATCTATCTATCTATCTATCTATCTATCTATCATCTATCTATCTATCTATCATCTATCTATATCTATCTATCTATCTATCTATCTATCTATCTATCTATCTATCATCTATATCTATCTATCATCTATCTATCTATCTATCATCTATCTATCTATCTATCTATCATCTATCTATCTATCTATCTATCTATCTATCTATCTATCTATCTCTATCATCTATCTATATCTATATCTATATCTATATCTATATCTATCTATCATCTCTCTATCATCTATCTATCTATCTATCTATCTATCTATCTATCTATCTATCTATCTATCTATCTATCTATCATCTATCTATCTATCTATCTATCTATATCTATCTATCTATCTATCTATCTATCTATCTATCTATCTATCTATCTATCATCTATCATCATCTATCTACCATCTATCATCTATCTATCATCTATCTATCATCTATCTATCTATCTATCTATCTATCTATCTATCTATATCTATCTATCATCATCTATCTATATCTAATCTATCTATCATCTATCTCTATCATCTGTCTATCTATCATCTATCATCTCTATCATCAAAACACATGATGTAGGAATGTTTAGGAAGATAGGAGGTAAAGGTAAAGGGACCCCTGACCGTTAAGTCCAGTTGCGAATGACTCTGGGGTTGTGGCGCTCATCTCGCTCTATAGGCCAAGGGAGCTGACATTTGTCCACAGAGTTTTTCTGGGTCATGTGGCCAGCATGATTAAGCCGCTTCTGGAGAAACCAGAGCAGCGCACGGAAATACCGTTTACCTTCCCACTGGAGCGGTACCTATTTATCTACTTGCACTTTGACGTGCTTTCGAACTGCTAGGTTGGCAGGAGCAGGGACCCAACAACGGGAGCTCACCCCGTCGCGGGGATTCGAGCTGGCGACCTTCTGATTGGCAAGTCCTAGGCTCTGTGGTTTAACCCACAGTGCCTCCCGCGTCCCATTAATTCAGTGGGACATGTTTAGGATTGTGCTGTAAGGTGATGTCACAAGGATGCAGAGAGCAGGCATGGGGTAAAGACAGCGTCCTGGGGGTGAACACAAACAGAACTGAATCTGACACTAATGAAGCTGTGCTAAGGTGAACAGCTTGGGTGGGTTAGGTGGAGTTCTGGGAAATGCACCAAAAGCACACCGACCTTCTGATCGGCAAGCCCACGAGGCTCGGTGGTTTAGACCACAGCGCCACCAGGAAGATAGGAGAGGATATATTAATTAGGTAAACAATCGCCCTTTGTGCAGACTGGATTCTTCCTAGTCATTTCCACTTTATTTCCCTCTTAAAATATTGATAACACAAAACAGTATTCTTCAAATAAGGATAAGGTTTACTCACAGTTCACATTCAGCAGCAAACTGAAGGCAGGCTTAAGTTGCAGTTACAGGATCATGTAGAGAAGTGATTTCTGAGCTAAGTCTCAGACTGAGAACTTGTGCCCTACATCCTTTCTTACGGATGAGGCTGCATGTGCACACTGGGATCAAGAAGGAGCAAGGGAGGTGTGGCATCAAAGAGAGGTGGCTGTGTGCCCAGCCCTTGTATTTGGGCTTTACTTGGGTCCTGCCCATCGACCTGGTCACACTCGGGGGAAGTAGCTTCCAATAGGTATGACAGGAACCCCTCCCTGTGTGGGGCCACATTCCTCTGTGTGGGGCCACATTCTAGCAAACAGGTAATGTTGGACTTGATGGCTCTAGCTATCCATCCCCCACACAGGGTTGCCATATTTTGAAGAGCAAAAAAGAGGACACATTTGTTGACTTCTACTTTTAACTATGGATTGCTCTGACGACTCTCATTTTAAATATCCCTACTATATGTAGGCTATAGAAGCTGTGATATATTGCTAGTAGCAATGTTCGTAACTTTCAAAAACAAAATAACACACCCTCCAATGAAAATAGGGACGTCCCATTCCGTAATGATAATTTTACTATTTATACTCCACACATCTTACTGGGTTACCCCAGCCACTCAGGGTAGCTACCAACATATATAAAAACATAATAAAACATTAAGCATTTTTTAAAAACTTCCCTATAGAGGATTGCCTTCAGATGGCTCAGGACTTGGATAAATTCATACCCTCCAACATTTCTCCAATGAAAATAGGGACATTGTAAGGAAAAGTCGGACATTCCAGGATCAAATCAGAAACCGGGACGGCTTTTCTAAATCAGGGACGTCCCTGGAAAATAGGAACACTCGGAGGGTCTGAAATAATAATATCACGTATTGCCCTCACTTGCAACATGAAACTATTTGGGCTCATGTTCGCTTCTTTGTGAGCATAAGTGTGCACAGAACAATTTATTAAACTGTTTTAACATGTAAATATGGACTCTTCTTAAGGGCAGGGGGATGTTAACTCCTGCCCTTCCAGACTCTTTCTCCAAGATCTTGTAGCTGAGCCAGTGTTCTTTTAGTTCAGCCACAAGAGAATGGATTTATACAGTATACAGCTAGTTTAAGATGCTGCCCTGTTGTGATTCTCTGCTGCAGACTAGCTTAGCCGGGTACCTTAGATCTGAGTCTAATGCACTAGAAATTTTTCTTGGGTTACTGTAAACAAAAAAACCAAACAAAAAACCCCAGACATTTTACCAAATTTTAAAAATCTGCCTGGACAGAAATTTTAGTCTTGAAAAAGAGGACATGTCTGGGGAAAAGAGGAAATATGGCAACCCTACACATGGCAGAATAACAAACAAAAACAGTACCCCCACCAAAAGTTTAAGATTGTTTAATTAGCCAAAGGCCTGGGAGAAGAGGAATGTTTTCACCTCCTGGCACCTAAAGGTATGCAACAAAGAAGCCAGGAGGTGAATATCCCAGAGGAGAGCATCTCACAAATGGGGGGCCTCCTGGTAGTTTCTGCTCCCTCAGAAGTTGGGGGATTGATGGCCTGGGAGAGGGCAGGTTCTTCTTTAGGGGCATAGCCTTCTCTGCAGCAGCCCCAAAGCAAGTAGAATTCCCTGTCCACAGAAGTGCATCTGGATTCTTCACTATACAACTTTTGGCAAATGCTGAAGATGCACCTCTTTCCTCTGGCGTTTGGCACCTGAGATGTGTTTTTTCAGGAACTATCCCTATTCTTGTGAATCCATATGTTTCAAATGTTTTTAATTCTGAATTTTAATTGTTATAACCTGTCCTGGGAACTGCTGGCAAAGGATTTGTAATAAATTTAAAAACAGCAGCAGCAGCAGTCATGGTTGCTATCTATCCACTGCCAGGGCCCAGACACACTTTCCCTTGAGTCCGTACTTCTTTGCCCTTTTTCATTTTGGTCTGGAGCTGGGTGTTCTGACTTGTGATTTTTGCTCAGATTTTACTTGGGGGAAGGTCCCTGAAATCCCATTCCCGTTCCTATAATCAATAGCCCACTTTTTGTGTTGTCTCCCTCTTCAGCCCTGCCCATTTGTGGCACAGAGTCAGAAAATTGGAGAACCAGTAACCCTGAGAATCAGACAATCATTAGACATATACAAAAGGAGCCAGGACTCTTCCAAGATGAGTGGGAACACACAGATATCAGTGGCGGGAAGTCACTGGGAAATTAAAAAGAATGTATAGAGAACAAATGTTGTTAACTTTTTTTGTATTTTTGTTTCTACTATATATATGCTTGTTGGTAATATTTTCTTTATTTTCAATAAAGCTTAAATTAAATTAAATTAAATTAAAAAGATCAACATAAAATTCTAGAAGCCACAGGACAAACGACCATGTGGCTGCGTGCTCAGAGGTTGCAGGTCTCTGCACACATGTTGCTGGGGAGCTCAAGCGGGGAGAGTGGCTGCCTGGTGGCTACTGTGAGAAGATGAAGCTGGATGAGATGGGCCCCAAAGGCCCTACAGGTATTGCAATGATCCACTTTGGTGTCCCTTTGGTTTGGGCATTTTTGCAGTTTCATACTTTTTGGGAGGGACATCCAGCCACCCACCAGAACGTCCTCTAGGCAGGGTGAACAGAGACAAGGTGCTCTTGAAGAAGATGATGGACTCTTCAGGGTCAGGGCATAAGAGACATCCCTGGACCCCACTTTCTGCAGAGTGGGGGAGCTTCTTGTGCCGGCGGCATCCTGCTTGTGGGTTTCCCACTGGGGCATCTGCGAGAACAGGACGCTGCCCTAGATGGGTCCCCGGCTCCCCTCCCTGCCAAAGACACGCTCCGAGGCTGCCCCTCCTCTCTCTCTGAAATGGGGCGGCGGCGGCTGCTGCTGCTGCTGCTGCTGCACCCGAGCAACAGGGCAGCTCACTGGCTGCTCTCCTTTCCCGTCCGCACGACAAGCCATGATTACTAATAATGAACAAGTTCTCCCTAATTGGGCACCGACAATTTTGGATTTCTCTCTCCTCTCTGTCTCCATCTGGGGCTCTCTGAAAACACCAAATGCTGGAGGCAATTCCTATTCATTACAACCCCAATCAGCTCATTTGTTATTAATGGGCCCTTTGATGGGGTCTCGCTGCCGTGCAGTCGGTGGGTCTTCGTGGTCGTTATCCCCCCGTTTTTTGTCGGGAAGGCGAAGCGAGGCAGGCGAGCGAGCGAGCGGCACTGAAATATAGAAGTATGCAGATCACGCCATTAAAATTTCATGGGGATCCAGGAAAAAACCCGACTCGGTGTTGACTCCGTGACGCAAATAGGTATGAAAATTCTGGCAAGAGAGCCTCATTGTTACAAAAATCAAATGGCTGAACAGCCACTAATGAGGCAGACAAGAGCCCTCACTCATCCTCTGAGGATCTGAAGGCAAGAAGAGAAGAAGGGAGCCCACTCCATTATTCATGCCGCCTTGTTTGAGTTGCGAATCAGAGGGAATCACAAGGAGAAAGCAGAGCATCGGCTGGTGACCAGCTTTGCTCAGGAGGGGGGCAGAAATGAAAGAAGAGAAGCGCGGGGGGGGGGGAGTTCAGCAGCCTGGATGTCACCCACCTGACAACGTGTGATTTCAAATTCTGCTGCTTTCCTGGAATCACTGGAAAGCAGCTTCGCAGAGCCCATTTCCACTCGCCGCCTTCCAGGTGTTCTGGGCGGCAGGTCCCACCCACCTTCCACAGCAGGGCTGTTTCCCCTCACCCAGCCTCAGAAAGCCATGCAGGCTGGGGGTGAGGGCACCAGGTTGGGGAAGGGAGACTTTTTTGGCGGTTCAGCTCCCCATTAGGTCCAGGGCAGGTTACAGAAATGTTAAAAAATCTACCAATGTGGAGAAGATGGGGACATTTCATCTGGGTTTTGGTGTCCTTGATCCACCGCCTTAGAAAACAGTGGAAGTCAAGAATGATGATGATTCACTCCTTCACCAAAGAGTGATTTCACTGGATAAGTGGTTGAAAAGAGACGACACCAAGGGAGGCTCCCCCCCCCCCCAAATCTGTCTGCGGCTGCTCCCTTGATTTTAAAAACTACCACAGGGTTGGGCATGGCAGTTTGCTGCCACTAAAAACATCCAAAGGCTATCGGTTGCTTCCAAGGGATAGAGCTCACTCTATCAAATGTGTGAATGGCTCTCTTCAGTTGGGAGATGGAGACAGAGACAGAGATATAGATTTCTAGGGGGTGCCAAACCTGCTTGTGTTTCCCACCAACCCCCACTGCCAATATCCTACAACCCCCCAAGGTTACCCCACCTTTCAACTACTAACCATCCTTTTTACCTGCCCTCCAGTTTTGAAGCAACTACCCCTTCCTATTTCGCAGCCCCCTTTGCAACCCTATTTTCAGCCTCCTCTTCTTATCTTCCCCCCTTCCTTCACTTGCATCTCAATGCAACACTTTGCCAACAGCCAACAAGGCCAGCAGCTTTAAAAACTTTTTAATGTAACCAGTCCCACCCCACCCCTGCAATTGCTAGCCCCTCCTCTCCCCCCACATCCTCTTGCCCTTCTTTTGCTTTAGTAGTTCAAGCAGTTTGCCACCCCACCCTTCATTCAGACTCCCCAACCTCAAAGGGGACCAGCCCCTACCTCTCTTTCTTCCTAGAGAGTGGGATGGGGCTGCTTCCTGTCAAGGCTGAAAAGGTGAAAGTGATAAACCTGAGCTTCCTGGCTCCCATATCGGGCTCCCCACCCCCACTCCAGGGTCCCAGACTTGGTAGCACCTGCCCTGCTGGGTGTGTCTACCTGGCCCAGGTCAACCTCCTGGTCTCTGCATAATGTGTGAATGGGCTGATGGGTGCAGCTTGAAAGGGGAGGGCCCCATGAACCTGAGGCCATATTCTGGGTCCCTTCTTGTGATTTCAGCCTGCACCCACAATAGACTGACAAAATGCCCCAAACTACCATGATCCGGCACCATCCATCTTCTCTCCTTCCCCATCTCTGCTTCACAGACATGCACTCATTATACCTGCCTGTCACTCCCCAAAGGGAGCCCCCCCCCAGCAAATCCTTTCTCATAGAGCTTTAGTTATTTTCAGTGCAAGGTTAATTTTTCCTCCTGTTACAAAAGAATGACAATTAACATAAATAATGTGATTGTTGCATTTAAGATAATTTAACCTGTCTTTAGTTTTGTCACACAGAAATCTGCAATAATGAAAGAACGGTGGTTGTTTTGTTTTAAGGATGGGGAAACAACCTGGGTTTCTTTTCCTTTTGAAGGGTTTTGATGGGCATGGTGGGGGGCAAGCAGGGAATTTAATATGGAGCCCTAGAGCTCCCTGTGGCCACTAGGACTGCTTTGCATTTTGTGAAAACAGTGGCTCATAATTTTAAAACATGTGTACACACAGCAGCAGTAATCCTTACTCTTTCAGGTCAAAATGGCAGCAGTTGTAGCCTTGCTTCCTTTCTGTCTTAGCTGCAAGAGGGGATTAAGTTATAAATCGTGGTCCTCCTCACTTTAGCTGAGAGCAGACCCACCGGCAGAAGCTTATAAAGAGCCAGTCAGGGCATTATTTATTACCATTGTTTCTTCTCATCCACCTTTCACTATCAGGATTCATTCATTCATTCATTCATCATTCATAATTTTATGGGGGTTTTTTGGGTGTCAGTCTGGATGATATCCTTCCCAGCCTGTGATCCTGTATCCAGTAAGGGTAAACTGGTTCCTTTGTCAAGGGGGCGACTCGCCACTTAAGTTCCCATCATTGCCCCACAGAATGAGTGAGGTTGCAAGAGCTACATGGAGGTAGCTAATGGAAGGCCTTTCCCTCTCCCCTTTCACTGAGAAGAACAATAGAATCTGCTAGTGATTAAAGCAGACATGGATTTTGGACTTCTGCACTGTCCATAGTTTTTGCACCCAATAAAACCTGTAAAAGACAGGCCGGAGTCCTGGCTGTTATCTTCGTGAGCAACCACACACACACCTCACAGAAACCATCTGTCCCACAGAACACCTGTCCCACAGTGTTCGCTGACCTTCGCTCCAAGGAAACCAAACCCTGGGGAAGCTCACACACCCCTGGAGCCTCTTGCTGCTCAAAGCAACTCACAAGATAGAAAACAGAAACACTTCTCAAATTAGCCATCACAAGAATTTCATAACTTAACCTAAGAAAACAACATGTTAGCAAATATGGCAACATATAGAAAGCAACATTTCATACCCCCCAAGTGTCCCTATTTTCCAGTGACAGCCTGTTTCTGATTTGATCTTGGAACATCCTGCTCTTCCTTAGGATTTCCCAATTTTCACCAGAGAAATATCGGAGGGTCTGGAGTTATGAAATCCCAGAGCCAAGGAGATAAATCACTACACAACCTTTACAAGGTTTAGAAGAGTGACTAGTGGGGTGCCACAGGGTTCTGTCTTGGGCCCGGTCTTATTCAACATCTTTATCAACGACTTGGATGATGGACTCAAGGGCATCCTGATCAAATTTGCAGATGACAGCAAACTGGGAGGGGTGGCTAACACCCCAGAGGACAGGATCACACTTCAAAACGACCTTGACAGATTAGAGAACTGGGCCAAAACAAACAGGATGAACTTTAACAGGGAGAAATGTAAAGTATTGCACTTGGGCAAAAAAAAATATGAGAGGCACAAATACAAGATGGGTGACACCTGGCTTGAGAGCAGTACATGTGAAAAGGATCTAGGAATCTTGGTTGACCACAAACTTGACATGAGCCAACAGTGTGACGCGGCAGCTAAAAAAGCCAATGCAATTCTGGGCTGCATCAATAGGAGTATAGCATCTAGATCAAGGGAAGTAATAGTGCCACTGTATTCTGCTCTGGTCAGACCTCACCTGGAGTACTGTGTCCAGTTCTGGGCACCACAGTTCAAGAAGGACACTGACAAACTGGAACGTGTCCAGAGGAGGGCAACCAAAATGGTCAAAGGCCTGGAAACGATGCCTTATGAGGACACGGAGCAATGGATCCAAACTACAAGAAAGAAGATTCCACCTAAACATTAGAAAGAACTTCCTGACAGTAAGAGCTGTTCGACAGTGGAATTTGCTGCCAAGGAGTGTGGTGGAGTCTCCTTCTTTGGAGGTCTTTAAGCAGAGGCTTGACAACCATATGTCAGGAGTGCTCTGATGGTGTTTCCTGCTTGGCAGGGGGTTGGACTCGATGGCCCTTGTGGTCTCTTCCAACTCTAGGATTCTATGATTCTACAAGACATCTGAAGTCAGCCCTGCATAGGGAAGTTTTTAATTATGCTTAATTATTTTTTTATATTTGTTGGATGCTGCCCAGAGTGGCTGGGGCAACCTAGTCAGATGGGCAGGGAATAAACAACAACAACAGCAACAACAACAACAACAATTATTATTGAACAGGACGTTCCTATCTTCATCAGAGAAATGTTGGAGGGTATGGAGTTAACTGACCCCGAGCCAAGGAAACAAGTAACTACACAACCTTTAGAAGACATCTGAATGCAGCTCTGTATAGGGAGGGTTTTTTAAATGTTGAATGTTTTATTATGTTTTTATTTATGCTGGTAGCCACCCAGAGTGGCTGGGGCAAGCCATGCAGATGGGCAGGTTATAAATAGTAAAATTATTGTTATGGAATAGTACGTCTCTATTTTCATCAGAGAAATGTTGGAGGATATGGGGTCCAATCCTGTAAAGAGAGGCGGAGGAGGGGAGAGCTGGCAGCTGGAGCTGGGGAGGGGGGGGATGAAGTTGCACCTGAGGAAAGGAGCTGGGGAGCAGAGAGAGCGCCATCTGAAATGGCTGCCTCCAGCCAGCAAAAAAGCTAACAAGGAAGGAAAAGACCAAATGGATTTCTTTAAAGCTGTTTGCTGCTTTTCCGCTGAGAGATTTGTTTACAGGCAGGTCCTGCTGTTCGGACATCTGAATCAGATGTTCTTGTGGTGAGGTCAGGGCACAAAATCTTGATGTTTGGATAAGTGATATTTTGTGTGTGTTTGCATAGCAGGACCTGGGGGTATAGTTAATTAACCCTACAACAGTATGCATACCTATTTTGAAGCAAGTCCCTTTGTGTTTAATGGGACTTGCTCTCAGGTAAGCAGGCACAGGAGCGGGTCCTCCTTGGGGGTCAGAGATCTCTTGTGGCCCAGAATAGGCCATCTCCACCTTGCTTGGACCCTCCCTGGGATTCTCTGATTCCAACTCGCAGAGCTCCTCCCACTCCTCCTCTGGATCTCACCACATCCCTTCCAAGACACTCGCTCAACACTCCCTCGTGATACTTCTCCACCACCCTCCCTAAAAAGTGGGCATAGGAGCCAACTCCTAGGGACCACCCCAATAAAATATTTGAGGGGGCTGCCCCCCCAAATGTTGGTGGGCATTGCCATTCAAATGGTGTGTGTCTACCATGTCATGTGATTCGTTATGCAGGGAAGGACTTACCTGCCCCAACATATTTTATTAATGTTGGCGTAGGGGGCATTTGGGTCAGTAGTTTGTTCACCCCCCTCCCATACAATGTGGCCAATACAACCACCTCTTTCAAGGCATCAGAGGCCACTCACTCAGCCATGGCACATTGACCATGCTCTGGTCCCACCCAGTCGACTAACCTTCCTTTCAAGTGGCACAGCCTGATCTCTGTCCCTCTTCCTAGCCAAGAGGGACAGAGATCAGGCTGTGCCACTTGAAAGTGGTCCCTGTGGATATCACAGGCTGTGGCCCTGGGCATTTTGGTCAGTACTGCAACAGCTGCAGAATCTTGATCTCTCCAAAACTGAATGGCTTTGCCCTCAGAATGTGTCCTCAGTGGGTCACAGATCTTCGAGGGCTCCAGGAGTCCTTCCCCTCTGTGGGAGTCAGCAGCCTCTGGGCCAGCCCGAAAGGGCTCTGCTTGAGGATGCAATGCAGGCTGCAAAATGCTCCTTCCTTGCAGCCTGCCCTTTCGCAGGGTCATCACAACTGTGTGCATTGCTTAGTGCTTGGCTGACCTCAGTGCAAAACGATGTTGTGCAGCCCTGGAGCACCTCCAAGAATGGCACTGTGCTGGTTGTAGCACAATGCTGGTCTCCATCCTATGTTTGATGTTTTAATTTGTTGGAAGTCCCTCAGAGTGCCTGTGGCAACCCAGTCACGTGAGAGGCAATAATAATAATAATAATAATAATAATAATAATAATAATAATAATAATATAAAAAAACCAAAAACCAAACACGGGCTGGAATTCCAGACAGTGGAGGCTGTAACCTGACCGGCATGGTTCCTATATTGTTGCCTGAGAGTTTAAGCTGCAAAGGCTCATTTATCCGTTCCAGGACAGACCATGGTGGCGCGGAGGAGCCCCGCTCTGCTGCAGGGAAATGCTGGAGCTTGACCTGACTGCACAGGATACGATCTCACACCATAACAATATTGCCCAAATAACGTGACTGCTAAGCGATGTCGGTTCCTGGCATTTTGAAGCTTGAGTGATCATGGAAAGCCCTTAACACAACATGTTAAACCCAAAGGTTTCTTTGTTAATTGAATTTGCTTCTAAGCGATGCAAAGGGAGAAGACAGAATGGCCCACAAGGGTGCTGTGATACTTAATTGGGTAAATGTAAATTGTTTCATCCTTGTTAGAGAGAACAATTATTGTTGGGGGGACGGGGACTCCAAGCTATGTTTTCTTCCCTCTTTGCGATGCTATTCCTGACCAGAGTCAGAAGTGTAGGGGTATGTATAGATGCGAAGAGAGGATATATTTATTAGATATTAGCCTGCCTTCCTCATGTTTGTGAGTGCCATCCCTTTGCAGCTTAAAAGAAAGCTTAGATAAGCTAGTATTAGCCTTTTAGTTTAAGTAATCCAGGATGCATTAAGACTGACTGGATTCTCCTAGTATTTTCCCCTTTTCTCCCCCTTAAAACAATAACCACACAAACAATCTTGTAAAAGGTAAAAATAACATTTGCTCACTCAGAGTTTCTGTTGCAGAGTAACAGATACTGCTGCTTTGTTCAGGCAGGTTTAAAAGGGTAATTCATTTACAATGGCATGCTTAAGTCTGGCTTAAGATGTTTGAGACTATATAAGGAGAAGACATGTGTCTCCGCCTGTCAGGGCACAGTGCGCTGTCTCTCACAGAGTTCTCTCTACCAAACTTACTCTGTGACCTTCAGCTCCTAGCATGTGCCTCTCTAGCATACAATGAAGCGTTGGTTTGACTGCCCTTTGAACGAAGCAAATGGGCGCCAGCAGAAAACCCTTCCTCCTCAGTCAGGCCTGTGGGTAATAGGACCCTTGACCCAGGGAGCACCGTGGATTTTGGTTGCTGAGGGGGCTTAAACTGGTCAGTACCTGGATGGATGACCAGAAGGTTTTGCGGAGGCCTTAATTAGATCAATCTGATGCCCTCCCTAAATTTTAGAATACAGTTCCCATCAGATGTGGCATCATGTGGCTACATGCGGCTGATGGGCGTTGTAGTCCAAAAACACGTGTGTGAGAGCAGTGTTCAGTTTTACCTGTGGTATACAGTTGGGTTCTGTTTCTATCAATATTTTAGAAAGGTGTTTTTGTTGTTTTTTTGCTGCTGTTGCATTTTTAAATGAATTTATAGTCACCCCCCAATTGTTTTTATGTAAGCTGCTTAGAGATCTCATTTTATTTTAAGTGGTGTATACAAGTTATAAACAAGCAAACATCTGGAGGCTAGAGAAGGCTGCTTTCTTCAAGCACACCCCACCACCCGGGTGGGAAAATCCAGGCACACCCTTGAGATCCTCCAGTCACAAACACTTTGAAAGTATCCTCTCCCATACCTTAAAAGGTGACAAGCCTTTTAGCTGTCCGCCCCCTCCCCCAATTGTTGCTGTCTTCCTATTATTCCTAGACACATTCAGTGCTGTAATGATAGATTAAATATCAAATAGCTTAACATTTGAAAAATGACATTTATTATACAGAGTTGTAAACAGAGAGAAATGGGGGGAGGGGAGGAATGACTCTAGAGCAGTGCTGAGCTCCCACAAACTGCATCACTCCTTTGTATTGCCTGTGATAATGCCAGTGCTAACAAGCAGATAATTGGCATCAGGGAAATAAATTTTGGCACCTTCTGCAGAGAGGAAACTGTGCTGCATAATTATTTTACCTAAGAATATTCTTTATTTAATAGGCCCATTTGCATAACAGCTCAAAGTTCTTTTCTTTCCCCCCTACCCAGTCATAAAGGGGTTTTTAATGTGCAGGTTTGTTTTAGCCAATGAAACAATTGTTTATTCATGAGCACTGGCACCTGAGGACTCTGGCAATTAAGCGGAGGCGACCCAGTAGGAGAGAACTGCCACAGTCTTGGGTTTAGAAGGACAAGTGGAATCCAAATGAGCTGAATCGACACTCGGGCCCCACAGATGGAGCAGGCAGGAGGGCAATAAAACCAAGGTGCTTCCCGTAGCTGAAGCAGACTTTTACCCCCAGCAAACCTTTTCTTTAAGAAGAAAAGAAAGCAGACAAATGAAACATCCCAGGTACTGGGAACTCTGTGCAGGAGGCTGTGAAATCCACATCAGGAACATCACCAGCATTGGCAAAGGTCTTTCCTTTGGCTTCCTTCAGTTTCTTGGATCATTCTCCCAAGAAGGTAGCTGCAAAACATCTCAGATTTTGCTTTAGGCGACATTTTGTTGGCCACTCAAGCCAAGACCTGTTTGGTGCTCCCTTGTAAGAGGCCTTTACCAGTCATCTCCCTCAAAATGTTGGTCAGTCTCAGCAAAACCTGACACTTTCTGCAATGAATTCTGTTTCTTCGAGAGGTTGCTTCCCCAAGCTGGGCTGGGTTTCCTTCAGTCTGGAGTCACAAAGGCCAGCTCCCTGAGCTGCTCAGACCAGCAGACAGCCTGAAAGACCTGGTTTTTGGAAGACACAAGATCTACCCACCTTGGAAGAATGGCAGATGAAGGTGATGGACTACATGGAATTGGCAGAATCCGAGACCAGGGAGAAGAGTCGGTGGAAGAAGATTGGAAGAAATTTAAAGATTATCTACAGAAATATTGTAAAATTAATGAAGGATAGAATGATGTTGGATAGTAATTAAGGGGTTTCCAGCTGTAATGTTTTAAGAGAATATGAAAAAAGGGTTATAAATGGGTTACAATTTAATGGTAAGGATTTGCTGAACCAATAATTTGAAGTGGAATACAAAGGAGGGAGGTATGAGGAGGTCCGGGAAATAAGTTAAAGGAAAATAAGTGATAGAAAATATGTCCTTTTTTAAAAAACTGTCTTTATTTTGTATTTTTCTTTTTTCTTTTTTACTGTATTAAAAAACCTTAATAAATATTTTATGAAAAAGAAAGACCTGATTTTTTTTTTTGGGGGGGGAGACCGATACTCAGTGGGTAGAACACCCACTTCCCATGCAGAGTCCCAGGTGCAGACCCCATCATCTCAGGCACAGCTGGGCAAGTTCCCTATCTGAAATCTTAGAGAGTTACCCCAAGGCATCGGTTCTCGCAAGAGGCTGTGATAGCCACCAACTTGAAGAAGGCTATTGATGGCTATTAGTCATTAGTATTTTATGATTTATTAGTTGCTTATAGTTGAAGTTTCTAAGCGGTTTACATTAAAAGCACATTTGACCATTGAAAACCCACATGATATGTTAACGTTTTCATACAAGTGCCTACAATTCATATATCCACATGTACAAAAGCAATCTCCCCACCTTGCTCCATAACAGTAACTGGAATTATTATTATTTTTTATAATAATATTTATTAGTTTTTCAACAAATTGAATACAACACTGCAAAAAACCAAAAAAGAAAAAACATACAATAATACAATACAATACAATACAATACAATACAAAACAACAACAACAACAAAACTGCAAAACACTAACATACAACTAACAAAACAAAACAAAAACCATTTAAAACACAGTCCAATTTCAATATCTTATCTTTCTTTCACTAATTTCCACGACCTCCTCACACCTCCCTTTTTGTATTCCACTTCTATTAATTGTTTCAGCAATTCCTTTCCATCTTCCTCTGTTTTCTATCCTATAATTGTCTTAACACATTCTAACCTTATTTTTCCCTTTAATGCTCTAATAATCTATTTATACTTAATTCCTTATAACATTTCTACTAAAGCCATATAACTTCATTCCAACATCTTTCTAACATTCATTAATTTTTACAGTATTTCTGTAAATAGTCATAGAATCATAGAATCATAGAGTTGGAAGAGACCACAAGGGCCATCGAGTCCAACCCCCTGCCAAGCCCCCTGTTTTTAAACTTTTTCCAGTCTTCTTCCACCAACTCTTCTCCCTGGTCTTGGATTCTGCCAGTCATTTCCGCCAATTCCATGTAGTCCATCAGAGTTTGCAGGGCAGCAATTGAAGAAGGAGCAAAAAGGGTTTTCTTGTGTGTGTGTGTTTCTTTGTGGCTGGTTAGCTGTTTTCCCTGTGTAAAGGTCAGAGGGGGCAGGGTTTCTGTTGAGGCAGGGGATTAGCTGTGGGAGGAGCTTATCAGAGTTTGCAGGGCAGCAGTGCGCGCCTAGCGGCGCGCGCAGTTATACCCATATTTTAGATTTAGGGGAGCTAGTCTCAAACGTTTGTTGAGGGAGACCTAGGGTTTTTTTTGTGGGGGAAGTTATTTGTCCTGTCCTCAAGCTTTTTATGATGGAGGACCTCTGTAGCCACCCCCAACGACACGATCTCAAGATGGAAGGGGAGGGAACAGCTGCAGTCGCCTGCGATTCCTGCGCAATGTTTGCCATCTTGCCAAAGGTTGCAGGCAGCTTTACCTGCAGCAATTGCATGTTGATTGCCCTTTTAAAAGACAAAGTCCAGCAACTGGAGGAACGTGTAGCTACGCTCCAAAGAATTAGAGAGCTGGAGCTCTTCTTGGAAGCAACAGAGCACACCGTCTCCACCAAGGAGGAGACAGGGGACTCCCCTGAGAAGGAGGATACTTCACCAACAGAGGAGCCAGATATATGGAGAAACGTGACTCAAAGAAGTAGGAGGCCCAGGGTTCACTCTGATTGTTTAGAAATACACAATCGCTTTGAGGTCCTCTCCCCTAGCATGGAAGACGAAGAGCAGACTCCATTTGAGGATCTTTCCCTCATTACAGTCGATCAGGTATATGAAGACGAGCAGCAAAGTCAGTCCTCAGGGAATGTGCAGGCGACCCTGGAACGGACAGCTCACAGAAGAACCCCGACCAAACCCAAGAGCAGGCGTGTAGTGGTGATAGGGGATTCCCTACTGAGGGGAACAGAAGCAGTGATCTGTGGGCCTGACAAGATGTCTCGGGAAGTGTGCTGTCTCCCCGGGGCTAAGATCCAAGATGTAACTGAACGACTGCAAGGAATCATAAAACCCACTGACGAATACCCCTTCCTCTTGGTTCATGTGGGAACCAATGACACTGCAAGAAATAGCCTCCAGAAGATCAAAAGAGACTACGAGGCTCTCGGCAGGAAATTGAAGCAACTAAATGCACAAATTGTCATCTCGTCTGTCCTCCCAGTTGAACGACGTGGCCCAGGGAGAGAGGGGAAAATAGTGGAAGTGAACAGCTGGCTTCGCAAATGGTGTAAACAGGAACGGTTTGGATTCGTAGATCACGGACTGCAGTTTCTTGAAGATGGACTTCTGGCAAGTGATGGGCTGCACCTCACAACGGTTGGGAGAAATGTTTTTGCCAAAAATCTCAGAAACCTCATCAGGAGGGCTTTAAACTGACTAATGTGGGGGAGGGAGACAGTGCTCCTGAAGGTAGGAGTCTATCAACTAATGAAGATGATCATCCAAATGTCATAGACCAAAAGGAGCAAACAGCACGCGGACCTAGTGGAGGGAGGAAAAAATCCTTAAATAAGAGACACGGGGGAATGATTAATGGACTTCAATGTCTGTACACTAATGCGCAAAGCATGGGAAATAAACAAGATGAGCTTGAGCTCTTGGTACAGCAAACTAAATATGACATAATAGGCATCATAATAGGCTAACACCCCAGAAGACAGGATCACACTTCAAAACGACCTTGACAGATTAGAGAACTGGGCCAAAACAAACAAGATGAATTTTAACAGGGAGAAATGTAAAGTATTGCACTTGGGCAAAAAAAATGAGAGGCACAAATACAAGATGGGGGACACCTGTCTTGAGAGCAGTACATGTGAAAAGGATCTAGGAGTCTTGGTTGACCACAAACTTGACATGAGCCAACAGTGTGACGCAGCAGCCAAAAAAGCCAATGCAATTCTGGGCTGCATCAATAGGAGTATAGCATCTAGATCAAGGGAAGTAATAGTGCCACTATATTCTGCTCTGGTCAGACCTCACCTGGAGTACTGTGTCCAGTTCTGGGCACCACAATTCAAGAAAGACACTGACAAACTGGAACGTGTCCAGAGGAGGGCAACCAAAATGGTCAAAGGCCTGGAAACGATGCCTTATGAGGAACGGCTAAGGGAGCTGGGCATGTTTAGCCTGGAGAAGAGGAGGTTAAGGGGTGATATGATAGCCATGTTTAAATATATAAAAGGATGTCACATAGAGGAGGGAGAAAGGTTGTTTTCTGCTGCTCCAGAGAAGCGGACACGGAGCAATGGATCCAAACTACAAGAAAGAAGATTCCACCTAAACATTAGGAAGAACTTCCTGACAGTAAGAGCTGTTTGACAGTGGAATTTGCTGCCAAGGAGTGTGGTGGAGTCTCCTACTTTGGAAGTCTTTAAGCAGAGGCTTGACAACCATATGTCAGGAGTGCTCTGATGGTGTTTCCTGCTTGGCAGGGGGTTGGACTCGATGGCCCTTGTGGTCTCTTCCAACTCTATGATTCTATGATTCTATGAACTTCATCTGCCATTCTTCACTGGTGGGTAAATCTTGTGTCTTCCAATATTTCACGATGAGTATTCTTGCTGCTGTTGTTGCATACATAAAAAAAGTTCTATCCTTCTTTAACACCAATTGGCCGACCATGCCCAGGAGAAAGGCCTCTGGTTTCTTAAGGAAGGTATATTTAAATACCTTTTTCATTTCATTATAAATCATCTCCTAGAATGCCTTAATCCTTGGGCACGTCCACCAAAGGTGAAAGAATGTACCTTCAGTCTCATTACATTTCCAACATTTATTATCGGGCAAATGGTAGATTTTTTGAAGCTTAACTGGTGTCATGTACCACCTATAAATCATTTTCATTAAATTTTCTCTTAAGGCATTACATGCCGTAAATTTCATACCTGTGGTCCATAACCGTTCCCAGTCAGCCATCATTATGTTATGTCCAACATCTTGTGCCCATTTAATCATAGCTGATTTCACCGTTTCTTCCTGAGTGTTCCATTTCAACAGCAAGTTATACATTCTTGACAAATTCTTAGTTTTTGGATCTAACAATTCTGTTTCCAATTTTGATTTTTCCACCTGGAACCCAACTTTTTTGTCCAATTTGTATGCCTCCATTATTTGATAGTAATGGAGCCAATCTTGCACTTTGTTTTTCAATTTTTCAAAGCTCTGCAATTTTATTCTCTCTCCATCTTGTTCCAGAATTTCCCAATATTTCGGCCATTTGGCCTCCATATTGAGTTTTTTCTGTGCCTTCGCTTCCATTGGTGACAACCATCTTGGGTTTCCCCCCCCCTAACAAATCCTTATATCTTATCCAAACATTAAACAATGCTTTTCTAACAATATGATTTTTAAATGCTTTATGTGCTTTTACCTTATCATACCACAAGTATGCATGCCATCCGAATACATTGTTAAAACCTTCTAAATCCAACACTTCAGTATTTTCAAGAAGCAGCCATTCTCTCAGCCAACAAAAGGCAGCTGATTCATAATAAAGTTTAAGGTCTGCCAGGGCTAATACACCTCTTTCTTTAGCATCCATTAATATCTTAAATTTTATTTGAGGCTTCTTGCCCTGCCAAACAAATCTAGAAATATCCTTCTGCCACTTCTTGAAACAATCCATCTTATCCAAAATTTGCAATGTTTGGAACAAAAATAACATCCTTGGCAGCACATTCATTTTTATCACAGCAATTCAGCCTAACAATGATAACTTCAAATTTGTCCATACTTCTAAATCCTTTTTCACTTCAGTCCAACATTTTTCATAATTATCCTTGAATAAGTTCACATTTTTAGCAGTCATGTTAACCCCCAAGTATTTCACTTTTTTAACCAATGTTAGTCCTGTCTCCTCCTGAAACTTCTCTCTCTCATTCATAGTTAAATTTTTCTCTAGAACCTTGGTTTTCATCTTATTCAACTTAAAACCTGCAACCTGTCCAAATTCTTGAATCAGTTCCAATACCCTTTTAGTACTAGGTTCTGGCTCCTGTAAATACTAAATCATCAGCAAAAACAGTAACTGGAATTAGTTCAGTTTCCCAGGTGGACCTTCCTGGGGAGAGCATTCCACAGATGGTGAGCCACAACTGAAAAGGCCCTGCCCTCCCTTGTCATCACCCTCTGAGCCTTCCTCAGAGGCAGCCCCTGGAGGACCTCAGCAGATCTAAGGGCCTAGCTAGGTTCATACCAGGAGAGGCATTCCAGAAGAGAATGGGGTCCTGCCCTGCAAAAAGCTTTATAGAATTATTTATTAGTATACTGCTTAATGGCAAAACAAGCTTTTAAGCATTTAAAGGATAAAAACCTGTCACACAGACATTAAAATATAAACACCCACAATTTAAATATGCAATGAAACAAGCCCATTAAAAGAGCACAGGGATTGAAACAGGCAACATGAAGGGTGTGTTTTTCCTCCACGGTTGGAGGCAGCCAGGAGAGCTGCAGTCCTTGGGCTCAGGTCCTCACTGGGGCATCTGGTTGGCCACTCTGGGAACAGGATCCTGGAAAAGTTCTTAAGAGCGCCCTTCATTCCAAAGGCTTTCTAGGGGTTCAATTGTATCATCTGGCACAGGGTCACACTATTTATTGTCTTTGGGTTAAATTCAACTTTGTGCTATGGGGAACATCATGCAAGTGCACACATTACAGTTGACCAGATGGGATGAGCTTTTAATACAGGAAGCCAAATATGACCTGGCAGGCATTACTGAAACCTGGTGGGATGAGAGTCATGACTGGAATTGAGGGATGTAACCAAACAGGAAGGGAGGAGTAGCAGCATTATATATAAAGGATGTGTACACTCCTGAAGAAATCCATGACCTGGAGCACAGAAAGCAGATTGAGAATATATGGATAAAAACAGAAGAAGAGCGAAACAACAGTGACCTTCCTGTGGGTGTCTGCTATAGACTTCCAAGCCTGAAGACCTGGATGGTGCTTTCCTGGAGCAGATTACCAAACATTCATAAAGGAGAGATATAGTAGTCAACTTCCTTGATATCTGTTGGAACTCAAGCTTCAACTTCCTTGATACCTGTTGGAACTCAAACTCTGCCAAGGATGTAAGATCTGACAAATTCTTCCATTGCCTCACTGAACTTTTCATTTCCCAAAAGGTGGAAGAAGCAACAAGGGGGTCATCTATCTTGGACCTGGTCCTCGCCAACAGGCAGGAGGAACTGATTGATGAAGTGGAAGTACTTGGAAACTTGGGAGGAAGTGATCATGTTCTCCTGGGTTTCATGATACAGAGGGAAGGAAAAGTTGAGAGTAGTCGAACATGCGCTCTGGACTTTAAGAAGGCCAATTTCAAAAAGCTTAAGGAGTTACCGGGTGAGATCCCCTGGTCAGAAATACTCAAAGAGAAGGGAGTCCAAGGAGGATGGGAGTTTCTAAAAGGAGAAATATTGAAGGCCCAAATGCAGACAATTCCAACAAGAAAGAAAAGTGGGAGGCATCTAAGAAAACTGGTGCGGCTGCATAAGGAGCTCACAGTTGAGCTGATAGTTAGGAAGTGCATGTATAAGAAATGGAAGAAAGGGGAAAGGAGGGGTATACTCAAGTAGCCAACAGCTGCAGGCTGAAGGCCAGGCTAGCTAAAGCTCAGAATGAGCTCAGGCTTGAAAGAGAGGTTAATTTATTTAAAGGTTTCCTCTTAAAGTAAGAGGAAGAACAGGCAAGTAGTAGTAGTAGAGCTTCTCTCTGTCTTGAGATAATAATAATAATAATAATAATAATAATAATAATAATAATAATAATAATTTTTATTTATACCCCGCCCTCTCCAGCCAAGGCTGGGCTCAGGGTGGCTAACAAGCAATAATAAAAACAAGTTGAATGAATACAACTTAAAAACAAGATTAAAATACAACATTAAAATATTGAAACATTAAAATATTAAAATGCAGCCTCATCACAGGAGGAGAAAGGAAAAAGAAAGAGGGGGAGGGAATCAAATTGGCTCCAAGCCAAAGGCCAGGCAGAACAACTCTGTCTTACAGGCCCTGCGGAAAGAAATCAGATCCTGCAGGGCCCTGGTCTCATGAGGCAGAGCGTTCCACCAGGCTGGAGCCAGAGGTGAAAAGGCCAGAGCTCTGGCCAGAGCTAATCTGACTTCCTTAGGGCCCGGGACCACTAGGGTGTTGCTATTTATGGACCTTGAGGCTCTCCGTGGGGCAAACCAGGAGAGGCGGTCCCGTAGGTACGAGGGTCCTAGGCCGTGAAGGGCTTTAAAGGTCAAAAGCAGCACCTTAAATCTGACCCTGTACTCCACCGGGAGCCAGTGCAGCTTGAAAAGCACTAGGTGAATATGCTCCCATGGCAGAGACCCCGTGAGGAGCCTCGCTGCACATTCTGCACCCGCTGGAGTTTCTGGGACAGCTTCAAGGGCAGCCCCACGTAGAGTGAATTACAGTAGTCAAGCCTGGAGGTGATCGTTGCATGGATCACTGTGGCCAGGTCGGGGCAGGAAAGGTAAGGGACCAACTGCTTGATGCAGCAAAGGTGGAAAAATGTTGCCTTGGCTGTTGCTGTAACCTGTGCCTCCATGGAAAGGGAGGCATCAGGGATTACCCCCCAACACTTAACGGAAGGCAATGGCACTCAAAAAAACAAAGATCATGGCCACTGGTCCCATCACCTCCTGGCAAATAAAAGGGGAAGAAATGGAGGCAGTGAGAGATTTTACTTTCTTGGGATCCATGATCACTGCAGATGGTGACAGCAGCCACAAAATTAAAAGACGCCTGCTTCTTGGGAGAAAAGCAATGACAAACCTAGACAGCATCTTAAAAAGTAGAGACATCACCTTGCCAACAAAGGTCCGTATAGTAAAAGCTATGGTTTTCCCAGTAGTGATGTATGGAAGTGAGAGCTGGACCATAAAGAAGGCTGATCGCCGAAGAATTGATGCTTTTGAATTATGGTGCTGGAGGAGACTCTTGAGAGTCCCATGGACTGCAAGAAGATCAAACCTATCCATTCTTAAGGAAATCAGCCCTGAGTGCTCACTGGACGGACAGATCACGAAGCTGAGGCTCCAATACTTTGGCCACCTCATGAGAAGAGAAGACTCCCTGGAAAAGACCCCGATGTTGGGAAAGATGGAGGGCACAAGGAGAAGGGGACGACAGAGGACGAGATGGTTGGACAGTGTTCTCGAAGCTACCAGCATGAGTTTGACCAAACTGCAGGAGGCAGTGGAAGACAGAAGTGCCTGGCGTGCTCTGGTCCATGGGGTCACGAAGAGTCGGACACGACTAAACAACAACAACAACAATGGCACTAATTGGGCCCCCGCAAGAGAAGGGAATTGGTCCCTCATCCCCATGCCATCCCGACCCAGCCATAGGACCTCTGTCTTTGAAGGATTTAGTTTCAATTGGCTCCCACGAAACCAGCCAGCCACAGCTTCCAAGCATCTGGTCAGTGTGTCCGAGGCCGAGTCAGTGTGGCCATCCATCAGCAGATAGAGCTGAGTGTCATCAGCATATTGGTGACAACCCAGCCGAAAGTTCCGGACAATCTGGGCAAGGGGGCGCATAAAGATGTTAAAAAGCATTGGGGAGAGGATTGCGCCCTGCGGCACTCCACACACCAAGGAGTGGCGTGACGACATCTCCCTCCCTAGCGCCACCCTCTGTCCCTGACCAGAGATAAAAGAGCACAGCCAGGTACGGGCTATGCCCTGTATCCCCATGTCGGTGAGGTGGTGGACCAGAAGATCATGATCAACCATGTCAAAGGCTGCTGACAAATCTAGAAGGATCAGCAGTCCTGACCTGCCTCGATCTAGTTGTCTACGGAGATCATCTGTTAGGGCAACTAGAGCTGTCTCGGTCCCGAAACCAGGACAGAACCCAAACTGAAATGGATCTAAAGTTGATGTTTCCTCCAGAAACCTACCAAGCTGTTCAGCAAATGCTCTTTCAATTACCTTACCCAGATATGGAAGATTTGAAACTGGGCGGTAATTGGATAGGTCTAAAGGATCTAGTGAAGTTTTCTTTAAGAGTGGACACACCACTGCTTCCTTCAGTTCCCCTGGGAATGTCCCCATACCAAGGGACAAATTGATAATTTCAACCAGGGGGGTCCGCACGACATCTGGACACTCCCTAATCAGCTAAGACGGGCACGGATCGAGGAGGCAGGTAGTGGGCCTACCAGCTTGGAGGAATCTATCCACATCAGCAGGGAGTATCCGATCAAAATGGTCCAACACTGGACCTGAAGTCAATCGAGGGGCCTCCAGTTCAGTCACTGTATCTAAATTGGCAGGGAGGTCACGGCGGAGCAACAGGACTTTCTCCGCAAAAAAGCTCGCGAATGCCTCACAGCTATGGGTCGAATTTGTGCTTAAATTTGGTTGTCCTCCTAAGGACGTTATTGACCTAATTATTCTAAAAAGTTGTGTCGGGTGAGAGCTAGCGGATGCAATGGAAGCTGCAAAGTAAGATTTCTTAGCAGCTTTCATAGCCATCTCATAAGCTTTCATAAGCGTCCTATAAGATGTTCATGAAGCTCCATCACGAGTCCGTCGCCATGCTTGCTCTAGCTGTCTGAGATCCCGCTTCATTTTCCAGAGCTCCTCAGTAAACCAAGGGGCCCGGTTTCAACGGGGTCGCAGAGGGCACTAAGGCACGATCTCAGCGATGGCCGTCAAGAGCCGGTTATTCCAGTCCTCGACAAGGTCATCTAATGAGTCGCCAGGAGGAGCAGGGTCCTGCAAGGCCTGATGGAATCTATCAGGATCCATCAGCCTTCGCGGGCGAGCCCAAATAGGCTCACCACCCAAGCAGGGGAGGAGTGGGAAGTCAATCTTGGCTTTCAGAGTGTAGTGATCAGACCATGGCACTTCGACAGGGGGGAGCATGATCACATCTATGCCAGCACCAAAGATCAGATCCGGCATGTGGCCTGCTTTATGAGTGGGGCCTAAAACAAACTGGGAAAGCCCTAGTGTTGCTATGGAGGACACTAGGTCCAGAGCCTGTGAGGAGGGAGTGGCATCGGCATGGATGTTGAAGTCTCCCAAAACCAGTAGGCTTGGGAACTCCAAGGCCCAGCCCGCCGTTACCTCCAGCAGGTCTGACAGGGTGGCTGCTGGTGTGCTGGGTGGTTGGTACACCGGCCAGACAGCCAAGCTCTCCTTGGTGCCCCACACGAGGCCAACAGAGAAGACAGAGAAATACTATTGGATGACAGAGGAAAAAGTGGAAATGCTTAACACAGACTTTGCCTCTGTCTTTACCCCAAAGGAAAGCAGTGCCCAACCTGGTGGTAACAGAATAAACAATGCAAGGAGGGAGCTGCAGCCCAAGATAAGAAAAGAAGTAGTAAGGGAACACCTGGCTACTTTAAATGAACTCAGATCTCCAGGGCCTGATGAGCTGCACCCAAGGATGCTAAAGGAGCTTGCTAATGTACTCACAGAGCCTCTGTCTATAATCTTTGAGAATTCTTGGAGAACAGGTGAGGTCCCTGCAGACTGGAGGCAGGCAAATGTTGTCCCCATTTTCCAAAAAAAAAGGGGAGAATCATAGAATCATAGAGTTGGAATAGACCACAAGGGCCATCGAGTCCAACCCCCTGCCAAGCAGGAAACACCATCAGAGCACTCCTGACATATGGTTGTCAAGCCTCTGCTTAAAGACCTCCAAAGAAGGAGACTCCACCACACTCCTTGGCAGCAAATTCCACTGTCGAACAGCTCTTACTGTCAGGAAGTTCTTCCTAATGTTTAGGTGGAATCTTCTGGAGGAAGAGCCAGGTAGCTACCAACCTGTGAGCTTGACATTGGTACCAGAAAAGGTACTAGAACAGATAATTAAACAGTCTGTGAGCGCTTAGAAAAGGATACTGTGATTATTAAGACCCAGCAGAGGTTTCTCAAAAATAAGTCATGCCAGATGAATCTCATTTCTTTTTCAATAGAGTTACAAGTTTGGTGGATCAGGGGGATGCTGCGGATGTAGCGTATCTTAATTTCAGTAAGGCTTTAGACAAAGTCCCTCATGACATTCTTACAGAGAAGCAGGTAAAATGTGGGCTGGACAACATAACAAGTGCACATCTGCAGGAAGAACCAGATGCCTAAATATAAGACAGGGGACACCTGGTTTGCCAGTAGTACATGTGAGAAGGATCCAGGGGGTCTTGATCGACCACAAGCTTAACATGAGTCAACATTGTGATACAGCAGCAAAAAAGCGAATGCTATTCTAGGCTGCATCAACAGAAGTCTAATGTCCAGATCAAGGGAAGTAATAGTCCCACTCTATTCTGCCTTCATCAGATCACACCTGGAATACTGTATCCAGTTCTGGGCACCGTAACTTTAAAAGGATGTTGACAAGCTGGAATGTGTGCAGAGGAGGGCAACCAAGATGATCAAGGGTCTGAAAACCAAGCCTTATGAGAAGCGCTTGAAGGAACTGGGTATGTTTAGCCTGGAAAAGAGGAGACTGAGAGGAGATATGATAGCCATCTGTCAGGGGTTCAGGGGCAGAGGCACATGGGAGGCAGGAGAGGGAGGACGATTGGGCAGAGTCCGAGGACAGTGAGGAGGAGGAGGACTGTGGCCCAAGGGACTCCATGAGCTTTTCCAGTGAGTCAGGGGATTCCCAGGAGGGGGGCGCCTGTAGCTAGGGCGAGAGGAGCCCCAGGGGGGACTCATCAAGGGGAAAGAGCCAGCAGGGAATCCCGAAGGAGCAGCTGGAGATCAGGCCCGGCTTCCCCTCCAGAGCGTAGCGAAGGGGGGGGGGAGGTTCCAGTGTGTCAGGAGAAGCAGCTCCGTCGGCTGGAACGGAGGAGAGGTCAGAACAAGCTATTCTCCCGGAAGGGGAGGGGAGCAGTGAGAGGAGTGACGTTACCATCAGGAGAAAGGTTGGAAACTGGGCGCGCGCGCCAAGTTCAAATGTGCAAGCGCGCGGGGAAACGGAGAGCCCGGGGGAGGAGCCAGGTCCCAAAGCCCGCAGGAGGGAGGGAGAGCCATCGGGAGATTCAGCGTCAGAGGAATCCAGGAGGGGCGGAACTCCAGCGGGCAGAAAGACCCTGAGGAAAAGGAAAGACAGGAGGAGGTGGAGCAAAGCAAGCATCTTAAGCTGGTGTAGGGGAGGGACCGACTCAGAGGGGACTTCAACGGTCTAAGGCTAAGAGACGTGGGGCTGCACGCCTTGGTTGTGGAACCAATAATGAACTGCAATAAACATCCTTGTATATAAGAAGAACTTGGTGTTGGTCTTTTGTGAGCTGAGACCTGAGGCAGCCCTGACACCATCTTTAAATATCTCAAGGGCTGTTGCATGGAAGAGGGAGCAAGCTTCTTTCCTCCTGCTCTGGAAGGTATGACTCAATGGCTTCAACTTATAAGAAGTGAGATTCTAACTAATAAGAGCTGTTCAACTGTGGAATGGTCTCCCTCAGAAGATTGTGGATTCTTTCTTCTTGGAGGTTTTTAGGCAGAGGTTGGATGGCCATTGTCATGGATGCTTTAGTTGAGATTCCTGCATGAATTATGGCAACCCTATTTGCAGTCAGCTCTTGCTGGGCTAAAGCTTGCAGGCTGCAAACACAGCCTTCTTAAGATATATATTGTAATAAATAATATACAGATGCGTTTATTAAAGGAGCATATAGTGCTGTCATTCTGGGAAGATAGCCCATCTAGGAGAAGGAAAACCGAGAAGAAAAGGCTAAGGAGTAAAACCTACCCAAATCCGGAGCGCAGTCCCTAATAGGGTTTGATGGCGCCTCTTTGGAGCGCCACTGTCCCGCTTTGCCCCACATACCTGGGAGGCCGCGGGCTCTCCGCGACTCCGCCCCACCCGGGCTTCTAGCCGGCCGCGGGCAGGAGCCGGTTCTGCGCAGAGTTGCCTGCCTGCCTGCCAAGCGGAGAGGGCGCCCGTGATTTAGGATGCGGCGGCTGCCTCGCTCGTCTCCGTGCCCGCAGAATGCTAAACCTCCTACCCGTCTCCATTCGGGCGGAAGCTTTGCGCCCAGAAGCTCCGCTTTCCAGAGCGCCGGTCTTTCCCCCGCCCCGCAGCTGGCACGAACCAGCCCCGGAACCTGCCAGCAGCATCGGAAGCCGGCGCGTTTCCCGCAGGTCGGGGCCAGGTGCTGCTGCTGCTGCAAAGGCGCAAACGTCCAGCAGCCGTCAAGCACAGCCCCTCTCGACTGCGTGCAGACAGGTGCCTGCCCTGGGAACGCAGGCGAGGCTGTCCGTCGCCCGGTCGACTTTTGCCCGGCCTGCCAGCTAATCCCCTGTCCAGCGCTGCGCAAAAGCACGCTGGGCTCTTCTTCCTGGCTCCAGCTCGGCCCCTCCCTGCATCCTTGGCCCTGCAGCTCGCCCTATAGAGAAGGTCTCTCCCTCTGGGGCACCAGCTCTTGGAAGCAAGGCCCATCACCCTTAATGAGGCTTACTTCCGAGGAGACATGTATAGGGTTGTACTGTAAGGTTGATTTCCTTCTTTCACTACTGAGATGCCTGGACATGTCTTTCATTCCAATTTTAAAATCGGCCTTTGAATGTTTTGAATTTCCCCGTCTAGACTTCAGATGTTTGCACAGCCTCAGTTCAGCTGCCCTTTCAGCTTAGCTGTGTGTTGACTGACAGGCAAAGTTCCTTCGAAGAATTTCATAGAATTGGAGAGTTGGAAGGAATCCTGAGGCTCGTCTAGCCCAACCCTCTGCTATGCAGGAACCTTTTGCTCAATGCGGGGCTCAGACCTACAACCCTGAGATTAATGGGCTCCTGCTCTATCAACTGAGCTATTGCCAAAATGGCTTCGTGGCAAACGGATGAGCCGTTCCAGGGAAGGGGTGCAGCAGGTAGGGAGGGCACCTGCTTTGCTGCAAAGAAGGTACCAGGTTCAGTCTTTGGTGCCTCCAGATCCCCTGGCTGAAACCCTGGAGAGCTGCTGTCAGTAAACAATACTGTGCTGGAGGGCCTAGTGGCCTGGCAAAGCAACCTCCCTGGGTCCAGCCATTAGAGGAGACAAATAGAAAGATGGAGAGGGAGGAAGCCACAAAGCAGTCGGTAGAAGTTGCTCTTCAGGATAGTTTAAGAGGCACTTGCCACAGCCCAATCTCCTTTACTGGCCAAGAGATGCCACCCCAGGAGCAGAGCCAGCCCTAGACATTTTGGCATCTGAGGTGAACCACAAAATGGTGCCCTCCCCACCAGGGAAGAAGAGGTGAGTGAAGATCTACATTCGGAATGGGGGTGGCAAATCAACAGACCCTAGGAGACCCCAGAGGGTGGGAAGAGATCAGCCGTGCTTCCTATTTGCTGAGAGGCCACAGTAGAGGTGGTATGGGGGACTGCTGAGGAGGTGGAAGATCTGGCCTCCACAGTGCGCTGGCATCACTGCTACCGTGGCTGTACTTGCAGGCAATGCATTCCTTGGAGGCCAGATCTGCTGCCCCTGTGGATCCTGCCATCCGAGGTGGTTGACTCACCTTGTCTCATGGGTGGGCCAGCCCTACCCGTGAGAGTCATAGCCCAGCAGGGATGTGCTGGAGGGTATTCTGTGGAGGGACCAAAGTCCTCAGCGCGTTAGCCGCAGAGCAGCTCCCACCCCCTGCCCTCCCACCCCCTGCCTCACAGGGCCTTTTTGGGATGGTTTCTAGCTGCTTTCCTCTGTGCTGGGACATGAGAGCCATCCTCGGCCATGGATGGTTTGCCTTGAATTGATACAAGATCCTGGAGACATTATTGATCCTTGTAGGTTGTCAGTAAGGGAAAAGTTGTAATTGCTGCTGTAGTTCCATTGTAACAGGCCACTCCGAAGGGAAATTAAAGTTTTGGAGCTAATGGGGTTGTATGATCTTTCAACCTTTGATGAATTGAATTCAGCATTGCCTTTTGCAGAATACTGATTTGCAGCACATGGAATTTGTGGGGCGGAGGGGGGCCTGTTTTTTTTTTTTTTAAAAAAAACTTTTCACTCCTGAAGCTGCTTCCATTTTTCCTTGCCCCACTTCTATTTTTTTTATTAATATTTTATTAAGTTTTATCGATAGAAAAGTTCAGAAAAATACAAAAACAGAAAAATACAAAATTACAAAATACAAAAATACAAACATTAAACACAAAAAGAAGAAAAAACACATATAAAAGAAAACAAAACTCGCTCTTTCTTGATTTCTCATCTTTAGTTAACTTATTTTCCTGACTTCCTCACGTCTCCCTTTTTTGTATCCCTTTTAAAAATTGGTTCAGCAAATTCATATCCTATTAGTTTATCTATTATCAATCCCATCTTACATTTTACCTTGTTGCTAGAACCCCTTCAATTCATTTCAATGTCATCAGCATTCAAAAATTTTACAATATTTCTGTAAATAAGTTTTAAATTTCCTCCAATCTTCTTCCACCAACTCTTCTCCCTGGTCTCGGATTCTGCCAGTCATTTCCGCCATCTCCATATAGTCTATTAGTTGCATCTGCCATTCTTCCAAGGTGGGTAGATCTTGTGTCTTCCAATGCTTTGCGATGAGAATTCTTGCTGCTGCTGTAGCGTACATAAAAAAGTTCTATCCTTCTTTAACACCGATTGGCCAACTATGCCCAGGAGAAAGGCCTCTGGTTTCTTCGGGAAAGTATATTTAAATACCTTTTTTAATTCATTATATATCATTTCCCAGAAAGCCTTAATCCTTGGGCACGTCCACCAAAGGTGAAAGAATGCACCTTCAATTTCTTTACATTTCCAACATTTGTTATCGGGCAAATGATATATTTTTGCAAGCTTGACTGGAGTCATGTACCACCTGTACATCATTTTCATAATATTCTCTCTTAGGGCATTACATGCCGTAAATTTAATCCCGGTGGTCCACAACTTCTCCCAGTCAGCAAACATAATATTATATCCTATATCTTGTGCCCATTTTATCATTGCAGATTTTACTGTTTCTTCCTCAGTATTCCATTTCAACAGCAGATTATACATTCTTGATAGTATCTTAGCATTGGGTTCTAGCAATTCTGTTTCTAACTTTGATTTTTCCACCTGGAAACCAATTTTTTTATCCAAGTTATAAACCTCTCTTATTTGAAAATAATGTAACCAGTCTCACACCTTCTCTTTAAGTTTGTCATAACTCTGCAATTTCAATTTGTCACCTTCCTGTTCTAAAATTTCCCAATATTTTGGCCATTTGGCCTCCATGTTGAGTTTTTACAAAGCTTTCGCTTCCATAGGTGATAGCCACCTTGGGGTTTTACTCTCCAGAAAATCTTTGTACCTTGTCCAGACATTAAACAATGCTTTCCTGACAATATGGTTTTTAAATGCCTTATGTGCTTTTACCTTGCCATACCATAGATATGCATGCCACCCAAATATGTTATCATACCCTTCAAGATCCAAAACATCCGTATTCTCAAGAAGTAGCCATTCCTTCAGCCAGCAAAAAGCTGCTGACTCATAATAAAGTTTAAGGTCTGGCAGGGCAAACCCCCCTCTGTCTTTAGCATCAGTAAGTATCTTAAATTTTATTCTGGGCTTTTTGCCCTGCCAGACAAATCTAGATATATCTCTTTGCCACTTCTTGAAACAGTCCATCTTATCAATAATTTGCAATGATTGAAATAAAAATAACATTCTCGGCAATACATTCATCTTAATAACAGCAATTCGACCCAGCAAGGAAAGCTTCAAATTCGTCCAAATTTCTAGATCTTTTTTCACCTCTGACCAGCATTTCTCATAGTTGTCTTTAAATAGGTTCACATTCTTAGATGTCATATTCACCCCCAGGTATTTTACCTTCTTAACTAATGTTAAATCTGTCTCTTTCTGAAACCTCTCTTTCTCTATCGGCGTCAAATTTTTCTCCAAAACCTTAGTTTTCAATTTATTCAATTTAAAGCCTGCCACTTGACCAAAATCCTGGATTACTTCTAGGGGCCCTCTTAGTACTGGATATCGGCTCCTGTAATGTCAAAACAAGATCATCTGCAAAAGCTTTAAGTTTGTATTGTTTAACTCCGACCTGAATACCTTGAATCAAATGGTCCCTTCTAATCATATTTAGCAAAGCCTCCAGGACCGAGATGAAAAGCAATGGGGAAATTGGGCAGCCTTGTCGTGTCCCTTTCTCTATTTTAAACTCTTCTGTAACCACATTATTTACTATCAATTTGGCCTTTTGTTCAGAATAAATCGCACCTATACCATTTTCGAAGTTTTGTCCAACCCCCATCCCCTGAAGATTTTTCTTCATAAAACTCCAGGAAATATTGTCAAAGGCTTTCTCCGCATCTACGAATATCAAAACTGCTTTTGTGTTAATGTTCACCTGCAGCTTTTCTAAAATGTTAATTATATTCCTCATATTGTCCGATAGATGCCTTCCAGGGAGAAAGCCGGCCTGGTCCTTATGTTTTTGCCAAAAATCTCAGAAACCTCATCAGGAGGGCTTTAAACTGACTAATGTGGGGGAGGGAGACAGTGCTCCTGAAGGTAGGAGCCTATCAATTAATGAAGATGATCATCCAAATGTCATAGACCAAATGGAGAAAACAGCACACGGACCTAGTGGTGGGAGGGAAAAAATCCTTAAATAAGAGACACGGGGGAATGATTAATGGACTTCAATGTCTGTACACTAATGCGCAAAGCATGGGAAATAAACAAGATGAGCTTGAGCTCTTGGTACAGCAAACTAAATATGACATAATAGGCATCACTGAAACCTGGTGGGATAAGTCCCACGATTGGAATGTAATAATGGGGGGATACAATCTATTTCAGAGAAACAGACCAGACAAGAAAGGAGGAGGAGTGGCGTTATATGTCAGGGATGTGTATACCTGTGAAGAGATCCAAGATTTAGATCCTCAAAGCCAAAGTGAGAGCATTTGGGTCAAAATTAAGGGAGAGAAGAATAACAGAGACCTCATTGTGGGAGTTTACTATAGATCCCCAAGCCAAACGGAGGACATAGATGATGCCTTCCTGGAACAGATGGCCAAGCATGCAAAAGGAAGGGAGATAGTAGTAATGGGGGACTTCAATTACCCGGATATTTGTTGGACGTCAAACTCAGCCAAGAGCATAAGGTCAAACAGATTCCTCACTGGCCTTGCAGACAACTTCATTGTCCAGAAAGTGGGAGAAGCAACAAGAGGAACAGCCATTTTAGATCTGGTCCTAACCAATGTTGATGACCTGGTTAGTGGGGTAGAAGTGGAAGGATCATTAGGCGCGAGTGATCATGCTCTTCTGAAGTTTACTATACAGCGGAAAGGAGCAGCCAAGCATACTAGGACTCAATTTCTTGACTTTAAGAAAGCCGACTTCATAAAACTTAGGGAAGTGCTGGGTGAGATCCCATGGACAACAATACTAAAAGGAAAGGGAGTTCATGATGGCTGGGAGTTTGTTAAGAGGGAGATACTAAAAGCACAACGTCAGGCAATACCAATGAGACGGAAACATGGAAGGTGCCTAAAGAAGCCAGGGTGGCTATCTAAAGAACTTTTAACTGAATTAAGATTAAAAAAGGATGTGTACAAAAAATGGAAAAGGGGGGAAACCACCAAAGAGGAATTCAAACAAATAGCCAGCACATGTAGACACAAAGTCAGAAAAGCTAAAGCACAGAATGAACTCAGGCTTGCTAGAGAGGTTAAAAGCAACAAAAAAGGCTTTTATGGGTATGTTCGTAGCAAAAGGAAGAACAAAGAAACTGTGGGGTCACTCAGAGGAGAAGATGGTGAAATGCAAACAGGGGACACAGAAAGGGCTGAACTACTCAATGCCTTCTTTGCCTCAGTCTTCTCCAATAAAGAAAACAATGCCCGACCTGAAGAATTTGGAGCAAATGATTCAGCAAAGGAAACACAGCCCAGAATAACTAAGGAGATAGTACAAGAATATTTGGCTAGTTTAGATGTATTCAAGTCTCCAGGGCCAGATGAACTGCATCCAAGAGTATTAAAAGAACTGGCAGATGTGATCTCAGAACCACTGGCAGTCATCTTTGAGAATTCCTGGAGAACAGGCGAAGTCCCGGCAGACTGGAGGAGGGCAAATGTTGTCCCTATTTTCAAAAAGGGGAAAAGAGAGGACCCAAATAATTACCGCCCAGTCAGTCTGACATCAATAGCAGGGAAGATTCTGGAGCAGATCATTAAGCAAACAGTCTGTGAGCACCTAGAAAGGAATGCTGTGATCACCAATAGTCAGCATGGATTTCTGAAAAATAAGTCATGTCAGACTAACCTGATCTCGTTTTTTGACAGAATTACAAGCCTGGAAGATGAAGGGAATGCAGTGGATGTAGCCTACCTTGATTTCAGCAAGAAATTTGACAAGGTGCCCCATGATATTCTTGTAAAGAAGCTGGTAAAATGCGGTCTTGACTATGCTACCACTCAGTGGATTTGTAACTGGCTGACTGACCGAACCCAAAGGGTGCTCATCAATGGTTCTTCTTCATCCTGGAGAAGAGTGACTAGTGGGGTGCCACAGGGTTCTGTCTTGGGCCCGGTCTTATTCAACATCTTTATCAACGACTTGGATGATGGACTCAAGGGCATCCTGATCAAATTTGCAGATGACACCAAACTGGGAGGGGTGGCTAACACCCCAGAGGACAGGATCACACTTCAAAACGACCTTGACAGATTAGAGAACTGGGCAAAAACAAACAAGATGAATTTTAACAGGGAGAAGTGAACAGCTGGCTTCGCAAATGGTGTAAACAGGAACGGTTTGGATTCTTAGATCACGGACTGCAGTTTCTTGAAGATGGACTTCTGGCAAGTGATGGGCTGCACCTCACAACGGTTGGGAGAAATGTTTTTGCCAAAAATCTCAGAAACCTCATCAGGAGGGCTTTAAACTGACTAATGTGGGGGAGGGAGACAGTGCTCCTGAAGGTAGGAGTCTATCAATTAATGAAGATGATCATCCAAATGTCATAGACCAAATGGAGCAAACAGCACGCGGACCTAGTGGAGGGAGGAAAAAATCCTTAAATAAGAGACACGGGGGAATGATTAATGGACTTCAATGTCTGTACACTAATGCGCAAAGCATGGGAAATAAACAAGATGAGCTTGAGCTCTTGGTACAGCAAACTAAATATGACATAATAGGCATCACTGAAACCTGGTGGGATAAGTCCCACGATTGGAATGTAATAATGGAGGGATACAATCTATTTCAGAGAAACAGACCAGACAAGAAAGGAGGAGGAGTGGCGTCATATGTCAGGGGTGTGTATACCTGTGAAGAGATCCAAGATTTAGAACCTCAAAGCCAAAGTGAGAGCATTTGGGTCAAAATTAAGGGAGAGAAGAATAACAGAGACCTCATTGTGGGAGTTTACTATAGATCCCCAAGCCAAACGGAGGACATAGATGATGCCTTCCTGGAACAGATGGCCAAGCATGCAAAAGGAAGGGAGATAGTAGTAATGGGGGACTTCAATTACCCGGATATTTGTTGGACGTCAAACTCAGCCAAGAGCATAAGGTCAAATGTAAAGTATTGCACTTGGGCAAAAAAAATGAGAGGCACAAATACAAGATGGGTGACACCTGGCTTGAGAGCAGTACATGTGAAAAGGATCTAGGAGTCTTGGTTGACCACAAACTTGACATGAGCCAACAGTGTGACGCGGCAGCTAAAAAAGCCAATGCAATTCTGGGCTGCATCAATAGGAGTATAGCATCTAGATCAAGGGAAGTAATAGTGCCACTGTATTCTGCTCTGGTCAGACCACACCTGGAGTACTGTGTCCAGTTCTGGGCACCACAATTCAAGAAGGACACTGACAAACTGGAACGTGTCCAGAGGAGGGCAACCAAAATGGTCAAAGGCCTGGAAACGATGCCTTATGAGGAACGGCTAAGGGAGCTGGGCATGTTTAGCCTGGAGAAGAGGAGGTTAAGGGGTGATATGATAGCCATGTTCAAATATATAAAAGGATGTCACATAGAGGAGGGAGAAAGGTTGTTTTCTGCTGCTCCGGAGAAGCGGACACAGAGCAATGGATCCAAACTACAAGAAAGAAGATTCCACCTAAACATTAGGAAGAACTTCCTGACAGTAAGAGCTGTTCGACAGTGGAATTTGCTGCCAAGGAGTGTGGTGGAGTCTCCTACTTTGGAGGTCTTTAAGCAGAGGCTTGACAACCATATGTCAGGAGTGCTCTGATGGTGTTTCCTGCTTGGCAGGGGGTTGGACTCGATGGCCCTTGTGGTCTCTTCCAACTCTATGATTCTATGATTCTATGATTCTATGATTCTACCACCTCTGCCAATACTTTTTTCAGTCTTCTAGCCAAAATGTCTGCAAAGATTTAGTAATCCACATTAAGTAGGGATATGGGGCGATAATTCTTAAGTTGTGTCTTTTCAGACTCAGTTTTCAGTATAAGTGTGATATAAGCTTCTTTCCACGTCTCAGGCGCTTTCCCCCCCTCCATAATTTCATTGCAAACCTCCTTTAATGGTTGAATTAAGTAGTCTTTCAAAGTTCTGTAGCACTTGGAGGTTAATCCATCAGGCCCTGGAGATTTGCCCAATTGCATACTCTGAATGTCACCTTCCACCTCTTGTTCAGTTATTTTGTAATTCAATAATACTCTATTTTCTTGAGAAATTTTTTGTAATCCATTAATTTCCAAAAATTGGTCAATTTTTGATTCAGTCTGCGGCCCTTGTGTATAAAGTTGTTTAAAATATCTCTGGAAGCAGCCTCTGATCTCCTGTGGATTCTGTATGTTCTTTCCACCCACTTCAAGATTTGTAACCGTGTTTAACTTTTGTCTCTTCTTCAACTGCCACGCTAACAGCTTCCCACATTTATTAGCTGATTCGAAGGTCTTTTGTCTCATCTGTTTAATTTTCCATTCAATATCCTGATTTATCATTTTCATATATTGTACTTGATATAATTTAATTTCTCTCAAAATCTCTTGTGATTTTGGTTTAGCTCTAAGTTTCTTCTCTCCTCTTATTTTCTCCAAAATCTTCTCTTTTTTCTCATTTTGGGTTCTCCTTTTTATTGCATTTTGGTGTATCAAGAACCCTCTCATTACGGCTTTACTTGCGTTCCAAATTGTTCTTTTTTCCACAGTGGTCTTCAAATTTATCTCGAAATAGTCTTTTATAATTTTTGGGGCCTTCTTGGTAATTTCTGGATCTCTAAACAAGGCGTCATTCATCCTCCATCTGAAGGAACCAGTCAATGTTGGCTTCATTTCCATTTTCACAGGATTATGGTCGGAGCAAGTTTTTGGGCAAATTTCCACTTTTCGTATCTTGGGAGCCATTCCTCTAGTTATCCAGATTTGGTCAATCCTTGTCCAAGTCTTTTGGGCTTCAGAAAAGAATGTCCCCTCTCTAACTAGGGGGTTCTTAGTTCTCCAGATATCAATTAAGTCCATATTGTCTGTCATTTCAAAAAAAGTTTTCGGTAGTCTTCCATCTTTTGTCACCACTTGTCTTTCTGACTTGTCCATATTTGTCGATACCACTCCATTCATATCTCCAAGCATAACAATGTTGAAGTCCATAAAGTCCAGCAACGTCTCATGCAGTTTCTTATAAAATTCTGATTTCCCCTCATTTGGTGTATATATCCCTACTATCAAGAATCTCTCTCCTTGAAATTGTATTTCAATCGCCACAAATCTTCCTTGGTCGTCTTTAAAAATAAATTTAGGTGATAAACTTTCTTTTGCGTAAATCACCACTCCTCTCTTTTTGACTTTATCTGATGAAATAAATTCTTGACCTAATCTTTTATTAATTAATACTTTCCTGTGTATTCTAGTCACATGGGTTTCTTGCAAACATATCAAGTCCAATTTTTCCTTTTTCAATAAGTGAAAGATTCTTTTCCTCTTGTCAGGGGAGTTCAGACCTCGAATGTTTCAACTTAGTACCTGCAGAGACGTTGTATGGTTATTCTGTTTCCCCTCCAACTGCTCCCAATGCTTGTTCTTGATCTGTGTGTGGTATCACTTCTGGTTTGTCCAATCCCAATGGTAGCTTTGCTGGGTCCAAAACTCCTGGTCTTAACTTTGGTTCTTTTCCCTCTGCCTCTTTTTGTAGATCTTCCTCGTGATCTTTCAGGAATCTCACTTTGTCCTCCTCTGATCTTATCTTCACCTTTTTTCCTCTGTAAGTAAAAGACAGCCCCTGGGGAAATTCCCACCTGAAGATGACACTGTTTCTTCTTAACAGGTTCACCAGGTCTCCGTAATTAACTCTGAGGTCCAATAGATATTTTGGAATATCTTAAAAAATTTCTATCCTTGAATCCTCTATTTCCAATGATTTCTGATAATGTAGACCCAGTATTTTATCCCTCTCTTCTTTAGATCTGAGTGTAATCAAGCAGTCTCTTACCTTGTTCTTTCTTCCCCCTTTATTCCCTTTGCCAAGTCTAAAGGCTGTCACTATCTTAAAATCTTTCTCTGGATCAAGACCCCAGAATTCTTCAAATTCCTGTGTAAGAAAGTCACTCAATTTACCTTCTTCCAATTCCGGTACCGCCCTGATCCTTAAATTGGCCTGTTTGTCTTTCAATTCAATTAAGGACAGTTGTACTTATGGTCCTCTAGTTGTTTATTAATTGGCTGTAATTTTCCTTCTACCGCCTGCACCTTTTCTTTTGCTTCCTCGGCAATTTTCCTTGTCAATTTAGATTCCTGCAGCAACCGATCGATGGCCTGTGTATTGGAGCTGATAGTTGTAGTGTTTAAGTCAATTTTAGCTGACAATTTTTCCAAAGCTCCAAATATTTTATCTGATGATGCATTTAATGTCTCTTCAGAGCCCGTACCTTTTGCTCCAGACTGCCCAGTATCTTCTTTTTCTAGGACAGGAGGTGCTACTATTGATTGTCTTCGTTGCTGCTGTCTAGTTTTTATCCTTGAAGGCTGGGGTTTTTCCTGATCCATTACATTATCTTTAAAATTCAAGGTCACTCACACAGTTCAGATTTCTTTTATGGTGGGAAAGTTTCCTGACCAGCTGTGATGGAAAATCCCCTGCTATATCCCAAGCCTCCTCTAGAGGAGCACCTTGGCAACAATGTTCCTTTCAGAGCAACTTATTTCCAAAAGCAGTCCTGTCCTTTTTAACTTCCAATTTTCCAATAGAAGGCAACAGTTACAGCGAGTCCTTTCCAGTTCAAGTGCAGAGTAATCACATGCAGTTACAAATGTTTATAAACGGTGCAACACTTTCTTACTGTCTCTGGCAGACCAATATCAGGGATTAAGCAGTGGTCTTTTCCCTCACTTTTTCCCCCCCTCAAGTCCAAAATTTCCTTCTCCCCCCTCACTCTAAGAGGGAGTTCTTGTATCTGGCATTAAAATTTAACTCCTCTTAGTTCTGCTTCTCCAGCTCTAGCTTCAAAAGTCTTTGCTTTAGTCCTGTTTACAAAACCGGAAGACGGACTTCCTTTTTACGCCTTCCCACTTCAGTGCCAAATTCAAGTTCGTTGCGTCGATAAAAAGAAGCCAATCCTTTGATCTCCCGATTTTTAAAAGGTCTTACTCACGGGTTGTAGTTTGAAAGCCAAAATTTCAAAGGAAAAAGGTCAGCGCTCTCCGGCATCAGCTGTGCAGCTTCACTCCGCAGAAGTAGCGATCAACTCTCAGCACCGCGCCACACACCCCGTCTCGCTCTGGAACTCTTTGCCGAGTCCCTTTACCAAACGGGGGGGGGGGCGCAAAAGGTGCCCGCCGAGTCCCACGGTCGCAGGCTTCAGTCGCCTGCGGTTTTCGGTAGGGTCCCCCGCTTCGCTGTAGCGGGAAGACCCGATTTCTGCAGAGCTTCTCCCTCCGACTCAGAGGGATTCCGCCATTGCCGATGGTGCCGCCTCCGGAAGTCTCCTTGCCCCACTTCTAAAGGCTCTAGTCCCGAGACCCAGGAGGCGCAGACTGCAGGTCATCCAACAACATGGTTACAGTATTATTATTGACTCTTACTATCAGTTTTTGTATTTCTGTGAAATACCAAAGGCAGCTTACAGACAGAGTAAAAATACACTTGTATTTGTACAAAAGAAAACAACAATATGACAGGGAGCATGAAGAAAAACAGCCCAAGAACTAAAAGGCAATAAAGACGAGAAAGAAATGGAGGCATTAGGCCTCTGAAGGACGGTCTGTTGCACTCAGGTCCATCTTGCAGGCTTCCCATTGGAGCATCTGATCGGCCAATGTGAGAACACAATACTGGACTAGGTGGGCCCCTTTGGCCTGATCCCACAGGCTCATCTTATGTTCTTAGAGAGGCTGGCGCAGATATCCCCCTCCCACCCCCTCCATTCATTAGTGGGGCAGGAGGTCTTGATCAGCTGCCTCCTTTGGTCTGTTGCCTTCCAGCTCAGGTCATCAGCACCCAAGGCAAGGAAAGCAAAGCCATGCTCATCCCTGGCACTAGGGAAAGTGAACGCGGGAGAGCAAACTGGGAAACTTCCCAGAGCAATCTGAAACCTGGCAGTCCAGCCTCTCCAAGTGTTGGAGCTGAACTGTAGGCAGCAGCTGAATGAGAGTGAGAGATCGCATACCTCGTCCATCCATTGATCCATCTAGCTCAGCACTGTTGACACTGACTGGCAGCGGCTCTGCAGAGTTTCAGGCACAAAATGGTCTCAGTCCCAGCCCTGCCCAGAAATGCCATTGGGGATTGGATCTGGGAAGTTTTGCGTGCAGAGCAGGTGCTCTTCTGACAAGCTGCACCCCACCCCCATATAGACAGCTGCCTTTTGCAGATCAGTACCTTGCACTGTCCACACACTTGCTCTCCGTGGTTCCAGGCAGAAAAGGCCAGGGCTACCAGGTGCTGAGGATTGAAACTGGGACTTTCTGCTTGCCAGGCATGTACTGTCATCTGCCAGTGAACCCTGGTCCACATCTGGAATCTGAGCCAAAGACGTCAAGGCAGCTGATTAGCTGCTCTCCCTGTGCAAAGGTCAGAGGGGGCAGGGTTTCTGTTGAGTCAGGTGATTAGCTGTGGGAGGAGCTTATCAGAGCTTGCAGGGCAGCGGTTTGATCCATCTTTTAGATTTAGGGGAGCTAGTCTCAAACGTTTGTTGGGGGAGACCTAGGTTTTTTTTGGGGGGTTATTTGTCCTGTCTTCACGCTTTTTAAGATGGAGGACCACTGTAGCCATCCCCCAACGACACATTTTCAAGATGGAGGGTGAGGGAACAGCTGCAGTCGCCTGCGGTTCCTGCGCAATGTTTGCCATCTTGCCAAAGGTTGCAGGCAGCTTTACCTGCAGCAATTGCATGTTGATTGCCCTCTTAGAAGACAAAGTCCAGCAACTGGAGGAACGTGTAGCTACGCTCCAAAGAATTAGAGAGCTGGAGCTCTTCTTGGAAGCAACAGACCACACCGTCTCCATCAAGGAGGCTAGTTCACCAACACAGGAGCCAGATATATGGAGAAACGTGACTCAAAGAAGTAGAATCATAGAATCATAGAATCATAGAGTTGGAAGAGACCACAAGGGCCATCGAGTCCAACCCCCTGCCAAGCAGGAAACACCATCAGAGCACTCCTGACATATGGTTGTCAAGCCTCTGCTTAAAGACCTCCAAAGTAGGAGACTCCACCACACTCCTTGGCAGCAAATTCCACTGTCGAACAGCTCTTACTGTCAGGAAGTTCTTCCTAATGTTTAGGTGGAATCTTCTTTCTTGTAGTTTGGATCCATTGCTCCGTGTCCGCTTCTCCGGAGCAGCAGAAAACAACCTTTCTCCCTCCTCTATGTGACATCCTTTTATATATTTGAACATGGCTATCATATCACCCCTTAACCTCCTCTTCTCCAGGCTAAACATGCCCAGCTCCCTTAGCCGTTCCTCATAAGGCATCGTTTCCAGGCCTTTGACCATTTTGGTTGCCCTCCTCTGGACACGTTCCAGTTTGTCAGTGTCCTTCTTGAATTGTGGTGCCCAGAACTGGACACAGTACTCCAGGTGTGGTCTGACCAGAGCAGAATACAGTGGCACTATTACTTCCCTTGATCTAGATGCTATACTCCTATTGATGCAGCCCAGAATTGCATTGGCTTTTTTAGCTGCCGCGTCACACTGTTGGCTCATGTCAAGTTTGTGGTCAACCAAGACTCCTAGATCCTTTTCACATGTACTGCTCTCAAGCCAGGTGTCACCCATCTTGTATTTGTGCCTCTCATTTTTTTTGCCCAAGTGCAATACTTTACATTTCTCCCTGTGAAAATTCATCTTGTTTGTTTTTGGCCAGTTGTCTAATCTGTCAAGGTCGTTTTGAAGTGTGATCCTGTCCTCTGGGGTGTTAGCCACCCCTCCCAGTTTGGTGTCATCTGCAAATTTGATCAGGATGCCCTTGAGTCCATCATCCAAGTCGTTGATAAAGATGTTGAATAAGACCGGGCCCAAGACAGAACCCTGTGGCACCCCACTAGTCACTCTTCTCCAGGATGAAGAGGAACCATTGATGAGCACCCTTTGGGTTCGGTCAGTCAGCCAGTTACAAATCCACTGAGTGGTAGCATAGTCAAGACCACATTTTACCAGCTTCTTTACAAAAATATCATGGGGCACCTTGTCAAATGCCTTGCTGAAATCAAGGTAGGCTACATCCACTGCGTTCCCTTCATCTACCAGGCTTGTAATTCTGTCAAAAAACGAGATCAGGTTAGTCTGACATGACTTATTTTTCAGAAATCCATGCTGACTATTGGTGATCACAGCATTCCTTTCTAGGTGCTCACAGACTGTTTGCTTAATGATCTGCTCCAGAATCTTCCCTGGTATTGATGTCAGACTGACTGGGCGGTAATTATTTGGGTCCTCTCTTTTCCCCTTTTTGAAAATAGGGACAACATTTGCCCTCCTCCAGTCTGCCGGGACTTCGCCTGTTCTCCAGGAATTCTCAAAGATGACTGCCAGTGGTTCTGAGATCACATCTGCCAGTTCTTTTAATACTCTTGGATGCAGTTCATCTGGCCCTGGAGACTTGAATACATCTAAACTAGCCAAATATTCTTGTACTATCTCCTTAGTTATTCTGGGCTGTGTTTCCTTTGCTGAATCATTTGCTCCAAATTCTTCAGGTCGGGCATTGTTTTCTTTATCGGAGAAGACTGGCAAAGAAGGCATTGAGGAGTTCAGCCCTTTCTGTGTCCCCTGTTTGCATTTCACCATCTTCTCCTCTGAGTGACCCCACTGTTTCTTTGTTCTTCCTTTTGCTACGAACATACCCATAAAAGCCTTTTTTGTTGCTTTTAACCTCTCTAGCAAGCCTGAGTTCATTCTGTGCTTTAGCTTTTCTGACTTTGTGTCTACACGTGCTGGCTATTTGTTTGAATTCCTCTTTGGTGGTTTCCCCCCTTTTCCATTTTTTGTACACATCCTTTTTTAATCTTAATTCAGTTAAAAGTTCTTTAGATAGCCACCCTGGCTTCTTTAGGCACCTTCCATGTTTCCGTCTCATTGGTATTGCCTGACGTTGTGCTTTTAGTATCTCCCTCTTAACAAACTCCCAGCCATCATGAACTCCCTTTCCTTTTAGTATTGTCGTCCATGGGATCTCACCCAGCACTTCCCTAAGTTTTATGAAGTCGGCTTTCTTAAAGTCAAGAAATTGAGTCCTAGTATGCTTGGCTGCTCCTTTCCGCTGTATAGTAAACTTCAGAAGAGCATGATCACTCGCGCCTAATGATCCTTCCACTTCTACCCCACTAACCAGGTCATCAACATTGGTTAGGACCAGATCTAAAATGGCTGTTCCTCTTGTTGCTTCTCCCACTTTCTGGACAATGAAGTTGTCTGCAAGGCCAGTGAGGAATCTGTTTGACCTTATGCTCTTGGCTGAGTTTGACGTCCAACAAATATCCGGGTAATTGAAGTCCCCCATTACTACTATCTCCCTTCCTTTTGCATGCTTGGCCATCTGTTCCAGGAAGGCATCATCTATGTCCTCCGTTTGGCTTGGGGATCTATAGTAAACTCCCACAATGAGGTCTCTGTTATTCTTCTCTCCCTTAATTTTGACCCAAATGCTCTCACTTTGGCTTTGAGGATCTAAATCTTGGATCTCTTCACAGGTATACACATCCCTGACATATAACGCCACTCCTCCTCCTTTCTTGTCTGGTCTGTTTCTCTGAAATAGATTGTATCCCCCCCATTATTACATTCCAATCGTGGGACTTATCCCACCAGGTTTCAGTGATGCCTATTAGGAGTAGGAGGCCCAGGGTTCGCTCTGATTGTTTAGAACTGCACAATCGCTTTGAAGTCCTCTCCCCTAGCATGGAAGACGAAGAGCAGACTCCATTTGAGGATCTCTCCCTCATTACAGTCGATCAGGTATATGAAGAAGAGCAGCAAAGTCAGTCCTCAGGGAATGTGCAGGCGACCTTGGAATGGACAGCTCACGGAAGAACTCCAACCAAACCGAAGAGGAGGGGTGTAGTAGTGATAGGGGATTCCCTACTGAGGGGAACAGAAGCAGTGATCTGTGGGCCTGACAAGATGTCTCGGGAAGTGTGCTGTCTCCCCGGGGCTAAGATCCAAGATGTAACTGAACGACTGCAAGGAATCATAAAACCCACTGACAAATACCCCTTCCTCTTGGTTCATGTGGGAACCAATGACACTGCAAGCAATAGCCTCCAGAAGATCAAAAGAGACTAGGAGGCTCTGGGCAGGAAATTGAAGCAATTAAATGCACAAATTGTCATCTCATCTGTCCTCCCAGTTGATCGACGTGGCCCAGGGAGAGAGGGAAAAGTAGTGGAAGTGAACAGCTGGCTTCACAAATGGTGTAAACAGGAACGCTTTGGATTCTTAGATCACGGACTGCAGTTTCTTGAAGATGGACTTCTGGCAAGCGATGGGCTGCACCTCACAACGGTTGGGAGAAATGTTTTTGCCAAAAATCTCAGAAACCTCAACAGGAGGGCTTTAAACTGACTAATGTGGGGGAGGGAGACAGTGCTCCTGAAGGTAGGAGTCTATCAATTGATGAAGATGATCATCCAAATGTCATAGACAAAATGGAGCAAACAGCACGCAGACCTAGTGGTGGGAGGAAAAAATCCTTAAATAAGAGACATGGGGGAATGATTAATGGACTTCAATGTCAGTACACTAATGCGCAAAGCATGGGAAATAAACAAGATGAGCTTGAGCGCTTGGTACAGCAAACTAAATATGACATAATAGGCATCACTGAAACCTGGTGGGATAAGTCCCACGATTGGAATGTAATAATGGAGGGATACAATCTATTTCAGAGAAACAGACCAGACAAGAAAGGAGGAGGAGTGGCGTTATATGTCAGGGATGTGTATACCTATGAAGAGATCCAAGATTTAGAACCTCAAAGCCAAAGTGAGAGCATTTGGGTCGAAATTAAGGGAGAGAAGAATAACAGAGACCTCATTGTGGGAGTTTACTATAGATCCCCAAGCCAAACGGAGGACATAGATGATGCCTTCCTGGAACAGATGGCCAAGCATGCAAAAGGAAGGGAGATAGTAATAATGGGGGACTTCAATTACCCGGATATTTGTTGGACGTCAAACTCAGCCAAGAGCATAAGGTCAAACAGATTCCTCACTGGCCTTGCAGACAACTTCATTGTCCAGAAAGTGGGAGAAGCAACAAGAGGAACAGCCATTTTAGATCTGGTCCTAACCAATGTTGATGACCTGGTTAGTGGGGTAGAAGTGGAAGGATCATTAGGCGCGAGTGATCATGCTCTTCTGAAGTTTACTATACAGCGGAAAGGAGCAGCCAAGCATACTAGGACTCAATTTCTTGACTTTAAGAAAGCCGACTTCATAAAACTTAGGGAAATGCTGGGTGAGATCCCATGGATAGTAATACTAAAAGGAAAGGGAGTTCATGATGGCTGGGAGTTTGTTAAGAGGGATATAGTAAAAGCACAACTTCAGGCCATACCAATGAGACGGAAACATGGAAGGTGCCTAAAGAAGCCAGGGTGGCTATCTAAAGAAATCTTAACTGAGTTAAGATTAAAGGATGTGTACAAAAAATGGAAAAGGGGGAAACCACCAAAGAGGAATTCAAACAAATAGCCAGCACATGTAGGCACAAAGTCAGAAAAGCTAAAGCACAGAATGAACTCAGGCTTGCTAGAGAGGTTAAAAGCAACAAAAAAGGCTTTTATGGGTATGTCCGTAGCAAAAGGAATAACAAAGAAACAGTGGGGTCACTCAGAGGAGAAGATGGTGAAATGCAAACAGGGGACACAGAAAGGGCTGAACTCCTCAATGCCTTCTTTGCCTCAGTCTTCTCCGATAAAGAAAACAATGCCCGACCTGAAGAATTTGGAGCAAATGATTCAGCAAAGGAAACACAGCCCAGAATAACTAAGGAGATAGTACAAGAATACTTGGCTAGTTTAGATGTATTCAAGTCTCCAGGGCCAGATGAACTGCATCCAAGAGTATTAAAAGAACTGGCAGATGTGATCTCAGAACCACTGGCAGTCATCTTTGAGAATTCCTGGAGAACAGGCGAAGTCCCGGCAGACTGGAGGAGGGCAAATGTCCCTATTTTCAAAAAGGGGGAAAGAGAGGACCCAAATAATTACCGCCCAGTCAGTCTGACATCAATACCAGGGAAGATTCTGGAGCAGATCATTAAGCAAACAGTCTGTGAGCACCTAGAAAGGAATGCTGTGAACACCAGCATGGATTTCTGAAAAATAAGTCATGTCAGACTAACCTGATCTCGTTTTTTGACAGAATTACAAGCCTGGTAGATGAAGAGAATGCAGTGGATGTAGCCTACCTTGATTTCAGCAAGGCATTTGACAAGGTGCCCCATGATATTCTCGTAAAGAAGCTGGTAAAATGCGGTCTTGACTATGCTACCAGTCAGTGGATTTGTAACTGGCTGACTGACCGAACCCAAAGCGTGCTCATCAATGGTTCCTCTTCATCCTGGAGAAGAGTGACTAGTGGGGTGCCACAGGGTTCTGTCTTGGGCCCGGTATTATTCAACATCTTTATCAACGACTTGGATGATGGACTCAAGGGCATCCTGATCAAATTTGCAGATGACACCAAACTGGGAGGGGTGGCTAACACCCCAGAGGACAGGATCACACTTCAAAATGACCTTGACAGATTAGAGAACTGGGCCAAAACAAACAAGATGAATTTTAACAGAGAGAAATGTAAAGTATTGCACTTGGGCAAAAAAAATGAGAGGCACAAATACAAGATGGGGGACACCTGGCTTGAGAGCAGTACATGTGAAAAGAATCTAGGAGTCTTGGTTGACCACAATCTTGACATGAGCCAACAGTGTGACGCGGCAGCTAAAAAAGCCAATGCAATTCTGGGCTGCATCAATAGGAGTATAGCATCTAGATCAAGGGAAGTAATAGTGCCACTGTATTCTGCTCTGGTCAGACCTCACCTGGAGTACTGTGTCCAGTTCTGGGCACCACAGTTCAAGAAGGACACTGACAAACTGGAAAGTGTCCAGAGGAGGGCAACCAAAATGGTCAAAGGCCTGGAAACGATGCCTTATGAGGAACGGCTAAGGGAGCTGGGCATGTTTAGCCTGGAGAAGAGGAGGTTAAGGGGTGATATGATAGCCATGTTCAAATATATAAAAGGATGTCACATAGAGGAGGGAGAAAGGTTGTTTTCTGCTGCTCCAGAGAAGCGGACACGGAGCAATGGATCCAAACTACAAGAAAGAGGATTCCACCTAAACATTAGGAAGAACTTCCTGACAGTAAGAGCTGTTCGACAGTGGAATTTGCTTCCAAGGAGTGTGGTGGAGTCTCCTTCCTTGGAGGTCTTTAAGCAGAGGCTTGACAACCATATGTCAGGAGTGCTCTGATGGTGTTTCCTGCTTGGCAGGGGGTTGGACTCAATGGCCCTTGTGGTCTATTCCAACTCTATGATTCTATGATTCTAAGGGGAAAGGGATCAAGGCCAGGAAGATAATCATTGCCCAGGCAAAGCCTCTGCAGATCTTCCTGTCAAGAAGAGCTATTGGTCAGTGGGGGGGGGGCAGTGGTTGAGAAGCACCAGTCCCTGGAAACTCTTTCCTGCTGGCTTCCCCCACAAGACAACCAGGCACAGGCCTTGGCTTGTGTGGAGCAGCAAAGGGTTCCAGAGCATCTTCAAAGACCTGCTGCTTTAATTTCTTTCCACCTTGCATTATTTTATGGTTCCGTTCATACTTCTTGTCTTCTTCAGTTGTTGTGTGACACACCAAGCATATTTATATTGAAGGGCAGCACAGAAATTTGTTAATAAATGAGCAAAAGCTCTCTTCTCCTGGTGCTCCAACTCTCCCTTTCTTCCCAGCTGGCTCCTGTGTTTACTTACAGATTCTCCCTTCATCCCTATGGTGCTTCCAAGCTGCCATTGAACTCAGCATCTTGGTTTGTGGAGTTGGTGGGGAAGTGAAGCCCACAGTGAATCTCAATGCAGCTTGCCAGGGCATCTGAGGGGAATCATCTATTCCTGAGGGTGGGAGTGGCCAACCCTTTGGAGTCGTCCCCCCCAGGCTGTATGCTTTGCAAATGACAGCCCTCCCTTGCTGGTGTTCCATCTCCCCCAGCTCCAGTTCCAGTCCTGCTTCGTGAAGGCTTATGGAATATTATTCCCTGTAATTAGCTGTTTGCAGCCACCCCAGATGAAGCAGAAAGGAGAAAGCCACAAGGAGGGAACCTTCGCCCTTCACTGGCGTTCCTGTGATGACACCCCCATTAGGTGATGCTGCTGCAGCTTGCAAACTGGAGGAGGGGGCTTCCTTGCGATCCCCCGCCAGGTCAGTTCAGACACCCCAACTCCTAAATCCCTGCTGAGGACAGCAGGCAATTTAGACCTGAGAGCAGCAGCTAATTAAATCAATATGAGATAATGAACAGCAATTAGAAGTCCAGCTAGGCACATCTTCTCTTGTAAATACTGTTTCTCTCCCAACGGGAATCTCTTTTTTAATAATCTGTTTGCGTTTCATTTCCAGGAGCAGCAATTCCCCAAAGAAGCAATTTGGGGGAAAGTGATTTGTTTGTCTGTATAATTGCCAAAGAATTTAGTTAGACTTGTTTGTTTGAGGCTTCTCCTCCCAGTGCCTCCCCCTGCCCCCTGCTGCAGCTCCTGATACTTTTGGACAAAAACAAATCTATTCCCGTCCTTGCTGTGACTTGTGGCAAGAGTTCAGGAGCAACACCAGCCTGAGCTCTGACTTGGGTGAGATGATTCACTAACCGCAAAGCATGGGAGGTAGAGGTCAGGACCCCCACCCCACCTCGACTCAAGTGCCGATGGGTCAGCCCAGTCCATAAATCCAAGGGCACAGGAGGATGTAGTTCATGCCCCAGCACTGTGACCATACCTCAGCCCATCAAATCAGGGGCTTTGGAGCAGGCATAGGCAGACTTGGCCCTCCAGATGTTTTGGGACTACAACTCCCATCATCCCTAGCTAATAGGACGAGTGGTCAGGGGTGATGGGAATTGTAGTCCCAAAACATCTGAAGGGCCGAGTTTGCCTACGCCTGCTCTGGGGCCTGAGACCCCTAAGATTGATCCTTTGAGCCTGCACCCACTTACAGGAGGAACTGATCCCCTTTACACCAGGAGCACGCTTCTGCAAGTCACCCCATCAGGTCAGGCATTGCGTCTGGAGGGACATGTCAGAATGGAAGAGGAGAGCTGTTTCTTTAAGGCCTTCCATCCCTCAGTGAAGAGGCGGAGACTGGTGTATGTGACTTGGCCTGAGAGCATAAAAGCTGAAAAACTTTTCCAGAGCAAGTTGAATTGTGAACTGTGATGCTGTCCTTCTGGTGCTGCTTCCTGGGAATCTAGGAAGTGGTTTTATACAGACACTGGTTCATCTACCTCAGTAATGTCTACATGAACTGACTATGGCTCTTCAGGGTTCCAGGCAGGAGACATTCCCAGCCCCCTGGGATCCAACCTGGGACCTTCTGCATGCCAAGTTTGTGCTCTCCTGCTGAGCCAGAGTCTTTCCCCGTTATGGCGACAGAGAGCACGGCTGCTCTTCCTTCTCCTTTGCCTGCAGGGCTCCAGGCCTTCCCCTCTGGCTTCCACAGGGGGGTGTCGCTCACAGCTTCCCAAGCTGAGCCCTTGCTGTGCATCTTATTACATTGCAATAACCTTTCAAATTAAGCCAAGCACCTTGTTTATTAGCAGTTAAATGCTTCCGTGAGCCTCTGAGCTACAGCGGGACAGAGGACACTTTGTATACGGCTCCTTAATTGGATAACTATCGCCTCTTTAGTGCGGAGCCAATTAAACAGCAAATAGGTTATAGTCCTTGTACAAGTTAGATATGGCCTTGTAGGCTTCCTGTGGACTCTCTGCTTCTTTTCATCCCAGTTCTCCTCAGCAAGTAAACCAGGTGCTATGTGCGGATGGGTAGGGTGGCACCAATTCACTTGTGACATCAGGCTGGGGGGGGAGAGGTGGTCTTCAAAGGTTAAATTTGGTTCAGGGTTCTTCCAAGGAAATGTGTCCCTCATTTTAGCCAGCTTTGGAGCAGAGTCCTTACTGGCAGATATTGGGACCTCCTCAAAGTGTTTTAGGAGGAGCATACCAGTGCAAGTAGATAAATAGGTACCACTGCAGCGGGAAGGTAAGTGGCATTTCTGTGTGCTGCTCTGGTTCACCAGAAGCGGCTTAGTCATGCTGGCCACATGACCCGGAAAGCTGTCTGTGGACAAACACCGCTCCCTCAGCCTGAAGTAAGATGAGCGTTCCACCCCATAGTCACCTTTGACGGGACTTAACCATCCAGGGGTCCTTTACCTTTAGACAGTGCTTTTTTTCTTAATTTTTTTTTAGGGGTACTCTCATTTTGACCCAAGAAAATCACCATTTTATAGTTCAAATCAGGAAAAATAAATACAGTAAATGGACAAAAGTACAAAGATTCACAAAATGTTTAGGGGTATGCATACCCCTGCGTCCCTCCAGAAAATAAGCACTGCCTTTAGGAGGAGCAACTGTTTAGATAAATATTTTGAACATGGTTTGTCTCCTTGTTTGCTGTACACTTGGACCCCTCTTAAGATATGATAACCAAATTTGGTTTGATCGTTCTGAAATGAAAGAAGAGGATTTTGTTTATGTTCGGATACCAACAGACCCAATTTTGAACAAAGATGGCAGACCAAACTCTGCTGGTTTGGACACTTCCTAAGATGCCATACCTGCCATGCTGGAGAATTTTCTGAAAACGAGAACCTGGCACTCCCCAAACAAGCTGCAGTGAGACAGAGCAGCGGGCCCAGGGCCTTCAGGGTTCATAGCACCTCAGACTCCTCCAGAAGACACAGAGGAACCCCACAGAGTCAGAGGTGGAGGCTGAGTCACCCCTGAGTCTGGGGGAGTACCAGGGCATAAAGGGGCAGACCCAATCAGATGCCTGGCTGAAAAACAAGGACTCCCTGGGAGTAAAGGTCTACTCATAAGGAAGCTACTCCTTCTGCATAGACCAGGCATCTCCCAAACGCGGCCCTCCAGATGTTTTGGGACAACTCCCATCATCCTTAGCTAACATGACCAGTGGTCAGGGATGATGGGAACTGTAGTCCCAAAACATCTGGAGGGCTGAGTTTGGGGGTGCTTGGCATAGACCAAACTCTTCAGGCAATCCTGATGGCTTGCAGCTGTGTTCTGGGTGGGGCTTTGAAGGCTCATGATTAAAAGTCTCTACCAGGCACCCCAGAGAGGAGACAGGTTTCCAGGAGGCAGTGCTGGATGGAGCCGCAATGACTATGTAGTAATAATAATAGTAATCTGAGGCTTGATTTGCATGGGCTAGAGCACTTGTTTCAGAAACCCAATTTCAACTGGCAGAGATATGAGACCCAAGGGATCTCTCAGCCTTGCAATGCTGTATCAGTAACAGGTATTTATGAGGCTAGAAGCTCATATTTAGGTCAACAATGACTGTATTCCTTGCCTCCATGTGCCAAATAAGGGTTTCATTGTGCATATTGATATCGGCTCTTGCCTCCAGATTTTTTCCCACCCCACCTGTAGGTGAAGGCCAGAGAACAGAACAGACCTTCTGGTTGCTGTATTATCTCAACCTCAGAAATTGCATCATATTTTTAAAAAGGAGGGTCAGGGGTGGGGGTGGGGGAAAGAGAAATTGCATCATAAATACTTATCATGCCTAAAAAGGTATCCTGATCCTTCTGCTTATTTTAGTCCAATAATGTGCTCCACAAGGTTGTTTGTCTTGTGTGTGTGTGTGTGTGTTGTGTTTATTGAGTTTACAAAAACAATCACCCTGACAAAATTTCTGCCACATTTACATGACAAAGAACTGCATTCTCACTTGGGATGGACTATGAGGTTTCCTGTGGGGAAGGCTGGGGGAGTGTACAGTAATCCTTAAACTTATATAAGTCTGATTCCGGCCCGACACAGGGCAGGGGGTGGGGACTACATGTCCGTACAAGCAGGATTCCTGCAACAACCATTTGCCTAACATTAACAAAAGAACAGAACAGCCTGCAGAGGGAAGACAGATGCTATTTCCATGCAAACGTGCAAAGGAGGATCATACTGGCAAAATGCTGTTGTAGTCCGATTGTCCAAATGTCTAGGATATGTCTCATCCTATCCTATCTGACAGGGTCATTATTGGGATAAAAGGGCAGAGGAAGACTACACAATATTTATTTAAGAAATGTATATACCACGTTCCACCATATGTCTCAAAGCAGCTTAAAGCAATAATAAAACAAACTGGGGGCTGCACCCCTTCTCTCTTCAGTCACTCACCCCACCTGTTCCTCACCCCCTACCAACCCCTCTCCCTTTACACCTTGCCACACCTCTACAGCTTGGTGGGGCTGCTCACCTGCCCACCTGCTTCAACCTAGTTCCCACCTCCCCTCTCCTGGGCTGCCCACTGTCCCCTCTCAGGGCTCTGGATCCCTCCTTGCCTTGCCTGGGCCGCTTGCCAAGGCCACCCGCCTGCTCTGATCGTGTTTCCATCCTCCTGTTTCCTCCTCCTCCTTTTTCCTGGACCTGCCTCTCCATCCTTTGGATCCCTCCTCAACTTTTCTGGCTCTCCGCACTATAGTTTGCAGTGCCCCCTATCTGCGGCCAAGAGAGATGCAGCATCACAACATCCTTAGGATTTTATTGATGAGAGAGACAATAGGCGAAATTTAAAATGCACACCCAAAGCACCTTATGTAGGTTACCTTGAGGTCCTTAGAGGAAGTGTGGGGTATAAAATGTACTATAAATAAATTTCTCAGTGACTTCCTTCTTCCAAATCACCAAGACCCTCTTGCAACTTCCCTCTTGCCTCAACCCCACAGCCCTTATTCACAGGTAAAGGTAAAGGTAAAGGTACCCCTGCCCGAACGGGCCAGTCTTGACAGACTCTGGGGTTTGTGCGCCCATCTCACATCTATTGGCCGGGGGCCAGCGCTGTCCGCAGACACTTCCGGGTCACGTGGCCAGCGTGACAACGCTGCTCTGGCGAGCCAGAGCCGCACACGGAACGCCGTTTACCTTCCCGCTGGTAAGCGGTACCTATTTATCTACTTGCCCCCGGGGGTGCTTTCGAACTGCTAGGTGGGCAGGCGCTGGGACCGAGCAGCGGGAGCGCACCCCGCCGCGGGGATTCGAACCGCCGACCTTTCGATCGGCAAGCCCTAGGCGCTGAGGCTTTAGCCCACAGCGCCACCCGCGTCACAGGTATTCTTTCCCAAAATACAAGGGCAAAACTTTTTTTTTGTAAGGAGAACTTTGAAAGCAGCCCACGTTTCACTGATCTCTGCTCCACATAATCTTGCAAGGGATGTTGTAAAGGAGCTCTTAGAATGCACCTCAAAATATTAGTAACTCTTCAGTTGCTGCTTAATTTTTTAGAATAATAATAATAATAAAGTTTCAGATATCAAAAACAGTTGTGTAATGGTGGTGCACTATTATAGCAAACTTGGGGACATTCTTTAGAGCAAAATAAACACAGGGGTTCTTCTAGAAGCAGTTGCAGCACCCAATGAAAATGGTGCCATCTGAAGGACACCTGCCAGTTCAAAAGGCCTGATAAACATTTCCAAAGGCACGTTTGGGTGAGCGAATGAAGCTCCAGGATCTTTGCTTGCTGGTGAGGAAAGAATGGGACTAACACCAGGACCCCATTCACAAGACCAGAGCCAAGGAAATGCTGCCCTCAGCTTCTGCACCGGAGGAGGAGAGAGGCAGCAAGTGCTCTTGTGAGATGGGAAGAAGCCTAAGTGGGGAAGCAGAGGGGAGACTGAGGGCTAGGAGCCAAGGGAGATCCCTCATCGGATTTCTCAATGGTGTAAAGCAATGGTGTAAAGAAGGCCAAACTTGGCCCTCCGCCTGTTTTTGGACTACAACTCCCATCATCCACCAAAGGGGGAAACCACCAAAGAGGAATTCAAACAAATAGCCAGCACGTGTAGACACAAAGTCAGAAAAGCTAAAGCACAGAATGAACTCAGGCTTGCTAGAGAGGTTAAAAGCAACAAAAAAGGCTTTTATGGGTATGTCCGTAGCAAAAGGAATAACAAAGAAACAGTGGGGTCACTCAGAGGAGAAGATGGTGAAATGCAAACAGGGGACACAGAAAGGGCTGAACTCCTCAATGCCTTCTTTGCCTCAGTCTTCTCCAATAAAGAAAACAATGCCCGACCTGAAGAATTTGAAGCAAATGATTCAGCAAAGGAAACACAGCCCAGAATAACTAAGGAGATAGTACAAGAATACTTGGCTAGTTTAGATGTATTCAAGTCTCCAGGGCCAGATGAACTGCATCCAAGAGTATTAAAAGAACTGGCAGATGTGATCTCAGAACCACTGGCAGTCATCTTTGAGAATTCCTGGAGAACAGGCGAAGTCCCGGCAGACTGGAGGAGGGCAAATGTTGTCCCTATTTTCAAAAAGGGGAAAAGAGAGGACCCAAATAATTACCGCCCAGTCAGTCTGACATCAATACCAGGGAAGATTCTGGAGCAGATCATTAAGCAAACAGTCTGTGAGCACCTAGAAAGGAATGCTGTGAACACCAATAGTCAGCATGGATTTCTGAAAAATAAATCATGTCAGACTAACCTGATCTCGTTTTTTGACAGAATTACAAGCCTGGTAGATGAAGAGAACGCAGTGGATGTAGCCTACCTTGATTTCAGCAAGGCATTTGACAAGGTGCCCCATGATATTCTTGTAAAGAAGCTGGTAAAATGCGGTCTTGACTATGCTACCACTCAGTGGATTTGTAACTGGCTGACTGACCGAACCCAAAGGGTGCTCATCAATGGTTCCTCTTCATCCTGGAGAAGAGTGACTAGTGGGGTGCCACAGGGTTCTGTCTTGGGCCCGGTCTTATTCAACATCTTTATCAACGACTTGGATGATGGACTCAAGGGCATCCTGATCAAATTTGCAGATGACACCAAACTGGGAGGGGTGGCTAACACCCCAGAGGACAGGATCACACTTCAAAACGACCTTGACAGATTAGAGAACTGGGCAAAAATAAACAAGATGAATTTTCACAGGGAGAAATGTAAAGTATTGCACTTGGGCAAAAAAAATGAGAGGCACAAATACAAGATGGGGGACACCTGGCTTGAGAGCAGTACATGTGAAAAGGATCTAGGAGTCTTGGTTGACCACAAACTTGACATGAGCCAACAGTGTGACGCGGCAGCTAAAAAAGCCAATGCAATTCTGGGCTGCATCAATAGGAGTATAGCATCTAGATCAAGGGAAGTAATAGTGCCACTGTATTCTGCTTTGGTCAGACCACACCTGGAGTACTGTGTCCAGTTCTGGGCACCACAATTCAAGAAGGACACTGACAAACTGGAACGTGTCCAGAGGAGGGCAACCAAAATGGTCAAAGGCCTGGAAACGATGCCTTATGAGGAACGGCTAAGGGAGCTGGGCATGTTTAGCCTGGAGGAGGTTAAGGGGTGATATGATAGCCATGTTCAAATATATAAAAGGATGTCACATAGAGGAGGGAGAAAGGTTGTTTTCTGCTGCTCCAGAGAAGCGGACACGGAGCAATGGATCCAAACTACAAGAAAGAAGATTCCACCTAAACATTAGGAAGAACTTCCTGACAGTAAGAGCTGTTTGACAGTGGAATTTGCTGCCAAGGAGTGTGGTGGAGTCTCCTACTTTGGAGGTCTTTAAGCAGAGGCTTGACAACCATATGTCAGGAGTGCTCTGATGGTGTTTCCTGCTTGGCAGGGGGTTGGACTCCATGGCCCTTGTGGTCTCTTCCAACTCTATGATTCTATGATTCTATGATCCCTAGCTAACAGGAGCAGTGGTCAGGGATGGTGGAAATTGTAGTCCCAAAACAAGTGGAGGGCCAAGTTTGGCCACCACTGGTATAAAGGAATCAGGGAAAGCCAACAGAGCAAGCACAGGTGGGGACCAATCCATGCAATAGCTAGGATGGAGCTGCAGAGGAAATCAGATGGAAGACTTGAACCCCTGAAAGGGTGTGTGTGTGTCTTGAAGGGTGTTGGCCAGGCCTGCTTTGCCCCCCTAGTGAGAAATCCAGCTCCCGCCTCTCTCCCCTACCCAGATTATTCCCACCCCTGCATTGCGCCCTGCAGAGAGACACCGACTGCCAGGCGTATTGTTCTTTCAATGACGCCAAGAGACAAAATCTACATTCAGTGAATCAACAAGGCCATCTCGGAAGAGGCCAAGAGGGAAACAGCGGGCCCCTCCTCCAGCCTAATGGGACTTATCAATTATTATCTCCGACCATATTTCTTTGAGGGGTGATTGTTTCACGCGGACTGACATCTCATATAGCTTTAAATTACTCACAACCAGGACGGCTTACAAGATAGCAGTAAAATCAGGAGAGGATTGGCCAATGTAATTATAGTATGGAAATGATGTTGATCGTTCAAGCAGGGAGCAGACCTTGAATCGAAAGGAAGGGAAAAGACAACCCCCCCTGTGCATTCTTCCTCTACCCCCCCCCCCCCGCCCCATTCTTTGCTGCAAATGGTGCACCTGAGTAGGTTGGATCTTTGACAGGAACTGAGCCACTGAGATGGAAATGTGAAAGCTGGGCCTGGCACTTCATCAACTGCCTTCCGTTTTTTGGCCAATTAATTGATTCGTTAACCAATTAAAATGAATGCTGGAGAATCTTAGAGCAGCCAACATGAGGAGAACAACTGCGTTTATTTTCCCCCCTCTTGACTTAGCTGTGTGGGCAAATCACGGGTGGTTTGGAAATGCAGACGAGGTCGCATTGCTGGAATCCAGAGAGGCACCGAGATTGGGAGCAGCAGTGACGTCAGCAGTCTGGGCAAGCCTGTCAATATCCTAGGAAGGGCTTCCATCCTTTCATAAAACACATTGCCACTGACTACTGCTTTTAAACCTCCTTGTTCCATTTGCTCCTTGACACGTGCCCTCCCCCCCCCCTTCTTGGCCTTCTTACCTGTGTCCAGGATTTCACCCCATGTATCTTCTTCCCTTTCCTCTGAGCTTTTCTTCTTCGCTTTCTACCTTCTTCTCTCTCCTCCCTTCTCCTCCTCTTCAGTGTCTTCCTCCCTACACCTTCAGAACTTTCTCCTCTCCTGTTCCCTCCACAGCCCCCCTCCTCCCATGCTTTCCCCAGCAACTGCCATTCCTGCCCCACAACAACCCTTGAGAATAATATGCTGGGGTGAGCTAGCAGGCAAAAAATGGCAGCCCCCATTTGGCCAATTTTGCACACACAGCTAAACTGACAAAGTTTCCTCCTGTTCTAATTAAAACCTAACCTAATTCAGTTGAAAGTTTTCCTTTGAAACAATGCATAAGAACAGAAGAAGAGCCTGCTGCATCAGGCCAAGGGGCCACTAGTCCAGCATCCTGTTTTCATGGCGGCCAACTAGATGCCCCAATGGGAAGCCCACAGGAGCCGAGCACAGAAGACCCCTCCCCTCCTTTGGTTTCCAGCAGCTGGGATTCAGAAGCATCACTGCCTCTGACCGGAGGCAGAGTACAGACGGCTCATGGCTGCTAACCCTTGCTAAGCCTTTCCCATGAACTTGTCATATTGTCTCTTGAAGCCATCTAGGTTAGTGGCCATCTCTGCCTCCTGTGGGAGAGAATTCCATAGTTTAACTAGAATCATAGAGTCATAGAGTTGGAATAGACCACAAGGGCCATCGAGCCCAACCCCCTGCCAAGCTGCACGACAAAGGACTTTCTTTTATTTGTTCCGAATGTTCAAATATTCAGTTTCATTGGAGTTCTCATGTTGTGAGAGAGTTTTTCAGCCCAGTTCTAGTCAAGAAATTGATATTAGAGTCTGTGCTTCCTTGCCGCAAACCTGCACAGGTCTGTTAATTGCCCCAAACAACCTGGCAAGGGATACGACAGCCAACAGGAGCTGTGGGCTCTGGCAGTGAGATGCAGTCCTGGAGGGCAGGCTGGATGGAAGACTCCATCCAGTTTGGTTCCTCTGAGTTTCTCGTTTTTCCAGTCTTAAATTCAGTTCTATCTCTGCAGATACTTGTGATCTCAAAACATCCTTGTGAAAACCTGCCAGCATGTTAGTGTGAGTGTCACCTGAGGAACACATATTTCTCTGCACTCTTTTCAGGAGCATGCAATTTCCCCTATTGCAAGGTATTTTTGTACACATTGTTCAGTTGGAGAACTGCACTGGAAAAATTGGAGAAGTATGCATTTTGCAGGATAGCTGTCTTTGGTTTGAGAAGTGTGAATTAGAGAGTTCCTTGTTAAAGTGCAAACGAAATTGAATGTCTCCTTCTCTCCCTGGTGGTGGAGGAAGGAGCCGCTGGGATGCTTCTCAGCTGCCCTTCAGTGCTGCTGTGGACAGTTCAGCAGAAGGACCATCGTTCAGGAGTGCAGCACCTGCATGCAGAAGGTCCCAGGCCCCAGTCCGACCCTGGAGAGCCATTGCCAGTCAGCATAGATGGTTCTCAGCCAGATGGACGAGCTTGGCATCAACAGCTTCCTGTATTCCTATTTAGACTCATGAAGACAGGAATCTGCATCCTTAGGGGAGGGATGGTAGCTCAGTAGTAGAGCACTGCTTTGCTTGCAGAAGATCCCCGGTCCAGTCCCTAGCATCTCCAAGCTGCGCTCTGAGAAATCTTTCTCTGAAGTCCTGGACAGCCGCTGCCAGACAGTGCAGACCATGCTGGGTTCAGCAGGAGGCAGATTCTTAGGTTCCAGAGCCTAAGGAAAAAATGTGAGGAGCCTGAAGTGGATGGCGGCCATCAATTAGTGGAAGACAAGAGATAGCGGCTGAGCCCCTCCTCCTCCTCCTCCTCCTTGGCAGCCGATCTGCTCTGCACTTTCTAAGCAGTCTGCGTGCAGGTCTTGCAGTTCACCAGGCAAGGAAGGATTTCCAGACTCTTAAAAAAATCAGTTCTTGACAATGCTATTAAAAAATACCTTCCGGCTCTTTTAAGGCAGGGGGAAGGAAATTGAGAAATGAATTTGGCTCAGTGAAAGCTTTGCCGAAAGACATGAGGTAGAGAGAGAGAGAGAGAGAGAGAGAGAGAGAGAGAGAGAGAGGAAAGAAGGGGAAATGGAATTGGAAAGGATTAGGATTAACTAAACACATAGTGAGTAGGAAGAGGAGAGTCAGGCAGATCCAAGTGATGGAGGAAATATTTAATAAAGATGCCTGTGACACAGCACTCTGGGCCTGGCTCTTAATTGCCAGCAAGGCAGAACTCTGGCAAGGGGAGGCCATGAGAGCAGCCAAGAGCATACAGAGCTCGGCTGCAGGGAAGCTCCCTTGCCCATAGCCTCCACACACCTGTCTTCTGAATGACACACAGTCCCCAAGAATCCTTGCACAGAGACCATTTCTATCTCTCTCTGTCTCTGGGTAGGATATCAAATGCATCCCACGGCATAAAGAACCAGAGCCAATGTCACATAATGGGCCCAGTGTGGGCCCCGTACCATGGAGACCCTGTTCAAATCCTTCCTTCAGCACTGAAACAAAGTGGGTGACCTAGAAGATTAGAATCATAGAATTGTAGAGTTGGAATGGACCCCAAGGGTCATCTAGTCCAAATCCCTGCAATCCAGGAATCTCAGCTCAAGCATCTGTGACAGATGGTCATCCAACCTCTGCTTAAAAACCTTTGCCACCTTCTCTCCATGCAACCCTCTGTCACGCAGGGTTGTTGTGAAGATCCCATGTGAAGGAGACTCACATCTCGTCCAACCCCTTGAAATGCAGGAATCATGGCTAAAAAATTCCTGACAGATGGCTGTCCAACCTCTGCTTAAAAACCTCCAAGGAAGGAGAGTTCTCCACCTTTTGAGGGACCTCTGGAAGCAGCATTACTGTAATCACCGATACTTTCCAGCAAGGCTTCACCTTTACTTTGGACAGCCTGCTTTTTCCAGATGGAATTAAACCCCACACATTTCCCTTACGAACTGTGCTGAAAAGACAGAACAAGGTTTGCCATGTAAAACATACCAGGTGGACAACTTGATGGGAGAGATGCATAACAGCAACAACAGCAGCAGCAGCAGTGGCAGCAGCAATAACAACAACAGGCTTGTCTGCCTACTTTTGCCTTCAGCAATGCTGCTACATCTGCATGTTTTGATGTCATCACAGGGGAGGGACCATAGCTCAGTGGTGGTGCACCTGTTTTGCATAAGAGATCCTCCAGCAGCATCTCCGGGCACAGTTGATAAAAGACTCTCTGAAATCCAGGGTCTCAGCAGTACTGGGACAGAGGGGCACAGGAACCACCATGGATCAGGCCAATGGTGCATCTGGCCCAGCATCCTGTTCTCCTAGTCGCCAACCAGATGGCTGTGGGAAATCCACAAGCAGGACCCCCTGGAACAGCACTCTGCCCACCTGTAACTCCAGCACAATGCCTCTGACAGAGTGGGCAGAACATACCCAGCTCCTTTGAACCTTCTTCATAAGACTTGGCTTCTAGATCTTGTTTTGTCCATCCTGCATCTTCCAGTGTTCAGCTTGTGGGATGTGAAACATAAGAGCAGTCAAGTACAACATCCCTAGAGTGGGTGTAAAAGGGGATGTCTGGACCAGCCAGTTTTAACTTCCTGTTCTCCTGTCTGGGACAGACTTCCTCTGCATGTGACTAGAGGTGGGCGTGACCTCACCTGCCCAGGTAACAAAAGAGCAGGACTGGTCAGCCATCTCTTTCTCTCTGACTACATTCATCAAAGAAGCAACATCTGCTTAGCCTAAGATGCTCCCTTGGCTTCCAGCCAAGAGAAGACAAAGGGACTGTCTCCTTATGGGATAGTTTCCAGGTGTATATAACTTGTCTAAGCTAAGTCTGCCTTCTGGGATCCAATTGTGAACAGAATGTGTGAGTAAACTCTTTTTATACTTTTATAGAAGACTGTGTCGTGTCTTATCTTTTTATGAGGGACTAAATTTATTCTAGAGGCTTTAGCGAGCCTGAGCAAATGCATCCGCTATAAGTTTTAAAAGGGGAATGTTACTCTGCTAAATTGTGGAACTTGTTAACACAAGTTGGAAAAGGATATCATCAAACAATATATCCTCTCCTGCATCTCCACACAACATTCCCACACAACTTCTCTGGGTGTCCTGATATTATGAAAGGGGAGGAAAGCTCCATGCATAAGCCTATGTCATGTCTCTCTTGCTTGGCTTTTCTCTAAGCTAGAGCTTTTCAATCTTGCTGAGTCCATGGCTCCCTAAACCAACCACGTTCTTTCTGAGGCTCCCCTGTGGGACATGGGGAATCCCCACTTACATAGGAATTCAATTCTGGGCCACCAGATGAGTCACCTGAACTCATCTAAATGGGGTTTTCCCTGTTCTACTCCACCCAGCCCCTGCTTTCCCCCCTATTTTTGGCACTGTTTTTGGTGCACTCAAATGGGGATTCCCCTGTTTTGCTTTATACTAGTGCTTGCCAAACTAAAGAATCTTTCCATATTGCTGGGATCTGGGTGCAAGAAATTCTGGAAGCAGAAGGAATAAAATAGCAGGAAACGTTAGGCCCAAACAGACATCAGTTGGCCATAATTACTGGCAGTCACATGAAAATGCCATCAGTGTTGACACCTGCCTTGATTTTACAGTTTTATATCCACCCCAAATTGTTTTATTTATTGCAAGATCTTTTGTTGGGCAGCATGCAAATAATGGCAGTAAATAAATGTGTGTGTGTGTGTGTGGGGGGGTTACTTTTATTTATGGCTTGAGGCAACCCTGGAGAGGACCAGCCTTTGTGGCTTTGGGGTTGCTGCTATTATTACCTGAGTATGGGCTCTGGAGTAAATTAAATGACTTGCAGATGCCTTTGTCTCTGTCTAAATGTGTGACTTTGCAATCAAGCAAAGAGTTCTGGTTGCTCCATGTTGAAGAGTTAGAAACACTGAAGTAAAGAGAGAATGGTCAAACCAACCAGGGGGCCTGGGGCAACCTCAGGGCTTCAGATCTTCCACTCTGCTTTGAAGCTTACTGGGTGTGACCTTGGGGGACCGGTCACTGCCTCTCAGCCTGATCTACCTTGCAGGGTCCTTGTGTGGATAGAATGGGGAGGTGCGGGGGGGAAGAACCATGTCACCACCTTGAGCTCCCTGTAGAAAAGGTGGGACAAAATGATAGCACACACACAGTAGCCTTCAGGCAAGACAAAACTATGCAGGACCTTTTCCTGCACAAGCCCCTTTCAAATCAACTGAAGCAGTGCCACTGCTCTGCAGGGCTGAGCTAACTCGCTCAACACGGCAGCTGTGCTTCCCGGGAACATTCCCAAGTCTCCCCCGGGAGCTGCGGCTCACTGGTTGAAAGTCATTGCTCTAAGTACCAAGCGCTGCAGCCCTTTCTGCAAGGACAGCTGCTTGGTTGTCCTTTTCTGACCAAGGAGATAAAGAGTTGTCTTCTGTGATTCCTGATTGGCCAGGATCCTGCAACTGGCATGAAGGATAATGTTGGTGGTCTTTGGTTTGAATTGTGCCAAACCCAGCAGGAACAGCTGGAGGGGGGTGGAGCAGAAAAAATACATGGCTGGGGAGGTGCTGTTGTAGAAGGCACCTACCAAATGAGATACAGTGGTACCTTGAGTTAAGAACAACCTAGTTTATGAACAACTTGGATTAAGAACGCTGCAAACCTGGACCAAGATGGAAACTGGAAATTAAGAGATTATGAGGAAATAAAAAATCATTTTCAGAGTTGGCTGCACTATCGACAACTACATGAAACATATACAGAAGTCAACAAGAAAGGATTTAGCTACATGATATCCAGATTCCAAATTTACAGACTGCTCCTTGTTGAAAGAAAATTATATGAAAATGATGTACAGATGGTAATATAACACCAGTGCAGTTAGGAAGAATGTAAAAAACCAGTTCAAATATGTGTTGGAAATGTAAAGAAAAAGAAGGGACCTTTTATCACATGTGGTGGGATTGTAGCAAAATTAAAAAAAAGGGAAATGATATATAATGAGTTGAATAAAATGTTCCAATTAACAATTATTAAAAAAACCTGAAGCATTTTTGTTAGGGATTGTAGGAAAAGACCTGCCAAGGAAACTGAAAAACATCTTCATGTATGTGACAACGGCCGCAAGAGTCTTAATAGCCCAAGGATGGAAGAATGAAGAAATCCCGACTAAAGAACTGTGGCAAGAGAAACTAATGGATTATGCAGAATTGGCAAAACTGACACATAAATTATGTGACAAGGATAACTGTGAGTTTAAAATATTTACAAAGTATTTAAAGAAACAACAAAGTTTTTAGCAGGTTTTGAATAAACATTCACAAACTTTTTATAGACAACATTTAGATAGATAAATTAATGATCTATACAATTTTGTAAATTGCAGAGAATAACATACCGTATTTTTCACTCCATAAGACGCACATTTTCCCCTCCAAAAATTAAGGGGAAATGTGTGTGCGTCTTATGGCGCGAATGCAGGCTCCTTGGCTTCAGCGATAACAATGCGAAGCCACCGAAGTGCAGTGAGAGCGCTCCCACCGCGCTCCGGAGTCTTTGGGTTCCTTTTGCTGAAGCCAGGAGAGCAAGACCCTCCTGGCTTCAGGGATAGCCGCCTGAAGCCTCCGGAGCGCAGCGGGAACTCCTGCTGTGCTCCAGAGCCTTCGCGTTGCCTTCACTGAAGGCGAAGGAAATGTGGGAGAGGGAGAGCGGCGCAGCGCCCCTTCAGCTAAGCGGGAGGAGAAATGGAAGGGGCCCCGTTTCTCCTGTCGCTTCACTGAAGGGGCGCTGCGCAGAGAGGGGGAGAATTTTTTTTTCTTGTTCTCCCCCTCTAAAACAAGGTGCGTCCTATGGTCAGGTGCGTCCTATAGAGCGAAAAATATGGTATGTTGATAAACCAGAGAAAGGAGCTGAGGGAAGTCTGGGGAGGGGAGGGAGGGTGGGTTATATTTTAGGGAGGGGGAGGGGAAAATGGGGGGGTAAGGATGATATGTTTTTTGATAAAATGTTATGTTGAAATTCCTAATAAAAATATTTTTAAAAAAGAAGAACGCTGAAAATCTGGAAGTAGGTGTTTTTGTTTGTGAACTTTGCCTTGGAATAAGAACATGTTTTGCTTCCTGTTGAGAGTGTTTCATTTGTAAATTGAGTCCCCCACTGCTATGGGAAATAACACTTTGGTTTAAGAAAAGACTTCCGGAACGGATTAAGTTCATAAACCAAGGTACCACTATAACTACCTTGCCAAAATTAGTTTGCCCAGCATTAAGAGTTGAGGGTTTCCATCTCTTGCTTCTTCCTGGACCTGCCATCTCTGCCACATCCTTTTGTGAGAGGCATAAGCCCTAAGCAGCACAATGAACATTTCAGAAGATCAATATTCCTGCAGCAACATACCTTGAAGTGAGGCACTTGTGCCACTGCTGAGCAGCCCTGGAGAGTCAAGCATAATGGCATGGGCTTGAGAGAGAGAGCACCACTTGTCACATGCCATATATAAATAATTAAATTATTATGATTATGATTATTACAGACCCCCCCCCCCATGAGTTCCATGTCCTGACTCCTCCTGACACTCCTGACCCTGGAAGGTCAAACCCAGCTGCAGCTACAACAACCCAAACCTCCACAAAGTCCTACTGGGTGCAAATTGCCATCTTATCAGGCTGAATGGCTAAATGGGCTGCTGGGGGAAAGTCTCTGCCCCCTGAATAATATTTGGGAAAACGTTCTCCCCAACTTGACCATTCATTAATTTGGGCTGCAACTATTGTAACCCTGTGATCCTTGGATGAAGGGTGGCAATGGAATTAACCAATTAACTAAAAAAACCAACAAAAAACCCGATGGATCCAGTGTTGATACCCTTTAGCTGAAGAAAGCCATGGGCTTCCCCTTCCCAGTCCTCAACTCTGGAAGGGGCCTAAGTGTCCAGGCTTGCCCCCTTTGGACTCAGAATGTAAACCATTACTATGACTTGGAGGCTTTGAAAAGTTTTTGGATGACATCAGTGCCGCATCCAGGCACCGGTCAACAGATTGCACACAGGTAAAGCACAGCAGAATAGTGCAGCACATGGCTAGGCTTAGCTAAGGCAAGCAGGTGTGTTCCCCCCACCCCTCGAGGCGGGACATGCGAGTCTTTATACTAGCACTGAAGCTGTCATCTTTGTGTCTCTGAAGATGGAGGCAGAGTCAGTGGAATTGATTTGCTGTTGGTTTTCTTCCTGGGAGCCTCCCCTGCAAGCTCACTCACAGGGGAAGGTGCCAGAGCTGCCTCAGCCCCCATTGGTGTGGTGTTTGAGGTGTCCAGTATCACAGAGGTGGATTGCTCTTCTCACAGGTCACTAGGCATTTCCCTGGGTCCAGATCTCCACCTTCCAATCTGCTGGAACCTTCCCCTGGATTGGGCTCTTACTGGAGCCCAGGTTTGCATCCCCTAACCCACTGGTACCTTCCCCTGGGTCAGCCTCTTCCAACTATCCAAACTCCTCCAGTTCCTCATCATCACCTGACCACCCTCCTCACAATGAATCCACCTGACGTGACCTCTAACCTGACCCTGGGCCTCTGCTGTAATTCTACTATCCCAGCACTTCTGACAGGTTGTCACTCAGCCTCTGAGGCCGCTGCTTCCTCCATCCACCTATGCCAACTAACAACAGAACAGAACCAGAAAGATGGTTCTGTTAGAGATTTACAGAGCCTGCTGTTGCTGTAAAGACATGCAGGAGAGGCATGTTTTGTTGCAGCTGGGGCAGATGAAGAAGTCCGGTTGTGCTGCTGCAGATGCGCCCAGGGGCAGAGGAAGGGGGGTGCGGTGGGGGCGGACCACACTGGATGTCACCACTGAGGTGACAAAATGCCAGGCAGCACTCACCGCGGGGCCTGCAGCATGCCCGAGCCACACTTCTCTCCTGGGAGTGACGTGGTGGCTTGGGCGCCCGCAGGCTCCGCGCTGCCCCAAATGGTCCCCCCGCCACCTCCCCCTCAGATGTAGGGTGGCTGAGTGGGAGGAGGCAGGCAGATTCCTCGGAGGCCCCGGGGAGCATCCTGCCCTGGCTGGCTGGCCTGCCCCTGGGTGCAGGGCACTTGTGCTGCCCTAGGCGCCCGATCGGCTTGCTCTGCCACCGGATACGCCAGGGCCTTTCTTCTCTCTGTACTTCCCCCGTGGTCATTCTGGCCACTGCTGTGGGTACATGACCTGACAGTCTCCAGGCACCGTAGTCATCTGCAAGAGATTCCCGCCTGACAGGGTTGATGCTGCCAGCCTTTAGGTTATGTCTGCAGACATCTTTGTGAGGCAGAGGTGGTCTGCCAATGGGCCTGGTGGATATTTCAGATGAAGACACAAACGATGCCCTTTCCGGCTTAGATCTCTTTCTGTAAAATGACAGTCATCACAACGTAACCCCCCCCCACCCCATTTTGGGGTGAAGGATGAGTTGGATGATAATGTTAAAAACCAGTAAAATAACACCTGTGGAGTGTGTGTGTGTGTGTTTTAAAGCTAAGGGGATGGGAAAATAACAAGCAAAGCTTGACTCCTGGAGTGCAGTTTGGCCATGTCTGCTTTATTACTACCCCCACCCCTGAGTCTCTCTGTGTGGCATATAATTGTAAAATGATGGAAATCACCTGTGACTTGACCTTCATTCATGATGGATGGTGAGCTCATGCAGATCATCCGCCGAGCGCTCTCGTTCCAAAGGTGCTGGCTGCATCCAGGATGAGTTGGAGGCAGGAGGGTGCCTCTGAGGTGCCAATCCAGGCCTCCCTGGCCCCTGACTGATTCTCAGGCAGTGGAGGGAGGAGGTGGGCACAGGCTCTGCTGATGGTCCCAAGCAAAACCTTTTTCTCCCAGTCATTTGAGATCTGATAGCCTATCATTGCTTTGTGGGGGGCAGTGGTGACAAGGGGAGGGGCTGTGTGTTGTTTTGAGCTGATTAATCTTATGGTGATGATGTTTATGTTGCAGGAGATAGAGGGTTTCTTTTTAGGAGCTATCAATATGAAGATGGCTTCTAGTGGGCTGTGGTTGTTGTGCTTTTAACCTTTGTTAACTTAGGTACTTGATGTGTATTTCATTGGACATCCCTGTGAGATATTTGTGTAAGGTAATTAATAAGTTTAATTAATAATAATTACAGCAGGATCAGCAGCAACAACCCAGCGTGGTGCCAACTCTGCTGGTGCCGAGAATGTAGTGCAATAGAAAATGTTGTGTTTTGTTTTTAGTGGGAAAGTTGCCATTGGGGGTGGGGGGCAGGTTTACCCATAAAGGGAATTAGAGCTGGAAAACAGCTACTGGTAACGATCTGGGGCTGAATCAGCATAACAGAAATAAAACCCAAAATGGCTACACACTGGCCTGGGAGAGTGGCTGACAAACTCCAGTATCCAAAGGAGGCTCAGTTCTAGCACAGCTACACGATGCTCAGAAATAAGTCAGCAAGGAAAACAGGGCTTATGCAGCACCTCTTTAAGCAGAGGCTGGATGGCCACCTGCCATGGATGCTTTAGCTGAGATGCCTGCTTTGCAGGGTGTGGACTAGAGGACCCTGGGGTCCCTTCCAGCTCTACCATTCTATGAGTATATGAACTCCTGCAAAAAATCTTTGTTTCCCCTAAGCAAAAAAATTGCTCAGTGTGGCCTTTGGGAAAGAAATGTTCTTGAACTCTTGAATACAGTTGTAAAAACATATCCACAGAATTCAGTCCAAAAGAGATACTTTGCCTCACAGTGCAGAGCAGACACAGCTTGCCCCTTTCAAGGCCACTTGTTCAGCATCATCAGCAGATTGGTTCAGGGGACATTGGCTCTTTTCAACACGTTAGCCAGAATCATTTTGTTGTCTTAAGCATCTTGATCTGACCAAATGGTGTGTCTGGGAAATGGGAAGAGAGGTGGGAGGATCTGGGTGTCTGGATGCAGCTCCTCATAGCCTTCCTTTGTGCCCAGTTGTGGGACCCACTGGAGCCCCCTCCCTCTCCAGCAGCCCTCAGATCAGAGTACAGCAAGCTGGAATGGGAGCTGGGGGCTTGGATGCCCCCTTTGTGCACCATCTAGAAGCAGGGGGCATGGTAAGGCCCAGGCATGGAAACATGTATAGTTTAATCAGGATGCACCCAGAATCCATCCTTTTTAGGGGCTGCTTTTTAGCACAGTTTGCCCCCCCCCCCAGCGGGAAAGCGCCAGATTTGGGGGGAAGAAGGATCAGGAAGCTCTCTTGGCCTTGGCACTCTCCTTCCAATCGCTGGATTTTCATATATTTGAAAACCTAATATAAACAACAGAGAGGGAAATTTGCATTTGGGGCAGCAAGGAATGAAAAATGGAGGCGGCATAATGTATTGCTGCTCGAAGAAGAGGGATGACAGTGGTAAAGCCGTGCACACGCGTCAGGCCCCAATCGGCTTGTGGCAAACTCATTTCCTGGCAGAATATAAGGTTTCATCTGCTGGAACATTTAATAGGCATCAAAGAAAGATCGCTTCCCCTCCCCTCCTGCAGATTGAGAGCCTTCGCTCCGGCTTTATTTCCACCATTTTATTAAACCCTTTATATAGTTTTAATATAATACATACCATTCCTCAGGAAATATATCAGTTCTTATGCACTTCTAGGATTCCCAGAGTTTCTAATGGTTATGTATGTTTCATCTGTATTTTTTGGAGAGACGCTCCGTATGTGACATGATAAAAAAAATGTGCCAGAAGATCAACTTCTACACCTTGCGACTTGAAGGAGAAGGAGAACTTTACAGGGTGGAGATAATTTCCGGAATTTGGGTAGAGGCAGGGAGCAGGGAGAGTGGTCAGCCTGAGAAGGCCCTGAAGGCCCCTGAAGTCTTTTTGGCCCCCTCTCACGCCATTCCACTAATTATTTTAACTACATCTAGGATTGGTCTCCCACTTTTTGTAGTGGGAGACCAATCCTAGATCTCCCAGGCTGATGCTGTGTCAAGAGCCCTTTCTGGGTGGGTCCCATGCCAGCCCCTTTGGTGAGCTGTGAAGTTCTGTTGGGGCAGAGCTGGGATTAGCTTCCGAGGGAGTCTGAAGACCTCCTGCTCTGTCTCACCATTACATCAAATGTGAGTTGATATACTTTATGCCAGCTTTATTGTTGGCATAACATTATGCCAGCCTCTTAACTGGCCCAATGATATTGTATGTTTTCCCACCAGCCTCTGTGATTCCCCGATTACTTTCCCATTCCTGGGTTCCTGTATCTGTGAGAACAAGTTTTCCCAACCAGCCTCTTTGTCTAGGCAATGGCATTGGCTGACTAGTTAAACACCTTAATTAGCAGAAGCAAAGGAATTGCTCTATGCCCTCAAGCAAATGCCTGGGCCTTTCCTTTCGCTCCCTCACTGAGCTGCTAGGCAGGGGAACAGCAGAGCAAGGGGGGGGGGAGCTGAGCTGGAAGCAGGCTGGAAGATGGATTCAAAGCTGCGACATATACAGAAGCGAGGTCTGCTGGGGCATTCATGCTGTAAGCCCCTCCATCCTGTGCTCAGGTGGTATAGATGAGTAAATGAAACCACATATCCTGAAGACACTACTGTCCCCACTGACCTTCATTCCAAGGACACCGAAGCTCACCACTCAAGAGATCAGGGTGGCTTGTATCAATATTAAGAACATCAGAAAAATCCAGCAGCAGGTGGGTAATCTTCATCATCATCATAATTTTTTTATCTATACCCCACCCATCTGACTGGGTTTCCTCAGCCACTCTGGGCGGCTCACAGCATATATCAGAACATACTAAAACATCAAACATTAAAACCTTCCCAATACAGGGCTGCCTTCAGATGTCTTCTAAAAGTCAGATAGTTGTTTATTTCCTTGACATCTGATGGGAGGGCGTTCCACAGGGCGGGCGCCACTACCGAGAAGGCCCTCTGCCTGGTTCCCTGTATCTTTGCTTCTCGCAGTGAGGGAACCAGCAGAAGACTCTCAGAGCTGGACCTCGGTGCCCGGGCTGGACGATGGAGGAGGAGACGCTCCTTCAGGTCATATACCTTCTGAAGCCATCCAGGCTCCTGACTATTATTCCGTCCTCTGGTGGCAAATGCCATAGTTTAACTATGTGGTGTGCAAATAAGTCTTTCCTGTTCCTTTCCTGCCACAACCCACTCAGCCCCTGCTCTGGTGTTGACTTTCTGGGAACAAGGCTGCTCGATTTCAAACTTTAAAACTCTTCATCTAGGTGTCCCTAGCCTAGAGGGGTGGAAGGGGAGCATTGCTGCTCCCCATGCAGCAAGTTCCCCTGGGAGCTTGGTGGCATCCTGTGACTGCTAAGGCAGAAATCTCTTTTCCCTATAACCCCCACTCAGAGCAATGGGATGCCATCAGGGGCGCGGACTTATAAAAAATATTGGGGGGGGGGGCGGGAAAGCTCATGAATAATAAATAAGCTCATGAATATGCAGATAAAGTGGCGCCGCCTCCTCGTGAGCGAATAGGGGAGAGCGTGCTGCGCCTATTAATCAGCTCCGAAGGAAATTGGGTGGAGCTTTTGCTCGGGAGGGAGGGCAGGAGGCATGCAGGCAGCCCGACCCTGTGCATTTTGGGCTGGGGGAGGGGCGGCGGTGGCGCTCTGCTGGAGGGGCGCCCGAGAGTATTGGGGGGCGGAGCCCCCCCAAACGAATTTTTGAGGGGGCTCAGGCCCCCTCAGGCCCCATGGAGTCGGCGCCTATGGATGCCATCAAGTCCTGGTGGTGCTGTGCGGAACGGGCTTCCCCTCTTTGCATTCAGTGGCAGCAAAGAGTCCTGAGCATGATCCAGTCCGTCTGGTGGGTGGCTGGGTGATGACTTTTTTTAAAGCTTAAAAGGAATAAATATTGGTATGAGTTTGAGAGTCAGTCAGGATGATCCTTTGGGGGAACTTTCATACCTGTGATCCTGTATCTGTGAGGCTGGAATGTATGAAAGAGAGCCTGGCAGACCAGCCAAACTGGTCCCTTTCTCAAGGCAATGACCTGAGTTGCTCAGCTAATACCTGCCATCTGCATCTTAGAAGAGTGAGCTCCCTTGCCACAGAAACAAAGGGGTGGGTCTTTCCAGAGGTGGACTTAGGGCAGCATGACTGGTTATCCTGCACAGGGCACAGGGGCAAAGGTCCACCCCTGGCCTTTCCCCCACCTCACTCTCACTTTTTGTGGGAGAGCAGAAAGGGAGATACAGAGAGATGTCTTGCTCTGTGCTGAGCCTAAACTGGACTTTGGGGCTCCCCTGGAACCCTAGTTGGGAGGCAAGACCTACTGGGGTGTTAAGGCTGTGAGCCCCTGCATCCTACACGGAGATTGTGTATATAAATGTGTGTGTATGTGTAAATAAAACCATACATCCCATGCTATTTTTCTGGAAAAAGAGGTGCCAGACCTCACCATGAACTCCTCCTAGAATGGCAATGGTGCACACCTGAGAGTTCCTGTGAGTTCCAGCTGAAAAAAGTCCTGCATACATCCTAAAGATACCACAGTCTCCGCTGACTTTCATTCCAAGAGTCTCTTGCTGCGTGGAGACTGGGGTGGCACTCCTGGCGCTGGCCTTCTCTCGGCATAAATGAATTCAGTAGCAATTCTGCCTGACCCAGTGGACTGAACTCAAGGAGAGCATCACTGTGGGGTACAAGAATTAGTAGCAATAATAAGAAATAACAGCAAAGCAACAACATCGTAACAACACCTCTCCTTAAGAAATCTTTATGTACTTCATGCAGATGGTATGTTTAGCTTGGATAAGAGGAGACAGAGAGGAGATGTGATAGATAGACATTGAAATATGTAAAAGGCTGTCACATAGTGGTTGGAGCAAGCTTGTTATCGCCTGCTCTGGAGGCTAGGATCCGAACCAAAAGATTCAAGTTACAAGAAAGGAGACTCCAACAGCAGGAAGAGCTGGTTATAAAAATGGCACATACAAAACCATTAAAGAAGAACAAATTTGATTTAAATCATAAAATAAAAACAGCAAAACTCTGTCGCAGAACCAGAGGGGCAGCAGATGACTGGTATTTTATGCATCTGAAGTTTCTTGTGTACCACTTAAGAGGTGAAGAGGTGTTATGTGTTGAAGTTCTCACCCTGGCCACCAGGGTGTGTGTGTGGTTTTCACTCAAGTCCACGTCAGTTACTTTAGGCGGGAAACCCTGGGTTGTGGTTGTTACAATGTTGACAGCCGGCTGCCTATAAAAGCAGGCTGGCTGAGCTGTTTGCTGTTCAGTTCTGTTCCAGCATACAAATAAAGAGCTGCTTTGGAGAAATCGCTGCGTCGTCTGATATGTTCACCCACAATTTAACAAGTGGTGTACTGTACAAGCATATATATTTGTAGCCTAGATAGTTCAGTTGGTTGGAGCGTGGTGCTTCTAATGCCCAGGTTGCAGGTTTGATCTCTGTACGGGCAGCTCCATGTTCCAGCACTGCAGGGGGCTGGACTAGGTGAGCCTTAGGGTCCCTTCCAACTCTACCATTCTATCATGCTATCATGCTATATCGAGAAATGTTCTTAAATAACAATGATTTTTTAAAAAGAAACGCATCTCGCTATGGGGTAAGCAGCTTTCCGAACTTTGCTGAAATGGTTTATAAATATTCTCAGCAATGAAGTTCTTGGTAATGAGTTGTGGGCTCTTCCTGCTTCTTTTTGTGCTTGAGTAGCACAGCTTCCCACCCTGAGCCCTTTCTTTTCAGTTTTCACAGGCTGGGAGAAAATGTTGGAAATGAAGGCCACTGCCCCCCCCCCCACGCTTTCTGCATTTTCCTCTGGAGCGTCCTCCCGGAGTTGCCAAGCAGTTGAGAAGTGCCGCAGAATGAAGCCCTCTCTCAAGGAGGGTCGCCCAGCCAAGATCCTGTTTGCCCAGCTCCTTCAGGTCCGGCTTGGTCTCCCCCTCCCTCTCCCATTTCCACCTGCTTAATTCCTCTGCGTCTGCCTCTCGCTCACATCCTGCCAGCAACCATCATGCCCCCCCACGGCATTTCCTTAATCACCTTTGGACTCATTTTCTCCCCCTCCTCTCTGTCCCGAGGAGAAACATTTTTTACAAAAATCGTCTGCAGAAGTTTAACTGTTTAAAAAACCCATGGCTTGGTGATAAACGTTAAGAAATGCTGTCCTTTTATTGGAACGTGCTGCCTTTCAAATGTTTAACAGATTTGTAAAAATAATTTCTCTGAAAGGTTACAGTTCTGCTGAATTCCATTAGGAAGAGGCTCCTCTGAATCATGGCGCCCAGAGAGAGGGAGGGGAAAGAATCACATCCCTTCCCATTCCACGCTGCCCCACATCTGGGGTCTCGGTTCCAGCTGTGCGCACTTTAGGGCAGCTTCCAGGGTGACACACAACCAGCCCCCGTCCCTGCCCTGCAGCAAGGAGGAGGAGGAGGAGGAGCTGCTCTGCTCTGAGGCATGAAATGGCGGGAGAAGAGGCTCTGGGGTGGCATGCCAGAGGTGCTGAGACCGAGGTGCAGAATTGTCCCTTTCTCCCTCCTCTCCCCCTCACACTGGCCTGTCGCACGCCTGGCGGAAAAGATTGTATTTATCACCTGTCAGGCTTTGGCACCGCTGAGTTACGTGGAGCAGGACAGCATAAAATTATCATACACAAGCATGAAATTACAAAATCGCTCGGAACTGAACAACAAAATTATTTCATTTCGGAGGGAGGTCCTTCCATTTTTTAGCCCTGACACCTCGGCTGCCAAACTTTGAATGGGAATGGAGAGTGAGGAGCAGGAAGAATATAGACACCAATAACAAGCCAAGGCATGTAAACTAGCCATGCAAATACCCTGCATTAATGGCCCCTGAAAACTCCCACCGGAGACGTGTAACTAAATAAACGTCACATGTCCCAATAACTCAACTTTCCTCATACGCTGTGAAATGAATTATGCCGCAATTGGAGGCCGGCAGTGGGATTCCCGTATGGCTGGTGTTGCTGCAGATTACATGTGTTTCTTGATAGTCCTCTCCCAGTCCTTGTTATCGGAAAGAGGTAAGCGCAGCCGAAGTCTCAGCACTGGTATCGATCTGGAGCTGCAGAGGGAGTGTAAAACAAGAGCAGGCTGTGGTTTGTGGGGCAGCAGGGCTGGGCTTCCGGTGAAGAGCCAGGATGAGCCCCTCTCCCGCCCAGTCACAAGAAGCGCAAGGCCCTGCTTCCACAGTGCCTGGGGCTGAGTCAGAGCAAAGAATCCACCACAACCTTAAGGACAAAGATGTCAAATCAGTAATGAGACAATGGGCACAAGACATTGGGCATAATATTCAGTTTTCATCTTGGGAAAAATTATGGAGGGAAGACATAAAATTTACAGTGTGCTCTGCGTTGAAGGAAAACTACGGTATATGAAACTGATCTATCGGTGGTACTTAACACCTGTAAAATTAGCGAAAATGTATAGAACTGCTTCCAATGTTTGCTGGAAATGTAAGGAGAAGGAAGGCACATTCTACCAGATGTGGTGGACGTGCAAGGTAACTAAAGCATTCTGGGAAATGATTTACAATGAGTTGAAAAAAATGTTTAAATTAACATTTGTGAAAAAGAGAGAGGCTTTTTTGTTAGGCATTTTAGGTTCAGAGATTCCGAAGGAGCAGAAACGACTATTCATGTACATGACAACAGTAACTAGAAAACTACTGGCCCAGAGATGGAAAGAAGACAAAAGTTCCAGCCAGAGAGGAATGGCTGATGAAGATGATGGACGAAACTGACTGAGAGAATCAGAAACCAGGAAGAGAAGAATTTTAAGAAGGAATAGGAAAAATTTATAGTGTATTTAAGAGAACACTGTAAACAACTAAAAGGTTTGGCAGGATTTGAGTAATGCTTGTAATGTACGAAAAACCATGGAAAACGGATTACTATTTTTTTTTAACAAATTAAAGAAAATAAGATAAGCAGTTGGGGGGAAAAGATTGATAATGGTAAGCATGGAAAGGCGGAGGAAGGTCAAAGGATTTGGAGAATCCTAAATGAAGAGGTGAATGATGTGTTCCCTGTCTCTTGAGTCTGACACGCTCTCTCAGCCCAGCCTTCCGCACAGGGATGTTGTAGGAATTAAATGAGGACAGGGAGAACCACCTTGAGCTCCTTGGAGAAAATGGTATACATGCATACAAATAAATCTGCCAAGGTGGTGTACATGCTCCTTCCCCCTATCTCCTTATCCGTACAACAACCCTGTAAGGACTGCAAGGCAGAGTCTGGCCCAAGGTCACCCAGTGAGCTTCATGGCTGAGTGGGGAATTGAGCTCTGGTCTCTCCCAGGACATAGACCGACACTCTAACCACTGCACTACCTAGTTAGCCCTGTCCTCTGGGCACTTCTAGCTGCAGACCATGCGAAAGAGCCCAGGTTCGGTCTTCAGTAGCATCTTCAGGCAAAGCTGGGGAAAGACTCCTGCCTGAAATCTTGATGCCTCTGCCCATCAGAGCTGAGCCAGGAAGTTGCCCAACGGTGCCCTGACTTGGAATAGGGCAGCTTCCCATGTCCCTATAGCTAGTTCTAGAGATGACTGCCAGGGCACTTGCTCACACACCTACTTGGGGCTAGCGGTAGAAAAAGCACACAAGGGAGAAACCAGCAACTGTTTCCCGTTTTCATTCTGTTTTAAAATATGATGAGGAGTTTTGCAGTGGTGAAAAAGGTAGCTCAGGAACAGCATGAGGATCAAAGGGACTCCCTAGGGGGCTTCCTACCTCGCCTTGGCACCCCACCCTACAGGCTTCAATGCTGCCCCCTTCAATGCTGTCTTTGTCACCTGGAACTAATTATATCAGTAAGATAGTCTTTATGTCTAATTAATACCAGAGAAATGCTTCCACATATAATGAGTAGCCTTGGGCAATGGCCTCTGCACCCCCCAAAAAAACCCCAATTTCCTTGGGCGTATCTTGAGATGACCCTCATTGGATCACAGCAGTAAGGTCACCTCTTTGCAGAATGACTCTCAACTCTCAACTGCCTGGAAGGAATTTGCAACCTGCCTCTGCACCTCTTTCAGCCAGGCCACTTTCCTTAGACTCCTTGACAAAGGAAGAGGAGCTGGGAATGGCTTCCAGGTGTGCATATTGGGAGTGAAAGGAGATGCAGGCCACGTGGCAAAGTGTTGCACTTGCATTCACTCTTCAAACGTGAATGTGGATCTGTGGAGGAAACCATAAAAGGAGAAGCCACCTTGAGGTTTCAGGGGCTGTTTCTACAATCGTCTAATTGGGAAAATGTTTTATTTGGTGCTCTTGTTGGCCTGCTTGTGGGCTTCCTAGAGGCATCGGTTGGCCCCTGTGGGAAGGGCCAGAGAAAGTTAATCCTGTAGGGCTCTATGTTACACACAAAGAAGTGGGTTGCTAATTGTAAGTTTCTCTTTGGCTTCTGCAGTGCCAAATAACACCTTCTGATTGTTTTGTTTATGGATCAATTCACAGGAAAAAACTGAATCTGAGTAAGGAGATGCTTTGGAAATTGGATGAAGTAGCATCCCATGTGCCAATGCCTTTTGAAGTGTGCACTGAGGATGTCTGGCACCAGCTCAGCAGCAAGGCTGCTGCACTCAGAACAGGCAGGTCCAGATGCAAATTGTCTCTTGGCCATGAAGCTCCCTGGGTGACCCCCAGATAGTCAGTCTCTCAACCTGACCCACCTCACAGGGTTGTTGTGAGGATAAAAGGGGGAGGAGACCGTAACCATGCCCTGAGCTCTTGGGAAGCTCAAGCGGGATATAAATGTCATGAGTAAATAGGAGACAGGCTGGCTTCAGCTACACTGTGTGGAGTATAATCAGCTTGCCAGGAACCCAGATGAGGACGTGGCTCTGTGTGATGATGTCTCACAGAAAGCAAAGTCCCTTTCCTTGCTCCAAAGGCACCTTGGGAACAACAGGCCTGGCTGGGCCACCGGAGTGTCTCAGCTTTTTGGTTTTGTACGTCTAAGGCAGAGGAAGAGTTCTGTAGAACTCAAAAGCTGAGAATAAATGAAGAAAACCATGAGGTTCAGGACCACAACACCTGATACTCTGCAATCCCTGTCTGAGGACTCCCTCCTTGTGCCCCCCCCCCACGAGAGGACTGGAGGGTGGAGACACGAGAACAGGGCCTTTTCTATGGTGGCTCTCTACATGCAAAATGTTCTCCCTGGGGAGGGTTGCCTGGCACCATCATTATATATCTTGAGGCATCAGGCAAAAGCATTTCTTTTCTGCCAGGCCTTTGGCTTTTAATTATCTGTGGCCTCCTTGAGTGGTATTTTAATTTTGCATTTTAAAATTATAAATGCCTTTCAGATTTTTCTCTGTTTTGCTTTCTGCTGGTTTCAGTGCATGCATCCACTTGCTTGCTTGTTGTGGGTTGCTTTGAATTGCTTTGGGAGGGGCACCAATAAGCTTAATAAATAAGAAGAAGAATAATGGAACTGGTTGAGGTGGGAACTCTGTCACTGCAGCCTGCTAAAAGCTTCTTGTCCGTGGGACTCACAGAGAGCTGCTGAGAGCTTGCCTAGCCCTGGAATGGGCATCCTAACCCGGGAAGCTGCCTTGACACTGGTCCAGACCACAAGGGGTCACCTCCTCCTGCCGCCATCACTGCCCCTTCCAGAAGGTCCCCATCCATCTTCAGAGGAGCCATGGCGGCAGCTCCACCAGCCAAGAGAAGGGTAGGGCAGCAAGAGCTAGCACCCAGATGGCTCCTTCATGGGAGGCAGAGAACACACTCCCCCTACCAAGCCAACCCTTTGGGGTGAGGATACCATGGGGCTGGCCCACCAAAGGTGATCTTGGGGTGCCATCGCAAAGCAGGTAGCAAGAGACCCCCCTGACTTCTCTCTCCCTAACCCCATCAACCCCGGGAGCAGGAGGGGGGGAAGCCCACTATCAAACTGATTGACCAAGCAGCTGTCTTGAAAGGGGAGGCAGAAGCCACGGAGGAGAGTTGGGGAAGGCCCAGGCAAGCCAGAGTTACTGCACTTGTGGCTGCCTTGTGAGCAACTGGGGCTTGTGGTTGGCCTCTGCCCTCATGGGGGATGGGGCCCCTCAAGTGTTCCTCCCCCGGCTGCTCTCCAGGATTCCAGGCTGGGGTTTGAATCTTGGCCCTTTGCACACAAAGCAGATCCTCTGCCGCTGAGCTATTACGGCCATTCTCCCAAACGGCTGTTCACCCTTTGGGCCCCAGTTCCCCATCTGTAAAATGGGAACAATCACATCTCACAGGGATGCTTAGTTAGCAAACATAATGGTGAATGTTTACCACACACTTTGCAGGACTGCCTGTGTGGTGTTGGACTCGGACCTGGAAGACCAGGGTTCAAATCCACACTTGGCCACAGAGTTTACAGTCACAGCCTCTCAGGGTTGTTGTGGGAATTGAGTGAGGAGGGGGAGGACCATGGATGCTGCCCTGAGGTCCTCGAGGGAAAAGGTGGGATAGAAATGCAACAAATAAATAAAACAATAATAAATGATAGCAGCTACCCGCCCCAAAGGATCGTTCAGCGCGCAAACGAAAGACGACGGGAGAGGCGGGAAAGAGTTAATCGCTTGCATTGCCAGACTGCAAATTCTTAGCCATTCTCCCACATGCAGCCAAAAAACAGCTTGACATTTTCCATCCTTCACGAGAAAGACAAAGGCGTGAAGATATTCCCATGATTCCTTTCTGCATGCCTAACTATGAGCTCAGGTGCACCAGCATTTGCCCTGGACCGGCCTCATCAACATGAAGGGCGAACTCATCGCTTCTGCATCTTTCCTCGCCACGGCTTGATTAATTGGCTCGCAAGGACGCCTGCGGAATACCTAATGCTTGCGCGCCCGTCCCTCGCCTTTCTTCACAGCCTCGCACGCCATTTACATATACTTTATATTCCATAATTTTCACACACACACACACACACACGGGAGCCCATCTCAGTAATTTGATGTAATGACGGCATGTCACCAAAAAAAGAGGAATTAGAAAAATCTGTAGGTACTTAATTTATTCTTGGGCTGGTTGTTGCCCCCCTTCTCTCTCTCTCTCTCTCTCCAAGAATATCTCTCTGAAAAAGACATTAATATTCATGCACAAGAGGGAAAGAGAGAGGGGGAAGGAGGAGGAGGAGGAAAGAGTTCACTCTCCCAAAGAAATTTTCTGCATTTTAGCCTTAAATTAAAGGCCTTTCCAGAGAAACAATATTTAACTAATAATGCTTAGAGGCAAAATGAATGGAAGTAGTCTCTATTTTTAACCCACCCGTGTAAGGTTGCCTGTATCACTTGCTAGACATGGCCCTGGCAGGGGAAGGAAGGAAGAAAGGAGAGCTGAGGTGATCTGCGCTTCTTGAAAAGGATTCAAAAGAGCAGGAGAGGAAATTAAAGCCCCCTTAAATTATGTTAGCTGCGGTGCTTTAGTCTGCTGCTATTTCAATAAGAGTTGGTGCCTTTTTCAAGCACCCTCCAAAGGTGCTTCTGAGGTGTGGAGATCCCATTAGCTCTCCTGCATGTCAGATCTGAATGAGAAGTTTGCGGGGGGGGGGGATCCATATTAACCTGTAGAGAGTCTACAAGGGGGAATGGGACCAGCGGCTGAAGAGTGAGCGAGTTGAGGAATCCTAGCAAGCCTGACAAAGACATGCTCTGTCCCTTTGGCTCAGCCTAAAGGATTATTTCCCAGGAAAGCGTGCGCGCACACACACAGATGGCTTTTTCCAAGGAGAAAGGCACATGCCCCATCTCTATTTGTTGACTTATTTAGAGCCTGTTTTTCAAGTCATGTAGACTCTCCCAATATGGGTAACAATAAGATAACATTAAAAACCCCCGCAACACTTTAAAACACCATCATAAAAACAGCAGGAAGTAAAAGGCAGCAAAAAACGAACGAACCCGCAGACACAATGAAAACCAGTAGATGAAAGAGAGGTTTAAAACCATTTGGTGTGAAAGCCAACCAGCCAGTGCCCAGTTAAAACCATTACAGAAATACAATAAAGACACGCTTAGTCCATCTAGTGAATCTTAGTCCATCTAGAGTAATTTGGAAGGAAAGGGGCACCCCTTATTTGTGTTTGGAGTGTGCTTGCCTGATGGGGTGATGTGAACAAGCTCCGTCTGAGAAGAGGCTTTCTTTTCCCCCTAAGGGCGAAGGACATCTTCTGAGATGGTGTCTTGCTACCTGCAGCTTTGATCAGTACTTGTATTGAAAACATGTTTTTGGACCCAACCTCCCATCACTCAGCCAGAATTTAAAATCACCCAAAGTTCCACTGGAAAAGTAACTAAATTCACATTCAGTTCACCAGGAAACTATAGAAAAGACTTTCAGATGTAATTTAAATATTTTTGAATTAATTAGTTGACCTGAATTAGTTCATACCAAAGAACAAAATGATGCTTAATAAAAGCAAAATAAATAAATTTGTTGTTCATTAAACTACAGAAAGGGAAAAGAAAGGCATTATAATACATTGATGAATAGAAGAGAGGCAGGAAGAAATGCGTAATCTGGGTAAGCTAATATCTTTCTAGTCTCTCATTTCCATTCAATGCATTCCAATCATCCACAAAACAGTCCCATCTCTCTGTGCATGTTATATGCCATGATGCTATAATGTATACCTTATATTTTATGCAAACAGCTTAGCCATTTCTACATTTAAGCAGAATACAACTTCAGTTCCAAAAGAAAGCATTCTGTTGCTTTCACAATGACTTATATGTTTACCTGGAAGAACATCACTCCCAACAATCTGAAGGCGGAGGGCCACGATTCAGGGGACCCATAACTGGAACAGAGGTGCAGCGCAGGAGACGGCATGCGAGGCGTCAGCTGTGGGATCCCTGGGAGACAGAGGCCCCGGAGGAATTCTGGGCCCTTGCCAGTGGTCCTGACGGAGGGAGATCACGCAGGCTCCACAGCCAGAAACTGGGGGGATTGGAAGTGGCAGCTTGGGATGGGGAAGGAGTTCTGTTCACTTTGTACTTCAAGGCAGACTTAGCCAGTTCACACTTTCCAAACCAGTCTGTCAAATGAAACACAGACCCAGGCCTCAAAGATTGCACTTCTTATAATTTTGCAGCGCAGTTCTCCAGCCCAGTTATGTCTACAAAAATGCATCTACTAAGGTAAAGTGGGCATAAAAATGCATATATTAGTGAGAATATCATGCAAAAATCTGAGAGGAAATGGCTTTGCAAAAACGTACATGTTAGCCAAAACCGCATACAAATACATGCATATTAGGAGAAATTCACAATTAAATCTTGATGAATTTTCATGAGGATATATTTTTTTTAATCCAAATTGTTTTGGAAGTGTGTGGAACTGACTTGAAAACTGGGGAAACGAGAAGACTGGAGAACCAAAATCGACAGATGTCTCCATCCTTAGTGCCGGCAAACACTCCAGGGAGATTCCAGGCATCACCACAAGGGGGCGATGAGGACTGAGGAGGAGCGGCCTAGGCCAGAGCAAAGAGGGGTGCTGGGCACCATTTCTGCAATGGGGTGGAGCAACTCACAATTTCCTTGTGCCCTGTATATCAAAACCACTACACATGCATCTGTTTCTTTCATCCTTGATTTTTTCTTTCAGTCAGCACAGAAGGACTGTCCTAATCAGGGTAGGGAAGGTGCAGGCAGACATCTCACCTCTGGCCCCATCCCAAAGGTGAAGGGGGAAGAGTTAAATGGAGCAAGAGAGGGTTTGTTTTCCGAGCTGAGATCCCAGCAAGGCTGCAGAAAAGCCAAGAGCTTCCCCTTGGTGCGAATTTGGGCTAGGCATGCAAGAGAGGGAGGGAGGGAGGGAGGGACACGGTGAGGCTTTTTAAATTGGTCTCTTGATAGTTTATGAAATAACTTTTTTTCCTAAAGTACTTCTTGATATTTTTATGTTTACCTATTTGAAACTTCAGTTCAGCCTCATAAAAAATACATGAGAAGTAAGTAAGTGGTTCCCGCAGATGTTTTATACATGATTTGAGAAACGGATCTGATCTGCGTAGAGGTGAGAGATAAATATTTCATCGCTTGTCATGGACGGACTGCCGGCCGACCAGCTCCAGACAGCAGGGAAAGGACAGGTGGAAACAGAAGCCAGAGGCGGGACACACACACACACACACACACACACACACACACACGAGCATTTCCCCCCTAGATGCTCCCCTGGAAAGGCTGGGTGAAGATGTCTCTGGTTTAGCTCTTGCCGCCGTCCTTGAGAATGGTGTGTCAAGCGTCAAATCCTGCGAAAGAGCGTTAGTGCTGGCATCATCCTGATTTTTATTGCTGTGGGGTTTGCTGAGTTTGGGGGATGGAGAGAAGAAGAAAACACAAAGTGTGGTGTGGGAGGAGGAGGAGCAGGAGCAGAGAGACCAAAAAGCCAGAAGGATAGAGAAAGAGAGAGTGAACAGGGAGCCTGGAAGGCTGTTGGGATCCCCGTGGAGTCTCCATTTCCCAAATGTAAAATGCATTTACTTAAAAGCATATTTCACCTGCAACTTTACAGATCCCAGGACAGCAGTATGCAATAGACACAAATAAAAATTAAACATGCCACAGAAATTGCATTATGTTGAAATAAATAAGACATATTAGACCAAAAACAAGAGTAGACTGAAATGACCAGCTTTAAACTACCTGGGGTAACAGGGAAGTTTTGACTCAATGCTGAAATGATTGTAAAGTTCGCACCAGCTGTGCCTCTGCAGGGAAGCATTTGGAAGGAGCCACCACAGAGAAGTCACACTTCCTCCCTTGGCAGAGGTGTGTGAAGAGCCTTCTCTGAAGGTTGTAGGACACCCAGGGAGGTTGCCATAGGGGTGGGGTGGAGGAGAGGGAGGGAGCTTTGCTTTAGTGTGAATGGATATTTAATATAATATCTTAGTTTTTGAAAAAGAGAAGTGGCCAATAAACTCACAAATAAATAAACAACCTATTTTGAAAACGGAATGATGGATGGCTGACACCAACATCCAGAGGCATGGAACGGTTTGCGGGGAAGACATTGGCCCTGGAAGAATCCTAAAAGTAAACAACATTTGAAACAGAAAAGCCGTCATTCATGGTTTAGAGAAGAAAAGTTGTGACTTCGGGGAAATAAACCAGATGCTCTTGTCCTCTTAGGCACATTTTGTGGGAATGTTAAGGAAGGTAGGAGAGGATATATTGCTTCGATATTATCCCTCCTCACTCACGCTAGTGAGTAAACAGCAGAGCACATTCCCTTTGCAACTTATTGGAAGCAAGTTGATGATTCGTTGTGTCCAACTCTTCATGACCCCATGATGATTCGTTAGAATCCTTTAATTAAGCAATCCAGTCTGGCTTGTTCCTGGTAAATTTCCCCTTTATTTCCCTCTTAAAATAATAGTAACACAACACAGTCTTCTTTAGAAGTAAGAATCAAGTTTTACTCACATTCAGTTCACAGCAGTAACTCTGAAGGCAGGCTCTACCTTGTGGCTACAGTGAAAAGAAGCCTGGGCTACATCTCAGACTTTCTGCCTGTGGGCTCCATCCTATGTGAAGGTTGAGGCATGCGCTGGCTAAGAGCCAGGAGAGCAAGAGACCAAGAGAGAGATGGTTGCGTGGCCAGCCCTTGATGTGGTCAGCTAGGGTCATGCCCATCTACCTGGTCACACACAAGGGGAGGAAGCTCCAGAGCAGGTAGGACAGGAAGTCCTCCCTGTCTGGAGCCACATACCCCTCTGTGTCCGTTCTAGGCAACAGGAAAACGTTGTACTTGACTGCTCTAGTAATAACACACCCCACACATTTTGTGACGCTGAAGCTGTCTCTGGATTGTGTCTAGGCTCAGCTAGTCTCTCCAGACACAATTTTGTTTAGAAATGCCTGGCTTGCTAAGGTGAGCGCCAGAAGCCAAGAGACTCCCCTCTCCAAGACTTACAAACCCCAGACCAGAATTCCTTCCCCAACTGACTGCATCTCACAGGCTCATGTCCAAAGCCGAAAGAATGCAGAGAGAAGGACTTCTCTACGATATCCATGCTCTTCCCAGTTATCTGGTACACCTTCTCAATTTGAAGTTAAAGCTTTTAAAAGTTTAATTGCACTGATTCATGGAGTCAACTTGCAGCACTAAGGAAGCCTGGCAGGCTCCATCCCATTAGAGGTATTTCCCACAAGGTAGGATGATTCTGATGCAGCAAATGCCCTGCCCCTCGCTCTGGCATCATCTTGCCTTTCGCTGCCCATGTCTCTGGGCCCCTCACTGGCATGCCTCTCAGCCCAGGGAGCTCTTCTGCCTCCCCACACCTAGGCCCTGTCTCAGAAGGAAGACCAGGTTCAAATTCTGCCTCTGGATGCGGCTTCATAGACTAGCAAGACATGCAGAACAGGGCTCTACTTCAGCTAGGACAGCCGGGCTGTGAGACCGGAGAGATATTGCAGCAACATCACAACTTATTTATTCCACTGTTGTATGTGGTTTCTCACTCTGGCTGCATGTATAATGTGAAGTTTCTCTCTCTCTCTGTGTGTGTGTTTTTCAAAGATACAGTTACATTCTATTCTTCTTCCGTCTCCAAGGATTTTTTTGTTTCTGGTTATTTTTTAGGTTTGGAAAACCATGTGGTCACCCCTGCCAAGGTGTCAGGGGCAGGGGCACTAGAAGGGAGCCACAGGTATCATCCAGACTGATCCCCAAACATATAATTATATACCGGTAATAAAGCAAGATGAGATCACTAAGATGACATGAAGGATCCACCTTGAAAACATACACTGCCAGAAAACCTACGGAGCCCAGTTTCCTCACCTGGAGCCTTCTGAAATCCCCGTCTGATGCCCAAAGGGTTAGGAGCAGAGCTGACTTCTCTTGGACGTTCACCATGGTGGTTTCATCACTGAGAAAGCTCTGCCCTGAGTTTAGGCACCAGGCACAGAGAAGGGAAGCCATGGGGCAAGGAAGGGGGTGGGGAAGCAGAGTTCGTGGCTGCCCTATGGGGTTGTCATGACAGGGACAGGGGAGGATTGAGACCTGATCCCAGATCACCAACATGCTAGGCCAGCTCACTAGATGCTTGAACCACTATAGGGTTTTCACAGTGCCTGGTTACTCTTGGCTCTTCCACCTTCCAAAGAGCCAAGTATTTTTAAATGCACATGGTCTGGGAGAATGGAGTTGGCAGGAGCAGGAGAGGCTTGTCAGCTGCAGGCGGAAGCTGAGTGGGGTGGGGGGGGAGGGGAAAGAGAGAGGGAGGGAGGGAGGGAAGGAGAAAATCCCCATACCACCCTCTCCATCTCTGGCAACCAGGAGAAGGGAGTTGAAATCTGTTCTGCAATCAGCCACCATGCCTGCCTGGCTGTGCCAGCCTGGCCCTCTCTGCCAACTGGCAGCACAATGGGCTTGTCTACTTTTTGGCACCAGGTGCATGTCCAAAAGAAGCCAGCCTGCCAGTGAGCGGAAGGTGCCAAGGACCTGCCCAGGGGAACACAATGTGGCAGCCCAGAGGTGCCAGACATTGGCCGAAGGGTGCCAGCTGGCTGCCTGCGGGGACTTGTGAGTCAGACTGCCCATCTGCTTGGCTTGGTTTGTGGGAAGGCAGCCCAGGCAAAGCTGTCTGCTAGGCTGTGCCAGGGGGCTCCGCCAGCTGCTCCGCTGGTCTCCATGAAGCCATCCAAAGCCACCAGACACTTGCGTAGCTTGGGCTGAGCTGGCATGGAGGCAGCTTGGGAGAGGGGGCCCAGCAGAAGACACAGGCGAGAAGGTGGCAGAGGCTCAGCAGGAGGCTTCTTGCATCATTCAGGCAGACCCAGGATCTCCCGGATTCACAGAGCTGCTCTGCTTTCCTTCCTGATCTGGTGGCTTGTCTTCTTTTGAAGAGCTGCCCTGTGCCTGGAACATTGGTGGGTTTTCCTCACCATCAGCAGCAAATCTGTGGCAAAGCAGGGGAAGGGGGTGTATTTCGCAGCCAGCCCTGAGCCTTCAAGCCCCAGGGTGTGTTGCAAAGTGCCCAGCGGCAGGAGCGGATCTATTGCAAACCACAACAAGTGGGGTAGATCAGTAGTGCTTGGCTGTGGGTCAGATGCACTTGGTGGGGCTGGTGTTGTCTCACCGAGGAACATGGCGATGGGCAGCTGGCACTTTTGTCTTTTCCGCAGGTCAGGATGCACTTGGTGTCTCTTCAGCTGGTCAGGGCATGCTTGGGCAGCCTCCTGGTCCACGGATGCAGCTTCAACATGGTCACCAATGTTCTTCAGATTGACACATCATTTGAAGCTGGCTCAGAACTTTGCAAGCTGCTTGAAGCGTGCATACAGCCTGAGAGTCTTCTTGCGCAAGGTGCTGCCATCAATGGGGATACGCTGGAGAGTCATGTCCTCTAGCCACAGGTTTAGGGCCTCATGTGCCTTCCCCGTGGCCTCGTCTCGCACGTACCTGGGACCTTGGCAGTTGTAGGTGTACTCGCTGCCACTGATGCCCGGATTTATTTCTCCCATACCTTAGTGGCACCTATGCTGGATTAATTCCTGCCAAACTTGTGTGCCACAGCACAAATGCTCATGCCATCCTGTAAACAGTCCAGTACTTCCAACTTCTCCTCCAGTCTGGGCACCACTTGCTGCCTTTTGGGTTTGTCATCACCTGAGGAAGACGATGATGCATGTGTCATCTCAAATAATGGCTAAAAAAAACCCTCCTCTAAAAACTCCCCAAACTCTGCCAAACTCCAGCACAATCGCTCTGTCCCAACCTCCTTCCTCAAACCCCAACTCTCCAGAGGGCTCTTGGGACTGCAGTTCCAACATATATTAAAAGCATAATAAAACATTAAAAGCTTCCCTCTGCCTTCAGGTGTCTTCTAAAGGTTGTATAGTTACTTATTTCCTTGGCTCTGGGGTCGCATAACTCCATATTCTCCATAATTTATCCAATGAAAACAGGGAAGTCCTAAGGAAAAGCGTGACATTCCAGGACCAAATCAGAAACCAGGACGGCCTCTGTAAATCTGGGACTGTCCCTGGAAAAGAGGGTCTGTCTTCCTGCACATTTCCCCCAAATAAATGCATCTTTGTACACCTTGGTTGGTTGGAGAACTGCATCCCAAAATGTGGATGAGCGTGAATTTCAAAGGACGGCTCTGTGTTTTGGTTCTCATATTGTTTTGGAAAGTGTGGATTTGATTTATTTTTACTTATTTATTAAATTTATATACTGCCTTTCATCAAAAGATCCCTGGGGCAGTTCCTATGTGATAGATTCTGCTTGAAATGCCTCATCCTTAATTGAGTTTCCACACCTGGCTGGAACCCTGAGAGAGCAGGCAGCAGCAGGGGTGTGGGGCACAGCGGCAGCTGGAGGAGGGGGAGCATGTCATCGATGGAGAGGGTTTAATTGCAAGGGAATATGGCTGTTTTGCAGAGGCTTTGCCCGGGCGGGGTTCCTGAGCCTGGCTGCAGGAGGGAAGAAAAGGGAGGCCTGCTGCTAAGGGCAAGATGGCTGATGCAGCCTCCGTGGCAGGACATGCCTGATCCAAGCCTTCCCTTCCTCTCCTGTTAGCAGCAGACTGGCCAAGCTAAGAAGCAGCTAATGAGGAGGAGAGTTGCTGTTCTGCTTTGGAAGTGCCTGTGTGCTCCTGGGGCTGTCCATCTCTCTCGCTGGTCTCGGCTAGGTGGAGACAAAGCAGTGAGGAGCTGAACATTTGCGCTTTTGCAGATTCAGAAATTATGGCCCGCCTGCATGTATCTTTTGCAAAGAGAACTCTCTGATGCCTTATTATTTTTCTAGTGCTTACTGACTCCAATTCATTTACATTGTTTCCTCGTTTGTTGTCTTTCAGTTAGCAACGGGGAAGAGTGAGGGACCCAGCAGCACCACACCAGAATCATTTCACCAGGCTCCTTTCCTCTGAATTCCCGCAGGGGTCCAGGCAGGAAAAACCCTTCAGATGTCACTTTTTTGGGGGGGGGGTGTACCTCAAGCTTCCAGTCCATATTGCCACCTGCATTCCAGACAATCTGTGTGTTCTCTTGACCTGTGACCAGAAACAGCTGTACTTTGTATTTGCATAAGAATCAGAGTAACAGGATCTGCAGCCTGCTAGGCTCCAGTTTTTCTCCTTCTCCTTCTCAGAGAACTTCCAGAATATACCTGGCCTTAGCAGGTGGTGCCCACCCAATCTTGGGTGGTGTCCCATACTTAAGGCTTCCTTTCTGGGGTGTGTCATGGACAAACTGCACAAGTCCTCTTGAAATGTACAAGATGTCCAAAGGTTGCCACCAGAGAATGAGATCCCAGAGGCAGTGCTGTGTAGTGGTTAGAGTGTCAGACTAGGACCTGGGAGAGGGCAGGGTTCAAATCCCTGCTTCCTGGGTGACCTTGGGCCATCCACTGCCCCTCCCCACATGACCTACCTCTCAGGGATGTGGTTGAGATTAAATAAGAGGGGGAGAACTAGGCACTGCTGAGGATAAAAGTGGGATATAAATAAAGAAATGGATCCGTGTCAAGGTGAGGCCAATTTGGGTGCTTCTGGCCCAGGGACCTGGAGGGGCCTTGAGCCCCCTGGAGCTGCTGGATCAAGGCACCCACCTCCCCTCCTCCTTGCTTCCCTCCTGCCGCGAGGACACAGCAGAGGAAAGGGCAGCGCAAAGGCTGCCTCACTCACTGTCTGTGAAGGTCTTAAAAGAAATTATAGCCTGCATAAAAATATTCACTTTGCTGGAGGGCCTTAAAGTATTCCCCTGAGCACCAGAGAGTGACTGGAAGTATATTATTCTGCACTTAAGGTTACTGTGGTAACCCAAGGTCAAACGCTGCCAGGCCGCCACCAGTCCAGGCAGAATAGAGCTGCTTTAGCACGAACAATAACACTGCTAGAATAAACGGGGGGGGGGGGGTTATCTATTGGAATTTAACTGGCTATTCAATTTAGACTAGGATTGTTTTGTGTGTGGCAGAAGGGTGGGTGGGAGAGTTTAACAGAGCAGAATCTCATTTATAATCCAACGTTGTGGCTGTCATTTTAGTTAGTGGGAGGCTGACCATAATTGAATTGGAGGCGGGGGCTCATGAGGATTTAGCCCCAAAACCTGCTTCCACGGCCTCTGCTCAAACTAGAGACAATTATTAATAATCCCCCGCCACCAGGGCAGAATCATCCCGATAAGACCCCTGGAGACGAGTGTGGCAGCAGGGGTGGAAGGGGTGGTTTTTAGCAGCTGTGAGCCCCTGAGCCTCATGGAGAGTGTTTGCAAAGCCCTAAGGTACCCAGATGCCAAGGAAGCGGAGTCCCAAATAAGAGCAAGGGATCAGGCTTACATTTATTTACACATAAATACATACATACCTGCTGAGTGTTCAAAGTCCCTCGTGGTATTTTGCAACAGCCCTTTAAAGTAGGCTTGGCCTTATCATGGGGCTGCAGCAGAGGCAGCATTCCTTGCCCAGAGGCCACTTAGTCAGATGAAATGAAGACACGAGGGCCGGGGCAGGTCAAGTGCAGAGCTGGGAGAGCCAAGTTCAAAATTCCCCCTCAGCCAGGAAGCTCACTGGGTGGCCTTGGGCCAGTGACTGCCTCTCAGCCTGGTCTACCTCACAGGGCGGTTGTGAGGATAAAGCAGGGAGGGGGGTGACCATGTCTGCCGCCACCTTGAGCTCATTGGAGGAAGGAAACCACCCCCACCACAGTGTGAAGAAAGTACACAGAGAGAACCTTCTCCCCCTCTCCCCTGATAAGAGACCTCACCATTCAATGAGATTACACAATGCATGGAACTCCCGGCCACTGGTCCTCTCCTTCTGGGACAGCGGCTGCCCTTTCTGGAGCCTCCAGTTTCAGAGGCAGGTGGTGGACCTCTTTTGAGTAGCACCTCCTTTGAGTAGCACCTGTCAGAGGCCAACTGCAATGGGTTAGAGTGAGAGTTGCCTCGCCAGCCCCTTTTGGAAGCTGTGAGCAGGCTCATCTCCTCTTCTGATGGGGACATTGGCACTGCTGCCATCTTACATACTGCCCTAAGCGCTTTGGTTCAAAAGTCTCCACTTTACCTGGGAAAGGTTGGTCCCAAAGGCTGCCTGCCTGCCTGCCTGAATGCCTGCCCTCCAGCCATGAGGAGCCTGGGAGCCTCCACTCCTGGTTCACTTCCAAAGAGAGGTGCCTGTTGGTGGGCAGCCTGGCACTCCTGCCCCGCCTCCTGAGGCAGGGCTCCCCTGCCTGCCTGCCTGCCTGCAGGATGTTCCTCGGGCTCTCCTGAAGGACGAGCCCCAGCAGGCACCCTCTTCTCCAACCGTAGTTAGTTTGAGTGACTCTTGGAGACATGGAGAGACCAAAAGGGCCCCAGTGGACAAACAGCAGCGCCCCCTCTTCATTGCAGGACAATCAGACAAGTGGCCTTGCTGGTCACCTGTGTGCCCTGCCAGATACAACAACAATAGCATCATCATCAACAACAAACCAGCCTTGCAAGGAGCTGAGCCAAGACTTCCCTCTGACAGCAATTTGCTTCTCCTGCTTGGTGCCTCAGGAAGATGTCAGGCAGGGCTACAGCGCTCCCCCTCTCACTGCTTCCCTTGATTTGAAGCTCCCATAAATTCAGAATCTTTTCCCTCCAAGGAGCTAATTATATAATTTCAATGTTTACTCTATGCAGATGTCTCCATTGCGATGGGGCCCCAGGGACAGGGGAGGCTGCAGCAAGGCAGCTGAGCCCTGTGCCGTCATTGCTCCTAGCCGCTCTCCCTGCCACGCTTGCGCCATGCAGGGCTGGCTAATTTGTGTGGACCCCCCTCCCCCCTCTAGTGCCCTGGGAGGAAGACCTGAGCCCTCCTGCCCAGCCTGTGGAGATGGGTCCTGGTCACTCAGAGCTCGGGGAATGGCACTCTGTGTGGCACTTCAGGGGCACTGAAGTTGATGACGCTTCTGTTGGGGTCTTTAAGAGGAGGAGAAGCAGTAAATGGGTTGGAGGAAGCAGGAAGGGCTTTAAGGCCAATGGCACCTTGAAGGCTTCTCTTTCCTCCTTTTGGCCCTAAACTACCAAGGGCCACTCAGGGTTCTCACTTCTGCTTCTTACTGCTCCTTGGCAGGGATGGCACCCAGGGGGACAGGCAGCCTGGTGGGTGCCATTTTTTTTTGCTCTTTCCTAGCAGGCCTTAGATGGCCCACTCCCACCATCACTACTGGACTCCAAATCCTATCTGCTAGCCTGGCCCAGTGGTCAGGGCTGGTGATGGCAGATCCTCCAAGTGCCCCTATTTTCCAGGGACAGCCCTGATTTAAAGAAGCCGCCCTGGTTTCTGATTTGATCCTGGAATCTCCCACTTTCCCTTAGGCTGTCCCTATTTTCACTGGAGAAAAGTTGGAGGGTATGAAGTTATCCAGCCGCCAAGCCATCTGAAGGCAATCCTGTCCAGGCAAGTTCTTTTTTAAATGTTTAACATTTTATTATGTTTTTATATGTGTTGGAAGCTACCCAGAGTGGCTGGGACAACCCAGTAAGATGTGTGGGGGGTATAAATAATAAAATTATTATTATGGAATAGGACGTCCCTATTTTCATTGGAGATATGTTGGAGAGTATGAGATCCACACATTCTTTTTGACAGCAGCAGCCTCTTCAAAGCAGGGTGGTCCCGGTTTTTGCCCTGAGAAAGGGAGGGGGTGCAATGCCCTGTAGAGGGGGCCAGCCTCCCCACCTCCAAAGTTCACCACTGGGCAGACCGCAGGCTGTCCCTTTAACCACTGCTAAATTGTTTTCTGACAGGCTTTGCAGCAATTTCATCCCCTGACATTTGATTTACATATGATCTTTAAGCAGTAAAACGCCAGTGCTGTAATAGCTATTTGGTTAATATTCAAATCACTCAGTGATGTCACCCGCCTTGATAGGTCATTCCGCTGCCGCTTGATAAAAAAGCATGCAAAAATAAATAAATGTATAACTAATGAAATAAACTGATTAAGAGGAGAAATCAATCGTTTTACTGCTGTAGTGAAGATCTAGTAGTTAATTTAGCCAGGATCTGCAAGGGTGCCCATTAATAGAGCAGGCTCTCATCTCGTCTAATTGGTGCAGGGCGAAATGAAATACCGGTCTCCCGGTGCCTCCGAAGGGCTGCCTTCCTTCCCTGGGCTCTTTGCAGCACAATGGGAAGGACTGGTTTCTCCTCCTCCTCAGAAAGTGGACTTTTGCTGAGGGTCAGCCCCAGAAGCCTCCTGCAGTTAGTGAGTCTAACAAGTGAGGCAGTCTCTGGGAATTATTTGGGTTTCTTCATGGCGACTGAAAGCCCACAGCTTTTCACACTGGCAGTGTTTATGGTTTGCATTTGTAATCGGGGGAGCATCCCAGAACTAGTAAAAAAGCAGAGTAAATCCACCACTTGTGCAGAAAACACCCACTGCCACAAAACACCCGTCTGCAGCATACCCAAGTGTCCTGATTTTCCAGGGACAGTCCCGGCATTACAAAAGCTGCCCCTGTTTTGTTTGACGCTGGAACAGCACCCCCCCCCATGACTCAGAGAACAATTAAAAGTGTGTGTGTAGGTGCGAGTCCTGCTTCTACAGAAAATAAAATACCTGTACCCTGCACCAAATGAAGGAAACGGTGAATCTGGCATACAAAGCCCTTCCTGTAATTTTGAAGGAAGATGTCAGCAATCCACTTTAAATTCTTTCATTGCAATACTTCAGCAGCAAGCCATTTCTTAGGAAACATGTGGATTGTTTATTCCTTTATTGTAAATGGAGCCTGACAATCTACTCAGAAGTAAGACCCACCAGATTGTCAGACACATCCAAGGCAGTGATTTTTTCAATTTGTTCTGCCCCAAAGTAGAAAAGGGAAAAATACAATAGCACTCTATTAAATGGAGCTTACTCCCAGGTAATTGGGTAAAGCCTGCACAGCCTTACACTGCAATCCTAAGCATTTTTACTTAGAACTAAGTCCCACTGAGTTCAACAGGATTTACTCTCTGGTATGTTCCTGATCATTCTCACAGTTGTTGTTGTTGACGACTCAGGGCAGCTTACAGCTAAAATTTATTTCGTTCCATTTATCCGTTGAAAGTGTTGCACATTATCCCTTCCCTCAAACACTTTTTCTTCACAACAATCCTGTGTGGGAGGTTCGGCTGAGAGGTTGCACTTGGCTCAAGATGACCAATGTCAATGTGCAGATGACGCCTATGTGGGGGGAGATCAAACGCGGGAGAAGCGTCCTGATATAGAATAGGGTGCCTCTATTTTCCTCTGTGAAATGCAGGAGGGTATGAGAACGTGGGGTGCCCAGACTTGCCCAAGTGACACGGAGGGGCATGGAAGCAAAAGCCCCCTCCCACCCGTGCCCCCCAGGAAGCTGGTATTCAGAGGTACACTGCCCCTGGATTGGGAGGCTTCACAGAGCCAGCATAACAAGCTACCAATTATGTGAGAAAGGAAGTGCGTGCGTGTTGTGGGCAACAGCATCTCTCTGGCTTTGGAAGGGGTTGGGACAAATCCATGGCGGTGAGAAGGCCATCCCTTGCTGCTAGTCATGCTGTGAGACAGGATTATGGGCTAGATGGCCCCCCTCTGGCCTGATCCAGCTGCTGCTTCAGGGCTCTTATGGTGTGAGAATGCAGCTCCTCCAACTCTTTGAAAGGTTGTCATCCATGCAGCACAGTTGCTGACTTCCCTGCCCAGCAGCCATGAAGCTGTCTGAGTGACCATGGGCCAGTCACCATCTCCTAGCCGAGGCCCACCTCACAGGGTGGTTGTGAGGGTAATATGGAGGGGGGGGAGCACCACACATGCCACCTCCAGCTCCTTGGGAAAAAGAAGGTTGGATATAAAAGCAAAAGTAAAAACAAACAATTAAACAATAGGTGGGGCTGTTCTGTGGACCATCAGAAAGGAAGGAAGGAAGGAAGGAAGGAAGGAAGGAAGGAAGGAAGGAAGGAAGAAAGAAAGAAAGAAAGAAAGAAATTCCTGTTCCAACCTTGATACTGTTATGAGTTTGGAGTGGGGTGGGCTGTATGCCTAAGACCAGGAGTCAGCAAACATTTTCAGCAGAGGGCTGGTCCACTGTCCCTCAGACCTTGTGGGGGGCTGGACTATATTTTGGGGGGGAAATAACCCAGAGATGCATTTTAAATAAAAGCACACATTCTACTCATGTAAAAACACATTGATTCCCAGACCGTCCGCAAGCTGGGTTGAGAAGGTGATTGGGCCGCATCCGGCCCCTGGGCCTTAGTTTGCCTACCCATGCCTAAGACCTTCTAATTCCTGGATCCAGCAAGTGTTAAAGTCTAAGCAAGGATGCAAACTGTTGAAATAGTCAGACAACTTTCAAAGGTCGAGTGGAGATATGTGAGCTAGAAGCCAGAAGCCAAGCTGGCAGGCTGGGAAGCCAGAGAGACAGAGCCATGCCTGGTTTCTGCTTGAATCCAAGACTGTAGTGATGGGAGAAGCAATACCTTTTTGGGGTTCCAAGACTGTGAGCCCCTCCATCTTAGGCTCAGGTTGCATATATGTGTAAATAAGACATATGTCCGAAAGACACCACCATCTCCGCTGTCCCTGGGTCAGCTCCTGGAATCCCTGGATTCTTGCATCACTTGGAGAGTGGGGTGGTGCACAACAACACTCTTGAATTTCTCTCTCTTGAATTTCCTCTGGAGAGCAAAAAGGCTCTGGTATTTTCCAGGAATTTCTCTGCTCATTTGAGAATATGTCTCAGCCAAGTCCCACGGTTCTGGCAGGAGGAGGCCCAACCCTCGCATCAGATATTTATTCTAGACCTGTAGGGGAAGATATTGAAGAGGAGGCGGGGAGTGATCTATCCAAACGCTTTGCATAAAAAAGGGATCAATGCAAATTCCACCTCGGAAATGGCATCAGCAGATGGGATCAACCCATCTCCAGTCACTGCCGCTGGCTGTGCAGATGGTAATTATGGGGTGTGTGTACCTAGTCAGGCTTCAATGGGCGTTGAAAAGGCAACGCTGAAAAGAAGGTGTTGGGGTGCCCCCAGCCCCAGTTGGGCCCTCCTTGGGGCTCAGAAGCCTTGTGCACTCAGCCCCCAATGGGCATGAAGGTCAGAGCCTGGGTTCAACCAGAGACGCCTTCTTGACTCAGATGGGCAGCGGCTCTCTAGGGTCTTGGGCAGAAAGGGACCTACTCTCTCAGCTGCCGACTGACTGCATGGGAGATGCCACCGGCTGAGCCCCAGAAGGCCTCCTGAAGGCAGAGCAGGTGCTCGACCACAGCCCAGGAACAGGAGGCACCAAAGGACTAACCTGGACATAACAACCCTAATAGCTCCAACCAGGGCTTGGGGGAGGGTGTGCTAGGGGAACAGGCCCCATTGCTCTTCCCTTGGCAAAGCCTTCTCTTCCCGCAAACCAGAACCGAGGATGGCACTTTGACCCTGGCTTGCGATGCCTGATTCAGCCTGGCTCAGAGGTCATGGCAAGCCATGGAGGGGATGAGGGAACCCCAAGAAGATGCCCAAGAGCCCAAACCAAAGATGCCAAACCCCAGCATGGTCTTGCATCGGAACTGGGCCAAATAAGCTGCATGGAGGAAGGCCCTTTTTCTGAGGAACCACCACCACCACCAGGGCTTTGACACAATCAAAGTTGAGGTTGCAGTTGCTATTTTCAATTCATATCCCTGTCCTCTTTTTTCCATCAGAAGCAAAGCTAAAAAAATAGACACACAAAGCAAAATATGGGTCAGGCAAACACACAAAGGCAGTTGGCATATGTTGAAGACTTCTTTTGTGCATGTGGACTGGCTCGCTTACTAAAGCTTCTAAACAAAATAGCCCTTCCTTGAATTGTGCCATTTCCTTCCCCCTGCTTCAGTCTTGGTTCATGGCACAGACTGATGCTCCGTGGATGTGGTAGAAAGAGCCCACAGCTAAGTGGCAGAGTATGCAAAATATCTCAGATCTTCATAAGGCTTGGTTTGCGGACCCTTCATCATCCTGGCTTATCCTCCTCTGCACACCTTCCAGCTGGTCACTGTCCTTCTTTAAACTCTGGTGCCCAGAACTGGACACAGCACTCCAGATGGATGAATGCCAGTCATCGTAAATGAGGTGCTGGAAGGGCCACAGGTGGCAAGAAAATGTGTTAGGCTGACCTTCAGCCTCAGGAAGATTCCTGTATGTTTCTCGCTGTTCTTTGCTGCTTGAAAGAAGCCGGAGAGCCTGCACTGAGAGTCAGTGTGCTGCAATAGTCATTAGCAGTTGGGACCAGAACCTGGGAGAGCAGGGTTCAAATCCCCCCCACTCAGCCATGAAGCTCCCTGGGTGACCCAGGGCCAGCCAGGGCCTCTCAGCCTGGTCTACCCCACAGGGTTGTTGTGAGGATAAAATGGGGCAAGTGAGAGAACCATGTACACTTTCTTGGGAAAATACTGGGATATAAATGCAATCAATCAATCAATCAATCAATCAATCATTTTTTAAAAAATGGGTTTCCTACCCATTGCACCCACATGGATGCCCATCTACCTTGCTATGGGTCACTGAATTCTTGCTACCCAGTCAAGGGCATCCCATGTGGTTCTGACTGTCAACACACCACCAGTTTGTCTTTGCCCATATGCCGCTTTGGAAAGTCCCCTGGTCAGAACTTGGTCACGGGACCCCTCTTCCTGGAGCAGCAAGCGGAGGATCCTACCCCAAGGAAAGGGCTCTTACTCTACCCTCTTTTGGGGTGGGTGTAGATGGGTGTGGCTCCCCTCTTCATGCACCCATCCATCTGGCCCATCAGGAGCTCCTTAGACATTGGCAGCAGCACAAAAGAGACAGGAGACCCATGACCACACTGACATTCTTCACCACCCAAGGTTGTCTGCCTGCGCTCACATAATTATGCTAATAGGCTTGTTTTTGGTGAGGTTCCCCCTCCCTCTTTCCTGTTTAAGAAGTCAGCTTGGAGAAGAAACTGCCGGTACAATGTTAATTGGGGCTGAGTAATTAGACAGAGATAGTTAGTGATCTCTCCAACGTCATGAGCACTGAGTGCTTTGCTTTAGTGCCATAACAATTACTCGTGCACTACAAAGTGCTGCTGCATTTGACAAAGGGAATCCATGCAATGCTGAACAGTTCCCCTGGGGGAGTAGGAGGGAGGGAGGGCAGGGGGCAGGCAGAGGATTGAGGTGGCCTCTGTACTGCCCTCAGACCAGGGAGAGAAGATGAGAGGGGAGGCTGGAGCAAGAGCCAGACCACTGGGGTGCCTAATCCAAAGCACATGGAGGGCACCTGCGGAGGTTACTGAGCACATGCTATGGGGCACTGTCTTCTTGGCTGCCACTGTCTTAGAACATCCCAAGACAAAGTGTGGACCATAGGAAAAGATCCAGGGAGCAGGCAAAAATCAAACTTTGGGTTTAATTGCTTTGGGTTTTGTTTTGTTTTTGTTTGCTAATGCTCTGAACAGCAACCCAGAAGCAAACTGGTCCACCTACAGCCACAAGGTTGAAGAGAAGTGTTCAACTAAGCTCTTCTCAGAGTAGACCCATTGAAATAGTTGGACCTAAGCTGGTCCAGTCCATAACTGAGTATGGCTAATACAACCTAGGGCAGGGAGAGCCAGAGCCCCTGGCAGTGGGACCCGGTCAGCCACCGTGCTGCTTGCCAGAGGAAGGGAGCTATGAATATTTCATTTTATTTTTTAAATTAAACAACTGCTGCCCTAAAACGGGCTCTGTGGGAGGAACATAGGGAGCTGCCTTGTGCTGAGTCAGGCCATCCAGCTCAGAAACAGTTGGCAGTCATGGCTCTCCTGGGTTTCCGGCAGGTGACCTTCACAACCCTACCTGGAGACTCTCCCAGGATTGGAACCTGGGACCTTCTGCATGCAAAAGCATTTACTCTACCACTAAGCTTTGGGGGGATAATTTACCAACTGCATTCATTACATAACTTTTGTCCCTTCTTGGAAAGCCTTGTGCCGAGTGATGGTTGTGTAAGCCCAGGGTTCACAGCGGCTGCCGTCCCTTGAAGACAACTCAGAACCTTCAGCTGGTAGAAAATCATGCTTAGATGTGAGGAAGGTTTGCCTAGCCTGCTTCTGGGCCTGGTTTAGAGTGCTGGTTCTAGCTTTAAAAAAGCTCATTGCAGCCTAGCAGCAATATCTTCTTCCATGGACATCTGCTGAAGGGAGAGCTATGGTCAGTTGCGCCCCGATAAGCCGTAGCCCCATGTCTCCCAGCTTTCTTTCTTTTTTAAAAATCAAGTCTCTAGACTGTGACTTACAAAGCAAAACCTGCTCTCCTTTGCTTTGTGGGGAACAAGCCTGCCTCCCCTTCCATGCTTTGACTAATAAAGAGTTGACTTGCATATAATAAAGCACCTCTAGTCTATGTGACAAACACAAGTTCCAGGTGACACCCTCGACTTGAGCCCTGGTCCAGAGGCAGAAGTGGTCTGGTTCTTCAGAAGCTCTAATCAGCAGATGCCGATGGATAAGAAGGCCTCTGTGTGTGATGGGTCTGGGTCTCCTTTTGCAGGCGGGACAATAGGGGTTTGGGCCCTTTACTCTTGCTCTCGAGGTGGCTCCCGCTGCCTCAAGGGAAGGGTGCTAGGCAAGCAACTGGGTGCTGGGCTTTCTGACAGTTCCTCCGTTTTTTCTGACTGACATTTCAATTTAGACAAGGAAGGTTTTCAATTTCTAAAGTACATTTTCATCAAAAAATCATCGCAGCTCACGCTGTGCCTTTGTTTGGATTGGTATTAATCTTAATCAAGGGAATAATCCATTCCGCCTTCCCTGCATCTTCCCCGGTGGTGCCTCATCCTGTCTGAATGAGGGGGCCAAGGGGTGAAGGCTGGGTGCGAGGCTGAGCCACCTGTGACTTTGGGTAGAGAAGGACTTCTGGAGGAGACGGCCAATTCAGCACAGGACTCAGCCTGTTTGTCTGTCTGTCCTTCCTGGAAATGTAAACATGCAGCTAATTGACTTTGTTCCACATTTACATTGCAAGTCTGAAGGAGAGGAATCTCCCTGCAGCCTCATTATGCAAATAGAACAAGCGCTATAGTGTACAGGCTGCGGATGGAATATGCAAATGGCTAATGATGGAAGGGAGCTTAGCTGAGAACGATGGCGCTGGTGGCACTAACGGGGGCGGGGCGGGGGGTTATGCTTCTGGTATTGGGGGTTGGTTTCCATCCAGAGGAGGCAGGAGACCTTTTCCCCAGTCCCTCCTTACTGGCAAGCGAAAAGATGCTTTGAGGAACTCCTAGGCAAACGGAGTGGAAAATGCAGATGTCAAAACAGGGGCAGCTGATCTCCAGGTGGCCTTGAACTGCCACTCCCATCACCCTTGAGCCTTCATTGGACATGATGATGGGGGCTGATGGGGGTCATAGTCAGCTTTTTCCACAGCCAGAACTTGCTGGAACTGAATTCCGGCACCTGTCAGGTTGAGTTCTGGCACCTCTTTTTCTAGAAAAACAGCACTGGTCGTAGTTCAGAAGCTTCTATAGGGCTGCAGGGGAGGCACCCTTGCTATACAAGGCAAGTAAAATGCTGAGAGCAGGCAGAGTGGATAGGATGAATCTGCCGTGTTGGATTGCTCTTGATATTTTGATGGAATATGTGAAGCAATGGCAGCAGATTGGCTTCCCAGCTGCAGTTTAGCTCCTTTGCTGACAAATATTATATATCCCAGTCAATTGCAGTGGTTGGCCGGACTGTGGACAGAGAGACTGCACTGAACTCTGCACAACAGGATTGCCCCATCTGTGAGGAGGAGGGCTATGTGCTTGTTCACCTTTGGGGGGTGGGGTGTGTGTGTGGAAAGATTCTTCACTGTCCGAGCAGCCAGTTCTGCTTCCCTATTTCTACAGGGGAAGGAGTGGGAATAGGAGTCAATGACAACAAGATAAACAGTCTTTCCCATTAAATTGACCAGCTGCCAACATTTGCCAGGGATGCTCTGGTAACCCCGTTGCACTACAAGGCTACACCGGGACTATTTGGGGCTGAGCCTGCGCTTGGTGGCTACCCAGCTCTGTGTGGCTTCTATTCCTCAAGGGCCGACAAACGGTCTGACCAGCTTGGGCTCAACATTTTGTAGTGACCTGGTGAGCTTGCTGGCTCTTTTCTCAAACATGCTGCTGTGAGGCTGGTGGAAGCATCATTCTTGTTTGAAAAAAACAGTAAATTCTTGACCATATGAAGACTGAGTTTCTCCTATTAGTCAGCTTGGAGACTGAGTTTTACCCGCAATGTTGTTTTATTTTTTTGCACAAAGGGCAAGAAAATCTGCTTCCAGAATCGCTGATAAGGGTATCCCCATCAGGAGTGGCATTCGTATGACTTCTTGTTCATAGTGTAATTGACCCGGAGCATCAGACCAACACCAGGAAGACTCAGGTTCAAACTGCCACTCAGCCATGAAGCAAACTGGGCTAAACACCTTCTCTTAGCCTAGACCCATCTCACTAGGATGTCGGCATGACAGTGAGCACTCCTGAAATATACTCAGAGTCGCAAAGTGATTTCATGCTCTTTATTCAGCTCATAGTGGTGAGGAGGAATGAATGAAAGTCCCCTCAAAGTATCTGCTTTATATACATTATTTACACAATGGGCGGCACATGATTGGTTAATTCTGGAATTCTACTGTAAGCCAATCAGGTTGTGGATTCACTTATATCTGGCGCATGATTGGGTGGTTCCTGCCAACCAATCATACTGCTGCATTGTTCTTGGACCAATCAGACTGCTGCATTCTGAATCCTATTGTTCTAGGACCAATCAGACTGCTGCAGTTTGGATCCTATTCAACTCAGTACATAACACCCCTCCCCTCTAAGTTCCAGTCCTGCCCGGGAGGTCGCATTCATAGTCCTCAAGGTATGCCGGCGGCCTACGTGTGCGTTGCGGCCTGGGGTGTTCCCTGGTCTGGGGTTCAGGTTCTGGCTCGTGTTCCAAGGATGCTGGCTGTGATGGGCCTGTTTGGTCTGGCACAACCGGCTCGCTCAGTCGTGGTTCTGGTTCCGGTGTCCTTTCGGCCTCACGGGTCCTCTCTGTATTTACTGATTCTGCCTCTCCTGCTGGCCCCTCCTGGTCTATGGGCCTTACTGCCCCGCTGTTCCCTTGGGACTCCTTTGACCTTTCCTCCTCCTGGTTTTCTCCTGGGAATCGTTGCCGTATCTGGTTGCAGTGGCGGCACCAGCATTGCCCCCCATCCGTTAGCACCTCGTATGACACGGGGCCAGTGACCATGGTGACTGTGGCGGGTACCCATGCTGGGCCTGCTCCAAAATTCTTTGCGTACACTGGGTCCTGGGCCTCGAAGGTCCGGGGGTTCCTGCCTTCCCCCACCACTACCTCATCCTGAGCTTTATCGGGGTGAAGGCGATCCAATCTGATTGCAAGGCGCCGACCCATTAGGAGTTCAGCAGGGCTCCGGCCAGTTGTTGAGCTGGGGGTGCTGTGCTGTGCTAGGAGGAATGTGGCAAGGCGGTACGCCCAATCCCCTTGCATCATGCAGTGAAGGGTGTCCTTGGTGGTCCGCACCATGCGTTCTGCTTGGCCATTGGTGGCAGGGTGGAATGGCGCCGAACGGATGTGGCGGATGGCGTTCTGCGCTGTGAAGGTTTGGAATTCTCCTGACGTAAATGCAGTCCCGTTGTCTGAGATGAGAGTGTCAGGGAGCCCGTGGGTTGCAAACAGCCTGCGTAGTACCCGGATGGCTGCGGACGTGGAAGTGGACGGTACCAGTGCAACTTCCAGCCATTTGGTGTAGGAGTCCACCGCTATGAAGAATGTTTTCCCCTGAAAGGGGCCAACGAGACTTCCGGTCGGCGCCATCGGTTAATGGCGGATTTCCCTCCGAGCTCCGGAGGGGGTCTGCTTTGCGAGTTCGGGTCCTGCAAGCAAGGAGCCTGCAAGCAAGGAGACTCGGCGGGCACCATTGCGCCCCCCCGAAATCGCAAGGGAGCCTTTTTAAAGGCTCCGGAACGGCAGCGGGGGTGAAGCGCGGTGCTGAGAGTCGCTACCCAGCTCGTGAAGCGAAGCCGCGTCGCCATAGCCGGAGAGCGCCGATTCCTTCCTGACAATTTGGATTACAAATTAAAACCCGTGAGTAGGACTGAATAATCAATTTGGAATTTACAATTATTTTAAGAAATTTGACCGGAAACGGGATTGGTTTAAAGCAAGGAAGTCTGCCTTTCCTGGACTGCAAAAGTACACAGTAAAGAAAGTTTAAAGCTGCATCCATAGAAAGAGTTTTAGGAATTAAGCGAACTGGACATTCACCTAAAAAAACCCCCCTCTAGCTGGCAGGGGCAAAAGGGGGAAGAAATTGGACTTTAAACCTGCAGGAAAAAGGGGTTTAAAAACTTCTACCGCTGTGTCAAACTCCCCTGAAACAGGCTGTCTGTAGCAAGGATACCGGAAAGAGAACTGTCAGCTAGTTAAACTGCTACTTGGAAAGATACTTTGTTTTTGAATTATTGGGCTCTGGAAAGATACTAAATTACTGGTCTGCTAAATCTCGAAATTACATTGGGAAACTGTTGCAATTGACTCTTTTGGAAAAACTAGGGGGATTGGCTCAAAGACATATTGTTTCAGAAGTTTTGGAAACTTTCCCCCCTAGAGGATTCTGTCGAAACTGCTGCAAATTGGACTTTAACTATTAAGTCAGTGGAATTTTCCTATTAAAAACAACTTACAGACGTGGGAACGGCCTTGACTGGGACATGAGCGGTGCACCAGAAGAGACAACAACTAGGTCTGGCAAAACATACAAGGCAAAAACCTTACAACAGCGTAGAGTTTCGGTTTCAGGCACTCCAGTGGCACCAGCTGCAACTGGGCAGACAAAAACAATAATGTCATCAGACCCTGTGACATAAGCTCTAGTTAAAATAAATGAGTCTTTGGAATCTCTGACAAAGCAAGGAGCGGAAAATAGCAAGAAATTGACAGAGCTCTCTATAAAACTTGACCAGAATACACAAAGTGTTAATGAACTAGGGAAAAGAGTGACTTCTAATACAGAGTACATTAATAAAATTTTAGAGGACTCTGCCACTATATGTAAGATTGCAGAAGAAGCCAAAGTTTCTGCTGAAGAAGCCAAAGTTTCTGCTGATGCTACTCAGGGAAAAATAATACCAGTTTGCAAAAAGTTAGAAGATCATGACTTAGCTTTGTCCATGCTTGAATTGCAAAGGAAGGAGAGGAATTTAAGATTGAGAGCAGTGCCTGAAAGTGAGAAAGATAACTTGGTGGACTTCCTCTCTAAAGAATTTTTGGATTTTTGGCAACAGGAGTTGGAGAAGGAAGAAATCAAGGTAGTGTCTGCGTTTAGATTGGACAGAAGCCAAGGCAGAAAGAAGCCAAGGGACTGTTTGATAACTTTAAGATCAAAAGAGGAAAGAGATAAAATATTGAACTTGCATTTTCAAAGAACTTTTGAGATTGAAGATTCTTTTGTGGAGATTTTCAAAGATATACCAAAACACATCTTGGACGCAAGAATTCAATACAAAGAATTGGTTGGTCTACTGAAAAAGAACGAAATACCTTTCAGGTGGGAATTCCCCCAAGGCCTATCTTTTAAATTTAAAGGCAGGAAAATTAGAATAAAATCGGTTCAAGACAGAGACCAATTTTTAAGAGATAACGGAGAAGACCTCCTGAAAGGAGTGGTGGGAGTAGAATCAACATCAGTGACAAAAGAAGCAACAGACATTTTGAACCTAACATTTGGACTTAAATCACTGACAGAAGAAGAACAACTACTCGGAGCGACAGGAGGTAAAAGTGAATAATACCAAGATGGCTCTGCAACTCTTAAGCTGGAATTGTAATGGTCTGAACCTCCCTCGAAAGAGGAGAAATGTGTTTCATTTATTGAAAAAAGAACATTTGGACTTGATTTGTCTACAGGAAACTCATGTGACAAGACTGCATAGAAAACTACTCATCAATAAGAGACTAGGCCAAGAATTTATTTCATCAGATAAAGTCAAGAAAAGAGGAGTGGTAATCCATGCAAAGGAAAACCTTTCTCCGAAATTGATCTTTAAAGACGAACAAGGAAGATTTTTGGCAATTGAAATTCAAGTTCAAGGTGAAAAAAATTTGATATTAGGGATTTATGCACCTAATGAAGGGAAGTCGGAATTTTTTAAGAAGTTGCATGAGACATTATTGGACTATTTGGACTATAACTTAATTATGATGGGGGACATGAATGGAGTAGTATCTACAAATATGGACAAATCACAAAGACAGGTAGTCTCCAACGATGGGAGACTACCAAAGACTTTTTTTTGAAATGACTGAAAATATGGACTTGATTGATATTTGGAGAACAAAGAACCCTCTCGAGAGAGAGGGAACTTTCTTTTCTGAAGCTATGATGACCTGGACTAGAATTGACCAAATCTGGATTACTAGTGGGATGGCTCCAAAGATTAAGAAAGTGGAAATCTGCCCAAAGACTTGCTCCGATCATAACGCCATAAAGATGGAGATGGAATTTCCAACAGCTGGTTCTTTCAGATGGAGGATGAATGACACCTTACTTAGAGATGAGGAGATCTATAAAAAGGCCCAAATAACACTGAAGGACTATCTTGAAATAAATTTAAAAACAGATGTGGAAAAAAGAGTAATCTGGGACGCAAGCAAAGCCGTGATGCGAGGATTTCTAATACAACAAAACTTAATAAAAAAGAGAAATCAAAATGAAAAGAAGGATAAGACCTTGGAAAAGATAAAAGAAGGAGAGAAGAAATTGAGATCTAAACCAAAGTCCCAGGAGATTCTGAGAGAAATTAAGTTATATCAGACACAATATATGGAATTGATGAATCAAGAAATAGAATGGAAGATTAGGCAAATGAGACAAAAGACATTTGAATCTGCAGATAAATGTGGCAAACTTCTGGCTTGGCAATTGAAGAAAAGACAGAAATTGAATACGGTTACAAGCCTAGAAGTTGATGGAAAGAACATTTATAAGCCTAATGAGATTAAAAACTGTTTTCAGAGTTATTTTAAAAAAATATATTCACAAGGGCCACAGAAGGAAGAGGATATAGACGAGTTTCTTAAGAAATATGGATTACAAAAAATCTCTCATCAAAGTAAAATAGACCTAAATCAGAAAATAACTGAACAAGAGATAGAAGGTGCCATTCAAAGCATGCAACTGGGCAAATCTCCAGGACCAGATGGGTTGACTTCCAGTTACTACAAAGTCTTGAAGGAGTGGTTGTTACAACCTTTGAAGGAAGTCTGCAATGAGATTTTGGAGGGGAAAAGGGCACCAGAATCGTGGAAAGAAGCGTATATTACACTCATACCGAAAACAGAGACAGAAAAGACTCAGCTTAAGAACTACCGCCCTATATCTTTACTTAATGTGGATTACAAATTTTTTGCAGACATTTTGGCAAAAAGATTGAAAAAAGTATTGGTGGAAGAGATTCATAAGGACCAAGCAGGCTTTCTCCCAAGAAGGCATTTATCAGACAATGTGAGGAACATAATAGACATTTTGGAACTATTAGAGGTGAACATAAACACTAAAGCAGTTCTGATATTTGTGGACGCGGAGAAAGACTTTGACAATATTTCTTGGAGTTTTATGAAGAAGAATCTACATGGGATGGGGGTAGGGCAAGGATTTGAGAATGGTATGGGAGCAATATATTCAGAACAAAAGGCTAAATTGATTGTAAATAATGTGATAACGGAAGAATTTAAAATAGAAAAAGGGACACGACAGGGGTGCCCAATCTCCCCATTACTTTTTATATCAGTCCTGGAGGTTTTGCTAAACATGATTAGAGGTGACCAGCTGGTTAAAGGGGTCCAGGTCGGAGCTAAACAGTATAAGTTAAGGGCTTTTGCAGATGATCTAGTACTTACTTTACAAGAGCCGGACACTAGTACGAAAAGGGTTTTAGAGTTAATTCAAGAATTTGGTCAAGTCGCTGGATTTAAATTGAATAAACAAAAAACTAAGGTTTTGGAGAAAAATTTAACAGTCATGGAAAGGGAGAAGTTCCAGAATGAAACAGGTTTGACAGTGGTTAAGAAGGTGAAATATTTAGGGGTCAATATGACATCCAAGAATGTGAATTTGTTTAAAGATAATTATGAGAAATGTTGGTCAGAAGTTTAAAAAGACTTAGAAATATGGTCAAATCTGAAGCTTTCCTTGTTAGGCCAAATTGCAGTTATAAAGATGAATGTATTGCCTAGAATGCTATTTTTGTTTCAAACATTGCAAATTATTGACAAGATGGACTGTTTCAAGAGGTGGCAGAAGGACATTTCGAAATTTGTCTGGCAGGGCAAAAAACCCAGAATAAAATTTAAGATTTTAACGGATGCAAAGGAAAGAGGGGGATTTGCCCTGCCGGACTTAAAACTGTACTATGATTCAGCAGCGTTTTGCTGGATGAAAGAGTGGATGCTCCTCGAGAATACAGATATCTTGGATTTGGAAGGTTTTAATAACGTTTTTGGATGGCATGCATATCTATGGTATGATAAGGTCAAAGCACACAAAGCCTTTAGAAATCACATTGTTAGGAAAGCATTATACAATGTCTGGACCAGATATAAAGACTTGATGGAAAACAAAACTCCTAGATGGCTGTCGCCATTGGAGGCTAAAGCTGTGAAAAAACTTAATATGGAGACTAAATGGCCAAAGTATTGGGAAATTTTGGAACAAGAGGGTGATAATTTGAAATTACAGAGTCATGAGAAATTGAAGACCAAAGTACGAGACTGGCTCCATTATTATCAAATAATGGAGGTTTATAAACAAGACAGGAAAATTGGCTTCCAGGTGGAGAAATCCAAACTAGAAACAGAATTGTTAGAATCCAATGCTAAGAATTTGTCTAGAATGTATAATTTGTTGCTGAAATGGAATACACAAGATGAAACAGTTAAATCAGCTATGATTCAGTGGGCACAGGACATTGGTCATAATATTATGTTTGCTGACTGGGAACAGTTGTGGACCACCGGTTTGAAATTTACGGCATGTAATGCCTTAAAGGAAAATATTATGAAAATGATTTATAGGTGGTACATGACCCCAGTCAAGCTTGCAAAAATCTACCATTTGCCTGATAACAAGTGTTGGAAATGCAAAGAAACTGAAGGTACTTTTTATCACCTTTGGTGGACGTGCCCGAAGATTAAGGCTTTCTGGGAAATGATATATAATGAAATGAAAAAGGTACTAAAATGTACCTTCCCTAAGAAACCAGAGGCCTTTCTCTTGGGCATTGTCGGCCAATTGGTGTCAAAGAAAGATAGAACTTTTTTTATGTATGCCACTACAGCAGCAAGAGTACTCATTGCAAAGCATTGGAAGACTCAAGATCTACCCACTCTGGAAGAATGGCAGATGAAGGTGATAGACTATATGGGACTGGCTGAAATGACCGGCAGAATCCGTGACCAGGGGAAAGAGACGGCGGAAGAAGATCGGAAGAAATTCAAAGTTTATCTTAAGAAATATTGTAAAATCAATGAATGCTAAAATGTTGAGGTTTTAGAAAAGAAAGGGGATTACAGCTGTAAAAGATTAAGTAAAAGACAAGAATAAGGGGGGGGGGGACTTTATAAAACCAAGGGCTAGGATTTGCTGAAATAAGTTTGGAAATTGGGATGTAGAAAGGGGAGGTATGGGGAAGTCATAGAATCATAGAATCATAGAATCATAGAATCATAGAGTTGGAAGAGACCACAAGGGCCATCGAGTCCAACCCCCTGCCAAGCAGGAAACACCATCAGAGCACTCCTGATATATGGTTGTCAAGCCTCTGCTTAAAGACCTCCAAAGTAGGAGACTCCACCACACTCCTTGGCAGCAAATTCCACTGTCGAACAGCTCTTACTGTCAGGAAGTTCTTCCGAATGTTTAGGTGGAATCTTCTTTCTTGTAGTTTGGATCCATTGCTCCGTGTCCGCTTCTCTGGAGCAGCAGAAAACAACCTTTCTCCCTCCTCTATGTGACATCCTTTTATATATTTGAACATGGCTATCATATCACCCCTTAACCTCCTCTTCTCCAGGCTAAACATGCCCAGCTCCCTTAGCCGTTCCTCATAAGGCATCGTTTCCAGGCCTTTGAGCATTTTGGTTGCCCTCCTCTGGACACGTTCCAGTTTGTCAGTGTCCTTCTTGAATTGTGGTGCCCAGAACTGGACACAGTACTCCAGGTGTGGTCTGACCAGAGCAGAATACAGTGGCACTATTACTTCCCTTGATCTAGATGCTATACTCCTATTGATGCAGCCCAGAATTGCATTGGCTTTTTTAGCTGCCGCGTCACACTGTTGGCTCATGTCAAGTTTGTGGTCAACCAAGACTCCTAGATCCTTTTCACATGTACTGCTCTCAAGCCAGGTGTCACCCATCTTGTATTTGTGCCTCTCATTTTTTTTGCCCAAGTGCAATACTTTACATTTCTCCCTGTTAAAATTCATCTTGTTTGTTTTGGCCCAGTTCTCTAATCTGTCAAGGTCGTTTTGAAGTGTGATCCTGTCCTCTGGGGTGTTAGCCACCCCTCCCAGTTTGGTGTCATCTGCAAATTTGATCAGGATGCCCTTGAGTCCATCATCCAAGTCGTTGATAAAGATGTTGAATAAGACCGGGCCCAAGACAGAACCCTGTGGCACCCCACTAGTCACTCTTCTCCAGGATGAAGAGGAACCATTGATGAGCACCCTTTGGGTTCGGGCAGTCAGCCAGTTACAAATCCACTGAGTGGTAGCATAGTCAAAACCGCATTTTACCAGCTTCTTTACAAGAATATCATGGGGCACCTTGTCAAATGCCTTGCTGAAATCAAGGTAGGCTACATCCACTGCGTTCCCTTCATCTACCAGGCTTGTAATTCTGTCAAAAAACGAGATCAGGTTAGTCTGACATGACTTATTTTTCAGAAATCCATGCTGACTATTGGTGATCACAGCATTCCTTTCTAGGTGCTCACAGACTGTTTGCTTAATGATCTGTTCCAGAATCTTCCCTGCTATTGATGTCAGACTGACTGGGCGGTAATTATTTGGGTCCTCTCTTTTCCCCTTTTTGAAAATAGGGACAACATTTGCCCTCCTCCAGTCTGCCGGGACTTCGCCTGTTCTCCAGGAATTCTCAAAGATGACTGCCAGTGGTTCTGAGATCACATCTGCCAGTTCTTTTAATACTCTTGGATGCAGTTCATCTGGCCCTGGAGACTTGAATACATCTAAACTAGCCAAATATTCTTGTACTATCTCCTTAGTTATTCTGGGCTGTGTTTCCTTTGCTGAATCATTTGCTCCAAAATCTTCAGGTCGGGCATTGTTTTCTTTATCGGAGAAGACTGAGGCAAAGAAGGAATTGAGGAGTTCAGCCCTTTCTGTGTCCCCTGTTTGCATTTCACCATCTTCTCCTCTGAGTGACCCAACTGTTTCTTTGTTCTTCCTTTTGCCCTTTTGCTACGAACATACCCATAAAAGCCTTTTTTGTTGCTTTTAACCTCTCTAGCAAGCCTGAGTTCATTCTGTGCTTTAGCTTTTCTGACTTTGTGTCTACACGTGCTGGCTATTTGTTTGAATTCCTCTTTCGTGGTTTCCCCCCTTTTCCATTTTTTGTACACATCCTTTTTTAATCTTAATTCAGTTAAAAGTTCTTTAGATAGCCACCCTGGTTTCTTTAGGCACCTTCCATGTTTCCGTCTCATTGGTATTGCCTGACGTTGTGCTTTTACTATCTCCCTCTTAACAAACTCCCAGCCATCATGAACTCCCTTTCCTTTTAGTATTGCTGTCCATGGGATCTCACCCAGCACTTCCCTAAGTTTTATGAAGTCGGCTTTCTTAAAGTCAAGAAATTGAGTCCTAGTATGCTTGGCTGCTCCTTTCCGCTGTATAGTAAACTTCAGAAGAGCATGATCACTCGCACCTAATGATCCTTCCACATCTACCCCACTAACCAGGTCATCAACATTGGTTAGGACCAGATCTAAAATGGCTGTTCCTCTTGTTGCTTCTCCCACTTTCTGGACAATGAAGTTGTCTGCAAGGCCAGTGAGGAATCTGTTTGACCTTATGCTCTTGGCTGAGTTTGACGTCCAACAAATATCCGGGTAATTGAAGTCCCCCATTACTACTATCTCCCTTCCTTTTGCATGCTTGGCCATCTGTTCCAGGAAGGCATCATCTATGTCCTCCGTTTGGCTTGGGGATCTATAGTAAACTCCCACAATGAGGTCTCTGTTATTCTTCTCTCCCTTAATTTCGACCCAAATGCTCTCACTTTGGCTTTGAGGTTCTAAATCTTGGATCTCTTCACAGGTATACACATCCCTGACATATAACGCCACTCCTCCTCCTTTCTTGTCTGGTCTGTTTCTCTGAAATAGATTGTATCCCCCCATTATTACATTCCAATCATGGGACTTATCCCACCAGGTTTCAGTGATGCCTATTATGTCATATTTAGTTTGCTGTACCAAGAGCTCAAGCTCATCTTGTTTATTTCCCATGCTTTGCGCATTAGTGTACAGACATTGAAGTCCATTAATCATTCCCCCGTGTCTCTTATTTAAGGATTTTTTCCTCCCACCACTAGGTCTGTGTGCTGTTTGCTCCTTTAGGTCTATGACATTTGGATGATCATCTTCATTAATTGATAGACTCCTACCTTCAGGAGCACTGTCTCCCTCCCCCACATTAGTCAGTTTAAAGCCCTCCTGATGAGGTTTCTGAGATTTTTGGCAAAAACATTTCTCCCAACCGTTGTGAGGTGCAGCCCATCACTTGCCAGAAGTCCATCTTCAAGAAACTGCAGTCCGTGATCTAAGAATCCAAACCGTTCCTGTTTACACCATTTGCGAAGCCAGCTGTTCACTTCCACTATTTTCCCCTCTCTCCTTGGGCCACGTCGTTCAACTGGGAGGACAGATGAGATGACAATTTGTGCATTTAGTTGCTTCAATTTCCTGCCGAGAGCCTCGTAGTCTCTTTTGATCTTCTGGAGGCTGTTGCTTGCAGTGTCATTGGTTCCCACATGAACCAAGAGGAAGGGGTATTTGTCAGTGGGTTTTATGATTCCTTGCAGTCGTTCAGTTACATCTTGGATCTTAGCCCCGGGGAGACAGCACACTTCCCGAGACATCTTGTCAGGCCCACAGATCACTGCTTCTGTTCCCCTCAGTAGGGAATCCCCTATCACCACTACACGCCTCCTCTTGGGTTTGGTCGGGGTTCTTCCGTGAGCTGTCCGTTCCAAGGTCGCCTGCACATTCCCTGAGGACTGACTTTGCTGCTCGTCTTCATATACCTGATCGACTGTAATGAGGGAGAGATCCTCAAATGGAGTCTGCTCTTCGTCTTCCATGCTAGGGGAGAGGACCTCAAAGCGATTGTGTATTTCTAAGCAATCAGAGTGAACCCTGGGCCTCCTACTTCTTTGAGTCACGTTTCTCCATATATCTGGCTCCTGTGTTGGTGAACTAGACTCCTTCTCAGGGGAGTCCCCTGTCTCCTCCTTGGTGGAGACGGTGTGCTCTGTTGCTTCCAAGAAGAGCTCCAGCTCTCTAATTCTTTGGAGCGTAGCTACACGTTCCTCCATGGGACGCGGGTGGCGCTGTGGGTTAAAGCCTCAGCGCCTAGGGCTTGCCGATCGAAAGGTCGGCGGTTCGAATCCCCGCGGCGGGGTGCGCTCCCGCTGCTCGGTCCCAGCGCCTGCCAACCTAGCAGTTCGAAAGCACCCCCGGGTGCAAGTAGATAAATAGGTACCGCTTACCAGCGGGAAGGTAAACGGCGTTCCGTGTGCTGCGCTGGCTCGCCAGATGCAGCTTTGTCACGCTGGCCACGTGACCCGGAAGTGTCTCCGGACAGCGCTGGCCCCCGGCCAATAGATGTGAGATGGGCGCACAAACCCCAGAGTCTGTCAAGACTGGCCCGTTCGGGCAGGGGTACCTTTACCTTTACCTTTACACGTTCCTCCAGTTGCTGGACTTTGTCTTTTAAGAGGGCAATCAACATGCAATTGCTGCAGGTAAAGCTGCCTGCAACCTTTGGCAAGAAAAAAAGAAAGTCGTTGAAGAAAGGTTTAAGAAAAAAGGATATGAAATTATGCATGTTTGCTTGTGTGTTTGTTTGTTAGTATTGTGTATTGTTTGTGTTTATAAAAATTGTAAAAAACTAATAAAAAATTTTATGAAAAAAATAAAATAAAATAAATGAAAGGGGCCAGCGAAGTCCACATGCAGGCGTGACCATGGTGCTCGGGCGGACTCCCAGGACTGGACTGGGGCCCTTGGGGGATCTGGGCGGGATTCTTGGCAGGCCTGGCAGTGTTTGACCTAGGTCTCTATCTCTCCGTCGATCCCTGGCCACCACACATAACTCCTGGCAAGGGCCTTCATTCTTACTACCCCTGGGTGTGTCTCGTGTAGGGCTGTGAGGACCCTTTTGCGGAGGGGCTGGGGAACAACGACCCTGCTTCCCCATAACAGGCACCCCTTGTGGGCCGACAGTTCATGTTTGCGGGTTGTGTAGCCGGCGAATTCTGGCCCGGGGCTGCTGCTGGGCCATCCCCTCCACACCCAGTCCAGGACCCGGGAGATGACCCTATCTTTCTTGGAATGGTGTGCAACTTCTTGTGCCTGAATGGGGCGGTCGGGAAGCAGCTCCAGGCTCATAACCTCTTGTGCAGGTGCTGGGTCGGGGCCTGTTTCCGGTAGTGGTAGCTTGCTGAGGGCGTCCACATGGCCCATTGACTTCCCCGGGCGGTGAGTCAGTGCATACTGGTAGCTGGCAAGGAAAATTGACCACCTGAGGACGCGAGGAGACAGCACTTGGGGGGGTCTGCTTTTCAGGGGCAAACAAGCCAAGCAACGGCTTGTTGTCAGTCACCACGGTGAAGGGCCGCCCGTACAAGAAATCATGGAATTTTTTTACTCCCTTCACGATTGCCAGACCCTCCTTGTCGATTTGCGAGTATTTCTGCTCTGTTGCGTTGAGTGTCTGGGAAAAGTATGCCACCGGTACCTCTCTTCCATCCGGGAGTTGGTGTCCCAGGACAGCGCCAATGCCATAGGGCGAGGCGTTGCATGCTAGCACCACCGGCAGCCTCTCGTCGAAGTGTGCCAAGACTGAGTTTGAGACAAGCAAGTCCTTGACTGCCTGGAATTCTGGAATTCTACTGTAAGCCAATCAGGTTGTGGATTCACTTATATCTGGAGCATGATTGGGTGGTTCCTGCCAACCAATCATACTGCTGCATTGTTCTTGGACCAATCAGACTGCTGCATTCTGTATCCTATTGTTCTAGGACCAATCAGACTGCTGCAATTTGGATCCTATTGTTCTAGGACCAATCAGACTGCTGCAGTTTGGATCCTATTCAACTCAGTACATAACAACTCCTCTAAGCCATATAGCATTTGTGACACCTGAAGCTGGAAGACCTCTGAGGCAGAGGAGATCCCAAAGGGAAAACTCTCAGAGCAACTCACAAAGAGGATGAAGAAAGTTGTTGATTTAAATAGTTCCTCAGGTAAGGGAGTCTGCCAGAATCCTGCTCCAGCATCCCGTCTGAGAACTTTGACTTATGCTGATTGTACCCAGAATGTGTCCTACAGCAGACAGAATATGCCTTTGACTTTCTTTTGATTTCTGTTGCCTCTGCTCTGCAACATGTAGAGCATCTACACCTAGTATCAGTGGCAGATCTTGGGGTCTCAAATTTCAGCAGTGCCCTGTGCAAAGACAATATTTGGTGCTCCTAGCTCTCGCCTTCCATTCTACATAATAGTTGTGGCGCCCCCTGCAGTAGCCCAGAGGCTCTGTGCCCAGTGCAACTGAACCGGCCTCTGCTATTATTTGCTGACTAGGCATAAAAGTATTTTTACTGAACTCAAGATACACTATGTCCACAGCATTCCCCTGGTCCACCTAGCTGGTAGCATGATCAAAAAAAGGAGGAAAACAGAGATATTTACCTGGCATGAATTGTTTTTGAGAGCCCTGTGCTGGGTCTTACTAATCTCAGTATCCTTTTATAAATGCTCATAAACTGACTGTTGAATGATCTGTTCAAGGCCTCTCCCTCCTCAGGCTAATTCCATCCGGCCTAGGGGGCGGGGCCCAGGCTCACCCCCGTAATAGCTTTAAGGACACTGGTGCTGCTGCAGCATATGTTAAACATGTTTATATATATTTTAAGGTGTTTTAAAGGTGTTTTTATTGTTTACTTTGTTGTACCACCGTGAATGGTGGTTTTTATCTATGTATTTTTGTTTTGTTCCGTTTTGTTTGTTTTGGGGTCGGACATTGAGTGGGGTGGGGATTGGTTTTGTTTGGGCATAATTGTTTTTGGTTGTTTTGTTTTCTATTTTATAAATGGAGGTTAGTATGAGGCTTGGGATTGCTACCGTGGAGGGGCGAGGGAGGTATGGCGGTGGGGGCAGATGTTATAGGCGAAGGGGATCGAGATACGGATATGCTCGTACCCCTTCCAATCTGTGCCCCATCCCGAGGGACGAGGGTAGGGTGAGCAAGGATTACTCACCTCCTTCACTGGTGTTGTGCAATGTCAGGTCTATAGGCAACAAAACCGCCACCCTGCGAGATTTCTTTACCTCGCAGGGGGTCAACCTGGCTGGTGTGACGGAGACCTGGGTGCGCGAAGGGGTAACTGTTACCTTACGAGAGATGGCGCCCCCGGGTTTCTCCGACCTCCACCAGTCACGGACTGTGGGCCGGGGGGGAGGGGTGGCAGTATTAATCCGGGAAGATTGTTCTTTCAGGGCTCTACCATCGCCATCGATCCCCGGCATTGAATGTGTTGGCCTAGTGTGGGGCTCCGAGGAGAGCTTGGCTGTCTGGCTGGTGTACCGGCCACCTAGCGCACCAGCAGCCACCCTGTCAGGCCTGCTGGAGGCGGTGGCCGGCTGGGCCTTGGAGTTCCCTAACCTATTGGTATTGGGAGACTTCAACTTCCACGCTGATGCCACTCCCTCCTCACAGGCTCTGGACCTGGTGTCTTCCATGGCGACACTAGGGCTCTCCCAGTTTGTTTTGGGCCCCACACATCAAGCAGGCCACACGCTGGATTTGATCTTTGGCGCCGGTATAGATGTGATCATGTCTCCTTCGATGAAGGTGCCATGGTCTGATCACTACGCTCTGAAAGCCAGGATTGACTTTCCACCCCCACCCTGCTTAGGTAGCGAGCCGATTTGGGCTCGCCCGCAGAGGCTGATGGACCCTGATAGATTCCGTCAAGCCTTGCGGGACCTTGCTCCCCCTGGCGACTCATTGACTGAGCTTGTTGAGGGCTGGAATACCCAGCTCCTGGCAGCCATCAATGAGATTGCACCTAAGCACCCTCTGTGACCCCGCAGAAACCGGGCTCCCTGGTTTACCTTCATGGATCACTGCCTTGCCGTGGCGAAGGGGCTTGAAGAACTCAGAGAAGCTATGAACTATGCCGAGCAGGGCACCCAAGATGAACAGGTCATAGTGGAGAGTTTTGACCAAACGTGATCCACCTGGAGTAGGAACCGGCAAGCCACTCCAGTATCCCTGCCAAGAAAACTCCATGGACAAAGACAACAGGCATATAAAAGTTATGACGCTGGAAGATGAGCCCCTCAGGTCGGAAGGTGTCCAACATGCTACTGGGGAAGAGCGGAGGACAAGTACAAGTAGATCCAGAGCTGATGAAGCGGCTGGGCCAAAGCCGAAAGGATGCTCAGTTGCAGATATGCATGGAAGCGAAAGGAAAGTCCAATACTGTAAAGAAAAATATTGCATAGGAACCTGGAATGTAAGAACCATGAACCTGGGTAAGTTGGATGTGGTCAAAAATGAGATGGCGAGAATAAATATTGACATCCTGGGCATCAGTGAGCTAAAATGGACGGGAATGGGCGAATTCAGTTCGGATGACTATCATATCTACTACTGTGGGCAAGAAACCCGTAAAAGAAATGGAGTGGCCCTCATAGTCAACAAAAGAGTGGCGAAAGCTGTACTGGGATGCAGTCTCAAAAATGATAGAATGATCTCGATACGAATCCAAGGCAGACCATTTAACATCACAGTAATCCAAGTTTATGCACCAACTACTGGTGCTGAAGAAACTGAAATTGACCAATTCTATGAAGACTTACAAGACCTTATAGAAGTGACACCAAAGAAGGATGTTCTGCTCATTATAGGGGATTGGAATGCTAAAGTAGGGAATCAAGAGATAAAAGGAACAACTGGCAAGTTTGGCCTTGGAGATCAAAACGAAGCAGGGCAAAGGCTAATAGAGTTCTGCAGAAGACATCAAGAAGAGGGGGCAAGAATACACAGAGGAATTATACCAGAAAGATATGGATGTCTCATACACCCCAGGTAGTGTGGTTGCTGACCTTGAGCCAGACATCCTGGAGAGTGAAGTCAAATGGGCCTTAGAAAGCACTGCAAATAACAAGGCCAGTGGAAGTGATGGTATTCCAGCTGAACTGTTTAAAATTTTAAAAGATGATGCTGTTAAGGTGCTACACTCAATATGCCAGCAAGTTTGGAAAACTCAGCAGTGGCCAGAGGATTGGAGAAGATCAGTCTACATTCCAATCCCAAAGAAAGGCAGTGCCAAAGAATGCTCCAACTACCGCACAATTGCACTCATTTCACACGCTAGCAAGGTTATGCTTAAAATTCTACAAGGGAGGCTCAAGCAGTATGTGGACCGAGAACTCCCAGAAGTGCAAGCTGGATTTAGAAGAGGCAGAGGAACCAGAGACCAAATTGCAAACATGCGCTGGATAATGGAGAAAGCTAGAGAGTTCCAGAAAGACATCTACTTCTGCTTCATTGACTATGCAAAAGCCTTTGACTGTGTTGACCACAGCAAACTATGGCAAGTTCTTAAAGAAATGGGAGTGCCTGATCACCTCATCTGTCTCCTGAGAAATCTCTATGTGGGACAAGAAGCTACAGTTAGAACTGGATATGGAACAACTGATTGGTTCCAAATTGGGAAAGGAGTACGGCAAGGCTGTATATTGTCTCCCTGCTTATTTAACTTATATGCAGAATTCATCATGCGAAAGGCTGGGCTGGATGAATCCCAAGCCGGAATTAAGATTGCCGGAAGAAATATCAACAACCTCAGATATGCAGATGACACAACCTTGATGGCAGAAAGTGAAGAGGAATTAAAGAACCTTTTAATGAGGGTGAAAGAGGAGGAGCAGCCAACATACTAGGACTCAATTTCTTGATTTTAAGAAAGCCGACTTCATAAAACTTAGGGAAGTGCTGGGTGAGATCCCATGGACAGTAATACTAAAAGGAAAGGGAGTTCATGATGGCTGGGAGTCTGTTAAGAGGGAGATAGTAAAAGCACAACTTCAGGCAATACCAATGAGACGGAAACATGAAAGGTGCCTAAAGAAGCCAGGGTGGCTATCTAAAGAACTTTTAACTGAGTTAAGATTAAAAAAGGATGTGTACAAAAAATGGAAAAGGGGGGAAACCACCAAAGAGGAATTCAAACAAATAGCCAGCACATGTAGACACAAAGCCAGAAAAGCTAAAGCACAGAATGAACTCAGGCTTGCTAGAGAGGTTAAAAGCAACAAAAAAGGCTTTTATGGGTATGTTCGTAGCAAAAGGAAGAACAAAGAAACACTCAGAGGAGAAGATGGTGAAATGCAAACAGGGGACACAGAAAGGGCTGAACTCCTCAATTCCTTCTTTGCCTCAGTCTTCTCCGATAAAGAAAACAATGCCCGACCTGAAGATTTTGGAGCAAATGATTCAGCAAAGGAAACACAGCCCAGAATAACTAAGGAGATAGTACAAGAATATTTGGCTAGTTTAGATGTATTCAAGTCTCCAGGGCCAGATGAACTGCATCCAAGAGTATTAAAAGAACTGGCAGATGTGATCTCAGAACCACTGGCAGTCATCTTTGAGAATTCCTGGAGAACAGGCGAAGTCCCGGCAGACTGGAGGAGGGCAAATGTTGTCCCTATTTTCAAAAAGGGGAAAAGAGAGGACCCAAATAATTACCGCCCAGTCAGTCTGACATCAATAGCAGGGAAGATTCTGGAACAGATCATTAAGCAAACAGTCTGTGAGCACCTAGAAAGGAATGCTGTGATCACCAATAGTCAGCATGGATTTCTGAAAAATAAGTCATGTCAGACTAACCTGATCTCGTTTTTTGACAGAATTACAAGCCTGGTAGATGAAGGGAACGCAGTGGATGTAGCCTACCTTGATTTCAGCAAGGCATTTGACAAGGTGCCCCATGATATTCTTGTAAAGAAGCTGGTAAAATGCGGTTTTGACTATGCTACCACTCAGTGGATTTGTAACTGGCTGACTGCCCGAACCCAAAGGGTGCTCATCAATGGTTCCTCTTCATCCTGGAGAAGAGTGACTAGTGGGGTGCCACAGGGTTCTGTCTTGGGCCCGGTCTTATTCAACATCTTTATCAACGACTTGGATGATGGACTCAAGGGCATCCTGATCAAATTTGCAGATGACACCAAACTGGGAGGGGTGGCTAACACCCCAGAGGACAGGATCACACTTCAAAACGACCTTGACAGATTAGAGAACTGGGCCAAAACAAACAAGATGAATTTTAACAGGGAGAAATGTAAAGTATTGCACTTGGGCAAAAAAAATGAGAGGCACAAATACAAGATGGGTGACACCTGGCTTGAGAGCAGTACATGTGAAAAGGATCTAGGAGTCTTGGTTGACCACAAACTTGACATGAGCTAACAGTGTGACGCGGCAGCTAAAAAAGCCAATGCAATTCTGGGCTGCATCAATAGGAGTATAGCATCTAGATCAAGGGAAGTAATAGTGCCACTGTATTCTGCTCTGGTCAGACCACACCTGGAGTACTGTGTCCAGTTCTGGGCACCACAATTCAAGAAGGACACTGACAAACTGGAACGTGTCCAGAGGAGGGCAACCAAAATGCTCAAAGGCCTGGAAACGATGCCTTATGAGGAACGGCTAAGGGAGCTGGGCATGTTTAGCCTGGAGAAGAGGAGGTTAAGGGGTGATATGATAGCCATGTTCAAATATATAAAAGGATGTCACATAGAGGAGGGAGAAAGGTTGTTTTCTGCTGCTCCAGAGAAGCGGACACGGAGCAATGGATCCAAACTACAAGAAAGAAGATTCCACCTAAACATTCGGAAGAACTTCCTGACAGTAAGAGCTGTTCGACAGTGGAATTTGCTGCCAAGGAGTGTGGTGGAGTCTCCTACTTTGGAGGTCTTTAAGCAGAGGCTTGACAACCATATATCAGGAGTGCTCTGATGGTGTTTCCTGCTTGGCAGGGGGTTGGACTCGATGGCCCTTGTGGTCTCTTCCAACTCTATGATTCTATGATTCTATGATTCTATGAGCTTCGGAAAATGAAGCGGGACCTCAGACGGCTAGAGTGAGTATGGCGGGGTGCCCATGACGGAGCCTCAAGAACATCTTATAGGGTTTTTATGAAAACCTATGAGATGGCAGTGAAGGCCGCTAAGAAGTCTTACTTCTCGGCCTCCATTGCATCCGCTAGCTCTCGCCCGGCGCAATTATTTAGTATAATTCGGTCTTTAACGTCCCTTGAAGGACAGCCAAATTTAAATAACAATCTGACACACAGCTGTGAGGCATTTGCGAGCTTTTTTGCGGAGAAGGTCCTGTTGCTCCGCCATGTCCTCCCTGCCAATTTGGATACAATAAAGGAACTGGAGGCCCCTTGACTGTCCTCGGGTCCAGTATTGGACCACTTTGACCGGATATCTCCAGCCGATGTGGGCAGATTCCTTCAAGCTGGAAAGCCCACCACCTGTCCTCTTGACCCGTGCCCGTCATGGCTGATTAGAGCGTGTCCAGATGAGGTGTGGGCCCCCCTGGGGGATATCATCAATTTGTCCCTTGGCACCGGGATATTCCCAGGGGAACTGAAGGAGGCGGTGGTGCGTCCGCTCTTAAAGAAAACATCATTAGATCCCTTAGATCTATAAAATTACCGCCCAGTCTCGAATCTTCCATTCCTGGGTAAGGTGATTGAGAGAGCGGTTGCTGAACAGCTTGGTAGGTTTCTGGATGAAACATCTGCTTTGGATCCATTCCAGTCCGGCTTCCGCGCTGGTCATGGGACCGAGACGGCTCTGGTCGCCCTAAGAGATGATCTCCGCAGGCAGCTGGATCGAGGTGGGTTGGGGCTGCTGATTCTTCTAGATCTGTCAGCAGCCTTTGACATGGTCGATCACGAACTCCTGGACCACCGCCTTGCCGACGTGGGGATCCAGGGCACAGTCCTTCAATGGCTGCGCTCGTTTCTCTCTGATCGGGGACAGAGGGCAGCGCTTGGGGGGGAATTGTCATCGCGTCACTCCTTGGTGTGTGGAGTGCCTCAGGGTGCGATTCTCTCCCCGATGCTTTTTAACATCTTTATGCGCCCCCTCGCCCAGCTTGTCCGGAGTTTTGGGCTAGGTTGCCATCAGTATGCTGATGACACCCAACTCTATCTGTTGATGGATGGCCATCCTAACTCGGCCCCAGACACACTGACCAGATGTCTGGAAGCTGTGGCTGGATGGTTACGTGGGAGCCGGTTGAAGTTAAATCCTTCGAAGACAGAGGTCCTCTGGCTGGGGCGGGACGATATGGGATCAAGGGGGCAACTCCCATCTCTTGCGGGGGTGCAATTAGTGCCAGCACCGTCCGTTAAGAGTTTGGGTGTAATCTTTGATACCTCCCTCTCTATGGAGGCGCAGATTACAGCTATAACAAAGGCGGCATTTTTTCCATCTCCGCCAAGCTAAGCAGTTGGCCCCTTATCTCTCTCGCCCTGACCTAGCCACTGTGATCCATGCGACGGTCACCTCCAGACTGGATTATTGTAACTCGCTCTACGTGGGGCTGCCCTTGAGACTGACCCAGAAACTCCAGCGGGTGCAGAATGCCGCGGCGAGACTCCTTATGGGGTCTTCGCTGCGAGATCACATTCATCCGGTACTATACCAGCTGCACTGGCTCCCGGTGGAGTACAGGATCAGGTTTAAGGTGCTGGTTTTAACCTTTAAAGCCCTATACGGCCTAGGACCCTCGTACCTATGGGACCGCCTCTCCTGGTATGCCCCACAGAGAAACTTACGGTCTTCAAATAAAAACATCTTGAAGGTCCCAGGCCACAGAGAAGTTAGGCTGGCCTCAACTAGAGCCAGGGCTTTTTCGGCTGTGGCTCCGATCTGGTGGAACACTCTGTCACAAGAGACCAGGGCCCTGCGGGACCTGACATCTTTCCGCAGGGCCTGCAAGACAGAGTTGTTCCGCCAGGCCTTTGGTCAGGGCGCAGCCTGACTCCCTCCTCTGGCAACCTGCACAGAATTTTGCTTAATCGGTTGCCATCAATTTGATTTTAACTAATTTTTATAATGAAATATTTTTAGAATGTGTGATTATTTGATTGTTTATTTGATTGTTGTTAGCCGCCCTGAGCCCGGCTCAGCTGGGGAGGGCAGGATATAAATAAATTTTTTATTATTATTATTATTATTATTATTATTATTATTATTATTATTCTAGGACCTTTTCTGATACCAGGCGCCCCCAAGTTGATCCGCATTGCTGCTTTTCTTTATTTTCCATGTATGGACTTTGTTTCCCAACAAGTTCTGTAAATGAACTTCTAAAAGGGTTGCTGGATGGTTGGGATTGGGCAAAAACCTCTGACATTGTTTTTTATGGCCCTTGTGAATGGAGGGGGGCGGGGGGGGGGGAGAGAGAACAACCTGTTTGCTCTGCGGGCAAGTTCACAGAACTCTGACAGAATGAGAGAGGAGGCAGTTCCTGGTTGCTTATCATCTTTAAAAATTAAACTAGGAGTGCCTAATTCAGATTACTTGGAGAGTAAAGCTCTACCCCCCCTTCATGGATCACTGTATTGTCGTGGCGAAGGGGCTTGAATAACTCAGAGGAGCTATGAGCTATGCTGTGCAGGGCCACCCAAGATGGACAGGTCTTAGTGGAGAGTTTTGAGCAAACGTGATCCACCTGGAGCAGGAACCGGCAAGCCACTCCAGTATCCCTGCCAAGAAAACTCCATGGACAAGTAGATTCAGAGCTGATGAAGCGGCTGGGCCAAAGCCGAAAGGACGCTCAGTTGTGGATATGCCTGGAAGTGAAAGGAAAGTCCAATGCTGTAAAGAAAATATTGCATAGAAGAACTGTAACATTATACAGGAGGCAGCAATGAAAACCATCCCAATGAAAAGGAAATGCAAGAAAGCAAAGTGGCTGTCCAACGAAGCCTTACAAATAGCGAGGGAGAGAAGGCAAGCAAAATGCGAGGGAGATAGTGAAAGATACAGGAAATTGAATGCAGAGTTCCAAAAAATAGCAAGGAGAGACAAGAAGGCCTTCTTAAACAAGCAATGCAAAGAAATAGAGGAAAACAATAGAATGGGAAAAACCAGAGATCTGTTCAAGAAAATTGGAGATATGAAAGGAACATTTCGTACAAAGATTACCATAATAAAAGGACCAAAGTGGTAAGGACCTAACAGAAGCAGAAGACATCAAGAAGAGGTGGCAAGAATACACAGAGGAATTATACCAGAAAGATATGGATGGCTCGTACACCCCAGGTAGTGTGGTTGCTGACCTTGAGCCAGACATCCTGGAGAGTGAAGTCAAATGGGCCTTAGAAAGCACTGCTAATAACAAGGCCAGTGGAAGTGATGATATTCCAGCTGAACTATTTAAAATTTTAAACGATGATGCTGTTAAGGTGCTACACTCAATATGCCAGCAAATTAGGAAAACTCAGCAGTGGCCAGAGGATTGGGGAAGATCAGTCTACATCCCAATCCCAAAGAAGGGCAGTGCCAAAGAATGCTCCAACTACCGCACAATTGCACTCATTTCACACGCTAGCAAGGTTATGCTTAAAATTCTACAAGGCAGGCTTAAGCAGTATGTGGACCGAGAACTCCCAGAAGTGCAAGCTGAATTTCGAAGGGGCAGAGGAACCAGAGACCAAATTGCAAACATGCGCTGGATTATGGAGAAAGCTAGAGAGTTCCAGAAAGACATCTACTTCTGCTTCATTGACTATGCAAAAGCCTTTGACTGTGTCAACCACAGCAAACTATGGCAAGTTCTTAAAGAAATGGGAGTGCCTGATCACGTCATCTGTCTCCTGAGAAATCTCTATGTGGGACAAGAAGCTACAGTTAGAACTGGATATGGAACAACTGACTGGTTCAAAATTGGGAAAGGAGTACGACAAGGCTGTATATTGTCTCCCTGCTTATTTAACTTATATGCAGAATTCATCATGCGAAAGGCTGGGCTGGATGATGGACTCAAGGGCATCCTGATCAAATTTGCAGATGACACCAAACTGGGAGGCGTGGCTAACACCCCAGAGGACAGGATCACACTTCAAAACGACCTTGACAGATTAGAGAACTGGGCAAAAATAAACAAGATGAATTTTAACAGGGAGAAATGTAAAGTATTGCACTTGGGCAAAAAAAATGAGAGGCACAAATACAAGATGGGTGACACCTGGCTTGAGAGCAGTACATGTGAAAAGGATCTAGGAGTCTTGGTTGACCACAAACTTGACATGAGCCAACAGTGTGACGCGGCAGCTAAAAAAGCCAATGCAATTCTGGGCTGCATCAATAGGAGTATAGCATCTAGATCAAGGGAAGTAATAGTGCCACTGTATTCTGCTCTGGTCAGACCACACCTGGAGTACTGTGTCCAGTTCTGGGCACCACAATTCAAGAAGGACACTGACAAACTGGAACGTGTCCAGAGGAGGGCAACCAAAATGGTCAAAGGCCTAGAAACGATGCCTTATGAGGAACGGCTAAGGGAGCTGGGCATGTTTAGCCTGGAGAAGAGGAGGTTAAGGGGTGATATGATAGCCATGTTCAAATATATAAAAGGATGTCACATAGAGGAGGGAGAAAGGTTGTTTTCTGCTGCTCCGGAGAAGCGGACACGGAGCAATGGATCCAAACTACAAGAAAGAAGATTCCACCTAAACATTAGGAAGAACTTCCTGACAGTAAGAGCTGTTCGACAGTGGAATTTGCTGCCAAGGAGTGTGGTGGAGTCTCCTACTTTGGAGGTCTTTAAGCAGAGGCTTGACAACCATATGTCAGGAGTGCTCTGCTGGTGTTTCCTGCTTGGCAGGGGGTTGGACTCGATGGCCCTTGTGGTCTCTTCCAACTCTATGATTCTATGATTCTATGATTCTATGGATGAATCCCAAGCCGGAATTAAGATTGTCGGAAGAAATATCAACAACCTCAGATATGCAGATGACACAACCTTGATGGCAGAAAGTGAGGAGGAATTAAAGAACCTTTTAATGAGGGTGAAAGAGGAGAGCACAAAATATGGTCTGAAGCTCAACATCAAAAAAACGAAGATCATGGCCACTGGTCCCATCACCTCCTGGCAAATAGAAGGGGAAGAAATGGAGGCAGTGAGAGATTTTACTTTCTTGGGCTCCATGATCACTGCAGATGGTGACAGCAGTCACGAAATTAAAAGACGCCTGCTTCTTGGGAGAAAGGCGATGGCAAACCTAGACAGCGTCTTAAAAAGCAGAGACATCACCTTGCCAACAAAGGTCCGTATAGTTAAAGCCATGGTTTTCCCGGTAGTGATGTATGGAAGTGAGAGCTGGACCATAAAGAAGGCTGATCGCCGAAGAATTGATGCATAGAATCATAGAATCATAGAATCATAGAATCATAGAGTTGGAAGAGACCACAAGGGCCATCGAGTCCAACCCCCTGCCAAGCAGGAAACACCATCAGAGCACTCCTGACATATGGTTGTCAAGCCTCTGCTTAAAGACCTCTAAAGAAGGAGACTCCACCACACTCCTTGGCAGCAAATTCCACTGTCGAACAGCTCTTACTGTCAGGAAGTTCTTCCTAATGTTTAGGTGGAATCTTCTTTCTTGTAGTTTGGATCCATTGCTCCGTGTCCGCTTCTCTGGAGCAGCAGAAAACAACCTTTCTCCCTCCTCTATGTGACATCCTTTTATATATTTGAACATGGCTATCATATCACCCCTTAACCTCCTCTTCTGCAGGCTAAACATGCCCAGCTCCCTTAGCCGTTCCTCATAAGGCATCGTTTCCAGGCCTTTGACCATTTTGGTTGCCCTCCTCTGGACACGTTCCAGTTTGTCAGTGTCCCTCTTGAATTGTGGTGCCCAGAACTGGACACAGTACTCCAGGTGTGGTCTGACCAGAGCAGAATACAGTGGCACTATTACTTCCCTTGATCTAGATGCTATACTCCTATTGATGCAGCCCAGAATTGCATTGGCTTTTTTAGCTGCCGCGTCACACTTTTGAATTATGGTGCTGGAGGAGACTCTTGAGATCCCATGGACTGCATGAAGATCAAACCTATCCATTTTTCAGGAAATCAGCCCTGAGTGCTCACTGGAAGGACAGATCGTGAAGCTGAGGCTCCAATACTTTGGCCACCTCATGAGAAGAGAAGACTCCCTGGAAAAGACCCTGATGCTGGGAAAGATGGAGGGCACAAGGAGAAGGGGACGACGGAGGACGAGATGGTTGGACACGACTAAACGACTAAACAACAACAAATCTCTACCCGGTGTTGTTGTTGTTGTTAATCTACCTTTTACTCCAAGGTCCCAGGGTGGGTTACAACAATTAAAACACAATATTTAAAAGCAATTTAAAACAATTTACTGTCACAGAAATAAGGTGGGTCCTAAAAATATGCTCAAGCAGGCAAATGCATAATTTTGCAGTCACCTCTCATGGGTTTGGGGAGATTTGGCTTCAAGTCCCCTTTTTAGCTTTAAGAATTCAGAGTAGTCCTGGCCCAGTCACTGTTTCCAAGACCAGTAAACCTCACAGAACTGTTTGGGGGATAAATAGTGGGGCGAGGGGGGAATAAACCATTTCCGCAGCACCTGCTCACAACAACTTGCAATAGTTGCTGCGTTTCCGGCAGTCATAGCAGTTTGTTTCTCTCCTCCACCCTACATGCCTTTCTTCATCCTTCGACTATCCCTGCTACCTGTTCCACAGACTTAAAAAATCACTGCTTTCCATTCCTCGTCATTTTCCTTTGGCTGCAAATCCTGGTAAATTCCCAATTAAGTGCCCAGTAGGCTGGTGGCTCCTACAAAAAGCATTCTTTTCTAAAGGAATTCCTAGCTGGGTGTGGTAGGATTGTCTCTTGGCCCAACTTCATTTCAATGTGCACTGTTGTCTATGAAGTGTTTTGCAAGTGTCTATTTTGCCATATCACTAGGGATCGAAAACTTGTTGGTTGCAGCAATGCTGGATTTAGTGTGAAATTGATCAGGGAGGGCAGCGTGAGCAGCCCCCCCCCCCGGAGAAATGCGCCCAGGGCAATCACCCCGCAGCTCCCCCATGCTACGCCCCTGGCCCCACCCACCTGTCAAAGGTGGCCCACCCCATCTAGCTGTGCCGAAGTTTCACTCTTTCTGTTGTGCTTTCCTCATAGTGGAGCAAAAACAAAAGCAGGCAAGGGCCCTGGGCGCGGAGACGCTGGCTTGGCGGGGTGTCCCCTCCTGAGACTCACCTTCTCCCTGCTGCCTTTCCTGCCTTCGCAGCCCAGCAAAACTCTCCCTTGCCCTGGCCCCCTCGCTGTCTTCCCTTTGTCTCCCGGAAGCAGCCCAGGCCTTGCTCCAGACACCTCTAGCTCTCGCTGTTTGCTGCTGTTTTCCTGCCCTCCCAGAGAGCTGTTTTATCCACCTTATTTGTTGCATTTTTTAAGAAGCATCTCATTAAAAGAACTCCATGTGGCTGATATTGCTAAATTTAAACAAGTGCGTAACATGACTAAGTACAGGACTTGCTAATGGCTGCGCGCAAGATTGTCATACAGCAGCAACACAAAAGGCAGCCGCTCTTGTTCTCACCCCCTCCTTATGTTTAATACATCAGGTCCTCTATCTTTTCATCAGCACTCACAGGCAGATTTTCTCAGCATGGGAACTGCCGTGAAAATGGGGAAGATTGGACAGGAAACTCTCTCTCTCTCTCTCTCTCTCTCTCTCTCTCTCCCTCTCTCTCTGCCTCACTAGCTTGATTAATTGTGCTCACTTTGATTTTAATAATCTCATTTTATTAATACCCTGAAGGCAAAAGAAAAGAGAAAATATATACCCTTTTAATCCCCCCCACCTGGATTTTTGTTTTTTATTTTATTTTATTGGCACTGCACACACACTCTTGCCTTTTGCTGCTTGGGCCAAAAAGAGGCAGAGGGTTTTGTTCTTTATGGGCAGAGAGATCCTAAGCTCACATTATTTCCTGGGCTGCGAATGCACCACCATGACACGAGTGGAACAGACGCCCTCCCACCTACAAATTGATTTATTAGTTATTTTTTATCAATTAAAATATCTATAGCTCACCCTTATCTATACAGATACTTGGGTGAGGTGCAGAAGAACACAAAATCATAAAGCATACATCAATAAAATTTGGAACAATAAAGATTAAAAACAGCAACAGCCCTGAGTAGGCTAAGCAGCCACCTGCAGAAAAGGGGGGCATTTGTTAATAGTGAAGTTCTGCAGTGGCAATCCCATTCCTTCTGATGGTGTGGCACAGCACGACTTGTGTGTAGATTCCTGGCTCTGGGACTGGGACAAAACCACACAGCTAAATCATCGGTCCGTGTGGCCTATAAAATGCACTGGGCATGAAGCACTTAGGCAGGACCTGGGCCCCTAACCTTTACAGGAAATGAAACATCACCCATATTCTTCAAGGGGATTCAGCTGCTAATATCGCAATGCTTTGATTCAGGAGCAGACCTTGGTCTTTCAAATTTCAGTGGCACACTAGGTGAGGCTAAAATCCCCCCCCCCCGACTGTCTCTTGCCTTCTGTTCTGCTCAGTTCACTACAGCATAGTGGCAACACCCTGTGGCTCCCCCCCCCCCCAGACTTGGCGCTCTGTGCAGTAGAACAGAGGCTGAATGCGCCTCTGCTTCATTCAAATGGTGTAGCAGCCCTTGGAATACAGCTGCAGGCAGTAATGCTCCTGAGCACCAGTCACTGCCGGAGCACCCAAAGGCTCACCTCCCACTTGTGGGCTTCCCAGAAGAAGCATCTAGGTGGTCACGGTGACACCAGGATGCTGGCCTAGATGGGCCCCCTGTGACCTGATCCAGCTGCTGCAGTGCTCTTCTTGGGAACAAGAAATGCTGCAATATTTAAATCATTTATTAGATTTATATACCACCCTTTGTCAAAAGATCTCAGTGTGGTCCACAAGATAAAAATACAAGATAAAAGCATACAAAAAACAGTTAAAACAGAAACAACCAAACAATAATCCTTCCTTCCCACAAGCTCATTTCAAAGGCTGTTGAATATTAATCACCCAGAGGCCTCGTTGAAGAGAAACTTTTTCACCTGGTGCCTAAGGATGTATAATGAAGGTGGCAGGTCAGCCTCTCCGGGGAGCGCATTCCAGAAGGGGGAACCACTATAGAGAAGGCCCATTCTCGTGCTGCCACCCTCTGGACCTCTCGTGGCAGAGGCACACAAAGAAGGGCCTCAGACGAGGTCTGCCTGGATGCTCAGCAGATTTTGTGATACAAAATGACAACACATATCTCCTGGAAATTTGTTGTGCTTTGAACTGTGAGTTGTGGTGGTTCTTTGAGACTCCCGTGTCAAGTGGTTGGATGCCATGAACCAGTCGCTGGAAGCAAGAGGAGGGGAGGATTGGAGCCTTTGTGGGCTTCCCAGGGGCATCTGCTTGGGCACAGCAAGCACCCCAGGAAAGATGGACCTCTGCTATGATCTTGAGTTCTTAAAGGAACAACAGAATCCTGCTGTTTACTTACAATAGTCCTGTGAGGTAGTTCACTGTTATCACCATTTTGTAGATTGAAGGCAGGTGAGAATTAGCAAAAAGAGTCTATCGCAGAGATGAAGCAAGGCTCTCTATCTGCTGGGTCCAAAGTTTTGCTATCACTGGCACCATCACAATAAGAACCTTTTCTGTTTTAAAACTAGAACCGGGCAGGACATGCATGTGGAGCCCCCACAAAACAATTCAAAGGGGAACTTCTTCTTCTGACTGGGGTTGTTCCTTCACTCGGCATCTTAGTGGTTCTGTTTGATTCCCCGTTATGAAATACAGCCCTCCAAAGGACCCTCCCTATTGGAGAAACCATAAAATGAAAAATCTTTCCAAATGCCACTCTTTGGAGCCCATTATTTAGGGTCTGTGGTGCGCTGCCGTACATCACGAGCATGACATGTCCATAATGCGGCTCCCTCCATAACAGCAGAAGGCACAGAGCTCAGCTTTCTGCAATTGCCTGTCAGGGAAATCGAAGGCGACAGGTGTGAGATACTGGGCAGGCCGAGGTGCACACAGCTCTCCTGCTCAGATTGGTTTTCTTCACAGTCATTTCACCAGGGTGTGTGTGTGTGTGTGTGTGTGTTTAAGAATTTTTTTGCAGCTTCTGAAATGCCAGGGGAAAGGAGATCTGTTGACCCAAAATCTTCCACCTGCACAAATTTTACAAACACTTCCAGCCTGACTGAGATGAGAACATTTGCAGAAATGGAGTCCTTAGGCATCCTCATACTATTCCCTACTCTCTCCGAACTGAGCCTTGTGTCCTCACCAGTGTTCTGCTGGTGGTTAATATTATCATTAACAACATTTGTCTACTAGTTTATAAAATGACAACAAAACGTCTCAGAGTGGCTTAAGAACAAGATAAAAGACAATCAGGTAAATTCAACTGAAAGCCAATTTCAAAAGAAAAGAAGGATTGACAAAGAAACATTTCCCATAATGTCTATTTGACAATGCATGAGAAAGACAAATCCTGCCCCACCTCACAGGAGAGGCTACAATCATGCACAAGCCTGATCTCAAAACTTAACCACCCAAAGTTTGGGTAGATAAAAATGACATAGCTTGGTGTGTAAAAAACGGGTAAAGCTGGGAACGGGGGGGGGGGGGGAGTATCACTGGAACAACCCATTCTCACATGACCATACACCTGCTCCTCTGCTGGATGAGGCCCGTGGAGAAGGGTCTCTGATATGTGGGGAGAGGCAGCCCTTGAGGGAGATTAGCTTCGTAACAATTTACGGGTCAAAGCCAACACTTTTAACTGAGCCGGGAAACTAATTGGTAGCCAGTGCAGTCAGCCCACAATTGTTGCAACATTCCCAGACCTCCTGGTCTGAGTCAGCAATCCTGGCTGCTGGATTCTGCACTAACTACAGTGGTGCCTCGCAAGACGAAAAGAATTCGTTCCGCGAGTCTTTTCGTCCTGCGATGTTTTTCGTCTTGCGAAGCACGGTCCGTTGCAACTGCGCCTCTTCAAGCGGTTTTAAAAAAAAAGCGCAAGACGTTTTCGTCTTGCGAAGCAAGCCCATAGGGAAATTCGTCTAGCGAAGCAACGCAAAACCGAAAAACCCTTTCGTCTAGCGTGTTTTTCGTCTTGCGAGGCATTCGTCTTGCGGGGCACCACTGTACACTTCCTGAACCGTCTTCAAAGGCCCCATACATGATACACTGCGGGACTCTAAGCTAGAGGTTACCCCGGTGGAGGCAACAGGAGCTTGGCTACTGGATCCAGAAGTTTCCCTGCCCCCAAACCTGTGCACCTGCTCATTTAGGCACAGTGCAACCCCTTCCCCTATTAATAAAGTTTTGGTGCTTTCTTAGCCACAATGCCATGGAAACAGCAGGTGCCTCCTGCTCCAAACCCTCCCTCTTTCTCCCTCTATCCTTCTGGGGGAGGAGGTTGTCCAAATACCTCCTGTAGACTTAGATCTTATGACAGCTGTCAGTTGACGATTTGGCTGAAAGACATATGAGAAAATGGTTATTAATAGGTAAAAAAATGAATGTTAGAATGATGTTGGATAGAAACTAAGTGGTCTTTTGCTGTAATGCTATAAGGGAATATGAGAAAATGGTTATTAATAGGTAAAAAAAATTTAATGTTATAATACTTAAAAATTGAAGATTAAGATGAATGAAGAGGGTAGGGATTTGCTGAATTAACAATTGGAACTGGAATACAGAAAAGGAAGGCGTGAGGAGGTCCGGGAAATAAACAAATGAAAAATATGTGATAGAAAGATTGAACTGTTTTTTAACTATTTTTATTTTGTATTTTTCTTTTTTCTTTTTCTTTTGTAATTTTTTTGAAAATCTTAATAAATATCTTATAAAAAAAAGAAAGACATAATGTACCAAATAATTATTTTTTTCATTGGCTGGTTAATAATCAGTTAAATTTAAATGAGGGAGTGGAGACTTCCCTATTTTCTGTTTCCCTTTTCTCTGTTAAACTCTGGCTTCATCTTTTCCCACCTGCATTGCTGATGCCCACATGAGCACGGATAATGCACCTGAAACAAGCAAACTTAGTTTGGTTGTATGCACAATTGCAGGAATGTTCTTGCAGCCACTGGGTAGCTTTAAGCATTCATAAAACACCACACTAAAGAATCTCTGTTCAGTGGAACATACATCATCACATCGTGGCTGCTTGTTTGGGATGTTTCATCTATACACATACTGGCAATGTGGGGGAAGGGAAGAGCCTTTTTTAAAACAACAACACCCCCCCCCAAGCCAAGCAACCCTCATACATCACTTTAGAACAAGGCCATTTAATTTGCATCCCCAAAATCCAGGGAGACACTTGGATGGGGAACATTTTAGAAGTGATCCTCATTGCAATCTATTTTTGCATTTCCAAAAGCATTTTAAGATACCAAAGGTAGTATAAGACAGAGAAAAAACTACCACTGGCTATTTGCAGGGAAAAATGTCGACTTGGTGCTGTTACTGCTTTTCATTCCATGTTACAGTAACACACCAGGCCACACGCAAAATTAAACACGGGATTCCTAAATTTGCTGCTATACCAATCGAACAATTGCCCTCATCCAGTAAGCTACACCCCCCACTGCTGAACCAATCAACCACAGCTTTAGTTGATTAATCTGGTGCTTAAGCTGATGAAAACACAAAGCCCTAATTCTTACCAGATGGACTGAGCCCAATTTGGGGGGGGGGGGGGACAAAGAAAGGAGAGGAGCTTCCTGGGTTCCCTCCTAACTTCCCCTGCTGACAGACCCTCACAAAGCTCCCCAAGAGTCACTTAATGTTGGGTCAGGTCCTCCCAAGCCGTGCATTCAGGGCCTCCCCTGGCCTCACTTCCCCATCTGCTCTCTCACCCCACATTCCATTTGTCACAGCCCCCCTCATTGCTTAGGAATGTCCATGGAGCTGCAGCACAAAGGAACGAGCAGAGGAGGTGCGGCATCAGCCCTTCCCTCCCTCATCCTGGCAATTCCCTTCCTGTCAACATCAAGGTAATTGGAATCTTCCTGATCAATGGTCCAGCTCTCTCTGAGCTTGTCTAAGCAGCTGTCCAGATGTGCAAGCATTTTCTGACTTGTCAACTCATTGTGTGCTTGTGTGCGTGTGTTGGGGCTCAACAATCACTTATTCTGCACCCCCTCTTATTTCCCCCCTTGTCCTGTTTTGAGTTGAACTCGGCACCCAATGTCCGTGTGGCTGCGGCCAAAGATGCTCAGAGAAGGGGCATTGCCTGGTAACGAGAGCCACAGACCTTATTTCATGGCTGTTACAAAGAGACAAGCAGGAAGAATAAGATCCGTGGGCAAAGGAGCCCCTCAAGCAGAATCCCACCTTGAAGCAAGCATGGATCACACAAATTCAAAAGGCAATAAGTTTCCCCACAGATGAAATGATTGGATTTCAAAGCAGGCAAAAGACCAAATCCAAGGCCTCGAGTTCCTCATCAGGAGAGAACAAACCCCAGATTTCAAGAGTGCATTCATCAGAATCTCAAAGGATAGAGTTGTTCCTGGATCAAGAATGAATGCTGCATGAAATTCCAATCTGTCCAGCAAAAAAATCCGGGGGGGGGGGGCGGGACCTACGGAAATTTGCCCAAAAAAGCAAACATTAAAAAGAACTTACAAGATGGTCCAAGGACCTCTGTCCACTTCTTTAGTGTGTGTTCTTGGACCTGTTTTTCACCATTCCAGGAGTGCTTCTGCACAAAACAAGGCTCCCTGCATGTAGAAAAGTAGGCAGTCAGGGAAACTATTTTAGCCTAGGCTTCTTCCTAATATGCCACCATAAAAAATAAGATTTTTAAAAATAAAAAACAGATTTCTGAAAAAAGGAAAATAACAGTAGCACAATAAGAGCGAAGCTTAAAGCGAAGAACAAACAGCCCAAAGACAGCAGTCAATGACAACGTGGCAGGAGGGGAGGATGCAGGTCAGGAAGCTGCAGAGCAAATTGTATAATACATCAAAGTGGACCAAAATTAAAGAACAGAACCACTAAAATGCTGGAAGCAAACGCAGTATAGAAAAACACAGGGAAGGAATTGCCACCCAAGTCAATGGAGGGCAAGGTAATGATCTTTTGGGAGGGGCATTTTCCTTTCCTTTTGGTGCCTCTGTGTAACCCAGGAAGAAATTGCCCTGGCGGTGGATCCTAGGTTGAGCCATATGCAACAATTCCTGCTCCTTAGATACGCCACCTTTCTTCATATGCTAAGAGGATTTCTTTTGTTTTCATTGGGGGGGGGGGGTATAAAAAATGCCAGACAACATGAAGGGGAGCCTCTAGCGAAAGGCTTCATCCCGACCTGACGGTTCTGGAGCCGTTTCCAGGGCCGTCAGTGAGCTCTTTCGTCCTGCAGAGGGGAGTGCGGCACAGCCGAGGGGGCAAATTCCTACCCAAAGCAACCAAGGCTGGTGGCAGCAGAGGAGGAGGATTCCCGGGAACAGAGAGCAGGAGAATGTGCTTGGCCGGCTCCTTCCTTATCTGCAGCCCTCGAGGGAGAGGGCTGCGTTTCCTGGCTGCAGTTTGGAGACACAAATGCACCCCTGCTCACTTATCCAGAGGGTCCTCCTAGATGATCTCCTGGTGTCTCTGGAGCATAACAGCTGCAACTCCCCCCCCCCCACGCCGCCCACAACATTTATGAATGAGGAACAGAGCAAAGGTTTGGAGCACATGCTGCCGTGTCGAAGCATTTTGGAGAAGGTGGATGAAAAGAAGATCAGTGTAAAAGTGCTGAAATCAAAGCAGGAGGAGCTCAAATTCCTAGACACCAGCATCACCACTTTCAAAGCCAGCTTTCTTTCACTCACAAATGGGACAGCCCACGCTTCCAATTCCTAGGAGCTGCTGCTGGCAGTTTCCAACTTGTAGGCACTTTCAGATTTTTTTCAGTCTGGTTCAAGTCCTGCTTGCCTCGGAAACTGCAGGCATGTTCTACTGGGAGGATGAAGAAATAGGGGAGGGAGAGACAGATTAAGAGATCTGAGCAATTAAGCTCTCCCTGCCTCCAGACAACAATTTATTCACAAATTAGATCTGTCTCTGAAGCGGGGCTTCACCTCCCCCACCCGCCCCCTTGCACCCACTTCTGCATAATGCCCACGTTTCCTTCAGCGCACACCCAGTCACACAGCGGCCATGCATCTCAAGGCTTGAGCCCATTTTTATTTCTCTGGCGTGACGCGGCCAGGCCTGCAGGCCAGGTACCTTATCTTTGTCTTTAAATAAATATGCTTTTGTCAGGTTTATGAAAAATAATCTAGCGTGTTATTTTTCATAAGCCCTGACTGATCTCTCCATTTCCCTTTGGTTCAGCCGAGGCCATAAACATGACCTGCTCTGAATGATTTCACACACACACACCCCCCGCCATGACACCCTCCCCTTGAGTGGAGGGAGGGGGAGAGGAACTCAGCAGGGGCCCTGACCAAGGACCTGACTGATTATTGACAAATTAAAAATATAAGCTATTGACCGGATGCTGGGATAGAGTCCCTGAGCTGGTGTCCGGAATCTAAATGAGGTTATTGAAGCCGCACCGATCGATGCTGCAGCTACACACCCACCCGCCCACCCTCTGCCACAGTGATGGGCCGCCACATGAATAATGCAGTGCTGAGCGTGTCAGGGGCTTAAGCAAACAGCTCTGCACGTTAATGGGCAGGCCCCACAATGCAGCCAGAAACAGAAGCATTACTGTATTGGGAAGCAGGTAGAGGAGGCTGGGGTGCTGCTGCTTTCAGTCGTCCGAGGGTGAGCTGTGGTGGTGACCCACTGAAACACACACTGCACATGCTCAGTGGCACTCCCTTTCTTCTTACCATCACCATGGCTGCAAAACAATGAAAGAAGGAGTGTGTGTGTGTGTGTGTGCGCGCGCGCGCGCATAATGGTCCTGGCACCTTGGGGGAAAGGATGGATAAATAAATAATAATAATGCAACTTCTCACTCTAACACCTGTCTTGCTACCTATCACTTGACCACCTTAGAAAACAGTGAAGCTGTGTGTGCTTTTGGTGCATTTCCCAGAACTCCACCTAATCCACCCAAGCTGTTCACCTCAGCACAGCTTCATTAGTGTCAGATTCAGTTCTGTTTGTGTTCACCCCCGGGACGCTGTCTTTACCCCATGTCTGCTCTCTGCATCCTTGTGACATCACCTTACAGCACAATCCTAAGCACGTCCCACTGAATTAATGGGACGCAGGTGGCGCTCTAACCATTATGCAACACTGCAGCAGGATCTTCCCGGAGCACAACAAGACCGAGGGCGGCAGGGTCAAAATGTCTCCCCCCTGCACTGTGGTGAGACCCTCTTGCACTATTTGCCCATGGGTAAGCATTTCTGAGGGACGCAGGTGGTGCTGTGGGTTAAACCACAGAGCCTAGGGCTTGCCGATCAGAAGGTTGGTGGTTCGAATCCCCGCGATGGGGTGAGCTCCCGTTGCTTGGTCCCTGCTCCTGCCAACCTAGCAGTTCGAAAGCACGTCAAAGTGCAAGTAGATAATAGGTACTGCTCTGGCGGGAAGGTAAACAGTGTTTTCGTGCGCTGCTCTGGTTCGCCAGAAGTGGCTTAGTCATGCTGGCCACATGACCCGGAAGCTGTACGGTGGCTCCCTGAGCCAATAAAGCGAGATGAGCGCCACAACCCCAGAGTCGGCCATGACTGGACCTAATGGTCAGGCATCCTTTTACCTTTACCTTTTTACTCCTAGGTAAGTGGCTTTAGGATTGCAGCCTTGGTATGTTTACTCAAAAGCAAATCCCAACCTCGTGTACAGAGGATAAGTTTGTCCATGGCAACGGATGTCATGAGTCCTGTGCAGACATCTTGGTGGGATTAGTCAGAGGGGGAGGAGGATGGGAATGAGGAACTGAAGGAACTGGGTCCTTTTTTCTTTTCTTTTTTTAAACATTTTTATTGAATTTTCACAAATTTTTAAGACAGACACAAAAACATAGACATACATAACACAACAAACACAAATAACAAGTATACAGTGGTACCCCGCAAGATGAACGCCTCGCAAGACGGAAAACCCACTAGACGAAAGGGTTTTCCGTTTTGGAGGCGCTTCGCAAAACGAATTTCCCTATGGGCTTGCTTCGCAAGACGACAGCCCATAGGGAAATCTCAGGGAAGCCGGGCGGGGGGGGGGAGGGAACACCTTCTGAAGGCGGACGGGGGGAGAAAGTCTTTGCTCCCCCCCCTGCCTGCCTGTCCCGGAGGGCTTTTGAAGGCAGGCGGGGGGGAGCAAAGACTTTCGCCCCCCGCCCGCCTTCAGAAGAGGTCCAGGACCTCTTCTGAAGGCTGGCGGGGGGCAAAAGTCTTTGTCCCCCCTGCCTGCCTTCCCAGGGGCTTTTAAATCGCCCCGGACAGCGGAGAAGTCCTCCGCTGTCATGAGTCCTGTGCAGACATCTTGGTCTGCACAGGACTCATGTCCTCCGCTGTCCCGGGGCGATTTTAAAATGCCGCCCGCCAGCATTTTAAGATCGCCCGGACAGCGGAGAAGTCCTCCGCTGTCCCGGGGTTTTTTAAAATGCTGTGGGTGGGAAGAAAAGCCCTTGTCCCCCCCCCAGCCTTCAGAAGAGGTCCGGGGACAGACTGTCCCCGGACCTGGTCTGAAGGCGGTTTCCCTAGGAACGCATTAATTGATTTTCAATGCATTCCTATGGGAAACCGTGCATCGCAAGACGAAAAACTCGCAAGACGAAGAGACTTGCGGAACGAATTAATTTCGTCTTGCGAGGCACCACTGTAGTTTCAAATCCTTATTTTGTTAACATCTTTCACTGACTTCCCCACACCTCCCCTTCTTGTATCCCAATTCCCATGATTAGCTCAGCAAGTTCTTATCCCCAACTTTTACCTTATTAATGTTATACTTAATTCATCTTAAATGACCAATTTTAACTTATGGACCTCAATTTAAACCCCAATACTCATCATTTACACCCTTTTCTAAGATCGACCCAAATTCCCTTTCACAAATTTCCCAGTTTTTATAATAATTGCAAAACAAAATACCAAAAAGAAAACATATAGTTATACTCCCTTTGGATTCCAAAACTCTCACCCCCCCCTTTCCCGGTTTCGATCCCAAAAATATCTCTCAGTCATCAGCTATCAGCCTGGAGACCTCACGTCCGAGGCCCTCAAATCTCTCTCAGTGCCTCTCTGCCGGTTTTGTTGGTAGTACTTTATATTAGCCATTGGGTTTCGGAGAGGCTCTGTCTCAAAAAGATCTATCTTTCTTCCAACCAGACCTCCATATTCAAAAGTGGAGCCCAAATCTTGTTTCTTATTGCTTTTGAGTCCAAATGTCCCAAATGTCCCAAAAGCTCCAACTTTCACCTTGGTCGAATTTGTAATCCATAGGTCTTCAGATCTCCCCATAGGGAGATCCCTCCAGTCTTCCTTCTCTAATTCAAACCAAATTCTCATCATCCAGGTCTTGTTTTCCTTAAAGTCCATCTTTGCAGGCCTCTGGCTCTCCTTTTTCCTCTGCAGCATTTCAGCTCCTCCTTCCCCCTCCTCTAAAACAGCACATATCTCTTCTTTTTCAGCTGCATAGGTTTCTTGCGTCAAGTCCTTGACACAATCAGCAAGTTTGTTTACTTTAAAATTCAAAGTTGTAGCATTTGTAGCCAAAGCTTCACTCTGACCTTGTAATTTTCCCAAGAGAAAAAACATTCTATCCAGCTCAGCCTGTATTTTTCCACCTGCAGCCATTGTAATGTCTCAGGACTCCCTCTAGAGGGATTCTAGTTACTTAGTATTCCTTCCAACTTTAATCCCACAGCCAAGTTAATTTGTTTCTTTATTTTTAACAGTTTAGAATCCAAATGTATCAAAAATAACCAGCAGAAATCACAGAAACCAAATTTCCCAAATTTTCTGAACTTTGACAGCTCGTTTAACAGCTGTCAAACTCTTTGTATCTCCTCAACAGGCTTTCTCGCGGATCGCTCCCGAATCCCGGGGGGTTGCACTTCAGCACTTAACATCAACTCTTATCCTCCAGCACAGATACTTATAATGCCAAGTCGTGAAATTAATAACTTTTATCCCATGGAAAAGTAAAGTCTCTCGACCTTAGTTATCCGGTTCTTGCTTTAATTTGTCTACATGAAGGGGAGACGGACTTCCTCTTAGCGTCTCCCCCAATCGTGCCAAATTCAAAAGGAAAAATTTTTTAATTCCAATTTCCGTATTACTCACGGGGTGTTGCTTTTAGAGTCCAAATAATCAAAGGAAGAAGTCAGCGCTCTCCGGCCATGGCTTGCGGCTTCACTCCGTGGAAGTAGCGGTCTACTCTCAGCACCACGCCACTCCCCGTCCCCCGCTCCGCAGCCTTGAAAAAGGCTCCTTCGCAGGTTGGGGGGGTGCAAATGGTGCCCGCCGAGTCACCAAGTCCACAGGCTTCAGCGCCTGTGGTTTCTGAGGGTCCCTGCGTCGCCGCCGCAGCAAGACCCGTCCTCCATGGAGCCGATTCCCTCCGGAGCTCGGAGGGAATCCGCCATTAGTCGATGGCGCTTGACCCGGAAGTCCTGAAGGAACTGGATCCTGGTCAGGAAGGACTGATATAGATCCAGGCGACGGGTAGAGCAGTCTGGGGGGAAGCCCACCTCAGATACCCTGAGCCCCTTGTCCCAGCAGACTGGCGTGACTGTGGCAGCACTTCCTGCCTGAGAAAAACCTGTCCATCTCCTGCATGGTGCCTGGGGACAGATCAGACATTGATCCAGCCCCATCAACTTCGTCACCAAGGACATGGAGATGATTTCACTGGCGTGAACAGACTCAGCAGACCCAGCCTGCCCAGAGGAGTGCCTGCTGGCTTGCCCAGTCTTATGGCTCGGGATGCCAGGCACACAAGTAACTGTGCCCACCCTTCAAAAGCAGAAGCTTGGGGGTGCATCAAGTGTTGGGATAACATCTGAGTTTACCCCTGGTCCTGCGTAGACCACTGTGACATTTGTTCATCTGATTGCTTTGTTATTGCTGCAGGCCACCCCCAGTCTCTGAGTAGTGCAAGACTCCAGGGGGTTCTGGGCACTTTACCCAGGGAGGGTCTGTGTTTCCTTTTGGAAAATGAGGCACGGAGCAGACTGTGGGGTCTTCATGATATCTGGGTTATTTACACATCTATATGCAACCTGAACCTATTGCGGGGTTCATGGTATCATCACTCCAAGAAGATCTTGCTTTCTCCATAATCACAGCCGAGGATCCAAGCAGGGATTCAACATTGTGCTCTGCCTGCTGCTTTGCATTTGCCAGTCACATAACTCCTAACTCTCAGCTTCTAACCCACATTGCTTCTAACTCTAACCTCTCTAAGCTCTGGCTTTATCTTCCAACCAACTCTGAGCTAAGGGAGGGGCCTCAACCATTTGCCATCTCACATGAGTTCCTGTGATGCTTTGTCCTCTTAATGGCTCATCACCGCAAGTCTGGCTTAATTTGTTTTTAATTAACACTTGGCTTAATTAAAAGATTAGCAGCGTCTAGCACACAGCTTAATACACTCAGGCTTTGGCCCTCACTGGTGGATGCAATACTTAACTCCCAACTCACTTTTTTGGTGTTAGAATTCAATCGATGCTCATCTAGCACCCAGTTTTGATTAAATTCAAACACCTGCTGGACATAGGAATATAGGGTGTCTTGCACCCACAAGCTCTTAACAGTATCATGCTGGGAAGTGAGGTGCAGAGAGTGTCTTAGGAGGACAGGCTCCTCTCCTAAGCATGCCTACTCAGAAGCAAGTCCCTTTGAATTCAACTGCACTTACTCCCAGGTATGTGGGTTTAGGACTACAACCTAAGTCTGTTTACTGGGGACATGAAGCTACATTGCACTTCAGGGGCCTGGGAACCTCTTTATTACGACATTTATACTGTATCCCTTTCTGACCCCCAGCACAACTTAATGAAACATGTCAGAATTTCCTGGCAATTCCCACTTCCCCTGAAAATCTCAAGAACTGCCAGAAAGCATCAACATTCCCTCAATTTTTTCAGACATCTACCACATTAATATGTGTCGGCCAGCAGAGAGAGAAGAGAGTATGGAACACAAAGCACGAGAGAGAGCCAGTGAGGCAAAACAGTAAATTATTATTATTATTATTGCTATTGTTATTTGCTGTTATTAATTAATCCTTCCTGCTTTCCTCTATCTACTCCAACAGTGTCTGGCTCCCCCCCCCCCCCGCTCCTCTCAGCATGAGGCCTCATCCAGGTCTGTCCCAAACAAACTGCAAAGGGAACCTGTTTAATGACCAGGCTGGTTTTCCATTATGTTTGTAAAAGGAAGAGAGGAAGTGCCCCCCCCCCCCCGAGTGAGATCACTGGTCCAAGTACCTCTGGATTGCCTACACTGACTGCCTACACAGAAATGGCTCCCCAGAGTTTCAGGCCAGGAGTCTTCCCCAGCAGGGCGATCAAGCCTTCTGCATGTGTGAAGCAGGTGCTGTACTGTTGAGTGACACCCACAGTTTGATCCCCCCAGCAGCTTCGCTGGCATGCTTGGGTGACATGCAAGTGACAGGCCCTGACTCATGGAGAGAACGTCATGGCTGAGCTGGGATTTGAACCCACATCTTCTTGGTTTAAGGCCATTCCTCTGCATGAGCTGGACGGGAATCTGTTTAGTCCCAGCGGGGCTGCCCAAGACATTTAGATGCCTGAGGCAATGCACAGCAATGCCTCCCCTCCAGTCTGTGGCCATAAACAAACACTTAGGATTTTAGGGAGAGATTTAAAACACACAAATACAGTACCTCAAAAACTGCCTCACAGATCTTCCCATCGCAAAGGCTGATGAGCTTCTTGTCTCAACCTGCTCAGCTTCCAGTTCCTCTAGGCTGGAGAAGCAGCACCCTCAGGGGTGTCCTGTCTGGCTGAGACCCTTGACTCCATCACCTGCCAGGAAGTGTTGCCTCTTCCATTCTTTGGCAGCAAACCTCCTTCTCCCACCTCCTTTGCTGGCAAGAGCTCTCTGAAGTGCGCAGCCGAATCCCGCTGCCCTCCTTGAGAACTCACAGGGAAGGGAGGCGGCAGATTGCTTGGATGGCATCAGATGGGCACAGATGGTGCCATCTGCAAGGAGATCTCATTAGCTGTGCAACAAGAGCTCTTGGTGGCTGTCCAGGGGGGAAGACTGCCAGGGCCACCACCACTGGCTTCGGGGTTTATCTCCCTCTGGCAGCTGGTAAGAACTCGGCCGGCTGGCTCTGCCGGGGCCTTCCTGGGGGTGAAGGCCTTGCCAAAAGGAGCTGACCCCCGAAAACCTCTTGGCTACCTGCAAAGGGGGGGCGGGTCCAGAAGTTGCCCCAGGACAGCTTCCAGGATAGGACACCCAGGACACTGTTGGTATTTCTCGTAATTTCCAGTTTTTGGCTAGCAAAATTCTAGCTGCAGTTGTGGCGTACAAAAACAGTCTAATATCTTTCTTGGGCAGTTCCAAACGTATTATTCCAAGTAGAAAGGCTTCTGGTTTCTTAATAAATGTATATTTCAACATTTTTTTTCCAATTCATTATAAATCTTTTCCCAGAAGTCTTTCACCTTGGGACACGTCCACCACATATGGTAAAAGGTACCTTCTTTTTCTTTACATCTCCAACATAAATTACTCTTATGGTAAATCTTTGCTAGTTTTACTGGGGTTAAGTACCATCTATACATCATTTTCATAATATTTTCCTTTAACATCATACATGCAATAAACTTAACCCCTTTCTTCCACAACCTTTCCCAATCTTCAAACATTATATTGTGTCCAACATCTCTTGCCCAATCAATCGTCACAGATTTGGCTTGTTCATCCTTTGTGTGCCCATCTTCTGCCAACATCTGGCAGAAGGCTGGCCGGTGAAGATGGAGAATCAAAAGAATGCAGAACCAAAAGATGCACATTTTTTTGGTCTCCGTGGACTGAAATCCCAAGACACCCTAAGATGGAATCAGAAGCCAGGGTGGCTTCTGTAATTCCAGGATGCCCTGGACAGTTATGCAGTGTGTGTGTGTGTGTGTGTGTGTGTGTGTGTTTAATTGTTTTTAGTGATTTCCACTGTTTTTCAGCTATTCCTATTTTTATCTGTAAGGTGCATTGAGTCCCTTCCAGGGAGATAAGGTGAGGAATAAAAAAAAATAGTATAATAATGATACAGGTATAGATACATAGATATATAGGATGTATATAGGATATGTGAGCAAACAGCCGCCCAGTGGAGACGTACACGGGGGCTGAGAGGTCAAGAGTCTCCATTACGCTCAGGAGGCTTCGCCCTGCCAGACTTGAAATTATATTATGAAGCGTCATGCCTCTGTTGGTTGAAGGAAGGGATGAAATTAGAAAATACAGAATTGTTAGATTTGGAAGGTTTTGATAATAGATTTGGGTGGCATGCATATTTGTGGTATGATAAGAAACGTGTACATAAAGGTTTTGAAAATCATGTAATACAAAGGTCTCTTATAGAAGTCTGGGAGAGGTATAAAAATTTATTGGCGCCAAGAACTCCATATTGGTTATTGCCATTGGAGGCAATGAGTGTAAAGAAAATTAACATGAGGAGGGGTTGGGCAACATGTGAGAAGTTAATTGAAAAAGAAAGAAGTAAATGGAAAATAAGACCATTTGAAGAGGTTAAAGAATATATTAATGATTGGCTGCATTATTTTCAAATTAATGAAATGTTTAAGAAAGATATGCTACAAAGAGGTTTTGCTGATAAAGAGTCTAAATTTCAGAAAGAAATATTGAATAATGAATTCAAAAGTTTAGCAAGAATGTATAAATTATTGTTGGAATGGTATACAAAGGATGAAGAGGTGAAATCGGTTATGATTGACTGGGCCAAAGATTTTCGATATAATATACAAATAGATGATTGGTTAAAATTGTGGAAAGATGGAATAAGATTTACGGCGTGCACTGCTATAAAAGAAAATGTAATGAAGATGATGTATCGATGGTATATGACACCTGTAAAACTGGCAAAGATGTATAAGATAAGCAATAAATGTTGGAAATGTAGAGAAAAGGAAGGAACGTTTTACCATATGTGGTGAGACTGTAAAAAAGTTAAAAACTTTTGGGAAATGATTTATAATGAATTGAAGAAAGTATTGAAATATACATTTGTAAAGAAACCAGAAGCGTTTTTACTAGGAATAATAGGTAATGAGATAGATAAGAAAGATAGGAAGATATTTTTATATGCAGTGTCAGCAGCAAGAACTTTGATGGCCCAGAAGTGGAAACAAGAAGAGTTACCTACGATTGAAGAATGGAGAATGAAAATGATGGATTATGTGGAACTCGATAGATTAACAGGAAGGATCCGGAACCGACGTGATCAAAGATTTATAGAAGATTGGATGAAATTTATTGAATATATGCAAAAATTAAGTGATAATCAGATAGCGTTTGTAAGCTTTAAGCAAGTTCTGTGAAGAGAAAAGGTAGGAATATTGTTAGATTGTAAAAAATTAATTAATAATATGGTGGTGTTATTTAATTTTAAGAAATGTGGAGAAAGTAAGTACTAGGAAGGTTTTTCAGGCGGGAGGAGGGAAGTCAATAAGGAGGAATTTGGATGTAAAAAAGATGTTTTGGATGTATAATTTGTTATGGAAAAAGAATAAAAAATATATTTTAAAAAAGAGTCTCCATTCCGCTCAGAAGAGAATGCTCTGCTGTCTCCGCACTGCAGCTGAGAGTTCGCACATTCTTGTCGTGTTGGATGCGAACGGTGCGGTCTGGCAAAGGCAACAGAGGACGAACATGTGGGAATGCAATCAGAAAGCTAGGAAGGAAACACTGAGACCCCCCACTTCTTTTTCCTTCCTACTGAGATTGCTCACTGAGGGTTAAATCCAGACACAAGTGCTTTTTTTCAAGAACAAACTCCAGCTTTGGATGTGCACACCAAGCCCCAGAGTCCTTCTCTCCAGGGAATCAACCAATCAGAGAGCTGCCTGCATGTTGGAAAATATTTATGTCACCTCCCCGGCAGTGAGCCAGCTCCGTGGGTTCCTGGTACTTTCTGATCGACAGGGTCAGCTCCCAGCAGCTGTTTCAGAGGCAGGAATGAGTCCAACAGCTGTGCACAGTGCGAGAAACTGCCAGTGATGGTGCCATCTTGCATTACCACAGGAATCCTTTCTGACCCCAGGAATGGGAATTTGCACACACGCTCGGCGCACAGCGCTCCCCAGGGAGGCTCGGCTCACTCGCAGCCACAGTTTTACGTACAGGTAAAATGGCAGCAACTCTGGAGTTGGGAACAGGGAAGGTTCTGCACAACTCTGCATGGAGAGCTTTTTGCTTTAAAATACGAGCAAAATCAGTGTGTGTCTCCCAGCATGATTACGACCATTTTCTGAGATGCTCCATTTTTTGCACAAGCATTTTGCCATCACTACCATCACATGGTTGTGTGAGAGATGGATGAATTTGCCAGTTTGGGGTTTACACAGCTTCTCATTTTTCCAAGGTTAGGTTCCATTCTCCGCATTTCCTCATCAATTTTTTAAAAATGCCTTATGAAAATTGTCAGTATTTCAGCATTATTTCCCCTAAAATACTCATTTTAATGCAGTTTCGCCTAACACACTTTTCTACAAGCCACTTTCCTTAAAAAAAAATGAATTGCTGCATTTTCATTGACATACACATTTTAGTGCACATTTCCCCCCAATAAATGCATTTCTGTAAAGAAATGTTGTTTAGCTTGGAGAACTGCATGAAACCAGTCCCCCAAAGCCAGGAGTTGAAGGGGCAGAGGAGTCCGAGTGCTTGAACTTCCTCCCCTTTAGTGGAAGAGCCGAGAGGTTTCCCATGCCACCCATGGCTCCCACCCTAGAGTCTAGGTACACAAAGCGCAGATTAGCGTTCCTTTTGCCACTGTGTGCTCATCCAACTGTGTAGGACACTCAGCAGAGTGTGCTTATTTTTAGGCAGATCCACATCGCTCTTGGTGGCTGCCATCTTGGTTTACTTGTGGCTGCCCATTGAAACTGGCAGGGCGGAAAGCTGCAAGGCCAACAGGAGGGGGATGGGCAAGCCGGCTCATTCCAGCTTTAGTCCCTGCCTTGGTAGGAGGGTGGTGGACCAGCTCCCACAACTCTCACAAAGCTGGATTGCCCCAATTAAAATCCAGCCATTCTTCCCATTAGCATCAAGCCACACTAGGCTGGCTGAAATCCAGGCCCTCTTCTATTGAACCAGCTTGCTTGAAAGAGATGGGCGGCAGGCTGCAACAAGGCAGGGCATCCCGCTTGCAGCCAATGGGCCCTCCAGGTCCTTGCTCCACACTATAATGCCACCCAATGGCTCCTTTTGTCGTGAATTAAAGCTGATATGTAGAATGACATGGCAAACAGCTTGATGGCAAGGTGTTGTTGTGAAGTTAAGGGGCAAGTCTTAAATAATATTCTGCTTTTTTATTATTAAAAGCTGCCACTGTGGATCCAAAGCCAGGGAAAGGTTTAAGTGCCATGCAGCTAGTAACGGATTCATTAAACTCGCTCCAGAGCAGCTATAAAAAATCAATTTAGTTCACTGGGCGGATTGAACTGCTGCCAATGGCAGAGATCGGCTCCTGCCTGAGCACACACCAACTCTTCTTCCTCCGCCCAGTGCAACTCAGTGCAGCTCAGACAATGGCAGGGGCTGCAGAGGAACGGTGCTGGGCTGGAGGGGGTGGGTGGGTGGTGTCTTTAAGTCCCACCTTGGCCCATGCTGGTGGCAGTGGGGTGGGGGGGGGGTGCCAATGAAGCTGGCAAACCTTTGCCATTGAACGCTGTCTTAGTTCTCCTTCCCAGCCTGAGCTGCGAATTAGGAGGTCTCTGGATTCGAATCCACACCAGCCAGGAACTCCCTCGGGGGCTCCAGGGAAGCCACACACAACTCCTTCTCTGCCTCCATCACCCCCACATGGGGCAGGATACAGACCTCACCTTGCAGAATTGTCCTAATGATGGCAATGGCATAATGCACATGAAGCAGTTCAAACAGTTCATTTATTTTAATAAAAACTAATTAATTAATTATTAGGCCAAAAGATTCTATGTAGAATTTCTCTCCCTCTCTCTCACTCTGTGTGTGTGATTAATTTACAGTCGTACCCTGGAAGTCGAACGGAATCGGTTCCAGAAGTCCGTTGGACTTCCAATGCCCCTTCGGACGTTCAGCTTCCAAAAGACCATTCAAAATCTGGAACAGTCACCTCCGGGTTTCGATCGGGAGCCAAAACGTTTGGGAACTAGGCTGTTCATAAACCAAGGTATGACTGCCTAATGATTAGTATTATTTACAGATGTGATATATTCCTATCAAGGGTGGTAAAATGTTGGAATGGATGTTATGTCAGCATCTCCTGCTTCATTGTTCCCATTGCAGGCGGGGGGAGACTGAGGCTGCAGAGCTGGAAAAAGTTCAGGAGAAGGCAATGCAGCTGATCAAGGGCTGGAGCAAAAGTCTCTGCAAAGGAGGCTGGCAACATTTAGGGTTCTTTAGTTTAGAGAAAAGGCAGGTGGGATGTGGGAATTAGAGAGCTGCATAAAACTATGTAGCGTGTAGAGAAATTGACATGGATGGTTCCTCTCTCCATCTCTCATATAAAAGTAGAAGCCGACTGAATGTCAGAAGATTTGGGAGAAGGAAAAGGTCCTGCTCCACACCAGTGCCTATGGGACTCACCACCACAAGATATAGACCCTCACAGGCTCCCTTGGGAGGTGATGGACCCTTCTTCATTGGAGGTGTTTGAACAGAGGTCGAATGGCTACTTGCCAGGGATTCTCTTGCTGTGTTGCCTGCATTGCAGAGGGTGGAAGGGACAAACCTTGGGATCTCCTCCAACTCCACCATGGAATGATTATATGTAGAGTGATGGCCACGGTGGGGCAGATTTAAGAAAGGGGCCAAGGCAGATTAATTGAGGAGGAGGCTTCCGCCAGTGCTGCAGCTGCTATTCCTCTGGACCAGGGCTGCTGGGAGCTCTGGCGAGGAGAGGAGGACTGCTGCTGCCACTGCCCTCGAGTTCTGCTTCTTTGCTTCTCATTGGGACACCAGGTAGGGCCCCCCAGGATGCTGGGGTCCAGTTGCAGGGCTCTTCTTATGTGGAGACGATGGCATGTCTTCCATCACCTAATTGGTGGCAGGGGACCTGCCCTGGAGTGGCACCTCGGGATTGGATCAGGCACCAAGCTTGCAGAGGCTGGAGCATGATTCCAGCCCAACATAGGGCAGACTTGGGCACTTCCAAAGCCCTTCAAGTCAACCAGAACCTTTGGGACTCTCTTGGTGAGCTGCCCTGTCACTCAAACAGGCATAGGCAAACTTGGCCCTCCAGATGTTTTGGGACTACAATTCCCATCATCCCTGAGCACTGGTCCTGTTAGCTAGGGATCATGGGAGTCCCAAAACATCTGGAGGGCCAAGTTTGCCTATGCCTGCACTAAAAGGTCTGTGGCTAATCCAGCTTTTCCCTTTTAGGAAGCTCTCTGGTCTTATCGGCCTGGATTTGAGAAGTGTTGCTTAAGTGGCAGAGAAAGGTTCACATTCAAAGATATTCAAGGGCTCCATAATGAGATTCTCTGAAAACATTAAACGAGATGGTGGGGAAGGAAGGAGAGCCTCGTGTGAAATGCAAATGCTCCTCACTGAAAGCTGCTCTCAACTCAGCTGCTCTTTTCATCTCCTGATGCAGATTTGCAGAGGCTTGGAAGTTTGCTCTGCAACTCCACCAGGGCTTGGGATTTCACTGGATGGAGCGGCTGAGGAGCTGCTGGGGGCCAGTCACCAACGCAGCGTCCTCACAGTGGCACCAGCCTCATGGTCGCCCTGATCACTGGAGGAGAGAGTGGGAGAGGAAATAAAAGGATAAAAGAAGAGTGGAGGGTGCAAGGAGATTGAGGGAAAGAAGTGAGCTCTCTGAAACATCACTCTTCTCCTCCTCTTCCTCCTCCACCCTGGACCAAACTTTGGGAAGCATCTCAGCAAAAGCGGAGGGGAACGGGAAGCCCAATGCCCTCACTGCTTTTGCAGGTCAAGGTGGGAGGGAAGCTCCACAGAAGGGTGGTAGAGCTGAGGGATAGAACAAATGCCAAGCACAAGGGCAAAGAGCCCACCTCTTCACCTGACCTTTCCTATCTCAGGCTCGAGGGCGGACAGCCTCCAGGTCAAAGAGGGGATTCCTGGAGAGCAGGGCTGGGCCTGGGCTCAGTGGCTGAGCATGAAGAAGGCCCTTGGCAGCCCTCTGGATAGGCATGGGAATGTCTCTTGCCTGACTGCTGCCAGTTGTGTAGGCAGAGTTAAGCTAAATGGACCGGTGGTCTGGCTCTGTGTAAGGCAAGCTTCCTGTGATCCTGAGTGCAGCAGTCTCTCCCAAGGGCCCTTCCCTCCCAAGCATCTTAAGTTTGTGGAGTTTTGTAACTGGCTGTCCACTGGTCCTGGGCACTGTCCCAGGGGGTTGTGGCACTCCTCAAGGAGCCCAAGTCAGCCGTCTGCCGAGTGGCTCAGGAGCAGCTGAGCGTGGGCTGGTTTTGCGATGTGTCGAGGGCTTTCAAGGCCCTTGTAATGTGGAGCTCTTAAGAAGCGCTTGGAGGAGGGAACGTCTGCAGCCGCCACCATGTTCAGAGGGAGTTCAGGACCACTCACTACGTTAAAACCATCCCTGCGGCCTTATAAACCCCCTTTACGGCATTCCTTGGTTTCCTTTTATAGAGGTTGTTAGTCACCCGGCTTTATGCAATTATAGGTTTATAGTAATGGCTGGTGTTCCTGATCGTCTGGCGAGTGTGGAGAGTGGCAAAGGTTTAAGTGGGAGCTTAAATGCCTTTACGAGGCCATAGAAGGATTTGTGTCTTTATGAGCTTGTTTGCCATGGAAAGCTCCCTGGTTTTTGCTTCCTGCCGAGAAAGTTCTGTAGAGTTTGGGGTATTTAAGGCCAGGGATTTGCTTCTGGAGCTTCCCTGCTCATCACCGGTTTCTCCTGCCTCTGCCAGCAGCAGCTAAGGCTTTGCTGAATGCACCAGAACCAGCTCAGAATGGAGCAATTGGGGAGGCAGCTGCTGCAGGTTCCCCTGAAACGAAAGGGGGACCAGAGTGGTGACTCTGCGTAGGCCAAGAGGGTTCTTTGCTGGACTCTGCCCAAAAGATGGCTTTCAAGCTGAAACAAGGGCAAAGAGGAGCACTGTATGTTCAGGGCCATCACACCAGATTCCTTACAGAAAGATGTGAGACCAACTTATTCCTCGCAGGTTGCCTGATGGGGCAAATCCAACACTGGACCGCCAGTGTCAAGCCTTGCAAGGACTGGAGGCTCTCATTTTTTTCTGAGCCACCGGCAGGTGAGATGAGAAATGTTCAGTTGGAGGACAGAGGGCCTGGATTCCTCTGGCATCCATTGTTCCTTCCCCAACGCAAACACGCCCCCCCCCCCTTATATATAATGGATGCCTCCAGTTTTGTGTTCTCATGAAAGCTCTCCATTTTTAAAACAGAGCAATGACTACTACTAAAAGATGAATTTTTTATACATTTCCTTTGTTATTTTGAATTTTTTATAAACTTCATACCCTTAAGGAATGTTTTTTTTTACAGCTGACTATAAAGTATGTTAATTTCATACAGCAAGGGAAATGCAGGCTTGTTCTTTGTTAAACACACTCCACAGCTAGGCACACATGTATAAATTCTCTTTCTCTCTCTCACACAAGCACATACTCTGGAAATATGCTGGTACCCAAATAATATATGAAAGCATCCAACTGAATCCATCATGTGTGTCGTTTTATGGGAACACACAGCTGGGAGGAGGCACAACAACTTCCTAGCAGCTACCCCAATTCAGCAACTCTTTGCTGGAAGCTGCATAGGAGGAACATTTCCACTCATCAGAGCTTCTCTGCTCCATGGGATGGTGTTGAAATGCAAGTGGAAGGCATGGGTTGGGTCCAAAATCCTTCCCATCCCAATTCCTCTACTGATCCTGCAGTTCTAAACTACCTGGTCCCTGACCCAAAGATGGAACCCACACTTTGGGAAGTTTCCAACACTGGTACATTTTGTAAGGTCCATGTTTTTGTTTCGGAGGCTGAGGCATGTGCCACAGTTTGTCACAGTGCCCTCTTCGTTCAGTCCCCTCCTCTCCCCATTGATGCACAGGTGAGCATGGATAAAGAGCCCCCAAGATGCTGTCTTAATGTGATTGCATGCATCAAACAATAAAGGAAATGGGCAGCTGTGGGGGTAGGGTGGGGTGGGGTGGGAATCCACTCCTCCCAGGGAACCCCATTCAGGCGGATCTGGATCAAGACAGGGAGGTCGCAGGTTGGGCTCCGTTGGGGCCCTTACTGACCCATTCACACCCCCACCACAGTTCCTTGCTAAGTCACCTCATGTCGACACCAGCACATCCCTGCAGTATTCCTTCCCAGGAATTAGCCCTTGAGTTTGGGGCCTTTGCTGCCAACTCTTTGGGCTTGTACAGAGACGCTCCTGGCAAGTGAGCCAAGAGCAAGAACACTACCCTTGCAGGAAATATCTCTGCCTTGAAGGGGTCTCTCCTGTGGGATGTGAAACACAAGAACAGTCAAGTACAACATTCCTAGAGTGAACATGTTTACACTTGGGGGAAATGTTTGTCCAGCCAGCAGGAAAACTTCCTGTTTCCTTCTGGGCTGGGACAGACTTCCTCTGCATGTGACTAGAGGTGGGTGTGGCCTCACCTGTGCAGGTAACGACAAAAGCACAGGGCAGGGCAGCCATCTCTCTTTCTTTCACCACATGCATCGAAGAAGCAACATCTGCTTAGCCAAAGATGCCCTCTTGGCCTCCAGCCAAGAGAGGACAAAGGGACTGTCTTCTTATGGAATAGTTTCCAAGTGTATGTTACTTTTCTAAGCTAAGTCTGCCTTCTGGGATCCGATTGTGAACAGAATATGAGTAAACTCTTTTTATACTTTTGTAGAAGACCGTGTTGTGTCTTAGCTTTGTTAACGGAAAAATCTGAGGGCTCCCTTGGACAAAAAGTAAAGACACCAGCCAGAGCAATTCAGAGCAAAACAGCAGCCAGTAGGCCCGGTCTTTATTTAGGAAAATACTGTCGCGACAGGACTCCCACCACCCACAAGGTGAAGCAAAATGGAAGCCCCAAACAAAGGGAGACCCTAACTTTTATTAGTTACTAATCCCCTAAGCTACACCCTCAGAATTACATCATATTTACATCATGATTATATTAAAAATGGGAGGAGTTGAGGAGGGGCTGCACAGGTAATCCGAGTGTCTTGACACCTGGCCGGAGCCTCCTTTCCCCTCCCCACATGAGTCATATTTAGGAACAAAGAGAAAGGGCGAAGTTTCCTGCCCCCTGAGGGGAATCCGGTCACAGTCCTTTGTGAGAGTCCCCGCGGAATACACTAAGATATGCAGTTCATTGTATCTCTGATAGCCTTCTGCCTGAGCCCATCACCGATGGCTATCAAGGTTGTCACGTCTACTAGGAAGGAACACAGAGTACGTGACTGCTCGGTCAAGGGATTATGGCCGCTTGATATCAGACCACCCCCTTTGATAGTCCTTGTAATATCCTGCAGAATAAAAGTGGTCCGGTGAAAATCCGAAGTACGGCTGATTTTTAGTGAATTTATAAAGAATATTGTCCTTGAAGTTCAAAGCACTTTCGCCTTCAGGAAGCAGCTTGCTACATTTTGTTTAGATCAGTCACGGTCAATTGAACTCGGAAACTTTGTATTGAGAGCTGTCAAAGGTAAGGGGAGAGAGCGGCAGTAGCCTGCAGTACCTGCGTGGCCGCCGCAAGGGGCGCTGTTTGATAATGCTGATTGGCTGAGGCGGGCGCCGATTGACAGCAGAGTTAGGTCGGCCGGTCTACTCGCTATGAAAATAGGACTATGCGGAGCGCTATAGCCGGAAGCTGTCAAACTAGCACTTCCTTATTTACGGAAGGCTTTTAAGGGGTGGCCCTCTAAAAGGGACATCTCCAGGGTCAGGAAGGGGAGATGTGTGCATGTGTGAGTGTGGTGCTTGTGTAACACGTGTCGGTGAGATGGGGGGGGGGGGTTCCGGCGACAGCTTTTATGAGGGAATAAGGGGGAAATCCCAGAACAGTTATTATAGAGGCTTTAGCGAGCCTGACGAAACGCATCCGCTGCAAATTTAAAAGAGGGGAATGTTACTCTGCTGAAATTGTGGAACTTGTTAACACAAGCTGGTTAAGGACATAATCAGACAATATATCCTCTCCTGCATCCCTGAACATTCCCGCATCTCCTTCTCCTCCCTTCTCTCCACCATCCTCCTCATCCTGGCAAGTCCGTTTCCTTCCTGAGGGATGCCAGCCTGACTTTGGCTTCTGCACTTCTGCTGACACACATTCCTGAGCAGATGGAGCCGGGGGCTTGTCCAGGGCAGGGCAGGGCAGGGCAGGGCAGGGCCCTCTGCCTTGGCAGCCGCCTCCTCTCCATCCTGCTGCTGCTTTACTGGTTTTTTTAATTTATTTTAAGGGCGCTTTCTTTTTGGTCCACTGCTGGATCATGGCTAAGGATGAGTGAAACTGTTTCTTCCTGGCCAGTGTCACTTTCCCGTGAGTCCATAATTTTTGAAGTACAAAAATTCACATTCAAATACAAATATTTTCCCATAGCTACCCTCTCTCAAAGTATACATTTCTAAATGTATTTTGCCTCTAAAACATACATTCTATACTTATTTTGATATGGATTGGGACAGGGGGTTTAGCCAAGAACCGTACTGTAAAATTTGCTAAGTGAGAAAGGTGCTGGATCACTAAATTTCAACCTGCATTTTAGTCGGGAGGTGATAAAGGGATGTTTGAGTCTTTTGGAACCCACAAAGATCACATTTCAGAAGCATCACTAATCAAGACTAGACTGGTAAACAAGCGTTGGGAGCAACCAAATACTGGAATCCATAAAGTCTTTTTGGATTTTGCAGCAGAAAAAAGAATGGGAGGATATTATTATTATTATTTATTAAATTTGTAAATCATCTATCAGCCATAGGTCTCAGGGCGGCTCATAGCTGAAAAATACAAGATAAAAGCCACCCAGGAACTTGCCAGTGTCAACACCAGCAGGGACCCAAGCAGGAATGGTACCCAGGGCCAGCCTGGGGTCAGGGAGGGTCAAACAGAGCTCAAATAAGGGCTCAGGGCAGCTCGAGGTTGTGCTTGAGTCAGGCAAAAGATTCAGAGCAGGTAGCCAGCAGGGTCAAAGCACAGTGCTGCTGGTACAAAGATGTTGTTCCAGCAACAGTTCCATCCAGGTCCTGGGGGTTTTCTTGAAGTGGGGCTGCTGGGACCACATCCCTGAGGAGGCCTACTCTTGCGCTTGGGTCCTGCTTGCAGGTTTCAGATGATAGGCATCTGGTTGGCCATTATGAAACTAGGAAGCTGGACTAAATGGGCCATTGGATTGACCCAGTAGGTTCTCCTTGTGTTCTGCCAGCTGCCTTCATCCAGAGGTCTTCTTTACAGGAGAGTCTTACTTCTGAGGAGCTCTTGCCTGCAGTTGGGCACGTCTTCTGATGGAGTGGGTTTGGCATTTGAGGTGCTGCCTTTCCCTCCAACTCAGGGACAGCCCCTCTTCAGCATCATCTAAGGATCCTGGCTCCTCACCCCCAAACTGAGCCTGATCCTGGGGCCTCCAGGTCGTCCTCTGATGAGGCATCCCCTGGCTGAGGCATGCCACCCCTCCCACATGGTGGACACTTCTGTGGCTTCCACATTTGTTGTTGTTTAGTCGTTTAGTCGTGTCCGACTCTTCGTGGCCCTATGGACCAGAGCACGCCCGGCACTTCTGTCTTCCACTGCCTCCCGCAGTTTGGTCACTTTTCTGGAACTAGAATTTAAAATGGGAACCCCCCACAGACAGGACTATGATGTTATCTGGCCAAGAATGCCTTTTCCCATGGCTAAGGTCCTTCTGGAATGTTTGCTCCTGATTCCCCCTGGTGCAACAAAAGTCCTTTCCAATGTTAATTAAAGGCTTTCTGGTTTGGCTTGTTCTATTTGTTTCTGGTCAGCGCTGCAGGTGCCTTCGTGTTGAAATGCCCCCAATTGCCCCTTATTAGACAACTTTTGTTCCCCAACCCGGAGGAGGGAATCATTCCTGGTTTCCTTGCATTTAACAGAATGATTTGGTGATGTCATCTAAATACTTTGTAAACAGTGAGTGAGCAAAGAAAACAAAACAGGAAAGTGTTTGTGTGGAAGAGGATGGAACACCCTGAGCTGCTGTGAAGCAGAGAGAAGGGGCAGGCTGCTGGGGGACAAGGAAGGGGCCTGGACGTGTGGGGCTTGTCCGCAGTCACACCAAAGGAGAACCAGCTGTGGGGGCAGGAGAATGGTTTGCATTGCCCAAAATGCAAGGCCTCTGCTGGAGCGCTGAGGCAGCTCTAAGATAACAGACCAAGAATCTGATGGCACTTCCTTTAAAAGATACGTGGGCTGGTGGCAGAAGGAGTTTGGGAAATGGGTGGCTCGACTAAGCCCACTACAAATTTGCTAGTCCTTAATGGCCGTGGATTGCTGCCTGCAGAGGCCTGGGCAGAATTCTCCTGAAACCTTGGAAGAGAAAAAAGGAGGACCCCATCTCCAATCAGTGATACCCCCCTTCTTCCTAGGTCTCTAACCTTCACTAATAGGCAGCAGGAAGCAGACTGGGTGAAAGAGCTGCCTTCTCCAGTCACCCCTTCTCATTGCATGCCTGAGTGTGTAATGCAAGCCTGTCTTGGCATGCTCTTCATTAGGTCTCCAAATCAGAGCAGAAAATATTTTGAGGTGCAAAATAGCTCTATGCCCCATATACAATACCATAAAAACTTATTTCTCTCTGGGGTTTTTCCTTTTCTTTTATCTTCTGTTTGCATAATAGCTGAGATTCAGCCCCCTGAAATTTCTGGACTATCCATAATATCTGTGAATCTATCCGTGCTAAATGGAGAGGCTGGCCGTCTCCTCCTGCTGGCTGCGGCTGCTGCTTGGTTCTGTCTCTCCCCTCCTCTCCCCTACTTCATAAACTACAACCAGCTTGTGGTGGAGGAAGAGATAAACAGTCCTGCCCCCCCCCCTTTGTACAAGTAACCAGCGAAGCTGTGACATGTCCTCAGGTGAAGGCTGCTTGTCTGAAGCTATAAAATGCTAGAACAAGCGGAGGGCAATCAGGGGTGACAAAAGGCCCAGCCATTCTCCCTTGTAAAACACCAGAGTAAAGACAGAGACGACACAAAACATGAATCGGTGCACAAATAGCTGGCCTGCTCCTCTTTGGTGTTTGCTGTGGCCCGGCAGATTCTCTGGGATTCTTCTACCAGGTGGTGATGGCATTTCCTGGGGTTGACCTTGTTGGAAGTTTGGGTGCAACTCAGCTTGCAGAAAAGGGTTCAAATAACTAGAGAGAGGGGCTTCCCTATTCCTGGGCTAGTCCTTCTCCTTTAACCGCTGTGCTGACCTCCTAATCCTTTAAAGTTTAGGCTGATAGGTTGCGTCTAGTTTACAATTTCTTCTTCACATATTTTCTGGACCATGAGTACCAAGGTCACATTGGAGGTATCTTCTAAGGAGAAAAGGGGCAAGCCTGCCTTTTTACTTTCTCCAGATTAGTTCGCTAGGACTTCCAATCAAGAATGTACTACCCTTAATAAACCCAAACTTTCTTATTTTATACCAATTCTCAGTCTGAATGTCTTCCAACAAAAAGTATGCTCCAAGCAAGGATTGATTTTCCTAAAGTTAACTTCTACTGTTGCCTACAAAAACGATATGCTAACAGAACGCTGCTCTTTGGTTCTCCAAGATGCAGGACCTTCTCCCAAGCCCCTCCTTGTTCCCCGAGCAGGTGTGATTCCCAATGAGGTGGGATCACCCCTGTAACCAGCCCAGGAATAAGAAGGCACAACCATTAGAAGGGAAAAACAGTACCAAAGTAGCAACACATCAGAGAGAGAGAAAAGGGAGCGTTTTCAGAGTTTAGAGATCCAGGAGAAATATAATTGCCTCCCTGCCCCCAAGCTACTTTTAACCTGAAAAGTGAAATGGGAGAAAATTTGGAGAAATTGGAGCTATCATGTTAGCTGTCTGTTCCTTTACAACTGACCCTCCAAGTGTCCCTATTTTCCAGGGACGTCCCTGATTTAGAGAAGCTGTCCTGGTTTCTGATTTGATCCCGGAATGTCCTGCTTTTCCTAAGGATATTCCTATTTTCATTGGAAAAATGTTGGAGGGTATGGAGTTATCTGACCCCCAATCCGCCTGAAGGCAATCCTGTATAGGGAAGTGTTTTTTCATGTTTAATGTTTTATTAAAGTGGCTGGGGAAACCCAGCCAGATGGGCAGGGTATAAATGATAAATAATTTATTATTATTATTATTATTATTATTATTATTATTATTATTATTATTATTTTATATATGTTGGAAGCTGCCCAGAGTGGCTGGGGCAACCCAGTAAGATGTGTGGGGTGTAAACAGTAAAATTATCATTATGAAATGGGATGTCCCTATTTTCATTGGAGAAATGTTGGAGGGTATGTTACAGGATGGCTATCTGAATACATACTAGAGAAACAACTCCCTTTAAACTAAAGGCTGACTTGTCTTCTTCACCAAATGTTCTAAACTGAAAAGTGCCTTATTTTTTTAGCAGTGCAAATTGAAGCTGAAGTGTGGCATGTTTTGGAAATGTCTAATGAACTTCTGCATCTTCAGCATTTTCTTCCATTATCCTCTTGGAGACCACCTGAAAGGGAACGAGGACCACGAAGGTTTTAAGACCACTGTTACAAAGCACCTGCCATGATGCATCTGTTTGTAAGAAATAAACATTCCTAGAGGTAAATGGACAGACGGAAAGAACTACAAGAAAGAGTGTGGTGGAGTCTCCTTCTTTGGAGGTCTTTAAGCAGAGGCTTGACAACCATATGTCAGGAGTGCTCTGATGGTGCTTCCTGCTTGGCAGGGGGTTGGACTCGATGGCCCTTGTGGTCTCTTCCAACTCTATGATTCTATGATTCTATGATTCTATGACTATCGGCCATGCTGAGCATAAGAGCACAGGAACCCACAGAGGCTGGCCAGATGGGGACCCGAGTGCAAGAGCAGGCTGCCCTCCCCTTCCAGCAACTGGGACTCAGAAGCATAACTGGAGACACAGCAGAGCCATTGCTGCTAGTAGCTGTTGATAACCTTATGCACCATGAATTTGTCCAATCTTCTTTTAAAGCCATCCGGGTTGGTGATTATCACTGCCTCCTGTGTTCTGCATTTTATCTATGCGCTATGTGAAGTTCTTTCTCTAGTCTGTTCTGAATCTTCCAACATTCAGCTTCACTGGATGTCCATAAATTCAGAATTTTTTCAGAAAACTGGTTTGCATGGGAGGTAAAATACAAAACAGGAACAATCAATTGCACATTTATTCAAAACCAACTAAAACTATTTGGTTTAATTAATTCAACAAAACTGATTAACTTGATCCAGTGACACCAACTTTTCAAAGCCTGACAGCCACAAAGGTGCCTCCCTGGAAAAGCTCAGAGTCTTCTGAAGCAGCCAAGTAGCTCATCACAGAGGAGCGCAACACCTTTTAATCTTCCCTGCTTTGATGATCTACATGAGAATGAGTTTTGTTTAATCCCTTATCGGTGGCATTTTTCTCCATCTCTCATCATCCGAGGTGGGTTTCAGGTGATAAAATATTCTCTGTCCCACCCACCTCCCTGTTGTGATTACTCTGTAACACTCACTTCCCATTAAGAAATGCTTTCCCGTATGTCACACACACCCTTCTAAGTCATCAGAGGATAGGTGTGTGTGTGTGTGTGTGTGTGTGTGTGTGTGTCTTAATTTGCACACCAACCAGCGCTGTGCTGCTGAAAGGTGGTATAAGGAACATTATAAATAAATTAAGGGTGCAGTAGAATTACAGGCCACATATATTTGTGCAATTGATTATCCCAAGCTTCTGCATGGAATATTGATTCTCCAGCATGCCGAGAGAGACCTGGGGTTGGCTGAATCATTTGACCCCCACCTGACTCTGTGTCTGACGGACACAGGAAGGGGGGCATAATCTGGATCCCAAAGCAGGGAACCCTGAACGGACAGCGCTGGATTCATTTCTGGAGTGACCCTGGCATCTAAGGATGTCAGTCACAAGAGGTGTGAGAGGAAAACCAAGACAAGGCAGACAGTCTCATCTAGCTGTGTTGGGTGGATGGTGGGCATTATTAAATTTATTTATTTATTTATTACATTTATTAGTCTTTGTCACCCAGAGGGTCTCCAAGTGACTTACAATGAAAAACAATCTATATACATAAATAAATACCATAGAGATGTGTGTGTGGGAGTGGGGTGGGATCTTATAACATATTAATATTCCATACAACATATGGGGAAGAAAAACAAACCCTCAGTCTCCCATCACAGTAAAAATAAAAAATTAGCAGTATGCAAACAATAAACAGAATGAGACTCTTATCCACTAACTCATACAATCCTAGAATTGTAGAGTTGGAAGGGACCCTGAGGGTCATATCTCTCTCTCTCTCTCTCTCTCTCTCTCTCTCTATATATATATATATATATATATATATATATATATATACCATTATCAATCTTTTTTCAACTGCTTCACTTATTTTCTCTATTTTTCTTAAATAATCCATTTTTACCTTAGTTTTTAATACATTACAAGCATTAAATCCTGCCAAAGTTTTTAGTTGTCTACAGTGTTCTCTTAAGTACATTGCAAAATTTCCCCATTCCTTCTTAAAGTTCTTCTCTTTCCGGTCATTTTCACCATTTTGGTATAGTCTATCATCTTCATCAGCCATTCGTCTCTGGCCCGTACTTTATCTTCTTTCCATCTTGGGCCAGTAGTGTCTGTGCTGCTGTCATTGCGTACATAAATAAGAGTTTCTGCTTCTTTGGTATCTCTGCACCTAAAATTCGTAATAAAATTCCACAAATGTTATTTTAAACATTTTTCCCCAACTCATTATAAATCATTTCTCATAATGCTTTAGTTACCTTGCACGTCCACCACATCTGGTAGAACGTGCCATTTCCAGCATACATTGGAAGCAGTTCTATACATCTTTGCTAATGTTATAGGTGTTAAAATACCTCTGATACATCATTTTCATGTAGTTCTCCTTCAACGCACAGCATGCTGAAAATTTTAAGTCCTCCATCCATAACTTTTCCCAAGATGATAACTAGATATTGTGCCCAATATCTTGTGCCCATTGTATCATGCAAGCAATTAAATAGGTAGATTTAAAACTGTTAACTCACTGGAAGTTGCCCCTGAATTAATTAGCGCGAGGAGAGAGGCAGGCAGGATATGCACCATTTTAAATACAAGTACAATGAAGCCCCCTTACCCTCCTCTCTCACACAGAATGGAATGCCTCTTCTTAGCTGATGTTCTGCTGCAACAGCGAAGCTTCTTGCTCCAGAATGCTTTTGTCCACAGGTAAATGTATGCAAATTAAAGAGACTACTTAGGATGTAGTTGTTTATGGCACATTTCTGATTATTTGTGCTCTTGATGGTGCTGGGACAGTTATACGTGGTCCCACTTTCAATTCTGTTTTTGTGCCGGCAAAAGTTGTTGGGGTGGATGACCTGCTTCGTTTCCAGTCAGTGCCTTGTCCCACAATTTCCTGCTGAACTCTGACTTTTCCTATCACAAATGTTTCGTGGTGCCCATGCTTAAATCTAGGTCCAGGAGGATCTATGAGTTCCTGAGGCCAGTCACTGGTATGAGCTGGCCTCTGCTGGCCTCATCCTGCCTGCCAGTCAGAAGAAGAAGAAGAAGAAGAAGAAGAAGAAGAAGAAGAAGAAGAAGCTGGCTCCCAGAGTGCCATGTGGCTGCTGCTTCATGACCAGGATTCAGGGCTCATACCAGAGACTGCATAAAATTGATACTGAATGGGAACCTCTACTTTTGGGGACTCAGTTGTCTCTTGGGGTGCCCCTCCCCCAGATCTGCTCAACACACCTTGAAATACAACCTGATGTTGCTTCTCAAATCTCCGTTCCTCTAAGGAGTGATTCTACCTAGGGATTCACTGAACGAGAACAGACAGATCTGCTTCTGTGAGCTGAGGCAAGCGCTCGCCTTCACACTTCTTGCTCTTAATGTAGCTTAAATGCTAATTGTTCCAGCCAATGAATATGTATGTAGCTGCCCAATTCCACCATCTATAATTCAAAGCTCATTGGCGTGAACAGAAATCCACCTGACCTTTACTATGAAATGGATGTGGGGCCAAGGGAAATGGGGGGTTATTCAATTACAAACATATCATAAAAGACAATGATGAGTGCTGATATTTCCCCCACCCCTCAGCTTGGCCCCACCCTTCTCACAGCTGTGGAGAGGAAGAAGGCAGGGCTGCCTCCCTGATGGGCTAGGATTTCCACACCTGGTATTTTTTACCTGGGCGGCCTCTCTAACAAGCAATCCCACCATGAGCCTTCTGAGGTGCGACAATCCATTGAGCAAGGAGGATGGTACCCTGCGTATCTCTGAACATCTGAATCAGTCTTCATTTTTTCCTCTTCAGCCATTCCAAATCCTATCATGCCTGCTTAGGGCTGCATCTCAGGAAAATTATATTCCCACCCACTCATCTTTCGTCCGTATGCCTCTCTCTAGATGTTTGGGCTACAACACTCATCAGCCCCAGCCTGCACAACTGGATGATCTGTAGGAACCATCTGATGAGATTTGGAGTCCAAAACACTTCATGGACACCAGGTTGGTAAAGGCTGAACTAAGCCCTCTCTTTGCCCCTGCAGCCCAGTAATGTTTACTTCTTCAGTTTGCACACCACTTTCTGCTGCACTTGCCCTCAAACCACCAACCTTTCCTGCTCACGCTGATCGAGCCAAGCTGCTTGTGCCTTGCAATGCCAGATGGCAGGGAAGAAGGTTCTGTAAACTGCTGCCTTTTGGCCAGAAATTGCCTGCAACCTCACCACTGGCTCCGTTATCTGTCTTTAAATCCCCCCTGCAACTTAGGAGGTACTGAACAAGCTTCTGCAGCGATAAAGCTGATAGGGGTTGTTGCAATGGAATTTATTATTTTCAAGTTACAAGGCTCATTGCATCTTGATTGAAGCAATCATTGTGTTTTGCAATTCAGATGATCTGTAGATAAAGAGCCCGTCTTTGAGTAAAATCAGAGTAAATTTGCAAGTGCACATTTGTTGGAGAACTTTGCCCCTCCCAATCCCATCAAGAGTGCAGTGCCCCTGGACTCACTGGGGGAAATGAGAGATGAGTTCCTGTAAGAGCTATACCAGCTGCACTGGCTCCCGGTGGAGTCCAGGATCAGGTTTAAGGTGCTGGTTTTAACCTTTAAAGTCCTATACGGCCTAGGACCCTCGTACCTACGGGACCGCCTCTCCTGGTATGTCCCACGGAGGACCTTATGGCCTCGACAAGAGCCAGGGCTTTTTCGCTCTGTCACAAGAGACTGGGGCCCTGTGGGACTTGACATCTTTCCGCAGGGCCTGCAAAATGGAGCTGTTCCACCAGGCCTTTGGCCAAGGCGCAGTCTGACCCCACCTTTGGTAATCCTCATAGAACTCTAACCCAATGGTTGCCATTAATTTGATTCTGAATTGATTTTAGAATGTATTTTAATTAATTGACTGTGTGATTTTATGTACACTGTGCTATTTTTACTTGTTGTTAGCTGCTCTGAGCCTGGCTTTGGCCTGGGAGGGCGGGATACAAATAAATTATTATTATTATTATTATGGGACGCGGGTGGCGCTGTGGGCTAAAGCCTCAGCGCCTAGGGCTTGCCGATCGAAAGGTCGGCAGTTCGAATCCCCGCGGCGGGGTGCGCTCCCGCTGCTCGGTCCCAGCGCCTGCCAACCTAGCAGTTCGAAAGCACCCCCGGGGGCAAGTAGATAAATAGGGACCGCTTACCAGCGGGAAGGTAAACGGCGTTCCGTGTGCGGCTCTGGCTCGCCAGAGCAGCGTTGTCACGCTGGCCACGTGACCCGGAAGTGTCTCCGGACAGCGCTGGCCCCCGGCCAATAAATGTGAGATGGGCGCACAAACCCCAGAGTCTGTCAAGACTGGCCCGTAAGGGCAGGGGTACCTTTACCTTTACCTTTATTCTGCTCTGGTCAGACCTCACCTGGAGTTCTGTGTCCAGTTCTGGGCACCACAATTCAAGAAGGACACTGACAAACTGGAACGTTTCCAGGGGAGGGCAACCAAAATGGTCAAAGGCCTGGAAACGATGCCTTATGAGGAACGGCTAAGGGAGCTGGGCATGTTTAGCCTGGAGAAGAGGAGGTTAAGGGGTGATATGATAACCATGTTCAAATATATAAAAGGATGTCATACAGAGGAGGGAGAAAGGTTGTTTTCTGCTGCTCCAGAGAAGCGGACACGGAGCAATAGATCCAAACTACAAGAAAGAAGATTCCACCTAAACATTAGGAAGAACTTCCTGACAGTAAGAGCTGTTTGACAGTGGAATTTGCTGCCAAGGAGTGTGGTGGAGTCTCCTACTTTGGAGGTCTTTAAGCAGAGGCTTGACAACCATATGTCAGGAGTGCTCTGATGGTGTTTCCTGCTTGGCAGGGGGTTGGACTCGATGGCCCTTGTGGTCTCTTCCAACTCTATGATTCTATGATTCTACCAGATCAGGTTACTTCCGGGTTTCAGTGGTCACGCATGGGCAGAAGCGCTAAATCATACTTTGCGCATGTGCAGAAGCACTGAATCGCAACATGCGCGTGCACAGATGCGCCGCTTCAGGTTGCGAACCTGCATCCTGCACGGATCACTTTCTCAACCCAATTGTCCACTGTATTATTATTATTATTATTAAGAGGAGGGATGCCGCACAAGAATACCTGAGCATCCTGTCCTGACAAATTCTTGGAAGGTGCACTGAGCAGAGAGTAGCCCTCCCACCTGCATCATTTGCCTGCAGCCTTTGTGCAGCCTTCAAGAGAGCAAAGAAAGAATCCTCAGCCAAGTCCTTCAGCAAGGCTGGCTAAGCAGCTAGGCTCCTGTTTCCGTGGAGAACCTGCAAGAGAGATTGGGAATCTGAGACTTGGATAACGTGAGGCCATGATTTCTAACCATGTTCAGGATTTTTCCTGGGGTGAACAGCCCAGCCAATCTCTGAAATGGGGGTGAGGAACCTTTTCAGCTCAGCAGGCAAGCACTTTATCTACCCCCACCCAATGGACCAGCCTTGACAGGTGAGCAGCAGCACCTGATTTGACATCAAAATGTGCAAGCCGCCGATTCAGCCATGTCTCTCTATGGTACTGGGTGTGGAGGAGGTGGGCATGTTCTAGGGGGAACGGCCTCATGGGCCAAACTGGGGCTGCTGGACACAGTTTCCCCACCCCTGCTCTGAAAGGTTATCCAGCCTTTAAAATGCAGGGAAGTTACACAGAATTCTTCTCTGGCCTTCTCTGGCCTCAGAAAGAAAGCCATGAATGTTCACAAGATGGAGCTGAGAGCTGCCTCATCCAGGATGCTCTGGAGGAAGAAGAGGACAGAGGAAGAAGAGGACAGAGATTTAACACTGAGATCACCATTCCCTTTGGTTAGCAAGGGAGCTCTAGGAGGACGAGGACTAGACAGGTCCTCCAAAACAAAAAGGAGAGCCTGGAGAGCATGTGGCCAGGGGCCCACCCGTGAGGCAAGGTGAGGCAAGCCCCTCAGGTGGCAGGATCCACATAGGCAGCAGATCCTGATGTTGATCTTCGCTGCTTATTCCTGATGTAGATCTTCACTAACCCCTTCTTCCCTAGTAAGGAAACATAGAATTGTAAAGTTGGAAGAGACCCCAAGGGTCATCTAGTCCAGCCCCCTGCAATGCAGGAATCACATCTAAAGCACCCATGACAGGTGACCATCGGACCACCTTAAGAACCACCAATGAAGGAGAGAGAGAGTGTGTGCTCATGCTTGCTCTTCCAATGGGCCCTTAGTACATTAGAGGCCCTGGGATATAGGCAATGCTTGTTTTTGGAGGGGGGGGGGTGTTCTCTAGGGTTGCCACATTTTCTCCACCAAAGTGCCTGCAGCTTTGACAAGTGCCCGGGAGGAAGAAAGCCAAGAGAGGCAGGGGTAGGGGGCACCTTAACTGCTCAGCTTCTATCAGGTAGTTATCAAAAGCCACAGACAAAATCCATCCACATTGGTGTTGTTGGTGATACTCTGCAGGTCAAGGGAGCTGGCACCCTCCCCCCAAAGGGTGTTCATGGATATGCATTCAAAGCCACTCTTAGCTCTGGGGTTCTTTCAAAATTGACTGCATGAGCTCTGGGCTTTTGCATGTTGCAAAAACCATGTACAGTACAGTATGTAGTTTTAAAATAACCTCACATTTCACTAAAATTCAGTGTCTTTTCCTCTGCTGATTCATCCAAGAGATCCCCCCCCCAACTTACACACACACTCACTGCCAGCATCCGGCAGCATCCAGAATAGCACAATGCAGTGGTTCCTTCCTCCCTGTTGCTGACCCCATAGTGAGAAAATATGGGGCACTGAAAAGAGGGAAGGGTTTGGAGGAGGCTTCTTCAAAGAGATGCCACCCTGGTGAATGACAGGCTCTGGGAGAGAGAGAGGGAGGGGCCCGCACTGGGCTTGTTCCTCGGTTCATTTCGTTATTGATGACTTCTTTCCTTTCATTGTTTATTCATTAAAATCACAGAGGTTTTCATTATTCACAATCACATCCATTTTCATTCTCTGTTGGTGTTTTGCTTGTTCGCTTCCTCTGAAGCACCATTTTAGTTTGCGGCTACTTGTGTTCTTATCAGCACCACAGTGCTGGTTCCTGGGACTCCCCTTTTATTTTCCCAGAATGCCCCGAATGATGTCTTTTCCTTGCCCATTTTGATGGGTGGGGTGGGGGGAGGACGAGCCAAACTGCTGCCCCCTGTTTTCCTGGGAGCAACGTCCAGGAGCCTTTGGTGTGGTGGCTGGAGGGCTGGACTGGACCTGGGAGACCCCAGAGTTGAAGCTCCCTGGGTGGGTGAGCTTGGGCCGGGCGCTGCTTCTCTTGACCTAGCCCACATCACAGGGTTGTTGTGAAGATTGCATGAAGAGGGGGAGAGGCATGTACACCGCCCTGAGGTCCTTGGAGGAAAAAGGTGGTATAAAAATGGAATAAAAATAATAATAATCAACAGAGTACCTACTTGGCCATGAAGCTCTTACTGGGTGACCTTGGGAGGCAGGTCTGGGTGTGTGGTTTGTTTGTTTTATTCTTGTTCTTCACAGAATTGTAGAGCTGGAAGGGACCACACAAGGGTCATCTAGTCCAGCCCCCTGCAGTGCAGGGATCTTTCACCCAACAGGGGGCTCGAACCCAGGACCCTGAGATTAAGAGTCTCGTGTTCTACCAACTGAGCTATCCATCTGACTTTTTGTTCTCATTAAGTATTTTGTGTTTTTATCTTGCATTTTTATGCTGTGAACCACTCTGAGATCTACAAAGGAAGGACTGTATATCAATTTAATAAATAGGAAAATAATAAAAAATGATCTCATCCTAACCTACCTAACCAGTGGTATAAATGCAATAAATAAAATAAATATTTCTAAATTTGCATCTCTCTCTCTAAATTAGCGCATACTAATGTTATGAGCCAGTGTGGTGTAGTGGTTAAGAGCAGCGGACTCGTAATCTGGTGAACCGGGTTTGCGTCTCCGCTCCTCCACCTGCAGCTGCTGGGTGACCTTGGGCCACTCACACTTAGAATCATAGAATCATAGAGTTGGAAGAGACCACAAGGGCCATCGAGTCCAACCCCCTGCCAAGCAGGAAGCACCATCAGAGCACTCCTGACATATGGTTGTCAAGCCTCTGCTTAAGGTAAAGGTAAAGGTACCCCTGCCCGAACGGGCCAGTCTTGACAGACTGTGGGGTTTGTGCGCCCATCTCACATTTATTGGCCGGGGGCCAGCGCTGTCCGGGGACACTTCCGGGTCACGTGGCCAGCGTGACATCGCTGCTCTGGCGAGCCAGAGCCGCACACGGAACGCCGTTTACCTTCCCGATGGTAAGCGGTACCTATTTATCTACTTGCACCCGGGGGTGCTTTCGAACTGCTAGGTGGGCAGGCGCTGGGACCGAACAGCGGGAGCGCACCCCGCCGCGGGGATTCGAACCGCCGACCTTTCGATCGGCAAGCCCTAGGCGTTGAGGCTTTAGCCCACAGCGCCACCCGCGTCCCTTAGCCTCTGCTTAAAGACCTCCAAAAAAGGAGACTCCACCACACTCCTTGGCAGCAAATTCCACTGTCGAACAGCTCTTACTGTCAGGAAGTTCTTCCTAATGTTTAGGTGGAATCTTCTTTCTTGTAGTTTGGATCCATTGCTCCGTGTCCGCTTCTCTGGAGCAGCAGAAAACAACCTTTCTCCCTCCTCTATGTGACATCCTTTTATATATTTGAACATGGCTATCATATCACCCCTTAACCTCCTCTTCTCCAGGCTAAACATGCCCAGCTCCCTTAGCCGTTCCTCATAAGGCATCGTTTCCAGGCCTTTGACCATTTTGGTTGCCCTCCTCTGGACATGTTCCAGTTTATCAGTGTCCTTCTTGAACTGTGGTGCCCAGAACTGGACACAGTACTCCAGGTGAGGTCTGACCAGAGCAGAATACAGTGGCACTATTACTTCCCTTGATCTTCTCTGAAGTCTCTCAGCCCCACTCACCTCACCCCTCTCTCTTGAACAAATTGTGGGAATGTTGTGGATAGTAGGAGAGGATATACTGATTAAATATTATCCTTCCTCGATCACGCTAGAGAGTCATACATATATAGCGGAGCTCATTCCCCTTTACACAGCAAGAAGCTAGTTGCAGATTCGTTTGAATCTCTTTAGTTAAGCAATCCAATCTGGCATGTCCAGTATATTCCCCTTTGATTCCCTTCTAAAAGAATAAAGACACAAGAATCTTCCTTATAAGTAATGAAAAATTTACTCACATTCAGTTCACAGTTGGATCCCTGAAGGCAGGCTTTAGCTTGTAGTTACAGATACAGTGTGGCTGACATCCTTGTAAGGATGGGCCTGTGTGCTGCTGGCAGAGAGCCAGCAGTGCAGTCCAAGAGAAGAAATGGCATCAAAAGAGGAGGATGGCTGCGTGACTGGACCTTTTGTGGAGTCTGCAAGGGTCATGCTCACCAAGCTGGTTGCATGCAGGGGGAGAATGCTCCAGACCAGGTGGAACAGGAAATTCTACCTTGGCTGGAGTAACACTGTGCCCACTCTAGGGAAACAAGGAATGTCCCAATGGATTACAAAGCACATAAAGGTAAAGGTAAAGGGACCCCTGACCATTAGGTCCAGTCGTGGCCGACTCTGGGGTTGCGGCGCTCATCTTGCTTTATTGGCCGAGGGAGCCGCCGTACAGCTTCCGGGTCATGTGGCCAGCATGACTGGTGAACCAGAGCAGCACACTGAAACGCAGTTTACCTTCCCGCTGGAGCGGTACCTATTTATCTACTTGCACTTTGATGTGCTTTAGAACTGCTAGGTGGGCAGGAGCAGGGACTGAGCAACAGAAGCTCACCCCATCACGGGGATTCGAACCGCCGACCTTCTGATCAGCAAGTCCTAGGCTCTGTGGTTTAACCCACAGCACCACCCACATCGCACATAAATGAAAGTTAAACCAAATGGGCTCAATTCAGGTCAGTCTTGGGATTGTTCCTAACCCTCTGCTCTTTTTTTTTTTCAAATGATATTTATTGAAAAATTTTTAGAATTACAAAAGAAAACAAGGTAGAAAAAGAGAAAGAAAAAACCAAGAAAAAACAAACCACATCAAACAATACAAATTAATAAAAATCAAAATCAAAAAATAACACAACACGATCAAAAAACAAAAATATACCACAAACATTTAAAAACAAATCCAATATTCTCAAATCCTTAACTGTCATTACCTTCTTTCTTTGACCTCCTCCTCCTCCCTTTTTTTGTATTCTAGTTGTTAATTGTCGCAGCAAATCCTTTCCATATTTCATAATATTCTGTCATTATATTACCTTAATCTATTTTAATCTTATCTTACTATAAAAAACCTTAAAGCTTAAAACTTAAGTCTTTTACCAATTTCTCATAACCATAATATTCTTACATAATTCTTTAAATATTTTTACTAAAGCCAAATAATTTCGTTCCAACATTTTTCTAACATTCATCAATTTTGTAAAACAATCCTAATAGAAACAAACAAACAAACAAAAATCCAATCTTCATCCAGTGTCTCTTCCTCCTGGTAACCGGGTTTTGTCAGTCCTTTCTATCCCATCAATCTAGCGCATTAACCTGGTATTCTTATATCCGAAGCCCTTAAGTCCCTTCCATGTCCCTTCCGCGGCTCTTCTTCATATTTATAGCTATATTTTCCTTTGTCTTCTGCTCCTTTCACTCGTGGGAACTCCAGCTTAACAATGTCTTTGACCCTTCTCGACAAATCAGCCCCTTTTCCATAGTCCACACTGAACTCCATGTGGTATTTAAGAACCTGTTTCAAAGTCCCTCCAAAATTAAGAGCCCCCACAACCCCAAACATCTCACGGCCCATTACCAGACTTGAAAAGTCCAAACATCCCTGCATGGGGGGGGGTCTATCCAACCCCCCATTTCCAAGCCAAACCAAACTTTATCTTTCCAAATCTGGCTTTTCCCAAGCTCACTCAGCCAAGAGCATAAGGTCAAACAGATTCCTCACTGGCCTTGCAGACAACTTCATTGTCCAGAAAGTGGGAGAAGCAACAAGAGGAACAGCCATTTTAGATCTGGTCCTAACCAATGTTGATGACCTGGTTAGTGGGGTAGAAGTGGAAGGATCATTAGGCGCGAGTGATCATGCTCTTCTGAAGTTTACTATACAGCGGAAAGGAGCAGCCAAGCATACTAGGACTCAATTTCTTGACTTTAAGAAAGCCGACTTCATAAAACTTAGGGAAGTGCTGGGTGAGATCCCATGGACAGCAATACTAAAAGGAAAGGGAGTTCATGATGGCTGGGAGTTTGTTAAGAGGGAGATAGTAAAAGCACAACGTCAGGCAATACCAATGAGACGGAAACATGGAAGGTGCCTAAAGAAGCCAGGGTGGCTATCTAAAGAACTTTTAACTGAATTAAGATTAAAAAAGGATGTGTACAAAAAATGGAAAAGGGGGGAAACCACCAAAGAGGAATTCAAACAAATAGCCAGCACGTGTAGACACAAAGTCAGAAAAGCTAAAGCACAGAATGAACTCAGGCTTGCTAGAGAGGTTAAAAGCAACAAAAAAGGCTTTTATGGGTATGTTCGTAGCAAAAGGAAGAACAAAGAAACAGTGGGGTCACTCAGAGGAGAAGATGGTGAAATGCAAACAGGGGACACAGAAAGGGCTGAATTCCTCAATGCCTTCTTTGCCTCAGTCTTCTCCAATAAAGAAAACAATGCCCGACCTGAAGAATTTGGAGCAAATGATTCAGCAAAGGAAACACAGCCCAGAATAACTAAGGAGATAGTACAAGAATATTTGGCTAGTTTAGATGTATTCAAGTCTCCAGGGCCAGATGAACTGCATCCAAGAGTATTAAAAGAACTGGCAGATGTGATCTCAGAACCACTGGCAGTCATCTTTGAGAATTCCTGGAGAACAGGCGAAGTCCCGGCAGACTGGAGGAGGGCAAATGTTGTCCCTATTTTCAAAAAGGGGAAAAGAGAGGACCCAAATAATTACCGCCCAGTCAGTCTGACATCAATAGCAGGGAAGATTCTGGAACAGATCATTAAGCAAACAGTCTGTGAGCACCTAGAAAGGAATGCTGTGATCACCAATAGTCAGCATGGATTTCTGAAAAATAAGTCATGTCAGACTAACCTGATCTCGTTTTTTGACAGAATTACAAGCCTGGTAGATGAAGGGAACGCAGTGGATGTAGCCTACCTTGATTTCAGCAAGGCATTTGACAAGGTGCCCCATGATATTCTTGTAAAGAAGCTGGTAAAATGCGGTCTTGACTATGCTACCACTCAGTGGATTTGTAACTGGCTGACTGACCGAACCCAAAGGGTGCTCATCAATGGTTCCTCTTCATCCTGGAGAAGGGTGACTAGTGGGGTGCCACAGGGTTCTGTCTTGGGCCCGGACTTATTCAACATCTTTATCAACGACTTGGATGATGGACTCAAGGGCATCCTGATCAAATTTGCAGATGACACCAAACTGGGAGGGGTGGCTAACACCCCAGAGGACAGGATCACACTTCAAAACGACCTTGACAGATTAGAGAACTGGGCAAAAACAAACAAGATGAATTTTAACAGGGAGAAATATAAAGTATTGCACTTGGGCAAAAAAAATGAGAGGCACAAATACAAGATGGGTGACACCTGGCTTGAGAGCAGTACATGTGAAAAGGATCTAGGAGTCTTGGTTGACCACAAACTTGACATGAGCCAACAGTGTGACGCGGCAGCTAAAAAAGCCAATGCAATTCTGGGCTGCATCAATAGGAGTATAGCATCTAGATCAAGGGAAGTAATAGTGCCACTGTATTCTGCTCTGGTCAGACCACACCTGGTCTGAGGGAGTTGCGGCCCAGCAGGAACATGAGTTTTTGGATTTGACAAATCATAGAATCATAGAGTTGGAAGAGACTACAAGGGCCATCGAGTCCAACCACCACACTCCTTGGCAGCAAATTCCACTGTCGAACAGCTCTTACTGTCAGGAAGTTCTTCCTAATGTTTAGGTGGAATCTTCTTTCTTGTAGTTTGGATCCATTGCTCCGTGTCCGCTTCTCCGGAGCAGCAGAAAACAACCTTTCTCCCTCCTCTATGTGACATCCTTTTATATATTTGAACATGGCTATCATATCACCCCTTAACCTCCTCTTCTCCAGGCTAAACATGCCCAGCTCCCTTAGCCGTTCCTCATAAGGCATCGTTTCCAGGCCTTTGACCATTTTGGTTGCCCTCCTCTGGACACGTTCCAGTTTGTCAGTGTCCTTCTTGAATTGTGGTGCCCAGAACTGGACACAGTACTCCAGGTGTGGTCTGACCAGAGCAGAATACAGTGGCACTATTACTTCCCTTGATCTAGATGCTATACTCCTATTGATGCAGCCCAGAATTGCATTGGCATTTTTAGCTGCCGCGTCACACTGTTGGCTCATGTCAAGTTTGTGGTCAACCAAGACTCCTAGATCCTTTTCACATGTACTGCTCTCAAGCCAGGTGTCACCCATCTTGTATTTGTGCCTCTCATTTTTTTTGCCCAAGTGCAATACTTTACATTTCTCCCTGTTAAAATTCATCTTGTTTATTTTTGCCCAGTTCTCTAATCTGTCAAGGTCGTTTTGAAGTGTGATCCTGTCCTCTGGGGTGTTAGCCACCCCTCCCAGTTTGGTGTCATCTGCAAATTTGATCAGGATGCCCTTGAGTCCATCATCCAAGTCGTTGATAAAGATGTTGAATAAGACCGGGCCCAAGACAGAACCCTGTGGCACCCCACTAGTTACCCTTCTCCAGGATGAAGAGGAACCATTGATGAGCACCCTTTGGGTTCGGTCAGTCAGCCAGTTACAAATCCACTGAGTGGTAGCATAGTCAAGACCGCATTTTACCAGCTTCTTTACAAGAATATCATGGGGCACCTTGTCAAATGCCTTGCTGAAATCAAGGTAGGCTACATCCCCTGCGTTCCCTTCATCTACCAGGCTTGTAATTCTGTCAAAAAACGAGATCAGGTTAGTCTGACATGACTTATTTTTCAGAAATCCATGCTGACTATTGGTGATCACAGCATTCCTTTCTAGGTGCTCACAGACTGTTTGCTTAATGATCTGCTCCAGAATCTTCCCTGCTATTGATGTCAGACTGACTGGGCGGTAATTATTTGGGTCCTCTCTTTTCCCCTTTTTGAAAATAGGGACAACATTTGCCCTCCTCCAGTCTGCCGGGACTTCGCCTGTTCTCCAGGAATTCTCAAAGATGACTGCCAGTGGTTCTGAGATCACATCTGCCAGTTCTTTTAATACTCTTGGATGCAGTTCATCTGGCCCTGGAGACTTGAATACATCTAAACTAGCCAAATATTCTTGTACTATCTCCTTAGTTATTCTGGGCTGTGTTTCCTTTGCTGAATCATTTGCTCCAAATTCTTCAGGTCGGGCATTGTTTTCTTTATCGGAGAAGACTGAGGCAAAGAAGGCATTGAGGAGTTCAGCCCTTTCTGTGTCCCCTGTTTGCATTTCACCATCTTCTCCTCTGAGTGACCCCATTGTTTCTTTGTTCTTCCTTTTGCTACGAACATACCCATAAAAGCCTTTTTTGTTGCTTTTAACCTCTCTAGCAAGCCTGAGTTCATTCTGTGCTTTAGCTTTTCTGACTTTGTGTCTACACGTGCTGGCTATTTGTTTGAATTCCTCTTTGGTGGTTTCCCCCCTTTTCCATTTTTTGTACACATCCTTTTTTAATCTTAATTCAGTTAAAAGTTCTTTAGATAGCCACCCTGGCTTCTTTAGGCACCTTCCATGTTTCCGTCTCATTGGTATTGCCTGACGTTGTGCTTTTACTATCTCCCTCTTAACAAACTCCCAGCCATCATGAACTCCCTTTCCTTTTAGTATTGTTGTCCATGGGATCTCACCCAGCACTTCCCTAAGTTTTATGAAGTCGGCTTTCTTAAAGTCAAGAAATTGAGTCCTAGTATGCTTGGCTGCTCCTTTCCGCTGTATAGTAAACTTCAGAAGAGCATGATCACTCGCACCTAATGATCCTTCCACATCTACCCCACTAACCAGGTCATCAACATTGGTTAGGACCAGATCTAAAATGGCTGTTCCTCTTGTTGCTTCTCCCACTTTCTGGACAATGAAGTTGTCTGCAAGGCCAGTGAGGAATCTGTTTGACCTTATGCTCTTGGCTGAGTTTGACGTCCAACAAATATCCGGGTAATTGAAGTCCCCCATTACTACTATCTCCCTTCCTTTTGCATGCTTGGCCATCTGTTCCAGGAAGGCATCATCTATGTCCTCCGTTTGGCTTGGGGATCTATAGTAAACTCCCACAATGAGGTCTCTGTTATTCTTCTCTCCCTTAATTTTGACCCAAATGCTCTCACTTTGGCTTTGAGGATCTAAATCTTGGATCTCTTCACAGGTATACACATCCCTGACATATAACGCCACTCCTCCTCCTTTCTTGTCTGGTCTGTTTCTCTGAAATAGATTGTATCCCCCCATTATTACATTCCAATCGTGGGACTTATCCCACCAGGTTTCAGTGATGCCTATTATGTCATATTTAGTTTGCTGTACCAAGAACTCAAGCTCATCTTGTTTATTTCCCATGCTTTGCGCATTAGTGTACAGACATTGAAGTCCATTAATCATTCCCCCGTGTCTCTTATTTAAGGATTTTTTCCTCCCACCACTAGGTCCGCGTGCTGTTTGCTCCATTTGGTCTATGACATTTGGATGATCATCTTCATTAATTGATAGACTCCTACCTTCAGGAGCACTGTCTCCCTCCCCCACATTAGTCAGTTTAAAGCCCTCCTGATGAGGTTTCTGAGATTTTTGGCAAAAACATTTCTCCCAACCGTTGTGAGGTGCAGCCCATCACTTGCCAGAAGTCCATCTTCAAGAAACTGCAGTCCGTGATCTAAGAATCCAAACCGTTCCTGTTTACACCATTTGCGAAGCCAGCTGTTCACTTCCACTATTTCCCCCTCTCTCCCTGGGCCACGTCGTTCAACTGGGAGGACAGATGAGATGACAATTTGTGCATTTAGTTGCTTCAATTTCCTGCCGAGAGCCTCGTAGTCTCTTTTGATCTTCTGGAGGCTATTGCTTGCAGTGTCATTGGTTCCCACATGAACCAAGAGGAAGGGGTATTTGTCAGTGGGTTTTATGATTCCTTGCAGTCGTTCAGTTACATCTTGGATCTTAGCCCCGGGGAGACAGCACACTTCCCGAGACATCTTGTCAGGCCCACAGATCACTGCTTCTGTTCCCCTCAGTAGGGAATCCCCTATCACCACTACACGCCTCCTCTTGGGTTTGGTCGGGGTTCTTCCGTGAGCTGTCCGTTCCAAGGTCGCCTGCACATTCCCTGAGGACTGACTTTGCTGCTCGTCTTCATATACCTGATCGACTGTAATGAGGGAGAGATCCTCAAATGGAGTCTGCTCTTCATCTTCCATGCTAGGGGAGAGGACCTCAAAGCGATTGTGTATTTCTAAGCAATCAGAGTGAACCCTGGGCCTCCTACTTCTTTGAGTCACGTTTCTCCATATATCTGGCTCCTGTGTTGGTGAACTAGACTCCTTCTCAGGGGAGTCCCCTGTCTCCTCCTTGGTGGAGACGGTGTGCTCTGTTGCTTCCAAGAAGAGCTCCAGCTCTCTAATTCTTTGGAGCGTAGCTACACGTTCCTCCAGTTGCTGGACTTTGTCTTTTAAGAGGGCAATCAACATGCAATTGCTGCAGGTAAAACTGCCTGCAACCTTTGGCAAGATGGCAAACATTGCGCAGGAATCGCAGGCGACTGCAGCTGTTCCCTCCCCTTCCATCTTGAGATCGTGTCGTTGGGGTTGGCTACAGAGGTCCTCCATCATAAAAAGCTTTATTTTGTCAATATTTGTTCCTTTAAAATGCGAAAGGGAACAATGGAATCACTATGTTTCTCTTCTTTTAGCTATCTGTCAAAAACGTTTGTCTCTGGTCAATGAGCTTCAAAAAACGTCAGTCCTGACACCCCGCTCCAGGATCAAGACGGTGGAAAATTACTTTGCTTTACACTCACTTCTGCAGGTTTAAACAGTCCAGAAAAAAATATCCCCCCACTTCTCCTGCTTCCGAAGGGGGTTCAACAATCTTAAATGGTGAAAGTTAATCCTTTGCAAGCGATTTTCTGAACACTAGTTTGCCATGTCTTTGCTTTAATCTATCTACAAAGAAACGGAAGGCTGACTTCCTGTTTAGACCTTCCCGTTTCAGTACCAAATTAAAATACACTTTTAAGTCCAATTTTCCTTTCTACTCGCAAGTCCTTATTTAGAGTCCAGTTGTCTGAAATTTAAGTACTCACGGTGATTGTTTTAAAAGCCAAATTGTCCCAGGAAAAAGGCAGCGCTCTCCGGCAACAGCTGTGCGGCTTCGCTCCACGGAAGAAGCAGTTGACTCTCAGCACCGCGCCACTTCCCCCTCTTCGCTCCGGAGCCCGTTAGTGGGTTCCTTTGCGGGTTGGGGGGGCGCTAAAGGTGCCCGCCAAGTCCCATGGTCACAGGCTTCATCCACCTCTGATTTTTGAAAGGGTCCCCGCTTTGCCGTAGCGGAGAAGACCTGTTTCCCGTGGAGCTGGTCCCTCCGGATCAGAGGGAGTCCGCCATTACCGATGGCGCCACCCCGGAAGTCCTGTTCCTAACCCTCTGCTCACCCCTGCTCTGGATCCAGTTCCACCAGCAGCTGCACAATGTCCTAGAACCAGGGGGATAGTGGCCTTGGCCCTGCTCTGCCTCCTTCTGGCTGGGGGCAGCTGGCTGGTAGGTGACCCTTCCTGGCCTGATGCCACAGAGCTATTCAAGGGGGACAAAGGGAGGGGATGCTTTCAGCTCCACTAGCCCCTCCTTTCATCCTGCCTGCTGAATGCACCTTGAAAAGCTGGTCAGGGAGGGCATCCCCTCCAACATTTCTCCAATGAAAACAGAGGTGTCCCATTCCATAATTTTACTATTTATATCCCGAACATCTTACTGGGTTGGCCCAGCCACTCTGGGCAGCTTCCAACATATATAAATGACTTGGGGGCTGGATAACTCCGTACCCTTCAATATTTCTCCAAAGAAAATAGGGTCATCCTAAGGGAAAGTGGGACATTCTGGAATCACATCAGAGACCAGACAGCTTCTCTAAATCAGAGACACCCCTGGAAAATAGGGGGCCTTGGAGGGTCTGGGAGGGAGAGTCAGCCCAGCTGGGTGTTGCCTTTGCAGGGGCTTCCCTGTCTTGGAAGCAACACAGGACAGACCTCATGACATCCTGGTGGCCCTTTCATCCTGCACAGATCTCTTGGCTTGTGGACTGCAAATATCTACCTTTTAAATAGCTGTGGTTGTTTTTTAAGGGGCCCTACCCAGTGGCGTAGCGTGGGTTGTCAGCACCCGGGGCAAGGCAAGTAATTTGCACCCCCTAACCCGGTAGGGGCAGAGAGCTGTGAGTGCGAGCGCGCCCCCCCAGATGTTGCGCCCGGTGCGGCCTCCCCCTGCACCCCCCCCACGCTACGCCACTGGCCCTACCTTAAGGTTCCTGAAAATTCAATAAGCTCCATGTAGTTTCATGTTTAGTTGCACCTCTAACTAAACCAGGGGTCAGCAAACTTTTTCAGCAGGGGGCTAGTCTACTGTCCCTCAGACCTTGTGGGGGGCCGGACTATATTTTTTGGGAAAGGGGAGAATGATTTTCGTTTGCCCGCAAAGAGGCCTGAAGATATTTCACTTTACCTGTCCCAGTTGTCCTCCCAATAACCACAGTTGGGCTTCTCCAGCCAGCCAGGTGCTGTGGTGGGGAGGAGGCTGCGCTGGCCAGCAAAGACAGAAGTACAGCCCCGCTGGAGGAGCAGCGGACAGAGGTAGGGGAGCCGGGGCGTCGCCGGAGCTTTTACCCACCACCTGCTGCTGCTTCTTGAGAGGCACTGCGGAGAAGAAGACAGAGCCACCTGCCAACCCGCGACAAAGAAAGCGCGCAAGGAAGCGGCATGGAAAAGGGGCACGGAGAAGGAAGGAAGGGCGGACTGGGGGAGGAGGACCAGGACGAAAACACAGCAGCAGCCGGTGTCACACGCCCCCTTCACAGCGCCGCCCTGCTCAGGCAGGCAGGCGACTCCTGCCCTCGATGGTGCCCAGCGTGGCACACGATTGCTCCGTCCCTGAGGAGGAAAGCGCCGCCCTGCGAAGGAGAGGGAGGGAGAGGGAAAGAATGTGTGCGCTGGCGATCCAAGCGCTGGTGAGCCACGCGGCGATTCCCGGACTGTCTGCAGGCCGGATCTAGAATGCAACTGGGCCTGATCCGGCCTGTGGGCCTTAGTTTGCCGACCCATGAACTAAACTGTCCCTCCTCAGTGCCTGGACAGCCTTCCTGTTGGAGGCCACCTGAAGAGTTGGCAATCCAGCCCATGAAAGCTGGTGAGAAATCAATCGCAGAACAGTCATTTCCCCAAATCTGGAAGGCCTGATACTTGCATGCCCACTGCCCTGAGGGGAAGTTTGGTGGCAATCTCAAGTTCCAAAACTGGGAGGGAAGTGTGTGTGGGAGAGGGAGGGAGGGAGGGAGGGAGGAGTGCTGAGCACCTGGGCTGTTCAAGGCAGGGCTACCAAGGGCGGGCATCTTGCCTGCTTGCCTGCCTCTTTCCAGGTAATTCTGCATCAAGGGAGACTCAATTAAGGCGTTTGCACTGGGGGCCTGGAGATGGCAGCAACATATAATCACAAACAGAAAGGACTTTGCCTGCGATGATTAAATATTCTCTCCCCCCTTTTTATCAGTGCAACACAGAGGATGACTTTGTCCTTGATGGCCTTGTTTTTGATTCAGCCCCTTCCCACCCCCTTGGAAGAATGTAAAAAGAGGAAGAACCTGAGGAATCCGGGGATCAACTGATTCCTTTGCTCAGTGGCTCCCAAAGTGGGCAGTACGACCCCCTGGGGGGGCAGTGGGATTCCCTAGGGTAGGAGTGGCGATAAGAGAAAGGGGGGCAGCAGGGGGGGTCACTGAGGTGTAAATGACTATCAGCTGTCAAAACTTTGGTGTCACTTGATCACGTTCATCAATTTTGTTGAATTAATTAAACTAAATAGTTTGAATTGGATTTTAAATAAATGGACAATTGGTTGTTACTGTTTTGAATTTTATTGTGTTGTTATCTCCCTTAGTGGGTTCTGCAAACTGCTATTCTGATTAATGCTTTTTATAGGGTAGGGGACACTGGAGATGTGCTTGTGGAAAGACCTATACTGTATTGGCTCCCAGTACGTTTCCGAGCACAATTCAAAGTGTCGGTGCTGACCTTTAAAGTCCTAAGTGGCCTTGGCCCAGTATACCTGAAGGAGTGTCTCCACCCCATCGTTCAGCCTGGACACTGAGGTCCAGCGCCGAGGGTTTTCTGCTGGTTCCCTCACTGAGAGAAGCAAGCTTACAGGGAACCAGGCAGAGGGCCTTCTCAGTAGTGGCGCCCTCCCTGGGCAACGTCCTCCTGTCAGATGACAAGGATATAAAGAACTACAAAACTTTTAGAAGACATTTGAAGGCAGCCATGTTTGGGGAAGCTTTTTAAGGTTTCATTTTACTATGCTTTTATAAATGGCAGAAGCTGCCCAGAGTGGCCAGTCAGATGGTAGCATTAATTATTATTATTATTATTATTATTATTATTATTATTATTATTATTATTATTAATAACCTGAAACAGCCACTTGCATCACCCCCCCATCCTCACCCCCCCCCGAATTCAGAGTGCTTCCTTGCCAAATGACTGGTTATTAATGCCCCCCTCAAGCAGCTTGACTCTGCCTGCGTGCCTTCAATTAGAGATTCATGGGGTAATCAGCAACTGGAAATCTCCCCTGTAACGGTAACTGGAGCCTGGCATCCAAATAAAGCGAGCCCCATTAAGGAAGGATTGTGGTCACTGGGGTGGATCTAGTGCGCTAATAGCCCAGCTAACAGCAATTAAGTCAATTAACCGTTCAAAGGCAGCCTGTTCCAACCCCCCTGCCCCCCACCATGCATCTGTGGGAACGTATTTATGGCGCAAGCGGCTGTGAGTCATCCGTAATTCTGCGGCGAGAGGGGAAAATTAACGACTGCAGCAAAGGAGAGCCACGAATCGCTGCCTCGGCTCCATTTCCCAGTCACTGAGGAGGATTCCTTTTTCCTTTGCAATGTGGGGACATCACTGTGCGGGCTGTTTGGCTAGCCAGGCAAAGGAGCAAAGCTGGCCCAGCCAGCCAGCCATGGCTGCTTCTTTCCTCCCCATCCAAAGGGCAAGCTGGAGGGCTCTGTTCTGCTGGGCCTTGAACCAGGTTAAACCAAAGGAATCTGCTGGGTTGGGTACCTCTTCATCCGGCTTCCTGCAGTGGCCAAGGGGGCCCTCCCTGCAGAACAGGAGCCTTCTTCCAGGCTTGCTCCCCAGCTGCTGGTGCTCAGAGATTGCCTCAGATGCTGGAGGTAGAAAACAGCCACCTTCCCGCTCCTTGCGTGCCAACCCAATGTCAGGGCTTGTGGCGGCAATTTTCACCCACAACAGTGCCATCCCATCTCCGTGGAATGCGTCTCACTTGAGGCCTTAGTGGTGGGGAGGGCCTTTCCTCAGCTTCGGCCGGTGGCCCAGCTATGCCCCTACAGTATTTGGACAGGGCAGCCAAACTACTGTTATCTATGCTCTGGTAACCTCCAGGGTGGATTACTGCAATGCATTATACGTAGGGCTGCCTCTGAAGACGGTTCAGAAACTTCAGCTGGTTCAGAATTTGGCGGCCAGGTTGCTCACCGGGGCAAGATGGTTTGAGCATATGACACCGATCCTGGTCCAACTGCTCTGGTTGCCAAACAGTTTCCTGGCCTAATTGAAAGTGCTGGTTTTGACCTGTTGTTGTTGTTTAGTCGTGTCCGACTCTTCGTGACCCCCTGGACCAGAGCACGCCAGGCACTCCTGTCTTCTACTGCCTCCCGCAGTTTGGTCAAACTCATGCTGGTAGCTTCGAGAACACTATCCAACCATCTCATCCTCGGTCGTCCCCTTCTCCTTGTGCCCTCCATCTTTCCCAGCATCAAGGGCCTTTTCCAGGGAGTCTTCTCTTCTCATGAGGTGGCCAAAGTATTGGAGCCTCAGCTTCAGGATCTGTCCTTCCAGTGAGCACTCAGGGCTGATTTCCTTAAGAATGGATACGTTTGATCTTCTTGCAGTCCATGGGACTCTCAAGAGACTCCTCCAGACCAGAATTCAAAAGCATCAATTCTTCGGCGATCAGCCTTCTTTATGGTCCAGCTCTCACTTCCAAACATCACTACTGGGAAAACCATAGCTTTTACTATACGGACCTTGGCAAGGTGATGTCTCTACTTTTTAAGATGCTGTCTAGGTTTGTCATTGCTTTTCTCCCAAGAAATGGCAGCTCTGCCTGTGGGGCACATCCACACCACCTCTTAATGTGGAATTGGTATGTGCTCCTTGTGCACCCTTTAACCCCCCCCCCCACACACATCCATGCAACGTTACTGGGGAAGCTTTTTCTCCCAAGAAGCAGGCGTCGTTTAGTTTCGTGGCTGCTGTCACCATCTGCAGTGATCATGGAGCCCAAGAAAGTAAAATCTCTCACTGCCTCCATTTCTTCCCCTTCTATTTGCCCGGAGGTGATGGGCCCAGTGGCCATGATCTTCCTTTTTTTGATGTTGGGTTTCAGACCATATTTTGCGCTCTCCTCTTTCACCCTCATTAAAAGGTTCTTTAATTCCTCCTCACTTTCTGCTATCAAGGTTGTGTCATCCGCATATCTGAGGTTGTTGATATATTTGTAGATTTTGAACTACAAAGCCTTAAATGGCTCAGGACAGCAATTCCTCAAGGACCGCTTCTCTCCATATGGACCAACCCAGACCCTGCATTCATCCTCTGATGTCCTTCATCGTGTGCCTCCCCATGAGAGGTCCGGAGGGTGGCAACACGAGAACAGGCCTTCTCTGCAGTGGCTCCCCGTCTGGCAAAAATGTTCCTTTTCAACCAGGCCTTTGCCTGACTTGATCTACATCCTTTTTAAAAATGCTGGCTCTTTTGGAGGCTTTTTTGTTGGGTTGTTGGTTTTGTTTTGATTTTATGTATTTGATATTTTATGTGAACCGTCCTGAGACCTTCGGGTATAGGGTGGTATAGAAATTATATTATTATTATTATTATTATTATTATTATTATTATTATTATTATTATTATTATTATTTCCCGCTTTAGCCCCAAGAAGCTCAAGGTGGCATAATAGTGCACCCCTTGCCCTGAATAAGGTCCCGTCCAGACTTCTCCACAAAAATCCACATTTCAGATCATTGATTGGTTCCCCTGGCAGACCTTACCTGAGCACCTTATATTTGGTTGTGATTTTAACCTGGGGTCTCCACACCTTCTCCCTTCCCCCCACTATTTGCTGTTTTATGCACCCTCACCTCTGTGGAAGCTGCTCCACATCCAAAGCACCCTCATCAAAAAACCAAGAAAAATTCAGACAAAAGCATCAAAGGAAAGCTGGCAGGAGCCCTTTTCGGCAGAGCAGAGGTCCATTTTGGATTTTCTGAGGATGGGGAAACTCCATAAGAGATTTGAAATGTCAGCTTCCCCAGTGAACGTTGCATGGATGTGGGGGGGGGGGGGTTAAAGGGTGCACAAGGAGCACATACCAATTCCACATTAAGAGGTGGTGTGGATGTGCCCCACAGGCAGAGCTTCATGGCTCTGTCAGGATTTTACCCTCAGAACATGTTCACTTTAGCAACCCCCCACTGCTTCATTCCAAGTGGCATTTTGCACAGTTGGGCACACCAGCTCCTGATTACTGGATGGTTTTCCCATGCCTGCAATTGCCTGAGCTCCTACCCCACCTGCGCATGGGCAGCGGCTGCCTCCGATGGACACCCCCCCCCCAGCTTAACTGCAACCATAGGAGCCAACTCCTAGTGACTGAGGTCCCTTCAGTCCCCCCATTAAATATTTGAGGGGCCTAGGGCCCTGCAAAGCCAATGGGCATTGCCATTCCAATGGTTCGTGTGTGTCTCATCTTGTGCTTGGTCATGCAAGGTGGGGCTTACCTGCCCCTCTCCCCATAATTTATTCAAGTAGGCACCCCTGGCTGCGACTCCCATTTTCAAACAGATGGAAGCTGCTCTGCGGCAAAATGGATCCAATAGCAGTACTTCTCGTGAATCTACAGGATCTAGCTGGATGGGGGCTATTGTGCTGGGAGTGCCCTGGAGCTGCTGCCAAACATTATGTGTGCACAACCCTGGTCTCCGGGGTCCTGGACTGACCTCCCCCCATAGCTCCCACTGGCTCCCTCCCTTGTGCTAAGTTGCCTTTCCTTTCCTGTCTCTTGGCCTCCATTTCACCCCCCAGCTGGACCAACCCCCAGTCTTGTGAGTGAGGAAGACAGGAGCCCTCCTCTCCAATTTTGTCACGCCGTGCTCCACTTCACCTCCCTCTTTGGCCACATTTCTCTCCAATTCCAACACCTGCAAGGTGATTCAAAGGCACCGATCCTTCCTGACTTGCCTGGCTCCCTTACCCAGGTACAAAATGTTTAAAAAATCTCTCGCTGTACAGGGGCAACTGGGGCAAGTGTTGCCTGGGGTCGCCATACGGAACCGAAATCAGAGGGCTGTCCATCCATAATGACCTTTGCAAAAGAGCACCCCCCGACCGGTCATCTCCCCAAGGGGTGCAGGCAGGCTGGGTTACAGGCTGGCCCAGCTTGGCCTGCAGGTGCTAAGACATCTAACTCATCCTTCTATATTTATAAGATAAAGGCTGCAGCTCTTCTGGTAAACAAGAGCAGAGCAGCAGCAGCACCTGAGAACCCCTCCCCAGGTCACAGGGATGCTCTTGGGACTGCATTTCCACCTCCTCTCCCAGGGTGCCCAGTGGAGACCCACACCCTGTTTGGTTGGTGCTGGGCACCCAAGAAAAGGCAAATGGGGCGATTTGAAGAAAGAGGCGAAGGCGTCTTGTGAGATTTCAGTGAGGTCTCACCGGAAGCCAGCCCTAAGCCAGCTTCTCTGCCAGCAGTGGAAGCAGAAGGGAGGGCATGGCACCCGCTCAGAAATTGAGCTAAGTGTGAGAAAGACCGACTCTGCAGATGAGAGCTGGCTCACAGAGTCAAGAAAGGGCAGTTTGACCCCCACCTTCTCGAGGAAGACACTGTTAGCTCTCAAGAAGCGGGAGAGTTGGAAGGCAGCCAGAGCGATGCTAGGCAATCAGCAGAAAAGCAGAGGTCTGAGACTGTGTCAAGTGAAAGGGGGGCAGGGGGAAGGCCAGCCTCTCAGCCCCTGTTCTAGGAGACTGGATAAGATCAGAGGGCAATGGAAGGGCAAGAGGGGAAAGGTGGGAGTTTAACGTCCTTCCTGCTGTGGGAGGGGTGAAGCTTCAGACTGACCAACTATCGTCAATGCGAGCAGGCAAGAAGCTGTGCTCTGGATGCGTTTTGTTGTAAATAAACGTACATAAAACTACCAGAGAGTTATTACTTCTTATCAGGGCCTGCTTGCCTGCCAGAGAGCATTACACCTTATACGCCTCCGTCCTGCAACTCCTGCAACCCAGCTGATGCCAAATGTACTGTTCTGCTTTCCATTGGACCAAACCAGTGAGGCCAAGAAGGGGTTATTGTTGTCTGGGCAGCCCAGGACCTCCAGACACACTGCCCAGGCTGGCGCCCTGGAGACGTCAACAAAGCAAAAACAACGCTGGAGGCAGCAGTCATGAGCTACTGGTTTCTGCAGCCACAGCTGGTGCTGTGATTCTCCAGCGGTATGACTTCACCCCCAGAAACACACTCCATTATCTCCTGAGACTGACGGGTACCAACAAATTCCCCTCCCTAAGCTACGATTCCCATGACTGTTTCAAGTGGTATCATAGCGCTTCAGATATATCATGCGAATGTGGCCTGAGGCTTTGGCCTGGCCTGGTTGGGCAGCTGCAGCAGCTCAGAGGCAACTGCTTCTTTTCTGCAGACTTCCTTCCTTCCTTCCTTCCTTCCTTCCTTCCTTCCTTCCTTCCTTCCTTCCTTCCTCCCTCCCTCCCTCCCTCCCTCCCTCCCTTCCTTCCTTCCTTCCTTTCTTCCCCTGAAAGGTAGATGTTCCAAAGTTTTCAAGCTTCCCTTTTAATGAATCCCGTTAAAGTTAACCTAGCCATATAATATCCAGGAGAAATCACCCATAAATATAAGTAAATAGAGATGGTGGAGATAAATAACAATGGCTCCGCATGTGCAGGGCGATAATGCGCTCTATTTGCAGTGGGACCCATAAAGGTCCGGGGAGAGGAGATGCGGTCCTTTAATGGCTAACTTTGTCCATGAAGGCGGCGGCGGCAGCACTCAGCCTTCGCCAGCTAAAGATGCAGTGACACACAACGCTTACAGATAATTAAATATTGATTTTTTGTTTTCTAATCCTATATAAAAATTGTCCTGGGTCTCCCAATGGTAGTTTCATCTCGCCAGGACACATGGAGAGCTATTAACCCTACTTGGTTTCAAGCTGTTGTAGGACAAATAATAAAGAGGGGAGGGCTGGCGCAGCGGGGGTGGGGGGAGAAGGAACCCTCTGAGGGGGGCCTCAGTGGGGCAGCTGCCTCAACATCCTTTTCCCACCTCAGCCAGTGGAAGCGCTGCCAAGTACCTCTGGCAGAGGGAAGGAGGCGGGGCTTGCTGGGCCTCCCTGCCCTCTTTGCCAGAGAGGTCCAGCTTGTGGCAGGTGCCACTCAGCCTCTTGCTCATCACCCAGAGAGCCAAGTGTGGAGAGGCTCGCTCCAGTTGGTGGAATTGCGCTCTGACTGGGCTGCCCTTGAAGACTGTTTCCATCTGGAGCAGGACACTAATTGCTGCTGAGTTGGAGGGGGGAGCGTGTGGCACCCAGTGTTATACCAGTTGCGCTGATTACTGATGTGGCTTCAGGCCCAGTTCAAAATGTTGCTGTTAACTGTTAAAGCCTTAAACAGTTTGGGGACCCAGTAATCTGAAGAGCCATGGCCTGGCTTGTCAGCCTGCTTGTGAAGCAGCCATGATGGCAACAGAGCTTTTTTTGTCCTTTCTCCCAAACTGTCAGCCCCTCTCTCTTCAGAGGTGTGCATGGCCTCTGCAAACTGTGCGGGTTTTAAAGGCTCGTCATTTTCAAACTGCCTTTTCCTAAAGAAGGCTTTTCCTACAGACATTTGTTTGTTTCAGAATTTATAAACTGCGTATGGTTCTGTTTCATTGTTCTGTGGGGTCTCATCCACACCTCCACTGCTGCTTCCCCCCAGGAAAACCAGCTGTTTACTGCTGAATTGTATTGACATTTCCTCTACTTCAATGGTAAACCATGGGAATTCCTGGGGATATTTGGTGGGACAATTGGAAAAGCACTTGGACCCCTGCTTTCAAGGAATGGGATGAGCAGAAGTGTGGACAAGCCCTTGCGACTGTTTGAAATTGTTAATGCTGATGCCTTTGTTGATTTTGGTTATTTTAGGCTGTTGCATTTATTGTGTTATGATTATGTTGTGAGCTGCCTTAGGTAGACTGTGACCAGAAAGGAGGCATAGAAATTGTTGGGAGTGCTGCAGTGCATTGATCTCGTTTTTTGACAGAATTACAAGCCTGGTAGATGAAGAGAACGCAGTGGATGTAGCCTACCTTGATTTCAGCAAGGCATTTGACAAGGTGCCCCATGATATTCTTGTAAAGAAGCTGGTAAAATGCGGTCTTGACTATGCTACCACTCAGTGGATTTGTAACTGGCTGACTGACCGAACCCAAAGAGTGCTCATCAATGGTTCCTCTTCATCCTGGAGAAGAGTGACTAGTGGGGTGCCACAGGGTTCTGTCTTGGGCCCGGTCTTATTCAACATCTTTATCAACGACTTGGATGATGGACTCAAGGGCATCCTGATCAAATTTGCAGATGACACCAAACTGGGAGGGGTGGCTAACACCCCAGAGGACAGGATCACACTTCAAAACGACCTTGACAGATTAGAGAACTGGGCAAAAATAAACAAGATGAATTTTAACAGGGAGAAATGTAAAGTATTGCACTTGGGCAAAAAAAATGAGAGGCACAAATACAAGATGGGTGACACCTGGCTTGAGAGCAGTACATGTGAAAAGGATCTAGGAGTCTTATTTGACCACAAACTTGACATGAGCCAACAGTGTGACGCGGCAGCTAAAAAAGCCAATGCAATTCTGGGCTGCATCAATAGGAGTATAGCATCTAGATCAAGGGAAGTAATAGTGCCACTGTATTCTGCTCTGGGCAGACCACACCTGGAGTACTGTGTCCAGTTCTGGGCACCACAATTCAAGAAGGACACTGACAAACTGGAACGGGTCCAGAGGAGGGCAACCAAAATGGTCAAAGGCCTGGAAACGATGCCTTATGAGGAACGGCTAAGGGAGCTGGGCATGTTTAGCCTGGAGAAGAGGAGGTTAAGGGGTGATATGATAGCCATGTTCAAATATATAAAAGGATGTCACATAGAGGAGGGAGAAAGGTTGTTTTCTGCTGCTCCAGAGAAGTGGACACGGAGCAATGGATTCAAACTACAAGAAAGAAGATTCCACCTAAACATTAGGAAGAACTTCCTGACAGTAAGAGCTGTTTGACAGTGGAATTTGCTGCCAAGGAGTGTGGTGGAGTCTCCTACTTTGGAGGTCTTTAAGCAGAGGCTTGACAACCATATGTCAGGAGTGCTCTGATGGTGTTTCCTGCTTGGCAGGGGGTTGGACTCGATGGCCCTTGTGGTCTCTTCCAACTCTATGATTCTATGATTCTATCAGAGACTTTTGGGTCTGCATGGAGGAAAGCAGAGAGAGGGAGAGGAACCTCCAGACTTCCTAGGCTGACCTTCACTCAGGGGCTACTCACAGGATTGCCTTCTTCATTTCTTTTATCCTCCTTCATCATCCTCACTGTGGGAGAGGAAGCCTCTGTCTCTCCTGCTGAGAACAAACAGCAGGCAAGGGCTCTTTGTAGCTCCACCTCAGACAGAACTAGCATCTTTCCTACCAAGCAGGCATTTCCTTACTAAACTCAGCTTTCCTATTCTCCTTAACTTAGAGTCTCAGTGCACTTGTAGCCCTGGGTAAAATATGCTGTTCCAGCAAGGATTCAGGGCTTAGCTCTGCTTTCAATCTGCATGTTAACTTTGTTCACATATGCCAAGATAAATAATATACAAGGTACCATGTTTATTAGACTGCTCCACCCACAGCCACCAAAGCTGCTTGCCTCAATCATCAGGCTCCCCCAGGCTACCTGTTTATGGAGCATTTATCCTTCTTTGCTTACACGGAGGTTAGACTATGCCCTCTTGTCTTTATTGAGCATCCATTCTGATTTGTTTGCAGGGAGGCTACACAGCAATGAGCGTTCATTCTGATTGAAGGTGATCCACATAGGACTTCCTGGGGAACCATTTGTTCCTTCCACATGGTGCAGTGCATTTTCCATTGCTTTCTGAACAGCAAAAAATCTGTTTCTTTTTCACAGAGGATCTGCTCTGCTAGGGTGGCACTCTGATCTGCTCTCCTTATATGTGCGAGAATCCCTCACACAAAATACTGACAGTCTGGAGGCATCCATCAGCTTTTTCTACTGAGAAGTCCCTCTGAAGGACTGTTGGGAAGTTTTGGGGGTGCTTTCTCTGCTTCCTGTGCTTCCCATGGCAGCGATCAGGAAACCATGAAGCCCGTCTTTGGGAGGAATGGAGAAGGTCAAAACAAGAGCCCTGCAGCTAGATCAGACCGAAGGCCTATCTGATCCCAGGATCCTGTTTCTCACAGTGACCCAATGGAAGCTGATCATCTGGGCCCTGTGAGGCCTGAGGTACAGTCAACTTCAGCAAACAGGAGAGCAGCCATGATGGATCAAAATGGATGCTAAGAGGGTGTGTGTGTGCGTGTTTAATTCCATGCTGCTTTGAGCTTCAGTGCATTTCTGCCCCATCCCATGAGACTGATGGCATCTTGGATGATGGAAACCTCCAGGGCAACTTAAAGGCAGCATCTTCCCATTGCCACACAGAGATGCCAAAGAACCTGAAAATAGATCTCGGCCTATGCCAACTTGAAGGGAGTGGGCAGGGGGTGCATTGACAGTTGGAAGGCAACGCCCGGAGAGCAGGAGGAGAAATGCATCTGGAGCAAACAAGATACGCAGGGGGGGCTGATAAGCGAAAGGAGTGCACTGCCAAAACGCTTTAGCAACACCCAAAGAGGCAATAAGGCAAATCGGGGAATATGATATGATGAGTTACTGGTGGTGGGGTGGTCGGGAGGGGCTGCAGGGGTATAAATATTGCTTGCTTACGTGTATTAGGGGCCACCAGCCTTTGGAAACAATTCCGCTGGTTGCCTCTGCGCAGATCACAATAAACTCTTTTCTCCGAAGGAACTGAATCCCTGGTGCTTCTTTGTCACCTCTACGTCCTGGGTAACGCGGGCAAATGGATCCCAAGTAAATAAGGCTTCAGACTCATAAGGAGATTTAGCTCTCTTGGAAGAAATAAATGTTGAAATGCATAAAGATGATCTGAGGAAAGGATAGATAGGACTGCAGGGGTCCCAGTTCCACTTTCCTCCGGATTATGGGCATCTATAGCCCACTTTTTAGGTAAGGAATGAAACTGACACAAGTGGATGAAAATTCCGTCCTCCTCACCTGATTCCTAGTCAATGCAAATGCTAAGAGGAATGTGTTAAGAGAAAGATTCTGTTTTGTTCTTTCTGCTGCCTATCCAGCTCTGCTTCTCACTCTCTCACTCAGCAGCAGAGGGCAGGGCCCTCTTAGCCCATGGGCTCTGGCTTGGTGACTGCATTTCATTCCAAAATGCTACGGCACTCTTCATTTGAAGATCTTTGGAGGCTCCCCTGTCAGTCTGTTCATTCAGAAGCTGAACAGGCAGCAAAAATACTTGGGGGAGACTCTGCCCCTCTCCCAAAGCCAGCCCCTCCCAGTGCAAGGGCAGAGAAGCCTTCTTGAGCAACTGTACTGGCCAGCAGCACCAGGCAAGGGAAATGCAGGAATATTGTCTATTCCCCCTCCCCCCAAAGGTATGTTTTGGATTGCCTTGTGGAGCTGGGCTATGTAATGCTGTGTGATTTACTAGGCTTCTTCCAAAGTCTCTGAGAAATGGTGAGGGGAGAGGAAGCTCCTTGTTTAGTGAATGGGGGGGGGGGTTGGGGTGTCAATTGTTCTATCCCTTGCTGTGTGCACACAGCACTTGCTGCCTGTTTCAAAATGAGCAACGGAGACAAGATCTTTGCTTGAGGCAATTGTTTTCCCAGCTGTGGTAAAGTGCAGCCTGAGCAACAGGCGCCCAAGGATGTTATTTTAATGCCTAGTTGTTGCTTGTGTTTCAGAACATGGGTGATTATGGGAGGGGGAACCCTTTGTAAATGGGTCCCTTTTCTGATGCTTCCTGTACCAAAATACTTGGCATGTTCAACACCCACAGGGAAGGCACACATGTATGCTCAGTCATCACACCATATGTGTTGGGGAAGAGGCAGCATCTGGTGTGCCTTTGTGAGCAGTAGCCTCATCAATCCATAGAACCATAGGACTGTAGGGTTGGAAGGAACCCCAAGAGTCATCTAGTCTAACCCTCTGAAATGCAGAAATCACAGCTAAAGAATCCCTGATGGCCCCCCCCCCATCCTCTGCTTACAACCTCCACTGAAGGAGGGTCAACCACTTTCTGAGGTCCTACCCTCTGAAGCAACAGAACACAAGCATGCTCCATCTTCTTTCAGGAGTGCTCTGATGGTGTTTCCTGCTTGGCAGGGGGTTGGACTCGATGGCCCTTGTGGTCTCTTCCAACTCTATGATTCTATGATTCTATGATTCTATGATTCCATGTGACCTGGAAGGAGGCCATCTGATCTGGGAAGAAGGTGGCTTCCAGTCCTGTGCCACCTGCATCTCTCCTTTCCTTGAAGACATTAAGGGAAGCTCTCTCCCCTCTTTCTTCCTGCATATGTCCGAGAACTTCTCCAGCTCTACTTTGAGCTAAGTTATCTATGGCCAAGAAGGGACAATTCTATAAATCCACCTAACGTGTTGCATTCACCTCCTCCAAGTAGCTAAGCAGCAAGAGGCAAAAGGAATGAGTTTGATAGAAAAGCATATTGGAAGTTCACCATCTTTCAATCAATGCTCACATAAAAAGCCTTCACTCTCTCTCCCAGTCTAAATCTGGAGGTGGTTTTATAAAGTCTTGCTGGTACCTACTCTTCAACTTTTAAACTGCTGGGTAACTTGTGAAAATATTTTAAAACAACACCTTACAAGTGGTTTCAAAAATTAGTCACCGGGCCAGGAAGGAATCTGGGCAACAGCAAGTTTGTGGGCTTTGCTCAAGCTGTTGTTACTCTGAAGGAAGCAGGAGAAATGGTGTTGTGCAACAGTTGGAGACAATCTCAGAAAGCAAAGCACACTCCACAGTGTCCAGCCATGGAGATGGTTAGCTGATCAGGCAAGGTGGGCAGGGGAGGATGCTTTGGGACAAGCAGAAGCATCGGGGAGAAGAGAAATTTCAGGGAAGTTCAAAGTGAGCAGGTCTTCAGTACCGTCTTCAGACAGTAGGTTTAGATTCCAGCATTTGACATTAACATTTTGGCATCAAAATGCTTCAAAATGCATCAAAATGCTTCACCCATTTTTCAAGGGATGTTTAGGGGACAGTTAAATAAGTGATAGAATTAGAACAAAATTCACTAAATGCAGTTGCATGATCAGCTGTCAGGAAACTGTGCATCAGGTGTTGAATTCTATTGAATGTTAGCTCTCAAGATACTGTCAAATACCAACTGGGACCTGTCAGATACAGTGGTACCTTGGTTCTCAAACTTAACCCGTTCTCGCAGTCCGTTCCAAAACCAAAGCGTTCCAAAACCAAGGTGTGCTTTTCCATAGAAAGTAATGTAAAATGGATTAATCCGTTCCAGACTTTTAAAAACAACCCCTAAAACAGCAATTTAACATGAATTTTACTAGCTAACAAGACCATTGACCCATAAAATGAAGACAATAATCAATTCTATAAAATAAATAAGACAGTATTATAGATGATAAAAATAAAAATTATTATTTTTTCTTACCTGCGCTGATGATAGTCCTTGTTTGGATGGGGGGCTTTTATCTATTTCCACCGTCTCACAATCGGTCAGTAGCTGAACTGGGTTCCACACAATCACAAAAACAAATTAACTGAAAAAGCCTCAAAAACAAAAATGCAAAATAAATAGCAAAAACAAAAGCGCCAAACTTAATCCATTCCGGAAGTCCGTTTGACTTTCGAAATGTTGGGAAACCAAGGAGCAGCTTCTGATTGGTGCAGGTGCCCTGGAAGCAATAGCCAACAGCCGCATCAGACATTCGGCTTCTGAAAAATGTTCAAAAACTGGAACACTACCTGGTTTTCGGCGTTGGAGAACCAAGATACTGTACTGTCTTGTGCTGAAGGCAAGTGCCTGATGTCAGATATGAAATACCTAGAGAATCATCATCATCAAAGTCTGCACAAAAGAACCGGAAGTAAGTGACATGTGGGGGGGGGGTTAAGTGTTGCTGCAACAAAGAACCTTTTCTCTCTAGGGCTCACCCAGTCTACTTGAGCAAGCCCAATTTTTCAGTTTTGAGTGTTCCAGAGGATGCAGGCTTGTTGGCTCCCATTGGGGCCCCTGAGATGCTGGGGGCCAAGGGAGGGCTGCCAGTTCCCTTCAGGTTGCCCTGTGTCTCAAGGGGTTCCACGAGCGCAACAGTTTCCTTCCCAGCTGGCTTCCGTCTTCATAGCACAAGTGCCTGTGGGGGGCTGAAATAACAGTCCTACTAACAGTTACAACTTCACAGCAGTCTCCCTCCCCTGATGTGCATTTTATATATCATTACAATCACAGAATAATTACATGCAGGCCATTAGGAAATAAATGTGAAAACGCAGCCAGCAGGGCACGGGAGGTTGGAGCAGCAGATTAGTGTGTTTGCTCTGCTTCTTTTCATAGAAGCCTGTGAAAAAGTCCTCAGATGTGGATGCAGATTCCTTGGCAACAAGACCCAAGGGACTGCTCACTGTGAAGCACCAGGGCTCTAGGACCCAGAAGCCCAGCAGCAGCAGCAGCAGTAGCAGTGAGGTACCTTATTCCCTGTGTTGCCCACTGTGTCCACTTGCCAGAAGGGGGCGCTGTTTGTCTGCTCACTGCTGCACTTCAGCGCCACCATTACAGGTGGCCGAGTGCAGAATAGCACAAAGACACCCCCCCCCATCTTTGCCTATATATTTCCACCTCATGCTTCACTCTCTGGCCCAGTAGCCAACATAATTCTGTAGCCCTGCAATTTTATCTCAAGCAGCCTCATCCTAAACTCAGAGCCAATATAAAATGATTTTGCTGAAATGAATTGGGTTATGCCAAAATGGGGTGGGGCGACAAGGAAGCATCTCATGAGCGTCCATAAGAATTTCCTTTCCCTCGGCAGGAGGCAAATCTACGCTGCGTCTGGGTTTGTGACCTGGACCAGTGGGACAGAACAGAACCAATGCACCATCCATCCCCCCCTCACTGCAGCCTCCCTGACTCTGTTGGCAGAGGCAATCTTGGGTGTGGTGATGGGAGACGCCAACGTTCACGCTCAGGTGACCTGCCCAGACTTTGTTCCAGACTTCATGGCTTCCATGGGGCTGTCCCAATACATTGTGGTCCCAACCCCTGTGGCCACACATGCTCTATACCTGGCTTTTGCAACAGAGCAGATTGGACACATTGTGCTGATAGGGCTTATTGTGAACCCACTGTCATGGAGGAATCCTTCTCTGGTGAGATTTTAGCTGGTTGTGTGACCTTTCCCCTCCGCAAGGAAGGGGGGGGGACTCACTGAGATCTTCCACCTCCAGAAGGTGACAGAATCAGTTTGGAGTGAGACAAAAATGGAACCAAACATCTCAGAAACTCCTGAAAAAATCAGAAATTCTCTGGGGGTTTTTCAGCTGACATGGCTGGAATTCATGGGTCATGAGTTCAAGCCCCACCTTGGGCAAAAGATTCCTGCATTGCAAGGGATTGGACTAGATGACCCTCATGGCCCCTTCCAACTTTGTGATTCTGTGATTTGTAGCAGGAGCACCAACTGACTCACATGGAGAGATGGGGGTGAATCCCCAAGATTGAAGGGCCTGGTGCACATTTTGCATGTGTGAGGTCACGTGCATGACACATGCACAACGTTATGTTGTCTGGAGGAGGCCAAGTGCTCTGGAGGAGCCAGTCGCTGAAGTTGTGACGTGAGACTCATGACACATGTGACACCATGCTCACACAATGTGTGCTGCCCCCCCCCAACATTGAGGGGGCTCACCCCCTTTCCAATAAATATTGAGAGGGTCCCCTAGAGTTGGCATGCCTGACCTGGGATTAAGAGTCTCAGGCTCTACCGACCAGTCACTCTACCTGGCATTTTAAAACAAATCTTCCTTTTCACACTTCCACAAACGATACACTGATTGAAATGTAGCTGTCCTTCAAATTCTGCCCTTCTTAAAATTTGGTCATGCACTTCTCCAACCAAAAGGTTTTGGGGGGAGCTTCCAGTAAATATTCTGAGTAGCTCCAAAGCCCCCTTTTGCATGCCATAAACTTTCTGTCCCAAGAGATGGCAGGAGCTCTCAGCAGCTCCTTCTTCTGAACCTCACCTGCCCCACATGGATGCAAAGGGCTCATTCCTTTGTGTGGTGGTGGGGAAACCTAGATGTGAAAACCCCATCTAAAACCTTCCTGGTTCCAATGAAAGAGGGGGTTTCTTAGTATGGAAAGAGGGTTGGGTATTGGGAAGAATCCACCCGGAACCTCTGTTTGTTTCTTTTTTTTTTATAATAATTTTTATTAGATTTTTCCAAATTGCAGATAAGAAAAGACAGAATAAAAGAAAAGAAAAGAAAAAAGAACAAAAAGTCACATCCATTTCAATAACTTATTTCAAATTTCCATTGGACTTCCCCACATCTCCCGCATAATGCATTCTTGATAATAAAGTCATCAGCAAATTATACCCTTATTTCGTGTATTTCTTTATATTTTCAATTGCAATTTAAGTTTAAATCTCTTGTTCTCCGTTTACTCTAAAAATATAACCTGATATCGTTTTAACCCATTTAAACTTTGGTTCTTTCACGAATGTTAACAATTTCATAAATAATTAAACTTCATTGCTGGGGCTAACGTCCTAAATCATACGACATCTTATGTTTCATACAACTTGTAATACTTTTGCAAATAGTCTTTGAATTTTTTCCAATCCTCCTCCATTGCCTCTTCTCCCAGGTCCCGGATTCTTGCAGTCATCTCAGCCAGTTCCATGTAGTTCATCAGTTGCGTCTGCCACTCCTCCAGTGTGGGCAAATCTTGGGTCTTCCAATACTTGGCGATAAGAATTCTTGCTGCAGTTGTAGCATACATAAAAAAAGTTCTATCCTTTTTTAACACCTTCTGGCCGACAATGCCCAGAAGGAAGGCCTCTGGTTTCTTGGGAAAGGTGTACTTAAACACCTTCTTTAACTCATTATAGATCATTTCCCAAAAGGCCTTCAATCTTGGGCACGTCCACCAGAGGTGAAAGAATGTCCCTTCAGCCTCCTTACATTTCCAACATTTATTATCAGACAAATGGTATATCTTAGCGAGTTTGACTGGGGTCATGTACCACCTGTATACCATTTTCATAATGTTTTCTTTCAAGGCATTACATGCCGTAAACTTCATACCGGTGGTGGAACCTCTGTTTGTTTCTGTAGTTCTGCTGGAGAGAAGAGAGAGGAAAAGAAAGGACTTCCCCAAACCACAAGGCCTCTGTCTGGGCTGCTCCTTCGGAGTTCCTTTCCTTTTTTTGAAGCTAGCAGGGGGCCCAAATATCTTCCGGAAGAGAAACACAAACCCTTCATCATAGGACCAGCAAAAGTAAAAGATCTCCCTCCCTCTTTTTTCTCCCTTTCTTCTTTCTTCCTTTTGGGTTAAATGTGTGCAAACTGCTCTCTGCCCTTTCAGAATCCTTTTCTCTCTCTCTGAAAAGTTGCTTTCAGGAAGTCAAAACAAAGAGTTGGGTTTGTTTGCTTTTTTAACAAAAAGGAGGACCAGGGAGCCCGCGGCACCTGACTCTCAAGGTCAGGGGGGTCACCTGCCCAGCGCTTGACGCCTGAGACTCGCTTGCGCTTGGGATCCCACACGGCACCATGTGCCTTCTGCTGATAAGAGTATGGGCCACGTAACCTTGTGCCACGTGACTGGGAAAGAGAACGAGAGCAAGAGAGATGGGGCTAGGGCAAAGAAAGAGAGGAATCGTCTATTCTTGTGAGCTGTGAAAGGGAAGCGCGGCTGCCGCGATGGCGATGGAGTCTGCTTCTGAGGAGGAAGGAGATAAGAGGAGGGAGCCGTCAGCCACTGAGAGCCTTTCTTTAAAAAAGAGAAGGTCGTGGCCCAGCCTGATGGCAAGAATGCTGCCCTCTGATATTTTAAAAGGCTACAAGGAGGATTAAACATGTAATTCCAAATTCAGATGTGCGTTTCCACTTCGGCATCGTGAGTGGCATAAAGGAACGGTTCATATATCTGAGGGGGAAAGCTCTTCTATTACTTTCCAGGCCTCTCATTCAGAGCTGCTTGTTCAAAACCCCAAAAGCAAAACACAAAATCCAGATTTGAGGGTGTTTCTGTTGGGAGGTTCTCCAGAATTCCCTTCCTATCCGGAAAGGAAGAATTTGAGTGGAGATTTCTCTCTTTTTTGGCAGGGGGAAGGAGCAGGTCAGGACTTTTCTGTGGTTCAAATGGAGGAGGGAACTTCAGAGAGAAGCCAGTGATCCCACAAAGCACATCTAGCTGTGGCGTTGCCGTGTTGGATACCTCCCATGGGTCTGCACAAACTGGTGTCCAGATCACTGCAGAGCCAAGCGATGTGGCTGAAAAGCTCCCTCCAAAGCAGGCTTCCGAGGGATCTGGGAAAACTCCCTGGATGTCCAGAGCTTCACTAGAGGCAAAGAATGAGCCTTCTTCACTGCCTTCACCACCTCGAGGTTGACAGAATGGTATGCTCTAATGAGTGCTTGGTCGACTTTGGCATGAGACTTGCACCATTTGTGGGCTACTTAAAATCTGTACTGCTTCACTACTCACAAGTTCCTGTACGACCACATTTGGACACCCCCCCCCCCCAATTCTGGATGCCTCACTTCAAAAGGGGTGTTGCAGAGTTGGGGAAAGCCCAGAAAAGGGCAACCCAAACAATGTAGGGGTGGAGCAACTCTATGAAGAAAGGCTGTAGCATTTGGGATGTTTTCGTTTAGAGAAAAGAATACTAAATCATACTAAACTCCAGTGCTATAATACAGTGAAGAGGAATGTTGGAATTTTCAGTCCAGATGCAGGAAAGTCCTTCTTGCATTGTAGGGGTTGGATGAGATGACCCTGGGGGTCCCTTCCAACTCTAGGATTCACGCAGAGCAGAATTAAACTATGGAACTCACTTTGATGGGAGGCAGTGACGACCACCAGCTTCAATGGCTTTAGAAGTGGGTTGGACATGTTCACAGGGAGAAAGCTACCACTGGCTAGTAGCCACGCTGGCTCTGCTCTGCCTCCAAGGCTTTAGGCAGCCATGCTTTTGAATGCCAGTTGCTGGAAACTGCAGGAGGGGCAAGGGCTCTTGGGCTGGGGTCCTGCTTGTAGGTGACCCCCTGGCATCTGGTTGGCCATGTGAGAAGAGGATGCTGGACTAGATGTTGTGCCTTTGGCCTGATCCAGCATGGCTCTTCCTGTGTTCTAATGTTGTTACATCAGGCAGGAGAACAGGCTCTGCAGCATCAGAGAAAACACTCAGGAATGGTTATGATAATGGCCCCTTTCAGGGCCTCAAGGACCGTATAAAAACACAAGATATCTCAAGATATCGAAACACAAGATATCCCGCTGTCACCGCGCTGCCGGAGCACAATTTCTGTTCTCATCCTGAAGCAAAGTTCTTAACCCGAGGTACTATTTCTGGGTTAGTGGAGTTTGTAATCTGAAGCGTCAGTAACCTCTGAAGTGTCTGTAACCCGAGGTACCACTGTAATTATTTCCATTTGGTTTAAGTCTCAGTCAAGAGAAATCTATTCCATGCCATGTTTCTAAGGCCCAGTGTGACTTTGCTGAGTTGCAGCTTGCAGGAGAGGACAGGAGAGGACATGATCCCCAGGAAGGTCCCGCCCAACAGCCCTTAGAGGAACACAAATGGGGGGGGGGTGATGGAGGCAGCCACTCCCTTCCTTGCTTCTGCATTTTACTCATTTTATCCATGAGCATGGCTCATCCTTTTAACAGTCCACCAGTGACCCTCACCATTATCTTGTGGTGAGCAGTTCCAGGGGATGGCTGAGTCCCACGTTTCTCTTTCCAGCAGTTGGCCCATCTTGGCTGGCTATTCTTGGACCCGCAGCAGCAGCATCTTGTTCAGATCTTAACCTTGTTCTAGGTTTCCTTCTCCTCACAGAGTCTGAGTGAGAGGCTCAGCACTGGGACTCAGGTAGACTTGTGTTGTGCTGAGCTGCTCAGAATGAAGAGGCAGGTGGGGCCTTATTGGCTCCTCCCATCAGCTGGTTCTGAAAGCTGCAGTACATCCTCTGGCCAGCTGCAATGGTGGTGCTGTAGAGCTGCAGGCATCCCCTCCTCCTGCAAAGTGCCACAATGTCAGAGGACGTCAGGTGACTCCATCACCCCAATCGCATCCCTGGAGCCTCCAGTTCAAGACCTCACCGGCCAGCCTCCTTCCCTCCTTCCCTCCTGCTTAACCCAACAGCATATTCAGAACCAAATCCACCATTTCTCCAGCAATTTGCATTTTTCCTGGAAAACTCTCCTGTTTTTGCACCACAAATTGCACCGATTGTCTCCTCATTCCTCCTCTTCTTCTATTGGTGTCTTTTGATTACAAGTCTCCTTGGAAGAGACACTAATTGTTACTTCCCCACAATGCTTGTAATTATGCCTATTACATTTTGATTCATTTCCATACGTCAACACCATTACGGAGGGGGTGTGAATTGTCATGGTGGGGTGGGGGGAAGTGTGGTTTTTTAAATTTTTTATAAGCGGGTATTGTCTGCATGTGCGCACACACAGACACTCAGAAAAGAGAAAGAAAGTCAGCATGAAGCGTGAGTGAATCCTTCTTTGTTGAAATTGAAAATAAGATTATAAATAAAAGTCTTTCTGTGACACCCGCAAAATGGACACTTTAAAATAAATTGCCACTGTTGATCAAGAAGATTGCTAGCTACCTTTTACACTAATGAGGTAAATCGTCTTCCAGCCCCTAATAGCAATATGTTGGAGTGTGTCATTTCAATGCCTGCTGCCTTAATAAAGTCTGACCTGACGATTCCCCCTGCTGTCAGAGCCATTGTCCTCCCAGACACGTAGCTGAGGTTTAGCTGCTCATCAAACAGGGAGGAGGAGGAGCCACAGGTGGGGGGGCAGGATCGAAGGCATCAAACACCCAAGGCAGGGGATAAGAACAGCACCCAGGCCCCTTCCCTTTAAGGGGTGCAGGCTTCTCATAGCCCCTTTGAGAAGCCACATAGCCTCCCAGGCTCTCTGCCACATGGGAACAGGAGAGCAGCCATGACTTTGCAGTTCTCAAGGCGCAAGCACATGGTAGCAGGTCCCACTGAGAATATCAGCATAGCTTTCAAATTTAAAAATTGAATAATGCAAATATAGAAAACATGTGGTTTGTCTCCTTTTCACAAAGGTGGGCCTTCTTTCCTCTTGTCTCCAGATTTCAACCAACAACTAAAAATTAAAATCTGGAGGATGCTCAGGGGAACATAGTTCAGGGGTCCAGCACTTTCCTTGCACACAGAAGGCCACATGCTGAATCCCAACACCATCTTCAGGTAGTGATGGCAATGTCCTCTGCCTGAAGCCCTGGAGGTGACCATCCGTGATCAACTCTTCTGGGGCACAGTCATTGAGAGTACCCTTGTTCCACCATAAAGAATATATGGTATTGTATTTCCACCCTTTCTGATGGAGATGGAACATGTTGCAGAGCTTTCAGTGGTGTGTATGGGCGGATCCATAGAGGAGAAGACAACCAGTGGGATATCACAGCCGTCAGACACTTTAGGGCTTAGTTCCTTACATCCACCTCCCATCTTGCTTGCTACCATCCTGGAACCCAAAGCGACATTCATGGGAGGTTCCCATACCTGCTTAGCATCAGCCATGGAGCGGACTCATATGGCTTCAGACCAGGCCCTAGAATTAGAGAGAGACTAGAGAGAGGAGGTCTTGGCACATAAGCTGGGTTGGGTCAAAGGTTGTCAAACTGGGGTCAGCATGATGACTCCTGGGAGGTACACATGCCAGTGCAAAGTACTTGTTGCAACCACCACAATCACTACCTCAAGACCACGAGACCTAGATTCAGACGGAAAAGATTAGCAGCACAGCCTATGATGATGTCACTTCAACCTCAACCACATGCCATGCAAAACAAGATGTTCAGCTATCCAGCAAGCAGGTATGCATTGCATCAAGACACTCTTGCACTCAACAACCCATCTTAGTGGGTGGTAGGAAGGAGATGAAGCGAGTGAAATAAAATAAAATATGCCAGCTTTTCTTGTCCAATTATGGCCAGTTGACCTGCCAGCTATAGAAGGGCAGGGCTAGTTTAGCAGCTCTGAATGTCAAGCTGAGTCTTCAGAACTGCTGAGCCCCTCAATGAAGTTGCCGCTCCTGCTTGCTTAGCAAGGAAGATGGAGTGCTCGGGACGTGGAAAGTACCCACCCCCCCCCCTTCTCTCCATCCCCTCTGCAAGAACAGAGGTGCCCGCTTGACTTCTCTTTCTCTCTCTGCCTGGTAATTCCACCAACTTGTCCTGGTCCTTGCGAGGAAGAGATCCCTCTTTTTAGCTATCAATCAACACAAGATAAAAGGGCATCATCTTCCCTCGTCAGGTTCAGTAACAATGCTCTTTAGAAAATTGGGTCCTTTTGCGTCGTTTCCCTGCTTGACACGCCATCCGTCATTAGCTGCATCAGTCAGATCATTTTTATGTCTCAGGCCATAATCCAAGATGATGGGTGATAAGGCATCTTTGCTTGCAAGTGGCTTTGTGTTTTTTCTTCTTCAGAAGAAATGAGATGGATATTATTAGTATGATTATTAAGATGAGTCTTACTTGCAAGAATGGCCACTTTGGGGAGAGATGTTGGCACAAATGAGCTCTTCTCTCTCTCTCTCTCTCTCTCTCTCTCTCTCTCTCTCTCTCTCTGAAGAGGGCTGCCCAGAAAAGTTCTGTCCACAACAGGCCATCAGGACCAGTGGCAGAGCTTCATGCTCTGGCGCCAGGGGTGGGGTGGGGGCAGATGGGGATGTGGTGTGTGTCCCAGAGTGTGGCACACCGCCTGCTGGGGCGTAGCGTCCGTCCTGGAGGCGTGGCGCACTGCCTGCGGGGGTGTTGGCGCCCAGCGCAGGCAGAGGGCAGCCACAATGGCACCCCACCGGGATTGCGCTGCTGGGGGCAATGCGCTCCCCCGCCGCCCTCTTCCTCCGCCAGTGTTCTGGACAGAAATCAGGAAGTATTTTATTGCTGAAGTTCTTTCCCAAACGCTTTGCCATCCTCATCACAATCATGCAAAGAAACTCACCTCAATCCCTGGTTGCTGCTGCAAGAAGGAGGGGGAGGTGCCTGGTGTGCCCAAGGAGTGATTTGAACCCAAGGCTTCCATTGGCCTACGCTGGGTGGCCAAGTGAATATGCATTCATGGGGGTGCAGGAGAAGCAGAGCTGTGGGGAAGGGCCACCTGCCTTGCCTCTGGAGGGGCTCCTGCTAAGTTCTTGCTGTGATCTGTGTGAGCTGGGGGAGCTACCTAGCAAAGATCCAAAGGGCTTCTCTATAGGTATATCCAGAAGAATTTGAACATATCCAGCGGAGGCCCCTGGATGGCAAACGTCAGTCCAAATGAAATGGCCTTCAGTGCCTTGGAGCAGGTCCCAGCAGGACCTCTCCAAACTGAATGAATGAGCAGGAAAGTAGCAGCTGTGGTCCCATGTAAGCAAGTTACAGTATGCACAGTAGGGCAAAAATAAAAATTATTCCCATCTTAATTTCCCATTACATACATGAGCATAGCTCAGCTTATGGGGTCTAAATTGGCAGTGAGTGTCAGTGGCTGAGCAGGAACGGGACCTCGGGGTCAGCTGAAAATGCAGACTCTGAGAAAGGCAGATTCCATGCTAGAGAACATTAGGAAGTGGATTGAAAATAAAACTGCCTGTCTCATTAATGCCTTTATACACATCTATGGCGTGTGGCCACACTTGGAATAACAAATTCAATTCTGCCCACCTCACCTCAAAAAAAGTGTTGCAGAGTTGGAAAAAGTTCAGAAAAGGGCAACCCAAATGACCAGGGAGATGGACTCCCCTGTGAGGCAATGTCATGGCATTTGGGGCGTTTTAGGTTTGAGAAAAATTATGCTGGATGTCCCCCCCCCCCCCTCATTTTACTAGAGCCTGGGATCATCCATTGAAGCTGAATGTTGAGAGAGTCAGAAGAGACAGAAGGGAAGACTTCTTCACGTGCACAAATTCATGGAGACAAAGGCTATCAATGGATGTGTTCTACCCCAGTGTCAGAGGCTTCCCATGGGGGCGGGCAAAGCTGGTTGGTCACTGTGAGGCGATGGACTAGATGAGCCCCCATTGGCCTTCTCCAGCAGTCTCTGCTTCTGTTCCTATGTAGACTTCAGGAGGAAAGAAGAAGTTCAGTGCTTGCAGAACAGCCCCACAACACTCTGCTTGAAAGCTGCTTTCCAGGGGTACCAACTATAGGGGCCCTGGGGGCCCCAGCATCCAAAATGTTTTTGTTGTGGGTGCTCAGCACCCACGCCCCAGGGCCCCTGACAAAGTCATGTCTGAGGCCTCGCAAGACCAAGGAACCTGACTTCTGGTGCCATTGGAAGTCAAGTTTTGAGGCCGTGGGGCACGTGACGTCATGATGTCACATCACAACGTGATGTCATGCTGTCATGGTGCGTGTGCTGGGCACCCATAAACTGGGGCCCAAGTCGGCTCCCCTGCCACTTTCCATTCCTGAGTGGCTGCTTGGCCTTGGAAGAGCTCAGTGGCCAGGAGCAGACGGCAGAGGAGGAGGCAGACTCAGCTTCATTGCGAATGAGAGCCTGAGCCTGAAGGCAGCTGCCAGTGGACAAGGAAGCCCAATTCAGGCAAGTATATCAGGCAGAGTTAAGTTGCCTTTTTGACTTGCAACACACAGCAGGGGGGAGGGCAAAGTGGGAACACTCAGATAAGCAAACAGATAAGCGAAACATTGCAGATGCTGAGCAGCTATAGGGGAATATATGCATTCTTCATTTTGGGAGAACTGGAGACCTTTCCGTACCTACTGGATCAGAATCTACTTATATGAAGGAATTCAGGGGGACATGCTAACGTCTTTTCTGTCATATCTTTTTCTCTTTTTGTATTTATGTATTATGTAAATTTTATATATTTGAATGATTTACATCATGCATGGAATTATTTTGAGATGTTTTTCTGGTTCATTTATTGACCACTCTGGGTTTCTTTCCTAAAACCACAGGCTGAGGTTCTGCAACAAAATCTTGCCAGGTGGGAAAGACAGTGATAGAATCTGAGACCTGGTGCTTAGCAGCTCCTGTGCATGAAAGCCCACAATCCTCTCAGTAACCTCTCGTGGAAAGGAGGAAGGGCAATGCATGATGGGAGCAGTAGTTTCCAAGGAGCACTGGAATTTTACAATATAAATTTTTCTTTTAAGAAATGTCCAGTAGCACCTTCTTCTGAAGAAGTGTGCGTGCATGCACACAAAAGCGTATACCAAGAACAAACTTAGTTGGTCTCTAAGGTGCTACTGGACAATTGATTATATATATATTATATATAAGGTGGACAATATATATATATATATATATATATATATATATATATATATATATATATACACACACACACACACACAGTTTAGTCATTTAGTCGTGTCCGACTCTTCGTGACCCCCTGGACCAGAGCACGCCAGGCACTCCTGTCTTCCACTGCCTCCCGCGGTTTTGTCAAACTCATGTTTGTAGCTTCGAGAACACTGTCCAAACATCTCATCCTCTGTCGTCCCCTTCTCCTTGTGCCCTCAATCTTTTCCAACATCAGGGTCTTTTCCAGGGAGTCTTCTCTTCTCATGAGGTGATATCTATATCTATATCTATATCTATATCATCTATATCTATATCTATATCTATATCTATCTATATCTATATCTATATCGACTTTCTCTTCCAAAACTCTCTGTGTTTGCCCCTATGGAGCATACCTGCACAGGGGTCAGGGATGGACAGATTGCTCCCTTTCAGTTTCTCTGATGAAAATCATCAGTATTTTAATTTGCATTTCTCCCATATGCAATTATATTTTATGTGATCTTGTGTGTTATACAGGTTTGCAAGTAATTTCCCCTAAAATAGTGCACTTTTGTATATTTTTTACATACTGTGCACACGCATGCGCGCGCACACACACATTCTTTTTAATTGTTTTTGAAATTATTTTTAATGCTGTAACCCACCCTGGGACCTTAGGGTGAAGGGCAGGTAATAAAATGTGTGTGTGTGTGGCTGAATTCCAAAATATGCATTGGTAGGCACACTTTTGACCAATATACACATTTTTGTGCACATTTTTTGAGTTGGAGAACTGCATTGCGCAATTCAAACCGGTGCAAATTTTGAAGAGAGCTGTGCTTATATATGAGCTGTATAGACAAGGGAAAGAAAAAACATTTAAGATAGAAGAGTACCTCAGAAGTAGCAATATGCCATACAGTGGTACCTCGGGTTAAGTACTTAATTCATTCTGGAAGTTCATTCTTAACCTGAAACTGTTCTTAACCTGAAGCACCACTTTAGCTAATGGGGCCTCCTGCTGCTGCCGCGATGCCCAAGCCCGATTTCTGTTCTCATCCTGAAGCAAAGTTCTTAACCTGAAGCACGATATCTGGGTTAGCAGAATCTGTAACCTGAAGCGTATGTAACCTGAGGTACCACTGTATTTAAAAGAAGAACAAAGGGACGACTTCTGGAGGCAGCGCCAACGGTAATGGCGGTCTCCTTCTGATCGGGAGGGAGAAGCTCTGCGGAATTTGGGGTCCTACCGCTACGGCGCAGCGGGGACCCGTTAAAAAACCGCAGGCGGGGGAAGCCTGCGGCCGTGGGACTCAGCGGGTGCCAGAAGCGACCCCCCCCCAATTGCAAAGGAACCCCGAGAGGGGCTCCGGAGCGGAACGGGGGTGTCGTGGCGCTGAGAGTCAATCGCTACTTCCTTGGAGTGAAGCCACGCAGCTGTTGCCGGAGAGCGCTGACCTTTTTTCCTCTGACAATTCGGCTGTCAAAACAACAACCCGTGAGTAGGTCAAGTATTAAGATCGGGAATTTAAAGAAAATCAATCTGAATTGGAACCGAAGCGGGGAGGTGCAAAGAGGAAGTCCACCTTCCGTTCTGTAAAAAGATCAAAGCAAAGAACGTCCAAGCCGGTTACCAGGTGAGGAGTGCTAGGAAGAAAGACTGGTTAGACGTCAAGCTAAGGGAACCCCTTCCCTGAACTGAGAGGGAGGGGAGAAGGGACAGTGCTTTTGGTGCCAACTTTTAATATAAGAGAGAAAGGAGAGACACAAGACCACCTCCCAATCCCTGGGAACAGACTGCCTAGACTGAAATAGTCTGGCTACATTGAATACAGCACTCTTTATTAACAATGTAATAATGGATGGTTAACACTCTGCAAATAGACATTCTGAACTGTTCAAATTGTTACTTCTCCTGCTGAAGGGGGCATTTGGAAACTTAGCCATTTTGTTGCGACATTATTGACTGTTACTGTGTCCCCCTAGAGGCTTACTGAAAAAGTAACATTGGCTGGGGAATTTTCCACTCTGAGCCTGAGAAAGTCTCACAGTAAAGCTGTGGGAGTGACCTTGACTGTCAGATAAAGTGCCATGGATGAAAAGCCAACAAAACCGGAGGACAAAACAACGAGATCAGGCAGAGTCAGATACCAACAGCCTAGCACAACACAGCATCAACGCAGGGCATCTGCTTCAGGCCCCCCTGTACCACAAGGAGAAGGGATGTCAGAAGAAGGTTTCACCTCTATTTTGAGTAAGATTTATGAGACTTTGGATAAACTGAGCAAACAAGTGGCTGAGGCCACAAATAAAATTGATCAAAATACCACAAGCATTAATGATTTGAGCCAGAAAGTGAATGTAAATACAGGTTCTATCGAAAAATTATTGCAACAGTTAGAATCGAACCAAAAGACGGCTCAGGAAGCTAAAGAAAAAGTAGAGGCTGTAGAAGGAAAGATAACACCGATAAGCAAACAGTTGGGGGACCACCAGGTACGTCTTGGGGTCCACCAGGGACTCCTGTCTATGATTGAATTGAGAGAAAAACAGACCAACTTGAGGGTCAGAGCGGTGCCTGAACTTGAGAAAGACAGTTTGTGTGACTTCCTGACACAGGAATTTGCGGATTTCTGGAAATTGGATGACAAGCAAGATTTTAAAATAACAAAGGCTTTCAGACTTGGAAGAGGAGGGAGGAAGGGCAGGGTGAGAGACTGTCTGATTACCCTTCGATCTAAAGAGGAGCGAGACAAAATACTAAGCCTACACTACCAGAACAGTCTGATAATACAGGAGTCAAAAGTGGAAATCTTCAAGGACATTCCGAAACATCTTTTGGACCTCAGGACTAACTACGGAGACCTGGTGACTTTACTGAGAGGAAACAGAATCATCTTCAGGTGGGAATTCCCTCAAGACCTATCTTTCAGCTTTAAAGGTAAGAAGTTTAAAATAAGATCATTGGAGGAGAAGGAAAATTTTTTGAGAGATCATAGAATCATAGAATCATAGAATCATAGAGTTGGAAGAGACCACAAGGGCCATCGAGTCCAACCCCCTGCCAAGCAGATCACGAAGAAGATCTGCAAAAAGGTGTAGAAGGACTGCCGGCTGCCTTACCACCAGGATTATTAGACATAGTATCACTACCTTTGGGAGTGGATAAGACAAAGAAAGTGATACCACCGCCAGAAGAAGACGAACTATTGGGAGCTGTCGGAGGACAGTAAACCTAGATACATCATGTCTCTACAACTACTAAGTTGGAACATTCATGGATTTAATTCCCCGGAGAAAAGGAAAAAAGTCTTTCACATACTTAAGAAGGAACAATTGGATCTAATTTGTCTACAGGAAACACATGTGACAAGGCTGCATAGGAAAATATTGATTAATAAGAGACTGGGCCAAGAATTTATTTCATCGGACAAAGTAAAAAAGCGAGGAGTGGTCATTTATGCAAAAGAGAGCCTGTCACAGAAATTCGTTTTTAAAGATGAGCAAGGAAGATATATCACAATTGAAATTCAAACACAAGGAGAAAAATTTCTGATAGTAGGTGTATATGCACCGAATGAGGGGAAATCTACATTTTATAAGAAGTTGCATGAGACTTTACTGGATTATATGGACTACAACATTGTCTTGATGGGAGATATGAACGGGGTGGTATCTACAAATATGGACAAGTCGCAGAGACAGGTAGTTACTAAAGATGGTAGACTACCAAAGACCTTTTTTGAATTGACTGACAATATGGACTTGACTGACATTTGGAGGACCAGGAATCCCCTGGGGAGAGAAGGAACCTTCTTTTCTGAAGCCCAAAAGACATGGACAAGAATTGACCAAATCTGGATAACTAGAGGACTGGCACCCAAGATCAGGAAGGTAGAGATCTGCCCAAAGACGTACTCCAACCACAATGCCGTGAAAATGGAGATGAGACTAACATTAACCGGTTCCTTCAGATGGAGGATGAATGACACCTTGTTTAGAGATCAAGAAGTGATTAAGAAGGCCCAAAAAACTTTGAGAGATTACTTTGAGATAAATTTGAATACCACTGTGGAAAAAAGAATAATTTGGGATGCAAGTAAAGCAGTTATGAGGGGTTTCCTGATCCAACAGAACTCATTAAAGAAGAGAGCCCAGAATGTGAAAATAGAAATTTTTTTGGATAAAATAAAAGAGGGCGAGAAAAGACTGAGATCGAAACCCAACTCACAAGAGATTTTGAGAGAAATAAAGTTATCCCAAGTGCAATATATGAAGATGATGAACCAGGAAATTGAGTGGAAAATTAAACAAATGAGGCAAAAGACTTTTGAATCAGCAAATAAATGTGGGAAACTGCTAGCTTGGCAGATGAAGAAAAGACAAAAACTCAATACTATTACCAACTTGGAAGTTGAGGGAAAAAATATTGAGAACCCAGTGGAAATCAGAAAATGTTTTCAGAGGTATTTCAAATAACTATATACACAAGGGCCTCAGAAAGACTTTGAAATAGACCAGTTTTTGAAAGCAAACGGATTACAAAAAATCTCACAAGAAAACAAGACAATCTTGAACTATAAAATCACAGACCAGGAGGTGGAAGGTGCCATTCAGAATATGCAGTTGGGAAAATCTCCAGGGCCGGATGGCTTAACCTCAAAATATTATAGAACTTTGAAGGATTGGATAATCCAACCACTAAAGGAGGTTTGCAACAAAATTATGGAGGGGGAAAAGGCGCCAGAGTCGTGGAAAGAAGCATATATTACACTCATACCAAAAACAGAGTCTGAAAAGACACAACTTAAGAACTACCGACCCATATCCCTAAATGTGGATTACAAAATTTTTGCTGATATTTTGGCAAGGAGGTTAAAAAAAGTATCAAATATCAATCAATATCCTTTATTCGACCGATAGTCAGAAATAAAACACAATAATTATAAACTATAACATAATCGGGGTACATAAATAAGGTAGGGCCACAGTACTAGACCTCTCACAGATAACCCACATCAAGGCATTCAGTTATATGTTTCCGACACTTGAGTGCCAGGAAAAGAAATTTAGCCACACACAAAGTTGTTTTCCCAGAAGACTTATTTAGCAGATATGCTGTCTGCTTTCCTCTTTGTCGGGAACTGAGCTGGGGTAAGTATGGGGTTATAAGATACTGTCTTAAGTCGTTGTAGCTGGGACAGCTCAGTAAAATATGCTCTGTGGATTCTACCTCGCCCAATGCACAGTGGCATAATCTCTGGTCATATGGGACTCCTCCATATCTTCCCTTCAGAACCGCTGAGTCAAGAACATTCAGCCTAGCCGCAGTAAATAGTCTGCAGTATTCCACGTAGTGGATATCTGCCAGGTAGCGAGCTGGAGCAGCCCGATACAACTGCTCCCCCAGAAACAACCCAGGTTTCACACGGGCTATGTCCTCCTGTCTGGCAATATCCCTTAATCTTTGAGCGATCACCGCCTTTGCGTGGCTATGCGTCATGGACTCTATATAAAGGGAGGACAACAAAAAGTATTAAAGGAAGTGATACATAAAGACCAAGCTGGCTTTCTTCCGGGCAGACATTTGTCTGATAATACGAGGAATATAATAAATATTTTGGAAAAGCTGCAAGAGGATATTAACACTAAAGCAGTTTTAATTTTTGTGGATGCCGAGAAAGCCTTTGACAATATTTCTTGGAGTTTTATGAGAAAAAATCTTCAAGGGATGGTGGTCGGTCAAGGGTTTGAAAATGGTATAAGTGCAATTTATTCAGAACAAAAGGCAAAATTAATAGTTAACAATGTGGTGACAGAGGAATTTAAGATAGAGAAAGGGACATGACAAGGTTGCCCAATTTCCCCATTACTCTTTATTTCCGTCCTGGAGGTTTTGTTAAATATGATAAGAAGGGACCATTTGATTAAAGGCATAACGGTCGGAGCCAAACAATACAAATTGAAAGCCTTTGCAGATGACTTGGTATTGACACTACAGGAGCCAGAATCTAGCACTAAAAGAGTATTAGAACAGATCCAGGAGTTTGGTCATGTGGCAGGATTTAAGTTGAGTAAGTTAAAAACCAAAGTTCTTGAGAAAAACTTAACAATGATCGAAAGAGAGAGGTTTCAGAATGAGACAGGTTTAACAGTGGTTAAGAAGGTGAAATATTTGGGGATCAATATGACAGCTAAAAATGGGAACTTATTTAAGGACAACTATGAAAAATGTTGGTCAGATGTTAAAAAGGATTTAGAAATATGGTCAAATTTGAAGCTTTCCTTGTTGGGCCGAATTGCTGTTATTAAGATGAATGTATTGCCAAGAATGCTGTTTTTGTTCCAATCGTAACAAATTTTTGATAAAATGGACTGTTTCAAGAAGTGGCAGAGAGACATCTCTAAATTTGTCTGGCAGGGCAAGAAACCCAGATTTTAATTTAAAATATTAACTGATGCAAAAGTAAGAGGGGGATTTGCCCTGCCAGACCTTAAACTCTATTATGAATCAGCAGCTTTCTGCTGGCTGAAGGACTGGCTGCTTCTTGAGAACACAGACATTTTGGATTTAGAAGGTTTCAATAATGTTTTTGGGTGGCATGCATACTTGTGGTATGACAAGGTTAAAGCACATAAGGCATTTAAGAACCATATTGTTAGGAAAGCATTGTTTAATGTCTGGACACGATACAAAGACTTACTTGAAAACAAAACCCCAAGGTGGTTGTCACCAATGGAGGCAAAAGCTCAAAAAAAACTCAATATGGAGGCCAAGTGGACAAAATATTGGGAGATTTTAGAGCAAGAAGGAGACAAATTGAAATTGCAGAGTTTTGAGAAATTAAAAGATAGAGTGCGAGATTGGTTACATTATTTTCAAATAAGAGAGGTATACAATTTAGACAAAAAAATCGGCTTCCAGGTGGAAAAATCAAAGTTGGAAACAGAATTGTTAGACCCCAACACTAAGATACTATCAAGAATGTATAACTTGCTGTTAAAATGGAATACTCAGGATGAAACGGTTAAATCGGCTATGATTAAATGGGCACAGGACGTTGGTCATAACATTATGTTTGCTGACTGGGAACAGTTGTGGACCACAGGTATGAAATTCATGGCATGTAATGCCCTTAGAGAGAATATTATGAAAATGATTTATAGGTGGTACATGACACCAGTCAAGCTTGCAAAAATTTACCATTTGCCCGATAATAAATGTTGGAAGTGCAAAGAAACTGAGGGTACATTCTTTCACCTTTGGTGCACGTAGAATCATAGAATCATAGAATCATAGAATCATAGAATCATAGAGTTGGAAGAGACCACAAGGGCCATCGAGTCCAACCCCCTGCCAAGCAGGAAACACCATCAGAGCACTCCTGACATATGGTTGTCAAGCCTCTGCTTAAAGACCTCCAAAAAAGGAGACTCCACCACACTCCTTGGCAGCAAATTCCACTGTCGAACAGCTCTTACTGTCAGGAAGTTCTTCCTAATGTTTAGGTAGAATCTTCTTTCTTGTAGTTTGAATCCATTGCTCTGTGTCCGCTTCTCTGGAGCAGCAGAAAACAACCTTTCTCCCTCCTCTATGTGACATCCTTTTATATATTTGAACATGGCTATCATATCACCCCTTAACCTCCTCTTCTCCAGGCTAAACATGCCCAGCTCCCTTAGCCGTTCCTCATAAGGCATCGTTTCCAGGCCTTTGACCATTTTGGTTGCCCTCCTCTGGACACGTTCCAGTTTGTCAGTGTCCTTCTTGAACTGTGGTGCCCAGAACTGGACACAGAACTCCAGGTGAGGTCTGACCAGAGCAGAATACAGTGGCACGATTACTTCCCTTGATCTAGATGCTATACTCCTATTGATGCAGCCCAGAATTGCATTAGCTTTTTTAGCTGCCGCGTCACACTGTTGGCTCATGTCAAGTTTAGTTTGCCCGAGGATTAAGGCTTTCTGGGAAATGATATATAATGAATTGAAAAGGGTATTAAAATATACCTTCCTGAAGAAACCAGAGGCCTTTCTCCTGGGCATTGTCGGCTAATTGGTGTTAAAGAAGGATAGAACTTTCTTTATGTATGCAACAGCAGCAGCAAGATTACTCATCGCGAAATATTGGAAGACTCAGGAGCTATCCACACTGGAAGACTGGCAGATGAAGGTCATGGACTACATGGAATTGGCAGAGATGACCGGCAGAATCTGTGACCAGGGAGAAGAGTCGGTGGAGGAAGATTGGAAGAAGTTTAAAGATTACCTGCAGAAGCACTGTAAAATTTTACAGTGTTGAAATGTTGAAATGACGTTTGATTGAAAATAAGTGGTACTGGTAAAGAGATGCTTAAGAAAATGTAAATAGGGAATGATAATTGGAAATGGATATTTATAATAATAGGTTAATATATGGAGTAAGGATAAAATGCTAGAGGGTAAGGATTTGCTGAATTTAATATTTGAACTGGAATACAAAATGGGAGGTGTGAGGAGGTCAAGAAACTAGTGAAGAAAATATAAGATTTGAAAATATTAATTCATTTTTAGCTTTGTTTTGTGGCTTTTTCTTTTCTTTTTACTCTCCATTTTTTACTTTTTACTTTTTTTCTTTTTTCTCTTTCTATCTTTCTTCTATTAACTGTTTTTCTACTGGGTATTTTTATTTGTCTTGTTTTTGTAGTTTAAATGTTTAAATGTTTAAATGTTGGATTTTGTTTTTATTGTTTGTGAAATATTAATAAACATTATTTTAAAAAATAAAAATAAAAGAAGAACAAAGGAACATTCTTAATTCCCAGATAACAATGCAAGAATTACTTGAGGCAATAAAAAGCTCTAAAAATGGCAAGTCTCCAGGCCCGGATGGTTTTACGGCAAAATATTACAAGAAATTAAATGAACAATTAGCGAACCCACTGAAAGATGTCATGAATGAAATATTGAACACAGGCGAAATCCCAGAAACATGGAAACAGGCCTAGGTAAAGGTAAAGGGACCCCTGAGCATTAAGTCCAGTCGTGACTGACTCTGGGGTTGCGCCCTCATCTCGCTTTATTGGCCGAGGGAGCCGGCGTACAGCTTCCAGGTCATGTGGCCAGCAGGACTAAGCCGCTTCTGGAGAACCAGAGCAGGGCACGGAAACGCCGTTTACCATCCCGCAGGAGGGGTACCTATTTATCTACTTGCACTGCGTGCTTTTGAACTGCTAGGTTGGCAGGAGCAGGGACCGAGCAACGGGAGCTCACCCCGTCGTGGGGATTCAAACCGCTGACCTTCTTATCGGCAAGTTCTAGGCTCTGTAGTTTATGCCGGATACAGCATATTTTTAGAATGGGAGACAAAAGATGAAGAGTTAAAATCAGTTATGATTAAATGGGCACAAAATGTAGGTCACAACAGTATGATGGAAGATGGGGAAAAATTATGGAAAACTGATTTAAAATTTACAGATTGTTCCCTATTGAAGGAGAATTACATGAAGATGATATATAGATGGTACACAACACCAGTGCAGTTAGGGAAAATGTACAAAACTAGTTCAAATATATGTTGGAAGTGTAAGGAAAAGGAAGGGACATTCTATCATATGTGGTGGGATTGTAATGTAATTTTTTAAAAATTGGGAAATGATATACAATGAATTGAAGAAAATGTTCCATTTAACATTTGTTGAAAAACCAGAGGCATTTTTGTTGGGGATTGTAGGGAAAGACCTGCCAAAAAAGCTGAAAAACATCTTCATGTATGCAACAACGGCCGCGAGAGTTCCTGGGTAAGGTGATTGAGAGAGCGGTTGCTGAACAGCTTGTTGGGTTTCTGGATGAAACATCGGCTCTGGATCCATTCCAGTCCGGCTTCCGCGCTGGTCATGGGACCGAGACGGCTCTGGTCGCCCTAATAGATGATCTCCGCAGGCAGCTGGATCGAGGCGGGTTGGGGCTGCTGATTCTTCTAGACCTGTCAGCAGCCTTCGACATGGTCGATCACAAACTCCTGGACCACCGCCTTGCCGACGTGGGGATCCAGGGCACAGTCCTTCAATGGCTGCGCTCGTTTTTCTCTGGTCGGGGACAGAGGGTGGTGCTTGGGAGGGAACTGTCATCGCGTCACTCCTTGGTGTGTGGAGTGCCTCAGGGTGCGATTCTCTCCCCGATGCTTTTCAACATCTTTATGCGCCCCCTCGCCCAGCTTGTCCAGAGTTTTGGGCTGGGTTGCCATCAGTGTGCTGATGACACCCAACTCTATCTGTTGATGGATGGCCATCCTGACTTGGCCCCAGACACACCGACCAGATGTTTGGAAGCTGTGGCCGGATGGTTACGTGGGAGCCGGTTGAAGCTAAATCCTTCGAAGACAGAGGTCCTGTGGCTGGGACGGGACAATATGGGATTGGGGGGCAACTCCCATCTCTTGCGGGGGCGCAATTAGTGCCAGCACCATCCGTTAAGAGTTTGGGTGTAATCTTCGACACCTCCCTTTCCATGGAGGCGCAGATTGCAGCTATAACAAAGGTGGCATTTTTCCATCTCTGCCAAGCTAAGCAGTTGGCTCCTTATCTCTCTCGCCCTGACCTAGCCACTGTGATCCACGCGACGGTCACCTCCAGACTAGATTATTGTAACTCGCTCTACGTGGGGCTGCCCTTGAGACTGACCCAGAAACTCCAACGGGTGCAGAATGCTGCAGCGAGACTCTTTACAGGGTCTTCGCTGTGAGATCACATTCACCCGGTGCTATACCAGCTGCACTCAACTAGAGCCAGGGCTTTTTCGGCTGTGGCTCCGATCTGGTGGAACACTCTGTCACAAGAGACCAGGGCCCTGCGGGACTTGACATCTTTCCGCAGGGCCTGCAAGACAGAGCTGTTCCACCAGTCCTTGGGCCAGGGCACAGCCTTCGCGGAGCTCTGGCCCAATGGTTGCCAGTGGCTTGATTTGAATTTATTATATAATGAATGGTTTTAGAGTGTTGTTTGTGCTGTACTTTTTGTACTGTTTTATTGTTGTTAGCCGCCCTGAGCCCGGCGTCGGCTGGGGAGGGCGGGATATAAATAAAATTTATTATTATTATTTATTATTATTATTAGCACAAGGATGGAAGACTGAAGAAACCCCAACTAAAGAATCATGGCAAGAAAAAATGATGGACTATTGAGAACTGGCAAAATTGACATATAAGCTACCGGACAAGGATAACTGTGACTTTAAAGATGAATGGGAACCCTTTACAAAGTATCTGAAGATGCAACAAAGTGAACTGGACTCCTTGGCTGGCTTTGAATAAACATTCACAAACTTTTTATTGATAATAATCAGCTAAATAGTTTGAGGATCTATACAATTTTGTAATACACAGAAAACAGCATTTTTAGAGAAATCAAAGACTGGAACTGAGGGAAGTCGGGGGGGCGGGGGTGGGGGGGGTTTATGTGGGAGGGTGGGGGAGGGAGGAAAAATGGAGGGGGGAAACAAGGATGATATATTTTTGGATAATATGTCTTGTTTTAATTTTGAATAAAAGAAACTTTTTTTAAAAAAATGAAGAGAGGTGTGCTTGGTTCAGGAAGCGCACATTTTAGGCAGGTTTGCCTTAAAGGACAAACAAAGCCAAACTTCCCCCCCACTCCTAACACAGATACTCTTTCAACAAAATGAAGAAACTCAGCTCTTGAGAATGTGGGATAGCTCAGTCGATAGAGCATAACTCAATCTCAGGGTTGCAGGTTTGAGCCCCACCTTGGGCAAAAGATCCCTGCACTGCAGGGGGTTGGACTCGATGACCCTCGTGATCCCTTCCAACTCTACAGTTCTGTGATCCCCTTATTTTCCCCGTCTGGCAAAGCCACCTGCAGCCCGCACCTGAAAGGGGGCCCGCAGGCAGAAGGCAGCAGAAGAGGACCTTCCAAGGGAGCAGATCCTGGGCACAGCCAAGAGCGCCAGGCAGGAGTCCCGGCTGAGCCTGACTTCCAACAAGGAGCGGTTCCTGGTGCTCCTCACCCCTGGCCGCATCCGCAGCCCGCAGGTTAGGGGGGCGGGCTTCTATTTATTTCCTGCCCTCCTCCAGGAAAGGCCCTGATTCACCAGCCCCCTGAGAAATGCCTGCCCAGGCAACAATGGGTTTCTGCTTTATGGAGTATCTGATCTGCTGCTCCTTCTTCTCCCTTAAAAAAAATAAATCCTTGAAAGGGCTTCTATTTATTCTCGGGTGTGATCATCAACGCCCCCAAGACAAGCACATCCTCAGAACACCCAACCTTCCGCCATCCGCCTCCTGGCTCTTCTTTGTAACAAAATGCAAATCTCTTCCTCCCGCTTTCAGTTAAAAAGGGAGGGGGCCTCGCAATGAGTCAGAGAAGGGCTGGATGTCAAGATGGTGGAGATGCCCAGCGATTATGTATCAGAGCAAGAAGGACATTTGCTTCTTTACGGGATGGAGAAGCCTCTACTGAGCAGGCGGGCCTCCCTCCCTTTTTTCCAGGAGAAGGCGGGATCAATTTTTGTAAGCGCTTCTGAGCTGAATTCGAGCAAGGAATTTAGTGTAACACTGCTCCCATATATATTTAACATTATTATTCTTGCATTAAAAAATATAACTCCAAGGCCAGAAAAGAAAAGAGGAAGGAAGGAAGGAAGGAAGGAAGGAAGGAAGGAAGGAATCAGCTAATATGCACTTCAAAATAAATATCAATCCAGTGCATAGCTGTCAACCTTCCCTTTTTTGCGGGAAATTCCCTTATTCCAACACCGTTTCCTACTGCTTCCCACTGCTATCCTGGATTGTTAGATATCACATAGACTGTCCCTGGGACAGGTGAGGCTGCTGATCCCTCATTTTCAAATCTGAAAGTTGACAGCTGTGATCCAGTGGGGTTTAAAACAAGCACATACGTCCATTTGAAGCAGTGAATTCCTGTTTCAGTAAATCAAAATTGTTCAGTCTAAATAAGATCTCAGCATCAATTACACATCTCTTGAAAATTAATGGACTCTAAACTATCAGACAAATCAAAAACTTCAGCCCCATGGGAGTTGGCTTCCATCTGCCTGGTTGTGCCAGCTCCTTTCTGTTGACCCACAAACTCTCCCTCCTCCTCCAGAAGGATGCAGCTCAGCTGTGGAGCCTCCCAGTCGGGCTGCTTGCTGGTGGTCACCTTCCAGTGAGATCTCCATCCTTTTCTTCTCTATCCACTTTTGTGATTTCAAATAGAGCCTGTTGTTGTTTAGTCGTTTAGTCGTGTCCAACTCTTCGTAACCCCCGGACCAGAGCACGCCAGGCACTCCTATCTTCCACTACCTCCCGCAGTTTGGTCAGACTCATGTTTGTAGCTTTGAGAACACTGTCCAACCATCTCGTCCTCTGTCCAACCATCTCATACTCTGTCGTCCCCTTCTCCTTGTGCCTTCCATCTTTCCCAACATCAGGGTCTTTTCCAGGGAGTCTTATCTTCTCATGAGGTGGCCAAAGTACTGGAGCCTCAGCTTCACGATCTGTCCTTCCAGTGAGCACTCAGGGCTGACTTCCTTAAGAATGGATAGGTTTGATCTTCTTGCAGTCCATGGGACTCTCAAGAGTCTCCTCCAGCACCATAATTCAAAAGCATCAATTCACAATTTGGACAAGAAAATTGGCTTCCAGGTGGAAAAATCAAAATTAGAAATAGAACTGCTAGAACCCAAAACTAAGATTTTGTCAAAGATGTATAACTTGCTATTGAAATGGAATACACAGGATGAAACAGTGAAATCTGCTATGATTAAATGGGCACAAGATGTTGGACATAACATAATGATGGCTGACTGGGAACAGTTATGTACCACAGGTATGAAATTCACGGCATGTAATGCCTTGAGAGAGAATATTATGAAAATGATATACAGGTGGTACATGACACCAGTCAAGCTTGCAAAAATCTATCATTTGCCCGATAATAAATGTTGGAAATGTAAAGAAACTGAAGGTACATTCTTTCACCTTTGGTGGACGTGCCCAAGGATTAAGGCTTTCTGGGAAATGATTTATAATGAAATGAAAAGGGTATTTAAATATACCTTTCTGAAGAAACCAGAGGCCTTTCTCCTGGGCATAGTCGGCCAAATGGTGCCAAAGAAGGACAGAACTTTTTTTATGTATGCCACAACAGCAGCAAGAATACTTATTGCAAAGTATTGGAAGACACAAGATCTACCCACCCTGGAAGAATGGCAGATGAAGGTGATAGAGTACATGGAATTGGCGGAAATGACTGGCAGAATTCGAGACTAGGGAGAAGAGGCGGTGGAAGAAGAATGGAAAAAAATTAAAGACTATTTACAGAAATATTGCAAAATTAATGAATGTTAGAATGATGTCAGAATGAAGTTAAGTGGTTTAAGCAGCAATGTTATAAAGGTGTATGTAAAAATGAATTGTTAACAGGTGAGAATCCAAAGTTATAATATATTATGTTAAAGGACTAAGATAAAAACAAAGAGGGAAAGAAATTGCTGAATTAACTAACTAAATTGGAATACAAAAAAGGGAGGTGTGAGGAGGTCAGGGAAACAAGGAAATGAATGTAAGGTATGGAAAGACTGATGTATTTTTTTAAAGTGTTTTTTATCTTTTTTGTATTTTGTATTTTATTTTTTATTTTGTCTTTCTTTTTCTTCTTTTTTATAAATATTTTTATTATTTTTTTTCCAGGTACAGATGTAAAGTCAGATATAGAAGGAAATAACAGAAAAAGAAAAAGAAAATTAAAAGTAATCCATCTTTCCAAAACGTTTTTTTTCATAACCAACCGGACTTCCCCACGTCTCCCTCACCCTGCATTCTTTACAATAAAAATGTCAGCAAATTATTACCTTGTTTCGTATATTCTTTGTACTTTCAGATAATTATGTTTTGGGTTTAAAATACTTATTATCAATTTACTTTTACCCTAAAATAGATATAATGTTATTTTAAACTCTAGTCCTTTCATAATTGTAACTTAGTTTCCCATATCCCCAAATCTTATTGCTGAAGCTGGATTTTCCAAATCATGCAAATTCTTAACATTCATATAACTTATAATATTTTTGTAAATAATCCTTAAATTTTTTCCCGTCCTCCTCCATGGTTTCTTCTCCCAAATCTCGGATTCTGCCAGTCATTTCAGCCAATTCCATGTAATCCATCAATTGCGTCTGCCACTCTTCCAGTGTGGGTAAATCTTGTGTCTTCCAGTATTTTGCAATGAGAATTCTTGCTGCTGTAGTTGCGTACATAAAGAAAGTTCTATCCTTCTTTAACACTTTCTGGCCGACAATGCCCAGGAGGAAGGCCTCTGGTTTCTTGGGAAAGGTATACTTAAATACCTTTTTTAACTCATCATAAATCATTTCCCAGAAGGCCTTCACTTTTGGACAAGTCCACCAGAGGTGAAAGAATGTCCCTTCAGCCTCCTTACATTTCCAACATTTACTATCAGACAGGTGATATATCTTTGCAAGCTTGACTGGGGTCATGTACCACCTACATATCATTTTCATAATATTTTCTTTTTCTTCTTTTTTTAAATTCATGTAATTTTTTTCTTTGAAACCTTAATAAATATCATTAAAAAAAAAACCAAAAGCATCCATTCTTCGGCGATCAGCCTTCTTTATGGTCCAGCTCTCCCTTCCATACATCACTACTGGGAAAACCATGGCTTTAACTATACAGACCTTTGTTGGCAAGATGATGTCTCTACTTTTTAAGATGCTGTCTAGGTTTGCCATCGCCTTTCTCCCAAGAAGCAGGCGTATTTTAATTTCGTGATTGCTGTCACCATCTGCACTGATCATGGAGCCCAAGAAAGTAAAATCTCTCACTACCTCCATTTCTTCCCCTTCTATTTGCCAGGAGGTGATGGGACCAGTGGCCATGATCTTCGTTTTTTTGATGTTGAGCTTCAGACCATATTTTGCGCTCTCCTCTTTCACCCTCATTAAAAGGTTCTTTAATTCCTCCTCACTTTCTGCCATCAAGGTTGTGTCATCTGCATATCTGAGGTTGTTGATATTTCTTCCGGCAATCTTAATTCCGTCTTGGGATTCATCCAGCCCAGCCTTTCGTATGATGAATTCTGCAGATAAGTTAAATAAGCAGGGGGACAATATACAGCCTTGTTGTACTCCTTTCCCAATTTTGAACCAATCAGTTGTTCCATATCCAGTTCTAACTGTAGCTTCTTGTCCCTCATAGAGATTTCTCAGGAGACAGATGAGGTGATCAGGCACTCCCATTTCTTCAAGAACTTGCCATAGTTTGCTGTGGTCGACACAGTCAAAGGCTTTTGCATTGTCAATGAAGCAGAAGTAGATGTCTTTCTGGAACTCTCTAGCTTTCTCCATAATCCAGCGCATGTTTGCAATTTGGTCTCTGGTTCCTCTGCCTCTTCTAAATCCAGCTTGCACTTCTAAATCCAGAGCCTGCTTGTGTAAAAAGTGCCTTCAGTTAGGGATGGAGAAAAATTAGTTTCCCATTCACATTTAAAGGTAATCTTACCCAATTTGCAACTCTCTAAAGACCCACCCACCCACACCCACACCCACACCCAACACACACACACACCCACACACACAGAGAGAGAGAGGGAGAGAGAGAGAGAGAGAGAACTAAAACACAGAACCACCCTTCAAAATGTGCAATTCAGTTCTCCAGCCAAGTAAAGAGAAAAAAAATAGCCTATATGTAGGGACGCGGGTGGCGCTGTGGGCTAAAGCCTCAACGCCTAGGGCTTGCCGATCGAAAGGTCGGCGGTTCGAATCCCCGCGGCGGGGTGCGCTCCCGCTGCTCGGTCCCAGCGCCTGCCCACCTAGCAGTTCGAAAGCACCCCCGGGGGCAAGTAGATAAATAGGTACCGCTTACCAGCGGGAAGGTAAACGGCGTTCCGTGTGCGGCTCTGGCTCGCCAGAGCAGCGTTGTCACGCTGGCCACGTGACCCGGAAGTGTCCCCGGACAGCGCTGGCCCCCGGCCTATAGATGTGAGATGGGCGCACAAACCCCAGAGTCTGTCAAGACTGGCCCGCTCGGGCAGGGGTACCTTTACCTTTACCTTTACTCGGGTTAAAGTGTTCATAAAAATGAATGTGACATACAAAACCACATTATTTTAGGGGAAATTGCTTTGCAAAAATGGGGATATAAGGCCAAGTGGCATATAAACACATGCATATTAGGAGAAAATTGCATTAAACATGGGTGACGTTTTACAGAGACTATTTCTAAAAATTGCAAACTGATGTGGAAATATGGAACTGAACTTAAGATCTGAAAAATGAGAAACAGAGAGAAACTGAAAGTGACAGAATTTCCCTTCCTTGCCTTCAGTGTCAAAAATGAAGAGCCAGGATCCCCATCACGTGACACTAATCACGTGACACTTTCACTAAATATGAGAAGACCTGACCACCTCAAAAGAGCCTCCATGTTTGGGGTGGATAGGGTGTGCCAGCTCCAGGAAGGAGAGCCAGTTTCATCTCCAAACATGTTGGGAGTCAATTTGGATTCAATTTCCTGAAAGTCTCGTGCCTGATTGTTTTCCCCGCTCATCTTTCGGCTCTGCAGCTGTTGGCCTCTAGTCCACCATCTGCAGCCAGTCCAGAAAACTCTCCCACCTGGAATGAGAGCTCTGCAGAATCTGTTTCTTTTTGTAAATATTTTTTATTAGCTTTTCAGATATACAGATAGTTCTCAGCTACATTATATTATCAAACAAATAGTCATTCTTATAATTGTATACAGAATAAACTGTAAAGCAATATAATAACAATTTCTTTAAGCAAACAATACAAAACAAGCCAGAGGTGTATAATAGCTTGGAAATTTATACTTAGGGCTGTAAAATGGGCAAGTAATCCAGATTCAGTAATCATAATTGAAATCAAAAGCAGAATAATAAAATCCTTCTATGTCAGGGGAAACTGATCCAAACATTCAGTTTACATTATGTTTAATGTTTTAACCAAATCCACTCATAAGCAAAAGAGGATTCTGGACCACGTTCCTTCTTACCCACAAATGAGATAAAAACGAACTCAACTGTTACAAAATTATCCTTCTTACTTTGGCCCCTGGTAACTCCTAATTTGCCTGTTAACCTCTCTGAAATTGCTGTTTATGTTCCATGTCACAGTCCAGTTGCAATCATACACTTTGGAATAATTGTGCTGTGAATGCTCTGTATCAAAGGGCCTTAGTTGCACAGGATGGTGCCCTCAGAAGCTGAGCTATGCCACAAATCAGTGACAGAAACATAATCACCGCTATCACAGGTGTCGTCGTCATGCAACCATCAGCATTCGATCATTTGATTATAAAATTTGTATTGGAAGTTGAGGGTTACACCAGCTGGCCTGTGCAAAAGCTCCCACCACCAGCACCCTTGGCTCCGTGGAGATGCAGGATGCCTGGGCAAGTGATGATGGGGGGTGAGCTTGGGTTAGGAAGCAGGAGGAGGACCTGGGGTGGGCTCAGATTTTTGGAATGGAGGCAGGAGGAGATTTCAAAGGAAGGCAGTTGCACAGATGGAAAGTGAAATACTTTGCAGGCCTCTCCCCCCCCCCCTTCACTTGCTTGTCCTCCGAGGTGTAAATTATACCGACAGATGTACAGTCTGGGAACTTTTCCAGCTTCAATTCTTAAGAAAGGGAGACACCAGAAGCAGCATTTGCCCTGCATTTGCAACAGCCTGTGGAGTGCCGTTGGGTTGGCTGAGGAAATGCGCCCCTGAGCTCACGGGGATTTGGGTTTTGTTTTTAAAAGCCCTGCTGCCAGTTGCCCCAAACACTTTGGAGAGTCTTCTGAGGTGGCCTGTGGCACTGCTGGCAAGGGGCCTGATCTCTTCAGACTGGCTCCTTGACCAGATGGGATGGAGGGCCATAGCACAGAACCTCTCCCTGCAACCTGCCTTATTCTAAAAAAGACCCAGGTTTCCTCATGGAAGCCTTCTGGGGCCTCCGCTTGTCAAAGCACCTGTGGTCATTGGCTTAGACACTAATAGGAGCAGCTCACGGGAGAGGCAGCCCCCTTGCCAGGATGGCAACCAGGGTGGGGTCTTTCTTTCAGCCCCCTCCCACCCCCTAGGAATCCTTCTGAAAACGTGCTTCTCTTCCTATGGCCATTTGGGCATCTGTGAGGGGGCTCAACAGCCCTTTCAACGCAGCTTCAAAAAAATGGGTAGCAAGCAAAGTTTCCAAAACATATTTTCTCCCCTGTCAAATCTTACACTCCTTCTGGAGGCAGTCCACAGCTTTGACACGCGGCTTGTTTTTCTACTTGGTTACAAAATCCCTTTGGCTTCTAAATGGAGACATTCAGAGAATAGCTCTCTCTAAAAAAAACCCCACCATTTTCCCCCTCCTCCTTCAAAGCTAAACTTTTGCTTCATAATCTTTCAAAAAGCAGTTTTTAGAAGGGGTGATCTTTCTTGGAGAACTGGGCCCAGGCTAACAAAATGAGGGGAAATGGAAAGAGATTCACTGGAGGAACCATCCTGGGATGGCGAGATAAAACCCCTGTTTTGATAAGAAATGTGTAAGGTGCATGACTCAGTGGCCGAGCATCCGCCCTGCATGCGGCAGCTCCCAGGGGCTTTTCCTGCTCGTCAGTGCAGGCAGAGCCAGGTGGAATCAGCATCAGACAGCTTCCAAAGTTCCTATAAAGTTGCCCCCCCCCCGGTCAGGATTGCAGATACAGCCCATGGAAGGGATCTTGAGAGAAACAGGAAGGGTTTTGGGTAAGAGGCTTCTTATGGTGGTGGCGCTAGGGGGTTCAGTCCATTGGTTGTGCCTGGGCGTTGCCTAAAGTGCACTTCAAAGCAAATCCAGAGTTTCCTGCTCAGGCAGGAATCTCTGAGGAATTTCAAGAGAAAAGTCCGATAATGTGAGTGAAATGTCTCTCGAAAGGTCCTGCTCCTCTCGGAGTGCAACTTGGGGCTAATGTGGGTGGAGAGGTGAGTTGGAAGGGCTCCTCAGGGCCATCTAGTCCAACTCTCTGCGTGAGGCTTTTTTGGGAAGCCTGTGAGATTTCTCCACCCCCCAAGGACAGCTGGTCTCTTCACCTGCTCCCTCCTTCTCTCCCTCCCACCTTGCAGAATGCTGGGACTTCCCCACACTTCAGGGCCCTCTGCGTGGCACCAGGCGGGTCTGTGTGGCAAGACGGCAGCATGCGCCTCTGGTGTGCAAGCAGGGAAGCTTTGTGGTGAGGGAGCATGCACTGCCTTCCACGCTAAACAGGGACCAGGCTGCCTCCTCAAACTCCATACCAAATCACAAGCAACAGAGCAGAAAACCAAATTATTCTCAGCTGTTACACTGCTTAATTTAATATTTCCAATGAGCTCCTTTGCCTTCTCCTCAAGAATGAAATGCGTATTTGTGCTGTGTCACAAAACATTAGATTTTGTCAAGGCAATTCATTTTTCAATGGTAATTTGTAAAGTGTGCACCATACCCCCTCCCCCCACTCTCTCACACACACGGTCTGGGGAATTTTATAGCTTCTTTCAGAGAAAAGGAAAATAAGAGGCACTGGGTGAGTGATGGATGAGATGGGAGAGGGAAGGCTGGAGAGGCAACCGTCACAGACTGGGGAGGCCACTGGCCCCTCCCAGCCCAGCTATATCCAAGGACAGGACATGCTGGGGGGGGGCAATAAATGGCTGGGGCAGTTGCCACAAGGCACAACACCCCTTGGAGAAAACTTTCAGTTCCCTGCAGCATTTTCGCATGGACTTTAATGAGGCATAAAATGACCAAATGAGATCATCAAGGAATAACAAAACAAATAAAGTCAACTTAGCTACATTTTCTCCTAAACACACACATTTTATATCATCCAAGGAGGCCACCAAATGCTGGGGGTAAAGACTTATTCCTCCTCCAAGATCCGGCAAGTTTTCTTTCCTCGGCAGAGAGGGAAAGGGGCTCAGAGCTCCCTGTGGATCCCGAGTGTTCAGGGAGGACACAGAGGAATCGGTCCAGAGATGGAGGATGAGTCCACCTCCAGAGCACTTGGGGGCTGGGGCAGATATCTTTGCCCGCAAGAGTTTACTGGAGCTAAGGTTAGAGTTCAGAAGGCCCATATCCAAATGGCAGGACAGCTGCACTGCATGCAGAAGGTCCTCTGGCATCTGAAGCTTAAAGGATCCCACAGTGCTGCATAGCAGTGGACCAGAGCTGGCAGTGCAGCAGAAGGCGAACCAACATAAGGCCATTTCCTTTGTTCCAGAGAGAAATGCTCTGTTCTTTAGGCGAGGAGCGATTCAGGGAGGGAGGGAGAAAAGCTGCTTTGCATGTAGAATCAGACCCTCCAAGTGTCCCTATTTTCTAGGGACATCCCTGTTTTAGAGAAGCCGTCCCGGTTTCTGATTTGATCCTGTAATGTCCCACTTTTCCTTAGGATGTCCCTATTTTGTTGGAGAAATGTTGGAGGGTCTGGAGTTATCTGACTCCTGAGCCGTCTAAAGGCAATCCTGTATAGGGAAGTTTCTTAATGTTTAATTTAATTATGTTTTTATATATGTTGAAAGCTACCCAGATTGGCTGGGGCAACCCAGTAAGATGTGTGGGGTATAAATAGTAAAATTATCATTATGGAATAGAACGTCCCTATTTTCATCAGAGAAATGTTGGAGGGTATGGTAGAATGCCACCGCTTCCGTCTCTGGCATCTCCGGGCAATATGCCTACACATTCTACATTAAAAGTACATTCCTTAACACCACCATGGTGCTACAATTCCCAGCACCCTTAGCACACTACAGTTCCCAGGCATCTTTCAGGGAAATTGTGTGCTTTGATTATATGGGAAAGAGCCTCCTTTGCTGGAGATCCTGCCAGTCAAGAGCAGCCCACAGGGCAGAGTGAAGAATTTCCTCTCGCTCTCAGGTGCCAGGCTGCTGGATTTCTCCTGCTGCTGCCCAGCCTCTTTCACTCTGGCTCGTTTCTCTTGAGGAAGGCCAGATCCGGTTCAAACATGATGTGGTGCGTGATCATTCTCCTGAATTGCTGTTTTAATATATTCTGTGTAACGTTTGTATTTTATAAAGATAAAATACTGTAAGTCACTTTGAAGCTCCTCCAGTGGCGTAGCGTGGGGGGTGCAGGGGGGGCCGGCCGCACCGGGCACAACATCTGGGGGTTAGGGTTAGGGGGCGCAAATCCACGGGTTAGGGGGTGCAAATTACTTGCCTTGTACCAGGTGCTGACAACCCACGCTATGCCACTGAGCTCCTCTGTGTAAGGCAGTGAATAAATGAAATAAATAAACCCTGGGCAGGATAGCCGCCCCCCGCCCGCCCCCCCGCCCCCCCGCCGGGTGGTTTTGCTCAGCTCCCTTCTCATTTCTGGAAGGAGCTCTGCTTAGCAGATCATGTCTGGTGCCATCAGAATATGAGAAGAGCCTCCTGGATCAGGCCGGCAACCTGTCTCGTCCAGCCTCCTGTTCGCACAGCTGCCAACCAGATGTCCCTATGGGAATCTCCTAAGCAGGACTCGAACCCAGAACCGTCTCCCTTCCTGCGCTTTCCAGCAACTGGTATTCAGAAGCGTTTCTGCCTCTGACTGTGGAGGCAGAGCAGAGCCATCCTGGCCAAGAGCTATTGATAGTCTCCTCCTCCTCCTCCTCCATGAATTCGTCCAATCCTCTTTTAACACCATCCAAGCTGGTGGCCGTAGCTGCCTCCATAGCTTAACTAAGCACTGTTTCTTTGCTCTGTGCAGAATCTTCCAACACTCAGCTTCCTTGGATGTCCGTGAGTTCTTGAGTTGTGAGAGAGGGAGAAGACCTTCTCTCTCTCCCCTTTCTCCATGATAGGCATCATTTTGCAAATGTCTTCCATGTCGACTCTTCCTTGCTTCTTCTCTAAACGTAAAAGCCTCAGACATTGCAACCTTTTCTCATCAGAGGAGGCTGCAAAGAGCCTCTGTCCAGTTTTCTTCTTCTGTGATTTTAACTTTTATGTTTAATCCTATAAAACGCTGATTACAATTCAGTAAAGAAAAGGAAACCTCAATTGCCACATAACGTTTCTTACTCACTCATCCCATATCTTTCCTCACCTTTCTTCTGTGAAGCCCGGCCTTCCTGGGTCGTTTATTACAGGACTCTCCCCATGTGGGAAACAGGAGCCGATGCCTTGGCCCCCCACCCTGGGAAGGCTATAAACAAGGAGAGAAACAGAAAAATACATGTCTGAGAACAGGCAGTGAAATAAGGTTGTAATTGTTCCAATAATGAGCAAAGGCATGACCAATTATTTTCAAGCTCATTAAAGTTGAGCCTTCCCTTTCCCCTAAATATATTGTGAGCTTTGCCATGCTGGAAATTTTCTAGATCTTCATTAACTACTCTCATTAACCAAAAGGGTGGGCTATTCTGAGATTAATGATCTATAACAACTGAAAACAGCAACCAGCCCATTGGAGGGCTGGACCAGCAGCTGGGTCTTCCAGCTTTGGATCTGCGAATTCCTCTGCAAAGAGCTCCTCTCCACTGGCCTTCTAAGGGCTTCTTGGGCACCTTCTGCCAGCCACTGCCTCTCGGTTTCCCCTTCCTCATGGGGAAGATGTCTCCTGCCCACCCACCACCCCAGATGGCTGCAGGGGTGGGCGTGGGGGCAGCAGCACCCAGTACTGAAAGGCCAAGACCCCCCCCCCCCACACACAGGCAGCTCTGCCTGCTGCGCTCCAGTGCCTGGTTGCCAGCACTGAGTACTGGTTGGGCTTCTGAAAGGGGAATGCGGGGCAGAAAGAGACCATTTCCTCCTTTGCCTCTGGGGGCAAAAGGTCTTGGGCTGGGGCTGCCTGCCCCATCCTCTGTGTGGGCTTCCTGCCTCCCTCCACATCTTCAGAGGGGCGGCCCCCGCCCCAACTTCTGAAGGGAGCCAAAAGCTCACATGAACTCACACAGGGGAGGGGGCAGGCAGTTGTTGCACAAATAATCATTAGCTGGGTTTGTTTGCTTGGCTTAGAAAATATAAAGATTTTCTTTCCACCTTTGCACTGGGGGAAAGGTTAATGAATTCCCTCAGAGAAGAGAGACTTCAAGCAGTGGAGGTCACAAATCAGTGCCCGAGGTATGATAGGCCAGGCTGACTGGAGAGCTTCAGCAAGAGAGAGAGAGAGAGAGAGAGAGAGAGAGAGAGAGAGAGAGAGAGGAGAGAAGGAGGCAGTCAGGGGTGGGGTGGGGGTGTCCCCATCACGTGTGCCACATGCAAGCCCTTGGCCTCTCTGACCTTGCAGGTGGGCTTCAGCCCTTGTATCTCGGGGCCTCCCTGCCTCCACCCACCTCACGGTGTCCGGGGAGTTAAACACCCCCTTTTCCGGTGGGAAAGGGGTGCACTGTGACACAAAGTTGTCGACAAAGCTGCCCATCACTGAACAAAGCGGCATTACAAAGCAGCTCACATCAATAGGGCTAATTAATTGGATTAATGGAAGGGCAGCACAAATTAGGTCTGGCTTGGATAATTTCAATGAAAACTGAATACCAATCCCCAAAGTCGATGAAATCTGGATGAGACAAAATTGAGTTAAAATAGTGGAGACTGCCAGAGTCATTAGCCCACCCAGTCTCTGGAGCAGTTGTTTAATATGCAAGCTATTAATATGCAAAGTGACACAAATAAAAAAAGTGTGACTTAAAAAAAATATCCCTGTGTTGAGCACAGGCATCTGCCTGATCTGAGGGGGGGTTGGAGTTGACGGGAAAGGGGGGTGGCTATCAAGTGGCCATTCAGCCTTGAGAGCCCACTCTGCTGGACGCACAAGTCAACCAGGTGGTGGAAACAAGCAGATATAGACCGACATTTGTAACTGGATTTCTCTCCACACTTGGACCAGCTTAGCATTTTTATCCCAATGAAGTGCCTACAATTAATGAGCCTAATATGGGCTGTTTTTACAAAATTCTGTCTTCTCTGAATGGAGAAGGAACCCCCAGAGCAGATCTTGCACACCCAAAAGGGCACGAGGGGAAGGAGCATACCCAGAGCTTGAGGTGCCAACTCTCAACCGCCCCCTTGGCCTGCTGGTCCCCTATTTGTGGGTTCGGGGCTTGATTCTGCTGATCATTCTCACCCCAAATAAGTGTCAACAGGGACAGAGTCAAGCACATGTTAGCTAGCTGCAGAGGAACCCAGGAAGCTGCCTTAGGCGGAGTCCACCTAGCTGAGTATTGTGTGCTCTGGCTGGCAGCAGCTCTCCAGGGTTCCAGGCAGGGAATCTTTCCTAGCCTACCAGGAGATGGAGGACTGAACCGGGGACCTTCTGCACGCTGATGCTCCGACCCTGCGCATGTGGACAAAGGCCCATCAATACCTGGATGCAGTTTATTATTTTGCAAGCCGGTTCTAAAACGCTAAACTTTTGGATGTGATGTAAATAACATATTTTAATATTTCTCCCTTTAAACTGAATACAGTAGCTGGAATGTGATTCTCTGCTGGAGGGTGAGCTCTGTTTCCTTCGCCACCACTTTCACCCCTGAAAGCAGTCTTTCTCAAACTTGGGTCTGCAGCTGTTGTTGGACTATGACTCCCATCATCCCTGACCACTGGTCCTGCTAGCTAGGGATGGTGGGAGTGGTAGTCCAACAACAGAACCAAGTTTGAGAACCCTGCTTCAAAGCATGCCTTTTTAGACTGCATTGCATTGCAGGGGGTGGACAAGATGGCCCTTGAGGTCTCTTCCAGCCCTACAATTCTATGATTCTACAACTCCCATCAGCCTTAGCCAATGTGTCCAATCATCAGGGAATCAGGGATGATAGGAGTTGTCCAAACCATCTTGAGGGCACCAGGGTGGGGAAGGCTGGTTAACTCTTCCTCTCTTCTGACAGGCACCAACCAGGTGGTCTATTTCTTCTTCCTCTGGACCTAGGAAGAGCCTGTTGGATCAGGCCCATGGGGACCATCTAGCCCAGCACCCTGTTCTCATGGTGGCCAACCAGGTGCCTGTGGGAGACATGAGCACAAGAGCACGCACACGCAGCCCAACCGGTGTGGATTCCAGCAACTGGTCTTCAGAAACTTTACCATCTCTAGCTGTAGAGGAAAAACACAGCCATCATGTCTAGTAGCCATGAATAACCTCGTCCTCTATGAGTTGATCCTCTTTGAAAGCCATCCAAGTTGGTGGCCATCACTGCCTCCTGTGGGCATGAGGTCCATAGTTTCATTTTCTTTTATCTGTCCTAAATCTTCATCTGTGGTGCAGTGCAGGACGGACCCCCAAACTGGGTCACCAAGTCCTTAAGGTTAAAGTACTTGCCGCCACTGCCAAGGTCAGGGCAGTAGAGTCAAGACTTTTATACAGTGCCCTTAAATGTTCCACACACATTGTCATTATTGTAAGCCAGTCGGACAGATGTATTTGAAAGGCTGAGCAGTCATTCTAACCAATATTGCAATCTTCCAGGACTCTTTAAAACAACCCTGTATAATAAATAATAATAATCAGCCTGAAGACAGGAGTGTCTGGCACTCACAAAGAGTCGGACACGACTAAACAACCACAACAACAACAACATGGTCAGTCAGGATAATAATAATAATAATAATAATAATAATAATAATAATAATAATTTTTATTTATACCCCGCCCTCCCCAGCCAAGGCCGGGCTCAGGGTGGCTAACAAGCAATAATAAAAACAAGTTGAATGATTACAACTTAAAAACAAGATTAAAATACGACATTAAAATATTGAAACATTAAAATATTAAAATGCAGCCCCATCGCAGGAGGAGAAAGGAAAAAGAAAAAAGAAAGAGGGGGAGGGAATCAAACTGGCTCCAGGCCAAAGGCCAGGCAGAACAACTCTGTCTTACAGGCCCTGCGGAAAGAAATCAGATCCTGCAGGGCCCTGGTCTCATGAGACAGAGCGTTCCACCAAGTTGGGGCCAGTGCTGAAAAGGCCCTGGCTCTGGTTGAGGCTAATCTAACTTCCTTAGGGCCCGGGACCACTATGGTGTTGCTATTTATGGACCTTGAGGCTCTCCGTGGGGCAAACCAGGAGAGGCGGTCCCGTAGGTACGAGGGTCCTAGGCCGTGAAGGGCTTTAAAGGTCAAAAGCAGCACCTTAAATCTGACCCTGTACTCCACCGGGAGCCAGTGCAGCTGGAAAAGCACTGGGTGAATATGCTCCCATGGCAGAGACCCTATGAGGAGCCTTGCTGCAGCATTCTTCACCCGCTGGAGTTTCTGGGACAGCTTCAAGGGCAGCCCCGCGTAAAGCGAATTACAGTAGTCAAGCCTGGAGGTGACCGTCGTGTGGATCACAGTGACCAGGTCGGGATGGTAAAGGTAAGGTAAGCTCTCTATTGCAGATGTGGGAAGCTGAGAGGTTGAGACCAGCCTGCGGCTGTTCCACAAGTTCATGGTGTGGGAATGTTGAGGGTGGCAGGAGAGGATATGTTGTTTATTAATATCATTTCTAACTTGTGCTAGCAAGTTTCTTCATTTAGCAGAATGCATTCCCCTTCTTACGCAGCAGAAAGCTGGTTGCAAACTCGTGTGAGTTTTTTAAAACAATAAGCAATTCAATCTGGCTTGTCCAGATTGAGATATGTTCTAATCTTCATGGTAAGACCCCTTTGATCCCTCCTAAAAGAATAAAGACACCACAGTCTTATTCATAAGTAACAAAAAGTAGTTTTACTCACGATCAGGCAGAGCACAGTGTGATCCCTGGAGGCAGGCTGCAGGTTTTAGGCTGAAAGTTACAAACATGTTCAAACAGGTTTGCCCCATATGGGAGATAACCTGGGGGAACTGTTGGCTGGCAGTCAGCAGTCCAGTCCAGATGAATCAGGAAGTTCACAGGACGAAAAAGAAGATCAAAGAGAGGGAGGTGGCTGTGTGACTTAGAATCATAGAATCATAGAGTTGGAAGTGACCACAAGGGCCATTGAGTCCAACCCCCTGCCAAGCAGGAAACACCATCAGAGCACTCCTGACATATGGTTGTCAAGCCTCTGCTTAAAGACCTCCAAAGTAGGAGACTCCACCACACTCCTTGGCAGCAAATTCCACTGTCGAACAGCTCTTACTGTCAGGAAGTTCTTCCTAATGTTTAGGTGGAATCTTCTTTCTTGTGGTTTGGATCCATTGCTCCGTGTCCGCTTCTCTGGAGCAGCAAAAAACAACCTTTCTCCCTCCTCTATGTGACATCCTTTTATATATTTGAACATGGCTATCATATCACCCCTTAACCTCCTCTTCTCCAGGCTAAACATGCCCAGCTCCCTTAGCCGTTCCTCATAAGGCATCGTTTCCAGGCCTTTGACCATTTTGGTTGGCCTTTTACCAGGTCTGGAAGGGTCACACCCACCTACTAGTCACATGCAAAAGGAAGGATGCTCCAGGCCAGGAGGAACAGGACGTTCAACTGGCTGGACCAACATCTCCTGCATGACCACTCTAGCAAAACAAGTAATGTTGTACTTGACCACTCCCAGTGTATTACACCCCACACATGGGAGGTGTGGCATTTGAAGCAGGGTCTTGGCCAGCTCCAGATTGCCCCCCCCCCTTCAAGTTGCTCCACCCATGAACCCAGGCAGCCCCCCACCCAGCACCGGCGCTGACACACTGTAATGACATCTTGGATTGATGATTCTGTGAAGGGCTATTGGGAGAGGGCACAATGTCATTTGCAGGCGGGTATTGATCTCTGTTAGCCTCCCCTCAGAAAGGAAGGAAGAAAAATATTGGCTTATTTACAAAGGGTGGCTTTTTGCTTCTAGCCAGGAGGCAGCCTCAAGATTCACAGCTTTACACCGTGTCCCTTGGAAATTGGAGAGGCTGAGGAGGAGGAGCCCAGCTCCATGTTAGAGGGGTGGCTGGAATCGAAGTCCCCCACCCCTTCCCTTCAGTAAAGGGTGGACTGATCACCTCCAGAGGTGGGGCACTGTCTGCATGGGACTCTATTGAGTAGCTCCTTCTGGTGTGGGGCTGCTCTGTCTTCCTGGAGAAATTGAATTTCTGCACCAGGCTGCTCTTAAAGATCCAAGAGCAGGGTAGCTCTCTCGCCCCTCTCCCCTGCCCAAATCTGACTCATCAACTTTTATTTTTTTATTTTTGCCACCACCACCAAAATTGGTGGGGTCTTGGAGACCAGAACAAATGGTTGAGGGAGGCAGATGAGGCTCCATAATTTAGGAATAGGCTCCCCGCCTCCACCCTCAGCTTGGAGGAGACCAGCAGGATTTGCTGCTGGGAAGCAAATGCTCCTAGATTCCTTCCCTCTTAGATTCCTTCCATGGTCCTAGTCAGAAGGGGTTGTGGAGGATGGCTGGCATCCTGTCCAAGGCCCTCATCAGCTCAGGGGTCTTGCAGCCACTCCAGCATTCCTGACAGGGGCAGCCCTGCCTGCCCTTTAAGGCCTCCAGCAAAGGGGGGAACCCCAGAATTGGAGTAGATGGTCCTGGGGGGGGGGCCTTTCCAAGTCTACAGTTCCATGATTCTATGATTCTCTCTGGAGATGGCCTGTTCCATCTCTTCCATCTGCTCTCCTGGAATTCGATCCCTGGAATCTGGTGCAGGAGAGAAAAAAGGCCTGTCCACACTGGAGCATTATTTCCCTCTTAATCTACTCCACCACCACCCCATTCAAACTCTCCTCTCCGCTTGCATTCTCCTTCAAGATCTCAAACATCTATGAAATGTAGCTAAAAGGCCAAGAGATAAAGGTCAAGCATTTCTAGCAGAAAGATTCCTCCACTGGTTCTTGCATTCTCCTGGCTGGTTTGTGTCTGGCAGGCTGGGAGGTGGGGGGGAAGAGAGGTGGTTTGCACAAAGGAAAATAAAAAAGCTAAGAAGTACCTCCAAAAACATCTGACAGAAGGGAAAATCCCAGCAATAGAAAGGAGAGGAGGATGAAGGCGGCTCCCTGAAGGTCCAGTCCAAGTTGGCAAGTGTCAAAATATCACCAGCTGTTTGCAGAATGCAGAATAAACACATCTGAAATGCCTGTTTGTATGTGAAGAAGACTGGCTGCAGAGCCCTTGTGGCTTTGGGAGTCAGAGGCTTCAGACTCTGGGTTGTGCCAAGTGGCTGGGCCAGAATTTGTGGGTACAGATTAAGCCCCTCTAACAACAAGGCAGTGCCTAGAATGACTACAAAGCTGGCCCACAAGTGTTCAGTCAGGTCAAGACTAAAGACTGCTAATAAGATCAGCGGCTGGACAGAATGGATTGGAGCAGCTGGATTTCAGCAGGACTGAGCTTTCCAAACAGATGGGGAAGCCAAAGAGAACACACAGGAGTGAGATGCGGAGGCAGGAACCCTCCGCTTAGAAAGAAATAAAAATTAAAAGGGAAGGAGGAAGGGGGCCCAAACAGCCACCCACTCAAAAGACAGAAAGGCATAAGAGACCTATGGTGACGATGGAGAGGAAGACGGGCTCAGGGCAAGTAACCATCAAAGAAATGCCCCAGGGCCACCAAGCATGCCTCATGCCCCTGGCACTGCCCTGTGGGCACTGGGGCTGCTTGGGCAGCACATATTTAAACTATGGAACTCCCTCCCCCAGGAGGCAGTGGCGGCCAACAATCTAGATGGCTTTAAAGGGATTAGACAAATTCAATGAGGACACTCGTCATTTCGGCTATGCTCTGTGTGCACAGCTGGTGGGAGAAATGCTTCTGGACACAAACATTGGGAGTGGATTTCCAGGCTGTGGGGCTTTTGAAGGACTTGGGCTGCTTTCCCTGGGACATCTGTTGGGAAGCCTCTGTGTGGTCATGTTTCATGCTCAGCCAGTGCTCTGCCCTTCTCATGAGTGATGCCATCCGTGGAGTCTTTGGGGGACCTAGTTCCCTTGGGGGAGCAAATCCCCCCCATGAATCTGCAGTGAGGCCCCTGTCAGGGGCTCCACGTACAAGCCCCATTCTCGACCACCTCTCCCGAGCAATCCTGGGCCCCAGAGCTTGGCAGGAAACTCCCTCACAGGGAAAAGCAGCCCAAGTTAGGAAATGTTTCTCCCTCTAATCGGAAGCAGATGTGTTCCCTGCAAGGCTGTCCAAGGGAGAGGATTCCTTGGGTTAGCTAGACCTCCATTCCTTTCATGGGATCCAAGGCCGCCCGTGTCTGGAAACTCTGAGGCAATCCTGAAGCACTCATTCCTTTTTTAGTGATGGTGAGCACAGGGGGAAATTAAAATAATGGGGCTTTGAGTGGTTTCAGATGATTCTTTAAAAGGCTTGTGTTTAGCATGAGGCCAGCGATACATATCTATCTGTATCTTGCTGCCTACCTCCAATGCTTTTGCCTGGCCTTCTTGCTTTCCCATAATTGCAAGATGGGCATGTTACACAGGGATGCCCAGTATGCCCAGTGGCACAGCACACCCTCTGTGGGCAAGGAAACCACAGGTTCAGCATCTCCAGGCATTTTCTGTGCCTTCATGGTGGGTGCTGGAAATGACCCCCAAATATTGGATTGGTCTGTGGGGAAGGATCTTAGAACTTCCAGGCTGGAGTGGGCTTATTTTTAAAGGTAAGATGACCAATGGGGTCCTTGTTTTTGAAAAGGTTTTGCTCATTGCTTTTTTTATTTAAAGGGGGAGAAAGGTGCCAGTACTAACCATGAAGTTGTTACAGCAAGGTCCACACTTTTAACATTTGAAGGGGGTGCCTGTACTGTGTACCCATGAGTACCTCCAGAAAAAAGGACCGGTTTTGCTGCTGCTACAAGGATGTTGTATCTGATGGTTTCCATGGAAGAATGAGAAAGGATATACTCAACCTAGATAAAATGGGGTAAGGGGGGAATAGGAAGGGCCTCTCTGCATGAGGTGCAGCAAGTCAGAGGAGACCAGTCTTCCCCAACCTCCTGTCCCCCAGATGTTCTTGACTACAACTCCATAGTCCCTGGATGTTGGTAGAGAGCCAGCGTGGTGTAGTGGTTAAGAGGGTAGACTTGTAATCTGATGAACTGGGTTTGCATCTCCGCTCCTCCACATGCAGCTGCTGGGTGACCTTGGGCCAGTCACACTTCTGTGAAGTCTCTCAGCCCCACTCACCTCACAGAGTGTTTATTGTCGGGGAGGAAGGGAAAGGAGAATGTCAGCCACTTTGAGACTCCTTCGGGTAGTGATGAAGGGGGTATCAAATCCAAACTCTTCATCTTCTCTTCTAGTGCTGACAGGGACTGATAGATCTGGCTATTACCAGATTGCAGGAGGCAGGAGTAGAGGATACTGGCTGGGTGGAGCAGTGGGAAGGGTTGGGAAGTTTGGTCCCTCAGATGCTGCTGAACTACAACTCCCATCAGCCTCAGCAAACCAGGGATGACAGGAGTTATACGGTAATTCAGCAATATTTTGAGGGCCAAAGCTTCCTCATCCCTGGGCAGGCTTTTTTTTCTTGAGGGCCACATTCCCATGAGGGTGGCTCTTGGGGGTCCCCTGCAAGCTGGCAGTGGCTGGAGGCCAAGCCCATGACAAGGTGAGCCACAAGCACAAATGTTCTGGATGAACAAATACCACTGAGGGAAAGCACAGAGACAAAACAAAAGCAAAGCAGCCATTTACTTTTATCAAATAATATGCTGCCTCTTCCAATTGTTCTAAATCTAAAACTACAAAGAAATAGGAGGGGAGAGCGACTTTAGAAAGTCAGGAAAACAAGGAAAAGGCAACAAACAGGAAGGAAATGTCTTGGGCAAGAGTGGAACAGCTTCAGGAGGAGTAGAGGGGCCACATAAAAGGTGCTGGGGGCCGTGAGTTGCCCACTGGTGGTGTCAGGCATCCTGGAAGCTTTCTGTTTTAAGGGGCTCAGCCACAGGGAGTGGTAGCTCAAGTCCTTTGGGTGCAGAGATGGTGGGGTCAGCAGGCGTTTCTGGCTGGGAGGATCTGGAAGCTGGTGCAAAGATAGAAATGGATGCTTTCTCCGTCGGAGACCCTGGTCCCACCCCCGAGAGCCACTGCCAGTCAGAGTCAGATTGGTCCACAGGAACCAGTCCCAATTTTGTGATGAGAGCCACTTTGTTCACCCAGATATGCAACCTTCTGGACAAAACTCAAGAGCAAGTATGTCTAGCCTTTATTTTATTTTATTTGTATTTATTACATTTATATATACCTTTATCTTCCAAGGTTCTCAAGGTGGTCTCTCTGGTTCCTCTCCTTCCCTATTTCCTCCTCACAACTGAGGAGTGGGTGCAAGGGCACCCAGTGAGCTTCATGGCTGAGTGGGAATTTGAACCCTGATCGCCCAGGTCCAAGTCCAGCACTCTAACCATTATGCCACACTGCAGCAGGATCTTCTTGGAGTACAACAAGACCAAGGGCGGCAGGGTGGAAGTGTCTCCCCCCTGCACCGTGGTGAGCACCCTCTTGCACTATTTGCCCACGGGTAAGCATCTCCATGGGTAAGCATCTCCTGAGGGATGCAGGTGGTGCTGTGGGTTAAACCACAGAGCCTAGGACTTGCCGATCAGAAGGTCGCGGTTCGAATCCCCACCACGGGGTGAGCTCCCGTTGCTCGGTCCCTGCTCCTGCCAACCTAGCAGTTCGAAAGCATGTCAAAGTGCAAGTAGATAAATAGGTACCACTACAGCGGGAAGGTAAACCGTGTTTCCATGCGCTGTTCTGGTTCGCCAGAAGCAGCTTAGTCATGCTGGCCACATGATCCGGAAGCTGTACGCCGGCTCCCTCGGCCAATAAAGCGAGATGAGCGCCGCAACCCCAGAGTCAGCCACGACTGCACCTAATGGTCAGGGGTCCCTTTACCTTTACCTTTAAGCATCTCCCATGTCAGAAGTCTAGTCTTGAACAAGGCCGGTCTGTGCCCCCCCCGCCGCCAAATGTGGGGTGGGATAAAATGGGGAAGAGTTCTTGGTAGAAAAGCTGGGGCCAAGATGAGGCTGGCCTTTCCTGGAGCACGCCTGCCTGCCCAGAGGTCTGCTGCAGGATGAGTCCTCCCCATCCTGCCCCCCCCCCCGTTGCAATCCCGCCCTCCGGGTCCCCCCCCCCCGGGCCAGCAGCCTCTTCCTCCTGCCTGGCGCGCTCCCTCGCTTCCTTCCCCTCCTCCGTCCTCCCGAGCGAGGCCTCCCGTGAGTCACCGGCGAGGAATGCGGGAATCCTTCTCGCATTACTTGGTTGCGAAAGCCCTTTAATCCCGTCGCGGGGAGGGGACAGGGCCCGCCCGGCCGCCCGGCTCCTCCTCCGCCCGCCGCTGCCACTCCGGTCCGGGCAGGTGCGCAGGAGATGTTTCAGGGTCTCCGCCGCGCGGGGAAGCGACGCGGGTGACCCTGAACCTCCAGCCAAAGAATGAAAGCCGGGCGAGGGCTGGGTGGGGGGGGGGGCTAGGAAGCGCCCCTGGCGGCTGCGGGGTGCCAACGGGCTTGGCTGGAGGCACTTGGGGAGCGGAGGGGGGAGCGCCAGGACCCCGCTCGCCTCCGACCCCCCAGGCCTGCGGGTCTGAGCGGGAGGCGCGCCGGCAGCATCAAACGACTTGGCTGGTGGAAACCCCAAAGCGCATCTGGGCCACATCCAGATGTGCTGCTCACCCCACCCAACCAAGCTCATCCTATTTCTACATTCATTTGCAGCGCCCCCCCCCCCGCATGTAAATACGCACTTGGACGTGTGTGTTTTAAAACACTATGTGCAGTTGCAAATGTGCTTTGGATCCGTTGTCATAGCACTGCCTTGGGACGTTTGGAAAGTGTGCCCCCCGCCCTTACTTCCTTTTCACTCAGGAGGCCCTGCAGACCAGGCTAGTTTGTCCAGACTTTGCCTCAGTTGGACTCCACAAGTTCGTTTTATTTTATAACATGCATTTTTATACAACATGGTCCCAAAGCAGTTTCCAGCACACAAAAATAAACCACTCCCCTGACAAGATATGTGGTGGCTAAAGAGGGTCCACAGGAAGGGCCCCCCAGGCAACCCTAGACTCCAGGGCTGATTTAAATGAGCCCCCCCCCCACGTGTGTTATGACAAGGCAGTGGAAGCCCCTAGGTGATGTTGCTGTTTATCTGGACCCCGAGGGCAGGGAGTTCCACAGTTGTGGCACAGCAGCAAGGGCCCTATCAGCTGATGTGAGAGCCCCAGCTGACTGCCTGGAGGCCTTTATAAGTGAGCATCAGCACCTTGAATTGGACCCATAATGCAGAAAGGCATTAGAGGCTGGCTGTACTAGCCACAGTTTCTGGGCTGTCTTCACATAGAGCGCATTACAATACGAAAAGCAGGATGTTCCTGGAGCATGCAAAACTCTGGCCAAGTGATCTTGATCCAGGAACAGCCATAGCTGGCAAACCAGCCATAGCTGCAAGTGGCCACCTGGGCTTCCTGTGACAATGGTGGATCCAGGAGAAGGACCACCAGACTGCATGCTTGCTTCTTCATTGGGTGGGGGGCAACTATCTAGAACAGGCCAGACACCCAGTTCCCAGACAGAAGAACCACCTGCCAGCAGAAGCACCATTTTTTTCAGGATTCAACTTCAGTTTCCTGGGCCCTCGTCCAGCCCATCCATGCACTGGTTCAGCATAGACACAGCTACACAGAAGGTAGGGAGAGAGGAAGAGCTGCACATCACCAGCTGTCCTGCTGATGATAACACTGAGCCCCAAACTCCCTGATGACGGCCCCTGTGTGCCCTAGTTGTGGCAAAAGGAGCCACGGCTCCTTCTGGTCTAAATACCTCTGTCACAAAGGGGATTAAACCTGGTAGTCCTACTCTTGCATTGCAGCTTGCACCAGGTTCAGTTCCCATGACCACAGGGAAAGCAAACTTCTGTCCTGCCTTCAGGGGGTGTTAGAGAATTGCTTGGAAATTCTTTCTTTCCTCCTTCTGATATGGGCTGACCTTATCCACACTTCCCAAACTAATGTGCAGATTGGAACTTAAGTTGCCCATTGGCTTTCACACAACCCCCCAAACATGCCAAGATACATGTTACAACACTTATTTTGAGGGGAAGGGCATTTACAAAGTGTATTTCAAGAGAAAATGTGTTTAGACATGTCTGTTTTGATAGAAAGTTCATTTAAAAATACACATTTCAATGTGACTTTTCATGCAGTCTTTTTAAAAGCAAAAAACAAAACAACCAATCTCAAATTAATGCAGAAATAAGATGGAACAGAGGAATGAACACTTATGGAAAGGCTGTGGACATAGAGAGAGGGGCCAGCCTGAGTGACTGCCCCACAACTTAGAAAGAAAAACAGAAAGGCACAATGGTGGCTTTTGGTGGCTAAGTAAGGTGAATCGTGGCCATGGAGAATTAAGTTTTTCAGTTTTTGCCATTGTAGAAAGATGTGAGGAGGGGAATCTCTTGGTTCTTTGGAGGTTTTGAGATGGTTCCATTTGCTGCAAAACTACACAGACATTGCTATGCTATTTCAGGAATTCAGAATGGCTTTCTTTGAGGTCCAGCACACACACACACACACACACACACACTGCTAGGGCCTCCATGGGGGACTGTGAGTGTGTTGCTGCTGTCAAATGGACTGTCATCACATGACTGGCACTGGTACCTAATTGGGTAGTGCCCATCACATCACTCGAGGTGTGCCCTGCTGCCATTCTGCCTCCCCCTTGCCTGCTCCATGCCATTCTCCATGCAGGTTCGGCATTCTCTGTATTTCTAATCTGAGGGCTTTCCTGGCCATCTCTCTCAGAACAAAAGCTGAAAGCGTGGCACGCATCTGCAAAGCTGTCCGTGGCCACACACCAAGCAGGGCACTCCATTATGCAAACTGCTTGCCTTAAAGGCCACCATTAAAAAAACCAGCAAGAACAATATAATGATAAACCATTTCCTGTGCTTCTAGGTACCTGGGAAGGCATAAAAATGTAGAATACGATCCATTATTACATAGAGGAGGGAGAAAGGTTGTTTTCTGCTGCTCCGGAGAAGCGGACACGGAGCAATGGATCCAAACTACAAGAAAGAAGATTCCACCTAAACATTAGGAAGAACTTCCTGACAGTGAGAGCTGTTCGACAGTGGAATTTGCTGCCAAGGAGTGTGGTGGAGTCTCCTACTTTGGAGGTCTTTAAGCAGAGGCTTGACAACCATATGTCAGGAGTGCTCTGATGGTGTTTCCTGCTTGGCAGGGGGTTGGACTCGATGGCCCTTGTGGTCTCTTCCAACTCTATGATTCTATGATTCTATTCTATGATTCATTAAAAATACAAATGCAACAAATTGTTAAAAGCAAAACAAAAGAACAAAAGAAATGCAAGGGGTGGGGGGAAGAGTGAAAAGCAAACTGTAGCCAAAAGGAGGAAAGAAGATGCTCCATGTTAAAACTGGGGGCAATAAAAAGAAGCCCGGCCCATCAAACCCCTGTCTTGTTTGTGGAGAAGACTGTGTTCTCTGTAGAGAGGGACTTTGGCATGGCCACAGCCCAGCCCAGCGCCCTGTGCCCCTTGACCTTCCCAGCTCCATCTAGCCCTCCTCCAGAGGAGCATTTCCTGGGAGCTTCCTGAGGAGGCCAGTACACACACACACACACACAGAGAGAGAGAGAGAGAGAGCGCTTTTGTGCTTTTGCAGAAGAAATGCCATTTCTGGGGAAGGGCTCCAGTTGTTTCCGTCAGAGGAGACAGGATGGAAAAGAGGCCTGCTTGACAGCCCCGAACAAGAGAGGCTTCCCAGCCTGGGCTGCATTATTTGCCATGGCAACGGCCCCGTCAACATGCTCTGAGAACAGCAGCATGTTTGGAAAACAAGATGGTGCGCCGGCTCCTCTCTGCCTCTCCTGCCTGGGCGCACGGCACGCGCATCCATCACCAGTGACACCAGGGTGCCCCCTCCCCCTTGCATCTCCTGGTGCAAGGAGGAGTAATGCTCTCAAGAACCCCACCAGCCACCTGATTCGCTGACGGGGGTGGGGGGGTGGACGTCAGGTGCCGCAGACAGAATGAGCAACCAAAGGCACAGCCCCAAGCCACCTCTGGACACAAAGGCACAAGCAGGAGAGACTCTTGGGCCAAGCCAGCTTTCCTCACCTGGCCTGGCCCCAGTGTCTTTCCTCACCTACTGCTCTCCAGGACCACAACCCCTGACATCCCCCTGATCTTTTTTTAAAAAAAATAATATTAATTTTCCAACAATAACAAAGCAAAAAAAGAAAAAGAAAGAGAAATAATAATCATAACCAAATTTGTAAACCATTATTTTTTTGGTCAACTTCCCTCCACTCCCACTCCTGATTCCATTACAATATGATTGTTCAGCATGTCCATTAAACCTTATATACTTAACAATCAAATTTAAAAGACTTCTGCATCTTATTACAAGTGACTTTTAGAAGTTATGCTAATGTGATTATCTGTACACAAGGCTTAGAAAATATGCATTACACAGTTGCCCTTTTTTGTACTAATTTGTCCTGCATAGGTCAATATTTTGTTTAGCCCATCTTCTTTGTCTTCTTCATCTTCTTTGACCGAGGCTTCTTCCTTTCATAGGGGCTGGCCATCATGCCCCTGTCTTGGGCTGCACTGGCTGCAGCAGATGGAGGCTGTGCTGGTTCAAAACATCTGAGGCCACAAAGTAAGAGGAGCCTAGATTAAAACACCTTTCCCTTGAAAACAAACAAACCTTTTCTCTTAACCCCCTTTTCTCTTGTTTTTGAGAATCTAGAGCCTCCTTGATCTTCAATAATGGCAACCAATTTGAACAGATGGACTCGTCCATTTCAGCCGAAGCAGAACTGAATAGATGTCAACTCCTGGAGGTGGCCTGATCAGAGGTGGCCAGAGGCACCTGGGGAGAAGTGGGATTACCTGGGGGGTGGAGAGAGGCCGGGGGGGCAGGGCAGGGGGTACAGGAAGTGTAAATAACTATCAGACGTCAAAAAGCTGGCACCACTGGATCAAGTTCCCCAGTTTTGTTGAATTACCGGTAACTAAACGAAATAGCTCAGTTGGAATAGTGGGGGGGGGGGGGGATAGTTTTAACTGGATTTTGAATAAATGTGCAATTAATGGTTAGTGTTTTGAATTATATCAAGTTATTTTATTCCTTAGTGGGTTGTGCAAACCACTATTCTAAATGATATTTTTTAAAGGATAGGTTGGTGGGCACTGGCTTTATGTGTTTATGGAACTGGGGTGGGGAGTGGAAAAGGTTGGGGAACCCCTTCTCTAATGCAACCATGTACCACTTTAATTATAGGCAGCCATGTGCTCTCTTGAGTCCAGCATCCCCCTCACTCAGCCAGCAAAGGCAGAGAGCAGCGCTGGCAGGTCTTCTCTTTGTCAGCTCCTCAAGCCCAGGCCCCACCAGCTCAAACTCTGGGGTGCTTTTCCTTCTTGACGTGCACACAGCATAGTCCATCAGGAAGGAGTTGGGTTGTTTTTCAAGAAGTGATTCACTCCTTGGGAAAGATGGGAGAGGGGGCGGCGGGAATTAAACACAGCTAAGGTTTAGAGTTACAGGGAAAAGACCCAAGATTGCAAGCTAGTTGGGAGAACTCTTGGAGATGCCAAGGCATTGTTGTGCTTTCTTGCACCCTGTCCAAGTTTTCACTCTGAAGACTGCCTTTTCCTAGCCAGACCCACACAGGCTCTCTGGGGATCAGCAGCAACTCTCTCTGCAAGGCTTCTGAGTTCCAGGGTGGCCATGTGTCCTGCATTGTGGAAGAGAGTCCTTTGTTTGAAGGGCAAATAAAGGTAAAGCACCCTAAGAAGGAAGGGGTGTGTGTGCGTGTGCTTGTGTGTGTGTTTGTATGTGTGCATTTGTAGCCCATCCACAGTTAGCATCATCTGGACAATAGGCTGAGCTGCAAGGGCACCCAGCTCACCTGGTTACAAGCTTCTGTGCTGCGTTGAGATGCATTGTATTGCTCCACAAATCACTGCAATTATTTCTAAATGCACTTTGATACAGATAAATTAAAGGTAAAGGTAAAGGGACCCCTGACCATTAGGTCCAGTTGTGATCGACTCTGGGGTTACGGTGCTCATCTCGCTTTACTAGCCGAGTAAAGTCATGTGGCCAGCATGACGAAGCCGCTTCTGGCGAACCAGAGCAGTGCATGGGAAACACTGTTTACCTTCCCGCCAGAGTGGTACCTATTTATCTACTTGCACTGCGTGCTTTCGAACTGCTAGGTTGGCAGGAGCAGGGATCGAGCAACGGGAGCTCACCCCGTCACGGGGATTTGAACCGCCAACATTCTGATTGGCAAGTCCTAGCCTCTGTGGTTTAACCCACAGTGCCACCCGTGTCCCACAGATAAATTAGCATGTGCAAATTTTATGTCCACTTTTTGATGACCTGGAAGAGGCCCTGTTCTCTTAAGTTCTCTGCAGAAAATTCTGTGTGACTCCACCCAACTCTACCTCCAAAAAGCATTGCATCTTGTGCTGTCCTTGAAACAGGCAACTGTGCGTGTCCTCTATCTGGCCTTTTTAAAATATTTGGTCATATCCAACATATCTCCTCCATGGCTTAATGTTGCCCCCCAGGATAAACTTCCCTGGTTGCTCCTCCAGGCTGTGCTCTCAGGCTTGGCTTCCAGCATGTTGCTTCTGCTCTCCTCCTCAGAGCTCTTTCCAATTTGTCAACATCATTTGTTACTGCAGCAGCACTGAGCACATAGTTAAGCGGTCTAACCACATGGCCACCACAAGCTTGTCAGAAAGGTTAGGGTGCAATTAACCCTTTCACCTCTTGGTCAATGCTGAAGTGGTCCCCGCCCTCTGCCTCCTTTCCTGGGGCTTCCTCTCCGAAGCCACTGAAAGGACCTTGCGGCACAGGCATTCCACTAAGCTCTGGTTACACCACCACTGGGCTGGTATCCAGCTGGGCGGAATCCAAAAATGTTGTTAAAAATAAAAATGTATCCACACTCTATACTGCAGAGAACTGCTAGAGAGGACGACAAAAGAACGGAGCATTTCTTGGGGACTATGTTTGAGATGCTTGTTGTGCCATGGCAAGGACTCCATTCAGGGTGCCGCAAGGCTCTTTGGGGTTAACAAGGCTCTCCCAGTAGAATCAGTGACAGAGGTGGACTTTGGTAATCTTTCATAATATGGCACCCTGTGCAAGGCCAAAATTTAGCGCCCCAAAATGGATCTTCTCAGTTATGGAACTTTTCAGTTTTGTGCCTCTTCAGCTCAGCACCCTGTTCGAGGGAACCACCTGCACCACCCTAAATCCAGCACTGTCAGTGGTGGCAGGTGGTGGGGCAGGGATCTTTTTAAAGGGTTTGAAAGTTGCCTTGGCTGCTAGCAAAAAAAGAAAACAAATTGGCAACTAGGCCCAATCCAGACAATAGAAAGGAGAGAACTCCGACCCCAGCATGGGGCTTAGTGGCCACAGAGGCACCACAAAGCATTGGGAGGAGAGCCCTCCTTGCCTCTAAGCAGGCCAGCCCTGAATCCAAGGCAAGTTCCAGGACCAGCATCTGTTAGCGCTCTGGGGGGAGCCTGTCTTCCGCCTTGCCCCCATCAGCTCTGAAAGGGAAAAGGGAAGCTCTCTCACTCACCAGGCCCTATTTCAGTGGCTCAAAGGAGTTGGCTGCCTCTCTCTTTAAATTGCAGTGCTAATCAGAAACACGTGGTCCATATTGTCAACACTTCATTTAACCACTTCTATAAATTCAGTATTAGTGTTAAAAAGAGTCTGACTTGATGGATGAAATACTTCGACATCTGACGAGGCAGACCCAATAAAAAGTCAAGCTAATAACTCAGAGAAAGCAGGGAGACGCAGGGAGGCTTTAGGCATGCAGCAAAGGAAGGGGAGAAAGAAAGAAAGAAAGAAAGAAAGAAAGAAAGAAAGAAAGAAAGAAAGAAAGAAAGAAAGAAAGAGGGTGTCCTGCTATTTGCATGCAGTTGAGGAGCAGTAACCAATGAAACCATGACAGGGAAACAGCCGTCCTTGTTGCTCGCTCGGCAGGAATTCACTTTCTCTCCTTTGATCGCTTTTGGCAACGGAAAGTGTCCTGGGAAAGCAGAAATCTGGAGGTTTTGACAACCAAACATTTGTGCAAAATGGTAACTCATCTCCTTTCACAAGCTGATAATTTGTTGTGTTTTTTTTAAAGGAACAATTAAAGAATATTGGGTGGGGTAGAAATGGAAGGTTCAGTTTTGCAGCACAAGACGAAGAGGAAGAGGAAGGATGTCCCAGGTCCACCATCTCCTCTTCCTGTTTTTAGAGCAAGAGGCTGCTGGGCTGGACTCTGCGGAGACCTGATGCAGTCCTGCCCCACAACTAGGCTTACAACCTACAGAAATAGTTGTCTGAACACAACCTGGAACTATTCTCAGCTCTGCAGCTCATCCCATCTGAGAGTGTATGCAAAGATGCATCGCAAATATCCCTGGAAAATGCCAAGAGCTCAAAATACTGCTCTTTAAGTGGAAAGGGAGGGGCCTTTATTGTTCCACAGCCCACACTTCATATGAGTCAACACAATTCTTGCCTGAATTAAGTAATTTAAAACTAAGAACACCCTTCTCTCTCAGCACAAATGTGACTGTTGTCAAAGGTAGGGTACACAGAGAGTATGATGTGGTACATATAGGCAAAGTAGGGGGGTGCAGTAGTGTAAGAGGTGGGCAGAAGGCAACAAACCCTGTGCATTGTATTTCAGAACAGCCCCTGCATTGGCCAAGACAGCTAAGAATGCATGGTGCTCCACAGACATCCTTGTTGCCTCATTTTCCCCTCTGGGAAATGCCCCTCTCCCCTCAGTCCACCTCTCCTGTGTATTTGTTTGTTTTTTGGCTCTCCTTTCCGACAGTGAGGGAAAACGCCTTCCTTCAAAGGAGAACAAGATCAGCTGGAGAAGGTCAGTAAAGAAATATATGGATATAGAGAGAGATTTCTATCCGCACCAGGAGACCTGGTGCAAAGATGAAGGGCAGAAGAATTAGCCAAGGAAAAAGGGAGGGGGGCTCCCTCCAGGGGCACATTTTTGCAACCTCCATTTGTGGGGGAGACCTCTGAGTTAAGCTGGAGTCACTCAGTTAGACCCTCAGCTGAAAAAAAGGTTGCCACCCAATTAGGGGCGGGGCATGGAAGATGGGGCAATGTCTGGGCAAGCAAGGTCTTTGCAGAGCTATGTAAACTTTAAGAATTTAATGGTCACAGCCTTGCACTGTTGCCTCTGCTTTAGGGCTTTTGTCTGATGTCATTGTTTTTCTGATTGTTTATTAACTATTACAAGATTTAATTATTTCCCTCAATTCCAAGAGTCACCTTAAAATGTTGTGGAAAGACAGAGAACAAATTATACTGTAGCCCTCCCCTCCCCTGCCCCCTCAAAAAGACTCAGAGTGGGGTTTCAGACTGAAAGAGGAGTGGAAACCTTGCCACTGGGCACTGCCAGGGTGGGGTGTGGGGGAGACAACATGTTGGTCAGAAATCTAACCCCAGGCTCTGAAGAAACCAGAGGCCTTTCTCCTGGGCATGGTCGGCCAAATGGTGCCAAAGAAGGACAGAACTTTCTTTATGTACGCCACAACAGCAGCAAGAATACTTATTGCAAAGTATTGGAAGACACAAGATCTACCCACCCTGGAAGAATGGCAGATGAAGGTGATGGACTACATGGAACTGGCGGAAATGACTGGCAGAATCCGAGACCAGGGAGAAGGGTCGGTGGAAGAAGATTGGAAGAAATTTAAAGACTATTTACAGAAATATTGCAAAATTAATGAATGTTAGAATGATGTCAGAATGAAGTTAAGTGGTTTAAGCAGCAATGTTTTAAAGGTGTATAAAAAATGGATTAATAATAGGTGAGAACTCAAAGTTATATTATATTAAGTTAAAGGATTAAGACAAAAATAAAGAGGGAAAGAAACTGCTGAATTAACTAACTGAACTGGAATACAAAAAAGGGAGGTGTGAGGAGGTCAGGGAAGCAAGGATATGAATATATGATATGGAAAGATTGATGTGTTTTTTCTTCTTTTTTAAATGTTTTTTATCTTTTTTCTGTATTTTTCTTTTTTCCCTTTTTATTTTTATTGTTGTCTTTTTGTCTATTTTTTTTACTTATGTAACTTTTTTCCTTTGAAAAATTAAATATCATTAAAAAAAAAAAAGAAATCTAACCCCAGGCTGAACAGGCGGAATTGATACCATGTTGAGGAGTCACTCTTTGTGGATTTGTGGCTCAACAAACCTTATGCCTGGAGATTTTGCATTTGCTGCCCTACCCAAGGCGGCCTTTCTTGCTGAGGCCAGTGAGGGTCCCTCTTCATCTGCTTCACAGGAAAAGCCGAAGGCCACCATGGATTCCGTCCTGATTTCTGACGGCAGCCACATCTGAAATACAATTTGGGGGTGGGGAAGTACATCCAAAAGGGAGAGGAAGGAAAATGCTGCGGATCACACTGTTTGTGGAATTATGGAGCATCTCCAAGAAATGTCCAGCTGTTCGTCTGGAACGAGCTGATGGAACAAAGAGCCCAAACTGCAAGTACCAGGCGAAACCGGCTCAGCCTGAGAGCTGGAATTCCTCCTCGTAGGGAGCAGAACTGCTCTTTGGAATCCGCCTGAGCCAGGCCCAGGAAGTACCACTTGACTGAGCTGCTGGGAAAAGGCCCAGTCAGCTGCTGGCCCCTCCACCGCCCCCTACTTCTCCCCTCCCACCCCCGTTTCAAGCTGAAACCTTTGGCTATATGTATGTTTTGCCTAGCAATCAGGTTCCTCCTCCTCCTGTGGTTGGGAGATCTCCTGCAACAGAAATGGACGCTAGAAGTATGTGCCAGGAGGCCCAGATGAGGCTGCCTTTGTCTCAGCTCCACAGGAGACGGGGAGTGATGGACAGGAAGCAGGTTGCAGCTCTCTCTCTCTCTCCCCACCCCATCTCTCTGGGTTCCCTCGTGGGAAGCCACACACTGCTTCTTCCAGATGGCCTCTGGATCAGAGGTGGGGAACCTTTATCAGCCTGAGGGCCACGTTCCCTTCTCAACAATCTTTCAGGGCAGGGGCCATATGCCAGTGGTGGGTGGGGCCACGGGCAAAATGGGCAGAGGAAGGAATGGAAATGTGACCTTCCTTGCCATGCCTGTTTTTTATCCACACTCCTCTGCACAGTCAGAGGCAGCCGTGTTTCAGAAGGCTTCTCCACACTTCACTGGGTGCGGGGGGGGGGGAGAGAGCACTCTGCAGCCCTCAGTTGGAGCAACTTGGGTTTACTCCAGACTGGCCTTTGCTCCAATTTAGCACTAAAGAGCATGTTTTGCATGGGAAAGGAGCAGGGCAAGGGGGAAACTGCCCAGACTCATGTCCAGAAAGCTCAGATGGAGTGGAAAAATCACTCGAGACAAGCAGAAGTGTGGATGAGCCCTGAAAGCCAGTTGCTGGAAGCCACGGGAAGAGGGGAAAGTGCTCTCAAGCTCTGGTCCTAATACAGGTTTCCCATGGGGGCCAGGGGCGTAGCTAGCTGCTCCAGCCCCCAGCGCGGCGGGGGCGGGGTGATTCGCCCAGGGGGGCGCCACGGTGAGCTGCCCATGGAGTCTGCCTGCCAGATGCAAGTCCCATGCTGCTGTTTTGGGCAGTGCAGGGCCCGAGCCACCATGTCACGCCCAGGAGAGACGCATGGCTCGGAAGCACAGCAGGCCAGGCCCCACGGTAAGTGCCGCCCTCCGCGGTGTGCCATTTGTCACCCCCTCAGGGATGACACCCGGGGCGGCCAGCACCGCACCCCCACTCCTATGCCCCTGATGGGGGCACCTGATTGGCCTCGGTGAGAACAAGAGGCTGAACTAGATGGGCAGCTGGCCTCATCCAGCAAGCTCTCCCTCTGTTCTTACCCTCTCTTGTGTTCATATTGCCATGTTGCTCCTTCTGGTCACTTCACTCTGAGTGAAACCTTCCTTTCCCCCGCTTTGCACCCTCTTTCATCTCACTGTGTGCCACCACCTGCCCATCCAGCAGTCTGCTAAGAGGCTCTGAAAGGGCTTCCTTCCTCTCTTGACTTCACACAAGCATCTCCTTGCAATGCCACATCTGTGTTTAAAAATGGCATGGAAGTCTTTGGGGCCGGGAGATGTTTGCTTCCCAGAAGGTGCCGCTGCCCTGTTTGCTGGCATTTGGGGGCAAATTTGCCACAGGCGCCTCTTGCTGCATTCTCCAGCTCCTCTGTGGATTTGTCAGCAGGCATGATAACCACGCAGATAGTGGCCCGCCATCCAGGGTGATGGATATCCGACACAGAGGCAGGTGAATGGGAGCTTCAAAGCTCTTAGAAACCCTGGGAGAAAAGAGCTTAGAACCGCCAAAGAAGCTAAAGAGAATAAAGCCCTTGCTAGGGAAAAAGCAGATCAGATAAGCCACAAGGAAAGCGAAAATTCAAAATGCATCATGTAAAAAATAAAACAAAACTATTATGTACTGAAGTTCTCACCGTGGGCCAGCAGGGGGATACTGTAGATAGTTTTCACTCAGGTTCACATATGCAAATAAGGGATTGAAAGTGATGTTCAGTGATTGGATAGTTACAGAAAATGGTTACTGTTGCGTTCTAGTGGAGCTCTATATAAGCAGGCTGGCTGAACCCTTCAGTTCAGTTCTGTTCTGGCCTGTGAATAAACAAGAGCTGTTTGAAGAATCGCTGTGTCGTCCGATATGTTCACCCACAACTTAACAAAAACAATCCCTAATTGGGGTGGAAGGGAAGATGACTATCCAGCTGATCAGAAAAGATCAAACAGAGTTCCTGAGCATGCTTGGAGTTCCTTTGGGCTCCTTATGTCTGCCCTGCAAGAGAGTCAGGCCCTCTCCTTTTTTGCTCTATCAACTTCTGTTTGCTGAGGCCTAGGACCAAGTGATCTGAAAAGGTTATTCTGAGGCTGGGTCACTCAGCTCTTCCAGGCCTAATAAAACAAACCCTGAGCCAAATTAGAAACATATTTCATCTAATACAGGAAAATATAATTGGGGAATGGGTCTGGAGTTTGACCTACAGTATTTTTGCTAAATAGAGATTTAAATATATCACTGCACGGAATGTGCAGGGAAACAGCAATGGCTACATTCCTCTTCTAGGCTGGGAGCTTGGGGGGGGGGGCTTGTCCCATTTAACCCTTCAGGGTCCTGGAAAGCAATCTTGTTCTCCATCATGCTAATGCCGTGAAGCAACAGCAGGGCTGGTCAGCTGTGGGTTTTTCAGAAGATGAAACCTTTGAGGCAGCTGAACATGCCTCTCCCACCCTGTGGCAACTTCCTAAGATTTCCAAGGAATTATTAAACATGCAAACAGAGGGTTGGAGAAAGACTGGAAAAGGGAGATGGCCCAACAGTTTGTGGTGCCTGCAGAAGGTTCTTCTGCCCCAAGAGGCTTGGTGTCACCTAAGAATTCACCTTGCTGGATCAGACCCCAAGAGCAGACCCTCCAATTGTCCCTATTTTCCAGGGACTGCCCCAGATTCACAGAAGCCATTCCAGTTTCTGATTTGATACCAGAATGTTCCACTGTTCCTTAGGATGTCCCTATTTTCATTGGTGAAATGGTGGGTGGTATGCAATGGTTCATCTAGCCCAGCTTATCATTTCCAACAAGGCAATAGTGTTCTCTTGCTGCTTCCGCCAGGCACCTGGAATCAGAAGGCTCCATCCGGCGCCACAAGAGAAGAGCTCTGCAGGAAGTGATGGGCCCTGAGCTTCAACAAATTTTGTCTACTATTTGTTAAAAGCCAGCTAAACTCATGGCTCTCATCTCACCTTCTTGCAAGCCACCTCATAAATCAAAACGATGCCCATGTCGATGCAGCCATGACTCCTGGCTGTCCTGTTTCAAGGGACTCTTGGGCTGTTTCCCATGGCTCCTTCTGTGAGAATCCTCTCAAAGGTGAAGCAGAACAATGGCAGCCCCTGTGCCTGCCCTCCACTGGCTCAGGTCTCTTTCTGAGCCAGAGGTACAATTACAGACTTGCTCTGGATGACAGGGATGCTGTGGCACATGCAGAAAAGGAGTCTAGAATGAAAGATGTCAAACGGGCTGGTGCTTTTCTCTTTAAATACTTCTTGAGGATGGGAAGAGGCTAATTAAATTCCTTTGCTGAATGCACTTAGCGTGTCTTTGAAAGTCCTGATTGCCTCTGGCTCCCGTCCAAGACAGGATCTGTGAACAGTAGATGAAGCAGAGGGGAAGAGCAATGCTGCCCATTTCAGAGGATGGCCAAGCGGGCCCAGGCAGGCAGCCCGCAGTCGTGTTTTCTTGGCCCTTTGGAAGGAACTGAAGTGCTTCAGAAAGAGAACAAGCAACTCCCCGCCACCTCCACCCACCAGGTTCTTGGTTGAAGAAAACCAGGCTGGACCTTTGGAAAACCAATCAGGCACAGGAGCAGTGAATCAGAGCTTTGCAGGGCTGTGTGAGACATTTCAGGGCAAACACGTGTGTGTGTGTGTGTGTGTGTGTGTGTGTGTGTGTTAGTATAGACACAGCTGGCAACTCAGCAGGAAACAGGTGACTCAAGAGGGTTCCAGCTGGGCCTCCCTCTTGGGTCTAGCTCTTCCCTCTGAGCTGCTTGCTGGTGGAGAGACCAGGTCAGGATACCCTGCCTAAGCGATGTGAGGTGGCTCTTTGCACCATGGACAATATCCCCATGTGAACAGCTGGTGCAGCAGCCCTCTTCCCCTGCCGGGTCTTGCCTCCACTTCTGAGTTGGTGCCATGCGAAAGTGAAGCACTGCCTTGACCATAACACCCTTCTGGACCGTCTAGAGGGGCTGGGAGCTGGGGGCACTGTCATACAGTGGTTCCGCTCCTTCCTCCTGGGCCGTGTCCAGAAAGTGGTGTTGGGGGATGAGTGTTCAGACCCCTGGGCTCTCACTTGTGGGGTGCCTCAGGGTTCTGTCCTCTCCCCCATGCTTTTCAACATTTACATGCAGCCGCTGGGAGAGATCATGTGTTCATCAGTATGCGGATGATACCCAGCTCTACCTCTCTTTTAAATCAGAACCAGTGAAGGCGGTGAAGGTCCTGTGTGAGTGTCTGGAGGGGGTTGGAGGATGGATGGCGGCTAACAGATTGAGGTTGAATCCTGACAAGACAGAAGTACTGTTTTGGGGGGACAGGGGACGGACAGGTGTGGGGGATTCCCTGGTCCTGAATGAGGGTAATTGTGCCCCTGAAGGACCAGGTGTGCAGCCTGGGAGTCATTTTGGACTCACAGCTGTCCATGGATGCGCAGGTTAATTCTGTGTCCAGGGCAGTTGTCTACCAGCTCCACCTGGTATGCAGGCTAAGACCCTACCTGTCTGCAGACTGTCTCGCCAGAGTGGTGCATGCTCTAGTTATCTCCCGCTTGGACTACTGCAATGCGCTCTACATGGGGCTACCTTTGAAGGTGACCCAGAAACTGCAATTAATCCAGAATGTGCCAAGCTAGACTGGTGACTGGGGGTGGCCGCCGGGACCACATAACACCGGTCCTGAGAAATCTGCATTGGGAGCCGCCCAGAGTGGCTGGGGAAACCCAGCCAGATGGGCGGGGTATAAATAATAAATTATTATTATTATTATTATTATTATTATTATTATTATTATTAGGGCCTTCCTTGGCTTCTCCACAGGTTCCCTGGTCAGGCTTTCAGCTCTAAACACTCCACCTGTTGCCTGTTCCTAGGGAAACTCTATTGCCTGCTCCCTGCCCTAGAGAATTACCGCTTCTGTTACCTCTTTAAGTTTGCCTTCGGAAAATGCCATTTGTGTGAGTCCCTAGAGTTGTCCTTCTCAAAGGGTTTTGTACAAGTTCCATTTCAGGTGTGTGGATCCGTGCTGTGTCTAGGGCACATAGAGGCAACCCCACACTGCGGTGTCCTGCTGGATTCTCCGCCTCCTGCTGCTGCTGCTGCTACTGCTGTTGGAAGGCTGGACCAACTGGCCCTGGCTTTTCTTATTCTGTCTTTCTGTGATCTTCAGGGCAAGTGTGAGGCTATAGGGCACCTCGGCAGTTCACAGAGGTCTTTTTCCTTGGGGGTTTCGCCTTTGTGTTTTCTTCAAATGCCAAACTTGCACTTGGCACAAGGCTAAGCATGGTGTCTTGGGGCAAAGCCTCGGGCAGCATTCAAGTCTGAGGGATTTGGAAATGCATCTTCCCAAGCTGACTGTCCATAGCAAAAGCCTCTGCCCAGCTGGAACAGAGGGCTCCTCCCTACTTCTGCTTGCTCCATGGTTAATTCCGTTTGTCCTATGGTTCCCAGGCATGGGTCAGAGAGGGTTTTCTTTCATCCTGCCACTTTCCCTGTTGTTTACTGATGAACTGAAAACATCAATCTGCAGAAAACCCGACTGACTTTGTTCTGATTCAGCAGTAAATGGAAGGTTCCTCAAGGGAAAGCAGTGAGGCAGAAGAAACACCTCTTGGACCTGTGCCTAGAAATCATGCAACAAACAGAAGTGTGAGTGAGTCCGGAGTCGTTATTGAACCCAAACCAGGGCTTCTCATCGCCCCAGGCAGGAGACGCTCCCAGCAGCTGCGTGAAGCAGACAGGCATCGCCACAACATCTGTGAGGTCTCAATGCTTCAGAAACAGAGGAGGGTCTTCAAGACTCAGGTGCTCCCAAAGGTTCACCCAGCCCTGATCATCATCACCTCCTGGTCCGTTAAGCTCATTCACACATGAGGCATAAACAGAGCAGTCAATTTCTAGGTCAATTTCTGTTCCCTTATAGTCTGTTCCCTTATAGTCAGAACTTTTTTTAAAAAAACCTATGGGCAGAAAATCACATTTTAATTGCACTTTCCCCCATAAAATATGCATTTTGTATGCATTTTTTCCTAATATAGGCATAATTGAATGCTTATTTTTGCATTTCTCATGAATATATGCTTTCATAAATGCATTTTTAAAAGCAGCATGCAGATTTTTTGAACTGAAACTTTATCTCCCAATTTGGAGAAGTGCAAAATCTGATTTAACTGCATTCCAACCCACATAAAAGTCCAGGCTCTGTGAATCAGATTGGTTTGCTTGACAAAGCAGACAAAATGAGATCCTCCCCGATCCCTGTTACAGCTGCCTCCCCATCTTTAGAGAACTCCTCTTTGAGCCCTGTTTGTCCAAAGTTGTCCTGAGGTCCATTTGTCCTCACTATCTTTTGCTGGTTTGGTTAACACTGGAGGGGAGATGGTGGCCAGAACCTTCATCCTTCTCCCAGGCCACTTTTTCAGGAGTTATGATACCAGGGGTCTGAAAGACCTCAAGGGTCACGGATGTCCTTGAGGCTTCTACCTAGATGGCAGCCACCAGCCTGGCATGACCAAATGCACCTTTCTGCCCCATTGATCCAGCCCCCCTTTGCCTACCAACAAAACTGGTTGGGACTGGTTTTTGTTGTGTTCCCATACTAACAGGAGATGAAGGCGGCATTTTTCAAAGGCCCCTGCACTCAGGAGGGGCTTTGCAGTCTGCACAACATCTCTGCAGAGCAGCTCCTGAACTGGGACCTCTCGAGTCGTGGGGGCCTCAGAGGAACGGGCATGTCAAGATCAGAGACCCAGAGCCTCCACCTCCCTTTTTCTGGAGAAGATGCGGTGCTGGGAAATAGGGGAGGGGATGCCATCCTGTACATGTGGTGGCTGGTGGGGGAAGGGGGCTGGAACACAGGCCCCAGTGCTGGACGCTGGCAGGGATCCGCTTTGTCACCAGTGACCCATGCTGGGGCGCCTTTGTGAAGGGCAGGCCTTATTATCCCTGTCTCTCCAAGCACAGCCAGGAAACAGCTTGCTCAGGCAGCCCCTTCGGCACATTTGCATCAGCCTCCCCTACTTCTGGGGCAAATTGCTGGGGTTTATGATGCCTGACCAGCTGCCCCAGGAATATCATTAGGCAGGCTCACTGAACCACAGCTCAGGGGCCAAGGTTTCCCCACAAGGCCTTGCATTTTCCCACAAGGCTCCAGTGAGGAACGGCTGGCTTGGCAGCACTCACCCCTCCGGAAAGAGGGAGGAAGGCAAGGCCTGGCGATGCAGGAAGTTGCCCAGCTGGCTGTGGGCTGCCTACACAACTGGCAGCAGTTCTCCAGGCATGGGCCCTTTCTCATCTCTGCCTGGGAGGTACTGAAAGGGACTGAACCTGAGTCCTGGGACCTGCTCCTGCCAGGCAGATGCCCCCCCCCACCTCTGGCCTTGGAAGGGATCTCAGCTGGTCTGCAACCCACCCCCCTCCCAGCCTCAGCAGGAAGCTGCTTTTAACTTTTTAATATGGTTTCCCCTGTATGGTTATACATATATTTGTGGTATACTGCTTTGATATTTTAATAAACAAAATAGTGGTTGTCAGGGTTACTTCCAGATCCTAGCTCACAGAGGATCACGCTAGCCAGCGATCGTTAAATAAAAGTCTTTATTGAGTTACAGTCTCCATTCTCGAGCTGCTGCGTGCAACCCTACGTCTTATGCTTAGATCGGCGAAGCTCCGTCTGAGTCTCCGCCCCTTGCGCACCAACTTAATATCCTAGCCCTGCTCCACCTTTTCCGCCTGACAGTTCTCCTCTGGGTCCCTCTGCCCCCCTGGGTCTCTTCCTTCCGGGATTCTTCTGACACTGACCCCCCTGACTCTCCTGTCTCCTTGCGCCGGGCTTTAGGACCTGGCTCCCTTTCCGGGCTGCCTACTGCGCCACCTTCCTGTGCATTTGAACTTGGCGCGCACGCCCAACCTTCCACTTTCCGTCTAACCGTCACTTCGCTCCCCGATGAAGGTGTGGCCACTCCTGACTCGTGCCCTCCCTCCTGTTGCGAGCTGCCAGCGCTTGATCCCTGGCGCTCTTCCTCTTTCCTCCTCTCTGGCGGTGACGTTGGTCCCGATCTCCAACTGCTCCCCTCTGAGTCCCCTCTGGCTCTTTCTTCCTGGGGTGTCCCCCTAGTCTCCCCCCTTGCCCTGGCCACTGGTGCTCCTTTTTGTGAATCTTCTGATTCACTGGAAAGACTCGGAGATCTCGGGTCGTCGTCATCACTCATCCTTTCTTCTGCCTCCTCCCCCTCGCTCTCTGTTTCCTCCCTTGCCCTCGCCTCTGCTCCTGAACCCCTGACATCCATCCCCCCCTCGAAGCCCCCTCTTCCCCCCTCCCCTCCTTCCGGTGCGGGAACTGGGTGCTGCAGTGTCAAGGGGACGAATGTCGGGTACAGTTCGCTTCCCGTGGCGGGCCTCCATCCGAAGTCTTCCGGTTCTTCCTCCCTGCTCTCGTCGACGACGGTCACCTCTGCTTCCATCTCTGTGCCGCCGTGCTCGAGACCCTGGTCGTCCCCGAAAACGTCCATGTCCGTCTCTCCCTCACTTCCTTCTGGAGGCGTTGCTCGTCCTGGACCCTCCAGCCACTTCCTGCGCCACTGCTCCTCTGGTCGATCATCCCACCAATACGAGGGTTCTGAAGCAGATCCCGAGGGCGACCCCTCCGGGGAACGGGCGTCTCGTGTCGGTTCCTCATCCGAGTCGAACCCCCGGAACGTGCTGGCTGAAAGCGTGGGCGTGAAAAGCCAGTCGTCGAAAAAGTCCGCTGGCATTGGCCTATGGGGGAAGAGGGCATGAAACTCTTCCTTGAGCAGAGGTTCATCTAAAGCGTAGCCCGGCACCCAGCTGTTGGCACTGGCCGGGGTGCCCTCCTTAGCGAGAAGGTATTCTACCCCCTCTTCCCCCCATCTGGAGTCCAAAATCTCAGTGACTTCGTTGAGGCGCACCTCCTGTGCCACTCCCCGTTGCCTGGTTCCCTCTCGGAGCGGACTCGGCGCCGTTCCGGGTTCCTGAAACCTGTGCGGTGCCTTGTAGGGAGTGAGCACCGATCTGTGGAACAGCGGATGCATTCTGGAACCCTCCGGAAGCGCCAGCCTGAAGGCCACCGGGTTGACCTGCTCTTCGACTTGGTAGGGCCCCAGTTGCTTATGCCCTAGTTTCTTCTTGGCCAACGACCTGGCCGGCACTGCGTGGGCTGCTAACCAGACCCAGTCTCCCACATGGATCTCTTCGCCAACCCTTCTGTGTTTGTCTGCCTGCACCTTGTATGCGTGTTTGGCCAGCTCCAGGTGCCGCCGCAGCTGATCGTGGACCTCCTGCAACTCCGACGCGAACGCATCTGCTGTCTGCGGCTCCCCCTCCACCAGTCTTTCCAGTCCCGGGAAGGTTCTGGGGTGCCTCCCGTTGTTGGCGAAGAACGGCGTGACCCCCGTGGACACGTGCTTCGTGTTGTTGTAGGCGAACTCGGCGAGCGGCAGGTAATCCACCCACGTCGCAGGCTGTTGATTCGCATAGCATCTCAGGTACTGCTGCATGATGGCATTGACCCGCTCCGCTTGCCCGTTGGTCTGCGGGTGTCTCGCCGACGCCAGGTTGATCTTGACGTTTAGGAAGCCCATCAGCTTCTGCCAGAAATTCGAGATGAACTGCCGCCCGCGGTCGGACAGAATAGACCGTGGCAGACCGTGAACCTTGAACACGTGGTCTATGAACAGTTTGGCGGTTTGTTCCGCCGTGGCCACCTTCGCACACGGGATGAAATGTGCCATCTTGGAGAACAAGTCCACCACCACCAGCACGGCCGTCTTGCCCCTCGAGCTGGGCAGATCCGTGACGAAGTCCAGGGCGACTCTCTCCCATGGCTCGACCGGAGTTTGCAGCGGTTCCAACAGTCCGGCCGGCGGTCTGTGCACTGGTTTGGCCCTCTGGCAGGTGTCGCACCTCGCCACGTAGTCCGCGACCTCCCCTCTCATTCCGGGCCACCAGAAATCCCTGGCGACTAATTCCACCGTCTTCTCCTTGCCAAAGTGCCCGGCAGTGGGCGCGTCGTGCAGCTGATGCAGTACCTTGGCGCGAAGTTCATCTCCCGGCACGTAGATGGCCCCTTTGCGGATGAGCAATCCATCTCTCAGCTGGAACCCGTCGGTCGCTGCCGTGCCCCTTTGCATCTCTGACATCTTTGCTTGCGCGAAGGAGTCATTCTGCATCGCTCGTCGCACCGCCTCCAGGTCCACTGTCGCCGCAGCGCACGCCCACACTGTTGGTGCGAAGATGTGCATGGCGGCCGCTGGCGTGGCGTCCTCCAGATACTGTGGCTTACGGGAGAGCGCGTCCGCCATGATGTTGGTGTCCCCCGGGACATACTCTATTCGGAAGTCGAAGTTCGCAAAGAACTCAGCCCAACGTATCTGCCTCTGGTTCAGGAACTGTGCCGTGCGCCAGTGCTCCAGATTCTTGTGGTCCGTGCAGACCTGCACCGTGTGCTTGGCTCCAATCAGGAAGTGCCTCCATGCTTTGAACGCTGCATGAATAGCCAGCAACTCCCTGTCCCAGATGGTGTAGTTCTGTTCGGACTTGCTGAGCTTCCTGGAGTAAAACGCTCCGGGCCTCCAAACCCCCTGCGGGTCCTTCTGCAGCAGGACTGCTCCGACGGCCCTGTCCGAGGCGTCTGTTTCAACTCTCATCGGCCTGCTGGGGTCGACATGAAGCAGCTGTTCCTCCGACGCGAAAAGACGCTTGAGTGCCTGAAAGGACTGCTCCGCCTGCGCTGTCCAGATGAACTTCTTTTTCTTGGAACTGAGCGTGTCCGTGATGGCCGCTGTCTGCATAGCGAAGCCTTTGATGAACTTGCGATAGAAGTTCGCGAAGCCGACAAACCGTTGGACCTCCTTCCGGTTGCGTGGGCTTTTCCAATCCAACACCGCTCGAACCTTGGCGCTGTCCATGGCGAGCCCCTTGTCAGACAACTTGTAGCCCAGGAAATCCACCTCCGTCACGTCGAATTGGCACTTCTCCAGCTTGGCGTAAAGCCTATGTTGCTGGAGCCTGCTCAGCACTTCCCTGACGTGTCTGTCATGCTCCTGCTGCGATTCCGAAAAGATCAGGATGTCATCCAAGAAACAGACGCACGTCTTGTAGAGGAGCCCCGCCAACACGTGATGCATGAAAGCTTGAAAAACGTGGGAGCCATTTTGCAATCCAAAAGGCATAACTCTATATTCGTAGGTGCCCAGGGGCGTGAACATGGCTGTCTTCCACTCATCTCCTTCCCGCATGCGAATGAGGTTGTACGCCCCTCGCAGGTCCAACTTGGTGAACACGCTGCCCTTGCGTACTTTTGCGAGGAGGTCGTCGATTCGGGGCATGGGGAAGTCCGATGGCTTGGTGACACTGTTCAAAATGCGGTAGTCCACTACGAGTCTTTTTTGGGGCGTGTCTCGCTTCTTCACAAAGAATACAGGACTGCCCCCCGCTGCCTGGGACTCTCGGATGAAACCGCGCTTCAAATTATGATCTATGAACTCTTTGAGTTCCTGCAGTTCGTCTTCAGACATGGAATACAGCTTCCCTTTGGGCAGCGCCGCCCCCGGCAGCAGGTCAATTTTGCAGTCATATGGTCTGTGGGGGGGTAGCTTGTCTGCCTCCTTCTCGCAGAAAACCTCCAAAAATTCTGCGTACTTGTGGGGAATCGCTTGCAGCGTGCCTAGCAGCAGCTGTGACTCCTCTTGCTCCCCTTCCTGCTGGGGCATGATGCAGTGTTCAGCACAAAAGGAAGAGCCGAAGGTCAGCTGCCTCTGGTACCAAGCCAGCGTCGGGCTGTGCTTGTCCAGCCAACTCATGCCCAATACAATAGGCGTGTCCGACAGTTGAGTGACGTTGAAGCTGATGATTTCCCTGTGATTTCCAAGCCGCAGCACCATAGGTGGCGTCTGCTTCACCACTTGCCCCCCTAACAGCTCCCTGCCATCCACCGTGACAACCTGCAGGGGCAGCGTGGCAGGCAGCAACTGTATAGCGTGCCGGTCGACAAAGTCCTGCCCTATGAAGTCTGCATTGCTTCCCGAGTCGACGGTGATTGGCACGTCCATGGTGATTCCATTGGGTAGCTGGAGCGATGCGGTGAGCCTCACTACTGGCTTGGGCGGGAGGGGGTCCATGGGCGGTAAACTCTCTGGGGACTGCTTCACTGACACGTCTGGCTGGGCCCCAGTGCCTCTTCCTCCAGCCAGACATCGTCGTTTCCCTGCTGTGGTTCTCCGTGCTGCGTTGCTGCAGTCACCATTGCTGAGGCTGCAGTGTGCTTGTGGAGCCTCCGGGGACACTCTTTCGCCATATGCCCTGGATCCTCGCAGATATAACACTTCCTGTTCCCTCTAGGAGGCTTCGCTTTCACTGCTGCCGGTGCTAGGGCTCTGGCTGCTGACTGAGCCCTTGCACTCCCAACCTCCATCGGTTCCACCCCTCCCCCTGTTGGAGGCGTGGATTGCGCACGCGCTGCTTCTCTGGGAAGGAAGGAGGAGCCCCTGGCTGGTTCGCGCCCGCTGCGCCCTTCGTCCCTGCTCCACGGACGTTCTTCCAGCCGCACCCCCACCGCCAGCGCCCTCTGAACGATCTCCTGCGTGGTCCGGGGTCTCTCCCCCCTCGCAATCTCATCTTTAACCGAGTTGTGCAAGCCCTCCCAAAAAAGGTCTCTGACAGGAGCCGAATCTCTGTCCCATTCCAGGGCACTGACCAAAGCGAAAAAGCGGGCATGATACTGCCTTACGCTGGCCCTCCCTTGCCTTAGTCCATGCACCTCCTTTCGGGCAAGATCCACGTCAATGCTTGATAAAAAACAGCCATCCATCGCTTTAATAAAGGCGTCCGCATTTTGGAGCGCAGGATCCTTATCTCTCCACAAATTGCGCAGCCATGCTTTTGCGTCTCCATGCAAATGGGACATGATGAACCCCACTTTCTCTTGTTCATCTCTAAAGTCTTTGTGCAGTAGTTGCAGTGCACACATTACGTCTGCTCTAAAGTTGGGGTACTGTTGCAAATTCCCATCGAAGTGAGAGACCAGACCGCCTGTGCGTCTCCCCAACCCAATCCCCTCTGATTTGGGTGTCTGTTGCCCTTGCTTCGTAAGCACGTCCAGCCTGACCTGGAGATCCCTGTAGGCGGCAGCTGCTTCCTCCTCTCTCTTCCTGGACGCCAGCGCCTCGGCATTCAGTCGTGAAACTGCTTCTCTGAGTTCCGTTATTTGCTGTTCGGCCGTCATATTGTTTGCCGTTCGTGAGCTCTCTTGTAGGCACCCGCTTTCCCTCCTCTCCGCGAGGCCGTGGATGCCCACAATTTGATGTGACGGAGCTTACTGTCAGGGTTACTTCCAGATCCTAGCTCACAGAGGATCACGCTAGCCAGCGATCGTTAAATAAAAGTCTTTATTGAGTTACAGTCTCCATTCTCGAGCTGCTGCGTGCAACCCTACGTCTTATGCTTAGATCGGCGAAGCTCCGTCTGAGTCTCCGCCCCTTGCGCACCAACTTAATATCCTAGCCCTGCTCCACCTTTTCCGCCTGACAGTTCTCCTCTGGGTCCCTCTGCCCCCCTGGGTCTCTTCCTTCCGGAATTCTTCTGACGCTGACCCCCCTGACTCTCCTGTCTCCTTGCGCCGGGCTTTAGGACCTGGCTCCCTTTCCGGGCTGCCTACTGCGCCACCTTCCTGTGCATTTGAACTTGGCGCGCGCGCCCAACCTTCCACTTTCCGTCTAACCGTCACTTCGCTCCCCGATGAAGGTGTGGCCACTCCTGACTCGTGCCCTCCCTCCTGTTGCGAGCTGCCAGCGCTTGATCCCTGGCGCTCTTCCTCTTTCCTCCTCTCTGGCGGTGACGTTGGTCCCGATCTCCAACTGCTCCCCTCTGAGTCCCCTCTGGCTCTTTCTTCCTGGGGTGTCCCCCTAGTCTCCCCCCTTGCCCTGGCCACTGGTGCTCCTTTTTGTGAATCTTCTGATTCACTGGAAAGACTCGGAGATCTCGGGTCGTCGTCATCACTCATCCTTTCTTCTGCCTCCTCCCCCTCGCTCTCTGTTTCCTCCCTTGCCCTCGCCTCTGCTCCTGAACCCCTGACAGTGGTATATAAATGTTTTAAAACCACTTTGTGAACCACTTTGAGGTTTTTTTAACTGTCAAGCAGTGTATAAATTTTATGAAAAATATAAAGCATAACAAATAAAAGACAGCCTGTTAGAAGTTATTCGTGGAGACAAATAGACCAAGGACTTCAATATAAGGATAACCCTTTTATTGTTCGCGTTTGCAAAGGCGGACTCTCCGTACCCGTGGATACGAAGAGCCCCGATGAAGCATAGACACAGTGTTTTTATTATCCCTACAGCTGCCGCCCCTCTTTAGGAGGCTTGGCTTACATTCTACCTATCAGAGTTCAACACATCTCTAATACATTATTTCAATCTACACTAGCCGTTTAACTGTTACTAAATATAGGTATACGCATTCCACCCCTGCCGTTATCTTGCAGACATGGCGTTTAGACTCATAAAAGACAAAGACTCTTTCTCCTGAGTTTGAGGCACTCTCCGTACCAGTCTCTTCTTTGTTTCCTAAGGTAAAGGTAAAGGTACCCCTGCCCGAACGGGCCAGTCTTGACAGACTGTGGGGTTTGTGCGCCCATCTCACATTTATTGGCCGGGGGCCAGCGCTGTCCGGGGACACTTCCGGGTCACGTGGCCAGCGTGACATCGCTGCTCTGGCGAGCCAGAGCCGCACACGGAACGCCGTTTACCTTCCCGCTGGTAAGCGGTACCTATTTATCTACTTGCACCCGGAGGTGCTTTCGAACTGCTAGGTGGGCAGGCGCTGGGACCGAACAGCGGGAGCGCACCCCGCCGCGGGGATTCGAACCGCCGACCTTTCGATCGGCAAGCCCTAGGCGTTGAGGCTTTAGCCCACAGCGCCACCCGCGTCCCTCTTCTTTGTTTCCTAATCTCTCACAATCCCCCCTCTTTTCGATACTTTGCCTCAAACTCACGTAGGGCAGTTTAAACATGTATGCTCTTTCTCCGGCTTTGTTTGCTGTTTCTCCCTTATACCCATACACATATATACTGGACGTAATGGGCCCCACTGCCAGGGGCTCATAGCACTCAGTTTTGTTGTCTTTAGTTCTGCATCTGAAATACTGGGTTTGGTTATGAACGCAAGGGTCTAATTTTTCTATGCACTCCGGAGCAACATTATAATACATTAAGGTTCGGGTAACCCTATTTCCAGTTTTGGTGATTTGAATGCACTGGCTACAATTTTGATCTTTCGCTACGCTTGTAATTATTCCTATGGCCAAAAAAACCCTAAATCTTACTATAGTCCCTCTCATTCTGATTTTCGTCTCAATTGTTCAAGGGCTTGTACTACCGTAGGGGTTCTTGTTAGGCTACAACGGACCTCCCCTCCCAGGGTAATAACACAATATCGGAGTACAATGTCCTCTATAAAAACTATGTTACACTGTTCCGTGCAGTGCACACATAACACACAACACTCACAATGAGCACAGCAACAACACTCATAAAAGCACTTGCAAGTACAAAACAGGCACATTAAGGAAATTGTGTCAACATCCGAGCCTGTCTTGGTTCCTGGTTCCCTGATTTATAAGCGTCACCTTCAACGGGTTGACTGGATCAGCGGATATTGTCCAGTCCTGCGGAGCTTTCTTGACTCTGTGATAGTAAGTCCACCCGTGCTCTCTGGTCCTTACTGCCGATTCCGTGGTAAGCAGCACTTGAAATGGACCTTCCCAAGCAGGGTGAAGCTTCTCCGCCTTCCACGCTTTTATCAGGACCCGGTCACCAGGCTGGAATGAGTGTTGGTGTTCCAACAGTGGGGGATGCTGAACCAGAACGCCGCGTCTATGAAGAGACAATAAGGACTGGGAAAGTGACTGCAAATATTTTCTTAGGAACAGATCCTTAAATTCCACCAAAGGTTGACCCAACTGGGCCAAATAAAGTCTCCCCATCATCAGTTCGAAGGGGGATACTCCTAGGTCTTTTCTAGGTGCTATTCGCATTCGTAGCAAAGCCAGGGGGAGATTCTTCGTCCAAGGTAGCCCATTCTCCAGATATAATTTAGTCAAATGCTTCTTAATTTCAGCATTCGCCCTTTCTACCTTTCCACTGCTCTCAGGGTGCCAAGGGGTGTGGAGGTCCCATTTAATTCCCAGGGTTGCCATTACTTCTTGCAACACCCTCTGGGTGAAGTGGGTACCCCTATCTGAATCTATTGCCTCAACTACACCGAATCGGGGGACTATGTGTTCTAGAATGGCCTTGGTGACTACCTGCGCAGTTGCTCTTCTACTTGGGAAGGCCTCCACCCACCCCGTGAGATGATCCTTAAATACTAATAGATATTTTTGCCCCCCCCCTCTCTGGCAGTTCCGTGAAATCTACCTGTACCCTCTGAAAGGGCCATACTGCTAACGGTCTCCCTCCTTTCTCGGTCTTTTTGGCTCTAGTCTTGTTTACCTTTTGACATATTAAACACTTCCAAGCTATGGAATGTGCCATAGGCCACATGTCCTTACTCCAATATAAGGATTTTACCATATTGACCATAGCCTCGGTCCCAAAATGCCCGCTTTCATGTACCTTTTCTAAAACTCCCATCATTAGGGTTTTTGGTAATACTACTTGCCCTTCTGGGGTTTTCCATTCATTATCTATCTTCTCCCATCCCTCCTCAGTCACATACTCAGCCTCCTGGGGGGCAAAAACCAGACTTTCTGTATCAGCCCTTGTCAAAACGGGTACCTTCAGGGTGTATTGGTGAACTATCATATCATTTGGAATCCCTCTAGCTGCCTCTTTGGCCCTGAGATCAGCCCACCTGTTCCCCACCTCTTCAGGACTTGTTCCCTTAGTATGGGCTGAAACATGTACCACCGCAACCTTTTCAGGTCCGGTAAGGGCATCCAATAATCTTTCTAACAGTGCCATATGTTCTATCTGTTTCCCATCTGCCTTAATGTACCCCCGATCCCGCCAGGTTCTACCAAAAGTATGTACCACCCCCCATGCATAGCGGGAATCTGTCCATATTGTTACCTCTAACCCTTTTCTCAACTCGAGGGCCCGCGTCAGGGCCATGATTTCACATTTCTGAGCCGACCAGGTTGCCGGCAAAGCCCCACTTTCGAGAATTTCCCCATCTTCTCTAACTACAGCATACCCAGATTTCCTTCTCCCTTCTTCAACATAACTTGAACCATCAGTATACCACCTTTCCCCCGCTGCCAACGGCGTCTCCATCAAATCCTCCCTGACCTTTGACATTAGTTCTATAGTCTCTACACAGTCGTGTTCATCCGGCTCCCATTCTTTCCTTTCTCCAATTAGAAACTCAGCCGGGTTCAGATTGTGATCAGTCCCCAAAGTAATGTTGGGACTCGTTCTCAAAATAGTTTCATATTTTACCAGATGCCCATCGGTCATCCAGGTAGAGGCCGCCCCTGTCATTACTGTGGATATCTGATGGGGGCTATGAACTATCAAGGCCCCACCGAACGTCAATTTTCTACTCTCAACCACTAGCATAGCCGCGGCAGCCACCGCCTGAATACACGTGGGCCATGCCTTTATTACAGGTTCCAAAGTCTTATTAAGATAGGCAACAGGCTGATACCGCCCCCCTCTCTTCTGGGCCAATACCCCCACAGCAGTCTGAGAACTGATCGTCACATACAGATGGAATGGTTGTTGTAGGTTAGGCAGTGCCAGAACTGGAGCTCCGGCCAATACGTTTTTTATTCCCTCCCATCTTGCCTCATCCTCTTTGTCCCAGGCCACCTTTCCGTCTCTTACAAGTTTTTGATTCAAAAATTGGACCATCCTCGCATATTGATCAATCCACAGCCTACAATATCCCAATAATCCCAACATCCTTCTCACGTCTGTCTTATTTCTTGGGGGTTGTAATTCTAAAATCCCTTTCACTCTTTCAGGGTCTAATTTCCTTGTTCCCCCCCCCCTCTAACAGGTGTCCCAGATACTTCACCCTTCTCTGAACGAATTGCAATTTTTCTTTAGACACTTTTACTCCCAGTTCTCCCAATCAGTTGACATGGTAGGTTCTAGCAACCCCTGCTCCAACAATCCATCCACTACTGGTTGCAATCCCACCCGCCCCTTACGTGTCATGGGGTATTGAGGGGTCCAGGACTGGGTGATCCCTGGTTTCACTGTGGTTTTAATGGGGACTATATCTAATCTTCCTAACGTCTTGCCGTCTGCCCAAACTGTTGGGTCTATTTGTCCCTCGTCTTCCTCCTTTAAGAGGTACATGGGGATTCCCTGGTCTAAGTCTACTAACTGAAAACCCAGTCCTATCATCAAATCCCTTCCCAATAAATTTATTCCTGATTCTGGTATAAACAGCAGTGATCCCTCCACTACCCGGTCACCTCTCATTATTACAGTTTCTTCCAACTGTACAACTTCTTTTGCCGCATCGCTCACTCCCACCACTTTCAGATTTGAGGTTGTTTTTCCTACCCCGGGGATAGGTATACAAACCGATGACCGCGTAGCTCCAGAGTCTACCAAAAAGATCAGTGATTTTTTTTTTAAAGGGGCCCTACGCATAAATTCACCAGTGGCTCATTCCGGGCCCCTACGGTTGAGCCAGAGATTCCCTATTCATATAAACAAAACAATTCTTCAATCCCTGTCTCCTCATTTGTCCTGTTTTGTCCTTGGGGCTGACTTCCCCTCTCTGCATTGGCCCGTTCCTGCACTTGAGCTCTTGGACTTCGACACTCCCGTGCGAAGTGACCCGGTTTGTTGCATCTATAGCAAATGATTCCGGGGGTCTGGGGGTAATTTCCTCGTCCCCTTCCGGGCTCATTTTCCCTCTTAGCTGCTCTGATAATTGAGCAAAATTATACAAACGTGGTGGGATTTTACTTACCAGCACACAACACATAAAATCTTCTACAAAGATGAAGTATACTACTTCATAAAACTTCATTTTTGTTGTAATTAAACAAATTGTATTTAAGTTTGGCTTGTGCTGCCAAAGCAATCAATAGCATTCATTTTATTTATTTTGCAGCAGGCTGCACTTTTATCTACAGGTGTCAGACTCTGTGTTTACCTTTAGTCAAGACTACAATGTTCTTGACTTGTGTGCCTTTCTGAATAAAATTTAGGGCGGAAAATAACAGGCTTCTGTACAGTTGGAAGCATTTAACGCCTGACAAATATCACAAGGGAGGAAAAATAATAGCACATGCAAATTATATATTGCTTCTTTGACCCATAAAATGCTCTGTTTAAGATAATGAGCCACAACCTTGCCTGCACTATAATTCCAGAGTCTTCTACAGGGTATCGTCAACACACAAAACACACACCACCTCATGGAAAAAATCCCTCACACCTTGAGTCTAAGAGAAGGCGGCTTTTCAGGCTACCAGAACTGTATCCAAACACTTCTCCCACTTAAGATTCCCCCCCCCCAAGATGCTACAATAAATCACAACTTTAGCTTACACTTTTCAAAAGCATCTTCCAACACGCCACTTGTCCCCAGGTGGTCTTAAATACCTAACAAGTAGAAATGGAGCACAGGTTCTTCTTCTTCTTTTTTTTTTTCCCCTCAAGAGCCACAACTGCAAAGGATTATAATTCATTACTATTTGCCAGTCTCGTGCAAGGTGTGTGTGTGGGGGGGGCTAGTCAGGCTGCTCCTCCATCCTTGTGCTTTAGTGAAAATAATAGTGCAACAAGTCATTATTTACTTAAAGGGCTGCAACTTTTCATTTTCTCTAAAGCTAAAAAAAAACTTTTAGCTAAGCATTTTCTATGTAACAAAGGTAGCTGAATTAAAACAATGCCTTTCGCTCTCAGGCCAACTGACCTTGGCAATAGCACATTTAGTTTGTTGCAAACTCTCTTCCAGGAACAGAGCCAGGGAACAAGAGAAACATTTCTATGTAAACCTATGAAGGGGGAGAGGGGAAAAGGGGGTTTTGAAACAGGATAAAAACCTGCTTGTAAAATGTTTTCAGCGGCCTGTTTTGTGAATCCATCACACAGGTACCTCTGCCTCCCCCCCAATCTGCCCCCTTCCGGCTTCCAATTATACGTCCCGTCTGGCCCTATGGGGTACTTTGGCCAAACCACCCTGCAGAAATTAATCATAGTGACCTTTGACAGGCCGACAGTATATTGCCTTAAATACTCCTCATTCCACTGCACAATACCTGTCCCAATAGACTATTGGGATCTATGGGATTATTTCCATTGGATTCCTTCTGCCTCTTACTTTGATTTTTGCCCATTATTCACAATGTCTCCAAATTCACGTTCTCTCACAATCGCACGGAATCGCCTGGCCGCTTCCCTCGCGGGAGAGACGGAACCGCAAGCTAATCCTCCCGTCAGGGCCGAACCCTGATCCACACTCACGCGTCCGTTTGGAGCCTCTCTTTCACTCAAGAGACGATTCTCTCGCCCCCTTTCCCTTTTAATACCTCTCCCTCGTCTACTCACCCAATACAGTCCAGCGCCGCTTCTCGCGACTAGTGAACAGGTCAGGAGACGAATCTCTCACCCCCTTCCCGTCCCTTTTTATTTCTCTTTCTCAACTACTCACCCAATGCAGTCCAGCGCCACTTCTCGTGACTAGTGAACAGGCGGGCGTCCCCGCTGGGTTCTCGCGGTCCCCGACCGCCAAAAAGAGCTCAATACTTTCCTCCCATATATTGAGTCCTGCCTCTAGCCCTTGTGCGCCGTCCCGGGCGGGACTCGGTCCGAGTCACTCCGCAATAACGGAGGGGCGCCTACCCGGGGTCCGAATTTCGCTCAGGCAGCGCGTCAAAGGCCCCACGTTGGGCGCCAAGAATTGTTAGAAGTTATTCGTGGAGACAAATAGACCAAGGACTTCAATATAAAGATAACCCTTTTATTGTTCGCGTTTGCAAAGGCGGACTCTCCGTACCCGTGGATACGAAGAGCCCCGATGAAGCATAGACACAGTGTTTTTATTATCCCTACAGCTGCCGCCCCTCTTTAGGAGGCTTGGCTTACATTCTACCTATCAGAGTTCAACACATCTCTAATACATTATTTCAATCTACACTAGCCGTTTAACTGTTACTAAATATAGGTATACGCATTCCACCCCTGCCGTTATCTTGCAGACATGGCGTTTAGACTCATAAAAGACAAAGACTCTTTCTCCTGAGTTTGAGGCACTCTCCGTACCAGTCTCTTCTTTGTTTCCTAATCTCTCACACAGCCCAACCACTCCTCCTTCACAGGGACATGACTGGAGAGATCCCAGATCCCCAGAGAAGAGCCCTTTAATGAAAAAAGCAGAGGGCCGCCAGAGGCTTCATGCTATGGTGGCGGTGGAGGAGGTCAAGCGCACCCCAGGTGCAAGAATCCAAAGCTGCCTATTCCACAGATCCAGGTGTCATTATTAGGGCCCCCTAGGAATGTGGGTGGCACTGGGGACTAAACCACAGAGCCTCTTGGGCTTGCCGATCAGAAGGTCAGTGATTCAAATCCACACGATGGGGTGAGCCCATTGCTCTGTCCCAGCTCCTGCCAACCTAGCAGTTTGAAAGCACACCAGTGCAAGTAGATAAATAGGTACCGCTCCAGCGGGAAGATAAACGGCATTTCCATGCACTCAGGTTTCCGTCACGGTGCCTTTGTGCCTCAGAAAATCTTGCATTCTGCACACAGCTTTGAAGTTTTGATAAGGAATGAGATGCTTTGCCTTCAAAGCCACCCCCCACCCACCAGCGCAACTTGGTCAGTCGGTAACCTTTGCATGCCCTGCTGGGAGACGGCTCTTAAGACTAAGTACCATCCTGCCAGGCCCAGGGAGCATGCAGGCTGGGATTCAGAATATCTTGCAATCCCTATTCACTTCCAGTCCCCATTTAAAAATGTCCTTTGAGGAGAGGGAAGAAGAGAGGACGATTGATTTAGAAGTGCCATTTTCTTCACATACTTTGCAAGTGGCTGCAACAAGGTCAGGGGGAAAACAGTTTTACTCCTGTCTTACAGCAACATGAAATGAACCTGGAATTGCATCCTCTTTGTCTAGCAGCTCAAGCATCGTGTGCTAGACCCCTCAGAGAATCCTGGAACATCAAGCAAACAAGGGAGAGCATGCAGGACGAGACAGAGGGCAGGGAGGAGAAAAGCTTTCATTTCAGAAGTGCAGCTTCCCTTCATGACAGTCACAGCCATGCCTACTTCTGAGATTGTACCATAATCTTGCAATTATCATACAACAACAAGGGATGCATTGCAACAATCAGTGCAGATCTCCATGTGTTGCCTTTCCTTTAGATCTAATATTTTCTGGGCAAACAATTTGGAGTGCTCCAATTTCTTCTTTCAGAATGACTCAAGTTGCTTTTTCCTTGAAGTTCCATTGTACGTAACAGAATTTTCACACCATTCTCATGAAAACGTTTTCTGTGTTCTAAATGCTTAGCTTGTGAGCATACGGAGCAATTTCTCCAGAGTGACCCTTGGAGCACATCCTCAGCAGCTAACTCATCACTCTGAGCAGCACAGAGGGTGAGAAGACTTTGTCTCCTTTGGGATGGTATCGGACTCCCAGGAAATTAGTGAAAATATATAAGTCGGAATTAGGTACCTGTTGGAAATGTAAAGGGGGGGTACCTTTTCCCATATGTGGTTGTCACGTAATGTAGCAGAAGCTTTATGGGAAATGAATTATAATGACTTGAAAAAAATGTTGAAGATAACTTTTGTTAAAAAAACAGAAGCCTTTATTTTAGGTATAATTGGTAGAGAGCTACGCAAAGAACAGGGGAAAAAAATTATGCATGTCCCAATGGCTGCCGAATGATTTATACCCAGAGATGGAAAGAGGAAACAGTTCCAGCAAAAGAGGACAGGCAACTAGAGTGGATGGAGTATGCAGAAATTGCGAAACTTACCGGAAGAATAAGAAACCAAGAAGAGAGCCTTAAAAAAATAGAATGGGGAAAATTTATTGACTATTTGAAGATGTATTGTAAACAACTTAAAACATTAGCAGGATTGACATAAACATGTGCCGTAAGAAATAATTAAAAGGGAATACAAAGGGAAAACTAGTAAATAGGTTTGAACTGGATATGCAGTAACAAAGAAATATACTGTATTGGCCTGAATATAAGCCGCACTTTCCCTCCAAATTCCAATTGCGAAAAGTTAAAGTGTGTCTTATATTCGCAACCCTACAGTATCGCTGCTGAAACAGCTGCCCACGAGGGCCGTTGGGGGTGCGGGACAATGGTGCCCGTCCCGACTCAAGCCTCCACTGAGCCACCTTAGGGAAGGGGGAGGGGGGAGGCCACCAACAAAGCCCCCCCCAGGGCAACAGCGCACAGCCCGCCTGCTGCTCCCAAGCCTCCCCCAGTGCTGGCTTGGGGAAGTAGTGCCGGGAGGCGGTAGTGTTGGGAGGCAGGTGCACAGCGTGCTCGTCGTGGGCTGCAGTTGTGTCGTTGTCAAAGACTATGGCAAGGAATCTCAGGCCAAAGATGTCATCCTAAAGTACTTCAAGTGCAAGAAATGAACCAATAAAATATATTTACGCCTGGAGAAAAGAAGGAGAAGGAGAAGGAGAAGGAGAAGGAGAAGGAGAAGGAGAAGGAGAAGGAGAAGGAGAAGAAGAAGAAGAAGAAGAAGAAGAAGAAGAAGAGTGCTAGTGCCAGCTTGGGGAGTGAGGTGCCAAGCGCCAGTGCTGGCCGCCCCCTGTTCAGGGCAGTAGTGCCTAGAGGCAGGTCGCGCCTGCAAATAAGCCTTGAATTTTAAAGGTGTGTCTTAATTGCAGGTGCGTCTTATATTCGGGCCAATATGGTAAACTTAGTAACCGCAGAAAGGAGGGGAGGGAAGTTGAGGGAAATGCAGCTTGATAATGTAAAGACTTTGCTTTTTCGGTAAAATATTTGTAAAATGAGAAAATGAGAAATAAAATTAATAAAAATAAAAAGCTCCCCTTTTGTGCTGATTGGGCGGCTCTAGGGTGCTGAAGACAGGGACCCTGAGGCAGAAATATTAACTGGTTTCACACAAACTCATGTACCTGGACCTCTATACCAGAGATGGGAGTAAGATGCTAACTAAAGCTGGAATAAGGGGATTGAGTATCACCAGTGGTGAATTAGGAGGCAAGTTTGCAGCTGAACTAAAAGGGATGGTGAACGATTCCAAGGGAGAAGGAGGTTTGCAGAATCTGGGGCAAGCTATGGGTCAGGAGTAAAAGCAAAGAGGGCTAAGGGCTTGTCCACATTTGCCCTGCTGTTTCCAGGCACTAGTCCACACTGAAAGTTCTGCTTCTGAACAGGTACCCCCTCCCCCGACTGACATTTACTCTAATTGAGCTTTAAAGAGCGAGTTTTTGCAGGGGAAGCTACAAAATGGTGGGGTGCTCAGGGTGGGGGCGGGATGCTCAGACACAAAGCTTTAAAGCACGGACTGGAAGGAGCAGAGGAAAGGTAGTGCAGACGAGCCCAAGGTGTGCACCTGCTGATGAGAAGAGACATGCTGGAGCCCTGGGGCACCCGGGACCCACTGCAAAATAGGGTAGGGAGCCTCTCAGGTATTTTCCCTACCTCCTCCTTAACGTATGGCAGAGCACCAGCCTATGTCAACCCACATGGAAGGGCCCTCCTCAGATAGATTTATCTCCCTTTTAGTCTGCCTTTCCTCCATGGAACACAGAGTGTTCTGCGTGGTTCCCTCCGATTTGTGCCTCACAACATTCCTGTGAGGTCAGCAGAGATCAGCTGTAAACTGTGAGTTCACCCAGAGAGCTTCCTGGCTAAGTGAGGATTTGAACCCAGGTCTCCATAGCTTTATGAAAATGAAAACAAATCATTGTATTGTGCTTTCAAGTGTTCAAACTACTTTGCATCCATTAGCTAGTTATAATCCTTGCCACAACCTGTAAGGTGAGTCAGGATGATGGTGGTGGTGATTTAGGGTGACTCAGAGTGGCTTGCCATGGAGTGAGCAGGTGGCAGAGACGAGCTTTGAACTGGGGAGCTTCCGACCCACAGTTTGAGCTCCTTGCCACTACACTCTGCCAACTCCAAGGCCCACATGCCCTTTCTCTAGCCTGGTGTTCTTCAGGGCACCATCAGCCTGGCAGTGGGAAAGAGGTAACAGGAATTATTATTATTATTATTATTAAAGTGAAATTCAAACAAGTGGGGAGCTGTAAGCTTGACTCCCATGGTTCCTCTCTGACAAAGCCCATCCTTTCACTGTCCTGTCAGGCCCTCAAGGGTTAATGTTCCTGCAAAAGGGTGGGGGGAGAGTTGCTCTTTTTCAGAAAATTCCTCCAAGATCTTATTGCAGTGACCTCATGGCTGTGCTATGAGGCCTGGTGGGGGTCTGGTGTGTTCTCAGCGCTGTTGCCCAGGGTGCTGCACCAGAGCAGCCAGTGCTCCTCTTGGTAAGTTTGAGGAACGTCAAGGAGGGCGGATGGCAGAATCAGCACAGAGGCATCTTTCTCAAGCACTTGGCCCAGCTGCTTTGCTGCTGCAGAAGCAGCATCCCTGGGATAGGGGGCTTTTGTGGGTGCTTAGTGGGGCTTCTGTGAAGCAGGAGGCCAGAGCCAAGCGGCAGGCACACTTGGCAGATCTCTTCCGGAGCTGTGCCAGACTGCAGAGCTCTTACGTGGGCAAAGAGTGGGTTCCGTTGCACCAGCGCCAAGGGCCCTTTCCAGACCTTCAGAAACAGATTTCAGTTTATATTTACTGACAATACTTATAGACCTCCTTCTAGCCGCAACAACTCCCAAGGCAAATTAAATTGGAAGAAATCAAAATTATTCACAGTTAATTTGCATCTAAAAACAAACCTGAACAGCCAATAGGCAGAAAGGTGCCATGCAACCTCCCCAGACCTGGTGGGCCCAGGCTGGCAAATGCCATTCAAGTGGTGGCTTCTCCATTCCCAGGTCTGAGAGAAGGTCCAAGGGTCCTTCTCAGGCTTCCTGGGGCGAGGTGGTCCCCAAATTGTCTGTGTCTGCCTGTGGTGGAGGGGGCATGCAGAGCTGCTGGAGGGGCGTAGGTGCCAACTCCCTCAGGCCCACTAAATTCCCCATGAAGGGGCCAGGGCCCTGCTGCATGGCACCCACGGCCCCGGGCACCCATGGAGGTGGGCCAAGCTGGCACCCCGTGGAGCAGTGAAGGTTGCGAAAGAGGGAAGGCAAATCTATACATTTCAGCTTCTCTCAGTTTCTCCTTTTTCCACCCTTAAGTGAAATTCTCCACGTTTCCTCATCAGCCTGTATTTTTTTAAAAAAGAGATTTCCGCATGAAAATCCAGCATTTTATCAGAGTGAATGGCCATGTATGCAATTTCACCCAATATAAGCCTGTCTGTGTAGCATCTTCCCCCACCCCCATGCCTGCTGCTTTCAACCCCCTCGATTTTGCCTGCATCCCTTAGCTAGAGAGCTGCTTGGCAAAATTCAGAGGTGTGTGTATTTCAAAGGCTGGTTGCGCTTTGGGGCTGCAGATAGCGCTCCTTTGCCCACAGTGCAAACCAAACTGCCTTTTCCCCACCCCCCATGGAAGCCTTGCCTGTTACCCCATAACCCTTTACCACTCGCCATATGTGCTGGTGAGTGTCCATTTAACCACTGCTGGGAGGGAGGAGTTTGTTTCTTCTGCAAGGAAGCAGCTCAGCAGCTCACACAGGACAGACCCAGGAGTGCTTCCTAGGACTTCCTCCTCACACGCCCTTAGCTCTGAAGCTCTACCTGGCTCCCCCATCACTCCTCTGCCCAAGCACCTGGTGAGGGTCCCCTCAGCCCTGGTCCTGAGCAGGGATGTCCAGGTCTAATGGGGTTTCAGGGTCACTAAAAGTGTGGAGATCCACTCTGTGGGATCCTCGTCCTCTGAGAAGACCCAGTCCATGGAGAGAGAGAGAGAGAGAGAGAGAGAGAGAGAGAGAGAGACATCGAATTGTAGAGCTGGAAGGGACCACGAGAATCACTGGTCCAAGCCCTGCAACATAGGACTCAAACCCAGGACCCTGAGATTAAGAGTCTCGTACTCTACTGACAGCTGTCAAGGGAACTGATCTGTGGTCACTGAGGACTCCAAGAAAGACCGAGCAATAGGAGAAGTTCACCCTAAGCCAGTCCTCACCAGCCCCTGCCTGCCATTGCAGTCTCACAGCTAGCACAGGCCTCATCCTGTTCTTGAAGGTTTCGGCAGATGATCTCATGGCAGCCACCTCAGCCTCTGGTTAATAACCTTTTCCATGTCTATCGAGGAAAAGCACCCTTTAACTGGAATCTGGGAAAAGTATCAGTGGCAATTTCCTCCCCCCATTTCTTATTTGTTATAAAAATAGTCCAGAGAAAAACAATCCATCTGAAATTCTCTGGTGCAGCATTCAATTACCACAATTCGTCCATTTTGAAACTGGGACCCTGAATGTAATGGAACTGGGCAGCCATTATTGCTAACAAACTTGGTCTCGGAACACAGGGAGAGTTTTGCTCTATTCAGTTATGAGAACAGAAGTGAACTTTGCTGGGTCATATCCCCCCCCCCCCCCGTTTAAACATGTAGATTATGTTTCATGCAAACTCCACATCTCGGAAAAGAAAGAGCCTCCTGGAGCTGAAGGGGCAGAAATGTGAGATTCCTCTTGAAAGGGGGAATGTGAGATTCCCACTGAGGGAAGAATCACATGCTTGGATGCAAGGCTTCCCTTCTCCGGTGGCAGGCGTCATGGCAGGAGCCCTGAGCGCGCCAGAGCCTGCGCTTGGCCTCCTCCTCACACAGGACGTTCAGCTACAAGGTGTGAATGTGACAAACAGATACTTGGAAGTGTGTGTGTGTCTTATCAAGGCTTCAGCAATTCCAGGGGGGCTGATATAAATGGGGCACAGAACTGCATGGTTACTGACCTGACTGCGTGCCTGAGCCACAAAAAGCGAGAGTGGGAGGCTATTCTGGAGAACTGGTGCTTTGGCTGCCAGGTGGGAAAGGTGGGAATCTTTTTCTAGGTGAAAGACCTTCTGACCCAATCCAGTGCAACTGGCAACTGGACACCCTTTCAGCCCACTTTCTATCTCCACTCTCAATGATGCCTCTGAGATAGATCCTGCCCTTGGTACAGAGATCTCTTGCATTTAGGGAGTGAAGGGCAGGGAATGAAGGGCAGGGAAAGCAAGCGGAGGCAGAGCCTTGGAGAAAGGTCCTTGCAGTGACAAGGCGGCTGTAGAGGAGAAGGCAGCCTCCCATCAGCCTCCCCCGCCAGAGCAGCTCCGAGACATCAGCCAAGTGATGAGTCATTGGAATGTTGGAATGGTTTGCAAGGGAAAGCTTCTTAGTTTAGAAAGTTCAGACGTAATTCATGTTGATGAAAACAAATCCTGAGAGGGCAGCTTTGAGTACTGCACCATAGCAACACCCACTCGAACCCACCTCCCAACCCCTTTTGCAGCTACTGCAAAAGGGAAAGTTGCCTCTTTGTATTCCACACATGTGTGTGTGGGGGGGGGGTGTCCAGGATGGGGAGGGCACCAGGCAGGCAGGCTGCACCAAACTGGGAGGGTGTAGCTCATACCTCAGAAGATAGAATCCGGATCCAAGATGACCTTACCAGACTGAAGAAATGGGCCCAAAATGTCAGGTTCTGCACTTAGGCAGGAACATCCCAAGGCACAAATGGGGGTGGGGGGGGCACCTGTCTTGCCAGCAGGGCATGTGGAAAGGATCTCAGGGTCAAGGTGTGCCTGGTGCTTGAAGCCAAGCTGGTGGGGATCTGGCCCAATCGGACCTCAACGGGATACTTCCTTGGAATACCATGCAATAGTGGAACATATACATACTGTATAACAAATTGTGTGTGCATGTTTTTGTGAAACAGAAATGTCTGGCTGATTCTCCCTTCTCTGCACAGATACAGGGCCGGCAGGTTTGCCGGTACCAGGTGCAGACCCACAGTTTTGTCTGGCATGTTGAATGGTCTGCACCCCTGCTGGAAAGCCTTCCTGCCACCCAGGTGGCACAAGGGCCTGGTGCCAAGCAACATTGGGCATAAGCTGTAGAGTTGGGAAAGGAGGTCCCAAGAGGTTGTCTAATCCAGCCCACGGCTAAGGACAAGGTCTGCAAGGCAGGGTCCTTGCAGCAACCGCATCCCTAGGGGAGGGCTGCTCAGCCCTCAGTTAAATGACCCCAGCGAAGGAGAATCTGCCACCTTCTCCGAAGGTGGAGCCACAAGGGACTTCTCTGCAGTGTCTGTCCTTCAGAGGAAAAAAGTTCAAAGCTGGTCCATTCTCTGCGGGGCGGCCCTTCGTATCCTGCCTCTAACACACTTCGCTGCTTGAAGTAAAGGACAAGGCGCTCCTCCCCTGCCCCCCCCATTCACAAACAGACGCCAACTAGACTAGCAGTTGACTCTGACGTCAGCACTGGCAGTGGGACAGCGGTGCCCTCCTCGGCTCCTCCACTTTATGCAGTGTAGAGAACAGGGAGCGTGGCAACCGCAGCTCTGTCTCCCAAGAGAGGAAAACAGCCAGGGGCTGCCATTGCCTCCCGCTGATGCCGCCACCCCAGCTGCCGTCCGAGAGCAGCTGACTCAAGTGGAATCTAAACACATATTTTAAAAATGCTTTATTAAAAAACGTTTTGAAAAATATATTGAATTTGCCATATAGCTCACCATTGCCATCTAGTGTCACATTTGTATGATGCACTTTACAACACACTTAAAACATTTTATTTGCAGCTGCATAGCTGAGTCCCTATGCTGCCGCCGCTGCTCTTGCACAGAGATACCCCAATGTATAGGAAAGGCTTCCTCCTAACTTATCTTTGAGATTCTTTTTTCAGGGTCTTCCTTCTGGAGAACAAGCTATGTTTAAATCTGCATATATTTGAATACGTTAATGTGAAAATTGGGGCGGCGGCGGCCCTGTTTCGAATTTTCTCTGCTTTCTCTGCTTCTCTTCCTGCTTTCTCCATCTTCTCCCCACAGCAAAGATTTATCAGTGTTTGAGCCCTGTGTCTATGTGTTGGGGAAGCGGGAACAGCTGTCCTTTGCCATGATCTTTTTTCTGCCCTTCCAAGCTGCCTCTCAAGGCACGCACAGGCCCAGCTCCCCTCCTGGCCACACAGAGTGCTGTTGTCCAAGAACCCTAGGAGATTGGCTCTCGACCCCCCCAAGCAACTGGGCTGGAGAACTTCGCAGGGCTGCAATGAAAACACAGAGGAAGGGCTTTAATGAGCCTGCTAGAAGCTTCAAATGGAGTGTTGAAGTGCAGGCCGGCTGTGTCCAAGTTCACTCGCTCCACTGGGTGCCTGTGTCTCGTAAAACAAATCCACGCAGTGCTAGCAAACCTGGGAGGCTGGATGGGCTCTTTCTCTGCAAGGGGAGAGCCTCCCTGGGGTTCGCTTTGGTGGCCGGGGGGGGGGGGGCGCCACCCACACCAACCTCTAGAAGGAAGCAGGGGTGTTCTGTAGGTTTGAGGGTGTTTTGTTTTCTTTAGCAAATGTGTCTGCAAAATTCCTATTGCAACTATGACTTGACCTTCTTGCTCAGAGTGGTTTTGTGCTGATCCTGCCAAGTCTGCTCTAAAGGAGTGCCCAGAAGGACACACCGGTCTGGCACACCCCCATCCCAGGATCCCACAATTTTTGGCACTGGTGGTGACAAGAAAATTGAAGTGGTACCACCACTAGGAGTGGTTACAGAAGTTTAACCCTCTCCAGCCAGCCCAGCACCCCGACATGGATGCAAAGTGCTCTGTCCCTACATTTCTGGAAAGTTGCACCCAGTTTCAAATATAGATATCTGCTTGTTTTTGCACATGGAGGCAAATGTGTCACACGTACACACAGAGACATGCATGGGGTCTGTTTGATTTCATTAAACAGAATATTTAAGCATAAAAATTGTTTAATCGCCTTGTGTCATTATGAGATGAATTTCATTTTGCATACATTTGCATACTTCATCAAAATTAAAGTGTGCTCATATGCTAATGAATGGTTGCAGCTGAGGTGTTTATTGCAATAGCTTCCAGACTGTTTCAAGGTTGCAGGGTCAGAGTTAGGCTGCCAGTAGAAACCAGGAAGGAGCCTCTGGTCAACAGGACTGTTCCTCCGCAAACTGAACAAAATGACCACAACACACACTTGCCCTGTTTACCTGCCAAGCCTGTTTATTACATTTCAACAGCATTCAGATCTGGAGCTGGGGCCACATTGGGCTGCTCATAGTAGTGGAAAGCAATCATCTCAAGATCCATTGGAGAGAGGGACCCAGTTCTCCTGCCACTCTCTTCCACTCTTGTTTTCTCTCTTTCTCTCTCTCCACCCACACTGTTCCTTACAAAGCTGCAACTTTAGGTCACATTACGGTGCAGCAGAATAGTTCTGTAAGGAACAGGGCATGGGAGGAACTGGAGCCAGGCTGGCGTCTTGCTCCTTCACTTTGCCGACTCCCCTTGCTGTCTCCCCATCAGAAAGTTTCTGGACTGGCCGCCTCCATTACCACTGGCAATCCTAGGTGGTACTAACACACCTCAGCAGTGGACCACTTTCTCAGAGCTGTGGAGTTGTGGGTTTTTAAAAAAGTGAAATATCCTCAATGTTTTTACCACAGAATGGCATCCCCATGGGATGTCTTAGATTGTCCAGGCTGCAGAGTTTTGGCCCTGAGGGGAGTGGAATTTTTAGGGCAGCAGGAAGAGCCTTCCCAGTGATGGAGGGAGGGAGGGAGGGTGAAAGCAGCTGACATGCCCTGGCTGGACTGGGAGAAACCGGAGCCAGCCCAAAGGCAGCCTTGGAAGGAGCCTGGACTTTCCTTTAGGAAGCCACAGTTTCAAATCCAGGTCTACAGGCTGATCTGGAAATCCTGGTGCTTGAAGGATCCTTCCAGCTGCATGTGCCACTCTTGCTAATATTTTTGGTGTTTACTTCTCAGCCTAAGGCACTCTTCCGTTGTGTGGCTTTCCCCCAATGCAAACTGAAATTTTAAGTCAAGTTTCATTATTTCAGACTTTAAGAAAACTCTGAAAATTGCAAGGTGGGCGCTTTTTTAAAAAAGCACAGTAGTACCTCGGGTTAAGAACTTATTTTGTTCTGGAGCATAGCTGTCAACTTTCCCCTTTTTTAAAGGGAAATTCCCTTATTCCAAATAGGATTCCTCGCAAGAAAAGGGAAAAGTTGACAGCTATGTTCTGAAGGTCCGTTCTTAACCTGAAACTGTTCTTAACCTGAAGACCACTTTAGCTAATGGGGCCTCCTGCTGCTGCCGCGCCGCCAGAGCACGATTTCTGTTCTTATCCTGAAGCAAAGTTCTCAACCCAAGATACTATTTCTGGGTTAGCAGAGTCTGTAACCTGAAGCATCTGTAACCCGAGGCACCACTGTAGAGTAAATAAATTGTGATTTAACCCTCTGAGAAACGTGTTCCCAACTTAACTCCAGGGATATTTTATTCCAATTTGGCATCACACCGCACACATCTAATGGACTCTTCTAGCTCTTTAAAAGCTTCTATTATATTTATTCTATTTAAAAGCTTCTATTCTATTTTAGAATCCACAAGACTGTTTGTCATACAACAGGACTCACACAACTGCCCATTCTGGAACACCCCCCCCCCCCGATTGAGGAGTTTGCAACTGTATGGCAATATGCTACATTACAATCCATGATGAGCAATTAGCTGCTTTTACTTGGGGCCTGGTAAAATTAAGAAAAGAAAATTAAGTGGTGAATAGGCAAAGATGTGTCTTCTGAGAAGCAACCCTTGTTTTCTGCTGACTCAGCATGGAACATCCTATCCCCACACAAAATGGGGCAGACTCCCCCCTCAGCAGCTCCCTCTGCAATAGGAGGCAAGAACTAAAAAGAGCACCAAGGTGGGCAGAAGTGAATTTATGGGGCAGGGTGGTTTTAAAGACTGAATCCATCACATGACAGAACTGCTGTGTCAATTAGGACCAAACTGGGTGCCATAGTAACAGTGGCCCAAATCTCTTCTAAAACAAGGGCTAAAGTTTCAAAGCTAAGAAGGCACCTAGGACACACATGCTGCTTGCATACCTTCTCCCAACACGCTTTCCTCCCACTTCCAGCCAAGTTGGACTTAGGGCATCAGGGCTTGGCCAGGGAGAAAAGGCCTTGCAGGTGCACCTGGCAAGAGCCCCACTTGGTCACCCCAAGGTGGGCTCCTCCAGCGGAAGACAAGCAGACAATGACAAAGACAATGACAAGCAGGGGGCCACCTGCTTCTCAAAAGGAAACGGCTGCTACTTTCCAGAAAAAGAGGTGCTGGAACTCACCATGAAGGCCTCCCTTGTTCTCTTATAATGACAGTCAATGACGCCCAGCTGAGAGGGGCCAGAACTGAGTTCCCCATGGGGGAAAAAGTCCTGGGATTAGCCACATGAAACTAAATGGCCACAGCTGGAAACCAAGCAGGGGTCATGCCAGATCAGGCCAGGATAGGGTCCAGACCCCTGTTCCCAGCTGCAGCTAGGGTTGCCATATGTCCTCTTTTCCCAGGACACATCCTTTTTTTCATGGGTAGAGTTGTCATAGCGATCCATAGTTAAAAGTAGAAGTTGGCAAATGTGTCCTCTTTTTTCCTCTTCAAAATATGGCAGCCCTAACTAGCCAGATGTTTCCAGGAAGGGCAGAAGCAACAGTCCTGCCCTTAAGATTGCCCCTACAACCTGGTATTCACAGGTAGACTGCTTCTGAACCTGGTGGTTCTACTTAGCTCATGACCGAGAACCACTGATAATCCTCTTCTAAAGCCTCCAAGCTCCGCAACCACCAGTGAGCCCCAAGAGAGTTCTGAGCAGTGGGAAGCAGGAGCCCAGGAGGCCTTCTTGCTCTCTGCTGTCTTCGGAGCAGGCCAGCCATTGCAGAGGACTGTCTTACCTCAGAGTAAGACTCTGGAGTTTAGAAGTGGGGGTGGGGCAGGAGGGGCAGTTAATATTTAAAAGAAAAAGTGTGAGTGTGGCGGCAGCGGCAGCAGCAACTGTGGCAACCGCAGAGGAGAGGAAGAAGTGGGGGGAAGAAGGCGAGCACTCATTCCTGCGCAGTCAGACAGGGTCAAGAAAACCAGACTAAATAGTCTAGTGCAGGGCAGGGCGGTGGGGCACGGATGTCTGGAAACTGATCCTTGGGCTTGGGAGGACGGCAAGGGGAAATTGAGGAGGGGGGCGGGGAGGGAGGGAGGGAGGGGGGAGGAATTGGAGCCAAAGAAAACAGCAGCCAGGAGGGGCTGCATCCAAGCAATTTAATCGGACTCTGGGCTCTCCTCTTGGTGCTTGACTTTTCTGAGGAAGGAGAATCCCCAAAGATGAGCATCCTTCCCGGGAGCTTCCCATAATTCATAGAATCATAGAATCATAGAGTTGGAAGAGACCCCAAGGGCCATCGAGTCCAACCCCCTGCCAAGCAGGAAACACCATCAGAGCACTCCTGACATATGGTTGTCAAGCCTCTGCTTAAAGACCTCCAAAAAAGGAGACTCCACCACACTCCTTGGCAGCAAATTCCACTGTCGAACAGCTCTTACTGTCAGGAAGTTCTTCCTAATGTTTAGGTGGAATCTTCTTTCTTGTAGTTTGGATCCATTGCTCCGTCTCCGCTTCTCTGGAGCAGCAGAAAACAACCTTTCTCCCTCCTCTATGTGACATCCTTTTATATATTTGAACATGGCTATCATATCACCCCTTAACCTCCTCTTCTCCAGGCTAAACATGCCCAGCTCCCTTAGCCGTTCCTCATAAGGCATCGTTTCCAGGCCTTTGACCATTTTGGTTGCCCTCCCCTGGAAACGTTCCAGTTTGTCAGTGTCCTTCTTGAATTGTGGTGCCCAGAACTGGACACAGTACTCCAGGTGAGGTCTGACCAGAGCAGAATACAGTGGCACTATTACTTCCCTTGATCTAGATGCTATACTCCTATTGATGCAGCCCAGAATTGCATTGGCTTTTTTAGCTGCCGCGTCACACTGTTGGCTCATGTCAAGTTTGTGGTCAACCAAGACTCCTAGATCCTTTTCACATGTACTGCTCTCAAGCCAGGAGTCACCCATCTTGTATTTGTGATTCAACCATGGATGTGCTTGCCATACAAGGAAGGGGCCAAGATTTTACAGCCATTTCGGAAAGGATAAATCCTGGCTCTCAATCCTGAGTGAAGGAGGCTCCTCCAGGTAGCCATGTTCAGCTCCCGTTTTGATCCCCCCCACATCAACTCTAAGCATTTGCTCTGCCATGGACCCTTCCCTCTGCACACACACCCCCAGCAGAGTATCCTCCACTGGACACTTCACAACCCCTCCCCCGCTCTCTTCTGGCTCCACAACTGCACCACAAAATGTGGAGACATGTGACTTGCAAGGTGGGATAGCTGCATTTGGTTTCATAAACTGCTTTGGGAAGTATTAAAATGTGAACTCAACCTCTGTGATGCCGTCTATTATTTTTTTATTTAAAAATGATATTTATTGAGAATTTAAAATTACAGATAGAAAAAAGGAAAAGGAAAAAATAGACAAAAAAATGAATTAAACAATACAAGTCAATAAAAAGAAAAAAAGAAAAAACAGAACACACAATACATCAAAACCAAAAACAAAAGCAAACAAAAAAATTAAAAACAAATCCAATATTCCCAAATCTTTATCTTTCGTTAACTTGTTTCATCGACCTCCTCACACCTCCCTTTTTTGTATTCTAGTTATTAATTATCTCAGCAAATCCTTTCCATCTTTCACTATATTCTGTCATTAAATTACCTTAATTTATTTTAACCTTATCTTACCATAAAAAGCCCTAAAGCTTAAAACTTAAAACTTACTTATACATAATTCCTTATAGCATTTCTACTAAAGCCAAATAGTTTCATTCCAGCATTTTTTCTAACACTCATTAATTTTACAATAATTCTCTAAATGAATTTTTAAACTTTCTTCCAATCTTCATCCATCGTCTCTTCTTCCTGGTCTCGGGTTTTGTCAGTCCTTTCTATCCCTTCCATCTAGTCCATCAACCTGGTGACCTTCTATCCGAGGCTCTTAAGTCTTTTCCATGTCCCTTCTGCAGGTCTTCTTCATGTTTATACCTGCACTTTACTTTGTCTTCTGCTGATCTTATTCTTAATTTCCTTCCTTTCTCACTGAGGGGTAGATCTTGGGGAGACTCCAACTTGACAATATCTTTATCCCTTCTCGACAGGTCAGCCCATTCTCCATAGTCAGCACTGAAATCCAAAAAATATTTGAAGGCATGTTTCAAAGTCCCTCCAAGGTTAAGGGCCCCTACAACTCCAAACTCCCCCTGGCCCAAAACCAGATCCCAAAAATCAAAACATCCCTGCATAGGGGGATCTATCCAACTTCCCATCTCCAAACCAAACAGTACTCCATCTCTCCAAATCTGACTTTCTCTAGCTTCAGTCGTCAGAAACAACAACTTATGTTCCTGCAAGGCCGCGGCTCTCTCCGTTTCTATTACTTGAGGTTCAGCAACAACCTCCTCCTTTGTCTTCTGCACAACTTGCCCTGTCAAAGCAAGTTCCTGGGTTGGTTCCTGAGTGGTTTCTATATAGGTATTCACTGTTTGTCCAAAATTGCTACCTGCAACAGTCGTCAAATCCATCTTCTCATGTAGCTGTTCCAGTAAAGCGCTTGTCTTGCAAAAAGCAAGCACTAAGGCTTCTTCTGGGCACATTCTTGTTCAAGGTCAATGTCTGGTTCCCACGATCTTTAATCTCTACAGCTGTAGAATTCCCCAGATCGACTCCAGCAACAGTTTCACAAGCTCCCTCTAGAGGAAACAATTTCTGTTTGTATCCCTCTTTTTGAAAGCAGATCCCGCAACAAAATTACTTTCGTTTTTCAGATATTTTGTTCCTTTTAAATGCAAGAGGAAACATTGGAATCAATATGTTTCGCTTTTTTAACTATCTGTCAAAAAACGTTTTATTCACAGTCAATGAACTTCCCCAAAGCGTCTGTCTCTGACACCCCGTTCCCAGGTTCAAGACGGTGGAATTTTATCTTTCTTTACTCTCTCTCCTACAGGTTTAAACAATCTAAGATTTCCCCCCTCTTCTCCTGCTTCCAAGGCGGGTTTGGTAGTTTTAGCTGATGAAAATTTAGTCCTTTACAAACGACTTTCCAGACTTTAGCTTGCAATGTCTTTGCTTCAATCTATTTACAAAAGCGGAAGGCGGACTTCCTGTTTAGATTATCCCGCTTCGGTGCCAAATTAAGATGTTTCATAGTCCAATTTTTTGTTCTACTCACGGGTAGTTGTTTAAAGTCCAATTGTCCACAGGAAAAAGTCAGCGCTCTCTGGCAACAGCAATGCGGCTTCACTCCGTGAAAAGAGCAGTCGATTCGAAGCACCGCGCCGCTCACCCCACGTCGCTCCAGATCCCCGAAACCGAGTTTCCCCGCGAGTAGGGGAGGCGCAAAAGGTGCCAGCCGAATCCCACGTCCACAGGCTTCTCCCGCCTGTGGTTTTTAGTGGGTCTCCACCTCGCCGTGGCGGTCCAGACCCTAATTTCCACGAAGCGGATTCCTCCCAGTCAGAGGAAATCCGCCATTGCCGGAGGCGCCAACCCGGAAGTCTCCCCCTCTGTGATGCCGTCTAGAGCAGTGGCTGTGAGCTGTTTGTGGGCCCTTTAGGCTGTGCTTCTGAGCTGTGCTCAAGAGCTGCTCTGTTCTGGGGTTGCAGCATTCATGGCAAAATACTGAGGGGGGGGGCATGTCAGCAGTGCAGTGAGGACACAGCCTGGTGGATCATGGGTACAGCCTGGCAGTTTCTGGCATTTCCCAGTTCTTCAGAAACCAGCCATAGTTACCTTGAAGAACATGGTTTTCCTTTATGGACCAGGAGCACCCCAGTTGCTTGGCCACCAGACATGGATCTGCCTGCTGCTGCCAAATCTCCAGGCTTCTCTGTTCAACTCCTCTTGGGATTTTCCCAAGGGCTGCTCTCTTCTTTGCCTTTGCTGCAAGTCTTTGCATGCTTAGCTCTCTGCTGTGGCTAGAAGGCTCCTTCCTGTGTATCATGAACCTCCAGCAGGACCTCTCAGGATGATACCTTTGCTTGATCTTCCAAATGGTTTTCATAGAACTGTAGAATCATAGAGTTGGAAGGAACCCCAAGAATAATCTAGCTCAACCCCCTAAAATGCAGGAATCTCAACTAAAGCATCCATGATGAATAACCATCCAACCTCTGCTTAAAAACCTCCATGGAAGGAGAGTCTGTCGAACAGCGTAGGTATTGGCTCCCTCTTTTTATTTTTTGAGGGGGCCAGGACCCCACAATGTTCAGAGGGCATTTCACTCCACCCCCTGGTTCCTCGTGACATTGCATGTGTGATGTCAGGACATCGCGCGAAGCCCTGTCAATCATCCTGAGAAGCTGGTGCCTCTGTCAAAAAGTTCTTCCTGATGTTTAGTGAGAATCCCCTTTCTTGTAATTTAAAGTCATTGGTTCAGGTCCTACCCTCCAGAGCAGGAGAAAACAAGCTTGCTCCATCTTCCATGTGACAGCCCTTGAGTTATCTGAAGATGGCTTTATTTGAAGACCCTTTGTCATCTTGCTTGCCCTACTCTGCACAACTTCCATCTTGTCAACATTCTTCTTAAATTGTGGTGCACACAACTAGACACAGTATTCCAGGTGTGGTCTGACCAAGACAGAATAGAACTGGACTATAACTTCTCTTGATCTGGACACTATACTTTTGTTGATGTAGCCTAGAATAGCATTAGCTTTTTTGCTGCTGCATCACACTGTTGACTCATATTAAGCTTGTGGTCCACCAAGAACCCTAGATCCTCTTCACATGTACTGCTAGTAAGCCAGGTGTCCCCCTTCCTATATTTGTACATCTGGTTCTTCCTGCCTAAGTGCAGAACTTTACATTTGTCCCTATTAAAATTCATTTTGTTAGCTAGGGCCCAGCTGTCCAATTCATTTTGAATTCTGATTCTGTCTTCTGCGGCATAAGCTACCCCTCCCAGTTTGCTGTCATCTGCAAATTTGATTAGTATCTCCTCAATTCCTTCATCCAGGTCATTTATAAAGACATTGAACAACAACGGGCCCAGGACAGAACCCTGCAGCACCCCACTTGTCACTTTTTTCCAGATTTCAGTCAGTCAACCAGCTACAAATCCACCTAACAGTCACCTTGTCCAGCCCATATTTTACTAGCTTCTCTGCAAGAATATCATGGGGGCTTTGTCAAAAGCCTTACTGAAATCAAGAAGCATCACACCCACAGTATTCCCCTGATTCACTAAGCTTTTAACTCTATTTTTTAAAAATGAGGTTCATCTGGCGTGACTTGCTTTTGAGAAATCCATGCTGGGTCTTAGTAATCACAGTATCCTTTTCTAAGTACTCATAGACCAACTGTTTAATTAGGACCTTTACTGGTATCAACGTCAAGCTGACCAGTCAATAGTTACCTGGGTCCTCCCCCCCTTTTGGACATTAGGAAAACATTTGCCTGCCTCCAGTCTGCCTCACCTGTTCTCCCAGAATTCTCAAAGATTATAGACAGGGGCTCTGAGATTACACTCACAAGCTCCTTTAGTACCCTTGGGGGCAGTTCATCAGGCCCTGGAGATGTGAATTCATTCAAAGTAGTTTTATTCATTTAAAGTTTACAGGTAGTGCAATCAAATACTGTATATGTTCTTGGGTTTGTTTGAAAGAATGGGATAGGGAAAAATCAGAGAAGAGGCACAACTGAATGTATCTGTTTGGTTCAGATCAATCCTCCTCCTCCTCTTGCCCAGCGATTGAAAGTGAGTCCATCTAAACATCTGAAGGTTGGCTTGGAGACCTTTGTGACCCAGCCAAATTGGAGAGGTAGGCAGCTGAATGTACGGCATGGGGATTAAGCAAGTCAGCGAGAAACACACGCCTCGTTCTCTGCTCTTAAGTTACGACTGCACTTAATTACTGTGTTTTCTGCCACTCATGAACCACATCTGGGATTTATTAATAACCCTGTTGAATCAGATGGGGCTTGGCTTGGGCAACTACGAGGGTGGAAGGGGACAATAAAACCAGCCAAGGAACTTATTTATTACCTCTATCTTGGCAGGAGGCAGGCTGTCCTCACACAAGGTCCCCCTTGATGGAGCCTTTTCAGGCACAGCCTTCGGAAAGCATGAGTCAAGAACAGGATCCCCTCCCAGCCTCTTTCCACGGGTGGGGAGGGCCCCTGGGGGCCACTTTCCCTGATGATCTGGAGGTGAAATGAATGTGCTGCCCTTTTTATTCTCCCCTGTCGGTTTTGATGTTAAACGTTTTGCCAAATATTATCAGAATATTTGACACCGATTCAGGGCTCATCCAGACCTCCTTTCGTGCCATGTTCCTAGGCGCATGTCTGGCCTTTAAAGCTCCATGTCTCAGCAGCTGGGATTTTTTTCCACCACTGAATCAAAGCAAACTGAATTCAGTTTCTCCATGAATTGCCATCTGCTCCAATTCAAAGGTAAAATGCAGGTTCCTCCAGGGAAAGGGCCAGGACCAAAAAACAAAAACAAAAAATGCTGCTCAGACACGGAGCTTTAAAGCACTGACCTCAGTCCCTCTGTAGGTAAGTTCTAATGTGTAATGTTGTTGTTGGTGTTGGAAGCCATCCAGAATGGCTGGGGCTACCCAGTCAGATGGGAGGGGTATTATTATTATTACTATTATCGGAGGGTGTGAAGTTCTAAGGTGAGTGCCAAGAAGCTGCTCTTGCTAAGAACACACGATCCCTGTGGCTAAGCAGTCAGAAGAAAGAAGGATGCTGAGGACCCTGACTTGGGCCTCAGGCCTCCCAGAGCAGGGGAACAAACAAGAGAAGCTCATTGACTTGGCGCACGAGCGCAACAACGATGAGCCAATGGTTGGCAAAGTCGGCAAGTGGCTACTGTCTCTAGCAAAAGCTGGGTTTGTTCATTAAACAGTAGAAGCAGCAGCATTATAAGTTTTCTAAGGTGCTTTTCAGCCTTCAAACTTTAGTAGTGCTTATGGGGCATAAGTACTACCCAGAGGCCCTACTTCCTCTGATTTTATTCAAATTGTGACCCCATAGCTTTTAAAAATGATAATGCTGGGCCATCACAAAAGGCGATGACTCTGGGGACTCCCTGGCCATGCCCCCATATTCAAACACCAGGTCAAAGTGCTTCAGATACATTACCTTTTTGTCATCTTCCCAACAGCCCTATAAAGTAGCCCACTGCTGTCTCCTGCCTATTGCTGAGTTTGCTTCAAGGGGAAGACTCTGACCTGGGCAACTCTACAATTCTATGATTCTGTTATTTCCCCTTCTCCTTCTCCTCCACTCCATAGCTTGAGAATTCTGCTTGAATGTACCCACTCCAATGGCCCAGCTTGATAATGAAAATAAGCAGGCCTTCAATTTTTTGAGCGGCTCTTTGACCCTCCCACCCTGCCAACCCCCACCTTCCATGGGAAAATTGCTTCCACTTGGCTGCCTCCTGCTTGGAGCCCCGTTTGGCGCTGCCTGACCCACTGGAGATTGGGCTGTCATTTGGGAAGATGCCAGCAGCAGCAGCAGCCAGCAGAATGGAGCGACCGGGTGAGTGAGCATCAACTCCAGAGAATGAGCACAAACAGCAGCAGAACAAAGGAGCCGAAAATGAACCTGAGGGATGGATGGCACCCACGGCCCAGCCAGGTGGAACCTGAGCAGGCTAGAGGCAGCGCTGAGCTCATGGGCACCAAGAGGCCTCACTAGGCAGCTGTGAAAGGAGCACTGGGATGCCCCAGACCTCTGCTCTGGGTCACTGGCTGGTCCCAGAGAAGGAAAATTCTATGGGTAAGGTGTGTCCTCCGGTGCACCTCACCCCATGCCCAGCCTGGATCAGCTCTGCAAGCAGGCATTGACCCTCACCCTGCAAGGGTCCCTCCTCTTTGCAGATGCTCTGTACCATTGCTCTTGAGTTTCCCTCTCCTCCTGCCTTAAAACCTTTCCTTCTACCTCATATCTTAGACTCATGGACCAAAGGGTCATCTAGTCCAACTCTCTGCAATGCAGGAATACCCCCCTACAAAGCCTTCATTTTGTCTCCACGGATAGGTGGTTGTGTGGGCTTGAGGGGAGGCTGCAAAGAGCACTCTGGAAGTTGGAGCAGCCCCAGGCTTTGCACAGCCCCCCTCCCTTGTTATTGCACCTCCTGCTCACACCAGCACGGAGGCCAGAGAAGCCCAGGAGTTGTCCTAGATGAAGTCAGAACCCAGACCCACCTGCCTCAGTTCTCCAGAGCTCCAGGCTGGTGTTTTCCTCCAGCCTTTCTTAGAGATGCCAAGAATTGAACTAGACCATTTTGCAAAGAAAGCAGGGGCTTTAACACGGAGCTATCGCCCCACAGACAAGGGCAGAGGTACCCTAAGAAGCCTGGGATGGGTGGGTGCACGCTAAGTGCTCATGTTTTTCCCCAGAGCACTTCTGTGCACATTGCTTCACCATTGTCTGTCTGTGGGAATAATTGAGTCAGATGCACCAAAGAATCCAATGAATTTATTTCTGTACCCAATTACTGCCGCCTGAATTCTACACGCTCAAAATTGGTGGGAGGGGGCAGTTCCCACGAAAGAGGAGTGGCAGTTGAAGATGACGGAGTATGCAGAATTAGTGAGTCTAACCAGTGGAATTAGAGAACAAGACAAAACATATTTTAAGGAGGAATGGAAAATGTTTGTAGATAATATGAAGAATTGTTGTAAACAGGTAAAACAGCTAGTAGGTTTAGAGTAAAGTTAGCAGTAAAAGGGATATTGAGAAGAAAACGAGAAAAAGAAGGTACAGACTGATTATAACATGCAGCAGCAATAGCGAATTAGAGGAAACCATGGAAGGGCGAAAAGGAACCCGATGGTTAACGTGCTCTTTATCATTAATGTGTGAATAGTTGTATTGTTGGGAAATTATTTTTAAAAAATTTAAAACAAAAACAAAAAACATTGTCCATCTGTGTGTGCTGCACCAACAGTATTGCTGCTCTCCAGACACTCAGGTGGGCCTGGACTTGGCAGGACCGGGGCTTTATGGGCAGGTGCACAAGTATTGGCTTACCTGTGTACGCACAGACAACTTTTAAACTTTTGAGATACAGGTTTCCCAGTATACAGTGGTACCTTGGTTCTCAAACGTAACCCGTTTTGGATGTCCGTTCCAAAACCAAAGTGTTCCAAAACCAAGGTGCATTTTCCCATAGAAAGTAATGCAAAACAGATTAATCCATTCCAGACTTTTAAAAACAACCCCTAAAAGAGCAATTTAATGTGAATTTTACTATCTAACAAGACCATTGATCCATAAAATGAAAGCAATAATCAGTGTACTGTACTATAAAATAAATAAGACAGCATTGTAGATGATTAAAAAAAAAATTTTTTTTCTTACCTGCACTGATGATAGTCATTGTTTGGATGGGGGGCTTTTGTCCATTTCTGCAGTCACACAATCAATCAATGAATCAGTAGCTGAACTGGATTCCACACAGTCACAAAAACAAATTAACCAAAAAAGCCTCAAAAACAAAAACACAAAATAAATAGCAAAAACAAAAGGACCAAACTTAATCCGTTCCAGAAGTCCATTTCATAAAATCATAGAATCATAGAGTTGGAAGAGACCACAAGGGCCATCAAGTCCAACCCCCTGCCAAGCAGGAAACACCATCAGAGCACTCCTGACATATGGTTGTCAAGCCTCTGCTTAAAGACCTCCAAAGTAGGAGACTCCACCACACTCACAAAATAATGGGTTTAAAACACCCACCAGTAAGGCCACTGGTAGGGCTCTGGTTGAAGTGAATGAACCCTTGGAAGCTAAGTGACTGTCCTGAGGGGCAGACAGGAAGGGGGATTGCTCTGCTGTGGCACATGCCCATTGTCATGTCACCATGGTGGGATACCACCTTGCTGTGGCCAAAAAAGGTATCATTTGCATGCATGTTCATTTGTGCACAAATGGCTCAAGTGCAAATGTATTCCATTTTGAAACCTTTCTAAGGGCTCATCCACCCTTCCTCTTTCTGCACCACTTCCCCTCTGGGAAAAGCCTCTCTTTTGCGCTCAACCAGAGCAAACAACAATTCAGGTATTCTCCAGATTGACATTTGCTCTGTTTTAGCACCAAAGAGCAGGTTTTGCCTGGGGAAGGAGCGGGAAAAGAGGAAAACCACTCAGACCCATGCTTTCCAGGCACGGAACAAGCTGAAGTGTGGATGAGTATACAATACTACATATAAAATAATTAAAGCAGATTACAATCAAGAAAACAGAGGAATTTCAGTTGGCCCGAGAGAACATAAAGTGAAAGCCTTTGCAGATGACTTGGTGCTAACTATAGAAGAACCATTAAATAATGCCAAAGAAGTTATTAAAGAAATAGAATAATTGGGACAAGTAGGAGGTTTCAAACTAAACAAAAGCAAGACTAGAATATTAGTTAAAAATATGAAACAAGACTTGGTTGATATGTTACAGCAGGAAATTGGTATAGAAGTAGTCAAAAAAGTTAAGTACAGTGGTGCCTCGCAAGACGAAATTAATTCGTTCCGCAAGTTTTTTCTTCTTGCGAGTTTTTCGTCTTGCGAAGCACGGTTTCCCATAGGAATGCATTGAAAATCAATTAATGCGTTCCTAGGGAAACCGCCTTCAGACCAGGTCCGGGGACAGTCTGTCCCCAGACCTTTTCTGAAGGCTGGCGGGGGAAGAAGGAGTTCCCCGCAGGGCTCTCCAAGCTGCGGATAGCAGCCTGCTGCCCCGCACGAGGGGCGCTCTTTAGCAGAGCGCCCCTCGCGCGGGGCAGACATTCGCAGCTTGGGGAGCCCTGCAGGACTTCCCCGCGCAGCTTGCAGAGCCCTGCGGAGAAGTCCTGCAGGGCTCCCCAAGCTGCGAATGTCTGCCCCGCGCGAGGGGCGCTCTGCTAAAGAGCGCCCCTCGTGCGGGGCAGCAGGCTGCTATCCGCAGCTTGGAGAGCCCTGCGGGGAAGTCCTGCAGGGCTCCCCAAGCTGCAGGTGTCTGCCCCGCGCGAAGGGCGCTCTGTTCTGAATGTTGGCGGTGGGGAGGAAAAACCCTCCTCCCACCGCAAGCCCCGGGAAGGCTGCGCGCCTTCTCCTCCGTTCCCGGACCTCCCACCACAAGCCTTCAGGACAGGTCTGGGAACAGAGGAGAAGGTGCGCTGCGTTTCCCCGCTGTCCCAGGAGATTTCCCTATGGGCTTTCGTCTTGCGAAGCAAGCCCATAGGGAAATTCGTCTTGCGAAGCCTCTAAAAATCGGAAAACCCTTTCGTCTTGCGGGTTTTTCGTTTAGCGAGGCATTCGTCTTGCGGGGTACCACTGTATTTAGGAATTTGGTTAACCACAATGAACATAGATTTATTTCAAAATAACTATACACCAGTGTGGAATGGAATTAAGAGAGACATGGAAATATGGGGAAGAATAAAATTATCATTTTGGGGAAGGATTTCAACTATAAAAATGAATGTGCTACCAAAGATGTTATTTTTGTTTCAATCAATTTCTATAATCAAGGGGGCAGCAATTTTTAAAGAATGGCAAAAAGTAATTTCAAGATATGTCTGGCAGGAGAAGAAACTGAGAATACAATATAAATTGTTAACAGATGTTAAAGAAAGAGGGGGCTTCGCCCTGCCAGACTTGAAGTTGTACTATGAAGCGGTATGCCTCTGTTGGTTAAAGGAGTGGATGCTGTTAAGAAATACAGATTTGTTGGATTTGGAAGGTTATGATAATAGATTTGGTTGGCACGCATATCTATGGCATAATAAAACAAAAATCCATAAAGGATTTGGTAATCACATATTTTGAATATCTTTATATGAAGTATGGGACAGGTATAAAAACTTATTAGAACGTAAAACACTGTGGTGGTTATCTCCATTAGAAGCTATGACTCAGCTTAAGAACTACCGCCCCATATCATTACTTAATGTGGATTACAAAATCTTTGCAGACATTTTGGCCAAGAGATTGAAAAAAGTGTTGATGGAAGAGATTCATAAAGACCAAGTGGGCTTTCTCCCGGGAAGACATTTGTCTGACAATCTGAGGAATATAATTGATATTTTGGAAAAACTAGAAGTGAACATAAATACTAAAGCAGTTTTGATATTTGTGGACGCAGAGAAAGCCTTTGATAATATTTCTTGGAGTTTTATGAAGAAGAACCTACAGGGGATGGGGGTAGGCCAAGGCTTTGAAAATGGTATAAGTGCAATTTATTCAGAACAAAAGGCTAAACTAATTGTAAATAATGTAGTGACGGAAGAATTTAAGATAGAAAAAGGGACACGACAAGGTTGCCCAATTTCCCCATTGCTTTTTATATCGGTCCTGGAGGTTTTGCTGAATATGATTAGAAGGGACCGGTTGGTTAAAGGTATACAGGTCGGAGCCAAACAGTACAAATTGAGAGCGTTTGCAGATGATTTAGTATTGACGTTACAGGAGCCAGAATCTAGTACCAAAAGAGTTTTAGAATTGATTCAAGAATTTGGTCAAGTTGCAAGATTTAAGTTGAATAAGTCAAAGACCAAGGTTTTAGAGAAAAATTTAACACCAATGGAGAGAGAGAGGTTTCAGAACGAGACAGTTTTAACAGTGGTTAAGAAAGTTAAATATTTGGGGATCAATATGACAGCAAAAAATGGGAATTTATTCAAAGACAACTATGAAAAATGCTGGGTTGAAGTGAAAAAAGATTTAGAAATTTGGTCAAATTTGAAGCTTTCACTGCTGGGCCGTATTGCTGCGGTAAGAATGAATGTATTGCCTAGAATGTTGTTTTTGTTTCAAACATTGCAAATTGTGGACAAAATGGACTGTTTCAAGAGGTGGCAGAGAGATATTTCTAAATTTGTCTGGCAGGGCAAGAAACCTAGAATAAAATTTAAAATACTAACAGATGCAAAGGAAAGAGGTGGATTTGCCCTGCCAGACTTTAAACTTTACTATGAATCAGCAGCTTTTTGCTGGTTGAAAGAATGGTTGCTTCTTGAAAACACTGACATTTTGTATTTAGAAGGTTTTAACAATGTATTTGGATGGCATGCATATCTGTGGTATGATAAGGTCAAAGCACATAAAGCATTTAAAAATCACATTGTCAGGAAAACATTAATAATAATAATAATAAATTTTATTTATATCCCGCCCTCCCCAGCTGAGCCGGGCTCAGGGCGGCTAACAACAATCAAATAAACAATCAAATAATCATACATTCTAAAAATATTTCATTATAAAAATTAGTTAAAATCAAATTGATGGCAACCGATTAAGCAAAATTCTGTGCAGGTTGCCAGAGGAGGGAGTCAGGCTGCGCCCTGACCAAAGGCCTGGCGGAACAACTCTGTCTTGCAGGCCCTGCGGAAAGATGTCAGGTCCCGCAGGGCCCTAGTCTCTTGTGACAGAGCATTCCACCAGGTTGGAGCCGCAGCCGAGAAGGCCCTGGCTCTAGTTGAGGCCAGCCTAACCTCTCTGAGGCCTGGGACCTTGAGGATGTTATTATTTGCAGACCGTAGGTTTCTCTGTGGGGCATACCAGGAGAGGCGGTCCCGTAGGTACGAGGGTCCTAGGCCGTATAGGGCTTTAAAGGTTAAAACCAGCACCTTAAACCTGATCCTGTACTCCACCGGGAGCCAGTGCAGCTGGTACAGCACCGGATGAATGTGATCTCGCAGCGAAGACCCCATAAGGAGTCTCGCCGCAGCATTCTGCACCCGCTGGAGTTTCTGGGTCAGTCTCAAGGGCAGCCCCACGTAGAGCGAGTTACAATAATCCAGTCTGGAGGTGACCGTTGCATGGATCACAGTGGCTAGGTCAGGGCGAGAGAGATAAGGGGCCAACTGCTTAGCTTGGCGGAGATGGAAAAATGCCGCCTTTGTTATAGCTGTAATCTGCGCCTCCATAGAGAGGGAGGTATCGAAGATTACACCCAAACTCTTAACGGACGGTGCTGGCACTGGCTTCATTATTATCAGATAATGGAGACATATAATTTGGATAAGAAAATTGGTTTCCAGGTGGAAAAATCAAAATTAGAAACAGAACTGTTAGAACCTAAAACTAAGATTGAAATGGAATACTCAGGATGAAACGGTGAAATCTGCTATGATTAAATGGGCACAAGATGTTGGACATAACATTATGTTTGCTGACTGGGAACAGTTGTGGACCACAGGTATGAAATTCACGGCATGTAATGCCTTGAGAGAGAATATTATGAAAATGATATACAGGTGGTACATGACCCCAGTCAAGCTTGCAAAAATCTACCATTTGCCCGATAATAAATGTTGGAAATGTAAAGAAACTGAAGGTACATTCTTTCACCTTTGGTGGACGTGCCCAAGGATTAAGGCTTTCTGGGAAATGATATATTTAAATACCTTTTTCAGTTCATTATATACCTTCTTGAAGAAATCAGAGGCCTTCCTCCTGGGCATAGTCGGCCAATTGGTGCTAAAGAAGGATAGAACTTTTTTTATGTACGCTACAACAGCAGCAAGAATACTCATTGCAAAGTATTGGAAGACACAAGATTTACCCACTCTGGAAGAATGGCAGATGAAGCTGATGGACTATATGGAACTGGCAGAAATGACTGGCAGAATCCGAGACCAGGGAGAAGAGTCGGTGGAAGAAGATTGGAAGAAATTTAAAGACTATCTACAGAAATATTGTAAAATTAATGAAAGTTAGAATGATGTTGGATAGAAATTAAGTGGTTTCCAGCTGTAATGCTTTAAGGGAATATGAAAAATGGGTTGTTAATAGGGAAAAATCTAATGTTACTATTTTAAGACCAAAGATTAGGATGGAGTCGGTGGAAGAAGATTGGAAAAAATATTTACAAAGATATTGCAAAATTAATGAATGTTAGAAGGATGCTGGAATGAAGCTATATGGTTTTAGCAGAAATGCAATAAAGAATTAAGTAAAAGCTGATTGATGATGGGCCAAAATGAAAATATTTAAGGTTAGACCGTTAAGATAAATTATAGAACAAAAATTGAGAAAGATGGAAAGAATTTGCTGAAATAGTTAATTGAACTAGAATACAAAAAAGGGAGGTGTGAGGAGGTCAATGTAACAAGTAAATGAAAGGTAAAGATATGGAATATTGGATGTGTGTTTTAGTGTTTTTCTTTCTTTTTGCTGTATTGTTGTATTGTTTTTATGTTTTTCTTTTTTTGTATTGTAATGTATGTTCTGTTAAACTTTTTATTGTTTTCCTTTTTTCTTTTTTCTGTAATCTTTAAACTTGTAATAAATATCATTTTTTAAAAAATAGAAGCTATGAGTGTGAAAAAGATAAATATGAGTAAAAATTGGGTTACCTATGAGAAATTGTTGGGGGGGGAATAAATGGAAAATGAAACCATATGAAGAGGTTAAAGAATATGTAAATGATTGGTTGCTGTGATGGGATGATGAGCTGCTTGTGCGTAAAATAGTAGTCCCTCAGAGTTTGTTCAAGCCCACAAACTTCTGTCTGTGACGGAGCCCCTCAGACATGGCTGCTCTAGTCGCTTGCAGATTCCGACAGTGGTTGCTTTCGGAATCGTTTCCAGCATAAAAGCTCCTTAACGGAAACACGTCTTCTGGACTCACGGCGTGACAGTTTCCGGCGAGGAGTGGGTCTCCCTATGGGAGGTTCTGACACCTCCCCACTGTTCTCGCTGGACGTGTCCCTGAACCCTCCCTCTTGCTCACTTTCCCTCAGAGATCCACCTCTCCCTCTGCTGGTTCCTGTTTCAGCTGCTGACTCTCTCCCAGCCTCGGTGAGCCCTTCCACCAACGACCCACCTCTTTCCCTGCTGGTGCCTGCTTCCGCTGCCGAGTCTCTCCCAGCCTCTGTGAGCCCTTCCACCACCTGTTCCTCCGATGGCAGTTCCCTGACATCCACCTCCCCTCCAGGGCCCCCTTCACCCCCTCCCGTTCCCTCTCCTCTGGGTGGTGAGGAGGTAAAACCCCGAAACGAATCCTCTTCATCTTCAGACGTCTCGAACATTTCTCTCCATCGGTCGCCATTCCGGCTCGCTGACTCCTCCTCCTCCTCGGAATCTGTGAACCCCTCCAACTCCTCTTCTTCGTCGGTGGTGGCAAAGTATTCCCTCCGGAACCTCACTACAGGCTGAGGTTTACGTGGGAACCTCTGATGAAAAGTTTCTATTAAAACCTCGTCATTGACATCCTCTGCCATGACCCAGGTGTTTTCCGACTCCGGTTCCCCTTCCCACATTACCAAATACTCTACTTGATCTCCCTTCCACCTGGAATCGAGGATCTCCGCTACATGGTAGCTGTGTTCCCTTTCCTCCATTGCTGGTCCTCGATTGACCCTCCCTTCTCTGTCCCCTTTATACGGTGACAGCAACGACCTGTGGAAAACTGGGTGCAGCTTCATGTGGTTCGGTAACCGGAGTCTGAAAGCCACTGGGTTGACCTGTTGCGTGACTTCAAATGGACCCAATCTTTTGGGTCTTAATTTCTTACAACCCCCTTTGAATGGTAACCCTTGGGTTGACAGCCACACCTGGTCCCCCACCCTAATGGTTTCACCTTCTCTTCTGTTTTTGTCTGCCTGCCTCTTATATTCCTCCTTGGCCCTATCTAAGTTCAGTTGGAGCTGACGATAGATCGCTTCCATTTCTTCTACGAACTGTTCGGCCGCTGGAACGCTCCATCTCTCCCCTTCCCCCCCTGGTAAAGCCCTGGGATGGCACCCGTAATTAGCCAAAAAGGGGCTCATCCCTGTGGACACGTTCTCCGCATTGTTGTAGGCAAATTCCGCCAACGCCAGCTTCTCCACCCAATCATTCTCCCTGTCATTGACATAACACCTCAAATATTGCTGGAGGATGCCATTGGCTCTTTCCGCCTGCCCGTTGGTTTCAGGATGCCGGGCAGTTGAAAAATTGACCTCTACATGCAGCAAGCTCATGAGCTTCCTCCAGAACCTGGAAGTAAATTGTTTCCCTCGGTCTGAGACCACCCTCAAGGGGGCGCCATGCAACCTAAACACATTTTCTACAAACAATTTAGCTGTTTCTTCTGCCGTGACAGCATGTGAGCAGGCTATAAAGTGGGCCATTTTGGTTAACAGGTCCACCACAACCATGATGGCTGTTTTCCCTCTGGCCTTTGGCAGATCAGTCATGAAATCTATTGCCACTGCTTCCCATGGTCTTTCAGGTGTTGGTAGCGGTTCTAATAACCCTGCCGGCGCCCGCCTCTCCCCTTTGGCTCGCTGGCATTGGTCACAACCTCTCACATACTCCCGCACATCTTCCCTGACCTTGGGCCACCAAAATTCCCTGCTAACCAGCCACATGGTTTTGTGTTGCCCAAAATGCCCTGCTGTAGGGCTATCGTGCAGCTGCCTGAGTACCTTTCCCCTCAACTCTCCTTCAGGTATATATAACGCTCCCTTGTAATACAACGCCCCGTTTCTCTCCTCAAAACCTCCGGGTCTATCTCCCTCCCTCCTGAGACCCCTGAGTTTGTCCTGGGCGTATTCATCATTCTCCGTTCCCTCTACCAGTTCTCTTTGCCCCACCAATGCCGCCCCACACACCCAGCGGTCCTCTGGAATGACATGTCTTTCTTCGGGTGCTCCCTCCCCCTCCAAATATTCTGGTTTGCGTGAGAGAGCGTCCGCCCTAATGTTCTCTGGGCCTGGCACGTAACAAATCTCAAAGTTAAAATTGGAGAACTCCTGAGCCCATCTCAACTGCCGTTGGTTGAGCACTCGTGCCGTTCTCCAATACTCTAGGTTCTTGTGGTCAGTGCACACTTGCACCTTATGTTGTGCGCCAATTAGCAGGTGCCTCCATCTCCGGAAAGCCTCATGAATGGCCAGTAGTTCTCGGTCATACACCGTGTAGTTCCTCTCAGATTTGTTCAGCTTTCGCGAAAAAAAAGCACACGGTCTCCACTCTGACTCCTCCTTTCCTGGCTGCAGAAGAAGCACCGCCCCTATGGCTCTGTCTGATGCGTCTGTTTCGACTCTCATCTTTTTTTGTAAATCCACATGCAGAAGTTGTTCTTCAGAGGCGAAGGCCCTTTTTAGTTCCTCAAAAGCTCGCTCCGCCTCCTCAGTCCAAACGAATTTCTTCTTACTGCTGAGACAGTCCGTAATGGGCGCCGTCAGGTGGGCAAAGTTTCGGATGAACTTACGATAAAAGTTCCCAAACCCTAGGAACCTCTGCACATCCTTCTTGGTTTTGGGTGTTTTCCATTCCAGCACTGCCTGAACCTTGCCGGGATCCATAGCCAATGCCTTGTCTGACAGGCGGTACCCCAGGAACTCTACCTCCTTGGTATGAAACTGACACTTCTCCAGTTTCACCCACAGCCGGTTGTCTAGCAGCCTGCGCAACACTTCTCTGACGTCTCTCACATGCTGCTCCTCATTCTCAGAATACACCAACACGTCATCCAGGAAGGCCACACAATTCTTGTAAAGCAAAGGCCCCAGTACGTGGTTCATAAACGATTGAAAGCACGCCGAGCCTGCTTGTAAGTCAAAAGGCATAACGAGATATTCAAATGCTCCCAAAGGGGTGAACATGGTGGTTTTCCATTCATCCCCTTTCCTTATACGTATCAGGTTGTACGCCCCCCCTTAGGTCCAGCTTTGTAAAAATCTTTCCCTTCCGCACCCTGGTCAAAATGTCGTCAATCCTGGGCATAGGGAAGGCCAATGGCTCAGACACTGCGTTTAACTGCCTAAAGTCACACACAAGTCTCGGCTTGTCCGTGTTTTTTTTATCCACAAAAAACACTGGGCTACCTCCCACCGCTCTGGACTCTCTGATGAAACCTCTCTTCAGGTTCTTGTCAATGAACTCTCTTAGCTCCTGCATTTCTCTATCTGACATGGCGTACAACTTGCCTACAGGAAGCTGTGCCCCAGGGAGTAAATTGATTTGACAGTCAAAGGGTCTATGCGGGGGTAGTTTGTCAGCTTCCTTCTCGCTGAACACGTCGCTGAGATCTGCATATTGTGGTGGTACCTTCACTTTCTCCATTACTTCCGTCCCTGCGAGGGTGGCTTGGGCCCCTGCTGAACCCTTTCCCCCTTTGCAGTGTTCTAAGCAATGTGCTGAACCAAAGGAAACCACTCTCTGATGCCAGCCCACCAGCGGATCATGTAACGCTAGCCAGCTCATCCCCAAAATAATAGGAGCTCCTCCCAAGGTGGCCACATTAAACGCTATCAGTTCGGTGTGCCTTGCCACCTTCATTATCATTGGGACGGTCTGCAAGCTCACTTCTCCTCCCAACAACTTCCTGCCATCGATGGTGGTCACCTGCAGGGGGTTGCTTAAAGGGATAGTCTGTATCTGGTGTTCAGCTGCAAACTCTTTGCTCATGAAATTGCAGGAGCTGCCTGAGTCCAACAGCGCCTTTATCTTTAGGGGGTGTCCATTTTGCAGCTCTAGTGACACTTCTATCACTAGGGCAGGTTTAGGAGGTTCTGGTGTGGGCACTTTCACTGCTCTTTGGCCTGGCTGCTGTGCCCCGACGGTGGCAACCAGGCGTTGGCTTTTACTTGCTCCGGTTTTTCCTCCTCTCTTCCCTCAACAGCTCCCACCATCCCTTGCCATTCCTTCCTCTGGGGGCAGACTCTGGCAAAGTGACCTGGCTGTTGGCAGAGATAGCATTTCCGGGCGCCTTTTCCCTCCTTCTTTTCCCCCTCCCTGGGCTTTGAAACTGCGCGCGCGCGCTGTTCCGATTTCCATCAGCTCTGCCGGCGGGAAAGTTGTCTCTGGAATGTCTGGAATGCGGAACTCCTTCAAACGTTCCCCCTTCCCTTCCCGCCTCTCCAACGCTCTCGCCTCCTGGCGCGCTCCTATGGTCAGCGCTGATTTGGTCAGCTGATCCATAGAATCCGCCCTGGGACCCCGGGAGAGTTCGTCTTTCACAGCCGAAGCTAGGCCTTCTTCAAATAGCATTTGAATGGGTTGCGCCGATAAGTCCCACCCCAATCTGTGAACCAGCATGGTGAACTCAGTCCAGTACTCACGGACAGATCGGCTTCCCTGCTTGCAAGCCATTAGCTGTCTGCGCACCACTCCCTGCTCAATATCGCTGGAAAACATGAGATCCATTGCTCGAAAGAACTTCATGGTGTCCTTTAGGACGTCATTATGCATTGCCATCAGGGGTCTAACCCAGTCCCTCGCCCCTCTTTCAAGATGCCCAATCACGAAAGCCACTCGCGATTCCTCGTCAGGGAATTCATCAAACTGCACATTGAGGGCATATTGCATCTCTGTTCTAAAGGCATGGTAGTCCCTGGGGTCCCCCCCAAACTTCTGCACCAATCCGGGTACCTTTCTGGTGAACTGGGTGGCTTTTCCCTTCTTGTCTGCATCCTGAGCCCTTCTCTCCTCAAGCCTCGCCGTCTGCAGCGCCAGTTGGATCTCCAACACTCGGTACCTTTCTTCCAAGCTTGGACCAGCTCCAACCCCTGCTCCTTCGGTTCCGGCTGGGTCACTCATGATGCCTGCTCCTGCACAAACAGCTTACAAAGACTGTCGGAATGCTGTGATGGGATGATGAGCTGCTTGTGCGTAAAATAGTAGTTCCTCAGAGTTTGTTCAAGCCCACAAACTTCTGTCTGTGACGGAGCCCCTCAGACATGGCTGCTCTAGTCGCTTGCAGATTCCGACAGTGGTTGCTTTCGGAATCGTTTCCAGCATAAAAGCTCCTTAACGGAAACACGTCTTCTGGACTCACGGCGTGACAGTTTCCGGCGAGGAGTGGGTCTCCCTATGGGAGGTTCTGACACCTCCCCACTGTTCTCGCTGGACGTGTCCCTGAACCCTCCCTCTTGCTCACTTTCCCTCAGAGATCCACCTCTCCCTCTGCTGGTTCCTGTTTCAGCTGCTGACTCTCTCCCAGCCTCGGTGAGCCCTTCCACCAACGACCCACCTCTTTCCCTGCTGGTGCCTGCTTCCGCTGCCGAGTCTCTCCCAGCCTCTGTGAGCCCTTCCACCACCTGTTCCTCCGATGGCAGTTCCCTGACAGTTGCACTATCGCCGTCAATGAAATATTATAAAGAGGATTTAAAGGAAAAAGGATTTGATGATAAAAAATCTAAATTTGAAATAGAAATATTAAACAATGAATGTAAAACAATGTCTAAAATGTCTAAAATACTGTTGAAATGGCGTTTGAAAAATGAGGAAATGAAATCGGTAATGATACATTGGGCAAAAGAATTTGGATATATTATACAGCTTGAAGAATGGGAAAGGTTGTGGAATGAAAGGATAAAATTTACAGCCTGTAATGCTTTGAAAGAGAATATGATGAAAATGATGTATAGATGGTATATTACACCAGTGAAATTAGCTAAAATGTATAAGACAAATAATAAATGTTGGAAATGTAAAGAAAAAGAAGGAACGTTTTATCATATGTGGTGGGTATGTAAAAAAGTAAAGATCTTCTGAGAAATGATATATCATGAGATGAAAAACATGTTGAAATATACATTTTTTAAAAAACCAGAAGCATTTTTACTTGGTATTATAGGTCATGACATTAATAGGCAAGATGTTGGATTGTTTTTCTATGGAAAAAACTGCGGCAAGAGTATTGTTAGCCCAGAAATGGAAACAAGAAGAAATTCAAATGAAAGAAGAATGGCAGACGAAATTAATGGACTATGCAGAATTGGACAAAATGACAGGAAGGATTTGAAACCTGCTGGACCAGAGATTTACAGAAGATTGGAAGAAGTATAGGAATTGTTTGAAGAGCAACTGTAATCAACAAATTACGCTAGTAGGACTACAAGAAGTTTTGTAAGGAGAAATATACGAAGTGTTACAAAGTAGAAAAAGATAGATATTGGTTATGAGTTTGAAATGTAATAGGGAAGATAAGAAATGCATACTGAGAGATTAGATTGGAAAATTTTCAGACAGAATTGATGGAAGTCAAAAATGTGAATAAGATGTAAAAGTATGTTTAATTACTGTTGAAAATGATATGCTAAAAAACCTAATAAAAATTATATATAAATAAAAAAACATTCAAGAAAACAGGATGCGTCCCTCAATGCATCTCTCAGCAGTCAAAGTGGTGTGTCATCAGGATACAATGAAAATGATATAATTAGGGAGCCAGGTGTACTGGGGGCGGGGCCCCCACAATGTAGGGGCTGCAAGAGAGAGCGCTGCCCTCTCCCAGGCCACTCCTCCCCCCAAATTCATGAAAGTGGCATACTAAACTATATTATATATGGGGGAATTGCAAAAAATGTGCATGTTAGGGGAAACTGAATAAAAATGCATATATTAGGGAAATGTACATGAAAATTCATGCAAATACAGTACTATTTTTGCTGACTTTTTAAATAAAAATTTGCAAATTGATATAGAAATGGGGTGAGATTGGAAAAAAACACGAGAAAACTGAGAGGAACTCAAAGTGACAGATCCGTCCGTCCGTCTGTCCGTCCCTCCATCCCCAGAGGCCCCTCCCAGCCTTGGTGCTTTCGGTCTTCTGAGAGGTCTGCATAGTGCAAGAGATAGTTTTTCATATTTCCAAAGGGATTCTCTCTCTTCATTTTTCATTAACTGCTTTATCCCTGGAGGGCCTTTTATGTAACTTGGGAGCCTTAACAGCCTGACTTGTTTTAATCTAATTAATTGTCTACTCCAACTTCCCTCCTTCATGTCTACAGACAAGGAGGAAGCCGTGCAAAATCCGCCCCATTTGTTTCTCCTGAGCATCCAGCAGTGGGGAAGCTCTGGAGGCTTCCATCTCATGTGCTGAGAAGCACAAAGGTGCCCTCTCACTTGCCAGTTTCACTGACGGCACTTAAAGGGACACCTCGGAAAGGGGGTGGCTGCAAAAGCTTCAGCTTAATAGAAAAACGTTACACCCACCCACCCCCATTCCTGGGCTAGAAGTAAAAGATTTATTCAATGCTCTTTTCCACCAAATCTGGACTATTCCCTACAAGGGGAGTGAGAAAGGTCTGTGGTCCTATGGATGTGCTCAGGCTCTGACTCCCAGCAGCCCCAGCTGTGACAGTGCATGTGTTTGGACCCACATGTGTGTCTCGCAACCAAGAGGTTTAGGAACTTTTGCTAGAGTTATGGTGTTTGTTCATTGTGAATACGTGTTTACTCTTAACCTTTTGCCCGCAAGAAGTTCTCACACAAAAGGAACAAAGGAATATTGGTGTATTGCATGAAACAAAAGTGACAGAATATATAAATGCTGCTTCAGACAACATTACAGTTTAAGCAGGCAGCACACCTCAGACCCTCCAAGTGTCCCTGTTTTCCAGGGACTGTTCTGGATTTACAGAAGTTGTCCCCATTTCTGATTTGATCCCAGAATGTCCCACTTTTCTTTAGGATATCCCTATTTTCACTGGAGAATTGTTGGAGGGTATAGAGTTATGCAACACCCCTGGGAGACAAGGAGATAAGTAACTATAGAACCTTTAGAAGGCATCTGAAGTCAGCCCTGTATAGGAACGTTTTTTAATGTTTGATGGGTGACATATAAATAATAAATGTTTGTGATGATGATGATGATGATGGAATAGGACATCCATATTTTCATTGGAGAAATGTTGGAGGGTATGAAACCCTACAATACATACACTTCTTGAGCTAAAGGGTAAAATGATCCCTAAATATTCTCAAAAGCCTACAGAAAGTGAGTGTGACAATTCTGCCACAGAACCCACACTAAGAGCAAGGCAAGAAATGGAGCAGCAAGTGTAGACCTTTCCTAAGGCAGAGTATGTCTTGGCTCCTTGAGTCCAAGTTGGAGATTTGAGAGCTTACTAACCATTGAAAATCTAGGGGGTTTGTACTAATTTTAGCCAATCCATTCTAATGGAGAAGGGAGGGACCTTTCAGATGAGCAATTCCTATAATTCCAATATTTCTATTGCCTATGTTCTCTTCCTAGAGCTTCCTGGCTGTTTTTTATTATTCTTAATTGAAAGTAGGGGGAAAATCCTAGTGAGCAATGACTGAACTGGTTGTCCTTGTTTGTTTCCTGTCTTACTCGTTATCTGTGTGGGAACCATTCTTGAGCAGGAGGTGTTTCTCAACATTTGCTGGTAACTAGATGACATGGGCTGATCTTTAAGCAAAGTATTAGGAGCTCAATCTGTCTCCTCGAAGCCTTCTAGGACACGTTTGAGATAAGGCTTGTACCCGGGTCAAGAAATGTCCATAATGGAGATCTCTGCCATGCCAAACATCACTCATGCCATGAGCTACGGGAATAAACCACAGAAGACGTTCAGGTTGACACAAGCCTGCTCCCACGCAGAGATGTCTCTACAGCAGAGCCTGGCCTCACCTTAAAGGTTTCTTCTGCATGAAGCTTGTGGGGCTTAGAGCCCACCTTGCCAGAGGCAGCAGTCCTAGATCAGGCCCCAAGTGGTTTCAGAGCTCCAGGGAGCCTCCTTGGCTGCACTTGAAGGAAAACTCTGCACTTGCTTCATCCTTCCTGAGTGGCAAAGTATGTGCTGCAGGAAGCATACCCTCCATCATCTCTCTGATGAAAATAGGCTCATCCTATTCCACAGAATCATAGAAACACAGAATTGCAGAGTTGGAAGGGACCGCAAGGATCAACAAGTCCAACCACCTGCAGAGCAGGAAACTATCACCCAAAATGGGCCTCAAACCCACAAATCTAAAATCAAGAGCAATAATAATAATAATAATTTTATTATTTATACCCTCCCCATCTGACTGGGAGAAATTAGAAACTTCCCTATACAAAGCTTTCTAAAGGTTGTATAGTTATCTCCTTGGCTCAGGGCTCACATAACTCCATATTCTCCTACATTTCTCCAATGAAAATACAGACATCCTAAGGAAAATAGGGGCATTCTGGGATCCAATCGGAAACTGGGATGGCTTCTGTAAATCCGGGACTGTTCCTGTAAAATAGGGACACTTGGAGGGTCTGCAGGAAGCAGTATTTGAGTTTCATTGCATCTGGGGAGGGGGGAAGAGAGGGGCTGTAATTGCAGCAGCCGGAAAGGGGGTGGGCAAGTGGGACCCTTACTGGTTTTTCTTGTTGCTCAAGCTGGCAGGTGTGGGTCTCCCTGCTCCACATTTAGTCCCCGCAACAACCCAGTGAGGGAGCTCAGGATCTCAACATCTGGGGAGTTTCATGGCCCCGGGCGATACCACACTAGGTCACAGAACCTGTTGTTGGGGCGAGCGAGACCCTGTGGGGCAATGGAGCACCCTTGGGATCCCCAGCTCCAGCAGCGCTAGACCTCCTCCCGCCCACCCAAGGGCCCAGGCTTCTCCTCCTCTGCCCTCCTCCTCCTCTGCCCTCCTCCCGCTCCCTCCTCTGCTGCGGCGGCGGCTCCTCCTTGACGTTCTGAAGCCGGAATGAGACAGAAGTGTTAAATTTGTTCTTGGCTACTTTTCCTTGCAACTCCCCGAAGGCCCCGGTTACAAACTGCATCAGTTATCAGCTAGTTAGTCTGGCAGCTCCCGAGGGTCCCCCGCTTGAATACTGATCGGGACCCCCATGCATTATTCAGCGGCGAGCGCCAGAGGAAAATGAGCAACACGTCCAAAACAAGGAGCAGCCGCGGCAGGAAGGGAATAATTAGTGAGCTGTCACTTGTCCCTGTCAGAATCCCCTCCCTCAGTACCGGGGGGGGCGGGGGGGCAGGGAGAGAGAGGGGGGAGAGAAAAGAGAGAGAGAGAATGAATGAATGAATGGATGAATGAATAAATAAATAAATAAATAAATAACTATAAATAAATAAGCCAGCAAGAGGAAGGTGGGAGAGGAGGGGGTGAGCCCCCCCCCCTCAAAAATGCAGCTGATGGGGTAAAACGGAAGGAGAAAGCAGGGGAGCCTCTGCCTTATGCCTTGACGGGAGCCGGGCAAATGCAGCTCCTCCTCCGGCCAAGCCCCGCTTCCTGGACCGGCCACGGCTAGAAGGGGAGGCGGGCGAGGAGGCGCCTCCCTCGGATCCCCCGGCTGGATCTCAGCCAAGGCTTCTCCTTTCCTCCCTGCGTCGGATGACATTAGGAGTGCTGATAAGAATACCTATTATTATTATTATAATTAATTATCAGCCGTTTAATTAGCTTAAGTAACGGAGCTGCCGTGGCGGTGAAGAGCGTAAGCAGAGGAGACCTTGGGTGGCCTTAAGGAACCCCCCTCTCCCTGGCCTCAGTCTCCCGCTCCGCACATTGGGGGTGCGGACGGTCAGGCTGTTGGAAAGCCTCCTCCAGGATGCAGGACGCCTGTGAAGCTTCATCACTGCTAAAGCCCAGCAGGAAGGAGCATCCTTTGGCCAGGAAGCCCTTCCTTACCTTGGTTGCGGGTGGTCATGTGGCCACGAAGGCAGTGCACTCTGCGCTTGGTCAGAGGCCTTACTTCCCCTTTATTTATTCATATATAGCCTTTCCCCCCAAGGAGCTCAAGCAGTGGCCTAGGGAGTTCTCCTCCTCCTCCTCATTTCATCCCCACAACAACCCTGTGGAGAGGCAGTGGCTGGCCTAAGGTCACCCAGGGAGCTCAGGGCCTGCAGGGACCTGCATTGGCTCTGCTTAGAGATTTCTACCTTGGACTAAGGCTACCAGAATTTTTTCAGTGAATCTGGGGACACTTTAAGTCAATCAATCAATCACGTTCGGGACGTTGATGCTGCAGCGATGGCGGTGGCAGAGGGGCGGCCACTGCCTTGACCTCAACTGCCACGTTTCCCCTTCCTCCAAGGCTTCCATCTCCTTTCTCCATGAGCCTGGGTAGCCCCTGAGTTGTTGGTTCCTCAGTGGTGGGGAAGCAGCGCACGGTGGGTCAGGCACAGAAGGCAGAGAAGGAGGGCCGAGAGCGGCGGCGGCAGCAGCAGAGAGCCAGTGTGGTATAGTGGTTAAGAGCGGTAGTCACGTAATCTGGGGAACCGGGTTCGCGTCTCCGCTCCTCCACATGCAGCTGCTGGGTGACCTTGGGCCAGTCACACTTCTTTGAAGTCTCTCAGCCCCACTCACCTCACAGAGTGTTTGTTGTGGGGGAGGAAGGGAAAGGAGATTGTTAGCCGCTTTGAGACTCCTGAAGGGGAGTGAAAGGCAGGATATCAAATCCAAACTCTTCTTCTTCTTCAGCGAGGCTCAGGCAGCGCGGTGCCTCCCTTCCCATCGGAGCAGCTCCCATCCCATTCCTAGCAAGCAGCAGGGGGCGGGGATCCCTCAGCTGGGAAGGGAGGCTTCCCGTTGCCTATCTGAGAGATCCCCACCCCGCTCCTGCTTGCACACAAGTAGGAGTTGGGATCAGGGCTGCTCCGGTAGGCAGCATGAAGCCTCCCTTCCCAGCTGAGTTGCTGGGTCAGGGAAGGTGGAGGCAGCCCAGAAGCTGCATCTTAGAGCCCCTGGACCACCATCATATGGGGACTTCCAGCAAGGCAAAATGGCGGGCACCACGGCAGCGAGCAGCTTCTGAAGCCAGCCAGAGCCAACTGCGCTGCTACCAGGCTGGCTCCGGGCTGCTGAGGCTGCCGCTGCCACATTTCCCGGGGACATTAGATTGTCCCCGGGAAGCGGGGACATCTGGTAACCCTATCTTGGACATCCTGACTGCCACAGGTTTGGGTGATGTGTTGATGGCAGGGTGTTGGTGGTGGTGGGGAGGCTCTGTTCAGCCTGCTGCTGCTTTGAGACATCCTCTGTGGCACCTCCAACTAGGGGCTGCCTGGTTGAGGGGTGGGGTGGGGAGCAAACCACAGTGGAGGGGGGCAACTTTGTGGCTTCTCTGCTGCAGCTCAAAGATGAGCCAGGGGCTGCTGGCCTGGCCCAATAGAACCATACTTTGCTCTGACAGCCAGATCATCTGAGTAGCTAGCAGGGGGATTTCCATCCTTCTTTGCTTCTTCAGTCCTCCCATGCCGCCACCTCCTCCTTGTGATGGCCTGGGATTCGGACTCAGATGCTGAACCTGAGGGATCCCAGCCTGCACAGGATTCCCCGCCTCCAGAACCAGCTGAGCCGGGGCTGGGGCATGAGCCTGAAGGGTCCTCAGCTGTGCTGGATCCTCAGGTGCAGGCACCAGCTGAGTCTGCTCTGGCTCCTGAGGTGATGGAGGACCCATTGCCTGCAGGTGCTCCTCTCTCAGCCCTGTCAGGGGAAGGTGAGGTTGCCTCTGGGTCCAGTAACCCTCCAGCCTCTCCTGATCTGCAGAGGCTCAGGGCAGAGAGGTGGAGGGAACTAAGTTCCCACAGGAGAAGTGCTCACCTCCAGGCCAGGAGAGGCGAGTCACCTGAGGATCGGGGCCGCCCTATGCCTCGGGGCAGATAAAAGCCGGCCAGCCCCAGTCCCAAGTTGTGGGAGCAACATTGTTGGTTGCTAGTTCCTGCTGGAACCCTGTCCTGCTTTCCTGCCTGAGCTCCTGACCCGCCCTGGCTCCCTGCTTGCAAGCCTGTTCCTGACTTCACCCGACTCCCTGCCCTGCACCCAGCTTCAGCTACTACGGACTGCCTCCACGCTGCACTTTTGACCATGGACCGGACTTGAACCTCGCCTCTCGGGTAACCCACGGGACCAGCACACTCCGCCTCCGCCTCCGCCTCCTCCTCCTCTTCCCTAGCATGTCCTGTGGCAATGAATCCCAAAGACACAAGTGGTGTCTCTTGTGGGGAAATGTGTCTTCTCTTCCTCCTGGCCAGACCTTTCTCTGGGGCCATCTTCTCCAGTCTCCAGAACACACTTGCCTCTACCTTGTGGACACCTTTGGAGACCAAGTCCACCTGTGGCCCCACAACCAGAGGAGCCACATAGGAAGGAGGGGGATCTCTCCTCTGGCCGAGGAGTGGGGTGGAATCCCCTCCTGCTTTTGTTCCAGACAGACTCATTCACCTTATAGGCACCAAGGCCTCTGTTTACAGTAACATTACAGAATCATAATAATCATGACTGATTTTTCCTGGGCATTCCTACAATGCTCCTGACTGCTTCTCTGAGTGGGTTCTGCTTTTTAAGCATGGATTTGATTTACATTATGTGATCATTCCTTGGTTTGGAGGCATGAAAGCCACCTGAAATGAGTGTGTGCCCCCCCCCCAAACCCATGGAAATGTTTAAGGTGAAATGGTCCAACAACTCTTATCTGAGATTTGGCAGGTGACCAAACCTAGGGCCAGGTTGAGGGCCATGGTGGAGGGTGAGGAGGGGGCGGGCAGTAATGAAGCACCTCCAGTTGTCCCATGGCATCTGTGGCATCACATCCTGGGCTGGTGCTTGTCAAGTCTGCTGCAGGCCAAAGGAATAAGCTTTTTTTCCCGACAGTTCCTCGCCAAAAAAGCTAAGCAGACATGTGAGGCTAATGGCTAAGCCACCACTTTCCTCTGGAATAGTGGAGAAGTCCCTTTATGACAACCAACCTAAGCATCCCAAAAGAGTGAGCCGGCTTTTCAGTCTGCCAGGACTCTTCTCCAGGCTGGAGGCTGAGCAAAGCAGGGATGAGCCAGAGGGGTGAAGTAGCTTCAGACTGAAGCCACCATGTCTGCACTGGACACACAACGTTTGTTGTATATTACATGCACATACATACACAGAAACTTTATTTGCATTAACCACTAGCCATAGCAATAAAATAAAATACAGTATACTGAAGATAGAGCTAAATGCTTAGCTATACAAAATACATTCCAGAGGTTTACTTCAATACAAATGACAGAATGGATCCATTTGTTGTATATTCCTAGAAAGGGCTGGGTGGTCAAGAAGAGGACCTGCACATCAGCATTTTGCAGGAGACTGCCTTGCTGCCAGTCTCCTGCTTCCCCATTTCCACTGCCTGCAGAACCCTTGCCAAGCATTTCCAGGCTGCTGGGCTGGGTGGCAGGGGTGGTTCTGGGGCCTGGCTGGGTGAGCAGCCCCCTCTGGCGCTAATTAATGCCGCAGGAGGCACACCCCTCGCCCCACACAGCCCAGAAGCGGGTGGATTTCAGAGGCATGCTTGATGCTCTCTGCTGCCGTCACTCTTCTGTCATCCTGCAACACTCGGAGGATGTTGAATAAAACAGAGGCCCCTTTGATGTTTCTGAATTAAGGACGGCATTAATTATCCATGGCATTTGCACAGACACCTTCCATCGCCAAAGAGGTGTCTTTTCCCCATGACTGAGGCGCAGAGTCGGGGCTTGGCTTTCTGCGTTAAGGGACGGGGTGGAAACCCTCGAGAGAGAAAACTCCGCGGGTGCAAATGGCTCTGCTGCTTCTGCTCCGACAGGTGAGGCTGAAGAATATCTTTTGCTCTGGGATCTGTCTGGTGATCTTTCAGGGATGATGGCATTCGGTAATCATCCAGCTTGCCTTGGCTGAGCCTCACTCTCCCCCAGCGTGGAACTGGATGCAGACCTCCTCTCTGGGTGGGGAACCCCTTCCCCCCACCCCACTGGTAGGGAGGGCCATTTGGGCTCTTCCCCCTTCAGCACGCCCTGCCATGGGGTGTTTGCATGCCCTGCGCAACAGGGGGCAGCCCTTGAATGTGAAGGTGCCCTTCACCTCCAGCCCGGGGGTCAAAGCCTGCCCTACAAGCCTCCTCAGGCCACACCCCCTCTCCAGCCCTGCTCCGCCCCCTCCAGGAGGGCTTTTCCCTGGCTGGAAGGTGCCCTCAAGGGGCAAGAAAGCCTCTCGCCTTCCTGGCAGGAAAAGGGGCTTTTGTGTGGCTGGAATGTGCCCCATTGTGCAACAGTCAGAGCTGCATTGGCTGCTTCACTTGCCTTGGCCCCTGGCCTCGCCCACCCCTGGTCTCTGGAGGTTTCCCATCTCTGCGTGCTGAAGAAGGCCCTGGGAGAGACCAGGCTCTAGTTGCCTTCTCAGCCATGAGCTCACTGAGGGCTTGTCCATTCTTTCCTCTGCACAAGAGGTTTTCTGCTTGCCCCATGCTTTCTAAGCACTATTGTGGAAAGGGGGGTATTATTGGGTTGTCTTTCTTTTTATTATGTATTTTCTGTTTTTTTATATTGTGATTTTATGTTGTGAACCACCCTGAGATTTATGGGGATAGGGCAGTATACAAATTTAATAAATGATAAAACAATAATATTGCAGATATTAATATTGCGCAACTTGAAGCAACTGGATGCATAAAAACTGACTCCTTTTGGAAATACTGTAAAACATTGTCAAATTTCATTAATGCTTTATTTGCAGATCTTTCTTCAAAAACAGAATAAAAAACAGTAGGTGATACATCCAAATAACTCCATATCTGGTATTCATCCAGCACAGGCTCATCATCATCTTAGAAATAACTTTAAACAGGATTGGGGTCATCACTCTGTTTCTCCTGCATTCCAGCCTCCATGCCTGCCTGAGGCTGCGTCCTCCTGGACAAGCATCTCACTCCCAGAGCCTGAGAACAATGACTCAAAGGCAGCTCCCTTTCAAAATGGAGATTTGCAACCAAACACCTTTGCCGCCTGATCTAAGGCTAAACTTGTGCGTGTAGAAAGCACCAATACTTAATTATCGACCCATCGAGGAGTTCAGCAGCCACTTAGTATACTCCAGTGGAATTTCCTCATTTTAAACTTCTTCAGCCATACACACAGGCATTCGCCATGTCAGTGTCAATTAAACAATTGTATTTAACTGGCATGGGTCCGAGCACTTTTCCACTTGCCCTGGAGACACCTGCTCTTTACCACGAAAAACCCGACTCACGTTTGCTCTGATTCAGAAGTGAGGAGCAGGCTCCCCGAAGGAAAGCAGCCTTGGGCCAGTCCCTGCCTCTCAGCCCACCCCACCCCACAGGGCTGCTGTGAGGATAAAATGGGGGTGGGGAAGAGAACGATGATGTACGTCACCTTGAGCTCCTGGGAGGAAAGGTGGATACAAAGGCAACAGCAAACAAATCCTGGCTGGCCCTTGCAGGATGTGTCATTAGACATGGCCCTTGCAGTCAGCCTTTCAGGTGGCAAGCAGAAGCCAGCCACAGCCAGCCACAGGCAGGGCTGCGGGGAACGGCCACCCCAGGGCTGGGCTGTTTCCGAGGCCTCTGGAGAAGCAGCAACTCTCTTTCTCAGAGAGCAGAGCACACATTTGCTTTGGATAAAGATGGTGGTGTTTAGAAGCAGCAGTGGTCTTCTTTATTGAGGGGCCACTTTCAGCAAAGCGTCTGTAAAAACAAACCCAAAAATAAAAATAAAAATCAGCAGAACAAAATCTTAAAAGACCACATTGAAGGAAACCTTTTCGCTGCTCTTTGAAGTGAACCTCAGGCGATGGTCTGGGCAGGTCTCATTGCCTGGGCTGGAATTTCACAAAACAAAGGGCATGTTTTCCCCCCTTGCTACTGCCCCTCTTCTAGGGAAACTATAGTACAGCCTTGGCATTTTTCAGCACAATTCAAAAATCAAACAACAACAATAATTTAATACTCGCCCTTCGACCCAAGGTCCCAAGGTGGGTTGCAATGCTTAAAATACAACATTAATTTTAAAATGCCAATTTTAAACAATACTCCTTAGAGCTTAATTCACAATCCAGGCGACTAGACAATCCCAAAGAGGCAAAAGCACTGCTTTTATTCCTGCTTCCTTTGCCCAGCAAACATCACCCACCAGGGTGGTGGGTGCCTGAAGCAGACTCGGCCCTCTAAAGCAGATGGAAACATCCATGACTTATCAGGCTGGGTGTGTTGTCCGTCAGCCAGGAGGTGTAAGAGGAAGGCTGCTGTACTAATCCCAGAGAAAGCGCCATCCTAAGCACACCCCCTCTCTCTTCCCAGTCCTCTTCCTCCCCCCTTGCCAAGCCTGCTTGTTTAGAAAGCAGTCAAGGGACACAGAAGCATGTGGGTGGGTGGCTTATAAATCAGCAGAAAATCAAATGCTAACATGTAAATAAACTGCAAATCAGCTGCGAAATTGATTTCATTTTGAGACACAATTGCATCCTTTCCCTCCGCCAACTTTCTAAGGTGCCCCTTAAGAATAGTGAAATTTCTGTGTGGTAATGATAAACATTAGTGAGTTGCTTTAGAAATAATATAAAAAAAATAGCAACCCTCTAGGGGATTTCAGAGGGGGGCAGAATATGCACTTCAAATTTGAAAATCCAATTTAACTGTCTGTTATACAGAGAATAAGAAGAGAGGGAGAAAAGGCAAGGGAGGATAATTTTGCAGTTACGCAGCATTTGACTAAATCTGATGCTGGGATGACAGCTACACTTTAAAAGCTACATGTCTGAATGTAAGGAGACAGCAAATCATTTATTTATGATTGCAATCTAGCTGCTGTCTAACAAGTTAACAACTGCGCCGAGCACTCCAGGGCCAGGCACAACGGCGTGTGCAGGCCTGTCAGCACTTTGGAAAGAGAATGCCTGGCTTCGGAGCGCTGAGGATGAAAGGCTGCAGTGGCAAGCAAGCCAGCCCACCAGAGGCATCGTCCACACGTCTGCCTGTGCCGTGCCTAGGAAGCAGAGGTGCCAGCGCTTTCCCCTTGCCCTGCACCTTTCTTTGGTGATAGAGCGGAGCAAATGGCAATTCGAGGAAAACCTGAATTGCCATTTGCTCCAAGTAAGTGCTGAAGTGGCTTTTTGGGAGTGGAGAGCAGCAGAAGAGGATGTGTGGATAAGCCCCCTGGGGGGCGCAAATCAGCCCCAGCCGAAAAATGGCAAAGGGCTGAGGAAGAAGTGGAAAGCTTCCCCTTGGATGGCAGGAGGCTCCTCCTGGATGTTACCTACTAGTCATTTTCCAAGGATTTCAACACCAAGAAGAGCTTGGGAAGCCTCATGCCCTTCTCCAATGCTTTTTTTTCTTTAAAAATGTTTAGGGGTACTCTCATTTTCCTACTCATATTGAAATACTGCCCCTCAATGAGGCCAAACTTAGATTCACAAAATGTTTAGGGGGATGCCTCCCCCCAGGAAAAAAAGCACTGCCCTTCTCCAGAAAGCTAGCAGCCTAGTTCTGGGTTCCGCAGCACAAAAACAGGAGACTGCCTGGGATGTGGAAACTAATCCTGGGCTCATCCGCGCCCCCACTTGTTCCGTGCCCAGCAAGCACGACTCCGAGGGATTCCCCCTTGCCCCACTCCTTCCCCAGGAGCAAATGGCAATCTGGGGGGAGGAACTGAATTGCTCCAATTGAGCACTAAAAAGCCGTTTCAAGGGGGGGAGGAAGCAGCAGGGCAAGAGGAAGTGTGGATAAGCCAGAAGTTTCCCAAGAAGAGCCTAAGTGTTGTTTGCTTGACAAAGCATCTCTCCCTGTCCATCCCACAGCAGCCTCCCCCTCCCCCACCCCAAAGCTTCCCTTTTCTACGTTGCTCTTTCTGATTCTGTGCACACCTGGCCACCTCACTTGGCAGTCATCACCACTATCTGCTGATTTACGTGCAAGAGTTTGCTTATGACTTTGCTGCACCGTCTCAAAAGGTTTTCGGAGAGCACAATGCTTAGCTTAGTAAGTTTGTTATGTTTATATATTTGCTTCTCACATCAATAGGTGTCCTGAATCGATTTATGGTAAAGAAATACATAAAATATTTAAGAAAGCAATGCAAGCGTAAAATACTGAGAGGCTTCGTCCAAAGAAAAGTCGTACCTGGGACGTACTGGTTTCCTCCTCCTTATTTATTTCCCACAACCACCCTGTGAGGTTGGTTAGGCTGAGTGAGGCCATGAATGGCCCAAGGTCACCCAGGGAGCTTCTTGGCTGAGCATAGGCGCCGACTCCATGGGGCCTGAGGGGGCCCGAGCCCCCTCAAAAATTCGTTTGGGGGGCTCCACCCCCCAATAATCTCGGGCGCCCCTCCAGCAGAGCGCCGCCGCCGGGCGACTCCGGCCCTCTGGTTCAGGTTGCCATGTGGCTGCGTGTGCGTGTTTCGTCTGCGTTTAGGGGTCTCCCCTTCGGGTTCGTCCGCCGGCGCGCGAGGGCCGCCGCGTCTGGCTCAAACTCTCCACCAGCAAATCGCCCTCTCTGGTAAACAGGATCCCATTGGCTGCCGCGCGTCTTTCGGGGTGGGTGCAAGGCGTTTGCCGCGGGCGGATTGGTGGCGACCCTTTCCCTTTAAATCAAGTAATCACAGCCCGGCAGCGGTTTGCATCTCGGCCCAGCCTTTTCGCGTGTTGCAAGCCGGATAAGCCAAGTCGTGGGCGGTGGGGGACAAATTACAAGGCATTTGTGTGGTTTCTCTTTAAATCGCCCTATCTGCTCTTGAAACCAACCGAAGAGGTGTTTCTGTTTCTTTTTCTTCTTCTTTTTTTTTGCAAGAAGGGAACAGCTGGGTATCTGGTTCCAAAAGGTGATGGTGAATATCGGTTCCCCCTTTTACAGATGAGGGGAAACATGAGTTTTCTTAAAGTCGACAGAAAGTTAGGTGCATCCTGTTCCTATTTAAATCAGCAGATGATTTTTTTGGTGGGTTGCGTAGGTGTTTTGACCCCCGCCTCCTCCCCACCTGCTCCCTCGCCAGCCAGCCAGCCAGCCGCGCGCCCTAGCCGGAGAGCCCTGGCCGTCCCCGTCGTGCAATCGGCTGGATCTCCCTTCAGCAGGCCGTGCTCACAACTCGGCCCAGGGACCCCCCAGCAGCGGATCTCCGGCCCAGCTGAAGAATCCGGCAACAAGCCCCCTCCTCCCCAATCGCTCCGGCTCCGCCGAAATACGCTCCAAAGCCCCCCAGATAGGCCGCCGGCCGCCAAGTCTCATGGTGCCCTGAGCGAGGGTCTCTCCCCAACACCGCCACCTCGAACTGCGTTCTCCCGGCTACCCGAGCGAACCAGAGGCAGCTTCCCGGGCGCTCTTCCCGACTCTGCCTCCGAAGAAGAAGAAACAGCCCCAGCCGAGGTGCATCCCAAAAGTTGAACGACGACGCGTCCCGGTATGGGCCCCCCCAATATTTTTTATAAGTCGGCGCCCCTGTGGCTGAGTGACGGATTTGAACCCAGATCTCTCCGAAGTCCTAGTCCACATTTCTCTTTTGCCCCTCTCTTTCCAGGCACAGCTCCACACTTTACCACTCCATGTCTGAAGTTTTGTCTCCCCTCCCCCCCAAGCTTTCTCTGCGAAAACTCACTCTTTAAAGCTGAATTAGAGCAAACATTAATTCAGGTTTGGGGGGGGAAGGTCTGGAGCAAAAAGAAAAGGGTGCTTGAACAGTCCATGCCTGCAAAGAGCAGAGGAAAGGTAAGTGTGGACAAGCCCTTTGACCACTATGTCACACGCAAGCACAGGCTGAGCATCTCTGCAAAGACTGAGCTCCACCAAACCTCGTGGTTGAGAATTAAGTAGAGTAATGGCAGATGAAAAGCTCTCCGTGGGACCAGGGATGGTTCTGGCTCTGCGTGGTGCTCCCCACCTCATCCATTTGGCCTTGGGCCTCTTTCCTTCTCTCACCCAGCTATTCCTCTTTCCCATCAGAAGGGTCAGAGGCCGAGGGGTCAAAGAAAAGGCCAGAAGCTGGCCGGGTGGGGAGAGGGGGGCAGGGCAAAGACCCAGCAAAGGCAGAATTTCAGCGTTGACTTGGAAGGCCAAGTGGGGAAAAGCGGAAGCCCAACAGCACAGAAAGGAAGGAGGAGGAGAGAAGCTTCAGAGGAGAGGGGGGATGTCTCTCTCTCCTTCCCTCCCTCCCTCCCTCTGCCCTGCCCTGACTTTGGAAGGTTTATCTTGCCCACAGCAGCAGGCTCAGTCACTGATCTAATCAAATTATCCTGCATTAAAGAGCTGCCAAGGCATTCCAGCGCTGCATCATGCAAGGGCCCAGCTGGGATCAAATGCTAATCACCTTCTCCTCCACCATTTCCATTCCACTGTCCATCTGGTGGGCGCTTGTGCTCTGAGCATGGCATGCTAAGCACGGGGGAAGCAGCAGAGCAGAAGAGGCCTGAGCATGGCTGTAGGGCGAGAGGGGGGCAGTCAGGTGGACAGGGCTTGCGCAGTAGCTGGAAGGGGCAAAGGGGGGCAGTGCACCACGGCACCCATGGCCACAGGCTCAATTTCTAGTCAGTCTTTGGCAAATATTGCTAGAGTGAATTTGTTTTGCAACCACCAAACTGAGGATGCCACTGAAAAGCTTTTTAGATAAATCCTTGCAAAGAAAAAGCTACTGGTATTTTAAAGGGGTTTCTTACAGAAGGTTTGCACTGTTTTATGCAAAGTGCGTTGGCTATTTGCAGTTTAATTGCGCTGCAGAAAGCTTGCTGGGGAGACCACGCATTACAAAGAACTCAAAAATAACTTTAACAAGGTTTTAATAACAAAAACAGAAACTCATTTTACACTAAACATATCAACAAGCATGACCAAACCATCCCCCAGGGTACTGAGAGAGCTAGGTGCTGCTCTTTATATACTATACCCAACTGCTGACACAGCTTAATTAACAAAACTTAGCAGCACCTGCTATACTATTCAAATTTAAAGAGACCATTCAACAAAGTAAGGTTTGAAAATAAGAAGTAAAACATCAGTCTTTGTTAGAACTAGCAAATAACACACCACTACAGTACCTTTGGTGGAAAGGGGACGTGGGTGGCGCTGTGGGTTAAACCACAGAACCTAGGGCTTGCCGATCAGAAGGTCAGCAGTTCGAATCCCCGCGACGGGGTGAGCTCCCGTTGCTCGGTCCCTGCTCCTGCCAACCTAGCAGTTTGAAAGCACGTCAAAGTGCAAGTAGATAAATAGGTACTGCTCCGGCAGGAAGGTAAACAGCGTTTCTGTGCGCTGCTCTGGTTTGCCAGAAGCGGCTTAGTCCTACTGGTCACATGACCCAGACGCTCTCTGCGGACAACCGTCGGTTCCCTTGGCCAATACAGCAAGATGAGCGCCACAACCCCAGAGTTGGTCACGACTGGACCTAATGGTCAGGGGTCCCTTTACCTTTACCTTTGGTGGAAAGGTATCAGTATCCAAAACATTCTGTTTGTATCGTTCCAGAAAACTTTTGCAAAAACAACTCCATCAAAGGTTTCATACTCAGCATACACATATGACCGAGATATAGCCCTGGCCAAGATGCTTCATTACCAATGAAAGCATTTTTGTTATTAACACTATTTAGAGATCCATGTGCTCCTCATGTACATCTTATGTAATCATAACTAGGACAGGCTGCGCATGGAGAACAAGCTGGAGGACAGGACTACGTGAAGAGAGGACTTTATTCTGTGCAAAAATAGAACTCTCTCCAACTTGCTAGCTGAGCTACTCAATTTGACTCTTTTTGTGTTTTTGTTTTTAATCCACCATGCATTACCTAAAAGTAATCTCCAGTTTTGTTAATATAAAAACTGCTGAGTTTTTCTTTCTTTCTGTTTTTCTGCCTACTAAGGAACTGAAGGAAACATTGTCCCTTGCCTCGGGATGGAGACAGACCTGGGAAACAGTTGGATTTTACATCTTCATGAATGGAAGATCAACCATTGGGTTCTTCTTCTCCTGTCCAACCATGTTGTGAGCGGCCTCAGGCCTAACCATCTGTGACCATGCCCTCCCCCATTCCACCTTGAGCCTGTGACCAGATGCACCCCCCTGGTGCCTTCACCAGGAACCAACATTGCCCCCCCCCCATTTCCTGGAGAGTTCTGGAGAGCTGAAAAACTTGCATGTTATTCTGTGACATTTTGGTGGCTGGCCTCATGAAGGCATTCCCCAAATGTAGATTTTGTAATTTCTTCTTACGGGCCACAATGGCTGCCTTTAAATTCAGAATGTTAATATTAGTTATTTTGTTTACAGTGTTTATAGCCCACCCTTCACTGAATATTTTCAATCCCAGAGAGGGAATAATGTAATAAAATTAAACAGAGAAAAACAATGTATCCCAATTTACAAAATCATACGAGGAGGCCCAATAAATGACAACCTAGCAATTTTGTCATGAGGCAAACAAGCAAAACTACACTAAGAAAACTAAAAAATTCCAGTTATCACCAAATACCTAGATAAAAACAAAGACAAGGCATTCAAACAGATTTGAGCCCATTAAACAACCCCTGGTCTTACAGCAGATGCGTCTCAAATCCAGCTCACTAGCAAACTAGTGTGCCTGAAGAGAGGGATAAAGTGATGCTAATTTGAAGTAATAGATACTATTAAACACAGCTGCATTTTGTTGCCAGTGGATCTCTGGTTGATCATTATAGCTTACCTGTGCAATCGAAAGTTTGTAGAGAATGTATTTAAGAGTAACCAGAATTAATTTAGGCAGGATAGAGAGGGTGGGATGGCAGAAAGATAGGGAAAGCCGGATTTCAAAATGATGCTTGGAGTAACCTAATTTTAATTGTATAATGTCATGTACTCAACCTCTTTTAGGGAAAGGTCATAACTCAATGGCAGAGTCTCTGCTTTGCGTGCATAGGGTCCCTGGCTCCCTACGGGCAGCTCCAAGTCTCTCTCTCTGTTCTCCAGCACTCTTGTGGCAGCCCCGGCAGCCCCGCCAGGGAGGGGGAACCCGTCACACTACCCTAAAACTGCCTCTTCAGAAGGCAGCTTCCTGTGCCTCAGTGTGGTGAGGAGAGAAGATGCTGAGGGCAATATTGGAAGTTGTGAATTTTAAAAGAAAATAAAGAAAACTTTGCATTGAAAAGTACGCATAAGAAGCCTACCCATTGACATCAATGCGTGTAGCTCCCTCAGTCTTAAAAAATAGTGAAAAGCCCCAATGACCACCCTGAATAGATAAATTATGAATAATAATAAAACAAAAAGCATAAGAATCTTAATTTTAAAATTACATGCAATTTTTTAATGTATATATAAAATATTTAATTGGTTTTTTCAGATTAAAATTTTACAGTGACATGTCCAACATACAACATAAAAACAAGATTCCAAGGAATCTCTTGGACTTCCCTCCTCCCCTTTGTGGGTCCTACTGTTAGTCATTTCCTCCTGCATCTTTTATAATAATCCAAATCTTTTACATCTCCATTGTATCAAAAATTCACCATTAAATTAAAAGTGATATTCCAATCCTACTAACGATTTTAACTGTTTACAATTATCTTTAAGATAAGTTATACATTTTCCCCATTCCTTATTAAAATTTTGGTCTTCCTGATTTCTGATTCTTCCGGTCATTTTAGCCATTTCGGCATAAATCATCAACTTGATCTGCCATTCTTCTCTGGTAGGGACTTTATCTTCTTTCCATCTCTGGAAAGAATAACATGCAATTGTTAATCCAAGCACATGTTGTGTTCTGCATTCTACAAACTCTGCGATAAACAAGGGAAGAGGTCATGATAAAGACACAGTGTGGCATCTGAATATAGACTGCATTTTTAATCAAGGCTTATATTGGCTTATATCTTGATCAGGTTCCTAAAATTAAATGGGCTTAGATTTTCAAAAGTTTCATGCCAGGCAGAAGACCAGCAGCTCACAGAACCTTGGTAATGTTTTCCTCCCAGACAAGGGGCCCCTTGATTGATAGCAGAAAACAATTCTCAAAGTCGTAAAAGCTGGAATTACAGACTGAGAGTGAGGACACTGACCCTACATGTTACAGAAGATAAAAAAGGCAGAAATAAATAATTAGGAATGAGTAAATAGTAAAATAATGCCAATGTGCCTCCCAGTAAAATGAGCCAGATCTTCTTTCCAAGGTTAAAGACCAAATGGAGAAGCATCTGGCTGGCAAGTCTTTTTTTAAAGCTGTTTCTTTCTTAAACTGAAGAGAGTTAAAGGGCAATAAATGTTGGGAAGAGCTAATGGGAAAAGCGGCTGGCTGAAGGAGGGGTTGTAAACTGAAGAGGCTTCTTTTAAAGCGGTTTTTTTACTGTGTTCCTTTTTACTGAGTTCCTTTTCTACTTTACAAAGGCCTTATTCCTTTTAAAAGGCTACCTATGTTATGTATTAAATATATTGTCTTAAATGTAATTATGCAAAGGATTTAAGAAATGCTAGATTTCATATAGTTGTAAGAGTTAAATTAAGTCAGCCACCAGCCTAGCCCTGCCAGACAGGAAGACGCCATCCGAGCAGTCCTGATATATTAGTTGTCAGACATTTGTTTAGAAACCTTCAAATGAAGGAGATCTTTCAATGTTGATGTGAAACTCAAGATCCTTGACATATGTTTAAGATAAAAATTTAAGATTAACCATTTGTTTTAGAAGGCAATAGGGCAAGGAGGGCAAGAGGTGAGCTGGTAATTAAGATGCCTTGTTGAGACACATGTAAGATATATTACTACTTATTTGTCATTTATAGATGTAACAATATATAGCTCTTTGTGTTCCATATAAGGACAGGAGGATATGGGTGTATCTTCTAGGATTGGTTCTAGCAATCAGCCAATAGGAAATTCAACCAGGCTGATTGGACAGAGGCAGCCACAGGAGGAGCAAAGGGGGCTGGATTAAGGGAATATAAGTGCTGGCCATAATGGCAGGAGGCCAGGCCAGAGCTTGGTAACCATATACCACTGTGCCTCTCATTTATTTGTCTGACAAATAAATAATTATTTTAATTTCTCTATTGCTGCGTTGAATATTTCATTCCAGCTAAGCGTTAACCACAAGCAGGGTGCTACAACAGGAAATGATTTGCAAAGGCAGAAATGCAAATGCACCGCAATTCAGAGCAGTCTCCCCAACGTAGGGCCCTCCAGATGTTTTGGTCTACAACTTCCATCAGCCGCAGACAGCAGAGCCATGAGGAGGGTGCCTAAAATAGAAGAATTTTGCATATAACAAGCAGGGTGAAAAGAGTTCCTCTTGTACTAGAAGGGGGGTTCCCCCTCTCACCCGGCTCTGGCTGGGGTGGGGCGGGATATAAATAAAAAAGTATTTATTATTATTATTATTCACATGGTCTGTGGCATATTTGTGGATTTTTGGTTGAAGATAGGAGGTGGCACATTCATCATACTGAATGTCGGCTATGGTTTTTAATTGCTTCTTCTACTCCTTATATAATTGTATTTTATTGTATTACAAATTCAATTCTATGGAATTACAATAGCTACAATGGGCAGAAAAATCATTAAGTCCTCCTCAAAGACCCTCAGCAGTTTTCAGGTGGTCGGGGTGGGGGGATGGGGGAGTTTAGAAGCCACAGCATTAGGTCAAGGGAGAGATCATGCTGGAGTGGTGAGATCAGCAAAACTCCACAAAGCTCTCCTGCCTCTTGCCCCAAGCCCTCGGGATGGCAGGAACAGGAAAGGCATGGAAGGAAATTGGCACACGCCCATTCAGGTCTGGATTGGCTGTGTCAGATTGGCCTGTGGGTTTTAGCTGGCCATGAATCACTGTGACCTCAATGCTGCTTTCCTTCCCCTTCCCTCAGAGAACCACGGAGCTTCAGGATCCGCAAAAGTCACTTAACCCATTCAGTGCTGCTCAGTGCAGGTGGCTCCAGAGCTGCTGAAGTTCCTCCGTTGCAAACTATTCCTCCTCAGCTTAGGCCACTTGGGTGAGTTTTCTCAGACCCTTCAGTTCTTTTGCTTTTTGCTTTCTATAGTTGACAACTTTGTCCTGAGCTGTTAGAAAGTTGCTTGAACATCACAGCTACCCAGCCAATGGCTGTTTACGAGAGGCACAGCCCAGAAGATGAAGGTTGCATTTTTAGCCTATAATGGATTAAGACACTGCCTATGTGTTCAAAGCACAGGTTGTTTGATTCCACCAAGAGCACAAAATCTAGTTCCAGAATCTTCAAGGATTATGAAGCAGGATTATGGGCTGCTTCTAGCCCCAGTTGCCTTGCAGCTACACACACACACACACAATATAACTGCAGCAGGCACAGGAAGCCAAATCAGCCGAGGGAGGAGGAGGGGTGGCAGGATCAGCCCAGTGGAGTCCCAAAAGTGATGCACAAACACAGGAGCATTTCAGTGGCCTCCTGAAACGCCAGCCACCCCAGCACCGGCAGGCTAATTAATTTCCTTTTTGTTTCTTCAAAGTTTCATTTTTAAATTACAGTCTTCCCTCCTCTCTAATAAATACTCAACAATTAAAGCTGTCTTCCTGACATGAGATGCCAGCGTCGACTGCTCCACCCCCTTGTCACCTTCTCTGCCATAAACAGATTCGTAAAAACGGCTTTTCAAGCCCCAGCTGCCATTAGCCACTTAAAATCCCATAATTATCATCCTATCATGGGCCTGTTAACGAGCAGTAAAAATAAGGCCATTGAATATGGTAATTTATTCGTAAATTAGCCTAATGAGAATAGGTTTCAGACACTGTTTACTTTCGAGCTGCCTATTCCAGTACGGTGGTGCCTGGCTGTGGGGATGTGGGGACAGAAGCGGGGGGGGGGGAGAGAGATGGGGCCACGGGGAGCGACGTGCTGGGTGGCAGACAAAGCTTTTCTGCGGGAGATTTGTTAAATTAATGTGCCATCCCACATTTTCTGCTAAACTGGGTGTTCGGCAGAAGGCCCCTCTCATTCTGGCAGTGTTTTCCTCACATATTTTTCAGTTTGGAGACTTAGCATTCAGCTCTGCACTTCCCTGCAGCCTTCCCATTCCTCTCCCAGCAGTTCAAAGGCTGCGAAAGGAAAGGAGGCTCTCAGGAATGACACATCCTCTTTCAAAGGAGCTGCACGGAAAAGGCTGAGGTCTCATCTGCTGCCACCACCACCCATAAGCCCTGCCTTTCACCGCAGTCACACGCATTCTGGTTGGGTTCAGGTCTTCCGGAAGTCATTCTCTCAACTGATGCAAGCAAACTTCAGATTCCTCCCTCTCTCAAAGGAATAGGTAACTTATAAAACAGTCCTCTGATTCCCTCAGCCCTTCAGAAGCCCTTCAGACAGCTTCACTAGGTGAGAAAACTTCTCCATCATCAACATTTCCCCCAAATCAATGCCTACTCCTGGCTATAGCTTGCTTCACTCTTAAAAGAAAAAAAAGCTCACCATTTTGCATGCACCAAGCGTAGCTCCATCACCACCACCTCAGGGACACTTGTCATAACTTAGCTTTAAATAAATAAATAAATAAATAGGTAAGTAAGTAAACCTCCATCTGGAACTGAAACCTTGTGGGTGCTGCCAACTGAAGCCCTTTTGGAACCAGTTCCCTTTGCTTATTTTTGGAGAGAGGTGAAAAGTTCTCATGTGCACAGTATCTAACTCAGTGGTTCCCAAACTTTTTTGGGGGGACCACTGCCTCCTTGGTTCCATAAACTCAGGCCCAGGGCTCCCTACCCTGCCCAATTGTTTAGTGGTTTGCACAGAGGAAGAAAATAACACAATAAAGTTCGAGACACTACCAATTAATTGCACGTTTTCTAAAAATCCTATTAAAACTATTTTGTTTGATTAAATAAAAAAGGCTGATTAACTTGATCCCCTGATTTCAGAAGTCTGATAGCTATTTGTACCTTCAGCACCCCTCTGCTGCCCCCTTGCCTCTTACTGCCCCCTAGACAATTCCACTCCCCAGAGGGCGCTATCCCCCACTTTGGGAACCACTGCTCCAACCTCTTCATCTTGAGGAAGCAAAACAGTCAAGAACACCAAGCAAGTGTTTATCCAAAGAGAAATCAACTCCATCTGCCAGTTGCCCTCTGACTACAGGGCTGAAGGGGGCAAAATGCCCTCTGACCTCTGCCGCTAGTCAAGGGGGAAGGCCTGAGTCCTTGATAATATGGAACAGATGGCAATGAGAGCTGAGTTTGCTGCTTCTTTTCCTCTTCCCTCCCCAACCCCCTTTTCCTTTTGTACCGTTTCTATTAAACTATAAGGCTATGAGAGAGGCTGCCTTATATTTTAATCTCTGTGCCATATCTAGGTGCTTGATTAGTGAATCATAACTGCTATGACTACTGAAGCCTTTGCAACAATCCCTGCGATTTTTCCAGAGGAACTAAAACAACCCAGATAATTGTAATTGTTTTTAAACATTTGTAATTGTTCCTTATTGAAAATTCTAATATTTCTTGCAAAACTGCTTTGAGGTTTCACTAAAGTAGTTAAACATTTTCTTAAACAAAATAAAACAAGCCTCCGTGATCTACAACTTAAGTCCATCTTGGCTTGATGTCGCACCTCAGTAGGAAACCTCTCTCTCTCTGATGAGGGTCAAGATATGTTGTTCTGTTTTGAGATGACCAACCAATCTCTCCCCAATATCTGCTCCCCACATTGCCATCTGGTTGCTTAGTCTTTATTCTCTTTTTTTTAAAATATTTTTTATTGCATTTTTTCCAGATAAAGATATACAGTCAGATATACAAAGAAACATTAACAACAAGAAAAGAAAAGAAAAGAAAGAAAAATGGATCATTTCAGAACTTATTTCAGTCTTCTACCGGACTTCCCCACATCTCCCCCACAATGCATTCTTAACAATAAAAATATCAGCAAATTATAACCTTGTTTCATGCGTTTCTTTTGTACTTTCAAATAATTGCATTTTAAGTTTAAATTACTTATTGTCGATTTACTCTAAAAACAAATATGGTATCATTTTAAACATTTAAACATTAGTCCTTTCATTAATTATTATTTAGTTTCATATATCATCCACTCTCATTGCTGGAGCTAATCTTTCCAAATCATGCGAATTCTTATAATTCATATAGTTTATAAAGTTTTTGCAAATAGTCCTTAAATTTTTTCCAGTCCTCCTCCATTGCTTCTTCTCCCAAATCTCGGATCCTGGCAGTCATCTCGGCCAATTCCATATAGTCCATCAATTGCGTTTGCCACTCTTCCAGTGTGGGCAAATCTTGAGTCTTCCAATATTTTGCGATAAGAATTCTTGCTGCTGTAGTTGCATACATAAAAAACGTTCTGTCCTTCTTTAACACCTTTTGGCCTACAATGCCCAAGAGGAAGGCCTCTGGTTTCTTAGGGAAGGTGTACTTAAACACCTTTTTTAACTCATTATAAATCATTTCCCAGAAGGCCTTCACTTTTGGACAAGTCCACCATAGGTGAAAGAATGTCCCTTCAGCCTCCTTACATTTCCAACATTTATTGTCCGACAAGTGATATATCTTAGCAAGCTTGACTGAGGTCATGTACCACCTGTATATCATTTTCTTAATATTTTCTTTCAAGGCATTACATGCCGTAAATTTCATACCGGTGGTCCATAACTTTTCCCAGTCTTCAAACATAATGTTGTACCCAATGTCCTGAGCCCATTTTATCATGGCTGATTTAACTGTCTCATCCTGAGTGTTCCATTTAAGCAGCAAGTTGTACATTCTTGATAATAACTTAGTCTTTGGTTCTAACAATTCTGTCTCTAGTTTCGATTTTTCCACCTGGAATCCTGTTTTTTTATCCATCTTAAACACCTCCTGAATTTGGGCATAGTGAAACCAATTTTGCACCTTATTCTTTAGTCTTTCATAACTCTGTAACCTCCAATTTTCTCCAATTTTTTCTACTATTTCCCCATATTTCGGCCAACCGGCCTCCATATTGGGGGTTTTCCGAGCCTTAGCCTCCACTGGTGATAACCACCTCGGGGTCTTACTTTCTAATAAGTCTTTATATTTTGTCCAGACCATAAATATTGCTTTTCTGACAATATGGTTTTTGAACATTTTATGTGTTTTTACCTTGTCATACCACAAATACGCATGCCATCCTAACGAATTATTAAACCCTTCCAGATCTAGGACATCAGTGTTCTCTAACAGCAACCAATCTTTCATCCAGCAGAAGGCTGCAGCTTCATAATATAACCTTAAGTCTGGCAGGGCAAACCCCCCTCTTTCTTTTGCATCAGTTAGTATTTTAAACTGTATTCGGGGCTTTTTGCCCTGCCAAACAAACTTTGAGATATCCTTCTGCCACTTTCCAAAACATTCTACTCTGTCCACGATCTGTAAGGTTTGAAACAAAAACAACATCTTTGGCAAAACGTTCATTTTTATAGCTACTATTCGGCCCAACAAGGAAAGTTTCAGTCTTGACCAAATTTCTAGGTCTTTTTTAACTTCTAACCAACATTTTTCATATTTATCTTTGAATAGATTCAAATTTTTGGAAGACAAGTTAACCCCCAGGTATTTCACTTTTTTAACCACATTTAACTCTGTTTCCTTCTGAAACCCATCTGTTTCTGAAGATGTCAAGTTTTTCCCCAATACCTTAGTTTTTTGTTTATTCAACTTAAATCCCGCCACCCGACCAAACTCCTGGATCAATTCTAAGACTCTTTTTGTACTAGATTCTGGCTCCTGTAATGTTAAAACCAAATCATCTGCAAAAGCTTTCAGTTTATATTGTTTCGCTCCGACCTGTACTCCTTGTACCTGCCGGTCCTTCCTAATCATATTCAGGAGCACCTCCAGGACTGAGATAAATAATAGGGGGGAGAGAGGGCACCCTTGCCGTGTTCCTTTTTCAATTTGGAACTCTTCTGTCACCACATTGTTCACTATCAGCTTAGCTTTTTGTTCTGAATAGATTGCTTCTATACCATTTTCAAACCCCCGTCCCACTCCCATCCCTTCCAAGTTTTTCTTCATAAACTTCCAAGAAATGTTATCAAAGGCCTTCTCTGCATCAATAAAAATTAACACTGCTTTAGTGTTAATGTTTGTTTGCAAAAGTTCCAGAATATCGATAATATTCCTAGTATTGTCAAACAAGTGTCTGCCTGGGAGAAAGCCTGCTTTGTCCTTGTGAATTACTTCATTTAGTACCTTTTTAAGTCTACTTGCCAAAATGTCTGCAAATATTTTGTAATCCACATTTAGGAGTGAGATGGGACAGTAATTCTTAAGCTGAGTCTTTTCAGTTTCCACTTTAGGTATCAATGTGATGAAAGCTTCTTTCCACGTTTCCGGTGCCCTCCCTCCCTCCATAATCTGATTGCAAACCTCCATTAGTGGTTGTATCAAGTAGTCTTTTAACATCTTATAGTACTTGGAGGTAAGTCCATCTGGGCCTGGAGATTTGCCCAACTGCATGTTCTGAATGGCATCCTCAATTTCCTGTTGTGTTATTCTGTAGTTCAAGATTGATCTCTTTTCCTGAGATAGTTCTGGTAAACCATTGGCTTTTAAAAATTGATCCATCTCAGACACTTCCTCGGGCCCTTGCGTGTACAGTTTTTTAAAATATTTCTGGAAACACTTTCTAATTTCACCTGGTTTCTGAATATTTTTCCCTTCAACCTCTAGATTGGTAACATAGTTCAATTTTTGTCTTTTCTTCAACTGCCATGCTAGCAGTTTTCCACATTTATTCGCTGATTCAAAAGATCTTTGTTTCATTTGTTTAATTTTCCATTCCACTTCTTGATTTATCAATTTCGTATATTGTGATTGGTGGAATTTAATTTCTCTCAAAATCTCTTTTGATTTTGGATTTAATCTCAATTTTTTCTCTCCATCTCTTATCTTCTCTAATATCTTATCCTTTTTTCCATTCCAGAGTTTTTTCTTGATCGTATTCTGTTGTATCAGAAACCCTCTCATTACAGCTTTACTTGCATCCCAGATTATTCTCTTTTCCACCGAGGTGTTCAGATTAATTTCAAAATAGTCCTTTAAAGCTTTTTGGGCCTTCTTTACAATCTCTTGATCTCTTAGCAGGTTGTCATTCATTTTCCATCTGAAGGAACCGGCTGGGGTAAATCTCAATTCCATTTTTAGGGCGTTATGGCCGGAGCAGGTCTTTGGGCAGATTTCCACTCTTGTAGTCTTAGGTGCCAGCCCTCTAGTTGTCCAGATTTGGTCGATTCTTGTCCATGACAGATGGGCCTCAGAAAAGAAAGTTCCTTCTTTACCTAGGGGGTTCCTTGTCCTCCAAACATCAATCAAATCCATATTGTCTGTCAGTTCAAAAAAGGTTTTAGGTAGTCTGCCGTCCTTAATTAAATTTTGATTTTGAGACTTATCCATGAAGGTAGAGACCACCCCATTCATATTTCCCATCATAATGATGTTGGAGTAGTCCAGATAGTCCAGCAATATCTCATGCAGCTTCTTGTAGAATTCCGATTTCCCCTCATTTGGTGCATAAATTCCTAATATCAAGACTTTTTCTCCTTGAGTTTGTATTTCAATTGCCAGGATTCGTCCTTGTTCATCTTTAAACAAAAATTTCGGTGACAGGTTCTCCTTTGCATAGATCACCACGCCTCTCTTCTTAACTCTGTCTGATGAAATAAATTCTTGGCCCAGTCTTTTGTTAATTAACACTTTCCTGTGGAGTCTAGTCACATGTGTTTCCTGCAAACAAATTATATCCAAATGTTCTTTTTTCAAAATATGAAAAATCCTTTTTCTTTTTTTCCGGAGAATTTGCGCCATTAATGTTCCAACTGTACAGCTGCAGAGACATCCTGAATCAATCTGTTGTTGCTCTTTATGGGGTGTCCTCCTTTTCTTCCGGGCCCGAGGGAGAAGGTGATGGTTCTATTCCAGGCTGTGGCTGAGGCCAAGGAACCGCTATTCCCTTCTGTAGATCCTCTCCGTGGTCGTGCAGGAACTTCTGGTTATCCTCTTTTGTTTTAATTTTAACTTTCTTTCCTTTATAGTTGAAAGATAAACCTTGGGGAAACTCCCACCTGTAGGGTATCCCGTTGCTTCTCAGTAGTCTTGCTAGATCGGTATATGCGGTTCTGAGGTCCAAAAGTTGTTTTGGTATATCCTTGTAAATTTCCGCTCTTTTATCTTGGATCTCAAGCGATTTCTTAAAATGAAGGTCTAGTATTTTGTCTCTCTCCTGTTTAGATCTCAAAATGATCAACAATCTCTGGGCCTATCCCTCCTTGCTGCTCTTCCCAATCTAAATGCAGTTGTTATTTTAAAGTCTTTATCTGCTTCTATACCCCAGAACTTAGAGAATTCTACTGTCAAATAGCCAATCAAATCTTCTTTCTCAAGCTCTGGGATAGATCGTAATCTCAAATTATTTTCCCGATTTCTCAGTTCCACCATAGACAGGTAGGCCTGCTGGTCACTAATGTGTTTATGTAGTGGCCTTACCTCCCCTTTTATTTCCTCAACTTTCTGGTTTGCTTGATCTGCCTTTAAATTGGCAGCCTCGGCCAATTTCCGATTCTCAGAAGCTGCTTCTTTAAGATTTCCAATTGCTTGTGAATGTTGTGCCACTTGTTCAGACAGTTTTGTAATAGAGGATGTGGCTAGGTCAATTTTTGCCGTTTGGTCATCCACCTTCTTATTTAAAATTGCAAATTGTTCTAGCATTTCTTTTAAAAGAGTATCAGATCCTCCTGCAGCCATATCCTCTGTTGTTGGCTGTTCAGCTTCCTTTAATACAGCTGGGACAGATGATCTACGTGACTGAGTAGTCAAAGTTGTTTGCACAAGTTGGGCTTTCCCTGCTTTCGTTTTTGCAGATCTTGTTTTCGGTGGGCCACTCATTCCACACCTGTCTATGAATCAAGGTCAAATTGTCTATTATCCCATGGGAAAGACAGTCCCCCAATGTAGATAAGAAAACAGCAGAGAGTCAAAATAAAGTTTGTTTCCAGGCACTTGTAAATCCCAAGTTCCACTAGAGGGAGTATTGTTACAGTTCAGGAAAGAAAGAAAGAAATTTGTCCACCATTAAAGTCCCTGCAGTCCCAAAAAGTTTAACAATAGTCCTTCAAACTTTTTTAACTTACAGAGCACTTCTCAAGTTGCCACAAAGTCTCATCCAAAAGGTGCCGGCTACAGTTCCTTAATTGTATCTTCCAGTAGCGCCCCAATGTAACAGTTTCTATTTTAGATACAGTTTCCGCAATGACAGTTCTCTTTCCTCCTGTCAGCCCGATATTTGGTGTCTTAAACTTTTATAATCCACAGAAAGGAGAAAGTCCCCAGTTTAAATCAACACAGTAAAAAAGAGGAAACTTGCCTTTTCCCTTTCAGTTGCCAGTTCCGCCAACGCACGATGGTTCCAAATTTATAATCCCTTTGAATTGCTTCCAGCTTGTCAGTTTCTTTGCCTTTGATCTTTAAGCATTTGCCGGGAGACGGACTTCCTGTTTTTCGTCCCCCGCTTTCAGCCAAATTCAAAATTTGTAATCCAAAAAAGAGTAATCCTTACTCACGAGTAGGTAATTTAGAATCCGATGTTCCAGGAAGAAAGGTCAGCGCTCATCAGCAGCAGCCGCGCGGCTTCGCTCCCGCAGAAAGAGCGATGAACTCACAGCACCGCTTCCCCTCCGCGCTTCCGGGGTCCCTTCTTCGTTTTGGGGGTCGCTCCAGGTGCCCGCCGAGTCCCACGGCCACGGGCTCACTCTGCCCGTGGTTTTTCTTGGTGGATCGTCGCTGTGCCGCAGCGAACGATCCTTTTCTGCGGAGCCCCTCTTCAGAGACCGAAGAGGACCTCCATTGCTGTTTCGCGCCGCCTCCGGAAGTCCCTCGCTTAGTCTTTATTCTCATCCCCAAAATGTATCCAGCCAAAAGGAAAATCCCTGGGGGAAGTGGCCTCTCCAGTGACCTCCCACAGAGTTCTGGTCATATAGGACAAGTCCCCAGGGAGTCCCATGCTGCCTGTCTGAAGGGAAGGCAATATGCCTCAGTAGCAAAGCAGAACATTTGCATGCAGGAGCCTTTCTAGGCAGGGCTGCGAAGGCCCTCACCCTGTAACCCTGGACAGCTCTTGCTGGCAGCCAGTCTGGACACTGCTGAGCTAGAGGGACCAATGGTCTCACTTTGTACAAGGCTCCTCACTGTGTTCCCATGGACATTTGCCAAGTTGCCCAATGAGATTTTTTTTGTCCCGTCCTGTCCCTGCCCCCCCAATAATAAAAATTTAACCACTGTTCCAGAAGAAGAAGAAGAAGAAGAAGAAGAAGAAGAAGAAGAAGAAGAAGAATAGTAGTAGTAGTAGTAGTAGTAGTAGTAGTAGTAGTAGTAGTTTGGATTTGATATCCCGCTTTATCAGTACCCGAAGGAGTCTCCAAGCGGCTAACATTCTCCTTTCCCTTCCTCCCCCACAACAAACACTCTGTGAGGTGCGTGGGGCTGAGAGACTTCAGAGAAGTGTGACTGGCCCAAGGTCACCCAGCAGCTGCCGGTGGAGGAGCGGAGATGCGAACCCGGTTCCCCAGATTACGAGTCTACCGCTCTTAACCACTGCACCACACTGGCTCTCAGAAGCGAGAGGAGGAGGAGGAGGAGAAAGAAGAAGAAGAGTTTGGATTTGATATCCCACATTATCACTACCCTAAAGAGTCTCAAGGTGGCTAACAATCTCCTTTCCCTTCCTCCCCCACAAGAAACACTCTGTGAGGTGAGACTTCAGAGAAGTGTGACTGGCCCAAGGTCACCCAGCAGCTGCATGTGGAGGAGCGGGGAATCGAACCCCATTCAACAGATTACGAGTCCACTGCTCTTAACCACTACACCACATGGGTTCTTTAAGCACTTGCCTGAAGCAAAAGATTTATTCCAGTTAACAATGCTCAATTCCACAGTTGCAATCTGGCCAGGCCACAGTTATTGACATTTCCCCATGCTATCTCCTTCAGCTGAGTTTCAAGGCTTCAGTTTCATTATACTCTTTATTGCAAACTCTGCTTTTAGCCAAATTCTCTTATAGATTGCTTTCAGTGACAGAAATTTTAATTACTCTGGGCAAGAGAAGAACTCGGCCTAGGATCTCTGGTTTATCAAGTTTAAACCTGAATCTTATCTTTACTTTGCCTTACTTTACTTTACTTTACTTTACTTTACTTTACGGCTGCCCATTAGTAAGTGGCATTGTGTAGGCCCATTTTTGAATTCTAAGATTCAGCCTGATCTCCTTTGTAAAGGACTGTAACTGTCACTGCAAAAAAGGAGATAATAAATAAAGGAGGGGGCACTGAGCCTCATCCTTAATGAAGAAGTATCCAATTGTTGAGCATATGCAGATGCCACAGTCAGTCTCTGCCATATCTCTGCCCAGAGATAATCCTTCAGTTTGTGGTCAACTCTAGACGATCATATGCTTTTTCTGCTCCTCACACCACAATTCCAAGAGAGGGCCTATGAACAAAACCTTGCAGATGAATGTTGCTACATACTTCCCACATGGATGGTGCAGAACTGGTCTGCTAGGGACAAAATCCACCTGAACTAGCTGTGTCTATAATGTTCAGTGATTGTAAGTCTTTCAGCTAGTAGAACCATCACAAATTTCAATTTCTATTTAAGCAAGAAGATAAGAATAGACTCCATTCTTGCTGCAGCATCTCCACTGGGTTTCAAGATATCTGTCACCCTGATCACCCTCCCCTCCCCTGCCCAACAATGGACATTTTGAGGTAGGCTGCCTCAAAACCTGGAGGTTCCATATAGCAGGAATGTCCATCAGGTTGATCGTGATCTACTGGTAGATCCCTGCAAGGTTTTGGTAGTTTGTGGTCTATCTCTGGCTCCCTTTCCTTAGCGTCGCTAAAACTGACTCCTGCCATGCCCCCTTGCCCTGCCCTCCATTGTTGTATGATCTCTGGAAGGGAAGACAGAGCTTTCTCTGGCTGCTGTTTTGATCCATAGTGCTCTTTCTGTGAGTGACTATACCCCTTTGTCCCTTTAACCCCCAACAAAACAGAACTCCCCCCCAAAAGCTTTTTTTATAACCCCTAAAAATGGGGCTTTTCTCCTCCCTAAAAAGCTCAACAACTTTGAGCAGAACCCCCAAAAAACGGGGGTAGATCACTGCCAGTTTTTAATTCGGAAAGTAGATCGCAATCTCTTGAGAATTGGACACCCTTGCCATATAGGAATGGGGGATCAAAATGTCTCTTTTTTGAGTTCAACATTTGGATTTTGCTCTATAACCAGCACCTCACAATGGGGTCGGGGGGGGGGGGAGAGATAGAGATAGAGATAGAATCATAGAATCATAGAGTTGGAAGAGACCACAAGGGCCATCGAGTCCAATCCCCTGCCAAGCAGGAAACACCATCAGAGCACTCCTGACATATGGTTGTCAAGCCTCTGCTTAAAGACCTCCAAAGTAGGAGACTCCACCACACTCCTTGGCAGCAAATTCCACTGTCAAACAGCTCTTACTGTCAGGATGTTCTTCCTAATGTTTAGGTGGAATCTTCTTTCTTGTAGTTTGGATCCATTGCTCCGTGTCCGCTTCTCTGGAGCAGCAGAAAACAACCTTTCTCCCTCCTCTATGTGACATCCTTTTATATATTTGAACATGGCTATCATATCACCCCTTAACCTCCTCTTCTCCAGGCTAAACATGCCCAGCTCCCTTAGCCGTTCCTCATAAGGCATCGTTTCCAGGCCTTTGACCATTTTGGTTGCCCTCCTCTGGACACGTTCCAGTTTGTCAGTGTCCTTCTTGAATTGTGGTGCCCAGAACTGGACACAGTACTCCAGGTGTGGTCTGACCAGAGCAGAATACAGTGGCACTATTACTTCCCTTGATCTAGATGCTATACTCCTATTGATGAGGCCCAGAATTGCATTGGCTTTTTTAGCTGCCGCGTCACACTGTTAGCTCATGTCAAGTTTGTGGTCAACCAAGACTCCTAGATCCTTTTCACATGTACTGCTCTCAAGCCAGGTGTCCCCCATCTTGTATTTGTGCCTCTCATTTTTTTTGCCCAAGTGCAATACTTTACATTTCTCCCTGTTAAAATTCATCTTGTTTGTTTTTGCCCAGTTCTCTAATCTGTCAAGGTCGTTTTGAAGTGTGATCCTGTCCTCTGGAGTGTTAGCCACCCCTCCCAGTTTGGTGTCATCTGCAAATTTGATCAGGATGCCCTTGAGTCCATCATCCAAGTCGTTGATAAAGATGTTGACCAAGACAGAACCCTGTGGCACCCCACTAGTCACTCTTCTCCAGGATGAAGAGGAACCATTGATGAGCCCCCTTTGGGTTCGGTCAGTCAGCCAGTTACAAATCCACTGAGTGGTAGCATAGTCAAGACCGCATTTTACCAGCTTCTTTACAAGAATATCATGGGGCACCTTGTCAAATGCCTTGCTGAAATCAAGGTAGGCTACATCCACTGCGTTCCCTTCATCTACCAGGCTTGTAATTCTGTCAAAAAACGAGATCAGGTTAGTCTGACATGACTTATTTTTCAGAAATCCATGCTGACTATTGGTGATCACAGCATTCTTTTCTAGGTGCTCACAGACTGTTTGCTTAATGATCTGCTCCAGAATCTTCCCTGGTATTGATGTCAGACTGACTGGGCGATAATTATTTGGGTCCCTTCTTTCCCCCTTTTTGAAAATAGGGACAACATTTGCCCTCCTCCAGTCTGCCGGGACTTCACCTGTTCTCCAGGAATTCTCAAAGATGACTCAAAGATAGAGAGAGAGAGAGAGAGAGAGAGAGAGAGAGAGAGAGAGAGAGAGAGAGAGAGAGATTAGGACAGTTGAAGGTGATAAGGCACCAAAGGCCCAGGAAAATATGAGGGTCTTGTTTTGCCCTTGCCTGGTTCACAGTCAAGCCTTTTCAGCTTTCTCCCTCCTCTTAAGTAGACCTTTTCTCCTGGCAGAAACACCCTGGCTTCCCACTGGGCAGCGGTTGCTGCCACTCTTGAGATCCAGGGGGGCAAAGGGGGACCATTAGGGGGGTCAAGAGGGGTTTCAGGGTGAAAATTGGAGGGGGTGTTTGGGGTGGCAGGCAAGATTTTCATGAGATCAAGCACACCAGACTGCCTTGGGACTGGAGTAGGCTCTTCTGTGTCCCCAGTTCATGGTGCCCATGCCTCTTCCTCAGACAAGCCCTCCCTCGGAACCTGCTTGGGCAAGTGACTGACAATTTTGAGGCCAAACTTATTTTACTTCAAAAGCCCTACGTTACATTTATATGCTTTCTAAATAACAATATCATGCTGCAGAGGCCCCCAACAACAGTTGCCGCTATGTGGTGAGGCTGCCTTATGTACACATGACTCTTATTTTCAAAATGTTCCTTTGTAGAATCTATTTTATTTTGACGTCTGCAAAAGTGTCCTGAACCTTCTGTCAATTTTATTTCAGCTGCAGTTAGTATTCCACACACTGGTTGTTTTTTGTGTCTAAACTAGTGCATAAACTAGATCAACTTCCCCATTGTATTCCAACAGCAAACACCAGCAAGTCAGGCTAGTTCCACAGGGACACCCAAATATGCCCCATCCAGAAACCAAAGATGGTTCTTTTGTTGGGTGCTGGGTGTATGCGTTGCAGAAGCTTGGACAATCAGTTAAGCTCCCTACAGAAAACAGCCGTTTAGCAGAGTAATCCTTACCATGATAACACCAACACACACTCTTCATATACACACTGTTTACAGATATTACAGGTAGTATTCACTCTCACTCTCTGAGCCCAGAGAGGGTTCTTTGCTTCAAAGTCCTTGCTGTGTAAAAAGTCCTGAGTTCAGCTGTTTGCAAGCTCTTGCAATTTTTGACAAAGTCTTCAGTCTTGTCCACAGTTCCAATTCTTCTTCAAACTGCTACACACTGTCTCACACAAATAATAATAATAATAATAATAATAATAATAATAATAATAATAATAATTTATACCCCGCCCATCTGGCTGAGTTTCCCCAGCCACTCTGGGCGGCTCCCAATCAAGTGTTAAAAACAGTACAGCGTTACATATTAAAAACTTCCCTGAACAGGGCTTAAGATGTCTTCCCCCACTGTCCTACCACACGGAATGCTGTAACCTGAGACCTTTCTTTACCCAGCATTACATGCCAATTCTGCCTGGTAACAAAGGCACTGAGTTAACAAAGCCAGAGACAAGGGCCAGCACCCTGGAGGAGGGCAGCGCCTTCCTCTGCTCAGGCTGCAAAGCACCATCTGGTCCACGGATCATGGACAAGGAGCCACAGCTCCTTGTGAGGGACCCTCTTCGCTTCACTCTTGCCTTGGTGTGAGTTGGCTTTAGGAATTCGTTGCTATTGTTTCTGTTGTTGTTTATAGAAAGAAAGAAAAAACCCTTATACGTTGCCTTAAGATTTGTTTTGCTTTTGTTTTCATTTTATGGGGAAAAGCCCCCTGGCAAACAGAATTAAATAAATTGTGGGACTAGCCTGGCAGCATGAGGGCTGGAAGGAACCATTTCCCCAAAAGCTGTTCCTGGAAAAGTTTTGAGGCCCTTGCCAAAGTTAACAGATTTATGGCACAACATGAGATGATTGCAAGGTGGGGGTGGGAAGAGGGAGAAAACTTTCTGAAAAGTACACCACCCTATATTAATTTTCATAAATGGAGCATTGGCTTTGACAGGCATCTGTTCCATTGCCCTCTCAATATGTGCCCCTTTTACAAAAATGCCTATTCTTGCCCAAACATCTTCAAAAGCCGCAGTGCAGATTTTGCATAAAAATAAGCCAAAACCAAGGAGGGGGTAGGTTTTTGTTATCTTCACAGTAAAGGCTATCCCCAAATTTCAGCCACTTGCAGTTTTCTTTTTGTATGGATAAACTGCCTCAGACGGGCAGGAGGCGGGGGGCATCTCAGTGAATTGATTGGTTTTTGCCATTGGGGGCTTTTTTGTCCTAGGCCAGGGGTAGTCAACCTTTTTATACCTACCGCCCACTAATGCATCTTTCTTGATGGTAAAATTTCCTTACCGCCCACCAGAGCTCCATGGAAGGAGGATTCAGCTTGTGCCGTAGAACCCTCCACCGCCCACCTAGAATCCTGAAAGGCCCACTAGTGGGCGGTAGGGACCAGGTTGACAACCCCTGTCCTAGGCAGTATTGAGGGGGTATCCTCTGTAATTTTTCAAACAAAAACTAACCTAGAGAAGCAGATGGGGAGTGCCCTTGTTTTGGGACATTTTGCTACCCCAAAATAGAGGTCCCCAAATGCCATCCATGGAAGTTTCTTTGCCTGTGTTCAAGAAGGCTATTGTTCCTGATGGGAGGGGCTGGAGTGCAATGGCAGAGCAGATGCTCAGCATGCAGAAGGTCCTCCCAGGTCCCTCCACTCCATCCTTCCTGTGGAGACCATTGCAAGCTCTGCCCCACCAGAAGGCAGCTTCCTGCCATCTGTTCGGAGGGAAGAAACATTGCCATTGTGATTAGCAGAGGTGGGTCATTTTGGTGCAGCACGCGGTGTCCAGAAGTGGGGAAAGTCAGCTGGGTTCTGCAGGGCTGGATTCTGTATCCTCCCTCACAGGGCACCAACTGCACTCTACATTCAGAAGAGCTCCTGCCACTTTGAAGAGTTTGGATTTGATATCCCGCCTTTCACTCCCTTTAAGGAGTCTCAAAGCAGCTAACATTCTCCTTTCCCTTCCTCCCCCACAACAAACACTCTGTGAGGTGAGTGGGGCTGAGAGACTTCAAAGAAGTGTGACTGGCCCAAGGTCACCCTCATTGTGGGATGTCCTCATTATGACCTCATTGTGGGAGTTTACTATAGATCCCCAAGCCAAACAGAGGACATAGATGATGCCTTCCTGGAACAGATGGCCAAGCATGCAAAAGGAAGGGAGATAGTAGTAATGGGGGACTTCAATTACCCGGATATTTGTTGGACGTCAAACTCAGCCAAGAGCATAAGGTCAAACAGATTCCTCACTGGCCTTGCAGACAACTTCATTGTCCAGAAAGTGGGAGAAGCAACAAGAGGAACAGCCATTTTAGATCTGGTCCTAACCAATGTTGATGACCTGGTTAGTGGGGTAGAAGTGGAAGGATCATTAGGCGCGAGTGATCATGCTCTTCTGAAGTTTACTATACAGCGGAAAGGAGCAGCCAAGCATACTAGGACTCAATTTCTTGACTTTAAGAAAGCCGACTTCATAAAACTTAGGGAAGTGCTGGGTGAGATCCCATGGACAACAATACTAAAAGGAAAGGGAGTTCATGATGGCTGGGAGTTTGTTAAGAGGGAGATACTAAAAGCACAACGTCAGGCAATACCAATGAGACGGAAACATGGAAGGTGCCTAAAGAAGCCAGGGTGGCTATCTAAAGAACTTTTAACTGAGTTAAGATTAAAAAAGGATGTGTACAAAAAATGGAAAAGGGGGGAAACCACCAAAGAGGAATTCAAACAAATAGCCAGCACGTGTAGACACAAAGTCAGAAAAGCTAAAGCACAGAATGAACTCAGGCTTGCTAGAGAGGTTAAAAGCAACAAAAAAGGCTTTTATGGGTATGTTCGTAGCAAAAGGAAGAACAAAGAAACAGTGGGGTCACTCAGAGGAGAAGATGGTGAAATGCAAACAGGGGACACAGAAAGGGCTGAACTCCTCAATGCCTTCTTTGCCTCAGTCTTCTCCGATAAAGAAAACAATGCCCGACCTGAAGAATTTGGAGCAAATGATTCAGCAGAGGAAACACAGCCCAGAATAACTAAGGAGATAGTACAAGAATACTTGGCTAGTTTAGATGCATTCAAGTCTCCAGGGCCAGATGAACTGCATCCAAGAGTATTAAAAGAACTGGCAGATGTGATCTCAGAACCACTGGCAGTCATCTTTGAGAATTCCTGGAGAACAGGCGAAGTCCTGGCAGACTGGAGGAGGGCAAATGTTGTCCCTATTTTCAAAAAGGGGGAAAGAAGGGACCCAAATAATTATCGCCCAGTCAGTCTGACATCAATACCAGGGAAGATTCTGGAGCAGATCATTAAGCAAACAGTCTGTGAGCACCTAGAAAAGAATGCTGTGATCACCAATAGTCAGCATGGATTTCTGAAAAATAAGTCATGTCAGACTAACCTGATCTCGTTTTTTGACAGAATTACAAGCCTGGTAGATGAAGGGAACGCAGTGGATGTAGCCTACCTTGATTTCAGCAAGGCATTTGACAAGGTGCCCCATGATATTCTTGTAAAGAAGCTGGTAAAATGCGGTCTTGACTATGCTAACACTCAGTGGATTTGTAACTGGCAGACTGACCGAACCCAAAGGGTGCTCATCAATGGTTCCTCTTCATTCTTGAGAAGAGTGACTAGTGGGGTGCCACAGGGTTCTGTCTTGGGCCCGGTCTTATTCAACATCTTTATCAACGACTTGGATGATGGACTCAAGGGCATCCTGATCAAATTTGCAGATGACACCAAACTGAGAGGGGTGGCTAACACCCCAGAGGACAGGATCACACTTCAAAATGACCTTGACAGATTAGAGAACTGAGCCAAAACAAACAAGATGAATTTTAACAGGGAGAAATGTAAAGTATTGCACTTGGGCAAAAAAAATGAGAGGCACAAATACAAGATGGGTGACACCTGGCTTGAGAGCAGTACATGTGAAAAGGATCTAGGAGTTTTGGTTGACCACAAACTTGACATGAGCCAACAGTGTGATGCGGCAGCTAAAAAAGCCAATGCAATTCTGGGCCTCATCAATAGGAGTATAGCATCTAGATCAAGGAAAGTAATAGTGCCACTGTATTCTGCTCTGGTCAGACCTCACCTGGAGTACTGTGTCCAGTTCTGGGCACCACAGTTCAAGAAGGACACTGACAAACTGGAACGTGTCCAGAGGAGGGCAACCAAAATGGTCAAAGGCCTGGAAACGATGCCTTATGAGGAACGGCTAAGGGAGCTGGGCATGTTTAGCCTGGAGAAGAGGAGGTTAAGGGGTGATATGATAGCCATGTTCAAATATATCAAAGGATGTCACATAGAGGAGGGAGAAAGGTTGTTTTCTGCTGCTCCAGAGAAGCGGACACGGAGCAATGGATCCAAACTACAAGAAAGAAGATTCCACCTAAACATTAGGAAGAACTTCCTGACAGTAAGAGCTGTTCGACAGTGGAATTTGCTGCCAAGGAGTGTGGTGGAGTCTCCTCCTTTGGAGGTCTTTAAGCAGAGGCTTGACAACCATATGTCAGGAGTGCTCTGATGGTGTTTCCTGCTTGGCAGGGGGTTGGACTCGATGGCCCTTGTGGTCTCTTCCAACTCTATGATTCTATGATTCACCCAGCAGCTGCAGGTGGAGGAGCGGGGAAGTGAACCCGGTTCCCCAGATTACGAGACTACCGCTCTTAACCACTACACCACACTGGCTTCCCCAACGAATCCTGGGAAGTGCAGGTTGTTCAGGTTGCTGAGAGTTATTCGGAGAGACCCCCTTCTCCTCACAGGGCTGCAATTCTCCTCCCAGGAAACTCTGTGAACTGTAGCTTGTGAGGGGAGAGATACTTCCCAGGATACTTTGGGGGGAGTTTTAATGGCTGTTTTAATTGGTATGATGCTGCTTTAAATGTGAAGTGCAGATGCACCCAAGGATGGAGGGACGGGCTGCTTTCATTGCTATGTTCTGTGAGTTCTGGGGAGGACATGCTCTCTGAGCACTCCCAGATGCGCCTTCCTGGGGAGTGGCACCTGTGGGCTTCCTGCTCAGCACTGGCTGCAGCTCAGGGCCAGAGCATTTGCTCTGCATGCTGAAGGTTTCGGGTTCAATCCTTGGCAGCTTCTCCAGGGAAAAGACTCCTGTCCAACTCTAGTCCTGGAGAGCCACCACAAGTACAGTCGTACCTTGGTTTTCAAACAGCTTAGTTCTCGAACGTTTTGACTCCCAAATGCCACAAACCCGGAAGTGACTGTTCCGGTTGGGGAACTATTTTTGGAGGCCAAATGTCTGGTGGGGCTTCCATGGCTTCCGATTGGCCAGAGGAGCCACACTTTGGTTTCCAAATGTTTTGAAAGTGGAACGGACTTCCGGAACGGATTCCGTTTGACTTCCAAGGTACGACTGTAGATGGACTTAGCAGAAGGCCACTCCCTACGCAGCCCTCTCCCCCTCTGGGTCTTGGGGGCTGCAGCTCAGGCATCAAGCACCTGCAGAAGGTCCCAGGATCAAACTCCAGCAGCATTTGCAGGTAAGGCTGGGAAGGCCCCTCTCTGAATTCTTGGAGAGCGTCTGCCAGCCCATTCAGCTTCTCCACAGCCTCCGAGGCTCCTCTCTGCCCCTGTGTGGGGCTACAGTGGTTCTTTCTGCTTAGACACCCGGGATGCATGCAGACCATACATAGGAAACACTTCCTCCTTCACCCGCAAGAATCCTACAAACAGCCTCAATTTCATGCTGCTGCTGTTGTGTCATTTACATCTCCGTTGCATGTGTTGCATTTTAATTGGGAACTGGTTTGCAGACTGCGTGTTTCTTTTGGTATTTCATGTTGCAAAGCATTAAAAGAGGTGCATTTATGTCAGAAAAATAAGAATGGGGTTTTTTAATTAAAAAATGAAGCCTTCAATTAAATAACTTAGAATATTGGTATTCAAAAGTCTGGAAACTGCGCTTCTAGGAAATATTTCCCATAACTTGAAAGTCACTAAAGGATGTAGCACATGAGTCCAATTTTATTTTTATTTTTTGCAACATGGCATGCCTTTATTTCAATTGCAAAGGATGGTGCCCATGGCTAACCGAGGTGTGGATCCTGTGAGGTTTTTTGCTTTGGTGGGTTTAGGCTTCTCTTATTTTGTTGGAATTATTAGTACTGTGGATGCAAGGAGAACTCTGCTCTTAACTCTGCTGATATCTGGCAGGCACCTTCACTGGGCCTCTTTTGGGCATATTTTAGCTTAGAAAAGTCTATCCAGACATTCAGAAAGTTGATGTGAGTTTTAATGTTTTTAGATTAGACTTATTTCAACTTTTCAAAAGTTGTAGATTATTGTTAACTCTTCTTATAGTTGATTTTTACTGCTTTATCTTTTTTGCAAACGCCATTGAGGATTTTTTTTTTTTATTGATGGTCAAGCGGTGGGTAAACTGTTACGGAAATTACAGGGTGGGGGCACATCTTTAAAGTTAAATGTTACCAATATTATGCCTGAATGTATCCTTTCAACTTGACAGCTCAGGGAAGTTACCTAGCTTTAAAAATAATATAAAATCAACTCCTTTGCCAGTTTCCTCCATTCCAAAGCTATTTTCCCCTTGAAAAGGGACTCCAGGAAGTTCCCAGAGGTGACAATTGCTAAGCTGATTGTTGGCCAAGGAAAGCCTAATCGCATTACCAGACTTGCCAAGGGGTCCAGACATGCAAAGGAAGTTCTATTGCACTTTGGGTGGTGGGACTTCAGAGGTGTTTGCCTGTGCTAATCTTATACCTGAGCCTTGCCCTGCCATGTCTGCTTATGCTAATCTTGTACCAAGGACTTGTCTGGACATGTTTGCCAAGGTTAAACTAGTGTAACCCCTGTCTTTGTTGTTTAGTCGTTTAGTGGTGTCCGACTCTTCGTGACCCCATGGACCAGAGCACGCCAGGCACTTCTGTCTTCCACTGCCTCCCACAGTTTGTTCAGACTCATGTTTGTAGCTTCGAAGACACTATCCAACCATCTCGTCCTCTGTCGTCCCCTTCTTATTGTGCCCTCAATCTTTCCCAACATCAGGGTCTTTTCCAAGGAGTCTTCTCTTCTCATGAGGTGGCCAAAGTCTTGGAGCCTCAGCTTCACGATCTGTCCTTCCAGTGAGCACTCAGGGCTGATTTCCTTCAGAATGGATAGGTTTGATCTTCTTGCAGTCCATGGGACTCTCAAGAGTCTCCTCCAGCACCATAATTCAAAAGCATCAATTCTTCGGCAATCAGCCTTCTTTATGGTCCAGCTCTCACTTCCATACATCACTACTGGGAAAACCATAGCTTTTACAATACGGACCTTTGTCGGCAAGGTGATGTCTCTACTTTTTAAGATGCTGTCTAGGTTGGTCATTGCTTTCCTCCCAAGAAGCAGGTGTCTTTTAATTTCTTGGCTGCTGTAACCCCTGTCTACCCCTCTCCTTTTGTGACATGTCAGTGATGTACCAATGATGCTGTACGAACTGTATTCTGGGATATGGTGGGAAAGTTTTAAAAGTCCTTGTCACCCCATCCTCGGGGTTCAAATTTCTTCTTTGAACCTATTGCACAGTAAACTTTGGTTTACAGCTATTTGCTGCGGTTGGTGGCTGGAATCCTTCCTTTATTCCGCAGGGACCCGCAGGCTCACACCTAGATTTTTCCGTAACAACATTTTCATGAAACAAACACAAAAACCCTCTTTCCTTCATTTGCTAAGTTTGCAGGCGTATCTCTTGACTTGAGCGTAAGAAAACAACCACCATTTTCTTTTCTCTCTGCAGGAATTGGCGTTGTATTCGACTCCAGCGCTTTCTGCTATGAAACTATTTCCCTTTTGTTATATTTTTAAATTTTAATGTTAACAAAAAGTTTCCTGCGAGGGTGAACCAAGCCCTCCCGCATATACTTCCCGCTACCTCCTGCCAAGCGGCACCGCTGGGTGCGGCGGCGGCAGCAGCAGAATTCGAACCCGCGGCTGGGTGTCCAAGGCAACCCCGTCTCCTCTCCCCACGGGCGCCTAGCCTCGCCGCCTCGCCCCGTGCCAGCTGCCGTCCGTGGGACCCTCGGGCAAGGCCAGCGCAGCTCCTGCGAGAAGGGTCCGGTCCCTCTCCTCCTCCTCCTCCTCCTCTCCAGCCCGAAACTTAATATTCCAGGCAGCTCTGGCGCTGGGAGGCACCGAGCGCCTCGCTGCCCCTCGAGCGGAGGGAATATTACTCACCGGGTCATGGTCGGCTGAGTAAAATACAACCCTCATATATCATCATAACTGCCAGCAAATGACAATTATAATTGAGACGGCAATAACTAGGAAAGAGTTCCTTAATTTAACATCCAATTATTACAAGTTATCACTCCTTAATAAATGTAATATAACAGACAATCAATGTTGCATGCGACGGGGCCGGCTGCAGGGGGAGGGGAAATTTATATGGCGGGGGGATTGTGTGGCTGTGTGTGTGTGTGTGTGTGTGTGTGAGAGAGAGAGAGAGAGAGAGAGAGAGAGAGAGAGGCAGAGGTTGGGGGGCAGGCGGGGAGGGGGGCTGCCTTTTAAAAAATAGCAGAGAATGCAAAGTGTAGCAAAAAAATCCTAGCTATATATAGATGGCCCGGGCTGGCTGCATTTGCATATGCACAATAAGCTGTAGAGCGAGGGAGGAGACGGATCTTGGGCGGAAGGGGGAGATTCTTTCTCTCCTCCAGTGGCGTGAAAAAGAGCAGCAACAGAGGAAGCAGGGAGACTTTGTCTGCTGAAGACCCCCGCGCACCCCCCGCTTGCCCACGACGGGCTGAAATGAAGCAAATCCTGATAGAAATCACCCTTATACGACCGGGGAAGATTACAATCTGCTGCAAAAGAGAGCCGGGCCAGGCAGCATTTGAAACCCTCGTGGAAGAGCCAGGCTGACTTGGGAGGCGGGCTTAATTTTCTGTCTCCCCAACTAATATCCTCTTTACTTGCATTCCCCTCCCCACCCGCCTGCGATGGGGACGAGCCTGGCGGGCAAAACCAAGGTGCGTCTCACAGGAATGTGACCTTCCCTGGCAAGAGCCTGTCACGGAAGGACAGAGGAGCTGCCTCTGGACACCACCTAAGCCCAACCTTAATTAATTAAGGGTGCGATTCAGCTCTAACTCAGAGTAGACCTAGGAGGGGTAATGGTCTTAAGGTAGCTGTGTTCAATTAATTTCAGCAGGCCCACCCTGAGAACAAACTTAGTGCAGTGCTACCACCCTAATTTTCCTACCCAGCCCCCCCACCTACCAAAGAAGCCCAGGTTGGCAAACACATCAGTGATTTCCCAAAAATGCAATTACAAATCAAATGAAAACCAAATGCCTGTGTGAGTGGGAAAGCTTTTAAGTCCCTCCTCAAAGCCAGTAAAGAGTGCGAGAGATGCACCCCACCAGAGAGAGGGCATTCCAAAAATGGGGAGCAGCCACCGAGAAGCCCCCATTGCAGGTCAGTGCCAACCAGGCAGCAGCCAGCGGCAGCCAAAGAGCTCCTTCTGCATCAGCAAAGAGTGATGACCTAACAGGACACCTCCTTCCGGATGCACTTAACCTGTTCCCCAAAGCCATTGGAAGAGCCCTTTTGCCTGTGCCCTCTCCCGAGTAAGCTCAGGGTGGGGCCAGGGGAGGAGGGGGCTCTTCGGTGGTGGCCTTCCAGGCATGGAATGCTCACTCCAGGCAAGCCTGGCTGCTGCTGCTTCTATTTATACCCCACCCATCTGGCTAGGTTGCCCCAGCCACTCAGTGTGGCTTCCAACTTTTAGGGGGGCTGTCGTGTGGTTGAACTTTTGGCACCAGGTGAAGACTTCTCTCCCTGCAGGCCTCTTGGGCTCTGCTTTGAAGTCCCTGCACTGTCTATAGGTAAAAGTAAAGGGACCCCTGACCATTAGGTCCAGTCGTGGCCGACTCTGGGGTTGCGGCGCTCATCTCGCTTTATTGGCCAAGGGAGCCGGGGTACAGCTTCTGGGTCATGTGGCCAGCATGACTGGCGAACCAGAGCAGCACACGGAAACGCCATTTACCTTCCCGCAGGAGCGGTACCTATTTATCTACTTGCACTTTGATGTGCTTTCAAACTGCTAGGTTGGCAGGAACAGGGACCGAGCAACGGGAGCTCACCCCGTCACAGGGATTCGAACTGCCGACCTTCCGATCGGCAAGTCCTAGACTCTGTGGTTTAACCCACAGTGCCACCCGCATCCCCACAGTGCCACCCATGTCCGCGCACTTTGTCAGTGCGCTTTTCTGGGGATGCAGGGGTACACATAACCCTAAACATTTTGTGAATCTTTGTACTTTTTCCATTTACTGTATTTATTTTTCCCTATTTGAACTATAAAATGGTGATTTTCTTGAGTTAAAATGAGACTACCCCTAAACATTTTTAAAGAAAAAAAGCACTGTCTATAGCAGACATCCCCAAACTCAGCCCTCCAGCTTTTTTGGGACTACAGTTCCCATCATCCCTGACCACTGGTCCTGTTGGCTAGGGATGATGGGAGTTATAGTCCCAAAACAGCTGGAGGGCCAAGTTTAGGGTGCCTGGTCTATGGGGGTGGGGTGGGTACATACCGGTATCTTGTGTGTAGTTTGAATGTGCTGGTTTGAATGCAAGTTTGATCCTGTTATTGTTGTGGTGGTGGTGGTGGTGGTGGTGGTGGTGGTTGCAGTTTATATACCACTAAACTACAATAGTCTCTAAGTGTTTTACAACAATACAGTACAAAAAAACCAAAAATTGCTTAAAACTATAAAATCAGACTACAGTAAAAATGCCAGCTGGTTGTCCCTTTAAGTTGATTGTGGCATAACTTTATTGTTATGTTATTATTCTCTCTCTCTCTCTTTGGTATGATACCTAGATGATTTATTGGATGAAGCATGCCATAAATATGAATAAATTCATATAATAGATGCAGGTTGCCTTTTGACCTTCGCAGCCAACTGGGGATGTGAACGGGGGTCTTTCCAGTCCTCATCTGACCACCCCACTGGCTCTGCAAGAAGGTCTGATCCAACGCCATCCTGCTCTCAGAAGGCCGCCCCCAAACACTCTGTGCCGTTCCAGAAAGAAATGCTTGGATGAGGTTCCAGGGCAGGAGGGGGAGCTGAGGCAAGGAGTGCCCAGTGATTTTGTCAAATACTCCCATGATGGGACCTCTCAGCAAAAATCCACAAGGGTGTCTTTGTCGGGTGCCTGCAGGTGGGGCTTGCTGCTTGGTTTCCCCACCCATCATCCTCGCCCCATCGTAGACAGGTTGCTTGACATCTGTCTCCAGGGAAATGATTGACACCGGAAGAGCCACCACAGTATATGAAATGGGTGGGGGATGCTTAATTCCACCCAAAACCCACATATGTGTCAGAAATCCTTGACACATAAAGCGAGGATACAATTGCTTTGAATCTGCAACATTTATTCTGTTGCATGTGCTACATCAAGAAAATGCATAATTATCAGACAGGCTCAAAGGAATTAGCATCCTTTTTTGCAAACACCTTAAGCAAATCCCAGAAAGATCACAAGGATCCTTCAGCCTGGTGACGGCTGGTCCAGTGTAGTGAATAAAGCCTAGAGCACTGATGCACAGTGGCGTAGCGTGGGGGGTGCAGGGGGGGCCGGCCGCACCGGGCGCAACATCTGGGGGTTAGGGTTAGAGGGCGCAAATCCATGGGTTAGGGGGCGCAAATCCACGGGTTAGGGGGCGCAAATTACTTGCCTTGCCCCGGGTGCTGACAACCCACGCTACGCCACTGCTGATACAGGAGCCCCCCCCCCCTGGGTTCAAGGCAGCCATGAAGCTTACTGGACAACCTTTCAGCAAGTCTTTTCAGGCTAGCCTACCTTGGAGGGTTGCTGAGGTGACAAAATGTTGCATGGAGGGAGACGTGGCTGCCCTTGTGGTAAATGCAGAGCTTTGAGACTCCTCAGACGAAGCTGGCATCCCAACAGACAGTGGCTCAAAGCTGTGAATCATGGCCCTGTGATCGGTGAAGACTCTGAACTTGAACGTGTGAAGTGATACAAAGGAGAATGACACTGAGCATGCACAGAGTGCCCTTCCCTCATCGCCAGTGCAGATGTACAGTAGGAGGAGAATCAGGAGGAGAGGCTGGCTGGGCCTGCAGAGTCACAGCCTGCCAAGCTGCTGCCTCCTCACACTCCTCTTGGCTTCCTCCCCAAAGGGCTGTCCCATCTCCCAGCAAAGCATCTTCCCTTCTTCTCCTTACAGGCCAGCAGCTGCGGAATCTCCCACCCCAAGCAGCACACGCGGGTGGCACAATGCCCCCTTGGCCTGTGCCACACTAAGGTCTCTTCTGAGCCTTATTTCACACCCTGAGAATCAGGGCAGCAACTCTCTTCCATCTCATCCCACGCCCGCAATGAAGCAAATGAAGGTTGGCAAGTTACCCTTTCAGGGGAAATTTCAAAAGAAGCAGCTTCTCTCTACCCTGCAGGACAAGCTGCACTTGGTGCACTGTAGGAGGGGCGATCCTTGCTATTCTCTGCAGCTGCCCCCCCCCAATGAATTAGGCACATTGTTAAATATGGCTCAGATGTGAAAATCAGTGGCCAAAGCAGCAAGGAGATTGACTTGTATTCTCTGGGGAAGGTCACAAAAATTATTCAGCCTAAACAAATTATGCAAAGGAAGGCAATTGACTTGCATGTTTATTATTACTCTTGTGGGGGACCCTTCCCCCTATTTCCAGCCTTTCGAGGGGCAAGGAGCTTTGCAGGGCCCTGGAGCCCACTCCCCACTCCTGCCTGTCCCCAAGTGTATGCCTGCCTGCCTGCCTGCCTGCCTGCCTGCCTGCCTGCCTGCCCTTGTGAAACTTGGAAGCTGTTCCCATTCTTTAAATCAAAGCAACACACAACCTTCTGCCTGGCCAGGTGCCTGGAGGAGCTATGCTATTCACTTGAGGCACCTGATGGAGCTCCTGCTTCAGGTCCTACCTGCCCAGGTGCCACAGAGGACTGCTGGGCATGTTCCTATGCCCTTCAGGTCAAGGGATAAGGGGAACACCTTTGCTGAGTGGCAGCATCCCCACCTAGGAATGATTCCCATCAAAAACCCTGGGAAGCTGCTGTCAGTCAGTACAGTCAAGCTAAGCTAGATGGACCAGGTGTCAGGTGCAAAAGCATGACTGGAGGTCAAGCCAAATGCAGAAGGATGGGCCCCAGGGAGGGGGAGGGCAGAGCCAAATGCCCCCTCCACACCATGACCATACCCTGGGATGACCTTCAATAATGTCTGGGTGTGCAAACAGGGGTCCTAACAGGGATCCTACAGTAGGATGTAATAAGAAGAAAGCCTGAGTAAATTACTGCTGAGCTGCTGCTGTAAAGGTTAGGGCTCATCCATACCTCCCGTGCCTAGAAACCATGGGTCTGAGTGATTTTCTGCGTGTTTTCTGGTTGTCCCTGGGAAAACCTGCTCTTTAGTGCTGAATTGGAAAAACCATCAATTCACAGAAAACCCCGTTGACATTTGCTCTGATTCAGTGCTAAAGAGCAGGTTTCTCCAGGGGGAAGCGGAAGTCTAGATGAGCCCAGGAAGGTGTGTCTATGTAACATGCATTAATCTCTCGTGGTCACCAGATGCAACTGCTGCCCCTCCTGGCTATTCAGCTCCCACCTGACCCTTTTCTCCTGCACATTCCTGCCAGCTGAAAGTTTGCTTCTTGCATCTGAGGTTGTCCTTGCCTGCTGGAGCCCTTGACAGCGGATGGTGCCAGCATCCATTTATTGGCCTCCAAGGTGCCACTATCCTCTTGGTGGTTCTTAGTGTGACACCACCAGGAGTCAGAAACCCTTTGCTGGTTTCCTGTGTGCTGTTCCCCTGCCTCTCTTCTTTCTGCTCTTGTTTGAAACCTCCTGCAAGCAGCCCACGGCAGCCCCTCTCCACCCCACCAGCCACACACTCCAGCCTGGGCTGCCTCTTCCCTTCCACAGTTCACTGCCGGCAGCACCTTCCCCCAAATTCAATTTTGTCCTCTTCTTCCTCTAGAACATTGCATCTTGTTCAACCCTTCCCCTGTCATACGCTGGCTCCAGCGCAGTTTCAATTGGATTCCAAAAATAACCGCTTTATTTGCACGGCTCATGCTATTATAGTGCGGCAGCGCCTGGGCAGGCGAGGGGTCATTCCATTATCCGGGAACGAGATAACTGAGCAGGAGGGCAGCTGGGCTCTTTGACTCGCTGCCCTGTGGTAATGGGCCTTTTTTAAGGGCATTAAGCAATGTTTCTACTAGGGATTTGACAAGAGTAAAGGTAACATTCCCATTTAATCCTCTTTTTCTTTTCTTTTCTCCCCTCCCCCGCTCTCCTTTGCTTTGCCAAACAGAGCACTCAGCACAACACATTGACTTCACTCCAAGTGCGCAGGCCTCTCTTTAAAAAGTGGCAGAAGCGCTGCCCTCTGTGCCCAGCTTCACTCAGCGCCCTGCAGGTGGCGGCCAATTCACCCTGATCCCCAGCAGTCAGGGAGGCTGCAAACCCCTGGCTAGGCCCATCTGCCCAGGCAGGTGCTCTTCAGTCAGGCTTGCCAAGCCAGCTTCTCACACGGAGGAGATGGCCTGTCTTGGGCTGGGCATTTGGCTGCCTTCCCGCTTTCCCCAGCAAACCTGCACAGGAGACAAACGCCTTGGAGCAGGCCCTTTCCCCTTCTGTTTCCAAAAGTGCGACACATGTCAATGACACTATTGTTTGTGACAGATAAATACTTCCTACAAGAAAGAGGATTCCACCTAAACATTAGGAAGAACTTCCTGACAGTAAGAGCTGTTCGACAGTGGAATTTGCTGCCAAGGAGTGTGGTGGAGTCTCCTACTTTGGAGGTCTTTAAGCAGAGGCTTGACAACCATATGTCAGGAGTGCTCTGATGGTGTTTCCTGCTTGGCAGGGGGTTGGACTCGATGGCCCTTGTGGTCTCTTCCAACTCCATGATTCTATGATTCTATGATTCATCAGAGGGCTGGGTATCTTTCCCTTGCTCCAACCCCCCTCCCCTGCCTGCAGTTAAGCAACTTAGGTCCAGGGTACCTCAGGGATTACCTGAAGCCTTAGATCCCAGCTTGATCACTGAGGTCATCTGCCAGAGCATCCTTGGTCATTCCCCAAGCTGGTGAGGCTCATTGGACAACAATGAGAAATTGAGCCTGTGGAACACTCTGCCACTAGAGATTCAGCAAGCCAACTTTTAAATGCCTGCCATGCAGGCAGTACATCCTTCCGATTGTTAAATGATGTCTGTTTTTAACTTTCTAAAAAGAGACCATTAGCTGTGTTGGGTAGGAAGGATGGGAGTTATTATGGAGGAGAAGACTCTCAGCGGCTTCTTGCCGTGAGGGCTATGTCGTACCTCCCGTGTTGGAGGCAGCCTTCTTCTGAATACCAGTCCTTTGTTCTTTGCTTTGGAGGGGTACGGGGAGGGGGTTAGTAGTCAGAGCTCAGAATCCCTTCCTGGGAGATGGGCAAACAACATATGCGGGGACATTTTGGGTGGCTTTCGCAGAAAAGAGCTGTTTCTTGGGTCCACAGCAGAGTTCTCTCTTAGCTACAGATATGGTCAAATATTGGCGATGAATGGGAAGATGTTGGATACTGACGCCATGGAGGACTATGGTTGGAAAGAGTCAGAACATAAGAAGATCCAGCTGGATCAGACCAACAGTGCTCACCTAGGTAGGAATCCCATAAGCAGGACCCCCGAGCCCAAGAGCAGGCCCCACTGGTGCTCAGAAACATGGCTGCCTCCCAAGATGCGCCCGGGGTGTAAGGGACATTCTCCTGTGAGGCCAGGCCACCAACCCACCAGCTCCACCTGCAGATCAACCAGCACCATCAAGAAGTCCACAAGCAGAGAGTGCCAAGGAACAGAGGCTGACAAGGCTCACCGTGGTGCACTGCAGGGGAAGGCAGAAAAACATCAGAATCGCACCCCACTCATCCATGTGTCTGACCCTTGAAGAAATACCAGGCCCTTTAATGTGGACAGTAGCTGTGAGTCATCATGTCTGTTAACGGGAAAATCCGAGGGCTCCCTTGGACAAAAACAAAGGCACCAACCAGGATAACTTGGAGCAAAACAGCAGCCTGTAGGCTTGGCCTTTATTAAACTGTTGCAACAGGGTGTTCCCCTCACTCGCAGGAGAGAGGAAAGACACAGAAAAAATGGTGTGCAAGACCTTATAAAAACCTTTGAAATTCCCCTCCTGTAGATCAAGCCCACCCCCACCCCCCAGACATCATGCATACATCACAGAAAGGAGGGGTTGAGGGAGGAGTTGTGGTGGTAACCTGAGTGTCCTGTCACCTGGCTGGTTCCCCCTTTCCCCCTCCCCATGAGTACTTTCCAGGTGACAGAGGGGAGTTTGCAGTTTCCTGCCCCCAGAGGGAAGATCTGATTATTGTCCTTTGTTCCAGTCTGTTCTGAATCCACTCCCATATGCAAGTTCTTTGTGATCTTGATTGTCTTCTGTCTAGAACCATCAGGGTTGGCATAGCAACTGGGCAAGGCTCCTGTGTATGTGCTGGTATGCTCAAGGGATTATGGCTGGCCTGTATCAAACCTTCCCCATTTTGTAGTCCTTCCTTCATGGAGTAAAATAAAAGTGGAACAGTGCAAATCCGATGTATGGTTGATTTTCTATGAATTTATAACAGAAGTGTAGCGTATGTAGTGTGTGAGTGTGTATGTGAAGTTTGTACAAACTGAATGATTGGGGGGGGGGCTTCCTGCTACATGTCACAACAAGCGCTATGTTACACAGGTCAAATGCCAGGTGGCTGGGAACACTTACGTGGCCTTTGAACAGGAGAACCCGCCTACAGGCCAAGTTCAGCTGGGCAGCCCTTGCACCTGGGGGGCACAAGCTGGTTGGCAAGACCCATTGTTTCCTTCCTATTGGGGCCTTGCATTAACCCACAAAATAAATTATCACTATAATTATTATTACCTGAAAGGTCACCAAGCAACTAACATTGAAAAAGCTGATACAAAAATTTATTCTACCAAAGAAAAGGGGAGGAAATCCATTTAGAAGATGAACATTGCACACAGCATATAAAAAACAAAAAACCATTGCATATATGTGTGTTTCAATGCTTTTCAGAAATAGCAAGAGAGATTTTATATGCTTTCAACCTTTCTTCACAAAGGGCTTGATGTTTGTTTGGCTCCCAGAAGAGCCACCAGCCCCCCCCCCCAGATGGGCCCCTTCACCTTCACACACAGAGCATCACTTTCGGAGCTTCCTGCCAGCATGAACCCCTGCTCCCTGGGGACAATATCCGCCCTCCCTTCCCCACAGGTGGGTGGGGTTTGCGGCACCAAGCGAGGCTCACCTGGGCGGGTGCCACCCACCTGCTTGAGCTGGCCTTTGACCTGCCCCCGGCCGGGGGGTGGGCCTAAGGCCAAAAGAAAAGAGGCTGACCCCTGAGCTGAAGCCTCTTTTGCTGCTCTTCCTTCTGGGATCAAGATCAAGATCAGGAGCGTATCCGGGCGGCCGGACTGAGGTAAGTAACCGGCATTCTTTATTTTGCTTGCATTTGGGCGGGGGGGGCATCGCTCCCCACCGCCGCCTGCCCGGTGCCCCTTCCTACCCAGGCGGGCAGCGCAGGGCTCCAGCAAGGCCGCGGCTGGGCCTGCTTGCTTTTACGGCGGGGGGGGCACCGGGAGGGCGGTGCGGGCCTGCCCAGGAGGGCTGCCCAGGCCTGACTAGGCCTCAAAACACGGCCTAGTCCCTTTTCCCAGCGGCGGGGGGGGGGGGCGGCGGCATTGCCCCCGCAGGAGGCCCTGCTGACCCAGGAGGCTCTGTTGAGATTTATGATTTAATTTGTCTGTTGAGGCTTATTGTTGTGGTTTGTTGAAGCTGCTGCTGCCGACCCGAGCAGGATGCACAGGCCCCAGCTAGGCAGCAGCCACTGCCTGCTTGTTTTTGCAGCTGGGGGTGGCACTGCTGCCAGCCACTGGTGTTGCTGGCCAAAATGTGGCTCGGGCCTCAGCTGGGCCGCTAGGCCGGCCTGCTGTTTTGCCACCCACAGAAGAGGGCCATAAGGCGACCTTTTTGAGCCGAATCACGCTGGGGAGGGGGTGCCTCGCCGGGCTGCAGGGCAACCCACTTCAGTTTTTCCTTATTGGGGGGGGGACTAAGTCAGGCCGCATGGCGGTCATGCTTCCACCCCCCCGTTCCCCCAAGTTGGTCTTCAGGATGTGTGCTAACTGTCGGTTAACTGTCGGTAATGTGGCGGTTTTAGGCCTTGGCAAGGTAGCCTTTAGTGTAACATCAAGTGGGGGGGATGCATTCATGCTCCCTCCCCATGCGGCGGCGCGTGCAGGGCCCGTTAAAGGGCAAACCGGGAGTCCCTGGCCCTAGAGCGGCGGCATGTAGACTTCCAGGTTAGCGCCATCGGCAATGGCGGAGTTCCTCTGACCGAGAGGAACCCGCTCCGCGAAAATCGGGTCTTGCCACCGCGGCGAAGGCGGAGACCCTTCAAAAATCCCAGGCGGAGGAAGCCTGGGAACGTGGGATTCGGCTGACACCAAGAGCGCCTCCCCTACTCGCAGGGAAACCCTTTTTCGGGGATCCGAAGCGAAGTGGGGTGAGTGGCGCGGTGTTTTGAATCGACCGCTACTTTTACGGAGTGAAGCCGCACAGCCGTTGCCGGAGAGCGCTGACTTTTTCCTGTGGACAATTGGACTCTAAACAAGTACCCGTGAGTAGAACGGAAAATTCGACTACGAAACATTTTAATTTGGCACCAAAGCGGGAAGGTTCTAAACAGGAAGTCCGCCTTCCGCTTTTGTAAATAGATTGAAGCAAAAATTTTGCAGACTAAAGTCTGGAAAGTCATATATAAAGGACTAAAATTCCTTCAGTTAAAACCACCAAAACCCCTCTTGGAAGCAGGAGAAGAGGGGGGGAATCTTAGATTGTTTAAGCCTGCAGGAGAGAGAGTAAAGAAAGATAAATTTCCACCGTCTCAAACCTGGGAACGGGGTGTCAGAGACAGAAATTTTTGGGGAGGTTCATTGACTGTGAATGGAACGTCTTTTGACAGATAGTTAAAAAAGAGAAACATATTGATTCCAATGTTGCCTTTTGCATTCAAAAGAAACAAAATATTTGAAAAATGAAAGTAATTTTCTTTTGTTGGACCTGCTTTCAAAAGATGGATACAAATTGAAATTGTCTCCTCTAGAGGGAGCTTGTTAAACTGTTGCTGGAGTCAATCTGGGGAATTTCACAGCTGTGGAGATTAAGGATCGTGAGACCAGACTCTGACCTTGGATAAGAATGTGTTTAGAAGAAGTTTTGGTGCTTGCTTTTTGCAAGACAAGCGCTTTGTTGGAGCAGCTGCATGAGAAGATGGATTTGATGACTGTTGCAGTCAATAATTTTGGACAAACAGTGAATACTCATATAGAAACCATTCAGGAACCAACCCAGGAATCTGTTTTGACAGGGCAGGTGCAAGTGCAGAAGATAATGGAGGAGGTTGCTGTTGAACCTCAAGTAACACGAATGGAGAGACCCGAGGCCCTGCAGGAGCATAAGCTGCTGTTTTTGAAGACTGAACCTGGAGAAAGTCAGATTTGGAGAGAGGGAGTATTGTTTGGTTTGGAGATGGGAAGTTGGTTGGATCCCCCTAGGCAGGGACGTTTTGGCTTTTGGGATTTGGTTTTGGGCCAGAGGGGGTCTGGAGTTGTGGGGGCTCTTAACTTTGGAGGGACTTTGAAACATGCTTTTAAATACTTTCTGGATTACAGTGCTGACTGTGTAGAATGGGCTGCCCTGTCGAGGTGGGACGGAGATATTGTTGGGTTGGAGTCTCCCCGAGACCTACTCCTCAATGAGAAAGGAAAGAAATTAAGAAAAAGATCAACAAAAGACAAAGTAAAGTGCAGGTATAAACAAGAAGAAGATCTGCAGAAGGTACATGGAAAAGACTTAAGAGCCTCGGACATAAGATCACCAGGTTGATGGACTAGATGGAATGGATAGAAAGGACTGACATAACCCGAGACCAGGAAGAAGAGATGTTGGATGAAGATTGGAAGAAAGTTTTTTTAATTTTTTTTTTTTTTTAGAATTAGTGTAAAATTAATGAGTGTTAGGAAAAATGTTGGAATGAAACTATTTGGCTTTAGTAGAAATGATATAAGGAGTTATGTATAAATAAGTATTAAGTTTTAAGTTTTAAGGCTTTTTATGGTAAGATAAGGTTAAAATAAATTAAGGTAAATTTAATGACAGAATATAGTGAAAGATGCAAAGGATTTGCTGAGTTAGTTAATAGGTTAGACCGTTAAGATAAATTATACAACAAAAATTGAGAAAGATAGAAAGAATTTGCTGAAACAATTAATTAAACTAGGATACAAAAAGGGAGGTGTGAGGAGGTCGATGAAACAAGTAAATGAAAGATAAAGATATGGAATATTGGATGTGTGTTTTAATGTTACAGTGGTGCCTCGCAAGACGAAAAGAATACGTTCCGCGAGTCTCTTCGTCTTGCGTTTTTTTCGTCTTGCGAAGCAAGCCCATTAGCGGTTTAGCGGATTAGCACTATTAGCAGCTTAGCGGATCAGCTGATAAGCGGTTTAGCGGCTTAGCGGATCAGCTGATAAGCGGCTTAGCGGCTTGGGAAAAGGGGGGGGACCCCTGCAGGAACTCACAAGACATTTTCGTCTTGCGAAGCAAGCCCATAGGAAATTCGTTTTGCGAAGCACCTCCAAAACGAAAAACCCTTTCGTCTAGCGGGTTTTCTGTCTTGCGAGGCATTCGTCTTGCGGGGCACCACTGTATTGTTCTTTTTTGCTGTATTGTTGTATTGTTTTTTATGTTTTTCTTTTTATGTATTGTAATGTATGTCTTGTTAATTTTGTTGTTTTCTTTTTTTCTTTTTCTGTAATTTTTAAACTTCTAATAAATATCATTAAAAAAAAAAAATAGAGCGGCGGCATGTAGATCAAACTCCCCAGATGAGGTCAGTGGAAGGGCATGCTGTGTAAGTTTGCGCTTTGCAGTCCCCTCTCACTGGGTCTCAACTGCCTGCATATCCTCAGCCAGACGGGCTGAGAGGGTTACCTGCCAAGGCCTGTGCCAAGTTTCCCACTTCTGAAGTTCAATAAAGTTGTGGCCAATTTGAACCCATACTCTGGTCTCTTGTGTTATCATTTGGGAAAAGGGGTAGGCACCACAGACAGGGTTTAGCGCGTGTGCCCGCAAAGGGATTGGGGCCTTGGTTGAGAACTCTCTCCCTAAAGGCCCAGGCTGGCGGGAGCCTCCTGCCTCCGCCCCCCCCGCCACCCTTCCAACTTCTTAATAGCCACATTGTGTCTGTGTTCTAACACCCAGAACTGTGACAGGCATCATCTAAACTGTCAGATGGGAATTTGTGATGGCTTTACCTGGATATAAGATGCATAATTTTGCACTAAGCCAATGAGCCAGACTTAAAATAGACTGATCATTCTTTGGTGGGTGACTTCCTTTGAATGGGGCTCCTAGCAGTTTCGGAAGCACAGAGCGGGGTGGGGTGGGGGTGAGCAGGCCCGTCAGCATTAGATTGGCTTGAAATAACTGGCAGGAGTCTTGACAATACAGGAGACGCCATGCTGCTTGAAAGGGAGCCTGGCAAACGCTGGGCTCTTTTGAGCTCACCCAGGAGAGGCGCCTTCTGCAGGTTCCACAATGCTCCAGTTCACCACCCAAAGTCTGGGAAGGGAAAGAAATTTAAAGACTATTTACAGAAACATTGTAAAATTAATGAATGCTAGAAGGATGCTGGATAGAAACTAAGGGGTTTCCAGCTGTAATGCTTTAGGAGATACGGAAAAAAGGTTTACAAATGGGTAAAAGCTTAATGGTAAGGATTTGCTGAACTAACAAATTGAAGTGGAATACAAAGAAGGGAGGTATGAGGAGGTCTGGGGAAATAAGTGTAAGGAAGATATGTTATGGAAAATTATTTGTTTTTTAACTGTTTTTATGTTGTATTTTGTATTTTGTTTCTTTTTATTTTTCATTTTCATTGTTATAGTTTAAAAACTTTAATAAATATCTTTTTTTTAAAAAAGGGAAAGAATTTGCAACATATTTTGTGGGATGCAAAACGCACACAGCAGAAGATGCACCCAGGCTGCATGATGAAAGCCACTCTGGAGAGGGAGACAGGTCGCCCCCAGGAACAAAAAATGTTTGTGCTTAATCCTGTACTTTAAAATCCTTCCCCCAACAGTTCATCCCCCACCCAGGTGTTAAGTGTCCTCTTTTCACTGTTCACCCTTTAATGGACATTCACGCCATAAACAAAATGATTAAATATTGCTGTTCTCTACCTTCAGCTGTCAGGTCAGGATCAGGTTGTAGATAAATCCAAATGAATCAATGAAGGCGGGGCTCCAAATACCAGCTGCTGAGAAGCAACCATGAGGGAGGGGGGGAGCAGCAGCTTGTGGGATGAGGAAGGTGAGGAATGACCACACCCTGAGTCAGACCTTTGGTCCTTCGAGCTCAGCATTCATTTATTCATATGCTTGTTTGTTTGTTTGTTTGTTTGTTTGTTTGTTTGTTTGATTTATATACTGCTCTTCATCATAAGATCTCAGGGCATCTCACAGAATAAAATACAGGATAAAACCAAGTAAATAATTAAAAACAAAACAGGCACATTTTTTCATATAAAACAACCCCCACTCGGTGTTTAAAATGAGTCAAAAACACACTCTGCATTGAAAACAAGGTTCCCTTGCCTGCACTGAGCGGCAGCAGCTCTCCAGGGCTCCGGGTGTAAACAAGGCGTCTCCTTTTTTAAAAAAAATAGTATTTATTAAGGTTTTAAGTTTACAAAAAGGCAAAAGAAAAAACACCAAATTAAACAATGACAAAACAACACATCACAATAAAAAACAGAAAAATAGAAACAATAAAAACAAAAGAAAAAACAAATCGAACCTTCCCATAACTTCTTTCATTTGCTTGTTTCCCTGACCTCCTCACACCTCCTTTTTGTATTCTAAGTCAATTATCCATTTCAGCAAATCCTTTCCCTCTCTTCAAAATTTTTATCCTGAAAATTTATCTTGCTCTTATAAGTTTACTTTCCCTCTTTTCACCAATTAACAGTCTATTTTTCTTAAATCTTTGATACATTTTTGCTAAAGTCACATAGATTCATTCCAACATCATTCTAACATTCATTAATTTTACAATGTTTCTGTAAATAGTCTTTAAATTTCTTCCAATCTTCCTCCACCGACTCTTCTCCCTGGTCTCGGATTCTGCCAGTCATTTCCGCCAGTTCCATATAGTCTATCACAAGGCGTCTCCCTCCTGCTCCTGGAGATGCCAGGGAGTGAGCCTGGGCCTCCCCAAAGAGGCGGCCTCCCGCTGAACTTCTCAGAGGCATTTGCTTGGCCCCTTGGAGGAAGAAGATGCTGAACTAGATGGAGCTTTTGTCTCTTTGTAGCTTCTTTGGGCTTTTTTCAACTTCTCACATGAGCAGCAACTGGGGAAGGGCCAGTCCCTGCTTGGGTGTACTTCATGTGGGTGGGGTGGGGAGTACTGGATTGCTACAGAGAAAGTGGGCCAAGAAAAGGCGTCTGTGGGTTTCTGGTGATTGGGAGGGGCTGCCTTTGACCCACTCTGAGCTCTTCCAAGGAAGGGAGGGCATAAATGGAAGACATCACAAGAGTGCAAGGAACCATTGTGCCCTGCACACAGAAGGCCCCCGGTTCAATTTCTGGCAGCTCCTTCCATCAAAAGGATCCAGCTGTGGTTAACAGGTAACCCTGCCGGAGGCCAGTCAAAATAAGCAGCTCAGGGTAAGGCTCAGAATTCACTCCACTTTTGGCATTCATAGGAAGATGAAACCTGCCAGTTTACAGGCTCTCTGGGAAGCACTCGGCTTCTGATTGCGACAGCTCAGCTTCCAGGGAAAGGAGGATGATCCTCAGGGAGCCAGATCCAATCCCCAGGGTTGTTTCTGCCTGGAGGAGCCAGCCCATGGACCGCAGGCATCAAGGTTATGCTGGCAAAAGCATGCAAAGGAGAAGGTGGCAGGGCCTGCCTCTGGAGCTCAGGGCAGGCCCTGGCGAGGGCTGCAGAGGTAAAAAAAATCAGCACCCCAAATTGCAGGGATGATTTGCTCCTTGCTTATCACAGCAGCTTTTGCACAGATCATTAATGACTCTAACAACATTTAAATTGCTCCCGTTGCCTGGATTGTAATGCACGGTGTTTGGTTGGGAAGCCCTTGCTTGTCTGATACATCCATCATGTCTGTCAGCTACGACGCTGCATCTGCCAGCAAGAACCGCCCAGCCCAGCCGGAAGGAAGCAGAACCTGAAGGGAGTGTGCCAGAGAGTGAGCAAGGGGTCTGCCTTCTGGGGGGGGGGGCAGTGGCACCTGCCTGCAAGTTCTGCCAGCCTTAAAAAAAAAGGGGGGGTTGCAGTTTTACAATGGCCATGTGAATGAGGCCGAATCCCATGGAAGCCAACTCCGGGCTCTTGATGTCCAGGGAACAATCCTACCATTTGCTGGATTATTGCCTCTGGTCTAGTTCACCGTCCCCTCTCTCAAATGGGGTTGCTTTTCCTCCCTCCCCCACCCCTTTAAAACTTGTTTATGTTCATTCATTTGTTTACCAAGATTCAACAAGCTTGTAAGTTAGTAATTGTAAGTAAACAACTAATTATACCTGCAATGAAAATGTGTGCATTTCTAGGGGATCCAGAAATTTCAGCTGGAAATTTGAAAATAAAATTATTTTTTAAAAAATAATAATTTTAAAAATTATTGATTAAGGAAGATTGATTGTTAAAGGCAATAATACAATCTATTAATTTGCCAATGTCCATGCCTTGCCTGTTTGTAACAAACCTCCAAATCAAGAGTATTTAATACCAGAGATAATGTTGTTACATTAATTGGCTATGTACCTAAATATTTTTAAATGTTAGGCAGAGATTTAAAAGATAAGGCAGGAACAGTGATGGAAGAGGAAAGCAAGCACATTGTTTATTTATTAAAATATTATAATTTCCCAAAAGTAAGATAAAAAACAGATAAAAACAAAATGCAGCTGTATGTCATAAATGCACAACACATTCTCTCCCCCCAAAAGAAAGAGTTAAGAGTTAGAAGAATTGCAAGAGTCTGAGCTGTTTGGAGGCATATCATTCATGCATTCAGAGAATACCCAGATCAACTCTGGGTCTCTCTAGGTTTCCTGAAGGCTCCAGGAGAGATGAAGCCACAAGTCTATCATCCCCACCAGGTAGACGCTTGATCTGTCTAGCAATACAGGGCAGATGCCTAAGTGAGCTTCACATATCACTTAGGCATCTGGCCTGTATTGCTAGACAGATCAAATGTCTATCTGGTGGGGATGATAGACTCGTGGCTGCATCTGCACACTGCATTTATTTCTTTTTCCCCTGGCAGGGACTCAAGGAACCTTGCAGATAAAAGTACAAACTGCTAAAAACAGAGGAAGAAAACATTATTAAAAATGATCAAACATTGATAGAATTAAAATTTTATATATACACTTAAAAATCTATTTAAACTATACCAATAATTACAGTAGAAACAGCATGGCACCAGCCCTTTCATTAAAAGCATTCAGTTCCCAAAGCCTGCTGAAACAAGGAAAGTCTCCAACTGTTGTCATGTTGTCAGAAGGACAGCAAGGAGGGAGCCCGTCCAGCTTCTCCTGGGAGGGAGTTTCAAAGTTGCCTGGCAGAAGCCACCACCAAGAAGGCCCTCTCCTGCGGCCCCACCCAGCCTGCCTGGGAGGGTAATGAGACTGAGACTGAGAGAAGGGCTTCCCGCAAAGGTCTCAGAGCCTGGGGCAAGTTCTTCTGAGGGAAAAGGGTCTTTCAGAAAGCCTGGACCTAAGATGAATCATAGAATCATAGAATCATAGAGTTGGAAGAGACCACAAGGGCCATCGAGTCCAACCCCCTGCCAAGCAGGAAACACCATCAGAGCACTCCTGACATATGGTTGTCAAGCCTCTGCTTAAAGACCTCCAAAGTGGGAGACTCCACCACACTCCTTGGCAGCAAATTCCACTGTCGAACAGCTCTTACTGTCAGGAAGTTCTTCCTAATGTTTAGGTGGAATCTAAACATGGGTAGGGTTTGTAGGTCATAACCAGCACAGTTTGAATTATGGAATTGTCAGTGGAGGTGTTCTAGCCCAGGAGTCGTCTGCTCCCTATAAGCAGCCCCAGTCAACAATCTGAGTTTTTTGTTTTTGTTTTAATTTCAGCAAGGCATATAATTTCTTTTCAAAACTGTGCTAATTTTTACCTGTGTATTATTGTATTATTGATAACTTTCATATTATTTTATGTACAATACTTAGGGTTCTTTTCTTAATTAAAGTTTATCTATCCATCTATATCTATCTATCTATCTATCTATCTATCTATCTATCTATCTATCTATCATCTACCGTATTTTTCGCTCTATAACACGCACCTGACCATAACACGCACATCGTTTTTAGAGGAGGAAAACAAGGGAAAAAATATTCTGAATGAAACAGTGGACGTATCATTTTTGTGCTTCATGCTGTGGCCACAGACATGTGATCTGATGGTGAATTTGGGGTGACCCAATGCAAAGATCCTGAGGATCCATGTGGACCCATACTTTTTAACCACGTTTTTGCACCATTGCAGCCCCAGGCAACAGTGGGTGCGTGATTTTTTTTGGGGGGGCAGGCTGTAGCCATGGACATGCTGTGTGCTCTGATGGTGAATTTGGGGTGACCCAATGCAAAGATCCTGAGGATCCATGTGGATCCATGCTTTGTAACCACATTTTAAGTGGGGAGGGAAGGAAAAACACAGAAGGCTAAGAATGCAGGAGAGGGCTATAACGTGAGGAAAGGAAGGCAAAAGTTTTTTCCCCCCCACCCACACAAGCCAGCCAGCGTGCTCTCTCTCTCTCTCTCCCTCTCCCTCTCCCTCCCACCAGCATGACAGAAGAAAGCATTTTATCTGCATTAAGAACTATTTAGCAGCGAAACCTAAGCTTTGCCATCCCTTAAGAGGTACAGACACTGTAATCTTCCAGATCGCATGAATTTACAGGCAAAACACTGTTTAAGGATTTCATCCTTTTAAATGGAAGAAAGCATATTTGAATGCTGTGTGTCTCCAAAAACAAAAAGCAGGAAGTCAAATCAGAATTTTAAGCCGAACCTGTAATCTCTCTTCCCTTCACATACATTGTTCCCTCCGGAGCAGGGACAGGATAGAAGGACGGACGCTCTGCTTTCCTCTCTTCTTGCCTGGAGGGGAGGGGCTTTCCCTGCTCTTTGTTCCGTTTGAGCAAACACAGCAAGGAAACAGAAGCGGGTGGGCAGTAAGACCCTGAGGCAGGAAAGCAACAGCTTCCTCTCTCACGGAGCACCCTTCTCCCTGAAGCGCGGTTTGATTTTTGCCTCATTTTTCGGCTCCAGGGAGCACACATTCGCTGCATAACACGCACAGACATTTCCCCTTCCTTTTTAGGAGAAAAAATCTGCGTGTTATAGAGCGAAAAATACGGTATATCTATATCTATCTATCTATCGTCTATCATCTATCTATATCTATCATCTATCTATCTATCTAATCTACCATCTACCATCTATCACACTGGGGACTGCCCTGTGGCATCCCACATATCAACTGCTAGGTACCAATTCTTAAAGTTACAAAAAGTTGCAATGCTGTTCTTTCAGTGCTAGCTGGAATAGCTGCAAATTGGAAGCAGATTCAGAATGGGGTAGCAAGTGGCTGAGGGTCTGAGCCAAGCCTATAAAGGGCTCTGGGCTGCCCCACCTCTCCCATGGGTGCAGTCAGGTGGGATGGCAGCTCCAGCGGTGGGTGGGGGCGGAGAGCAGGCAGGCGCAGGGCTGGAGCGTGTCCAGGGGGCGGTGCACTCCCCCCCACTCCTCTTCCTCTGCCAGTGCTGACTGGAAGCAGATTCTGGGGAAGGAGAGGGCCAAATATGGTGTGCAGTTGTGGATTTAGGGGGTCAGTCTGGACGATAACTGTGTGTCGCTTCCAAACCTGTGATCCTGTATAGATGAAGGTAGAATCTATAAGAGGAAACCAGTCAAATCAGTTCCTTTGTCAAGGTTCCTTAGTTAGCCAGTTAAGTACTGGCATTTGCATTTACATTTACATTAGACCGAGGATACCCTGTTGCCATAGAGACAAATGGCATGTCATGTGTGCAAGTTTTGGCTGAGTCTGGAAGCTGGAGAGAGGCAGAGGCATGTTTTGCTCTGTGCTGGACTTTGGAGCTTCCCTGGAAACCAAATGGCAAGGTCTGTTCGGGTGCTAATGCTGTGAGCCCCTTATCACCAAGCTCCCCCAGTCTCAAATGGTCCTGGTTTCATTTTAATTGGTTGATGTTTTTCTTATGGAAATCAAATGCTGCCACTCAGGCTTGCAGGAAACTGTCAGCCACAGAAAGTATTATAGCAAATTTCCCAGCATCACCCAAGTGATTGGTGACCAGGCAAAATATAGCAATCTTGCCATTGCCAAGATCCCTTGGGAACCTGATTTGATATGTTACCGGAAAAATCCGAGGGCTCCCTTGGACAAAGCAAAGACACCAACCAGGATTGGTGTCGTGGAGCAAAACAGCAGCCTGTAGGCTTGGCCTTTATTGAACTGTTACAACAGGGTGTTCCCCTCACTTGCAGGAGAGAGGAAAGAGACAGAAAAATGGTGTGCAAGACCATATAAAAACCTTTGAAATTCCCATCCTCTAGGTCAAGCCCACCCCCAGAAACATCATGCATACATTACAGAAAGGAGGGGTTGAGGGAGGAGTTGTGGTGGTAACCTGAGTGTCCTGTCACTTGGCTGGTTCCCTTCTCCTCCTCCCCATGAGTCATTTTCTGAAGACAAAAGGTAGTCGCAGTTTCCTGCCCCCTGAGGGAAGATCTGATCATTGTCCTTTGTTCCAGTCCATGCTGAATCCACTCCCATATGCAAGTTCTTTGTGGTCTTGATTGTCTTCTGTCTAGGATCATCAGGGTTGGCATAGCAACTGGGCAGGGCTCCTGTGGATGTGCTGGGCTGTCCTGTATCAAACCTTCCCCATTTTGTAGTCCTTCCTTCATGGAGTAAAATAAAAGTGGAATAGTGCAAATCCGATGTATGGTTTATTTTCTATGAATTTATAACAGAAGTGTAGCGTATGTAGTGTGTGAGTGTGTGTGTGAAGTTTGTACAAACTGAATGATTGGGGGGGGGTCCTGCTACAGATATTACCAATGAGCAGTGGCATTCACTTTGGTCCAAGAAGCCATTAAAATTGGTTTCTGTTCAGATAAGAGTCACCTGTAACACTCCTGCACAGGTGGTGTTTCACACCTGTATGATTAGCCCATATCTTGAGCAGAGCCACTCCTAATTTTTGGAGATAATGCAAGGGGACAGGGACTTTCATACACATGTGGTGGCACTTAGAAGCTGTTCAGTTCTTGTGGTCTGAGGTCTTTAAGGAGCGGGACTTAATCTACAAAACAAAGACACATGCTTTCCCTAACTTAGTGTAACTGGAAATGCTGGATGCCTCAAATCAGCAAATCACCTGTAAGCAGTGCTTTTTTTCCTGGGGGGGACGCAGGGGTACACATACCCCTAAACATTTCGTGAATCTAGGTTTGGCCTCATCGAGGGGCGGTATTTCAATATGAGTAGGAAAATGAGAATACTGCTAAACATTTTTTTTAGAAAAAAAGCACTGCCTGTAAGGATCCCTAATTCTTGTATTGGTGGCAGCAGCGCGTCTGGAAACAGCCAGGTGTTGGTGCTCTGCTGAAAGCTTAAATACTGAATCTTGGTTCACTCAAGTTTGGGCAATGGTACAAGCCGAGAAACTGACTTGTCCAATTCATGTCACCAAATGGAAGTCAAATCCCCTTTCTTTCAATAACACTTGGTGGCCATTTAATGAATATATATGGCAAGGAGGAGTCTGCTACAAACTCATGGAAGAAGGTGCAGAGACCTTTTGGACTTATCTGCCATATGCGAACCCTGCATCCTTTACGCTGTATGGAGCTGTGGCTGCCAAATTTATTGTGTTGTTGTGTTTTCATAAGTTGAAAATCAATAAAGATACTTTGTTTTTTTTAAATTCTGTGACCCCTCCATTCTAGGCTCAGGTTGTGAATATGTCCAAATAAAACCATATATTCTAAAGATGCCACAGTCTCCATTGTCCTTCATTCCAAGGAAACTGAACCCTGGGAAAGTGTGGGAACCCCTGGAATCTCTCACTATTTGGAGATGAGGAAGCACAGCATAGTAGGTTTGAATTTGTGTAAGCAAGGAGAATCTGTTTCTCCCCAATAATAATAATAATAATAATAATAATTTATTATTTATACCCCGCCCATCTGGCTGGGTCTCCCCAGCCACTCTGGGCGGCTTCCACAGAAACCAAAAAACACTAAAATATCATACATTAAAAGCTTCCCTGAATAGGGCCGCCTTAAGATGTTTTCTGAATGTCAGGTAGTTTTCCATCACCTTGACATCCGATGGGAGGGCATTCCACAGGGCGGGCGCCACCACCGAAAAGGCCCTCTGCCTGGTTCCCTGTAGCTTCGCTTCTCGCAATGAGGGAACCGCCAGAAGGCCCTCGGCGCTGGACCTCAGTGTCCGGGCAGAACGATGGGGGTGGAGACGCTCCTTCAGGTATACATTCCGTTCCAAGCTCTGCAAGAGAGGAGAGCTGCTCTGTCCAAAAAAGTTTCTTGCAGTGGGATCTGTACTTCTGTAGCTTCATACCAGAGCCAGGCGTCTCTCTATCCCCTTACCTCAGGATGCTGCAGCAGAGAAGTTCTGAAGAGATGCAGACGTTTGTTTGGGAAGCAGGTCAGTTCATTCAGAAGCCAGTTCAAAGCCACTTTTCCAGCAAGCGAAATGGCCCACACAGCTCCTTTACACATACACACAACACCCCGTTAAAAGTGTTGGCAGCAAACCACAGAGCAGCCTGGAAGGGGACAGGCAGGCAGAAGAGGCTCCGCTGCGCTTTTGTCCCGGACCCTGTCCCTTCCTTCCCTCTTGCATGAAGACCCTGTCCGTCTGTCTGTCTGCCCCTGCCTGCCTGCCTGCCTGCCTGCCTGCCTGCCTGCCTGCCTTCCTCCACACCTGCCATGTTGAAGCCAGGGCCCTGAAGAGCAAAGAGCAGCTGCGATGGGCTTTGGGCTGGGTAGGAGAATCACAAGCCACTGGCATGGGCCAAACAAATTGGTGGGAAATGAGCAAATTATCCTGATAATTGGTTTAAAAAATGCATCAAAGAAAAATGATCTCCAATAATGCCGCCAGTTCCTAATGAATGTGCCTGTAATGGAATCAGGCTGTTTTGGGCTGCCGTTGGCCCCACACTTCACATCCCCAGATTAAAAATGGAACATCTGTGATGATTTAATTTACATGTTAATAACAAACAGGCCTCCAGAAACCAAGGAATAAATGCCTTTTATTGCCGGCATATCTTCTTCACTGCAGCTTGAATGAAAACTCTGGTAATTAATTGTTTTAAGCGATTCTATTAAAAAGTGTCTGGAAGTGCTGCGTGTCGAATGCTTATAAAGGCAGGAGGAGGAGGAGGCAGGCTGCTAATTATGGGCCTTTTAAAAAATGCACTGCATTAAAAGATGCGGGGGGGGGGGGGCTTTGACAGGCAGGCCGCCCACCGTGGCTTCCTGGGACCTCCCTCTCCTCTCTTCCTTGTTTCCTCAATGCAGATCAAGTCTGGCTGTGGGGGCTCTGCTGTGCCAAGGCGCCCACTTCCATCCAGAAAGGCAGCCTGCAGCTTGACTGGGAGCCAAGGGCCACCGTCTGGGTGCGCTCGCCTGATTCAGCCTTTTAGAGCAGAATCCTGTCCATTCTTTTTCTGCTGCTGCTGCTGCTGCTGCTGCTGCTACATAGAGGACAGAGAATCTCCTTCCATCCCAGGAAGCAGCTGCTGGCTAAGGAAAAACCAAGAGTTGCCTTCTAGGAAAGGAAATAAACTGCCCCAGCCTCAGCTGCGTGGCAAAGTAACAACCCACACAAGCCATATTTGTCAGCCCACCCCCATGGGTGCAGAAACGTGGATAAATGGAGCTGTGCTTGTGGGGAGGAAACATTTCAGAAAGGCCAACTATGAAGGGAAGGGAAGTAAACTTAAGATCTGAACAAAGAGAAACTAAGAGAACCCGAAATGGACAGATTGGTTCCTCCCTCATATGCTCCCGCCCTCCACCATCAGGAAAGGGGTGGGAGGGCAGGGGGAAAGAGAGAATCTACTTTTGTTTGGCCATTCCAAGCTCTCTCCCTCTCCCTCTCTCTGCAAAGAGCCCTCCTGCACCAGCCAAGGGGCCCATCTAGTCGAGCATTCTGTTCCCACAGGAGGTTACTGGGTCCCTCTGGGAAGACCCCACGCAAGGCATGAGCCCCACAGCGCTGCTGCAAGATCAGAAACTTTCCTTTCCCTAAAAAAGTGTCACGTGCAACATTTAGGCAAATCTTGCCTTGGAGAAGGGGCTTCCTCCCGGCCTCCTGGACAGCCTCTGGGGGAGGAATGGCTTTGCAAAGCAACCTCTGGGGAGGGGAAAACACTTTGGCACATTCAGGGAGGTTTCTCTGGAAGGCCTCCAGAATGTCTGTTCTTGCCATTCCTCCTCTGCCACCCCCTCCCCAATCTGCTGCTTTACTGGTCTTTTACTCTCCAAGGAGCCGCACCTCCTTTCAGAACAAAAAGAAAAAGGGGAGAGGTTTGTTTTTTGTTTAGAAAAGAAAGAAAAATAGTGGCTGCAAGGGGGGGGCGCAGAGGGAGGCGGCTGTGTGTTTTCTTAAGCCAGGCTGGGCAGGCCAGGAATTGCTGGTGTCTTGCAGAATGTCATCTACTAGCAGGCTCCCAGGCCCGCTGGAAGCCCCAATCCCTCATCCCAGGTGGGTGGGGGGAAGGCCTGGACCCCAAAGAATCTCAGCCTTCACTGACAAAATTATCTGACGACGCCTTCCAAAACATCTTTATCAACGACTTGGATGATGGACTCAAGGGCATCCTGATCAAATTTGCAGATGACACCAAACTGGGAGGGGTGGCTAACACCCCAGAGGACAGGATCACACTTCAAAACGACCTTGACAGATTAGAGAACTGGGCCAAAACAAACAAGATGAATTTTAACAGGGAGAAATGTAAAGTATTGCACTTGGGCAAAAAAAATGAGAGGCACAAATACAAGATGGGGGACACCTGGCTTGAGAGCAGTACATGTGAAAAGGATCTAGGAGTCTTGGTTGACCACAAACTTGACATGAGCCAACAGTGTGACGCGGCAGCTAAAAAAGCCAATGCAATTCTGGGCTGCATCAATAGGAGTATAGCATCTAGATCAAGGGAAGTAATAGTGCCACTGTATTCTGCTCTGGTCAGACCACACCTGGAGTACTGTGTCCAGTTCTGGGCACCACAATTCAATAAGGACACTGACAAACTGGAACGTGTCCAGAGGAGGGCAACCAAAATGGTCAAAGGCCTGGAAACGATGCCTTATGAGGAACGGCTAAGGGAGCTGGGCATGTTTAGCCTGGAGAAGAGGAGGTTAAGGGGTGATATGATAGCCATGTTCAAATATATAAAAGGATGTCACATAGAGGAGGGAGAAAGGTTGTTTTCTGCTGCTCCAGAGAAGCGGACACGGAGCAATGGATCCAAACTACAAGAAAGAAGATTCCACCTAAACATTAGGAAGAACTTCCTGACAGTAAGAGCTGTTCGACAGTGGAATTTGCTGCCAAGGAGTGTGGTGGAGTCTCCTACTTTGGAGGTCTTTAAGCAGAGGCTTGACAACCATATGTCAGGAGTGCTCTGATGGTGTTTCCTGCTTGGCAGGGGGTTGGACTCGATGGCCCTTGTGGTCTCTTCCAACTCTATGATTCTATGAAAAGCAGAGGCAGAGGCTGACCAGATTAATAGGGGCGGAGAGTTGGAGCACCCAGTACACACTCCGTGAAACATAATTCCCAGGCTGCATGCACAACAACATTTTATTCTGGAACCAGTGGTAACTGAGGACTTGTTTTTTCTACATAGTCCACACCCGATCTAGATCTACGGCATATTTCAAGCCTCTGAAAAGCACTTCTTGAGAAACTGGTTTTATGCAGAAAATAAACGCTCATGGCAGATGGATCCTGCACTGGATGTAGGCGCTCCCAGCAGTGGGGACGGGATTTATCCACACTGGACCAATGAGGCTTTATATCGAGATCGCAATACCCATTTCCTTTTTCATCCCCCCTGGGGAAAATCTGAAAGGAGGAAAAGGCAAAAATCCAGGGGAGGGTTTTTAAACATGTATTGGCCTTGTTTACGACAGGATTGAGAATCTAGAGTGAAATTTACAGCATGTTCTTTATTGGGGGGAAAAATATGAAGATGATGTACCAGTGGTATTTGTCCCTGGTAAAACTAGCAAAAATGTATAGTACAAGTACCAATATATGCTGGAAATGTAAAAAAAAGAAGGTACCTTTTATCATATGTGGTGGACCTGTAATACAACTAAAACATTCTGTGAGATGATATATAATGAAATGAAAAAAATGTTCAAAATAACTTTTGTTAAAAAACTGGAAGTTTTTTTATTAGGAATTATAGGTACTGAGATTCCAAAGAACCAGAGGAAACTGTTCATGTATGTTACAACGGCCGCTCGAATGTTACTAGCCCAGAGATGGAAGGAAGAGACAGCCCTAACCAGAGAAGAATGGCAGATCAAGTTGATGGACTCTGCCAAAATGGCAAAACTAACTGGGAAGCTCAGGAATCAAGAAGACCAGAATTTTTTTAAAAGAATGGGAAATGTTTATAATGTATATACAAAATTATTGTAAACAGGTCAAAATATTAGCAGGATTTTAAATACATTGGTAATGTAACAGGATGTATAGATAACTTAGGAAGATGAAAAATTGGAGAAGTACTGATATGCAGGTGAAAATAGAATCAAAAGGACCCATGGAAGGAATGGGGCAGAAGTCAGGAGATTCAGAGTACAGTGGTACCTCAGGTTACATATGCTTCAGGTTACATAGCTTCAGGTTACAGACTCCGCTAACCCAGAACCTCGGGTTAAGAACTTTGCTTCAGGATGAGAACAGAAGTCGTGCTCCGGCGGCGCTGCAGCAGCAGGAGGCCCCATTAACTAAAGTGGTACTTCAGGTTAAGAACAGTTTCAGGTTAAGAACGGACCTCCAGAACGAATTGAGTACTTAACCCGAGGTACCACTGTAATCTTGATATTTGGATTTTGTACTGTTTTATGTTGTATGTTTATATTTTTTAAATTCAATAAAAAATATTATTTTTAAAAGAGAGAGAATCTAGAGTGAAACCAGCATGCTGGAGATGAGAATGGACAATTCTGGACTGAAAAAAACTACATTTCTGTGCCACAAATGGGTCAGTGTGATTCAGTCCCCGCTTGCCCCTTGCGACCCCATAAATACCATTCCATCTAGAGAAATGCCATTTAGCAAGGAAGTCCTGACTGCCTCGCATATTGCATCAGAGCAGCTCCATTGCATTTTCACTTGGAAAACGGGAAGGGAGAGAGAAGGGGGCTTACCCTGCCAGAGGGGAAGGGGCATTTGATCTCTTCACCTTTGTAGAGGCTAAATGCCTTGCAAAGGATGTGCTCTCACAAATGGGGTGCCTGACCTCCTGTGATTGACAGATGGGCAGTTCCTGCAATGTGCATCAGTTGAGTTTAGAAAAGTGCAAATTTTGATGTGTAGCTGTGTTTCTGTTCACATACTGTTGTAAGAATGCAAATGAGGTAGATTTGCATTAAAATGTGACCTGAAGTGGACAGAATTCTTCCCTCGCCCGCTTTCGGACTTTCCTGGGAAGGGGAAGCAGCTGATAAGCCAGTTTTAATTCTGTTTAAGTATAGATGCACCGAGAATATTAATGGCCCAAAAATGGAAACAGGAGGAACTACCGACCCTTGAAGAACGGAGAATGAAATCGATGGAATATGCAGAACTGGATAAACTAACTGGGAAGATTAGATATCAACGAGACCATAAGTTCATCGAGGACTGGGGAAAATTTGTAGAATATCTGAAAAGTATATGTGATGAACAAACAACGCTTGTGGGATTTCAAGAAGCTCTGTGAAAGTTAGAGGAGTATTGTAAAAAAGTAAATAAGATTGGGAGGGTATATTAAAAAGCAATATTAAATTTAGAAAATGCGTAACCAAAAACTAAATATGGATGATTGACAGAGAAGCTGAGGGAAGCCTAAAAGAGAAAATTTTTGATAAAATTTTGATATGGCATTCATGTATATCTATCTGTATTGGAAATTAATAAAAATTATTGCAAAAAAAAGTATAGATGCACCATCACTATTCCACCAGACCAGCGGCGTAGCGTGGGTTATCAGCACCCGGGGCAAGGCAAGTAATTTGCGCCCCCCTAACCCGGGGCAAGGCAAGTAATTTGCGCCCCCTAACACCTAACCATGGTCATTAATACTGATGGCAGGCGGCGGCTCCTCGGCGACTCCACGCGGCCAGCCCAGCGCACTGGCCGAGCCCCGCAGGCGAACGCTGCCCTTCGGTGAGGAGGGGCTGCCTGGCGCGCCCTCCGTGGCCCTGACGCGCGGGGACCGCCGCCAGCGCTGAGAGCCGCTGCCAGCTCGTCGGTTCCACGAGACATGGGGCTCTGCTACAGCCTGCGCCCAAGGCTCTTCGGCGACTCCAGAGGCAGCGAGCGCGCCCCCCCAGAAGTTGCGCCCGGTGCGGCCGGCACCCCTGGCACCCCCCACGCTACGCCACTGCATCAGACTTAAAGGGAAGTGAGAGGGGGGTGTCTGATGTGTGTGGGGGGGTGTCTTTCACACACACCCCTGACAATCCCCTTCAGAGGTCCTTGTCCACATTCAGACTGGTTTTAGACTAGCCAATTTACTTTGGATGAAGCAGCTGTTGAATTTTCCTGCAGAATGGATGAGGTGACATTTGTGGTGGCCATAACTCATCTCCTTGGGCTCCTGCTTCTGGCAGGGGGCAAGACAAGTGGGGGTGGGGGGTATGAGGAGAGACACTTATTGTCGCCCAATCAATATTTCACCAAAGTTTGTTTTCTCCCTTTCCTTCTTTCCTTTCCTCTTTTTAAAGCACAATTAGAATCCCAAGGAGGAGCCTCGTGATAAATCAAAGTCCTCCCATTCAAGTGTCCCAGGCAGACACATCACATGCACACCCAAATGGATATACTTGCTGCCTTCTCTTGCCGTGCACCAATAAAAAGAAAAACACAACACCCTGTGGCGACACAAGCAGAAACAAGCAATTTAGGATCCTGAAAGATAAAAGATAATAAAAGTAATTAAGATAATTAACCACCCTGAAGTGAGAAGAATTTACAGCTGTAAATTTTGTCCTTGAGTTTAGACAGCCATATTGCAGCTGCCACTCAAGCCACAGAGGCACTTTTGATGCATTCGCTAAAGGAGGAGAGGCGACTCCCCACCCAATTGGGAGCGGCAACTGAGCGTTTCTCCCCTGGGGCATTTTCAGAAGGTCCAACCCTGTGCCTGAATGCCCCAATGCTGGGGAGTTTCTGTTCTTCCCAAGGACTGACAGAATGGAGAACTCAAGTCTCCATCAATAACCAAGCTACAAGCCTATGGAAGCTTTTGAGGCTCTGGGGTCCCTTTTTATGGGGTGGAGGTGGACCCAGTTTATGCCAGATGTAAGCACTAGAAAACATGAGCTGGTGCTAAAAACATTGTGACAAATTGGTTTCAAATGTCAAATATGACTTGAACACACATCAGGATCATAACTGGCCTCCTCCTGGCCCATCTCAGCCCCTGTATTCCCTGGATGTTGTGCCCGTAATGTGAGTGTGATGCATCAGAGATTGTGTGTGTGTGTGTGTGTGTGTGTGTGTGTGTGTGTGTGTGTGTGACAGTCAGAGAGCTTGCAAAATTTCCAGATAAAAATCAGACTCAATGGTAACATGTCAAGAAAATGAGCTGCATTGCAATGGCAGGGAACAGGGAGCCTTGGAATACTTTCTTTTTCATTGTAGGGATCGGTGAATCTGTCAATTTCACTTTATCTCAGTTACTTTTATCAGCTTAGTTTGGCCCACTTCTGTATGTTGGGATTTGTTTGTTTGTTCAACATTTGCATTAAAGCTCTTCCCTCCTTCCTTCCTTCCTTCCTTCCTTCCTTCCTTCCTTCCTTCCTTCCTTCTTTCCAAGAATGAAATGAGAGAAGAATGCATCACGGAAACATGGAGGCAGAGCAAAGAAAGGGAATAATAATAATAATAATAATAATAATAATAATAATAATAATTTATTATTTATACCCCACCCATCTGGCTGGGCCTCCCCAGCCACTCTGGGCGGCTTCCATAAGTCCAGCAAAGGTTTTTTCAGCACCATCAAAGTGAAGTTGAGTGTGGCTTGATGGAACGCCAGACATGTGCAAAGGCTGGGGCAGGTTCCACAAGGTTAGTAGAGGTAAAAGTCACATGGATTTCCATATAAAGCCATATAGAATCATAGAATCATAGAGTTGGAATAGACCACAAGGGCCATTGAGTCCAACCCCCTGCCAAACAGGAAACACCATCAGAGCACTCCTGACATATGGTTGTCTTTTTTTTTATAAGATATTTATTAAAGTTTAAACATTACAGAGAAAAAAAGAAAAAAGAGAAATACAAGCAGTAAACAATTACAAAACCTCAGAAACAAAAATAAATACAATAATACAAAACATCAACAATACAAAAAAGGCAAAAAAGAAAAAACAAAAACATTTAAAAAACCCAAAAAAGAACAAACAAAAATAAAAAGAACCACGTATTTTCATATCCTTGTCTTTCATTTGCTTATTTCCTCGACTTCCTCACACCTCCTTTTTTGTATTCTAGTTCTGACATATGGTTGTCAAGCCTCTGCTTAAAGACCTCCAAAGAAGGAGACTCCACCACACTCCTTGGCAGCAAATTCCACTGTCGAACAGCTCTTACTGAATCATAGAATCATAGAGTTGGAAGAGACCACAAGGGCCATCGAGTCCAACCCCCTGCCAAGCAGGAAACACCATCAGAGCACTCCTGACATATGGTTGTCAAGCCTCTGCTTAAAGACCTCCAAAGTAGGAGACTCCACCACACTCCTTGGCAGCAAATTCCACTGTCGAACAGCTCTTACTGTCAGGAAGTTCCAGTGTTCAGATGAGGACACTTGTTTATGATTGTTATAAAGGTCCACCAAATGGCTGTGAAATCAAAGAATTGTAGAATCGTAGATTTGTAGAGTTGGAAAGGTCCTCCGGCTCTGCATCTGTCAGGGAACTGACATCGGAGCTAGAGGCGGAGGGAAGGCTCTCAAATGATGCTGGAGAAGGGCCCAGCAGGGAGAGAGGCAGCTCTGCAGATGGGGAAGCAAATCAGCACAACACCAGGAATATAGAGGGGCTGATGGGGGAATCGGCGAGAGGGCTCCAGGACTCTTCACCGGACACCAGCGGGGAGAGCACGGGTCCTCCGCTACCCACGCCCACCCTGCGCAGAAGACTTCCGCGCAGAGAGAGTAGGAGGAGACTGGGTGTCAAACAACTTTTATGTTGGAAAAGATTTAAGAAACGCCCACTGATGGATTCTGCTAGCGACTGAGGCAGCCACGAAGTGAAGGGCTGTCCAGACTGAAAGGTTTAGCAAGGCAACAAAGCCTGGAGAGGCGGCAACTTACGCACGAGCAACCCATACACACTACAGCATCACTGCGTAGAACTTTCAGGGAGTGGGAACTTCTATGTTGATGTTTGCCCTGATTTAAAGCTGAAGGGTTGTTTTTCCCTAGGAAAGGAGTGGGGCAAGGGGTAAACTGCTCAGCCATGTGCTTGCTATGCATGGGACAAGGGGAAATCTGGATGAGCCCTTAGACAGGCATTTTTACACTTGCTTCCCCCTCTGCTTCTTTGTTGGAGAACCATATTGCAAAATTTGGAGCTGTGTGAAAATGGATAGCTGTGTTTCGATTTGCATATTGATCTGAGGCCCAAACAGTTTCTCCAGTATCCCTAACATGCATTCAGTGTGTGAATTTTGAGCCATAACCACAGATTACAGTGCAAACAAAATCAGTTTGCCCCATCTCCGGAAGTGCTTAGGTGGATATCTGCTTAGTTCTTTCACATACCCTCCAAAATTTATCCGATGAAAATAGGGATGTCCTATTCAATAATAATAATAATAATAATTTTTAAATAATAATAATAATAATAATAATAATAATAATAATAATAATTTTTTATTATTTTATTATTTAGGTGTCATTTATTAAACATAAAAACCTTCCCTGTCCAGGGCTGCCTTCAGATGTCTCCTAAAGGTTGTATAGCTACTTATCTCCTTGGCTCGGGAGTCGCATAACTCCATATCCTCCAACATTTCTCTGATGGAAATAGGGATGTCCTAAAGAAAATTGGGACATTCCAGGATCAAATCAGAAACCAGGAAGGCTTCTGTAAATCCGGGACTGCCCCTGGAAAATAGGGGCATTTGAAAGGTCTGTTTTCATGTATTTACAGAAATAATGCTCTTTACATATTTTGAGCCCGGCACGATACCCCAGCACAACGCTATGTGTTCAGGGAAGGAGGGGGGAGGGAGGGAGAAAGAAAGAAAGAAAGAAAGAAAGAAAGAAAGAAAGAAAGAAAGAAAGAAAGAAAGAAAGAAAAGAAAGAAAGAGGAAGGAAGGAAGGAAGGAAGGAAGGAAGGAAGGAAGGAAGGAAGGAAGGCTTGAGAGCTGAACTTGTGTTCAAAAGTATAAAGCAGGCAGGAACTATATGTGGCCTGTAGGAATTGTTGGGGGGGGGGACTCAGAGCCACCCCAAAAGTCTTGATGCCTTGATTCAGCCGGAGGTGCCTTGAGTTTTTCCAACGACTTAAAATATTAGGGGAGGTAAGGGGCCAGCTAAGCATAAGAAATTAAGCGAAAAAGGCAGGAGAGGGGGGAGAACCAGGATATTTCACTCCAAAGGGGTGAAAATGGTTTTCAAATGAAATCCAGAAAGAGCTGCCAGCGAAGGGGGCTTTGTCTGTTCAGTCACAAAAGGGTTCCCTCCCGGGCTGAGTGCAGGGGAGAGAAAGAGGAGGGGGCTGCCTTTCAGATTCTGGCTGCCAAGGGCCCCCTCCAAAAAGAATGAAGCGTTGAACTCTTGCCAAAGGAGGGGAGTGGGCTGGGGGGAGGGCTGCTATTTATCCCAGAAAAGTAGCCAACATTATGTCTGTGATGGGAAGGGAACTGAAGAATTGTGGGAAGGAAGCGAGCGGCTTCAGCTGTCAATCAAGCACCCAAATTTCCATGAACTGTCAGTCATAATTAAAAGGAATTCGGTAGTTCAGGAAGGTTACGGCAGCGAAGATTGCCCTGAATAAACACCCAGGTTCCCAGCTGAAGCAGCCCCCGCCCGCATCCCAGCAAACAGCCAGGCCAAGAGGTAACCGTGTTCCTGCCACCTCCTTCCCAGACCCCAACTGGGTTGCTACAGTCCCCAGGGCTGGCACGGGGGGGGGGGCATCGACTTGCATCTCAGAACGGCATCCTCACCTCTCCCTGCAGCCTGGGTGGGTGAAGATGGCAAGTTCATTGTTTTTAACACCACATGGCCCCAATGAAGAGGCCGTGAAGGTGACACGTATCAGTAGGGGTGATTTTAGGGGGTGAAACTTAATTTTTGCAAATTTCTTCAGTGAGGGGTCTTAAAAATATGTTTTGGGGTGTGAGGAATTCAAATCTGCTATTATTTTTGTGACTGCACAACATTTAGCTTGGTAAGTCTGCATTTGATGAAGAAGCACATAAACTGCTTTTGGAAAACCAAAGAATTTTAATTTTACCTTCTGAAAATGTCAACCAATGTAAGTAAGTAAGTAAGTAAGTAAGTAAGTAAGTAAGTAAGTAAATAGTAATATAACTGCAAGGACTTGGCTATCATTTTAATGGAATCATGGAATCATGGAATCATGGAATCATAGAGTTGGAAGAGACCACAAGGGCCATCGAGTCCAACCCCCTGCCAAGCAGGAAACACCATCAGAGCACTCCTGACATATGGTTGTCAAGCCTCTGCTTAAAGACCTCCAAAGTAGGAGACTCCACCACACTCCTTGGCAGCAAATTCCACTGTCAAACAGCTCTTACTGTCAGGAAGTTCTTCCTAATGTTTAGGTGGAATCTTCTTTCTTGTAGTTTGGATCCATTGCTCCGTGTCCGCTTCTCTGGAGCAGCAGAAAACAACCTTTCTCCCTCTTCTATGTGACATCCTTTTATATATTTGAACATGGCTATCATATCACCCCTTAACCTCCTCTTTTCCAGGCTAAACATGCCCAGCTCCCTTAGCCGTTCCTCATAAGGCATCGTTTCCAGGCCTTTGACCATTTTGGTTGCCCTCCTCTGCACACGTTCCAGTTTGTCAGTGTCCTTCTTGAACTATGCAATTTTACTACCAAGCTTAATTAAATTATATGAATTTAACCAAAATATATTTTGAATTCCCAAGTCATGTTACACCTCTCATTTTCAGAATTTGAAAAAATGTAACACACCCTTAGTGTATCAGCCTTATAGGAGGTTGCAAGTGAGCCTATGTAACTCCCTAATCAATAGTGCTGGGCTGGACATTTTTCTTGCATCCTCAACTCCTGCCACCCACCTGCCCATCATTCTCCATCAATTAATGAGAAGAGAAATTACATTTAAGGAAAATTCTCTTGGTTGGACTGCAGGCATTTTGTTGTGCTTACTGTACTTTTGGCTGAGGGGGTCTTTGGATGTGGCAGCTAGACTGGCAACTGGGAGCGGCCACTGAGACCTCATAACACTGGTCCTGGAAGACCTACATTGGCTCCCAGCACGTTTCCGAGCACAAACAGGTCCAGCTCTGAGGGTCTTCTAACAGTTCCCTCACTGTGAGAAGCAAAGTTACAGGGAACCAGGCAGAGGGACTTCTCATGGAATTGGCGCAAATGACTGGTAGAATCCGAGACCAGGGAGAAGAGTCGGTGGAAGAAGATTGGAAAAAATGTAAAGTATATTTACAGAAATATTGCAAAATCAATGAATGTTAGAAGGATGCTGGAATGAAGTTACATGGTTTTAGCAGAAATGTTATAAAGAACTAAGTAAAAACAGATTGTTAATGGGCCAAAGTGTAAAATTTAAGGTCAGATTGTGTTAAGATAAATTATAGAACAAAAATTGAGAAAGATGGAAAGGATTTGCTGAAATAGCTAATTGAACAAGAATACAAAAAAGGGAGGTGTGAGGAGGTCGATGATACAAGTAAATGAAAGGTAGAGATATAGAGATATTGGATGTGTTTTTTAAATGTTTTTGCTTTTCTTGTTGCTTTGTTGTATTTTTTTGTTTTTTCTCTTTATTTTTGATGTATTGTGAACTTTTTACTGTTTCTTTCTTCTTTTTCTGTAACTATTAAACTTTTAATAAATATCTTTTTTTAAAAAAAAAAGGCAGAGGGCCTTCTCGGTAGTGGCACCTGCCCTGTGGAACGCCCTCCCATCAGATGTCAGGGAGATAAAGAACTACACATCTTTTAGAAGACACCTGAAAGGCAGCCCTTTATCAGAAAGTTGTTAATGTTTGACGTTTTACTGTGTTTTTATATTTTGCTGGAAGCCGCCCAGAGTGGCGGGGGAAACCCAGTCAGGTGGGTGAGGTACTACTTCTACTACTTCTACTACTACTAATAATAATATGGTGGTGTGTCCTTTCGTCCTACAAATCCCCTCAGCAGCAGCAGCAGCCCTCACTCTTTCTCCAGAAGAGTTTGCAGGATCAGGCCGGGGGTCCATCCAGGCCAGCATCCTCTTCTCAGTGTGGCCGACCAGGTGGGAAACCCACAAGCCGGATTCCAGCAGAAGAGCAATGCTCTCTCCTCCTGTGTTTTCCAGTAACTGAGATTCAGAAGCATTTCTGCATCCAACTATGGATGCCAAGCAGAGCCTCCATCATGACTAGAAGCCACTGATAGGTCTCTTCTCCATGACCCCTTGCAGCCTTCCTGGGTGCCCGGGCTTCAGGGGAAGCCCCTACTGAGGCAGCTGTTTGATCACGAGGCTTTTTCAGACAAGGAAAGGTGGACAGCCAGGGAGGCTGCAAGGAGTGCTGGGAAATGCTTCCTAGAAAGACAGTCACACAAATTACCCCTGCCCTCTTGCAATGATAAGAGAACAGCACAGAAACATGGAAACCTCTTTTGCAAGGAAGGAAGTGTTTCAAAAAATGGGAGGCAGGTTTTGGCACCACACAAGTCTGCTTTCTCCAATTTCTGTATTGCCAGTTTACCTGGTCTCCTAAATGGAGCAAGCCTAAACACCCCTCCCTATGGGAGTCCCATAGAAGCAACTTCAGCTTCACTCACTGGTGGCTTTTGAAAGGGGGAAGAGAGAGGGAGGAAGGGAGAGAGACTGTCTCTCTAATGAGCTTTTACTAGAAAGGATGATAAAGATAGGGTTGTGAGGTTGATTGAAAGACGCCTTGTACAGACATTTCCTCCCCAGCCATAATCACTCAAATAGTCTGGCAGCTGGATGGTAACATTTAAAATTGACGAGGGGCTGCTGCTGGCAAAGTGCTGGGCCAAACCAGGTCCTCAGCTCCAGACCAGTAGCTGTGCAAGCCTTGCGGGGTGGGGTGGGACAGCAGCAGCAAAGCCCCCCCCCCCCGACTTACCTGGGCCTCCTGTGAAACTTGCTCAAGTCAGATTTGTGTGTTACATTTCAGCAGCAAAAAAGTTGTCCCTTTGAACCCTCTCTTTGAGTTGCCCACCATCTTCAGTCTCCCCTGAGAGCAGGTTTGCATTTGAAAGGGGTTTATGGTGCAGGTTACCTCCCCCTGCCAAAAAAAATCTCAGCCACCTTTTTGTACAGCCCTGTTTGCTCTTCTCCGGTAGAAGCAGGACTTAAAATAGGACACTTGGAGGGTCTGCTGCAACACACCCCTCCAAGATGCAAGGAGGAAGAGGAGGGCAGCCTAGAAGCAAAGGAATGGAAAAGCAGAGCTAGGGAGAGGAAGGGAGGGGTCTCCTGCTGAGGATGGGCTTTGAACACTTCTGTGCTCCAAAACCACCCCAGCTCTTTCAAAATGAGCAGAACTACCAGGGTAGAAATAATAATACCAACGATTAATATAAATTCACCCTAAAAATAGAGCAAAAGCAGAACAACATTTAAAAATGGGACAAAGCAAGAGGCCCTTGCTGGCCTCTCTCCCTTCCCCCAGTTGCTTTTCACACCCTTGAGACGCACTCCTGGGTCCTTGAAGATGCTGCTTTACAAATCAGTGGGGACATCATTCTGGCGTTTGGGGGTGCTAAATGCCGATGTGCAAACTGAGGGAACCTCAGTAGAAGGACCTGCCCCCTTCCCCTCTGAGCTCGCACGAGGAGCTCCTTGGAAGACTTCCTGAAAAGACACACAAACCACCTCCAGCGAGCACATTTTTTGGGGAAGCTGTCATCTCCTCTGGCTGCCCTTCCTGATCCCATGGGAGAAGTCGTCTTGACTCCCCCTCCCCCCAAAGCACACACACAGTCCCTGTCCCTCTGCCTTCACCAGATGTGTGAGGATGGTTTGGCCAGAGGTGTGGAGAGAGATGAAGGAGAGAAGAAAACCTCGTTGATGAGCCCTGAGCTCTGTGTGTGTGTGTGTGTGCTCATGCGCGCCCCCCAACCCCCCACCCCACCCCTCTATAGCTCATTCTGGCTCTTTGCATCTTACAGAGTCAGGTCAGTCTATCCTTCTGAGGAGTTTTACGGGGTGTCCATCTTTCACTGGAAAGTCCCTCCATTTGCCAGGGCCCTTGCAGCACCCACAGCCTGCACTTCCCTCACACACCGCCCTAGGGAGGCGCCTACTGTTAAGTTGTGGGCGAACATATCAGACGACACAGTGATTCTTCCAAAGCAGCTCTTTATTTGTAAGCTGGAACAGAACTAACTGAGGAGCTCAGTCAGCCTGCTTATATAGAGCTCCAGAACAATGTAACTGTTGCCAATTTCTAAAACTATCCAATCACTGAACGTCACGTTCAATCCTTCATTTGCATAACTATCTACAGTATCCCCCTGCTGGCCCAGGGTGAGAACTTCAGTACATAACACCTACAGTTCCTCCCCCCCCCCAAAAAAAAATGTGGGCATCTGAGCAAAGCCACCAGCTTCCATGTCTCAAAGAGCTTTGCTGTGGAGCAGTCTGGAAAGGACTGCCTGAAAGCAGACCCAATCTGAAGGATGCTGAGGCTTGAACCAGGAGTTCTGAGCTATCATGAAGTGCGTGTTCATTCTCAGACCTCAATGCCTTCTTCAGGTGCCCTTCTTCAGCTCCTGTGATTGATTGGTGGGTGGGTGGGTGGGTGGGAGGAAGCCAGCCCCCCAGCCCCCATGGACCAGGTCTGGCATCTATCCTGAGAGGCGAGCACAGGCTCCCTCCAACTCCAGCTCAACCCACTTGGGCGTTCGGAACAGGGGACCCTCCAAGCTCAACCTGGGCTCCTTCTGCTCACAGCCTCCTCCAGTGGCCGTGGCCAGGCATGAGGGTGCTCGCTCCTTCCGAGGGAAGGCTTACGTTAAGATCAAGACAATTCTGGATACGCATATTAAATGCAATTTCTTTCTCTTTTTTTTTAAAGAATTATTTGTGCTCTTAATTTTATTGAAGGGGTTGTGAGGATGTTGTTAAAATAAGGACTGGTAACAAAGTTATATAATAAGGAGACGGAAGATGGTTGAACAACCGGCTAGAAGGAAGAGGTGGAGGAAGGTTTTAAGAGCAGTATAACAACAACAACAACAACAACAACAACAACAACAACAACAACAACAATTTATTATTTATACCCCACCCATCTGGCTGAGTTTCCCCAGCCACTCTGAGTGGCTCCCAATTGAGTGTTAAAAACAATACAGCATTAAATATTAAAAACTTCTCTAAACAGATGTCTTCTAAAGATAAGACAGAAACCCCATGAACCTCCCCTGTCCATGTGCGGGTGGTCAAAGGCCTCCTGCCTTGATGCTTCCCACCCACTCCCTACACACGCTCCTACCTGGTGAGAGCTCCTGCAAGGGGCTCACCTGTCTCCAGGTGCTCATCTTGCAGGAATAAGGTGTGGTGAATGGACACAATGTGAATATGGACATTTTATTATTGCAATTAATATAGTCTTATTTCTCCTGTCTTTGCAAGAATGACATTGGTATTATTAGTACAGTAGTAGTAGATTCACTGTGTCAAAGTCTATGGGTTGATTCTTTGTAGTTTTATATCATTTTGACCCAAACTGTCTGGCGATAGAGGCATGTCTCCCCCCCCCCTTCTTTCCAAGCGTCTCTTAAGGCATTTAACATTTTCCCACTGCTTGCAATCCTGGCACCTATTTGAGATAAGTTTTCAATACCTTTTTTGTTATTTTAAAAAAGGGGGGAGGAAGAAAAAAGGCCCCCTAAGATGGTTGGAAGGGTAAATAACTGGCATGCTGACATTGCTTCTATTTAAATAAATGACACACTGCGCACATAGATCGTTTGCATAAAACAATATTCAAGTAGGGTGATTTTAATGTTCTCTGCTATTTCTGACTCTCTCTGGATTGCTGTTTGCATATATTTGCATACCCTAGGAGAATTAAGCTAGGAGTATGTAAATGAGCTCCTAGCCTTTCCAGCAAAGGAGTTTCTTCTCCTTCTCTTGCTGCAAACGCAGCCTCCTCTCCATCCATCCCCAGACACCCCCCTCCATCCTCCCAGCACCCTCCCCCGCCCTTCCCCCTTCTGGATTTGCAACCAGATCAGTGGCTGGAGAGAGAGAGGGAGGGAGAAATGATTTGCCTTGCCATCCCTTGCAAGCAAATCTCAGTTGTTGCTATCCCAAGCAGGGTGGGGAAGTTGTTGCTATCCCAAGCAAGGTGGGGAAGGTAATAATGGGGGCTTTGTGGATTAATCACCTTTGGAAGTTCCATCCCTGGGCAGACTCTGCAGTGACTCTGGCCTCAGTGCAGCGAGAGCGTCTGCCCTTCAAGAACAGCTGGCAGGTATTCTTCCCAGCCTGGGAATGTGAGGTCACGGGCCTAGGTCACAGATACAAAAAGACACTCCGGAACGAGTGTGGTCCATTTTCAACATTTCTGCAAGGAAGCCGCACTGGACCATGCTATAAGAGTTGTCGCTGTGTTCATGCTCTGAGAAACTCTGCAGTCCACTGCTTTGTGGCAACTATGAGCCCCTCCCAAGAAGACGGAAAAGAGGGGAGGGAAGCGCTTGAGCGTTGTGCCTCCCCCAGCCCTCTGACCTTCTGCTTCCTCAGGATCCTCAGAGGGGCATCTGCACAGAGAAGTTGCAAAGTGAAGATGGGTTTGAATTAAATCAGCCAAATTAGATGGCTGATAGTTAATTACCAGTAATTCTTTTTAAAAAATGTTTGCTGATTGACAGTCCATTTTTAAATCAAATATTTCTCTTTCTAATAGGGTCTCTCCATGTTTTAATGGCAGATCCAAGTCAGTCACAAGGCTCTTTCTTTTCCTCTGAGCGCTGAGGGCAGGATGAGGCCACCTTCCTCCGCTGTGTGAAGATACAGCACTTTCTTGGCCTTCCAGCTAGAGGCCTGCATGCTCTCCATGCTAATGAGAAAACCTAACATCTGTTCCTTAAACCAAAGCAATCTGCTTGCACCCATGACTGGTGCCTTTCCCCCATCCCTCCCTTGTCTGCCTGAGCTTATGCACAAGGAAAAAGAAGAGAAACCCTTCAGGGGGGGCAGCAGTATGTAGCAAGCAGGTGTTTGGCAAAGGTTGCCTCAGACTTGAAGGCTGGACTTGAGTCCAGGAAACGAGGGTTGAAATCTCATCTCTCCAAAAATGGAAAGAAGAAGAAGTCCCAGCAAAAGAAGGGTGGATACAAAAACTTATGGAACATGGTGAAACTTACTGGAAAAAATAAGAAATCAAGATAACACGCTTTTTATAAAAGAATGGAAATGATTTATTGAATATTTACAAACAAACTGTAAACAGATAAGAGCATTGAAAGGATTATTGTAATAACCTGCAGTTTTATCAGAGTATATATTTAAAGTAGATGAATAAATGAGCAAATTAAGTTAATTTGGATATGCAGAAAATATTAAAAATAAATTTAAGAACCATAGAAAGTGGGGGAAGTAAGTCAAGTTTTGGAATGTAAAAATGATTGTAAAATTATTGAAATGTATAAAATTGAAAATCATAAATATTTTTAAAAATGAAATCCCATCTCTCCCTTTGGGTCTTAAGGAGCTGCTTATACCACACCAGGCCATTGGTCTACCTAGTCCAGCCTTTCTCAGCCTTGGGTCCCCAGATGTTGTTGGACTACAACTCCCATCATTCCTAGTCAGAATGACCAGTGGTCAGGGATGATGGGAGTTGTAGTTCAAGAACATCTGGGGACCCAAGGTTGAGAAAGGCTTATCCTAGTCAGTGGTGTTGCCTGCAGGGGCTGGAAGAAGCTTAGATAGATAAAGTTTATTCTCATTAGCCAACGACCATAGCAACATAAAACAAGCAATATATACAATTAAAAAGACAACAATGGGTAAAAAGGACAATCAAATGATCAAGATTATCATTCAGATACTGGCCCTTAATCCCATTGCACCCTCCATAAACCTAGCAACCTTTGCTGTTGTCTGATCATTTTGATCTGATAACAGAAAGAACAATGTGGCCGCAGATGGGTGGCCTGGGATTGTAAGTAGGTGTGGGGTGATGATCTCATTCCTCAGATCTTTATAAAGGGGGCAGGACAGGAGAGCATGAGCCACTGTTTCCAGATTACAATCTCCACAGAGGCAGAGTCGTTTCTCAGTTGGAATCTTTTGGTATCTGCCCTCAAGTACAGCAGAGGGCATCGCATCCAGTCTGGCCAGTGTGAAGGCACGTCTGTATTTTTGGATAGTTGATTTATACAAATATGGTGCCAGGGAATTAAACTGAGAGGGGGAAGAGAAGGCATACCAAGGACAGAGTTTCTTTATAATGGCCAGATTGTTCTGTTGCTCTATGTCCTTCAGACGTTGTCCAATTAGCCTTTTTGCTTTAATAAAGCCCACCGTGAGAAGCTGATGTGGGTGGAGTCCACAGGAGATGAATTTTTGGTGCACAATTTTGGACCACACACTTTTATGGGGGTCTTGTGTCACTAAGGGCAGTAGACCAGGAGGATTTAGATTCAGACGGAGCCAATAATTAAGAGTTCTTTGCCAGGACCAAGCTTCTACAGAGGGAAGACTTGCCTCCAGTCATAATGCTGCATTTGGGACACAAGGTGGTACAGAAAAAAAATCTGCCTTAAAAATTTGGATTGGACCGTTTCAAGAATGCTACAATGATTACCTGTTCAAATTTGGGCCCCGTAAAGTATCTGCACCAAAGATTTGGCTTGAAAAACTTCTAGGGCTGCTGGGATGTATTTGCCGCCCTTCGTATGGAAAAAACGGGACAACATCTTAGCACTTTGGGCTGCTTTTTCTTTAACACATTTTTGGTGTACATCCCATGACCCCAATGACTGGAAGACTATGCCCAGGTATTTAAAGGCTTTAACCTGCTCAATTGGGGGATTGTTCATGCTCCAACTATGTAATCTATGTTTCCTTGCGAAAACCATGACTTTGGTTTTCTGATAGTTTACCACCAGCTGTTCTCTCCTGCAATATGCTGAGAATTCTCCTATCAACCTTTTTAGGCCTATTTTTGTTCAGGATAGGAGGACCACATCATCAGCATATAAGAGCACTGAGATTGGTTTTGTGGCCAATTTAGGAGCATGGAACTCCGGAGATGTTAAGCTTTTAACCATGTCATTGATAAATAGGTTAAATAATGCTGGGGCTAAAATGCAGCCTTGCTTAACCCCCTTGGTGGTTGGTACAGGGCCTATGAGTTGGCCATTTGTGGAGGATCTTACGTACAACACAATATCTTTATACAGGCCATTAAACAAAAATAATAATCTTTTATCTATACTGGATGTATTCATTTTGGCCCAGAGTCTTACTTGTGAAATTGAATCAAAGGCAGCCTTCAAATCAATGAAGGCTGCATATAAGACCCCACGGGTTTTCTTGGCGCGTTTGTCAATAAGATGTGCTAAGACAAAACAGTGATCTATGGTAGATCTGCCTTGCCTAAATCCAGCTTGCTCCTCCGCCAAGATAGCCTCAGTGTCCATCCAACTGGTTAATTTGATATAGAGGTGTTTTGCATATAATTTGCTAGGTATAGGTAAAAGACTAATAGGTCTGTAACTTGCGGGGCCCTTTTTATAAATTGGGATGATTATCGCCTTGGCCCACCCTTCGGGAAATAGGCCTGTTGAATCAATGTGGGAGAGTACTGTCGCCAGCAGGGGGGCCCACCACCCAGAGTTGGTCTTCAGAAGTTCTGCGGGAATATAATCTATGCCAGGGGCCTTGTTGTTCTTTAGCTGTGCGATCAAATTCTCTACTTCCTCTGTGGTTACAGGTGGCCAGTGAGGTGAAACCTCTGGTTGAACGCTTGGCTTGTTAAACTGAGCTTCCTTATCATAAAACAATGATTGAAAGTATTGGATCCACTCTTGGGGTTCAATGGTACAAATGGGTCCGTTACACTCCTGGTCCAGTAGGCCAGATATGGTATGCCAAAAGCAAGTTGGGTCTTTCTCGTGTGAAGCCTTGACCAGGCTTTGCCATGCGATTCACTCGGCTTTTTGTTTTTTCTTCTTTAATAGTTGTTTGTAGTTCCGTCTTATGGAGATATATGTGGTAAATAAAGGGGGTGCCACAGTATTCCTATATTTGCGATAAATTGTTCTCAAATGCTTCCTTGTTTGTCTGCACTCTGCATCAAACCAGCTTGCTAGATCCTGCGCCCTCTTTGTGGCTGTATTCTGTATCGCAGATGATAATTGTGTTTTCAGCTTTTCTATAAGTATCTTAAAAAGCTCTAGGACCACAGCTGTGGAGTTAGTCAAAACAATAGCAGAATGTATATTCTTTATCTCCACTGATTGAAGGAGGAGGATTAAGTTTGCCTTCAGCATGGGGGACCATTTAACTCTTTTGGGAGCTGGTATACCCAAATTCATCGTGGGAGTATATTGTGGGTTGGCCATGGGTTTTACGAAAGGCAGGCCTTCAAACACTAAAGTTAGAGGGAGATAGTCACGCTCAGTGTTATGGCCCACTTGGAACTTTGTGACAAAACCATACGCGAATCTTGAGATTAGAATATAATCTATAACGCTTCCGCCAGCCTTGGAAAATTGTGTGTATTCCCCAGGTCGGTCCCCCTCTTTGATGCTGTTTAATATCAACAGTTCCCTCCGTTTTGCGACCAGGGCTAAGCAGAGCCCTGAAAAGTTGCATCTGTGATCTTTAGAGAAGCATGTAACACCTATGTCTGTCTGGCTATCCTGGTCCAGGAACTGGGTGTACTGAGTAAATAATAATAATAATAATAATAATAATAATAATAATAATAATAATAAAATTTATTTATATCCCGCCCTCCCCAGCCGAAGCCGGGCTCAGGGCGGCTAACAACACTAAAATAGTGCAACATTATAAAAACATCATAAGAATTAATTAAAATCAAAATTGATGGCAACCATAAACTAAAGTATTGTAAAGATTGCCAAAGGAGGGAGTCAGGCTGTGCCCTAACCAAAGGCCTGGTGGAACAGCTCTGTCTTGCAGGCCCTGCGGAAAGATGTCAAGTCCTGCAGGGCCCTTGTCTCTTGTGACAGAGCGTTCCACCAGGTTGGAGCCACAGCCGAAAAAGCCCTGGCTCTAGTTGAGGCCAGCCTAACCTCTCTGTGGCCTGGGACCTTCAAGATGTTTTTATTTGAGGACCGTAAGTTCCTCTGTGGGGCATACCAGGAGAGGCGGTCCCGTAGATACGAGGGTCCTAGGCCGTATAGGGCTTTGAAGGTTAAAACCAGCACCTTAAACCTGATCCTGTACTCCAGTGCAGCTGGTATAGCACCGGATGAATGTGATCCCGCAGCAAAGACCCCGTAAGGAGTCTTGCTGCGGCATTCTGCACCCGCTGGAGTTTCTGGGTCAGTCTCAAGGGCAGCCCCACGTAGAGCGAGTTACAATAATCCAGTCTGGAGGTGACCGTTGCGTGGATCACAGTGGCTAGGTCAGGGCGAGAGAGGTAAGGGGCCAACTGCTTAGCTTGGCAGAGATGAAAAAATGCCGCCTTTGTTATAGCTGCAATCTGCACCTCCATGGAGAGGGAGGTATCGAAGATTACACCCAAACTCTTAACGGACGGTGCTGGCACTAATTGCACCCCCGCAAGAGATGGGAGTTGCCCCCTCAATCCCATATCGTCCCGCCCCAGCCAGAGGACCTCTGTCTTCGAAGGATTTAACTTCAACCGGCTCCCACGTAACCATCCAGCCACAGCTTCCAAGCATCTGATCAGTGTGTCTGGGGCCGAGTCACGATGGCCATCCATCAACAGATAGAGTTGGGTGTCATCAGCATACTGATGGCAGCCCAGCCCAAAACTCCGGACAAGCTGGGCGAGGGGGCGCATAAAGATGTTAAAAAGCATCGGGGAGAGAATCGCACCCTGAGGCACTCCACACACCAAGGAGTGGCGGAATGACAGTTTCCCCCCCAAGCGCCACCCTCTGTCCCTGACCAGAGAGAAACGAGCGCAGCCATTGAAGGACTGTGCCCTGGATCCCCACGTCGGCGAGGCGGTGGTCCAGAAGTTCGTGATCGACCATGTCGAAAGCTGCTGACAGATCTAGAAGAATCAGCAGCCCCGACCCGCCTCGATCCAGCTGTCTACGAAGATCATCTGTTAGGGCGACCAGAGCCGTCTCGGTCCCATGACCAGCGCGGAAGCCGGACTGGAATGGATCCAGAGCCGATGTTTCATCCAGAAACCTACAAAGCTGTTCAGCAACCGCTCTCTCAATCACCTTACCCAGGAATGGAAGATTCGAAACTGGGCGGTAATTGGATAGATCTAAGGGATCTAATGATGTTTTCTTTAAGATCGGACGCACCACTGCCTCCTTCAGTTCCCCTGGGAATGTCCCGGTGCCAAGGGACAAATTGATGATATCCCCCAGGGGGGCCCGCACCTCGACTGGACATGCTCTAATCAGCCAAGACGGGCACGGGTCGAGAGGACAAGTAGTGGGCTTTCCAGCTCGGAGGAGTCTGTCCACATCGGCTGGGGATATCCGGTCAAAGTGGTCCAATACTGGACCCGAGGACAGTCGAGGGGCCTCCAGTTCCTTTATTGTATCCAAATTGGCAGGGAGGTCATGGCGGAGCGACAGGACCTTCTCCGCAAAAAAGCTCGCAAATGCCTCACAGCTGTGTATCGAATTGTTATTTAAATTTGGCTGTCCTTTGAGGGACGTTAAAGACCGAATTATACTAAATAATTGTGCCGGGCGAGAGCTAGCGGATGCAATGGAGGCCGAGAAGTAAGACTTCTTAGCGGCCTTCACTGCCATCTCATAGGTTTTCATAAAAACCCTATAAGATGTTCTTGAGGCTCCGTCACGGGCACCCCGCCATACTCGCTCTAGCCGTCTGAGGTCCCGCTTCATTTTCCGGAGCTCCTCAGTAAACCAGGGAGCCCGGTTTCTGCGGGGTCGCAGAGGGCGCTTAGGTGCGATCTCATTGATGGCTGCCAGGAGCTGGGTATTCCAGCCCTCAACAAGCTCAGTCAATGAGTCGCCAGGGGGAGAAAGGTCCCGCAAGGCTTGACGGAATCTATCAGGGTCCATCAGCCTCCGCGGGCGAGCCCAAATCGGCTCACCACCTAAGCAGGGTGGGGGTGGAACATCAATCCTGGCTTTCATAGCATAGTGATCAGACCATGGCACCTTCATCGAAGGAAACATGATCACATCTATACCGACGCCAAAGATCAGATCCAGCGTGTGGCCTGCTTGATGTGTGGGGCCCGAAACAAACTGGGAGAGCCCTAGTGTCGCCATGGAAGACACCAGGTCCAGAGCCTGTGAGGAGGGAGTGGCATCGGCATGGATGTTGAAGTCCCTCAATACCAATAGGTTAGGGAACTCCAAGGCCCAGCCGGCCACCGCCTCCAGCAGGCCTGACAGGGTGGCTGCTGGTGCGCTAGGTGGCCGGTACACCAGCCAGACAGCCAAGCTCACCTCGGAGCCCCACACTAGGCCAACACATTCAATGCCGGGGATCGATGGTGGTGGTAGAGCCGTGAAAGAACAATCTTCCCGGATTAATAATGCCACCCCTCCCCCCCGGCCCACAGTCCGTGACTGGTGGAGGACGGAAAAACCCGGGGGCGCCATCTCTCGTAAGGTAACAGTATCCCCTTCGCGCACCCAGGTCTCCGTCACACAAGCCAGGTCGACTCCCTGCGAGATAAAGAAATCTCGCAGGGTAGCGGTTTTATTGCCTATAGACCTGGCATTGCACAACACCAGTGAAGGAGGTGAGTAATCCTTGCTCACCCTACCCTCGTCTCTCGGGATGGGGCGCAGATTGGAAGGGGTACGAGCATATCCGTATCTCGATCCCCTTCGCCTGTAACATCTGCCCCCACCGCCATATATAGACAGTTATCATCTGTTCCCATTCAGGCATTGAAGTCTCCGCCGATAACGACTGGAGCAGTAGGGTAGGTAGATTCGAGAGGCTCTAGGAAGGCCTCTAAATCTGCCCATGCGGCCTTAATTGCTCGTTTTTTTTGACGGGGGGGAGGGAATAGACATTAACCAGCACTAAAGAGGCTCTCTTGAGTTTGAGTAAGGTGGCCGTTGCTAGTGAGTTGCAGCTGGGTAAAGGTATTATGGCGTGTTCTAGCTTTGTGGGGACAAAGCAGGCTAAGCCTCCACAGGGCTGCCTCCTCTCAAGGACGGGGTGGCGGGTAAAGAATGGCTACTATAGCCATTGAGCAATATGGAATCACTATGCCATGTCTCCTGAAGACAAATAATATCAAATTGCTTAAAATAGGACATTAAATGTTGATTGTTTTTCTTTGCACGCCATCCTGCAATATTCCAGGATAGCAGCTTTAGGCCCCCGTCCCTCCGTAATACTGATTCGTCTTTTCTAACCTGTCCAGCAACCCTTTTGTGTCTAAAAAAACACTCCCATTGGCTCTATTGATGGGTGTCTGCTTAATGAGGTTACAATGTACCTAAGTTTTCGGCATCTTAGGTATGGGGTGTGGAGTTGGAGGTGTAGCTAATTCATTTGGGGACAGCTTAAGGTAACTAAGCCCTGATCTCGGGGGGTTTGTCTTCCTGATTTGATCCTGCCTTGTCATACATCAATGGGGGCTGGGGTTGGAGATCCGGATCTCTGCATTTAAATGAGCCTCCCACCTTCCTGTTAGGAAGAACTTCCTGACAGTAAGAGCTGTTCGACAGTGGAATTTGCTGCCAAGGAGTGTGGTGGAGTCTCCTACTTTGGAGGTCTTTAAGCAGAGGCTTGACAACCATATGTCAGGAGTGCTCTGATGGTGTTTCCTGCTTGGCAGGGGGTTGGACTCGATGGCCCTTGTGGTCTCTTCCAACTCTATGATTCTATGATTCCTCTTATCCACTAGGCAGTTAGGGGATATGGGCCACAAATGTGGTCCCTCCGATGTCTCATTGTGTTCATTCTTCTTGACCAGTCTGCTTCTGAGTATGTCTAGTCTATCCAAGATTTTGTTTTGAGCTGAGGGCTGCAATGACCAGAAACGGTTTATTAAGGCGTGTTCCTCCGCCGAAACGGAGTCCTCGCTGTCTCTTGTAGGAGGTTGAACATCAAGGCGGGACGTATCTTTCATTTTTAAAGTTGATGGATCTTGTTTGTGATGGTCCAGCTGGCTCATTTGGGATCTGTTTTGTTGTTTAGATTTTCCCCCTTTTTGATCCTCTGTTCCTAGCATCCTATCACCCCTGGGAGCCATGAGGGGAGCTATTGGTGCTCTGTTTTCAAAAATTCTTAGTAGCTCTATCCTTTCGTTTTTAAATAAATTTCTTGCTCTAAAAATAAAATTTACCAGGTTATGATCTAGAAATGTGATCAGAGTTCGTACCGAGTGATCGTCTTGATATAAGTACTCTATGGCAACTGTGTCAGATGTTTTTACCACCCCTGGTAAAATACCATTTAAAATGTTCAAAAGGTGCTTCATGCGATCCATCCCAGCACATGGGCCCCACGGCTTTGGATAATTGGCCAAAATGAGCTTTTGAGGAATTAGAACCAAGTTCCATCCTTTTTTTGGGCACAATGCTAGCCAATGAATTCCCATCAATATTTAGGGTTACCGACTCGCTTCTATCTGCGGTTTTTAGAGATGTCCTGGGAGTGCTCTGGTGGGGTACAGCCATGGATGGCATAGTTTCTTTGATTACGCTTAGAGTTGTTTTCTCAGGTAGGAGCTTAGATTTTGTCTTAAATGTGCCTGCTTTGCATGTCTCTTTAATATCTCACGAGTTGGCTTTATTTGTTCCAGTTGTTGGCAAAAGATGATAACAGGTTAAAAAGCTTCTGCCACTGCTTCTTACAGGTGTGGTAAATTATCCTGGACATCCTTAAAATTTTAATGTTTTTGCTTTTCTTCTTCTTGGGCTCTGATTCCCCCCCCCCCCATGGTTTGTTGGTATGTAATGTGTGATTTATAGCATCTGGACCAGAGGAATTGTTCGTTTTGTGGTCAGATTCTCTTTCATGTTGCTTGAAGTTGTCCACTAGGGTCAAGAGGAACCCATTTGTTATCGCTGGAAGAGGCTTTGAAACTGGGACCTTCATGCAAAGCAGCTGTACTACTGAACTAGTACCCTTCCAGCTGACCCACTGGATGCTTTTGAGGAAGTTCTGCAGAGAATGGAAGTGATTATTTATACAAGGCATGGCTTTTGGAGCCCTTTGCACACTCTTGGAAGTCCAGGAGGAGCCAGCGTTGTCCCTGCAAGGATGGCAACAGCCACGATGGAAGATGTCTCATCCTTCCAGGTTAAGGCCTCTGAGCTCAGTTTGCCAGGCATAGTTCCTGCTGAGCTGCGGAGGGTGGGTTGAACAGGCAGTTGAACAAGAAGATGGGGGGGGGGACGACAGGGAGCGGGGAGAGATTCTTGCTTGTCCTGACCTATCAGTTGAAGAAAGGAGGCATCTGTTCCATTTTCCCCAGGAAAATGCTGCTCTGGGAGTAGGGCTAGGGCACTCCAACATGATCATTCCAGGAGAGGACATGACAATTATACAAAACCAAGAAGCCCTTAAATTTTGCGAATCTCAATCCCAGTCTAGTGGAGCAATGGTCTTAAGCTGTGTGTGCTGAAGATAAAGGAGGAGGAAGAGGGAAGGAGGCTGGTGCTTTTCACCAAGATGGGGGGGTGACAGTGGGTAGACCCTCAGAATCCTGGCTCTGGCTGCAAGTGTGGCTTGGGGGAGCCAAGGAAAGCTGAAACTTCAGACGGGACAGTATTTCATGCATTGACTGACTAAACATTGTTGCATGGTTGGTTTAGTTCTTGTTACTAGCTTTTAATTGTGGGTTATGGGACTGAGAACAGTTCCTGGATAATGAATTATCAACAAAACTTGATGCCTTCAGGAAGTAACATATGTTGTTGTTGTTTAGTCGTTTAGTCGTGTCCGACTCTTCGTGACCCCATGGACCAGAGCACACCAGGCACTTCTGTCTTCAACTGCCTCCCACAGCTTGGTTAAACTCATGCTGGTAGCTTCGAGAACACCGTCCAACCATCTTGTCCTCTGTCGTCCCCTTCTCCTTGTGCCCTCCATCTTTCCCAACATCAGGGTCTTTTCCAGGGAGTCTTCTCTTCACATGAGGTGGCCAAAGTATTGGAGCCTCAGCTTCACGATCTGTCCAGTGAGCACTCAGGGCTAATTTCCTTCAGAATGGATGTGTTTGATCTTCTTGCAGTCCATGGGACTCTCAAGAGTCTCCTCCAGCACCATAATTCAAAAGCATCAATTCTTCGGCGATCAGCCTTCTTTATGGTCCAGCTCTCACTTCCATACATCACTACTGGGAAAACCATAGCTTTTACTATATGGACCTTTGTTGGCAAGGTGATGTCTCTACTTTTTAAGATGCTGTCTAGGTTGGTCATTGCTTTCCTCCCAATAAGCAGGCGTCTTTTAATTTCGTGGCTGCTGTCACCATCTGCAGTGATCATGGAGCCCAAGAAAGTAAAATCTCTCACTGCCTCCATTTCTTCCCCTTCTATTTGCCAGGAGGTGATGGGACCAGTGGCCATGATCTTCGTTTTTTTGATATTGAGCTTCAGACCATATTTTGCACTCTCCTCTTTCACCCTCAATAAAAGGTTCTTTAATTCCCTCACTTTCTGCCATCGAGGTTGTGTCATCTGCATATCTGAGGTTGCTGATATTTCTTCCGGCAATCTTAATTCCGGCTAGGGATTCATCCAGCCCAGCCTTTCACATAATGAATTCTGCATATAAGTTAAATAAGCAGGGAGACAATATACAGCCTTGTCATACTCCTTTCCCAATTTTGAACCAATCAGTTGTTCCATATCCAGTTCTAACTGTAGCTTCTTGTCCCACATAGAGATTTCTCAGGATAATTCCTCTGTGTATTCTTGCCACCTCTTCTTGATGTCTTCTGCTTCTGTTAGGTCCTTACCACTTTTGTCCTTTATTATGGTAATCTTTGTACGAAATGTTCCTTTCATATCTCCAATTTTCTTGAACAGATCTCTGGTTCTTCCCATTCTGTTGTTTTCCTCTGTTTCTTTGCATTGCTCGTTTAAGAAGGCCTTCTTGTCTCTCCTTGCTATTTTTTGGAAATCTGCATTCAATTTCCTGTATCTTTCACTATCTCCCTCGCACTTTGCTTGCCTTCTCTCCCCCGCTATTTGTAAGGCCTCATTGGACAGCCACTTTGCTTTCTTGCATTTCCTTTTCATTGGGATGGTTTTCGCTGCTGCCTCCTGTATAATGTTGCAAGCCTCCATCCATAGTTCTTCAGGCACTCTGTCCAGCAAATCTAAATCCTTAAACCTGTTCCTCACTTCCACTGTGTATTCATAAGGAATTTGATTTAGATTGTATGTTGCCGGCCCAGTGGTTTTTCCTGCTTTCTTCAGTTTAAGCTTGAATTTTGCTATAAGAAGCTGATGATCTGAGCCACAGTCAGCTCCAAGTCTTGTTTTTGCTGACTGTATAGAGCTTCTCCATCTTTGGCTGCAGAGAATATAATCAATCTGATTTCGATGTTGCCCATCTGGTGATGTCCATGTGTAGAGTCATCTCTTGTGTTGTTGGAAAAGTGTGTTTGTGATGAGCAGCTTGTTCTCTTGACAGAACTCTCTTAGCCTTTGCCCTGCTTCGTTTTGAACTCCAAGGCCAAACTTGCCAGTTGTTCCTTTTATCTCTTGACTCCCTACTTTAGCATTCCAATCCCCTATAATGAGAAGAGCATCCTTCTTTGGTGTCATTTCTATAAGGTGTTGTAAGTCTTCATAGAATTGCTCAATTTCAGTTTCCATTTCACTCCATTTCTTTTACGAGTTTCTTGCCCACAGTAGTAGATATGATGGTCATCCAAACTGAATTCGCCCATTCCCGTCCATTTTAGTTCACTGATGCCCAGGATGTCAATATTTATTCTTGCCATCTCATTTTTGACCACATCCAACTTACCCAGATTCATGGTTCTTACATTCCAGGTTCCTATGCAATATTTTTCTTTACAGCATTGGACTTTCCTTTCGCTTCCAGGCATATCCGCAACTGAGCGTCCTTTCGGCTTTCGCCCAGCTCTGGATCTACTTGTACTTGTCCTCCGCTTTTCCTCAGTAGCATGTTGGATGCCTTCCAACCTGAGGGGCTCATCTTCCAGCGTCATAACTTTTATATGCCTGTTGTCTTTGTCCATGGAGTTTTCTTGGCAGGGATACTGGAGTGGCTTGCCGGTTCCTCCTCCAGGTGGATCATGTTTGGTCAAAACTCTCCACTATGACCTGTTCATCTTGGGTGCCCTGCTCGGCATAGTTCATAGCTTCTCTGAGTTATTCAAGCCCCTTCGCCACGGCAAGGCAGTAATCCATGAAGGGGAAGTAACATATACCCTTCAACAAACTCTGCATACCAGGGCTTGTAAATTCAACCATTTGTCTTCAGGGGATAAGGCCTACATTAGCTTTCTCCTGGTACAAGGACCTGAGCTACTCACCTACCTATTCTCTGGACTTTCTAACGTCAGGATCCATTTCTGAAAGGTAGCCAGATTTCTAGCTTTGCTCTCCCACACCCAAACAACTCATATTGAAGCTCCTCCCTTCCACAAACCACGCTGGATACAGCCCAGCATGCCCCGTGCAGAGGAGGGGGTTGTGTAACGTATCCACCCTGAGCCTCCGAGACATCTGGTCTCTCACTGACAGAAGGCAAATGCAAGGAAGAATCCAGAAAAGTTGTTTGTGACAAAGGGTAGACATTGATAGTGGGCAGAATAAAAGTGGAAGTTCAGTTTCATGAGAAGATTTTACTCATAAAATATGCCTCCGCACAGAAGCCCAGAAGGAAGCAGGGTCTCCCTGAGCAATGGAGATAGTGGTGCTCCTGAATACCAGGAATAGCAAGTGGGGTGAGTTGCCCATCTAGTACAGCATCCTGTTCTCACAGTGGCTCACCAGATGCCTACAAGAAAACCCACAAGCGGGATTCAAACACTCTCTCTCAGTTGCTAGTTTTGTTGACTTGCTTTGGTTTTGCTGGGGCCTGGTTCTAAGTGTCAGAAAGTTCTGGCTTCCTCCATGGCTGCAATAACACTGGGGACTCCATTTCACCATTCCCCCTAGTTGGAACAGCCCTCAGTGGCATCCCCTGCAATCAGAGATCCTCGGCTTTGGGCACAGATGAGCTGCCACGGGCCCTGCAAAGTCCTCGCTCTTCCTATGCTGCTGCTGCTGCAGGTTGTACCTCTTCAGCAAGGAGGGTAGTCTGTGGGCACCATTGGAAACATCTGTGGGCTTCAAAGCTACTGACTCAAGTACTGTGTGTTCTTCATAGTGGGTGATATAAACAGCACCCTTACTCCACATCAGAATGATGTTCAGTCTACACGAGTGGCCCATCCCATGGAGCCACTGCAGATGGACCCCCAGCCCCCCAACTCCAGGCACAGAGAGCGAGCACCCATCACAGGTGAACAGCCCAGGCCAACTTTGTGCCCTCCAGATTTTAGGACTACAACTCCCATCAGCCCCAACTAGCAGGGACATAGGATGGGAGCCTGGTCGTGCTCACTGTGGTGGACGGGAGTTGTAGTCCAGGTGGGCTCCAGGTCTGCCTTGGAGACACTCAACCGTTCAGTCTTCCTCTTTTTTGAAAACAAGGTTCCCAATGATGCCTGGGAGGGATTCGTCCTGGAAGTTGTCAGGAGATGCTCACTTGGCACATTGTTTAAAGAAGACATTCAGTTACCTGGGCTGCAATGCTTGGCTGTGCTCTGATCATCTGCTAAGGGAAAAATAACTAATATGTAGCATGTTGTGTCATAGATAATTATGGATAACATCACTTTTAAGGAAACCAGACTTGTTCCCCCTTTCTGTGGAATTTATTAAGGCTGCTCTTCTGAGCAAGAACAGAGAACAGGGGCAGCTTACTCGTGTGCAGCCGTAACAGGGGCACTCCCTGTCTTAGAAGCCTTTTCCTGGATCCTGGATCAGATGCAAGAGGCAGAGGGGGTTCCCCTTAAGCCACTGCTGCAGAATCAGAAGCAGGGATTTCCCACTACCAAGAGGTAGGAAAAGTCTCAGCCAGAACTTCCTTATTGTGCACAACATGGCATACATAGATCCCCTCTCATCTAACCCTGCCCCCAACCACCCTTTGAAGTAGGTTAGGCTGAGAGGTAGGGCCTGGCCCCAAGGCCACCCAGTGAGCTTCCTGGCTGAGTGGGGATTTGAACCTCTGTCTCCCAAGGTCCTAGTCTGACACTGCCACCATCTCTCATCATTGGTAGGAGTAGGACACATTTTTTTTTCTGAAGGAGCTTAACTATCTTCCCGAGAGATAGTCCAAGAAGGATCTGACAATTTGCCATAATACTTTTTCTTAGTGATGGGTGATCTCATCTTGGCTCTCTTCAGAACGGGCTCCGGTGAAATGAGCCATGGGCAAGCAATGTCATCTGCAGGGTGGCAGACAGAAGTACAGCTCCAAGGCTCTTTGGGAAACTCACTACTTCAGAGTTCCGAACACCTGGGACATTTTGTTGGGGGGTGGGAGGGACGGAGCCAGCTGAGGTTATGGAAACTTATGCAGCGCAGAGCAGCAGCCCAACCAGCCCATGTCAAACCCTTTCCTTCTCTTCCTCCATCCAAGCTGTAGGTGTCAATATCTGTGGGGTGAGACAGAGCAGATGAGCCCTCCGAGGCTACGCCAGGGGCAGTAGGTCTCAGCTTCATGGCCACTTGCGTTATGATCAGCATAAGGAGAATCCTGAGGCCGGATCAGGCCAAAGGCATGAAGCCAACCAGATGTCCCGATGGGAAGCCAAAGGCATGAAGCCAAGGGCCTCCCTCACCTCCGATGAGCCCTGCAGCAGCTGGATCAGGCCCAAGGGGGCCCACCCAGTCCAGCGTTCTCTTTGCCCCTATTGGGAAGCCCACAAACAGCCCATGCGCACAGCAGCAACAGCAGTGCTTTCCTCACTCCCCATCCCCGACCTGCACACAAAACTGGCCTTCAGAGTCACAGTGCAGTAGAACATGTGTGGGAATGTTCTGGGGTGCAGGAGAGGATATATTGACTAATTATATCCTTATCCAACTTGTGCTAACAAGTTCCCAAAATATTAGCAGAGTTTATAGACATTCCCCTTTAAGTTCACAATGGTAACGTGTGCACAGGTTCACTAGAACCTCTATAATAATTACTCTGGTAATTTCCCCTTTGTTCCCTCTTAAAATACAAGACACAACACAGTCTTTATAAAAGTATAATAGAGTTTACTCACGTTCTGTTCACAATATGATCCCAGAAGGCAGGCAGGCTTAAAAAGGTTACATATATTTAGAATCTATCTTGTTGCAAGATAGACCTTATCTCCTCTCTTGGCTGAGAGCCAAGAGAGCATCTTTAGATGTTTCCTCATCGAAAGAAAATGGCAGAGAGAGAGAGATGGCTATCTGCCCTGTGCTATTGTCATTACCTGCACAGGTGAGGCCACACCCACCTCTGGTCACATGCGGAGGAAGTCCGTCCCCAGGAAGTTTACCTGCTTGCTGGACAGACATTCCTCCCCATGTTCTGACATGTACACTCTAGGAATGTTGTCATTGACTGCTCCTGTGTTTACATCCCACAACATGGCCACCCTGGCTAGGAGCTTAGCAGTCCAGGAATGCGCTTTAGAAGTTGTCCTCCATTCTCAACTTTTGACAACATTGCTCATTTGAATCCAGTCCTGTTTTGGTGGAAGTGTGATCAAGGTTTTGCTCACAGGAAAAGAATGGCCTGTTTCAAAACCTGTGTGAAAGAGAGGGCATTTCACACATTTGACTCTTCTGTCTCTGGGTTTTGTATGTGACTGTGTGGGGTGCATGATGTGAGGCCCTTAACTGCTCCATGGTGTCAACGTCACTGCATGATCAGCGAAGGGATTGGTTTGAAGGGCAAAGACTATTTCTGGTGCCAGCCACTTCCTGGAGCCCCCTCCCCTAAGCAGGGGCTATCTGACATGACGCTGGACTTCAGCTCCCCTCACTCCTCACCCCTGGCCTTGCTGGCGGCATCTGATGGGAGATGCTGTTGGTATGTGGGGGGCACCAGGCTGGGGAAGGGGAATCAAGCAAGCAAAAGCATACTGTATATAGCTTTCTACCATTTTATTTCTCTCCCTCTCCCCCACTCTTTTCCACATGCACATATATCCCTAACCTTCCCCTCTTCCCTTCCATTTCCCCTCCAGCCCCAGCCCCCCAGCCCCAGCAATGGGGGATGGAACGAGAGCAGTGGGGAGAGCAGCATGTCACCCCCATTTCCAGGAAGGCAGTCCCTACATTTTGCCCAGCATTCCCTAGGAGGGGATGATTCCTTTTCTCACCAGTCTGAGAGGAGGTTGGTGCAGGGGCACTCAAGGAAAAGGTGGGGAGCTGAAGAAGAGAGCATCTACAAGGAAACCTCTTGCTAGAGGAGCCATGCACTGTTGCTGGCAGGAAGGAGAGAGACAAGGGCTGAGAGAGGGAGAGAGAATCTCACATTTTTATTGGCACTCACCTGGCAGGTGTCTGGTCGTTCTATGATCTGAAACTGCCACAGGCTCTGTGCTACTCCTGTGTGCACCCACCACCCGCTTTTGCTGACGGCAGAGAAGCCTGTAACCATTTGCGATAAACATCTCAGCAGCCGCCTGATTATCTCCTCCTTTAGCTGTACCCAGTGTGAGATTCTTATGTGGCAACAAACTGATTTGGCTGTGGATTTATGGAGGGAGCGCCTGATTTGGTCCTACATGATGGAGCATGTCATGCAATTGCTTTGCCTGGCTCAGCTCGTGGGCACATTCCCCACTCTGCGCACAAGACAGATGCCGGGAGAGAGGCCTGGGAGAAGATGCTGTCTCATGCGCAGGAGAGAGGAAACGCAGCTAAGATTTCACAGCTCCTCTCAGGGATGAGGCACAGAACCAAAGAGAGGATGACTTCATTCATCCACGAAACGCAAGGTGCACCTTAGAGACAGAATGTGGGGTGCTGGGACTCGGGGAGCAGTGGGGGGGGCACAAGGAGCAGGTGAGGCCTGCCAAGGGAAGGAGCTGCCACAGGAGGAGACGGTGGCCCTTTGGTGCTGGAATGTGTGGATTTGCTTGCCAAAAATTCTTCTGATTTAAACTGGGAGGGGTGGCTAACACCCCAGAGGACAGGATCACACTTCAAAACGACCTTGACAGATTAGAGAACTGGGCAAAAATAAACAAGATGAAATTTAACAGGGAGAAATGTAAAGTATTGCACTTGGGCAAAAAAAATGAGAGGCACAAATACAAGATGGGTGACACCTGGCTTGAGAGCAGTACATGTGAAAAGGATCTAGGAGTCTTGGTTGACCACAAACTTGACATGAGCCAACAGTGTGACGCAGCAGCTAAAAAAGCCAATGCAATTCTGGGCTGCATCAATAGGAGTATAGCATCTAGATCAAGGGAAGTAATAGTGCCACTGTATTCTGCTCTGGTCAGACCACACCTGGAGTACTGTGTCCAGTTCTGGGCACCACAATTCAAGAAGGACACTGACAAACTGGAACGTGTCCAGAGGAGGGCAACCAAAATGGTCAAAGGCCTGGAAACGATGCCTTATGAGGAACGGCTAAAGGAGCTGGGCATGTTTAGCCTGGAGAAGAGGAGGTTAAGGGGTGATATGATAGCCATGTTCAAATATATAAAAGGATGTCACATAGAGGAGGGAGAAAGGTTGTTTTCTGCTGCTCCGGAGAAGCGGACACGGAGCAATGGATCCAAACTACAAGAAAGAAGATTCCACCTAAACATTAGGAAGAACTTCCTGACAGTAAGAGCTGTTCGACAGTGGAATTTGCTGCCAAGGAGTGTGGTGGAGTCTCCTCCTTTGGAGGTCTTTAAGCAGAGGCTTGACAACCATATGTCAGGAGTGCTCTGATGGTGTTTCCTGCTTGGCAGGGGGTTGGACTCGATGGCCCTTGTGGTCTCTTCCAACTCTATGATTCTATGATTCTATGATTCTAAGATTATTGTTGTTATTGCTGTCATTCTACAAAACCCCTGTTGTGTGATGCCATCCAATGTGAGGATGGGGCGAGGAATATGGGGTGCATCAAGGCATTGAATTGGCACAATAATATTTGGCACTGTTGCCGTAAACCCGTATCAGCCGGGGTGTGTGTGTGTGTGTGTACATACCTACAGACACATATACATATCTCAGCAGGCTGGGGTGGGAGAGCTGCCATCACCACCTGCCCTTTGCCTACCTCCAGCTCAGCTCCTTGCTTTTTGCCAGCTTTGCCTTTTGCAAGAAGCAAGAGCCCCTGCTTGCCCCCATCCCACTTCTCATGCGATGGGCTTTCACTCTGCCCACTGAAGTGCTTCCACACAGCCTCCTTCCCCCGTGGCATTTCTGAGGGCCATACTGCAAACAGCTAGCCCTGTCCACCCCACCCAGCCTCCTGGTCCTTTTTCTTCCAAAGCAGCTTCTTCGACACGCTGAGATAGCATCTCATTAGCCAGGCTCCCATTGGCTTGACTGCTCTGATGTCACAGGCAAAGATTAGACCACAGTCAGGTCTGACCTGTGGGATGTGATACATAAGTAGCAGTCAAGTACAACATTCCTTGTTTGCCTAGAGTGGACATGCAAAGGGGATGTTTGTTCCAGCCAGTCAAAAACTTCCTGTTTCCTCCTGGCCTGGAGCATCCTTCCTCTTGCATGTGACTAGATATGGGTGTGACCTTACCTGTGCAGGTAATAAAAGCACTAGGCATGCAGCCATCTTTCTCTTTGACTTCTTCTCGTCGTTGGAGCAGCTTTTTAGCTAGAGATGCCCTGTTGGCTTTCAGCCAACAGAGGACAAAGAGACTATTTCCATATGGGATAGACTCGCATGTATATATCTGTAACTAAGTCTGCCTTCAGGGATCCAACTGTGAACTGATGATGTGAGTAAATTACTTTTATATCTTTAAATAACTTGTGGCGGAAGGTCGGTGGTTCGAATCCCCAGAACGGGGTGAGCTCCCGTTGCTCATTCCCAGCTCCTGCCATCCTAGCAGTTTGAAAGCACGTCAAAGTGCAAGTAGATAGATAGATACTGCTCTGCTGGGAAGGTAAACAGTGTTTCCGTGCGCTGCTCTGGTTTCACCAGAAGCGGCTTAGTCATGCTGGCCACATGACCCAGAAATACTTTCTGCTGATAAATGTTGGCTCGCTTGGCCAGTAAAGCAAGATGAGCGCCGCAACCCCAGAGTTCTTCACGACTGGACTTAACCGCCAGGGGTCCTTTACCTTTACGGGACCTTACCAGGAATCTATATTGAGAAACTTAAACAAGCTTGCAACCAGCTACCCGCTGTGTGTTTAAAGGGGAATGTTAAAACTCTGCTAAGTTATAGAACTTGCTAACACAAGTTAGGAAGGATATTAATAAACAATATATCCTCTCCTGCCTCCCTGAACATTCCCACATAACCCATCCATGAGGTGGGCTGAGGCAGCAGCCTCAGGAGGCAGGACACCAAGAGGCAGCACCCCCGCCAGTGCCCCCCTCCGCCACTGCTGGCTTCCAGCCAGATCTCACCAGCATCTCACGCATTCTCGCCAACCTTTCATTGTATCTCCTGTGCTCCATGAGATGTTGCAAGAGCTCAGCGAGAGCTTGTGAGAGCTCACCAGAACTCGCCATCGCCCTGCTGCCGCAGCCACACAACCCAGGTGAGGGATACTTTGGCGCAGGGCAGCACCACCTGGATTGCTCAGTTGGTTAGCGTGTGATGCTAATAATGCCAAAGCTGCAGGTTCGGGACAGCTGCATATTCCTGCAATGCAGGGGGTTGGAGTAGATGACCCTTAGGGGCATTTCCAGTTCTATGGTTCTATGCTTCCCATTTTGCCTCAGGTGGCAAAACAGGATGGGCTGCCCAGGCCTCCTTGGCCCTGACTGCTGGCAACAGAGAAGCTTTGGTTCTACAGCCTTAGGTCTATGGTTAAATTCGCTGAATTTAACAGAATTTCCTAACTGTGTATGGAGATTTAAAAGGTTAGGATTAGAACCAAGCGTCAATATATTTGCAACGACACTTGTCTCTGTGTGGTGAGGCTGCCTTATCGATCTGCAACTCTGGCTTCCAAAAATGTCCCTTGGCAAAATCTATTTCTCTGTGATGTCTATGCTGCGGAGTGTTCTGAACCCTCAATGCATCAGAAGAATGTGCTTCATGCAGTTGTTGCTCTTTGTTTTTGTTGTTTGTACTCTGTTATTTCTGAAAACTCCATAACTCCACATTTTTATTTCATGGTTTATCATTGTCTTTTGACTGACAATATCGACCCTCGCACATACCCTCACCAGGGGCCTCCTCCCTGTTGGGGAGGGGGCTCTGCACGTAGGAATAGAATGACTGGGCAGCCCCAGATGAGCTGCTGCCCTTCAGCTTGACAAGAGGGAGAATCTGCAAGTGCCAGAGCCAGTCAGGCAGCTGCCAAGGCCCTGTTCCATGGCGTGTGGGCCATAAACCCAGGACAACATGATCCCTGGATCCATCGTTGTGCGCCTTCAGCCTACCACCTGCCAGGGTTAGGGTAGCCAGACCTCCAGGTCTGACTTGAAACCTTCAGGTTTGCCTGGTCCCCTCCAGGTGGCAGGTGGAGGCCTTAAATCTCCAGGTAGGTGAGAAAAATATATATATTAAGATATTAAGAGTTGCCATATTTTGAACATCAAAAAAGAGGGCAGGTGAAGGTGGAGAAGGTGGCAGTGCCAGGCAGAAGCTGCAGCGCTAGCATGGGACAGCCTTGCACCTCTATTTGTGTTGTCACCCACAACGGATGTGTAATGGTTCTAGGGGTTGCTTGTGTGTAAATCAACGCCACTCTTGGCTGGTTGCCTGAATGAACCCTTTCTGTCTGGGCAGCCACGCGCCCGTGGCTGTCTCAATTGCTGGCAGAATCCGTTAGTGGGCGTTTCTTGAACTTCTTCCAGCAAAGAAGCTCTTTGACGCTTAGTCTCCTCCTAGCCTCCCTGCGCGGAAGCCTTCTGCGCAGGGAGGGTGTGGGCATCGGAGGACCCGTGCTCTCCCCACTGGTTCCCGGCGAAGAGTCTTGGAGCCACCCCGCCGATTCCCCATCTGCTCCCCTTCTCCACTGGTGTTGCGCTGATTTTCTTCCCCAGAAGATGTGCTGCTTCTCTCCCTCCCGGGACGCTCTCCGGAATCCCTCTGGAGCCCTCCCTCTCCCTCTGGCTCCGGTGGCAGTTCCCTGACAGGATGCCCCAAGCGCCTCTTCACATACGAAGCTCCCCACACACCCCTGCTTTTCTCATCTCCCTCCATGCACACCACACCCCCTCCCACCAAATCCCCACGCTAGAAAGTGGCTGGGTCGAAGGCGAAGAGGGTCTTCTCCAGAACTCCAGATGGCCAGAACATGCCTCCTCCACTGCTTCTGAGGCCTCTCAGTCAGGCGTCTCATGCAAGGACATGGTGGGGAGCGTGTGGTGGGGGCGGAAAGTAGATCGTGGCTTTTGGTTGAACCAAGGAAAGGGGGTACAGATTAGAATTCCTTCCTGCTGCCGTTTCTCTAGCCTCGAACAGGACCCAGGGTGTGGGATCCCATTTCCCGCTGCCTTACCAAAGAGCAAAGGGCAGCTGTCACAGGGCCGTCACCCACCTCTCAGATCCAGCGTTCCCATATGCCTAGTCCTATTTATAAAGGCTGCCTGCTCCTTGCATATTTGCTTCGTGAACAAGAGCACATTCAGAGGCTTATCCCAGTGGGGTGGATGGGAAGACGATCGCTCTGGCATGGCTTATGAACCTAAGCACAGACGCAGCACGGAGGCTGGGATCTCTCTATTAAGAAGTCTCTCCACAGCCAGCTCAGAGGATAACCCAGATCTGTTTGCTCCAAGTCCCCACCTGCTGCTGCCATAAATGAGGGAGCACAGTGGTGAAAATCCCCATTGCCTAAATTAAAAGGCTTGTGCACCTTGTGAGTAGCAAGCCTCCCTGATCCCTCCTCCTTGGGTCTCTTCCCTAGTGACGGTCATCTCCAGTGCAGAAGGAGCAAGCGACATCAGGACCCCCCTGGCTCCCTGATCCTCGGAGCCTGCCTGCACCCCACTTTCAAATGCAACTGACATCCTAGTTCACAACCCTCACCACCCCACCCACCCAAGGGATTCTGCAAGCTGTGGTTCTGTGGGAGGACTAGGGAATTCAAAGAAAGGATTCTGGAGAACTCCTTCAGGGAACCTCTCCCAGGATTTCTTGCAAATTTCCTTGATGGTCAAACCACATACATGTAAAGTGAGAAAAACAAAGGTATGTGGCAGGGAATATACTCCTCCTTTCTTCTGTGGGGATCATCTCTGTGTACAAAAAACACCAGTGGACTTCTGGCTCTGGTAGAAATAACTTCGATGTCATCATTTGTTGTTGTTTAGTCGTTGAGTCGTGTCTGACTCTTCGTGACCCCCTGGACCAGAGCACGCCAGGCACCCCTGTCTTCCACTGCCTCCCACAGTGTCATCATTTACAGGGCCCAAATACCTCATGGTCACTATGCTACACCAGGGCATTTGTGCACACCTGGGTCACTGTTCCCATGTGGCCATTGGTGGGCTTTCATCCCCCCAGGAGCACTGCCAGGTCTAAACCGGGGTATTCCCCTCCCTGCTAGTAGGTAGTACTTGATTTTTTGACGCTGTGTCCCCTCCATGAGTACGTCCCTGCCCACGCTGATGTCCGTTGTGTGCATGCACATAGGGGCTTATTTAACTTGGCATGTGCACCTTGAAAATATTTTTATTGTTTTTGAAACACATATTTCTTGATATATCAGATTGGCATGAAATAACAGTAAAAAAAATGGTTGAAAACACATGTTCCTCTAAGACAGGCAAGCCTCTGCAATTGTTTGCACCAATTGCTGCCATTTCCTTTCCCGCCTTCTGTGCCTGCAAGGGGAAATTTAATTTTTTTATTTTAATACAGCTGTTTTGTGCAAAAGCACTTCTGTGCAAAGGAGCTGTTTTAAAAATAAAAGCACAGGGAATGTGCCTTCACCAACAATGGGCCACCTGGCTGGGGCGGGGGGGCGGGGAGGGATAGAACGCACCCAGCAAAATGTTGCCACCCTTGTAGAAAGCCCTGCTCACTCCACATGTGCCCACAGCAATTCTCTATTGGATTTACTTCTCTTCTTTGATTATCCACAGATTGAGAAAATTTGGATTTGAGCAGGTGAGGGAATTTGTTGGTGGCAAGGGGAAAAAAGATATAAAAAGAATTTCCTGGGAGCCAAGATCCAGGATTGGGGCAAGTACTCTTTGGTGAGAGAACCCCAGCAGAGATTTAAAATCACACTATGTGCAGTGCAAATATAGACTGTTAAACCTTTAAAATATGCCCTTGTGAGTTCCCAAATAGTTGCCTCTTCCCTCAGCAAAGAAAAAGACCACACGCTTGGTAGGTTTAAAATGGTTTGTAAGTAAAAATGGCTTACTTACAAACTCTCCAATGGTCAGAATCATGTGCTTTTCCATACAGCATTCAAAAAAAGTTGCAGAGGCAGTAAAACTTGGCTTAGTTACAGTGGTGAAAGTTCCTAAATAATTATTGGTATAGGAATTGAAGAGTGGTTTGTAAGAGCCATGAGGTCTGAGCTTGGAGCAAGCCGCTCAGATCTCTTTACATGTTGAGCTTCTCAGGTAGACTGAGGGTGAACAATAGGCTTGATTACCTTTTCCCCAAGGTGAGGGGGAGTGACCTAGCTAGGCCTGGCAAGACAGCTTACTCTATGGCATTAACCCCTTCATGCATTAATTAAGATAAGCATGTTTGTTATATGAAGCTAGTTATCCCACAGAATTGCAGGCTGCCACTTGAATGAGGAAGATGTTGCGTGGATGCCACCAAAAGAACCCCAAACACCTATAGGCACAAGCCTATAGGCACTTTCAAATCTACATTAAGCTCCAGTGTGGGTGAGCCAGTGTCAGCACAGCCAGGAATGTACAGATGGGCTGAAAACTTATTGCACATCCAAAGCACATCTCCTCCACCCCCAAGAACCCTGAGGACTATAGTTTACCCCTCACAGACCTACAATTCCCAGCACCTTAAACTATAGTTCCCAGGATTCTTTGGGAGGGGGTATAATGCTTGAAGAGCCAGCTTTACCTAATGGGATAATTGCACCAATGCCTCGCGTGAGCCTAGCAAAAGGCCCTTGTGCTTTGCGCAGTGAAGCAACCTGCCTTCTCCAGAGCTGCTCTCCCACGGAGGGGGAAGGGATGGTTGCAGGAAGGACCACTGGTGCCCCTTATGGAGATGGGTGTGTGCAGTGTGAGGCATGTGTCCAGGGGGATGTGGCCATCCCATGGCCTGCAGTGGGGATAGGCTGCCATGGTGAGAGTGGGAGGGGAGACGGGGGGCTGGTAATGAGATGATAGCAAGGCACCCAGCAGCAGCTCAGTTTTCATCCTGTGGTCCAAATTACAAACCATCATATTTTGAAAGTGATGCTGACATTCCTCAGCCGGGAGGCGTTGCCAAAAACAACTCGAGCACAGCTTGTCTTGGCACAAGCTCAAAATCAGGGCCTCAGCAGTGAAACTGAAAACATTTACACAGCTGGACTCAAATCTGCCTCTTTCTCTAAAGCTCCTCTCAAAGCTGCCGGGGAACAGCTCTTGGGCCTCGGCTGCTCTGTCAAAGGGCTCCAGTGTTCTCCTCCTCCTCCTCCTCCTGCTCCTCCTCCTCCTCCTCGGACTCTGCTCCTGCCTGGCCACATCCAAGGGCTGAAGCACTGCTGGAAAAAGTGGGTGGTCTTTCGTAGGGAGACTCCAATGCAAATAACTCAAGGATGGGCTCCTAGGGATTATGAGAATTAGCCTGATCTCCTGCCAGTCCATCAATATTCGAGCCAGACGTATTATATTTGCATACGGAGATATGGAAACCTCATCAATTTGCAATTGAGATGTAATGGCTAATAAATACTTTAGCAAGCCACTAATGAAAACAAATGCAAACCTGTCTTACCCATGGCTGTGGGAGCGAGAATTGGCCCTGCCAAACGTTTGCTCAGGCACTGAGTAGCTGGTTGCAGCCATGCCATGTTCCAGGTGACATCAGACTGCTGAGGACCCTCTCTAGGATTGAGCGAAACACTGGTGGCATTTGCGGTTTTGTGAATCAAGCAGTTAGATCGGGGGGACAGACCCTGCAAGAGCCAAGAAAGTGCCCCATTTCCAGAGGCTGCCAAAGGACCTTTCCCATCCCCGTGGGCCCTTGGGTCTGGCAGACAGAACCTTTACATTGTACATGTTTACCTAAGATGTGGTTCTTCTTGCAAATATTACAATAATTTATAGGTGTTTTTGAGCTGCTCCCTGTTTTATTTGTTTTGATTGATGTTTCAAATGTTAAGATAAATTTTCTTAAATGTTGGATGATGCTCTGAAGAGAATTGTGCCATTCTTCTGTTCCGTTTTTATAGCAAGGCTGGCTGTAGGAGTTCTCCCTCTCTCTCTCTCTCTCTCCCCCCCCCCTCTCTCTCTCTCTCACACCTTTTTTGTGCATTTCTTCTGTTCCTCTCCCACCCTCTGCAGAAGCAGAAGGTTTCAGGGTTACCATAATGCTTCCTTTCAGCAGCCTGGGGTTCCCACTGCACAAGCTGGTGCCCAGGTGAATCCCCACCCTCCAGGTATGCGAGGGCCTCTCCATGGGCATTCCTAGCTTGCTGGTTCAGACTGGTTCTATCCACACACACTCACTGCCCCCCCCATGCATGGAATTCTCTTGGTGCACAATCCTTTTTCCACGGGCAGATTCCATTCTCTGGATTTGGGCACAGGTGCGGTGGGGGATGTGATGGAGATGAAGCTGAAAGCTCTCAGGTCTGAGATGCTCCATATCCTTCACCTTGACTGTTCCGCTGCCCTCTGCTGCTTCAGACTCCAGAGCCTCCCTGAGCTTCCCTTCTAGGAACTTCTCCTTGGGTCTCCTGCACCTTGCATTGCTGCCATTCCCTTTTTGCCAGTCCCTTGAGGGCAGCGGCCCTTCCTCTCCATGGGCACCTCCTGCCATGCCTCCCTGGGGCCTCTGCAGTTCCAATTTCTTCTCCTCCATGACACATATGGAGCCTGAGCCATTTATTTTTGTCCCTAAGCATCTGGATTCTGTTTGTTGGGCATTTTTTCAGAATTAAACTATTGGCAATTTGTGCCACAAAGGAATTCTATTTATAATGGTCCCCTCTTTAACTAATACATAATTTTTTTTAAAGAGAGAGGGTGGAGGGAAGGGACAGCCATCACAAACCCTCCCCACCTGCAGCAGCTCAACAGAGCAACAGAGCACAAGATGAGGGGCCTTGGGAAGGCTCCCCCATCTGGAAAAAAAATCTCACCTTCATGAGAAGGGAGAAAGGGACACATCCATTTATTTACAGCCAATGTCTGTCACATCTGCACATCTGCATTTCCACATTACTTAATTTGCAAGGTTTTAACATATGCACAAATTGAAATATGCATGCAAAATAAATAAATATTTTAGACATATCATAGTTGAATAATGCATTTCTAAATGTATTTTGATATATATTTTTGAGCTGAAGACTTTACTGGTATATTAGGGAAGTGTGAAACAGAGTGAATTATTAAAGTTATGATCTGCCCATAACTTTGCCTTGGAATTTGCAAAGGCTGGATTCCTTAAACGTCACTCATGTCAAGGCAGTTGCACAAGCAATTGACAAAGTGTTGGCTGCAGTGTTGTTGAGTGTGAAAGAGACCTGTGGCCTTAATCCCAGGGACTAGAAACATCGCTTTCTCCTTGCATTGCCACAGCCTATCGGCTTTCTCCCAGCCCTCAGCTCTTTCCCCTCCACAGCTCCATTTACTCTCAAAAGCCAATAAACAATAATATTTCAAACTCTTTCCCCCAGTGCTGGATTACCCAATAGGTGGGCTAAACACATGCTCAGAGCACCAGCAAAGAGCCACAAAATACCATAATTTTTGCTCTATAAGACTCACTTTTTCCCTCCTAAAAAGTAAGGGGGAATGTGTGTGCGTCTAATGGAGTGAATGCAGGCTGTGCAGCTATCCCAGAAGCCAGAACAGCAAGAGGGATTGCTGCTTTCACTGCGCAGCGATCCCTCTTACTGTTCTGGCTTCTGAGATTAAGAATTTTTTTTTCTTGTTTTCCACCTCCAAAAACTAGGTGCGTCTTGTGGTCTGGTGCGTCTTACAGAGTGAAAAATACGGTAATTTGATTTTTTTTTTTTAAAAAAAAGCATAGACCTAGGGGGTGTAGATCAAAATAATGCAAGGAACTCAGATCCTCTCATGCGCAGCAATAAGTAATCAAAGTTTTATTACTGATATATTCTTCTGAGTATATATATATATATATATATATATATATATATATATATATATGCTTTCGTAGATTTTCACGGGTATAGGAATGCAGGTTTTGGTGTCTTCGGGTGTCTTCCCGTGTAAGAGTCGGGGTGTCTGTGCGACGTTTCGACGAGGTCTCACTCGTCATCTTCAGGCTGGTGCTTTCGGCTTCTTGTTACTGGAACAGCCACGTACATTGGACAAACAAACAGACGAATAAATGCACGTATCGCAGAACACAAGAATGCCGTCAAAAAAGAAGAAAAAACTTCCTCTCTTTTCCAACACATGAAAGAAACAGGACACGAAATTAATTTTGCAGATTCCAAATTGCTCTTTAACATGGAACATCACCACAAGAGAATAATCATGGAAGCCATCGAGATAGAGAAACACCCTCACAACATGAACAAGCGTGACGACACGTCCCGCCTGCCAGACATCTGGAAATTAGCCCTCCCCACAAAAACCGACACCAGAACCAGAGGCACACAGAACGCCATCACCAATCAACCACACCAGACCCAAACCCAGACCCTCTCCACAGACATATTACAGACTCCATCCAGCAACCAAACTATAGTGGCACCTCCGGATGCTGCACCCCCCTGCAATCCCTACACAGATCTGGCTGGCACAAGGCACAAAACCACAGCTCGCCCCTATACACGAAGCCAAGCCAGAGCACAACTAAATACAGCACAGCCATCTTCTCAGAAAAACTCTTCACAAGCTCAAGAGGTCAAGACACGAGAGCTTTAGCAACTAATCTACACTTAATGACCCACCCAGTGATATTCAGAATATCACTCATGAAATCACCCAAGATATCCCTCAAGTAATTAATGACCCACCCAGTGATATTCAGAATATCACTCATGAAATCACCCAAGATATCCCTCAAGTAATTAAGGAACAAAAGAAGAAAAGGCACACTAATCTAGGAACTTCCTCTCTATCCAGAACGTTGGAGGCTATACACCACACCCCTCAACAGTATTTATAGGAACTCAAACACCAAACTCTGCTCTGTTCCAGTAACAAGAAGCCGAAAGCACCAGCCTGAAGATGACGAGTGAGACCTCGTCGAAACGTCGCACAGACACCCCGACTCTTACACGGGAAGACACCCGAAGACACCAAAACCTGCATATATATATATATATATATATATATATCACTGTGTAATTTGTTTTTTAAAATTTCAGCCGGCTGAGATAAGAGACAGGATGAAATGTAACCAATAAAATGTTATTTTATATCTTAGTATTGCTTTTTATTTTGAATGACTTATGCGGGGCACCCTAATCTTCACAATGTTTAGGGGCTCTAAAGGTCTTAATCTGTCCTTGCTTTTCCCCACCCCATTGTATGGCAGGATACACTCTGCATAGGGTACATTCCAAGCACCCTCTTTCCTTCGGCGAATCCCCTGGGCGCTGTAGTTCACCCCTCACAGAGTTAAAATCCCCAGCAACCCCTAACAAACGACAGTGCTCAGAATTTGAGGATGGGAAATGCACTTAGAATGGGCTTTGAAAGTATGCTATGTATGCAGCCTCCTTTGCAAGGAACCACCAAACCCTTTCATAACTGTTTAAAATAAATCCCTTTTGATCCAAAATATTTCCCATCGCAGCCAAAATGGGATCTTGAGCTGGTTTCCTGATGTGTGCCTCCGACTGAGGTTTCCCCCTGCCCTCCCTCACACGCGGGGCACCTTCTTGGCCTGGCTGCCCCTGCCATTTCCTGCATAATGGTGGTTGACAGGCAGCCCATAAACACATGTAGATCTGTACGCACACAGAACACCGTGGCAATGGATGGGATGCTCTTGATTGCCCTATTTAAGGTGCTCTCCCTCTGACACCCACCCACGTCCAGAAGGGAAGGAGGCTGCCAGAAAGGACCAAGGGTCTTTTTCCAAAGCTTCGCCCTGCCCAGCAACCCAGCTCACAAGCCCTGGAGAAAGACTGCAGACACAGAAGCCGCTTCATGCAATAGAGCCAAGGCTGCGATCAGGGGGCATCCAGAACTCGGTTTTAGGATCTCTTGCAAAGGAGCCCCCACCTCCTCTCCTATTGCTGCTAGCTCCCCCCCCCAACTTTTGCTCCAAGCCAGATCTCCAAGATGCAGCTCCACAGATGGTCAGCACAAGGGAGCCCTCTTATCTGCTCAGCCTGCTCAGCCCAGATGCCACAGGCGCTCAATGCGCCCCATTGTCCTGAGCAACTGCCCAGGAAAGGAGGGAGAGCCAGATAATTATGGCTTTCATTAAATCTGCCCTTGGAAGAGCTTTTCTTTCGAAGGGCTGGGAAAGGTTGGGGGCAGTCGGGCAGGCGAGGAGAGAAGCACAGAGACAGTATCACCAACAGACCCTACCTTCTCTCATCTTTCAGGGGAGGGGGGCACTGAACGTGTTGTGGCCTCTTCTAATAATTGCAGAGCACCTGGGAAAACACTGGGGCCAGCCAGAGTCTGCTGCAAGCAAGCTTCTAAGTCACACAGGACTCTTTCATGGGGATACAAGACAGGGAGCTTCCAGCCCCAGGCCAGACACTGGGGAGCCAAGCTAGGGAGGATGGCAGGAAGTTCTCAGATATCATGCTCCAAGGTGAAGCTTTCTATCATAGGGGAAAAAATCAGGTTAGGTGCATCACCCTCCCCCACTAGAGAGGAGGGCCCCCCAAAAAAAACCTATGACTCAGCTGGTGCTTTTGCACTGATTGGAGTGTGAGATTCCACTCCACGGTGATCCCCAGTCACCACCACCATCTGCACCATCCAAGGATGCTAAGGAGCCAGAAAACCAGCACCTCCCCACATGGAACATGGCAGGATCGTTTCTCTGTCTCTGTGTGTACATACACACATACACAGGGCCACCCACCCATGTGACAAAATGAGGCGACTGCCTCAGGTGACAAGCTCCACAGGGACCGTAGATTCAGCCTCCAAGGAATGCATTGCTGCTGCTGCTGCTGCTGCTGCTGCTGCTGCTGCTGCTGCTGCTGCCGCCGCCATGGTGGCAGCACCACCTCCTCGCAGCCTCCCCCAATGCCAGCGCCAGAGTGGCCTCTTGGTGAACAGGAGGCACTGCTGGTCTCCTCCTACCCTTCCCCACCTCCCCAGAGATCTTTATTCCTCCCTTGTTTCCAATGTAGATATTCACTCACTCCTTCTTCTCTGGAGGGGGGAGGGCAGAGGCATGTTGTGGTTCGCCTTAGGTGCCAAAATGTATTGGGCCAGCATATACACACAAAAACAACACTCTTGCCCTCCTGGGATGGGGATGGCTTCCTGATTCTCTTCCCCATCCGCATCAGAGATTTGCTTCGCTCCCTCCTGCTTGCCATGCTTTGTAACTGTCAGACAAATCAGAGTCTGAATAATTAAAACAATCAAGGATAATTTGCCCCATCTCTTTGTCAAGCACAGGGTAGTCAAGAAAGATTACTTTGGTGTCAACTGTGTGATCCATTATTGTCCAAGGGCTACAACTCAGCTCAATCGATTTGCGTCCTTCTGTATCTCTGCTATTAGGGAGAAAGAACCTCGCTCTTCTTGAGTTCCAGATGTGGGAAAGGAGTTCGCTTTTGAAATCCTCTAAACTGAAAACAGCTGATCTGAAATAAGGGTTGCATAGGAACTTCCGGGGTTGACGCGATCTGGGAATGGCGGATTCCCTCCGAGCTCCGGAGGGAATCGGCTCAGCAGGGGACGGGTCTTTGCCGTGCCGGCGACACAGGGACCCTTAAAACCGCAGGCGCGGTGCCTGCGGACTGAAGACTCGGCGGGTGCCTTAAGCGCCCCCCCTGATTCGCGAAGAGCCTTTTTAAAGGCTGCGGAGGGGATACGGGGGGTGGCGCGGCACTGAGAGTCCATCGCTACCTCTGCTGAGCGAAGCCGCGAGCCATGACCGGAGAGCGCTGACTTCCTTCCTTGAAATTCGTCTGAAAAAACAACCCGTGAGTAATTTGGACTTGGCTTTTAAGAAATTTATCCACTGAATTTGAGACGATCGGGGGATGTGCTAAAAGGAAGTCCGCACCCCCCACCTTGCAGACGATCTAGAGCAACGAAAAAAGAACTAAGCTTGAGTGCCTACCCTGTAAAGGGTGAGTTTTAAAAAAAGACAGTAACTTCCAAGATTTGGAAATTTTGAGCAGGAGAGAGGAGTGTTGGATGTTTTGTGTTCTGTTGTAAACAACCCCCCCTCCCGGGCCCGGGAGCGTCCTGCTTTGGAGCTGGTTTAAGAAGTGCAGAGTTTGACAGCTGTCAAAGCTGTCAAACGGACTGTTAATAGTGGAAAATTGCTACCTAAGTTACCTCTGGATTAAAAAGAGTTACAATTGATCTAAAATTGTTGGAAATAAAGAAACAATAACAAGACAAAGGACTGTTGGGGAAAAGAATACTAAGTAACCAGATTCCCTCTAGAGGGAATTCCGTGGAACTACAATGGCTGTGGATGGAAAGATACTGGGAGAAATCGAAAGGATGTTCTATTTGGTCGGAATCTTACAAGAGCAGACTACGGCTATGAGTGAACAATTGATGACCTTGACTTCTGAAACAAGTAGTCCTGCTGAATGTAACGAGGACCTCAATGAGAAAGAATCCACAGCTGAACCAGAAATGATAATAAAAGAAGAGGAGAAGACAAAACAAGAAAGAGAAGAAGTGATCTGGGAAAATACTGAGCAGAAGCTGACGCCTGTGGAATACAAACAAGGAGATTATTGGAGCAAATCTACTATAAATCCACGAAAGATGCAGAAGACGAAAGTGGAGGTCCTGGGAGTCTATGAAATTAAGGAATTTAAAATAAAGAAATATAATCGGGGCCTCCACATAGACTCTGACTTTGATTACCTTCAAGATTCATGCCTTGTGGAAACTCTTCAGCAGCTGTTTGCAAATATGGGAAGAGACTTTGGATTGATGGTGAAAGAACTCTTTCGAGATGTGACGACTGGCATAAAGGATTACCAACAAGACCGGCGGAGAGGGACTGAAAGAGACTGGAGGGCCTCGGACGTGAGGAACCCGGGCTAGGAACTGTTATTTTGGACATGCTTTGGGAAGGGACGCAAACCGGGGATGGGAGGGAGGGAAGTTCTAACAACACTCATGATTATGGGATTTGGTTAAAAAGATCATTATTCAAGACAAAATGGGAAATCGATGGAAGGGAATTGAGGTCCAACTTAGAAAAAATTAATTTTGTTTGTTTTTATAAAAGGACTAATATTAAGACAGGGAAATGCCAATTTGCTGACATAAATTTGGAAATGGGGATGCAAGGGAGGGGGTAGGGGGAAGTCAATGACCAGGGTTAGGAAATAACATTTTCGGGAAAGTATATATGTTTGTTGTTGTTTTCTTATTTCTTTCTTTGTTTATGTGTTTATTTGTTTTTTGTGTTTTTGTTTTTGTCTATATAAAATGTGAAAACCCAATAAAAATTTTATTTAAAAAAAAATATGAAATAAGGGTTGCATTAAGGAGAAGGTGAGGACTGGAAGAGGGCAGAGGGCAGAGTGTCTGCTCAGCTATCCAAGCTGAAAGTCACACTCAGCCTCAGGACCACATCTGTGAAATGGAAATTTTGATTATCTCCATACAGGGTTGTGGTTCAGGTGGATAGAATAATTCCTGCTCTAACTAGCAAAATGCCCATTGTGGTGGAAACAACAAACCTTCTGTCTATCCAGGGTTCTGCCCTGGTCCTGTTGTTGTTCAACTTACTTCTGTAAAACATGAAAATATTTAATAAAAAAACAACAACAACAAAATCTTTATACTGTAAATGACTTGGATGAAGGAACTGAGGGGACGATCATCAAATTTGCAGATGACACCAAACTGGGAGGGGTAGCTAATGCTGCAAAATACAGAATCAGAATTCAAAATGACCTTAACAGATTGGAGAACTGTGTCCAAGCTAACGATGTGAACTTCAGTAGGGACAAATGTAAGGTTCTGCACTTAGGCAGGAAGAATCAGATGCACATACTGTTTTCCTCTGCATGATTCCTGCCTATTTTCCTCCCATAGTCCAGAATGACATCTGGGCTCTGGGAAGATACAAAATAGTGGCTGGGGAGTGAACACGGAAACTCTGTGGTTGTGGCTCACAGTGGCCGTGCAGTCTCAGGAAGATGAAAAGCAGGTGATTCCTGGAGCTGAGCTCTGCAGCTGCTCTTGGTGTGCTTCCCCAAAGAATCTGGAGCATTTCATAGGCCCAGAGAATCTTCTGCAAAACAGACCCATACATTTCTCCAGAGTGAATATGGTGGGGGATTTGGGGAAGCCATAGTCACCAGTGCCTCATGAAAGCAGTCTTTGTTTGGTGAGAGGTAGCACAGAAAGTGCTGGGGGGGGGGAGTTGTTAAACTGAAGTAATACTAAGAAAACAGGGAACTGTTTTCATTATGAGCTTTCAGTCTTTCAGGGCCCAAGCCACGAAGCCCGCTCTTCTTGTGGCATGAGCTGATGCTGCAGGATTCGAACCAGTTCATGCGGTTCACACAACCCCTATAAGCACAGCTGGGGGCTCTCATTGTCCCTTCTGTGGCTCCAGAGAGGGGAGCTGGCTGCAGCTGGAGGCATTCAGGTGAGCTGCTGGAGATGAGGGTGGCTTCAGGCCCATCGCAAAAGCTCATGTTGTGAAATGCCAGAGGCCAGCCAGGAGACCCTGGGGGGGGGCTCTCTGCTGTCCACTTGGCAGCCGTCAAGGGATGGCTCCCACCCTCCGCTGTGGATCTGGATCCACCCAAAGAGGCAGAAGAACGAGGTGCCCTGCGAGTGAGCCAGAGCCTCCGGAGAAGCAGAGCTCCTGCTGCTGCTCTCTTGGGGAGCAGGGGGCCCCCAAGAGCTTTGCCTTCACCCCTTCTCTGGTCTGCATTATCCTCAGATTCTCTAGACTCCTTTAAACTCTCTCTCATACACAAAACATTCTGACTTCAAATAGGGGAACTCTTTTGAAAAATGGCAAGACATTTTATTCATGATTAGCTTTTGTCCGAAGAGTTTTTGACAAGAAAATGGGTGATCCAGTTGAGAGAGATTTTCTTTGCTGGTACATAAGAAACCCATTACACATCTAAGGACGGGCGGGGTGGGACGGGGGAATCCCGACAAGAGTTTTCTTACTTCTTTTGAGCAAGTGTGGTCAGCTGTCAAGGCCTGAGCTGAACCTCCAAATGGGCTTAATAAAAGCCAGGCCTTCTCCAGGCATAGCACAGGGGGAAGAGAGGAGATGGGGGCCAGAGCTCCACCAGAAGGGGCTGGGGGAGTTTTCTGTTTGCCTCCTTGCTTCTCAAAGAAGGGAGGTTTCACAGGTGTGCAGCTTCTCCCCTTCTGCTTTTAAGCCCTGATATTTTAAATGCAGTTGTCCAACTCTTCCTTCACACTGGCCAGTTCATAGAATCATAGAGTTGGAAGAGACCACAAGGGCCATCGAGTCCAACCCCCTGCCAAGCAGGAAACACCATCAGAGCACTCCTGACATATGGTTGTCAAGCCTCTGCTTAAAGACCTCCAAAGTAGGAGACTCCACCACACTTCTTGGCAGCAAATTCCACTGTCGAACAGCTCTTACTGTCAGGAAGTTCTTCCTAATGTTTAGGTGGAATCTTCTTTCTTGTAGTTTGGATCCATTGCTCCGTGTCCGCTTCTCTGGAGCAGCAGAAAACAACCTTTCTCCCTCCTCTATGTGACATCCTTTTATATATTTGAACATGGCTATCATATCACCCCTTAACCTCCTCTTCTCCAGGCTAAACATGCCCAGCTCCCTTAGCCGTTCCTCATAAGGCATCGTTTCCAGGCCTTTGACCATTTTGGTTGCCCTCCTCTGGACACGTTCCAGTTTGTCAGTGTCCTTCTTGAATTGTGGTGCCCAGAACTGGACACAGTACTCCAGGTGAGGTCTGACCAGAGCAGAATACAGTGGCACTATTACTTCCCTTGATCTAGATGCTATGCTCCTATTGATGCAGCCCAGAATTGCATTGGCTTTTTTAGCTGCCGCGTCACACTGTTGGCTCATGTCAAGTTTGTGGTCAACCAAGACTCCTAGATCCTTTTCACATGAAAAGCTGCCAAAGGGCAGTTCAGTTTGGCTTTTCAAAAGTGGAATTTATAACATCTGATAAGTAAAAAAGAAAGATAAGAGGAGTGGTCCTATATGTAAATGCTAAATTAGATCTGAAGCAGATTTTTAAAGATTGTAAAGGTAGAATTATTGTTATGGAGATTACAATAACTGGTGTAAAAGTATTCCCACCTGGTGGGATTCTATGCACCCATATGAGAATAAATCAGAATTTTATAAAAGTTTAGAAGAGAGGCAAAACAACATCTCACCCCAGATTAGGGCTTGTCCACACCTCTGTTTGTCCTGCCACTTTCCATGGCAAGTTTGTTCCGATTCAGCAGTAAAGAGCATGCCTAGAGAGCAGTGGTGGCACATACACAAACACTACCTGGGGTGGGCACACAGGGCAAAGCGCACTTTGGGCACACCCCTCGCAAAGCGCACTTAGGACACACCTGGGAGCAGAACGGTGGCCAGGCACAAGGAAGCGGCACCTAACTGCGCCCCCTCAAAAAATGTGCCTGGGACCATGCTCCCCCAGCCCCCCCATGCTACGCCACTACTAGAAAGGACGGGAGAAGCAGAAAATGACTTGGACCCGAGTCTTCTAGGTAAGGGACGAGCGGAAATGTGGGTGAGTCCTTAGCTAATAATAATAATAATAATAATAATAATAATAATAATAATTTATTATTTATATCCCGCCCATCTGGCTGGGCCTCCCCAGCCACTCTGGGCGGCTTCCAACAAAGACAAAAAATACACTAAAATGTCACACATTAAAAACTTCCCTGAACAGGGCTGCCTTAAGATGTCTCCTGAATGTCAGGTAGTTGTTTATCGCTTTGACATCTGCTGGAAGGGCGTTCCACAGGGCGGGCGCCACTACCGAGAAGGCCCTCTGCCTGGTTCCCTGTAGCTTTGCTTCTCGCAATGAGGGAACCGCCAGAAGGCCCTCGGCGCTGGACCTCAGCGTCCGGGCAGAATGATGGGGGTGGAGACGCTCCTTCAGGTATACTGGACCGAGGCCGTTTAGGGCTTTCAAGGTCAGCACCAACACTTTGAATTGTGCTCGGGAACATACTGGGAGCCAATGTAGGTCTTTCAAGACCGGTGTTATATGGTCTCGGCGGCCGCTCCCAGTCACCAGTCTAGCTGCCACATTCTGGATTAGTTGTAGTTTCCGAGTCACCTTCAAAGGTAGCCCCACGTAGAGTGCATTGCAGTTGTCCAAGCGGGAGATAACCAGAGCATGCACCACTCTGGCGAGACAGTCCGCAGGCAGATAGGGTCTCAGCCTACGTACCAGATGGAGCTGGTAAACAGCCGCCCTGGACACAGATTTGACCTGTGCCTCCATGGACTGCTGTGAGTCCAAAATGACTCCCAGGCTGCGCACCTGGTCCTTCAGGGGCACAGTTACCCCATTCAGGACCAGGGAATCCTCCACACCTGCCCGCCTCCTGTCCCCCAAAAACAGTACTTCTGTCTTGTCAGGATTCAACCTCAATCTGTTAGCCGCCATCCATCCTCCAACCGCCTCCAGACACTCACACAGGACCTTCACCGCCTTCACTGGTTCTGATTTAAAAGAGAGGTAGAGCTGGGTATCATCCGCATACTGATGAACACCCAGCCCAAACCTCCTGATGATCTCTCCCAGTGGCTGCATGTAAATGTTGAAAAGCATGGGGGAGAGGACAGAACCCTGAGGCACCCCACAAGTGAGAGCCCAGGGGTCTGAACACTCATCCCCCACACCACTTTCTGGACACTGCCCAGGAGGAAGGAGCGGAACCACTGTATGACAGTGCCCCCAGCTCCCAGCCCCTCAAGACGGTCCAGAAGGATGCTATGGTCGATGGTATCGAACGCCGCTGAGAGATCCAGCAGAACTAGGAAACAGCTCTCACCTTTGTCCCTAGCCCGCCGGAGATCATCAGCCAGTGCGACCAAAGCAGTTTCAGTCCCATGATGAGGCCTGAATCCCGACTGGAAGGGATCCAAATGGTTCGCTTCTTCCAGGCGTGCCTGGAGTTGTTCGGCAACCGCTCGCTCAATCACCTTGCCCAGGAATGGAAGATTTGAGACTGGGCGATAGTTGGCCATCGTGGCCGCATCTAAAGATGGTTTTTTAAGGAGCGGTTTATTAACCGCCTCTTTCAGCGGGTCTGGGAAGGCTCCCTCACAGAGGGAAGCATTCACCACCCCACGAAGCCCATCGCCCAGTCCTTCCCGGCTAGCTTTTATAAGCCAGGATGGGCAAGGATCCAGGAGACAGGTGGTTGGTTTCACTCGTCCAAGCAGCCTGTCCACACCCTCGGAGGTAACAGATTGGAATTGATCCCACTCAACTTGACTAGACAGAACTCTAGCACTCTCCCGCCACTGCCCTGCTCCCACGGTGGAGTCTACTTCTTCCCGAATCTGAGCGATTTTATCTGCGAAAAACTTTGCAAAATCATTGCAGGAGAACATGTGGCCCGTACTGGGCCCTGATGTTGCAGGTGGTTCCGCTAAATTGTGAACCACCTGAAAAAGTCTCCTGCTGCTGTTTTCTGCAGATGCAATAGAGGCGGTGAAGAAATTCTTCTTCGCCGTCGCTATCGCCACTTGGTAGGCTCGACGTTGAGCTCTAACCTGTGTCCAGATGCAACTGCAAAACGGGAGCTGCTCCATGGCAACAAAATGGGCCTTGCCTGCCCTATGTCTGAGTTCTGGAGCAGCTCATGCTAAGCAAAGCTTATGATGATGATTCATCTCGAAGTAGGCCTCTCTCTCTGCAAAGGCTGAGCAAGGGACTCCTACAAACTTACCCAATGTGCTGTCCATGCACAGAACAAGAGGGAGCACATTGGGAATGCGATCTGAGTGAATGCAAAGATTGCAATATTCACCTCTGCGTTTGGTCTTTCCTCCCTTTATGGGTCAAGAAACCAGAGGTTAGTTCAAGGTCAGAAGGAGGCATCTCAACCCTCTGATGTTTTGAGTGGTCTTTGTGAGTTGTTCTTGATTGTACTGTGGTGGCCCCCACTTGGATCAGGAGCAGGGAACCCACCACCAGGTTCCAGGTACCAACTCCTCTGGGAAATACAGTGGATGGACTTCGGGACTCTTTAATTTTGTAGAGCAGCTTTTCCCTTGGTCTTGTTCCTCCCCAAGGCTTTCCTTTTCACAGCAGAGTCCGTAGTGTGAGAATCTCCACCACCTACTCTCAGCTTTCCCAGGGGATGTCCCATTTGAGCCAAGGTCGGAGGCTGCAGACACTCTCAGAGACTGGGGGCAGCCAGCCTGGGAGTTTCTCCTTTCCAAAGTTCTCCAAAGAAGGAAATGGGCATCTCAGATGCTCTGCCCACCTCAGAGCCCACCCCTCAGGGGGAATAGAAGAAAAACAGTTGTAAATCAACAACTGGCTGGAGACTGAGAGAAGCATGAGGGGGATCATCGTCCCCCCCCCACACTCTCCATATGTTTTCTTTGTTGTTGCAGCTGTACTAGCCTTCAGCCCCTAGAGATCTCTCCCTTTCTCTCTCCCCGCCCCCATGCATTTCTGATTTGCACTGACAGACCTTTCTTTCTCATTCCTGCAAAATGCTCCTCTTCTCTGCAAGGCCTCTGGCTTGAAAAGGTTCCTTCTCAACCCCCCAGGGGCACCTTGATGAGCTCACAGCCTGATCCATGCACTGCCCATTTCAGCAAAAAGGGTCAGCCCACCTGGAGAGGGAGCCCAGCCTCTTCAAAGGCACCCAGGAAAGGCAGTCACCACTCCCAGCAGCAGCAGGAGGAGGAGGAGAGAGGGCGCTGGCATGCTGCTTCTCCTGGAGTGCTTCAGGAACAGAGGTGCCAACTTGAATCGAATATTGGAGGGGGTGAATGTAAGCCCCACCACACACAATTGATGACATGCCACGGTGCTCACACATCATTTTGGCAATGCCCATCAACTGGGGGGGGCAGCCCCCAGGAAGCAGGCACACCTCAAGCTGCCTCACCCCATCAAGGAAAGGGATCCTCCCAGCCCCACTGCATCTCAGAGGGAGCTTTCCTGGGGCTGCCCCTCTAGCAGTGCAGCAGCTACAGCTTTCCTCCTGCTGCTGTGCCTGGTCAAGGCTCCCCCTGAGTGCTCCTCAGACCCAAGGGGGGGCACCTCTCTTTTTCTCCTGGCCAGCCTGGCAGGCCCTTTGTCTTTCCACCAGCATCCATCTACAGAGGCCCCGGGAGGATCCCAATTTCCTGTGGACTCTAATAGGTGTCATGGTTTCCTGTGCTGCATGTGCATTAATTAAGTAACACTGCATTTAGCTCCAAATCATGCGGAAGGAGCCCGTGCTGTGTTTACACAGCCATAAATATCTGGTCTGTTCAAGGGTTGGGTAATAGCTGTGCTCTCCTTAGATGGGGCTGCTCCAATTCTACTGAAGTTGTGGAGGCAATGGGGCGATAGAGGTGGGACCAAGAGGGTCCCAAGAGCTCCTGGGTCCGGCTCTCTTCTAGGGCCTCTTCTAGGACTGTTGTTTTGTTCTCATCCCATGACAGAGTTACTTTCTTCATAGCCATTTCTGCATTGCTAGACCATCCGTCATTTCCTTAGCCTCCAGCAGTTCTCCAGAGACTGAAAAGGCCATGGTCCCACAAGAGGATATAATAATAATAATAATAATAATAATAATAATAATAATAATAATGCCAGCAGAGGATGGCTGCCAGAAGATCTTATTGGAGGGACATCTCAAAGTGGCTTCCAGGAAGAATTCCAAAGGGCTTTCTGCTTTCTTGGCTTAGAGCCTTGGCTGATGTCATGGCAGTCCTGGAGTCAACCACACAACCATCTTGGCATGTTGCTCATGAGCCACGGAGAGGTATGTGCTGTCTGGTATCACACGGCACCCCCTCATCACAGCCCCCAACCAGTCCTTGTTTGCTTTGCCGCCACCTGACGCCCTCCGACAGGTTTGCACTAACATGTTAAATATGCATTGAGTTTTGAATGGGTCTGGGAAGTACCGGTAGGTGATAACCCCATTGCCCCTCCCAGGGGTTTGTGTCTATGCACTGCGCTGGAGCAGTCTGTGCATTTAATGGGCCTAATCAGACAAGTCGTGGGAGCCTTAGTGGGGTCACATTCTCTCCAAAGGACCAGGTTCATAGCTTGGCCAGGGATGGGGTGGACTTGCTGGATCCAGGGATGAAGATCTACATACATTCATTCCTGCTGTGGTGATTTCCCAATTAGACTGCTGTAATGCATTCGGCTTCAGGCAGCCCTTGAAGATGGTCCAGAAACTTTGGCAAGGGCAGAATGAGGCCACTTGACCAGCAATTGCTCCAAGATGGCATCTTCCTATGCCGTCTCTCACAAGATGTTTGCAGAACTGGCTGATGGCTCATTTGCAGGCCTAATTTGGGGCAGGGGCCTCTGTGGAATGGCTCCTTCCATATAGGCACTCACATAATCTACTCAGAAAGCTGTGTTTCCATATCATGTACAGGGGAGACTGGACTCCAGAAGGAGAAGAAGCGGGGCCTTTTCTGGGGCTGCTTAGAACTCTGCCAAGACCTCCTCCCTTCACATTCTCTTTCCCCAGGGAAGTCCAGGCCTTCACTTTTGGGGGCTAAGATACTCTTCTGCTCTAATGCTTCATTTGCCAACTAATTTATTTCAATAAAGTTTTTAGAATTGCTTCTGTGAGTTTTGTTCTTGTCTTCCATAAGCCACTTTGTCCTCAAAAGTAGATGTTGGTGGCTTTTAAGTATACCCACCCTTTCTCTTCTGGAACCCCCCCCCCCCCAAAGGCATTGGGTGAACCCTGCAGGGTGACCAGGGAGGAAAGACTCCACTGGCCTAGCACATACTTGGGCAGGAGAGCCGCCCCCGCTGCTTGCCCCAGGCTGTTGGCAACCCTGATGGGCCACAGGAGCTGCCTCCCTGCAGTTGCCACCTTCCCTGCCTTGGCCAATACCTGCCACCTCCTTTTCAGGGCTAAGCGGCAGCATGAAGCAGAGTTGCCCTGGTGGGCAGCCCACAGGGGTGGCACTGACTGCAATGCCCCTTGCGCTGCTGAAGTCAACTCAGCTTGGAGGGAGGCTGCTCATTGTTCTTCATCTTATTTTAAGGAGCATAGAAGCCAATATTTTTTTTTGGGGGGGGGGGTTACCAGGGGAGTGGAAATGAAGGATAAAAGAGTCCTCCCCAAAGACTTACACCAAAATTTAAGTCAACTGAAGTAATGGAGGAAAACTGTTCTGTGTTTCCCCCTGTGGACCAAGTGGCGAGGGCTGGAGGTGGGCTTGCGTTTGGGTGTCATTAGGCAGGAATTTGACCGTCACTTCCCTGTCCCGGCTTAGAATCCTGATACAAAACCTGCTCGGCTAGTTAAACCCCCTTCTCTCCCCACCCACCCCTCTTTCTGACAAAAAAGCCAGTGGGGAAGGGGTGGGTGGGTGTTTCCGGGTTTGGGGGCCTCCTGCACTTTCAAGGTTTGGAGTGCTTCTTTCTTAACTCTGGGAATATCTGCCATCTGATGCCGTTCTCCTCCTCCTCCTCCTCCTTCCCAATATTAATCCGTCAGAGATCTCACTAAAACAGCAGCAAATGGCTGACGAGCACAGAAGGGCTTCATTGTCCCCCTCCTTCCACCAGCCATCTCCCCCCTCCCCAAAAAGCAGCAGCATCAAGTCAGCCTCAGAACAACATGATTGCAGCGTCCCCCCGCCTCCCCCCACCGTGGCTTGCATTAGTATTCATAGTGCATCTGACTCCAGAGAGGATTAATAGACTCTGATGCCTAATATCCTGGAGAACAATTAATTTGCCCACAGTTTTGTCATGGTTGAAAGTCAAATGCTGGAACCGATCGATGGAGGGAGAACAGCCATACTGAAGCAGTGCAGCCGTCTGCTGGAGCTGAATTTTAATTTCCCCAGCGCTTCCTGCCATGCCCCCGCCAGCCCCCACCATGCCCCCACAGCTTCTTTTCCCTTCTTTTCAGTCTCTTTTTTTAAAAAGCCCCTTGGATATTAGAGTCTTGCAGATTTCAGGCAAGATCAAAGGTGGACAAAGAAGAAGTGGAGATCCCGCCCCCTGCCTGGCCCAATGGAAACCATTGGGAGCCTTCTGCCATTTTCTAATAGATGCCCAAATGACTGGGTTGGGGGAAGCAGGATGCCTGCAGCACGAAGCCTGGAGCTGCTCTCCCTCAGGTGCATCACCTGTCCTTGGGCTCATCTTCTTCTGGCTTGCAGGTGCTGTTTTTTTATTTGCAGGACCTGGGACCACCAAGGTCTGGCAGAGACCTGGAAGGTGGGTTCACATGTGCAGCCCTAAGCCAAGCTTGTCAGCGCAGAAAGAAATCTGGGCTCAGCCACTCTGCGGGAGGCGCTTTCCCCCTTCCCAGCCAGGTGCGCCTCAAGTGCTGCTGCCAGCCAGGGACAGCCATCCACCTTTCCCCTGGGGGCAGGAGCCGCTGCGCAGGAGCTCTGCCCTCCCCACAAAGGGGCCCCTCTGGTTGCATCACACCTCCTGCAGCTCTAATGCACTCAAGGCCTACCCCTCATTGTTCCAAAAGCAAGCCCCCACAGGACTCCCACACAAATGGGGGCTCAGTTGGGGCCAGTGGTGGCCACCGTCACTCCAGGACACTTGGAGGTGTTCAGATTCATGGCTTGCTTGTTTGTTGTTTATGCATCCATCACTTTTTAGGGGGGGGGGTATCAAAGCAACTTACAAGTTAAAATGGGGGGGAAATATAATAAAATAGCCAAAAGCAATAAAACTACCCAGAATACTGAAAGTGTTCTCTCACCAACAACCAGTGGCCAGCATATTGGTGACAGCCCACCCAGCTAAAAGAGGAAGAACACGCCCAGGGTTTTCTTTTGTTTTCTAATAGGCAACATCACACATCTCAGGAGCAAAGTGCTGATAAATGTGTATAAGCAGACAAACTCTGAGGGCTAGTGGCTGGGGGTGGGGGAGAGAAGAAAGCGTACAATATTAAGAAATTGTCCAGAAATTCTCTGGAGGGGCCACATATCTTGGTATGAACCTGCTGTTCACTAGACATCAAGCAATCTCCTTTATCTTCTCATATTCAGATCCAGAAGGCCTGGTGCTGGGAGCTGATTGGGGACTACAGCAGCTGGTCTAAAATGAGATTTTGGCATTGTTTTATTTTTAATCTGTGCTGTTATTTATATTTAAAAAATAGCCTGTTCCTCAAAGATCTGGGCCGGCCTGGCCTGTGACCCTTTGTCTCAGTCCAACATCTCATGGGATCTGCTCCGGAAGAGGCTGCGGGAGCCCAGCGCCCCCGGCCACTGGCCACGCAGGGGATGTGGGGAGCCCCAACAACAGCACTGGGCAAGTGGGGGCACCACCAGGCCCAGATCAAGACCTTTAGAGGCCCTAAGCACTGAAGAGATTATGATGCCCCCCCCCACTGATATGTAATTCAAATTCAAAGTAATACTGAGCTGTAAAGGCAAATCTTGCTTTTTGAAATGATGCAAACGGGGGCACTGGAATAATAATAATAATAATAATAATAATAATAATAATAACAACAACAATAATAATAATAATAATAATAATAATAATAATAATAATTTTTATTTATACCCCGCCTCCCCAGCCAAGGCTCAGGGCGGCTAACAAGCAATAATAAAAAGTTGAATGATTACAACTTAAAAACAAAATTAAAATACAACATTAAAATATTGAAACATACAAATATTAAAAATGTAGCCTCATCGCAGGAGGAGAAAGGAAAAGAAAAAAGAAAGAGAGGGAGGGAATCAAATTGGCTCCAAGCCAAAGGCCAGGCAGAACAACTCTGTCTTACAGGCCCTGCGGAAAGAAATCAGATCCTGCAGGGCCCTGGTCTCATGAGGCAGAGCGTTCCACCAGGCCGGAGCCAGAGTTGAAAAGGCCCTGGCTCTGGTTGAGGCTAATCTGACTTCCTTAGGGCCCGGGACCACTAGGGTGTTGCTATTTATGGACCGTGAGGCTCTCCGTGGAGCATACCAGGAGAGGCGGTCCCGTAGGTACGAGGGTCCTAGGCCGTGAAGGGCTTTAAAGGTCAAAAGCAGCACCTTAAATCTGACCCTGTACTCCACCGGGAGCCAGTGCAGCTTGAAAAGCACTGGGTGAATATGCTCCCATGGCAGAGACCCCGTGAGGAGCCTCGCTGCAGCATTCTGCACCTGCTGGAGTTTCTGGGACAGCTTCAAGGGCAGCCCCGTGTAGAGCGAATTACAGTAGTCAAGCCTTGGAGGTGACCGTCACATGGATCACTGTGGCCAGGTCGGGGCGGCAAAGATAAGGGACCAACTGCTTGATGCGGCAAAGGTGGAAAAATGTCGCCTTGGCTGTTGCTGTAACTTGCGCCTCCATGGAAAGGGAGGCGTCAAGGATTACACCCAAACTCTTAACGGAAGGCAATGGCACTAATTGGGCCCCCGCAAAAGAAGGGAGTTGGTCCCTCATCCCCATGCCATTCCGACCCAGCCATAGGACCTCTGTCTTCTAAGGATTTAGTTTCAATCGGCTCCCACGAAACCATCCAGCCACAGCTTCCAAGCATCTGGTCAGTTTGTTCAGGACCAAGTCGGTGTGGCCATCCATCAGCAGATAGAGCTGAGTGTCATCAGCATATTGGTGACAGCCCAGCCCAAAGCTCCAGATAATCTGGGCAAGGGGGCGCATAAAAGATGTTTAAAAGCATCGGGGAGAGGATTGCGCCCTGCGGCACTCCACACACCAAGGAGTGGCGCAACGACATCTCCCTCCCTAGTGCCACCCTCTGTCCCCGACCAGAGATAAAAGAGCAGAGCCAGGTACGGGCTATACCCTGTATCCCCACGTCGGCAAGGTGGTGGTCCAGAAGATCATGATCGACCATGTCAAAGGCTGCTGACAAATCTAAAAGGATCAGTAGTCCTGACCCGCCTCGATCCAGTTGTCTACAGAGATCATCTGTTAGGGCAACCAGAGCAGTCTCGGTCCCAAAACCAGGACGGAAACCGGACTGAAATGGATCTAAATCCAATGTTTCCTCCAGAAACCTACCAAGCTGTTCAGCAACCACTCTCTCAATTACCTTACCCAGATATGGAAGATTTGAAACTTGGCAGTAATGGGATAGGTCTAAGCAATCTAGTGAAGTTTTCTTTAAGAGTGGACACACCACTGCTTCCTTCAGTTCCCCTGGGAATGTCCCCGTGCCAAGGGACAAATTGATAATTTCAACCAGGGGGGTCCGTGTGACATCTGGACACTCCATAATCAGCCAAGACGGGCACGGATCAAGGAGGCAGGTGGTGGGCCTACCAACTTGGAGGAATCTATCCACATCAGTAGGGAGTATCCGATCGAAATGGTCCAACACTGGACCTGAAGTCAGTCGAGGGGCCTCCACTTCAGTCACTGTATCTAAATTGGCAGGGAGGTCACGGCGGAGCAACAGGACTTTCTCCGCAAAAAAGCTCGTGAATGCCTCACAGCTGTGGGTCGAATTTGTGCTTAAATTTGGTTGTCCTCCTAAGGACGTTATTGACCTAATTATTCTAAAAAGTTGTGCCGGGTGAGAGCTAGCGGATGCAATGGAAGCTGTGAAGTAAGATTTCTTAGCAGCTTTCATAGCCATCTCATAGAAGGGGCTTCACGCCCCCCCCCATATTTTGGGTTGGGCTGTGCCCCTCAATATTGAGGGGACTGCACCCCCCCACTGCTGCTGGGTGCCCTCCACACACCCCAGCCCCAGCCTCTACCTGGCAGCCCGGGAACCAGGCAGGGGATGGGACAAGCAAAGGGCCCCCCTCAATGTGGGGGGCAAGTTGGCACCCCTGGATGCAAAACTTACATGTATGTGAAATGTGCATGCAAGTATGTCGTATGCAACACAGGACAAGATCTGATTTCAATCTATGTTAGTAGCACATCCCACTGGCTTCAATGGGAAATAGTAATAAAAAGAGAACAGAAAAAGGATGTACAATGGGGTGTAAGTGTTATGTACTGAGTTGAATAGGATCCAAACTGCAGCAGTCTGATTGGTCCTAGAACAATAGGATCCAAATTGCAGCAGTCTGATTGGTCCTAGAACAATAGGATTCAGAATGCAGCAGTCTGATTGGTCCAAGAACAATGCAGCAGTATGATTGGTTGGCAGGAACCACCCAATCCTGCTCCAGATATAAGTGAATCCACAACCTGATTGGCTTACAGTAGAATTCCAGAATTAACCAATCATGTGCAGCCCATTGTGTAAATAATGTATATAAAGCAGATACTTTGAGCGGACTTTCATTCATTCCTCCTCACCACTATGAGCTGAATAAAGAGCATGAAATCACTTTGCGACTGAGTATATTTCACTGGCTACGAAGGTGGGATCCCGCTGAGCTGACTGCCACACACAGCACCGCAGCACCGCCACCTGCCGCACCGCTGCCTCGCACCGTGTATCCAGGCTTCAGCTCCGGGACGCAAGGAACTCAGAATGGCAACCGACAGCAGCTTCTCACCGTTCAACCCAGCATCTGGAGACTGGGAAGCGTACGCCTCCCGTTCCACCTTCCTCCTAGAAGCCAAAGGGGTCACCGACGAAGAAGACGCCAAGAAGAGGGCGATACTCTTCAGCGTCTGCGGAGAGGAGACGTTTGAAATCGCCCGGGCTCTCCTTGCGCCTGAAGACATCGCTACTGTTCCATACAAAACAATAATGGAACAGCTGAAGGGGCACTTTTCGCCGCAGCCCTCAGTGGTGGCTCGTCGAAATGCCTTCTACGCAAAGCGGCAAGCCCCTGGGGAAACCATAACTGGGTTTGTGACCTCTCTCCGCCAAGCTGCCCGGTTCTGCAACTTCTCAGAGCTGGAGAACATGCTTCGTGACCGCCTCGTCGGTGGCCTGAAGTATGAGAAGCTGCAACGACGCCTCTACGCTAAGAAGGACCTAATGTTCCAGGTCGCTCTGGAGGAGGCCCTGACAACGGAAGCTGCCGAGAGGTCGGCGCAAGAGGCACAGCTGAGCCTGCCACCCCAACTGAGGGTCCACCATGAAGACCTCACCGACAACTCAGGATCTGACAGGGAGGAGGTGCACCGAGTACAGCAGCACACTCAAGCAGCCCACATACCACAGCTGCCTCGACGAGAAGGAGGGAACTGCGCAAGCTGCGGGGAAAGTCACGAGAGGAGGACCTGCTGTTTCCGCAACGCAGAGTGCAGGCAGTGCAGAAAATTGGGACACATCGCCCGGGTGTGTCGAGCTCGGCCCACCCGACACCAGGCATCAGATGACCAATCCAAGAGCCCCAGGTCCCGGGGCCCAACGCACCAAGGCAACTCTACGGAGCTCACGGACTTCCAGGTATACCAGTTGCCCCACCCCAACGTAGAGAAAATTTATGTAGAGGTACAGATAGAGGGGACCCCATGCCGCATGGAGCTTGACACGGGTTCAACTCTATCCATAATCTCGGCAAGGACCTTAAGGAAACTGTGTCCTACTGGGGGTCCCAAACTCAGGCCGGCCCCATTCACCCTCCGGGACTTCCAGAAACGTAAGGTCCCCACAATGGGGGTGGGGACCTTCAGGGTGCAATACCAAGGGCGGACACGGCAACTGGACTTGCTCGTGGTCAAGGGCCCCTACATTAGCTTACTGGGATTGGCATGGTTTGGACCACTGAGGCTAGCTGTCACTGGGGTGAACCACACTACCCTACAAGTGGACGTGGACGCCATCTGCAAGGAATTTCCAGGGGTTTTCGATGGGAAATTGGGACAGTATACGGGCCCCCCCATTGCGCTACAGCTTGACCCCGCAGTACGACCGGTCAGGCTCAAGGCCCACCGGGTCCCGTTCGCCTTGAAACCCCGTATAGACGAGGAATTGGACCGACTTGTGGAGCAAGGAGTGCTGGAGCCGGTCCCTAATGCCCCCTGGGAAACCCCAATCGTCACACCCGTCAAGCCTAATGGTTCAGTCCGCATCTTCGCAGACTACAAATGTACCATAAACAAGGCCCTCACGGCCCATGCATACCCAGTGCCAGTGGTCAGCCATGTCCTTGCCACCCTGGCTGGGTCGAAAATTTTTGGCAAGCTGGACTTGGCCCAAGCATATCAACAGCTGCCAGTAGATGAGGCCACAGCAGAGGCACAGACGATTGTGACACACAGAGGAGCGTTCAGGGTAAAGCGGCTGCAATTCGGTGTCAGTGTGGCACCAGGCGTATTCCAGAATCTAATGGACTTGCTCCTTAAAGGGATTCCTGGCGTCACCCCCTTCTTCGATGATGTGCTGATTGCCGGGCCCACACCAGAGGAGTTTGAGGACTGCCTCCGCACCGTTCTGCACCGTTTCCAGACGGCGGGTCTCAAGGTGAAGCGGGAAAAATGTCTACTAGGAGTGCCTCAGGTGGACTTTCTGGGATTTATGGTGGACGCAGAAGGGGTCCACCCGACTGGGGAAAAGGTACGGGCCATTTGTGATGCCCCAGTGCCCAAGAGCAAGACTGAACTTCAGGCCTTCTTGGGACTATTGAACTTTTACCATTCCTTCCTTCCCCACAAGGCGGTGGTAGCGGAGCCCCTACACAGACTCCTGGACAAGCGGGCCCCTTGGGTGTGGATCCAGTGCCAGGAGGCCGCATTCCAGGCAGTCAAGGACTTGCTTGTCTCAAACCCGGTCTTGGCACACTTCGACGAGAGGCTGCTGGTGGTGCTAGCATGCGACGCCTCACCCTATGGCAACGGCGCTGTCCTGGGGCACCAGCTCCCGGATGGAAGAGAAGTACCGGTGGCGTACTTTTCCCAGACACTCAAGGCAACCGAGCGGAACTACTCGCAAATCGACAAGGAGGGGCTGGCAACCGTGAAGGGAGTAAAAAAATTCCATGATTTCTTGTACGGGCAGCCCTTCACCGTGGTGACTGACCACAAGCCGTTGCTTGGCTTGTTTGCCCCTGAAAAGCAGACCCCCCAAGTGCCCGGGGAAGGCAATGGGCCCTGCAGACGCCCTCAGCAGGCTACCACTACCGGAAACAGGCCCCGACCCAGCACCTGCACAAGAGGTTATGAGCCTGGAGCTGCTTCCCGACCGCCCCATTCAGGCACAAGAAGTTGCACACCATTCCAAGAAAGATAGGGTCATCTCCCGGGTCCTGGACTGGGTGTGGAGGGGATGGCCCAGCAGCAGCCCTGGGCCAGAATTCGCCGGCTACACAACCCACAAACATCAACTGTCGGCCCACAAGGGGTGCCTGTTATGGGGAAGCAGGGTCGTTGTTCCCCAGCCCCTCCGCAAAAGGGTCCTCACAGCCCTACACGAGACACATCCAGGGGTAGTAAGAATGAAGGCCCTTGCCAGGAGTTATGTGTGGTGGCCGGGGATCGACGGAGAGATAGAGGCCTGGGTCAAAAACTGCCAGGCCTGCCAAGAATCCCGCCCAGATCCCCCAAGGGCCCCAGTCCAGTCCTGGGAGTCCGCCCGAGCACCATGGTCACGCCTGCATGTGGACTTCGCTGGCCCCTTTCAGGGGAAAACATTCTTCATAGTGGTGGACTCCTACACCAAATGGCTGGAAGTCGCACTGGTACCGTCCACTTCTACATCCACAGCCATCCGGGTACTACGCAGGCTGTTTGCAACCCACGGGCTCCCTGACACTCTCGTCTCAGACAACGGGACTGCATTTACGTCTGGAGAATTCCAAACCTTCACAGCGCAGAATGCCATCCGCCACATCCGTTCGGCGCCATTCCACCCTGCCACCAATGGCTAAGCAGAACGCATGGTGCGGACCACCAAGGACACCCTTCGCCGCATGACGCAAGGGGATTGGGAGTACCGCCTTGCCACATTCCTCCTAGCACAGCACAGCACCCCCAGCTCAACGACTGGCCGGAGCCCCGCTGAACTACTAATGGGTCGGCGCCTTGCAATCAGATTGGACCGCCTTCACCCCGATAGAGCTCAGGATGAGGTAGTGGTGGGGGAAGGCAGGAACCCCTGGACCTTCGAGGCCCAGGACCCAGTGTATGCAAAGAATTTTGGTGCAGGCCCAACGTGGGTACCCGCCACAGTCACCAGGGTCACTGGCCCCGTGTCGTACAAGGTGATAACGGATGGGGGGCAATGCTGGCGCCGCCACTGCGACCAGATACGGCGACGATTCCCAGGAGAAAACCAGGAGGAGGAGGACAGGTCAGAGGAGTCCCAAGGGAACAGCGGGGCAGTGAGGCCCATAGACCAGGAGGGGCCAGCAGGAGAGGCAGAACCAGTAAATATAGAGAGGACCCGCAAGGCCGAAAGGACACCGGAACCAGAAGCACGACTGAGCGAGCCGGTTGCACCAGACCAAACAGGCCCATCACAGCCAGCATCCTTGGAACACGAGCCAGAACCTGAACCCCGGACCAGGGAACACCACAGGCCACAACACACACGTAGGCCGCCGGCGTACCTCGAGGACTATGAATGCGACCTCCCGGGCAGGACTGGAACTTAGAGGGGAGGGGTGTTATGAGCATGAAATCACTTTGCGACTCTGAGTATATTTCAGTAAGGAAGCCTCACCAAGTTATGATGTTTCCCATTATGGCTACTGTTTTAATGTTCCCTCTCTCCCCCACCTCTCTCTCATGTCCAGTTCTTTAAAGGAACACCTCATTTTCCTTAGTGCCCCTGCATTGTGGCTGCCCTCAGTGCATGCTGGGTAATAAGCAGCTCTGGGCACTCATTCCCTTCCTCGATGGGAGCTGGAGGGGGTCGCTTGAGGGGGAGCACATGCAGGGTGGGGTCTTTTCCATCCCCATTAGCCGGGATGATGAAGCCCAAGTGCCAGGAACCATCCCCCCTCCCCCCTCCCCCCTCCTCTTGAAAGAGCTTGGCTTTTGAGGTTTAATTACGGCCTTCTCCAAATGGGTGCAGCCAGCTAATCAATAGATCTGGGACATTAGAATTGTTAATGTGAACCCTGGATTTGAATTTAAGTGCAGCCCTAATTTAATCGTTTTGAAATTGGAATAGTGCATCTCAGCCATTAGGTCCTTCCCGCCCCCAGCCCCCGGCCCCTGGCTGTGAACTTTTGTGATCTTTAGGCACCAGGCAAAAACATCCCTTTTCTCCCAGGCTAATTAAACAACCTATGGCCTTTTAAACAGCGGTGAGGGGTATTGTTTTTGTTAGTTATTGTGGTATGTATTTTTGTGTTTTTATATTGTAAACCACTCTGTGATCTTCCTATGAAGGGCATTATAGAACTTGAATACATCATTATAATAATACCCAAACCTTATGTCTCCAAGCCTAGCAAAGGAGGAGGAGGAGGAGGAGGGTTGCACGTGGTCCTGAGTGTTTTGTTGCCGTTGTTTCGCTGAGGTTCCCATTTGTTCTGAGGCTGCCTCCAGCGCAGGCTCCTTCCTTGGTGGCTTCCCTCCAGGGCACAGAAGTGGCCATGGTAGTTGTCCTCCTGTCCTTCACGCAGGAGCCATTCCCATTTCTAGGCCCAGAGAGAGAGAACCAAGCACACCGTTCACCTTGGCCTCTGGGCTTCCCCTCTCTTGGTCTGCAAACTCCTCCAGCCACCCCAGTGGCAAGGGAGGAGGATGTGGGGGAACTCTGGAAAAATTCCAACATTCCAACCCTAAAGGCTGAGGAAACAGGAAGCCAGTGAGCAGGCCAGCCCCTTTGGTCCTGTTGATAGGAAACATGTTGGCTTCAAGGAAAGGAAGGGAAGGGAAGGGAGATTGTTCAAAAGCTTAGGACAATCTCTCTCCCCCTCAAAACCATCCTGTGAAATCGTAGGCTTAGGCCCAGACTATCTGGAGGACCATATTCTCCCCTATGAACCTGCCCAGATCATCCTGTGAGCTCTTCTCTCAGTGCTGCTAACTTCACCAGCCCCCTTGATGGGGACGTGAGAGAGGGCCTTCTTGGTGGCTGCTCCCTGGCAACTGGGGAACTCCCTCCCAAGAGAAGCTAGACTGCAGCCTCATCCACAACTCCACTTGCCCAACTGCTTCTCCCTGGGAAAACACTCTTTGTCGCTGAATCAGAGCAAATGGCAATCAGGTTTTCTGTGACTTGACTTTTGCTTCAATTCATAGGTAAAAAATGAGTTTCCCTGGGGAAAGTGAAAAACCTCTCAGAGCCATGCTTCCTAGGCACAGGACAAGCCTATCTCCCTCCTTTTTGTCCTTCCACTGGTGGGTGAAGACTTCTTCTGACAGGATTTTAGCAATGAACTGTTTTTCAAGGAAAAGGCTTAATAGTGCTGTGTTTATTATCTGTGTTTTAGTAGATTTGCTTCTTATATTGCTTTAATTCAGTTTAATTACTTTTGAAAGATTAGCTTTTATATGTTTCCAGCTTTTAGCATTTTATCTGTGTTGTTTTAATTTGTGTAAGCCGCCTTGCGTCCTGGTCTGGGGAAAAGGCAGAATAGAGATGATGATGATGATGATGATGATGATGATAACATAATGTGGCCATGCCAGGCTCCTCTTTGACTCTCCCTCCTACAGAGCTTCCTCTCTCCTCCTGGGAGACATTCCAAGGTGGTCTTCCTTCCTCTTCCTTCGGACTGGGTGCCTCTTCTTCCTGAGGTGAATTACACATTCTAACCCCCCTCTATTGCACCATCCATTTCTTCCCATGAGCAGGTGCAAAATATAATGTGCCTGATTTTCAAGATCTGATTAAACTGTCATAGCTCGGGAGTCACCTCAATAACTCCTCCTGTCAGGAAGGAGCTGCTTATTATGGCCTTGCACCCTGCGATGCTGGAGAGAAGGGCCTGGCGGAGGCATTTCAATTACAGCCCCCCACCCCCACCCTTGCCATGGTCTTGGCAGGATTTGTCTATTGAAATGGGAAGCTGCAAAGGCTGAGGGCCACCTGGGGGCCTTTTGGGGTGAAGTTTCAAGCACAGCACCCAACACACACGTGTCCCTTGTGCAAAGAACACCAGCGGCAGGTGCAGAGGTGGGCTTTGCCAGGTGCCTTCATTGCACCCTTCCCATATCTCATTCTCTCTCTCCTGCACTCAATCCAGTTGTTTTATTTCACTGGACAGTGGCTTCAAATCCTTCCAGCCCTCTCAATTTGGGAGTAAAAAGGTAAAGGTAAAGGACCCCGGATGGGAGTAGGGTCACTAGAAAGGGTTGTCAGTTACACTGAGCCCGAAGGAAAGGAGAGAAGGACAAGAGCTCAGTGACCAAGCCCAGACACCTTGCAGGCTGAAGATCCCAGCTCCTCTCTCCTGCTGCATGGCCAGTTTCAAAAGACCCACAGGATGCTGGGAAAGGGACTTGTCTTTCACTGGGCTCATCCACACTTCTGCTTGTCCCATGCCTAGAAAAGCATAAGTCTGAGCAGTTCCCCTCTTTCCCTGCTCCTTTCCCAGGGAAAACCTGCTCTTTAGTGCTCCATCGGAGCAAATATCAATCTGTAGAAAACCCAAATTACTCCAACTCAGCCCCACAGAGCAGTTTTCCCTGGCAAAAACAGCAGGCTTATCCACATGGACCTGAGCAACATATCGGAGTGCCCCCTCCCCATGAAAACCTATGTATAAAGCTGAATTGGAGCAAACAGTAATTTGGATTTTTCACAGATTGAAGTTTGCTCTGATTGAGCTTTAAAGAGCAAGTTTTCACAGGATATGCTGCAGGGCAAAAAAGTGGGGTGGTGTTCAGACATGGAGCTTTAAATTGCAGAGCATGCCTGGAAAGAGCAGAGGAAAGGTAAGTGTGCATAAACCCCATGTTGACATTTTCGTCAAGTTATTCATCACAAGATCCCTTTCCTGATCAGCCACTGCCAGCTCAGACCTCCTCAGAGTAGATGTAAAGCTAGAATTTCATTTTATTTTGTTGCCCCACTATCTGTTCCTTTATACTTGTTTGCACTGCCACATTTGCCATTTTAATTCCCATTTAACCCATTTTCGTTTGCCCTTTTTGTTTTAAACACCCTGAACAATTTGGCATAATCAAAAAACCATGCCACCTCCCTGCTCACCCTTGACTCCAGAGCAATGCAACATGTCATAAAGCATCAGTTCCAGGAGAGACTCGTTCTTGTATCCCTTGGCTAAGAAGAACTGCCCATTGATCCTGCTTCCTGTTTCTTAACCAGTTTCTGACCCATTCCATGCCTCTGAAGTGAGCTCAGGAATGTTTGGTGAGCAGCTTTGTCAAAGCCTTTTTGAAAGTCACGGAACACAACATCTCCCAGGACACCCTGTCCACATCCATATTAACTCTCTCAAAGAACTCTGGTGGGTGTTATACTGCCCACTTTCCAGTCTTCAAGTGTGGAGGCTGACCTTAGGGACAAGTTACATTTTTTGGTTAGAAGATCTGCAATTCCACATCTGAGTTCTTTAAAAAGTCTCAAGTGAATACTATCCAGACATTGTGATTTATTCATTTTAAAGTTGTCACAGTAAGTCCTAGAACTTCCATCTCCAGCCACCCCTATTTGTTTTAGTCCCTTACGCTCTTTTTTTAAAAAATGGTGTTTATTGAGAATTTTAAAATTACAAAAAAAGAGAAAAAGAAGAAGAAAAAACAAGAGAAAAACAAATAACAATTAAACAATACAAATCGATAAAAGTCAAAAGCAAAAAGCAAAAACAAAACACATAGCACATCAAAATCAGAAAGCAAAAATAAACCACAAAGATTTAAAAACAGACCCAATATTCCCAAATCCTTAACTGTCATTACCTTATTTCATCGACCTCCTCACACCTCCATTTTTTGTATTCTAGTTATTGATTGTCACAGCAAATCCTTTCCATTTTTCATAATATTCTGTCATTAAATTACCTTAATCTATTTTAACCTTATCTTACCATAAAAACCCTAAAACTTAAAACTTAAATCTTATTTATACCAATTTCTCATAACCATAGCATATTCTTACATAGTTCTTTTTAACATTTCTGCTAAAGCCAAATAATTTCGTTCCAACATTTTTCTAATACTCATTAATTTTAGAAAACATTCCTAAATAGAATTTTTTAAAACTTTCTTCCAATCTTCATCCAACATCTCTTTCTCCTGGTCTCGAGTTTTGTCAGTCCTTTCTATCCCATCCATCTAGTTCATTAACCTGGTAACCTTATGTCCAAGGCCCTTAAGTCTCTTCCATGTCCCTTCCGCAGATCTTCTTCATATTTATACCTGTACTTTACTTTGTCTTCTGCTCCTTTCACTCGTGGAGACTCCAGCTTGATAATATTTTTGTCCCTTCTCGACAGATCAGCCCCTTTTCCATAGTCCACACTGAACTCCATGTGGTATTTAAAAGCATGTTTCAAGGTCCCTCCAAAGTTGAGGACCCCCACAACTCCAAACTCCTCCCGGCCCAATGCCAGACTTGAAAAGTCAAAACATCCCTGCATGGGGGGGGGTCTATCCAGCCCCCCATCTCCAAGCCAAACAAGACTCTATCTCTCCAAATCTGGCTTTTTCCAGGTTCATTCGTCAGATCCAACAGCTCATGTTCCTGCTGGGCCACAGTTCCCTCCATCTCTGCCTCCCGGGGTCCAGCCACAGCCTCCTCCCTCATCTGATCTGTCAGAGCACACTCCTGAATTGATTCCTGAGTGGGTTCTATATAGATACCCACTACCTGTCCAAAATTTCTGATCGCAACAGTCATCAAATCCGTCTTCTCATGTAACTGTTCCAATAAAGCACTTGTCTTGCAGAAAGCATGCACCAGAGCCTCCGAGTACATTGTTGTGCAAGGTCAAAGTCTGATCCCACCATCTTAATCTATTGCAGCTGCAAAGCTCCCCAGTTCAGATTTAATAACAGTTTCACAAGCTCCCTCTAGGAGAAGAACTTCTACTTGTATCCGTCTCTCTCTCTTTTTTTTGTTTTAAGCAGATCTAACAACAAAGTTTCCTTTTTCAGATATTTTGTCAATATTTTATTCCTTTAAACTGCGAAGGAGAACAATGGAATCACTATGTTTCTCTTCTTTTAACTATCTGTCAAAAACGTTTATCTATAGTCAATGAACTCCGAAAACGTCTGTCCTGACACCCTGCTCCCAGGTTCAAGACGGTGGAAAATTGCTTTTCTTTACACACTCTTCTGCAGGTTTAAACAGTCCAGAAAAAAAATCCCCCCTCTTCTCCTGCTTCCAAAGGGGGTTCAGTAATTTTAGATGATGAAAGTTGATCCCTTACAAACAATTTACTAAACTCTAGCTTGCCATGTCTTTGCTTTAATCTTTCTACAAAAAGCGGAAGGCTGACTTCCTGTTTAGACCTTCCTGCTTCAGTGCCAAATTAAAGGAATTTCTTAGTCCAATTTCCTTTCTACTCACGGGTCGTTGTTTAGAGTCCAATTGTCCAAATTTAACCTACTCACGGGTAGTTGTTTTTGTAGCCAGATTGTCCCAGGAAAAAGGTAGCACTCTCCGGTAACGGCTGTGCGGCTTCGCTCCACGGAAGAAGCAGTTGACTCTCAGCACCGCGCCGCTTGCCCCGCTTCGCTCCGGAGCCCATAATTGGGTTCCTTTACAAATTGGGGGGGCGTGAAAGGTGCCCGCCGAGTCCCATGGTCACAGGCTTCACCCGCCTGTGATTTTTTAAAGGGTCCCTGCTCCGCCGTAGCAGAACAGACTCGATTTCCGTAGAGCCAGTCCCTCCGGATCAGAGGGAGTCCGCCATTACCAATGGCGCCACCCCGGAAGTCGTCTAGTCCCTTACGCTCTTGGGTGGATGCCATCTGGACCTGGCAATTTGTCAATTTTTAATTTGCCAATGAAGCCAAGAATGCCATCTCTTGTCATGACTCTTTGCCTCCTTTCCTCCCACTCCCTTCCTGAAAGTGTTCACACAGGCAATGGTCTCTGCCCTGCAGCTTCTGCAGTAAAATTCATTCAGCTTTTCAGCAGCTTCCTTTTCCTCCTTTAGCATACCTTTAACTCCCTGTCACCCAAGAGGCCTTCCTGCTGTATGCATATTTTTCAATAGTGTAATAATATGACAGTTGGTATTAATGTTTTGATGAAAACAAAAACTTTCCCCCCTTTCTCCAACCGCTTTGGTCTCCTTCCCATGCACAAGTTTATGTTGCTTCTTGTTCTCCTCATTTGGGCAGGGTCCCCATTTTCTGAAGGAAGCCCTACTGTAGCCAGGGGCGCAGACTTATAAAAAATATTGGGGGGGCCCATACCGGGGTCCTGCTGCTGGTTCGCTCGGGTAGCCGGGAGAACGCAGTTCGAGGTGGTGGTGTTGGGGAGAGACCCTCGCTCAGGGCGCCACGAGACTTGGCGGCCGGCGGCCTATCTGGGGGCTTTTGGAGCGTATTTCGGCGGAGCCGGAGCGATTGGGGAGGAGGGGGCTTGTTGCCGGATTCTTCAGCTGGGCCGGAGATCCGCTGCTGGGGGGTCCCTGGGCCAAGTTGTGAGCCCAGCCTGCTGAAGGGAGATCCAGCCGATTGCGCGACGGGGACGGCCAGGGCTCTCCGGCTAGGGCGCACGGCTGCCTGGCTGGCTGGCTGGCGAGGGAGCAGGTGGGGAGGAGGCGGGGGTCCTCACTCTCTTAGGAAACGCACCCGCGCGCCCGATTGCCACGAAGTCCGAAGGGTGCGTGTGTGGAATTAAAAAGCAAAAATGAGATACGGGCAGGGCAGGCAAAGAGTTTTCCGCAAGAGGATGGAGGGCAGGTTGAAGAGAAAATCACTCAGGATGAGACAGTCAAATCAGCCATGATAAAATGGGCTCAGGATATTGGGTATAACATCATGTTTGAGGACTGGGAAAGGTTATGGACCACCGGAATGAAATTCACGGCATGTAATGCCTTGAAGGAAAATATTATGAAAATAATTTATAGGTGGTACATGACCCCAGTCAAGCTTGCAAAAATATATCACCTGTCTGATAATAAATGTTGGAAATGTAAGGAGGCTGAAGGGACATTCTTTCACCTCCGGTGGACTTGTCCAAAAGTGAAGGCCTTCTGGGAAATGATCTATAATGAGTTAAAAAATGTATTTAAGTATACCTTTCCCAAGAAACCAGAGGCCTTCCTCTTGGGCATTGTTGGCCAGAAAGGGTTAAAGAAGGATAGAACTTTCTTTATGTATGCAACTACAGCAGCAAGAATACTTATCGCAAAATATTGGAAGACACAAGATTTGCCCACACTGGAAGAGTGGCAGACGCAATTGATGGACTACATGGAACTGGCTGAAATGACTGGCAGAATCCGAGATTTGGGAGAAGAAACAACGGAAGAGGACTGGAAAAAAATTAAGGACTATTTACAAAAACAATATAAGTTGTATGAATGTTAAAAATTTACACGATTCGGAAACTATAGCTTCAGCAATTAGATTTGGGAAACAGGAAATTATATTTTAAGTAAGAAAAGGTCAAAATCTAAGGTAATACTATGTTTAATTTAAGATATAAGTAACTGATGAAAAGTATGTTAAATTTAGAGGTATAGTATTTGAAAAGTACAAAATAAGGTACGAAACAAGGTAATAATTTGCTGATATCTTTATTATAAAGAATGCAGGGTAAGGGAGATGCGAGGAAGTCCAGTTAGTTATATAAAAAATGTGTTGAATGGTTGGTTTTCTTTTCTTCTTTTTCTTTTTTTCTTTTTCTTGTTCTTTTACTATTTTCTTCAGTGTATGTTTCTAACTTTGTATTTGAAAACTTAATAAAATATTTATAAAAAAAAGAGAGAGAGAAAATCCTTTCACTTTTCTGGGGCGCAGGGAAGTCTCAGAGCCGGAGGTTGGGGAAGGGACCCCCTTTGCTCTGCCCTCTTCTCCCGTCTTAGATTCGCATGGGGGTCCCCGCCCGAGCTTGCGTGGCCACCAGGGCACACAAGGACCGCACTCTACGCGGCGCACCTTGCTAGCTGCGCAGCTGTCCTCCGCGGCTGCGGAGCGGCCCTGCGCCGGTGCCCAGCCCCTCTGGGCGCCCACTGCGCTGCCAATGACAAGTGGGCGACGTCGCGGGCGGGGAAGGCGTCGCTTTCTTTCCCGATCCTTCATCCTCCGAGTCTTCCAGCCCTTTTTTGGGTTGGAAGCTCGTCTCGTTCGCCCTTCTCCTTTCTTCACCCTGCGCGCAATTTTCCTCCCTCGTCTCCCTCCCCATTTCTCTCTCCTTCCTTCCTTCCTTCCTTCCTTCCTTCCTTCCTTCCTTCCTGATTGACTGACTGACGGGCTTGGGCTTGGGCTTGGGCTTGGGCTTGGGCTCGAGCTCGAGCTTTGGCTCGGGCTCCGGCTCGGGCTCGGGCAGCCACAGCATCGGCGGTGTTGGCGATCGGCGGCGCGGGGGGATGGCCCTCCCGGGGGAGCCGGCGCTGCTCAATGGGGTTGCCAAGGAGACAGGCCGGCCGCCCCCCGCCCCCGGCCCGGCGCCCCCTGCCGCGCCGGTGCCCGTTATCGAGCTGGTGCGCGCCGGGCGCCCTATAAAAGCCGCGGACGCGCCAAGCGTCGACAGGCAGAGCCAGCGCGGCGGCGGCACTCTGCTGGAGGGGTGCCCGAGGTTATTGGGGGGGCAGAGCCCCCCCAAACGAATTTTTGAGGGGGCTCGGGCCCCCTCAAGCCCCATGGAGTCGGCGCCTATGACTGTAGCAAAAGGCCTCCTATGATCTGGAATTCTCCTCCACCTCTCCACTTTTGGCGAATACACCTGGCACCACGGAGTCCCAAATCCCACCTCAATGAGACTTCAGTGTCTCTGCTGCTGCCTAAAATTAGAGGCCCGCTGGGTTCTCTTATCACACCAGTACACAGTTAAATGTCCTAAGCAATCTTTTTTGAAGCAAAACAAGTCTTTAGAAGCAGAGGTGACCCCAGAAGTGATAAGTGAAGAGGTTCACCTGAAAGTCTGTTATCAGCTATTTGTGCCTGGCTCTGCCTCAGATTTCTCATTTCGATGTGACGGCAACTGAAAATTGGATAGATACCGCCTTCACCTCAAACAAGACTTTTTCTTTTTGTCTTCAAGGGCAGCATGAGTGCTTTACCCTCGGAGGTCACAAGGAATCCAAATGTGGCTGGGGAGGGATCTGCCTTTGCCACAGCTGGGGGATTGTGACTTAATTAGCAAAAATTTCAGGAGGAAGGAGAGGCGAAAGCAACACATCTTTCTTGGTGTTTTTGCCTCAAAAAAGAGGGAGAGATGTGTTGGGGCTGGGGGTTGGCAGCAAGGAAGAGAAAATGTAATTTCCAGCCCCGCTGATGGAACAATGTAGGCTGAGGTGCTGCTACCCGCTGACTTTTGACATGCCCCCAACACTCAGAAGACGGAGCCAGAAGTGACTCTTCTTCTGGCATTTGCTACCATTTCAAGCCATTGCAGAGGCAAAAGGCAAAGCCACCCCAAGGCCCAGGAACCCTGTCAGCATTCATGCAATGGTTGTCACAGGATGCAGCACCTGTTGCTTGAAAGCAGCATCAATTCCCACAAATTATTCACCTTTTCCGGATGTTCAGAGTGGGCCTCCCAGGTGCCTCCCAGCTGCATGTGTTGGTTTCCACACCCAAAGCCGTGCAGGGCAGGGGTTGGGGCTCTGCCCTTGGGCGTTGCTTCCATGGCGCACACCTGACAAGGGCTCGCAGGCTCCTCTGGCTCCTCAGCAATTACACGTTGATGGAACCCAGGTGCGCATTCAGCCGTGGGCAAGTGGTCCAGAAAGGTGCGTCGTGGGACAAAGCAGGAGCCAGGAAGAGCAAAGGAGATACCACACAGGCCCAAAGGAGGCTGGAGCCCCAGACGCCCCTGAGAGTCTGGGTAGCAAATCATAGAATCGTAGAGTTGTAAGGGACCCAAGGTTCATCTAGTCCAATTCCCTGCAATGCAGGAATCTCAACTAGATCATACGTAACAGGCAGCCATCCTACCTCTGCTTAAAAGCCTCCAAAAAAGAAAAGTGCACCACCTCTTATGGGAGTGAATAGCTCTTACTGTCAGAAAGTTCTCCCTCAGAATCTCCTTTCTTGTCACTTGAAGTCATTGGTTTGAGTCCTACCCTCCAGAGCAGGAGAAAACAAGCTTGATTCATCTTCCATATGACAACCCTTGAGAAATTTGAAGATCTCCTTCCAATCTCCTTTTTGCCAGGCTAAACATGCCCAACTCCCTCAACTGTTCCTCATAAGGTTTGACTTCCAGATCCTTGATCATCTTGGTTGCCCTCTGTGGGACTGTTAAGGATAGTAGGAAAGGGTATATACTGAATAAGTATTATCCTTCCTTCACTCACGCTAGTAAGTGCTGCAGCAGAGCAGATTCCCCTCAATATAGCTAGAACCTACCGGTAGTTTGGGGATTTGTTTGAATCTCTTAGTTAAGATTATTTCCTGGTGTCCCCTTTGATCCCTCTTAAAAGAATAAAGGCACAAGAGTCTGAGTAAAGTAACAAAAAGTTTGCTCACATCTCAGTTCATGATTTGATCCCTGAAAGGCAGGCTTTACTTGGTAGTTACACAATAAAGAGTCTCATATGGAGACTGAACTCATGTGCTGTTTAATTACATTAAGACAACAAAATGGCAGCATGACATCCAAAGAGAGAAGCAAGACAATAGAAAGACAAAACTCGACTGAGAAAATGGCTCCGTGACTCAGCTCTTCTATGGAGTCAGTCAGAGCCCCGTCCATCTCCCAGGTCACATGCAGAGGGCAGAAGCTCCAGACCAGTGGGACAGGAAGTTACCCAGACTGGATGTCCCCCTGCCTGTGCCCACTCTAGGGAAACAAGGAACATTGCATTTGACTGCACCAATGAATTACATCCCACACCCTCCTTTGCACATATTCCAACTTGTCAACATCCCCCTCCGCTGCTGCTGCTGCTGCTGCTGCTGCTCTTCCTCCATGACTATAGACTATAGCTATATGTTGTTTTCCCTCTGGGCTCATCCAAACTTCCTCTTGTCCCACTGCCCCCGCTCACCACAACTGATGAAAATTGCTCTTTAGTGCTCAATCAGAGCAATCAGCAATTCGGGTTTTCTCTGGATTGATGTTTTCCCCCGATTTAGCACTAAAGAGCAGGTTTTCCCTTGTAAAGATGTGGGGCAAGGGGGAAACTACTTGAGTTGTGCCTAGGAAGCACAGGTCAAGCAGAAAACTGTTCAGCCACTCGGAAACGCAGTAAATGCTTCTGAATGCCCATTGCTGGGAATCACAGGAGGGAAAAGTGCTCTTGTGTTTGGCTCCTGTTTAAGGGTTTCCCACAATAGGTGTCTGGTTGGCCCCTGCGAGAACAGGATGCTGGCCTAGATGGGCCATTGGCCTGATCCTGTTTTTCAACCCTGATCAACCCTGGCAGTTTTCGTGCACTGCCAAGAGACCTGGGTGTGTCCTCAGGCATCCTCTGCCTTTTGAGGAGCTGCTTCTGCTGCCTCCAGGAGAGGCCTCTTTGCTCAGCAGGGCAGACTGGCGCTCGCTCTCCTTCTGTGGGTGAGATGGAGCAGCAGGGAGCGGCCAGGGAGGTGTAAACCAACATTGATTTTTCCTGGTGGCCCTGTAAGCCCCTCCGTGCCGCAGTGGCACTGCCAGCTCCAGGGATGCCATTGCTCCCCTCTAATTGGGTTTGATTTTTATTTTTGCTGCAGCAGTGTAATTATGAAAGCCTGCCATAATTATTGAAACACAACTAGAGGTATTTCATTATTAAAATACCCCCATGGCCCATTATTAATTCATTAAATAAATTTGGATTATGTCTCTCAATAATTAATGCGCTGAAGTTTATTCTGTGGATTCTTTCTTTTATTAGTAATGTGTCAGTTGTTGGTTTGAAAGAGAGAAGAGCAGTGGGGAGGGGAGGGAGCCAACTAAATACACTCAGGAGATGGGGGAAAGTTGCTGCTCCAAAAGTTTGAGGAACCAAAAGTGGCGGCTGCAGCAGCAGCAGGGAGAGCTCTGAAGTGAGCTAGGCAGCCAATGCAGAAGCAGAGCTGACAGTCTTCAAAGCTCAGGAGCCTGTGTGCAGCAGGCAGCTGCTTGCCCCTTCTGGAGGAGGTGAGCCAGAGATCCCCGCTGTCTGCCTCACGGGGTGGGGGGTGAGGTCAGCCAATGTGAAACACCCCATTTTGGACTCCACCATATTTTTATCCATGGTCCACTCCCTTGCTTGCAGCAGAGCAAGAGGCTCCTGCCTTAAGAGCACAGCTTGGACCCATGGAGCTTTCACCCTTTCCAGCTCCAGGAATCTGATTATTGCTTATTCATTTCTTCTTGCTTTTACCTGACATCTGCCTTCCTGTTCCCAGATAGCTAAGAATCATGAACTAAGCCACAAAAAAGAAACAAGAGCTCCCCAGCTGAAGGACACCAAGGTCAGGGACTCTGAGTGGCAGCTGCCAGTGGGGCTTTCCTGGGCTCTGGAATTCCCTGCCCAGCCGCTGGCCTTTCACCTATGGCTCTCTTCCCTTTTCCAGCAGTAGCCAACCAGACAGAGACCTCTGTGAAGCCAGCAAGCAGCAGGAGCTGAGTGCAAGTGCAGCCACACTACATCCCCCGCCACCCCGCCGCCGTGTGCTCCTCAGCAACTGTTATCCAGAGGGAGGTGGCTTCAGATCCAAGAGGCAACATCTCAGCATCAGGACTGGCAGGAGCCACTGATGGCTCTCTCCTTTATACCTGCCCACTGCACCTGTGGGGGTGAGGATCAGTTGGAGGTCCTCCCTGCAAGGCCAAAGCTGGCAGGCAGATGGTCCTTGAGAGGGGGCTCTGAAAGAATAAAACTGGCAGGTTGAGCTGGGCCTGGAAGCCACTGTGTGGGTGCCAGCCGCTTCCAACGCAAAGCCCGAGAACTGAGCAGGCGAAGAAGGAGACCACAGCACGTATAGATACGTGTTTGTATGTCTTTTTTTATGTTTGTATTGTCTCAAAAAAAATTGTAAAACCAATAAAAAAAAATTTAAAAAAAAGAAGAAGAAGGAGACCACAGCTGGTTGCAGGAGATCTGGAATTAAAGGGGACTAAACTGCATGCAGCAGGGGTGCATGTGCAGATGGGATTCACCGGATCTTCAAAACTACATTTCTAAAAAGCTACAAAGTGTCAGCCATACTATTGTTGCCACACAGGTAATGATGGGCTGGGCTCTTGGGTGCTCTGTGTGGCAAATGATGTCTGGTGCTCCCTTGGAAATGTGTACCACTTGGTGGACAGAAGGTCACCCCCCCCCCCGAGCTTCTCCTTTGTCCCTCCAAAGGGGTCCTCCCTCCTCTGCAGCATTGCATCCTGGCAGGAAGTGTCTGCAGGGCTACTTGCAAAGGGGTCGCCCACCTTCCTTGAGACTTCTGGAACTCTCAGCGCCACAAGCCCCTTCCTGCAGCTTGGGGGCATGTAGCAATGGGGGCAGGCTGATCTGTGGAGGGCTGAGGGGCACGGAGGCTGTCGCCATTTTCAGAGGATGAAGCTAGGTGTTCTGCAACAATGCCTATCCGTGGGGTGGACAAAAAGGGCTTGGAGGGGAGGGGCAGCAGGAGAACTGCAGGAGCAAGGTGAGCAGTTCCTCCTCACAGGACTTTGCCACCATTTCAGAGGAGCTGAGTAAGAGGACAGGACCCAGCCAAAATTGAAGCCAGTGATGCTGTGCTAAGCCGCCTGTGCTGGAAGAAGCAAGCGTCTGTCAGGATGAAAACAAGCAGATAGAGTTGAAAAGGTTAGCAGCAACTAATGGATGGCTCTTGCGTTTCTCTCCAGTGCTTTTGACCAAATAAGACTAATTTCAAAGTGGTTGGAGCTGCCTGATTCATAAACTGCAATCACTTTTCAGACAGATAAAAGTGTCTTGGCTGTCTGATGCGTCCAGCCACGCCACCCCACCAGCCAAGAGGATTCTGCTTTATGTCTGCCCAGATACTGGATCGGGGCTGGGAGGCGACAGTTCATCACCCTGGCAGGAAACGTGACTTGCCAGGCCGGAGGGGCTGCCTCCTGCCAGCAGCATCCATCACATTCCTTGGCCCTCCATAGAGGGGGGGGGGGAGCAAGGAGGCAGCTGGCACAAACTCTTCCCCAGCACAAGGTGAGGCTGACCCAGAGTGCTTTCCACGGACATGGTGGCTCCTCTAGGCTAAGAAGGAAAAGCAGCCTGCCAGAGCAGTCTGTGATGGGCCAGAGGCGGTGGAGGGGAGCTGCACCCGAGTGGTATCTACAAGGGGAAGCAAAGGCTTCCTGAGTGCTCAAGCAAATACCCAGAGATGTTTCTGGGTCTGCTTTCCGGAAGCACTTCACAGAGACTGCGATGTTACCCTCTGAGAAATCAGGATGAGAGACCCTCCCTTAATGGCCAGATAAAGAAAGTAAATGCTCCAGTCTGGGAGGGATGTAAGAAAATTTGTAAGCGGCCAGCCAGAGAAATGGTCCTCTTTGCACAGGGCTGGGTATACACACCTGCAAAGGACAGAGGTGTGTTTTCAGTGCCAGTTGCTACCTGCTGCCCATGGGGGAGGGGAATCTTCCAGGCTCCTACATGTCTCCATCCCAGCTGTGGCTGCTTTCCTTTCTCCCCCACCCCGCCCCAGCCATTGGCTCCTCTCATCCTCTCTGAACATCTCCTTGAGAGGGAGAGCTCTTCGGGAAGGAGCAGGAAAGAGCCATCTCACGGGCTTCTCTCATGCAAAACCTTCTCCTCATGGTGGCACAGGATGCAGAGCCTCACAGTGCATGCAGATCCCCCCACACACCACACTGTGCACACACACAGACCCACAGGCCAACACAGATAACTGATGGCTTCCTGCTTGCAAACATGACACCGACTTCCCCCAGGAAGGTCTCATTCACATCTTAAGTAACAAAAGGCCTCAGCTCCCCCTTCCTTGCCTACTTAGTCATGCCGCATTTGGCCTCAGTGAGATGAAATGCTAAGCTGGGAGAAGATCAGAGAGAAACTGTATTATTTCCATATTATGGGATAATTCCATGCCTGACTTCCTCAAACGCAGCACAAGGCGGAGAGCTTCAGCCAAACCACCACCAATGCCTGTGCCGCCTTGTCAGAAGGGGGGGGGGAGAAGCAAATTGGGAGCCAGAATGGACCTTCCGCTTGGGGGTGGCACCTGCAGAAAGGTCTGGTTAGACCCTGGCTGGAGTCTCAAATCCGCACTCAACCATGACGCTTGCTGGGTAGCCTAGGGCTGGCCACCGTCTCTCAGCCTGACCGACTGCGAGGGTAACATGGGAGAGAGGGAGAGCCATGTCCCCTTCAGCTCCTTGGAGGGAAGGTGATATAGAAGTTAATAACAAAACAAATCCTCCACGTTTCCATCCTTCTCTGGAGGGAGTGGAGCAAATGGAGATAGGATGGGGAGCAGCATGTGCCCATGGAAAGGGGGCTTGTGAAGCCAAAAACGTCCCCTTCTTTCCTTTCCAGCCAGATCCTCTGCCCTTGTAGCCTTGTGCCCTAGAAACAGCCCCAAAGGCAAAACCAGCAGGAAGGAAGCCTGCGCCTCACTGCCACATGGGCAGCTTCACTGTCATTGTTCAAGCCAGGACTGCCTTTCAAAGGACCCCTGAAGTCCTGATCCAATAAGGGGGAGTGTCAGCAGGAAAGAGCTGCTGCTTCCCACCTGGCAAGTGGATTCCACCCTCTGGCCTTGTTGGTTGCTTGCCTGGGGGGCACAACAGATGCCCCTCTTCACTTCATTGGTTTTGAAAGCCACCACTGCAATGTCCTAGGGCAATGAGCGCCAGAGGTTGACTATTATGCCTTCTTGACATCAAAAACAGCTTATAGTCATCCAAAACCTTGGCTTCTCCCAACTCTTGCCACTAGTTTATGGTGGAATCCTGCAAGCCAAGAACCAAGTTTGGGGCAAGTGTCTTTGGCGAGAGAACTCTAGCAGAAATTTAACATCACAAAACATGCAGCAAAGAAAAGCGTGGAAATAGAAGCCATAAAACCTTTAAAATTTGGCCTTCCAGTGAGTCCCCAAAATATCCCCTTTTAAAAGCTCTTTCCACGCTATCCCACTTCCCAAGCATAGAGATAGACCACACATTCGGTAATGGTTTACTTGCCAAATTCTTCAAAGGTTAGATTCATGTGCTTTTCCACTCAGCAGTCAAATAAGATGCATAGGCAGTCAAAATGTTGCTTAGTTGCAAATGGTAAAAGTTTCTAAGCTATTGGTATAGGAAAAATGCTAGTTTCAAACTCCATTCTGGACTGAAACCAAAGAGGCTGGTTAAAGCCACACCGAGAACTTCTTACACCAAGAGGGAGAGACAACAAAGGCTTGGTGACCCATTTCCTCTCAAGGTGGAAAGTGTTAACATACGATAGGCCTGGCAAGACAGTTTATGGTCTAACCATAGAGTACTTAATGCACTCTTTAAAGTCGAACATTCTAGGTTTGCATGACGCTGGAACAATACAGTTTAAAGGACAGCCTTGATCTGCTTGTGGGGGAAGCCTGAGGCAAGGAAACCTGACAGAAGCGGGCTGCTTGTATACCTGTTGCTCTGACTCACCTTGCTGCTGCTGACTGGCCAAAATGTCATCCTGAGCCACTGCAATGCTCTGGTTTCCTTGCCCTCTGCATTTGCCTGGGGAGCTCGATCCAAATCCACCTTCACTCGGCCTCCCAGTTGCCACTGGGGAGATGCCACTCTTTCCTAGCTCTTGCTGAAACCTTGGGACGGGACTGGCCAAGGATTGAAGGTTTTGCAGAGACCCCCTTGATAGAAAAGGGCCTCTGCCAATGGCACATCACCCTCTTCGCCACAGGGGAGAGGGAGGGAACACCAATGGGTCTTGCCAGCACTCCTTGACTGAAGCTTCCACAAAGGAAGTTATTCCAAGGCAGTCAAGCTACCTCATTGTGCTCACCCCAACTAAAGGGGGATGCCTCCCTGTGAGTGCATTTATAGGCTACATGAGACAATATTTGTGTAAGTAATTAATCTGTTTTTCAAATGTGGGTGATGAGACTGGCAGGCTCCCCCCCCCCCCGTCAAATAGCACTGTACAAACAAGCAAGTCCCACCTTGGACTATATTCTGGGGGCAAGTGAGTCTCCACATCTCCCCTCTGAATTTTTTTGGATGTAGAATTCTGAGAAAAACTCCATGTTGAAAAGACGTGCAGCTGCTCTGGAGATCTAAGGAAAAAGTGTTACAGTTTCATTTGCACGAGAGTGAAAAGCAACTCATCTCCCATCCAGCAGTGCCAGCACTTTCTCTCTCTCCTCCCGCAACCTCCCCTAGAGGGCTTCTGCTCAGACCTGCCAAATTCCCACCTCATGGCAGAGGATGCCAGAGAGGGTAGACCCTGAGTTCCAGCCCTTCCCCCGTGAATGACCCTTTTAATCCCAGATGCCCCCCCCCCATAGCACCAGTCTCTGACAGGCCTGTTTATGGATTCACATGTCTGCCCTGTTAGTTGTTTGTTTGTTTGTTACATTTCTATACCACTTTTCCTTCCAAGGAGCTCGAAGTGGTGTACAGTACATGGTTCTCCTCCTCCTCTCCGTTTCATCCTCACAACAACCCTGTGATGTTGGTTAGTGTTAGGTGTGTGTTACCTCACACAGGCTGGCTGGCTTCCCACTCTTCAGAAGGACCCTGTTCATGGCTGGAGTGGCCAAACTGCAGATCCCCTCCCCTACCTGTGGGGCTTCTTTCCCCAATCAGGCCTCCTTCCCCCCACCCCAAGTTCATCATGTCTCACCATGATGGCATCTGTGGCTCTCTGGCGGTGGGGGCACAGAAAGATGACTGGAGCTTTTCCTGCTGCCTTGGGACAGTGGGGAAAGAGTGAGCCAGTTGAATGGGTCCTCTCCAATTGCTCCATGATGAGGGGAAGGCCCTCTGTACATGCTCAGGGTGGCTTATCTCAGGGTGGGCCAAATCCAGGGACACCCTGTTGACTCTACCAGAGCCACTTTTGTGTCTGTCACTCTGAGCATCTTAGCCCAGTGGGGCCTCTGGGCCATGGTGAGGATTCCAAAGACTGGTGTTTGATGCTCCACCCAACTGGTGTGTGGCTTTTGTGAGCAAGAGCAGGAGATGCCGTGAAGCTCTTTTTTTTTAATGATATTTATTGAAATTTTACAGACAATAAAAAGTTACAGAATAAAAAATAAAAAATAGAAAAATAAAAGAATAACAATAATAAAAGAAAAAGGATACAAAAATACAAAGACAAAATACATAAAAAGTAAAAAACAGTTAAAAAGAAATCAATATTTTCATGTCTTATATTTCATTTACTTGTTTCCTGACCTCCTCACACCTCCCTTTTTTGTATTCCAGTTCACATGGTTAATTCAGCAAATCCCTTCCCACTTTGTTTGAGATGCCGTGAAGCTCTGTCCGCTTCCTGCTACGGCTCCATTGCCGGAAAGTGTCTCATCCTCAAGTGGATGTCTCTGGCTCCATGAGATTCCGCCCCCCCCCCCGCCACACACACTCTTCATGCTCCATGTGCCAAAGTGAGAGAGGCACAAAGACCTCTGGCACTCGGGGCTGTGGGGCGCCTCTTCCTCTCGAAAAACAAATCACAGTCGGTCTGACATTCCACTGAGCTTGCTGGAGTAGGGGGAGACCCCACCAAAGCCCAGGCTGGGAGCTGCTTGGCTATTTTGAGGGATGGAGCAGGGAGAGTCACTGTGATGTTCCCAGCAAGGGCTCAAGGGGCAGATAAGCCCAGGCACCATCCCACACCCTCAGATGAAGAGCATCACCCTGAAGGCGCACCTCTGCCCCGCCTTAGGGAGGAAGCCCTGCCCTCCCTCTGAGGAAGAGCTGTGCAGGAGGGCCCTGGTGTTAGGTGGCATTCAACTAAGTTTTCTTTAGAGTAAACCCAACCGAAAGGAGTGAATACGATTTAAGTTAGGGCCATTATTTTAGCAGGTTTACTCTGAATCCCTCCCTTGATTCAATTCAACAAAGCCAAGGAGCTGTATTAGCCTTCACCCATGCACAAATCAGAATGTAGATACCTGGATGAGTCCACCTATCTATGCACTGATACGTGCATGGATCTGACAGCAGGACTTAGGGGCTGGCTCACGGGTTGCATTCTGCCTTCTCTCTTTCAAAGCCTTTCACAATTCCTGGGAGCAGCTCCTGTGTTCCAAGTCTTTTAAAATGAGCAAGATTATTAGACTTATGTTTTGTTGTCTCGTGCATGCCCAAGAACTACTGGGCTAAAAATGCCATTTTATTGATTTAATTGTCTTCTATTACTTTTTGATGGTATACATTTTTTAATACATAAGAATAAATATTTTTTAAGTTCCTTTAAGTCTTTTATAATGCTCCCGGAAAGTGACTCCCGGAAAGTGGAGCCTTCCTGGGAAACTGCAGAAAAGGGGAGGGCACCCACAGCCTGGCCAAGTCCCCCAGGAGGGGCTCCATGCTTGTGATGTACAGTTGCTTCCTTGGGAACATTTATAAAGGCTTTTCACCCAAACAGCAGTGAACTTACTAGCTGCTCCAAGCAGCTATAAAACATTTTTAAAAGAAAACAAAAGGGCAGCCCTCAGGACCCCTCATGAGAACATAGTTTTTACATTCCTAGAACTCTGCAGATTCCTTAGGATGTTGTTTTGTTTTGAAATGGGAGAAAACTCAGGTATGCAAAACCCTCCTGGGGTGGCAGTAGGCTGGGAAAGGCTGTCAGCCTGGGCAGACAATACAACGCTCCCAGAGGCACCACAAGCCTGAATTGGCAAACATATAGGAGCATGTCAACCTTCCTAGAGGTCTTTCCCCACAACTAATGAAACCCCTATGTTTGGCTGGAGATGCTGGGAGCGGCCCTCTGACGACCTCTCAAGTGCTCAGCAAACTGTCTATCCAAGAGCAGGGCAGGGCAGTTTTCCACCAAAATGCTCCACTCCATTTGTGAGCAATAAATTGGGGTGGGGGTCCCCAAATTTCTCCAGGAAGGGGAATTTATTTTCCCAACAGCATATTTCTTTTTTCCTAAGGCTTCTGTCCTTCCCAGGCTGGCAGCAGCAGCAGCAACAACAACAACTGTGTTGGCCACCATTGACACCTTTCTGCCCGGCTCCCAGGCCAAAGAGTGATTTCCAAGCTACAAGATCAAAATGGTGTGGAAAATTTGGAGAAAATTCTGCAAAGTAAGAACATAAGAAGAGTCAAAGGCCCAGCATCCTGTTCCCGTAGGGGCCAACTAGATGCCTTAGTAGGCAACCTGCAGACGCGAAGAGCAACTCTCCCCCCTGAAGTTTCCAGCAACTAGGATTCAGAAACATGGCTGGCCTCTGACTGGAGGCAGAGCGGAGCCATCATGAAGGGGAGCCATCCACAGCCCTTTCCTCCATCAAGTAGCCTTTTCCTAAGGAGGGGAGAGTGTGGTGTAGTGGTTAAGAGTGATAGACTCGTAATCTGGGGAACCGGGTTCGCGTCTCCGCTCCTCCACATGCAGCCGCTGGGTGACCTTGGGCTAGTCACACTTCTCGGAAGTCTCTCAGCCCCACTCACCTCACAGAGTGTTTGTTGTGGGGGAGGAAGGGAAAGGAGAATGTTAGCCGCTTGGAGACTCCTTCGGGTAGTGATAAAGCGGGATATCAAATCCAAACTCTTCTTCTTCTTCTTCTTCTTTGGAAGAATTTCAGGCCAGCTCCAGGCCATGCATAATATCATAATGAGCAAATTGTGAACTCTGCATGCCAGTGCAAGCTCGACTAGCCCACTGGCTAGTGAGGAGGAGGCAATCAGCCCTTTGTGTCAAGCCAAGATAGCAGGGTTCGGGCTGCTGCAGTTGTGCAACATGCAAGGAGCTTGGTAGTTTTGCCCTGCTGTTTCCTCTGTCGTTATTAACAGAAGGAGAAGCGATGCCAGAGAACAAGCATGCAAGGAGGAGGAAGTAGCCACTGGCGCTTAATGAAGCGTGTGTGGAGTATTGGAGTCTATGATAAACCATTATGTAAATTAAACTCATTGATGGCTCTGCTGTGAAAATCGCACTGGTAGGGGGAATCGTAGATAAACAGGAGGCTCTGAAGGTGTCATTTACTCATCCTCAAAAACGGGCGCCTGCCCCTCCACCGCAGTTAAGTGGGGAAACAAAGAGCACCCGTTCTCTGAGCCAAGTGGGGAGGGGTGCTGGGAGCATAGCTGCAAATGGACAGGCAGCGGTGGAGGGAGCAGAAATTCCAGCTGCTCAGACCTTTCCAGGCTGGCCTCCCTTGGCTCCCTGGAAGACACTCAGAGGTGCCTTTTTTGCTGAACAGGTGGATAATTCCCCCTCCCCAGTGCCTAAAACACTGACATGGCCCCCAAGGTGTAAGGTAGGAGAGAGCTGGCGGTGCTGTAGTGGTCAGAGTGCTGGACTAGGACATGGGAAACCAGGGTTTGAGTCCCACACTCGGTCCTGAAGCTCCCTGGGTGACCCTTAGACCAGTCCCTGCCTCTCAGCCTAGCACACCTAACAGGGCTGCAGTGGGGATTAAATGAGAGGAGAGAGAGGCAAGCAGCGGCGTAGCGTGGGTTATCAGCACCTGGGGCAAGGCAAGTAATTTGCGCCCCCTAACCCGGGGCAAGGCAAGTAATTTGCGCCCCCTAACACCTAACCATGGTCATTAATACTGATGGCAGGCGGCGGCGGCTCCTCGGCGACTCCACGCGGCCAGCCCAGCGCACTGGCCGAGCCCCGCAGGCGAACGCTGCCCTTCGGTGAGGAGGGGCTGCCTGGCGCGCCCTCCGTGGCCCTGACGCGCGGGGACCGCCGCCAGCGCTGAGAGCCGCTGCCAGCTCGTCGGTTCCACGAGACATGGGGCTCTGCTACAGCCTGCGCCCGAGGCTCTTCGGCGACTCCAGAGGCAGCGAGCGCGCCCCCCCAGAAGTTGCGCCCGGTGCGGCCGGCACCCCTGGCACCCCCCACGCTACGCCACTGGAGGCAAGTATGCTATCTTGAGCTCCATTCAGATAAAGGTGGGGTATAAATTCCACCAATTCAGTTTAATTCCATGTATCAAGTCAGTGGATAACTAAGTACCTACTAAGAAAACCCCCCCACAACACACATACCCCCCCCAAAAAAAGCCCCAGGGACACAGCTGGACCCTTAAAGTGCTCCAGACACAAATCCACACAGCCCATCGACAGGCCTATAGAGAGTGCCTTTGGGCAACGGGGGGGGGGGGGCTGGATGGTGGGGTTTCTCTGGGACAGCACCACTTTGTAAGGCTGCCCTATAAGCAAGAGGGGAGAGGAAAGGGACAGAGGATCTGGGCAAAGACACACACAGCCCAGGGCCACCCTCTATCAGCACCTATCTCACTCACAAACCTAGTTGCCCAAGGATGACTGCTTCTTCGGGGTGAGCCAGCCACACTGCCCAGAAAAGGCAACTTACAGTTCTTAGAGCAACTTGATAGTTTTGCTCCTGTTGAATCTTACACACACACACACACCCCCCCTCCAACAGCTCTTGGCCCCAACTGCACTGGGCAGGTTGGAGACCCCTCCATGTGTTTCCCTTGGCCAGATTTCTGCCAGACAAAGTTATAAATAAACATTTCAGCGGAGCTTGGGCAGTCCAAATCCTTTGGCTGGCCCTGCAAGGAAGCCGCCCCACAATCCCCTCTCAAATGCTGAGTCCCTCCAGCGCATGGCAGAAGCCCCAGGAGGACATGACTGCATGTGTGTGCCTGATTCACATTACAGGAAAAGCAGCCCCAGCTCCCCCCCCCCAAGTTTGCCTTGCCAGGGGCCACCGGGGGAGGGGGGGGCAAAAAGGCCATTCACATCTCTGCCCAGAGGACTTACAGGACCAGTGGGAGATGTGGCCCTCCTGCTGGGCTGCCTCACCAAGTCACTTCCATTGGGGCTTTAAAAACAACAAAAAAAAAACCACCTTGGGGCTTTTTTTTTTGCTTTTTTTTTTTTTTTGAAAAAACACACCACCAGGCTAAAGGAGGCACTTCGCGTGGTCCTCAGAGGGCACCATCTGTGCGCCTCCTTGGCCCATAAACCCAGCACTGTCCCCTCCTGCAGCGCCTCTCTGGGACCTCAGGTGGGCCCCCAACCTCTGGCCCCCAGGATCCTGTAACTAGAGGCCTGCTGGAACTGAGCCTGGGAGGTTAGGGGGCAGCCCCTCAACACACACCCAGGAGAAAGTCCCCTCACCAAGCAGAAGGGAGCCCCCTACCAAGCGGGCATCTGTGGGGCTGCTGTGGATGACACTGTCGTGCACAGCAAGGAGTTAGTTGTACACTTTCCTACTGCAGCAGGATGCACAATTGGAAAATGTGGCAGGGACTTGGCAGCAGCTAATCTGGATTACTGGTATGCAAAGGTTTGAGCCATTCAAGTTAAGAATTCTTAGAGGCCAAAGTAAAAATATATTTTAAAAATGATAACATTATTTTGGTATAGTCAGATTTTATGATGTATGTTAATGTTCAGGAACATGGATGGCCTCCTTCACCAACCTTAAAGCAGATTTGGATGACTTGAGTACTGTCAATGTTCACACCTTGTTTATAGTATTTCCAGTTTGGTTTCCTATTTTTCCATTTCAGGGCAATGGGTTTGACTCATTTTAGAAATTGGTTCAGATGTTTTCTTTTTATATATATAAGATATTTATTAGCATTTACACAAATTTTATAAGACATAAAAATCACAAAAAACACCAAGAAAGAAAAACAAAAATACATACAAAAAGACAAGAGAAAAAAGAAAACCACATATATAACTTCATTCCCTTATGTTCATGAAAATTTCTTTCCCGACTTCCTCATACCTCTCCTTACCGCATTCCATTCTCTAATTAATTCTCTTCAACAAATCCTTCCCTTAATTTCTATTAAACTTTTCAGCTTTCTTTTCATATTTACGTAATAATTACAACTAGCAACCCCTTAATTCCAGAATCAACATCGTCTTAACATTCTACAATTTTACAATATTTCTTCAGATAGTCTTTAAATTTCTTCCAATCTTCTTCCGCCGTCTCTTTCCCCTGGTCTCGGATTCTGCCAGTCATCTCTGCCAGTCCCATATAGTCTATAACTTTCACCTGCCATTCTTCCATGGTGGGTAGTTCTTCTGTCTTCCAATACTTTGCGATGAGTATTCTTGCTGCTATTGTGGCGTACATAAAAAATGTCCTATCCTTCTTTGACACCAATTGGCCGACCATACCCAGGAGAAAAGCCTCTGGTTTCTTTAAGAAGGTATATTTAAATACCTTTTTCATTTCATTATAAATCTTCTCCCAGAAAGCCTTAATCCTTGGGCACGTCCACCAAAGTTGAAAGAATGTACCTTCAGTCTCTTTACATTTCCAACATTTATTGTCAGACAAGTGGTAGATTTTTGCAAGTTTGACTGGGGTCATGTACCACCTATAAATCATTTTCATAATATTTTCTTTTAAGGCATTACATGCCGTAAATTTTATACCGGTGGTCCATAACCGTTCCCAGTCTTCAAACATAATGTTATGACCAATATCTTGTGCCCACTTGATCATAGCTGATTTAACTCTTTCATCCTGTGTATTCCATTCCAACAGCAAGTTATACATTTTTGACAAATTCTTAGTTTTGGGTTCTAACAGTTCTGTCTCCAATTTCGATTTTTCCACCTGAAAACCATTTTTCCTATCAGACTTAAAAGCCTCCATTATTTGATAATAATGAAGCCAGTCTCGCACTTTATCTTTCAATTTCTCATAACTCTGCAATTTCAATTTATCCCCCTCTTGTTCCACAATTTCCCAATATTTCGGCCATTTCGACTCCATATTAAGTTTTTTCACGGCCTTCGCCTCCATTGGGGATAACCACCTAGGAATTTTATTTTCCAACAAATCTTTATACCTAATCCAGACATTATACAATGCTTTCCTGACGATATGGTTTTTAAAAGCTTTATGAGCTTTAACCTTGTCATACCACAAATATGCATGCCACCCAAAGATATTATTGAACCCTTCTAAATCCAAAGTATCTGTATTCTCAAGAAGTAGCCAATCTTTCAACCAGCAAAAAGCTGCTGATTCATAATAGAGTTTAAAGTCTGGCAGGGCAACCCCCCCTTCTTTTGCATCAGTTAGTATCTTAAATTTTATTCTGGGCTGCCAGACAAATTTAGAAATATCTTTTTGCCACTTCTTGAAACAGTCCATTTTGTCCACAATTTGCAGTGTTTGAAACAAAAACAACATTCTAGGCAATACATTCATTTTTATAGCTGCAATTCGACCCATCAAGGAAAGCTTCAACTTCGACCAAATTTCTAAGTCTTTTTTCACTTCTGTCCAACATTTTTCATAATTATCTTTAAATAAATTCAGATTTTTAGCTGTCATATCAATCCCCAAATATTTCACTTTCTTCACCACAGTTGAACCTGTCACATTCTGAAACCTCTCCCTTTCAATAGGATTTAATTTTTTCTCCAAAACCTTAGTTTTATTTTTGTTCAATTTAAATCCTGCCACTTGACCAAAATTTTGAATTAATTCTAAAACTCTTTTTGTACTAGATTCTGGCTCTTGTAAAGTAAGTACCAAATCATCTGCAAATGCTCTCAGTTTATATTGTTTGGCTCCGACCTGGACCCCTTTAACCAACTGGTCCCTTCTGATCATATTTAGCAAAACCTCCAGGACTGATATAAAAAGTAAAGGAGAGATTGGGCACCCCTGACGTGTTCCTTTTTTCTATCTTAAACTCTTCTGTGACCACATTGTTCACAATTAATTTTGCTTTCTGTTCTGAGTATATTGCACCAATACCGTTTTCAAACCCTTGCCCTACCCCCATCCCCTGAAGGTTCTTCTTCATAAAACTCCAAGAAATATTGTCAAATGCTTTCTCCGCATCCACAAATATCAAAACTGCTTTAGTATTTATGTTCATTTCTAACATTTCCAAAATGTTAATTATATTCCTTACGTTATCTGACAAGTGTCTTTTTGGGAGAAAGCCCGCTTGGTCCCCATGAATCTCCTCGGTCAAAACTTTCTTCAGTCTCTTAGCCAAAATGTCAGCAAATATTTTGTAATCCACATTCAATAACGAGATGGGGTGATAGTTCTTAAGTTGAGTCTTTTCTGTCTCTGTTTTCGGTATTAGTGTAATATAGGCCTCTTTCCACGAATCCGGTGCCCTTTTCCCCTCCAAAATTTCATTACAGACTTCCTTCATTGGTTGTATAATCCATTCCTTCAACATCTTATAATACTTGGAAGTAAGCCCGTCTGGTCCTGGTGATTTGCCCAATTGCATATTTTGAATGGCACCTTCTATTTCCTGTTCAGTTATTTTCTGGTTCAGCCCTATTTTACTTTCTTGCGAGATTTTTTGTAATCCAAATGTCTTAAGGAATTGATCTATATCTTCTTCCTTCTGCGGTCCTTGTGAATATAATTGTTTAAAATAACTCTGAAAGCAATCTCTAATTTCATTTGGCTTATCAATACTCTTTCCTTCCACCTCTAGACTTGTAACCGTATTAAGTTTTTGTCTTTTCCTCATTTGCCAAGCCAGAAGTTTACCACATTTATCCGCTGATTCAAATGTCTTTTGTCTCCTTGGTTTAATTTTCCATTCTATTTCCTGATTCATCAATTCCATATATTGTGTTTGATATAATTTGATTTCTCTCAAGATCTCTTGGGACTTTGGTTTAGATCTTAATTTCCTTTCCTCATCTTTTATCTTCTCCAAAATCTTGTCTTTTTTCTCATTTTGAGTTCTCTTTTTAATTGCGTTTTGTTGTATCAAAAATCCTCTCATGACAGCTTTGCTTGCGTCCCAGATTACTCTTTTTTCAACATTAGTATTCATGTTTATTTCAAAATAATCTCTCAAGGTTTTTTTGGGCTTTTTAATAAACTTCTTCGTCTCTAAACAAGGTGTCATTCATCCTCCATCTGAAGGTTCCAGTTGTTGCTAATTTCAGCTCCATTTTTACTGGGTTATGGTCGGAGCAAGTTTTTGGGCAGATTTCCACTTTTTTTTATCCTAGGTGCCATTCCTCTAGTAACCCAAATTTGATCAATTCTGGTCCAAGTCCTTTTCGATTCAGAAAAAAAGGTTCCCTCTCTTTCAAGAGGATTCTTTGTTCTCCATATGTCAATTATATCCATATTGTCAGTCATTTCAAAAAAAGTTTTTGGTAGTCTTCCATCCTTCGTAAGTGTTTGTCTTTGTGCTTTATCCATGTTTGTTGAAACAACTCCGTTCATATCTCCCATCATTATCAAATTAAAGTCCAAATAGTCTAACAAAATCTCATGCAACTTCTTAAAAAATTCCAATTTCCCCTCATTAGGTGCATGAACTCCAACGATCACAAATTTCTCTCCTTGGACTTGGATTTCAATTGCCAAAAACCTTCCTTGTTCATCTTTAAACAGAAATTTCGGTAGCAATTTTTCTTTGGCATAAATTACAACTCCTCTTTTTTTTACTTTGTCAGATGATATAAATTCTTGTCCCAGTCTTTTATTCACTAATAATTTCCTGTGTAGTCTTGTCACATGTGTTTCTTGTAGACAAATCAAGTCCAATTGTTCTTTCTTCAATATATGAAAGACTGCTTTCCTCTTTCGGGGCATGTTCAGACCATTGCAGTTCCAACTTAGAAGTTGCAGAGCCATGATGAGACTATTTACTTCCTCCAACTGCACCGAGTCGTTGTTCTTCCTCTGTTGGTGATGACAACCCAAATGATAAGCTAGATATGTCCAATGGTCCTTTTCCTGGTAATGCTAATTCCCCTCCAGATTCCACCTCCTTTTGAAGATCTTCTTCGTGGTCGCTCAAAAATTTGTCCTTGTCACTCAATGATCATATTCTTATCTTCCTTCCTTTGAACTTGAAAGATAGGCCTTGTGGATATTCCCACCTGAACAATATCTTGTTTTTCTTCAGTAGAATGACCAAATCTTTATAGTCAGCTCTTACGTCCAGGATGTGCTTAGGGATGTCTTTATAGATCTCCACAAAAGAATTTTCAATCTCCAAGGTTCTTTGGTAGTGCAAGTTCAGGATTCTATCTCTTTCTTCTTTAGTACTTAATGTTATCAAACAGTCTCTTGCTTTATTTTTCCTTTGTCTTGTACCTAGCCTAAATGCACTCAGTATCTTAAATTCTCCTTCCTCCAGGTCCTGTTGCCAGAAGTCCGTAAATTCTTTTGTTAAGAAATCCACCAGATTATCTTTTTCACTTTCTGGAACTGACCTCAGCCTTAAATTCCTCTCTTTTCTTTGCAATTCAGATGTTTTCTTGATGTACTTACCTAGGTACTATTCCTTAATGAGGACGTTGATTATGTGCCTTGCCTGCCCAGAAAGTTACATTAATTTAAACTGCATTTGTTGCAGCTAGATTTTGTTTTCGTTTTTATATAGTTTGTACTAACATGTATCATTTTAATTTTTGTTGAATATCAATTTTAAAATGCATAAAAAATAAAAGAACACATTAGCTCTCAGTATATGCATTTCTAAAGGTATTTCCTCTCAGAATGCACATTTGAAAAATGCTTTCTAATACATTTTTATACATTCCTGATCCCCTGATCCTTGGCCATGCAAACTGAGGCTCATGGGAGTTGCAGTCTGTGATAGTCCAAAACAACTGGAGAGCTCCACCAGGCTGGGAAAGGCTGAACCCCAAAGGAAAGGAAAAAATGTGTCTGGGCAGGAGAGGGAGCCCAAATTCATGTGCATGTACACGCCTGCAGTTGAAAGGTGCCATGAAATCCCTCCCCCTGCCCAAGATTTCCAGATTCACACAACCAAATTGGCATGATAGGAATAAGGATTGGCTGGATATCTACAGAGCTCTGCATGCCCAGAGGGAGCTGCAGGTGGGACCTGCTTTGCCAGACACCCAGCACTTTACCCAACTGGTGGTGATCTTACCCAGGGGTAGGCAACCTAAGGCCCAGGGGCCGGATCTGGCCCAATCGTCTTCTCAGTCCAGCCCACAGACGGTCCGGGAATCAGCATGTTTTAACACAAGTAGCTTGTGTGCTTTTATTTCAAATGCATCTCTGGGTTATTTGTGGGGCATAGGAATTCATTCATTTATTTTTTCCCCAAAATATAGCCCGGCCCACCATAAGGTCTTAGGGACAGTGGACTGGCCCCCTTCTGAAAAAGTTTGCTGACCCCTGGTCTTCCCTCTACCCCCCCAACCCATTTTGGGTAGCTCTGAGAAGCATGTATGTGCTGCAGGCTCTGTGTCCGGGGGGGGGAGGTAAGGTAGTGCCCCTGGCTGCATTCTCTGCATTGGTTTTGTAGAACAAGTTTTCCAAGGATGGGTGAATGCAAACTACTGGCCAGAACATGGCAGATCAGCTACCACAGGGCCCTCCCTGAAGGGGCGGGAGGGGTTTCCCCTCCAAAAAAAAAACCCCACTGCAAATAAATAAATAAATAACCACAACGTCTTAAATAATTCAGAGCTCTGTTGTCTCCCCATGCATTGTGAAAACAAAGGGAAAAGGGGTGGGAGACCTGCAGAAGAAGCTCTCCTGAAGACCACAGATTTGTGGTTTCTCACAAGGAGTTTTTATTCTCCTGCAACTGCCATGATGGGTTCTGCATGATCCTAGTGTTAACTCCTCCTTTCATGATTGCCCCTGCCCATTGCTTCAGCCCCCCTTCCTGATTAGCATCTGGATTTCATGGCCCTAAGCTATGCTGGTGAGCAGCAGCTTTTGGCCAAGCCAGATGTGAGGTTATGCACAGCATTGTTAATTTGTACATTTATACGTTTGATGAGCTTGGGAGATGCCCTGTCAACCCCTAAGAACATCAGGGGAGCCATGTCACTGGATGAGACCAATCCCTATCTGGTTGAGTGGTCAGCCAGGCGCCCCAAAGGGATGCCCCCAAAGAGGACCTCAACATTAGGGTTGTCGTACGTCTGGAATTTCCCAGACATAGCCGGGATTCAGCCTTTGTTAGCAGTGTCTGGGCTGAAATGTCTGGGAAAATCCAGACGTATGGCAGCCCATGTTGGAAGCGTAGATTTTGGTGAATGTCATTAAAAACAGCTCAAAAATCCCTTTCTTTATTTTTTAGATTTTGCTGTATCCAGATTGTCACTTTTCAGAATATGGCAACCCTGCACAGCATACCAGCAGCACTCCTCTTCCCACTGGGGATTACCTTCCCCCCATAGCTGAGGCTGACATTAGCCACCAATAGCCTTGTCCTGCAGGAATTTTGTCTAATCGCCTTCTGATGCCATTCCTGCTGGTGATGGTCACCTCCCCTTAGGGCAGCAAATTCCACACTTGCATCATTCCCAGTGTGAATAAGTCCTTCGTTTTGTCGGTCCTGAAGCTCCCAACAATCAGGTTCACTGGGTGACTCCATTGGGTTCTAGGATGACTCCTCCCTTAGGCTGGGCTGCCTTGGCTGGGTGCATCAGCCCAAGGTCTATGGTTTGCACATTAACAGTGGAGGCCCAGCATAGGAGCCAACTCCTAGGGCCCAAGGGCCCTTCAGCCCTCCCCAATAAAATATTTGAGGGGGCCGGGGGCCCCAAAAGTTTATGGGCCATGAAGCACAAACACAGACAGAGAATTTTGTAAGCAGTTTAAATATCTGAGCGGGGAGATTTGGGAGGAGGTGGGTGAGTCTGGGCCAGGAGCGGTGGGAGTCCTCTGGCTGCACAGAGGGAGCTTGCCCTTGACTCAGTCGGGTACAAAAGCGCCACCTCTGTGGGATCCCTCTTTGTGCAGACCTGCCTGTGCAGCTTCACCAGCCCAGAAGGGGGGGAGGGGCCACCATCAAGGTAATCAGTGGAAACAGCTCAGGAATTCCTTTCCAGGAATCTGAGCAGTGGAATTCTGCCTTTAAAACCATTCCAGCTGTGCTCAGCTGACCTCCAAGGAGGACCAAGAAGAAGATCAGCTTTCCTCACACCAACAAAGCCCCAAAGAAGGTGCTGGGAATTGCCAGAGCAGCACAGAAAGTGGCGGGGAGGGCCTGGGAGGCAGGGAGGAGAAATGAGTTTCCCAGATCTGCATTTCCTGAACTAAACTGCAATCTAAAGCATAGCACTTCCCTGAATTTTGCAATGCATTTCTTAAAAGAATGAATGGGGAAATATGTACAGTACATCAGTGAAAAGAACATCTGAAAGTGCAACCAGTTAAGAGCAAAAATGTTTAAACTGGGCAAAATTGTGTACCAAGAGAAAAAGACATGAGCATGGGCGTAGCCAAGGGAGGGGGGACGCTGCCCCCCCCCCCGATCAAGCAAAACAATAGAAATACTTAACTAACTGACCAATCACATTGGTTCTGCCCCCCCAACAAAAGTCCTGCCCACCCCACCCCCCAAAATCCACAGTCATGAGTACACATTTGAAATTTCAGGCAGCAGTTTTTTGTTTTGTTTTGCGTGTTCTTGTTTTGTTCGGGGAGCAGGGAGCAGCATGTGCAATGGAGAAAACTGAACATAAGAAAATGAGATGGTACTTGTTAACGGAGAAATCCGAGGGCTCCCTTGGACAAAAAGACAAAGACACCAACCAGAACAATTTGGAGCAAAACAGCAGCCTGTAGGCTTGGCCTTTATTGGAAACTGTCGCGACAGGACTGCCACCCACAACAAGATGAAGCAAGATGGAAGACCAGAACAAAAGAAGACCCCAACTTTTATTAGTTACTAATCCCCCAAACTACACCCCAAAAACTACATCACAACTACATCATTGATACATCACAAAAAGGAGGGGTTGAAGGAGGAGTTCTGGTGGTAATCTGAGTGTCCTGTCACCTGGCTGGTTCCCCCTTTCCCCCTCCCCATAAATACTTTCCAGGTGACAAAGGGGAGCTTGCAGTTTCCTGCCCCCAGAGGGAAGAGCTGATCTTTGTCCTTTGTTCCAGTCCATACTGAATCTACTCCTAGATGCAAGTTCTTTGTGACCTTGATGGTCTTCTGTCTAGAACCATCAGGGTTGGCATAGCAACTGGGCAAGGCTCCTGTGTATGTGCTGGTATGCTCAAGGGATTATGACTGGCCTGTATCAAACCTTCCCCATTTTGTAGTACTTCCTTCATGGAGTAAAATAAAAGTGGAACGGTGCAGATCCGATGTATGGTTGATTTTCTATGAATTTATAACAGAAGCGTAGGGTATGTCATAGAATCATAGAATCATAGAATCATAGAGTTGGAAGAGACCACAAGGGCCATCGAGTCCAACCCCCTGCCAAGCAGGAAACACCATCAGAGCACTCCTGACATATGGTTGTCAAGCCTCTGCTTAAAGACCTCCAAAGTAGGAGACTCCACCACACTCCTTGGCAGCAAATTCCACTGTCGAACAGCTCTTACTGTCAGGAAGTTCTTCCTAATGTTTAGGTGGAATCCTCTTTCTTGTAGTTTGGATCCATTGCTCCGTGTCCGCTTCTCTGGAGGAGCAGAAAACAACCTTTCTCCCTCCTCTATGTGACATCCTTTTATATATTTGAACATGGCTATCATATCACCCCTTAACCTCCTCTTCTCCAGGCTAAACATGCCCAGCTCCCTTAGCCGTTCCTCATAAGGCATCGTTTCCAGGCCTTTGAACATTTTGGTTGCCCTCCTCTGGACACGTTCCAGTTTGTCAGTGTCCTTCTTGAATTGTGGTGCCCAGAACTGGACACAGTACTCCAGGTGAGGTCTGACCAGAGCAGAATACAGTGGCACTATTACTTCCCTTGATCTAGATGCTATACTCCTATTGATGCAGCCCAGAATTGCATTGGCTTTTTTAGCTGCCGCGTCACACTGTTGGCTCATGTCAAGTTTGTGGTCAACCAAGACTCCTAGATCCTTTTCACATGTACTGCTCTCAAGCCAGGTGTCCCCCATCTTGTATTTGTGCCTCTCATTTTTTTTGCCCAAGTGCAATACTTTACATTTCTCCCTGTTAAAATTCATCTTGTTTGTTTTTGCCCAGTTCTCTAATCTGTCAAGGTCGTTTTGAAGTGTGATCCTGTCCTCTGGGGCATTAGCCACCCCTCCCAGTTTGGTGTCATCTGCAAATTTGATCAGGATGCCCTTGAGTCCATCATCCAAGTTGTTGATAAAGATGTTGAATAAGACCGGGCACAAGACAGAACCCTGTGGCACCACACTAGTCACTCTTCTTCTTTAGGCACCTTCCATGTTTCCGTCTCATTGGTATTGCCTGACGTTGTGCTTCTACTATCTCCCTCTTAACAAACTCCCAGCCCTTTCCTTTTAGTATTGCTGTCCATGGGATCTCACCCAGCACTTCCCTAAGTTTTATGAAGTCGGCTTTCTTAAAGTCAAGAAATTGAGTCCTAGTATGCTTGGCTGCTCCTTTCCGCTGTATAGTAAACTTCAGAAGAGCATGATCACTCGCGCCTAATGATCCTTCCACATCTACCCCACTAACCAGGTCATCAACATTGGTTAGGACCAGATCTAAAATGGCTGTTCCTCTTGTTGCTTCTCCCACTTTCTGGACAATGAAGTTGTCTGCAAGGCCAGTGAGGAATCTGTTGGACCTTATGCTCTTGGCTGAGTTTGACATCCAACAAATATCTGGGTAATTGAAGTCCCCCATTACTACTATCTCCCTTCCTTTTGCATGCTTGGCCATCTGTTCCAGGAAGGCATCATCTATGTCCTCCGTTTGGCTTGGGGATCTATAGTAAACTCCCACAATGAGGTCTCTGTTATTCTTCTCTCCCTTAATTTTGACCCAAATGCTCTCACTTTGGCTTTGAGGTTCTAAATCTTGGATCTCTTCACAGGTATACACATCCCTGACATATAACGCCACTCCTCCTCCTTTCTTGTCTGGTCTGTTTCTCTGAAATAGATTGTATCCCCCCATTATTACATTCCAATCGTGGGACTTATCCCACCAGGTTTCAGTGATGCCTATTATGTCATATTTAGTTTGCTGTACCAAGAGCTCAAGCTCATCTTGTTTATTTCCCATGCTTTGCGCATTAGTGTACAGACATTGAAGTCCATTAATCATTCCCCCGTGTCTCTTATTTAAGGATTTTTTCCTCCCTCCACTAGGTCCGCGTGCTGTTTGCTCCATTTGGTCTATGACATTTGGATGATCATCTTCATTAATTGATAGACTCCTACCTTCAGGAGCACTGCCTCCCTCCCCCACATTAGTCAGTTTAAAGCCCTCCTGATGAGGTTTCTGAGATTTTTGGCAAAAACATTTCTCCCAACCGTTGTGAGGTGCAGCCCATCGCTTGCCAGAAGTCCATCTTCAAGAAACTGCAGTCCGTGATCTAAGAATCCAAACCGTTCCTGTTTACACCATTTGCGAAGCCAGCTGTTCACTTCCAGTATTTTTCCCTCTCTCCCTGGGCCACGTCGTTCAACTGGGAGGACAGATGAGATGACAATTTGTGCATTTAGTTGCTTCAATTTCCTGCCGAGAGCCTCGTAGTCTCTTTTGATCTTCTGGAGGCTATTGCTTGCAGTGTCATTGGTTCCCACATGAACCAAGAGGAAGGGGTATTTGTCAGTGGGTTTTATGATTCCTTGCAGTCGTTCAGTTACATCTTGGATCTTAGCCCCGGGGAGACAGCACACTTCCCGAGACATCTTGTCAGGCCCACAGATCACTGCTTCTGTTCCCCTCAGTAGGGAATCCCCTATCACCACTACACGCCTCCTCTTGGGTTTGGTCGGGGTTCTTCCGTGAGCTGTCCGTCCAAGGTCGCCTGCACATTCCCTGAGGACTGACTTTGCTGCTCGTCTTCATATACCTGATCGACTGTAATGAGGGAGAGATCCTCAAATGGAGTTTGCTCTTCGTCTTCCATGCTAGGGGAGAGGACCTCAAAGCGATTGTGTATTTCTAAACAATCAGAGTGAACCCTGGGCCTCCTACTTCTTTGAGTCACGTTTCTCCATATATCTGGCTCCTGTGTTGGTGAACTATCCTCCTTCTCAGGGGAGTCCCCTGTCTCCTCCTTGGTGGGGACGGTGTGCTCTGTTGCTTCCAAGAAGAGCTCCAGCTCTCTAATTCTTTGGAGCGTAGCTACACGTTCCTCCAGTTGCTGGACCTTGTCTTTTAAAAGGGCAATCAACATGCAATTGCTGCAGGTAAAGCTGCCTGCAACCTTTGGCAAGATGGCAAACATTGCGCAGGAATCGCAGGCGACTGCAGCAGTTCCCTCCCCTTCCATCTTGAAATCGTGTCGTTGGGGGTGGCTACAGAGGTCCTCCATCATAAAAAGCTTGAAGACAGGACAAATAACTTCCCCCACAAAAAAACCTAGGTCTCCCCCAACAAACGTTTGAGACTAGCTCCCCTAAATCTAAAAGATGGGTATAACTGCGCGCGCCGCTAGGTGTGCGCCGCTGCCCTGCAAATTCTGATAAGCTCCTCCCACAGCTAATCCCCTGCCTCAACAGAAACCCTGCCCCCTCTGACCTTTACACAGGGAAAACAGCTAATCAGCCACAAAGAAACACACACACACAAGAAAACCCTTTTTGCTCCTTCTTCAACTGCTGCCCTATAAACTCATGTCATGTGAGAGTGTGTGTGTGTCGAGTTTGTACAAACTGAATGTTGGGGGGGGGGAGTTTCCTGTGACATACTTAGTAAATTCAAAACGAAATTATTAACTAAGAATATGGACAGTAATGAAATAGGAGAACTGCAACAGAAAACAGGAATGACGATAGCTAAGAAAGGTAAAATATTTGGGAGTTTGGCATAAATCTGTATAATTATGAAAAAGTGTGGAATGACGTTAAGAGAGATTTGGAAATATGGTGAAATAAACAAATTAAGGTCTTATGTATATAATAACGGTACCAAGCAAACACATACATAGATCTATAGGCCACATGTCTGAAGCTGCACAGGAGAGCAGCCATGGAGCCATTTTGACTCCCAGGCTGACCAGGTGTTTTCTCTGCAGGGTCAAATGGAGGAGCCTCCCCATTGTCTTTTCCTTCACAAATCCTGTCTTAAGGGTATGTCCGTGTATGAACAGGGTGAGCCTGTGACTTGGCTCAGGAACTATGTATTTATCATTACAAAAGACTGGCCAGGCTCCCCAGGGTATCAGTCCAGTAAACATTAACAGGTAACTTGCCAGACAGGAGGTAAACAACCCACTCAGAATTCCACTGTCGAACAGCTCTTACTGTCAGGAAGTTCTTTCTTTCATTTCATTATAGATCATCTCCCAGAAAGCCTTAATCCTTGGGCACGTCCACCAAAGGTGAAAGAATGTACCTTCAGTTTCTTTACATTTCCAACATTTATTATCGGGCAGATGATAGATTTTTGCAAGCTTGACTGGTGTCATGTACCACCTGTATATCATTTTCATAATATTCTCTCTTAGGGCATTACATGCCGTAAATTTCATACCTGTGGTCCACAACTGTTCCCAGTCAGCAAACATAATGTTATGCCCAACATCTTGTAAATGGGCTCAAGATTTTGGTCATAATATTGAATTAGAACTGTGGAAAAGATTATGGACAAAACCAATTAATTTTACTGCATGTACAACACTTAAGGAAAATTTTAAAAAGGTGATGTATAGGTGGTACTTGACGCCGACTAAACTTGCTAAAATGTGTAGAACTCAAGGTAAGGTATGTTGCAAATGTAAGGAGAAGGAAAGGAATTTCTTTCATATGTGGTGGACATGTACTAAGACCAAAGCCTACTGGGATATGATATATAATGAACCGAGAAAGGTTTTTAAAAATACTTTTAGTAAAAAAACCAGAGGCTTTCTTATTAGGTATAATAGGAGAAGAAATTCCCCCCAAAAAGGCATAAACATATTTATGTATGCTACCACTGCGACGAGGACACTTTTAGCCGAGAAATGGAAGCAGCAGGAACTTCCAACGTTGGAAGAATGGCAGACTAAGATGATTGAATATGCAGAATTGGCGAAGCTGACGGGGGAAATCCGAAACCAGCATGATGACCTGTTCGAAAAGGACTGGAGTAAATTTTTACAATATATGAAGAAACATTGTAAACATTTGAAAACGTTTGCGGGACTGATTTAAAATATTTTGTAAGGTTAAGATTAGATACCTGTTTATAAATACTAGCGTTAATTTTTTTTAAGCACAGAAAGAAAGTAAATAGGGGGATATAGAAATGCTAAGATGAATGTGAATATTTATGGAAGCCAGGGGGTGGGAGGGGAGGATGTTGATGCTCAGTTTGAGCAAATATGTATGTGATAAGATTTTACTTTTAAATTTTATTTATTTTACAAAGGGGAAAAAATGACTCCACCACACTCCTTGGCAGCAAATTCCACTGTCGAGCAGCTCTTACTGTCAGGAAGTTCTTCCTAATGTTTAGGTGGAATCTTCTTTCTTGTAGTTTGGATCCATTGCTCCGTGTCCGCTTCTCTGGAGCAGCAGAAAACAACCTTTCTCCCTCCTCTATGTGACATCCTTTTATATATTTGAACATGGCTATCATATCACCCCTTAACCTCCTCTTCTCCAGGCTAAACATGCCCAGCTCCCTTAGCCGTTCCTCATAAGGCATCGTTTCCAGGCCTTTGACCATTTTGGTTGCCCTCCTCTGGACACGTTCCAGTTTGTCAGTGTCCTTCTTGAACTGTGGTGCCCAGAACTGGACACAGTACTCCAGGTGAGGTCTGACCAGAGCAGAATACAGTGGCACTATTACTTCCCTTGATCTAGATGCTATACTATTGATGCAGCCCAGAATTGCATTGGCTTTTTTAGCTGCCGCGTCACACTGTTGGCTCATGTCAAGTACTGCTCTCAAGCCAGGTGTCACCCATCTTGTATTTGTGCCTCTCATTTTTTTTGCCCAAGTGCAATACTTTACATTTCTCCCTGTTAAAATTCATCTTGTTTGTTTTTGCCCAGTTCTCTAATCTGTCAAGGTCGTTTTGAAGTGTGATCCTGTCCTCTGGGGTGTTAGCCACCCCTCCCAGTTTGGTGTCATCTGCAAATTTGATCAGGATGCCCTTGAGTCCATCATCCAAGTCGTTGATAAAGATGTTGAATAAGACCGGGCCCAAGACAGAACCCTGTGGCACCCCACTAGTCACTCTTCTCCAGGATGAAGAGGAACCATTGATGAGCACCCTTTGGGTTCGGTCAGTCAGCCAGTTACAAATCCACTGAGTGGTAGCATAGTCAAGACCGCATTTTACCAGCTTCTTTACAAGAATATCATGGGGCACCTTGTCAAATTTCTTGCTGAAATCAAGGTAGGCTACATCCACTGCGTTCCCTTCATCCTCCAGGCTTGTAATTCTGTCAAAAAATGAGATCAGGTTAGTCTGACATGACTTATTTTTCAGAAATCCATGCTGACTATTGGTGATCACAGCATTCCTTTCTAGGTGCTCACAGACTGTTTGCTTAATGATCTGCTCCAGAATCTTCCCTGGTATTGATGTCAGACTGACTGGGCGGTAATTATTTGGGTCCTCTCTTTTCCCCTTTTTGAAAATAGGGACAACATTTGCCCTCCTCCAGTCTGCCGGGACTTCACCTGTTCTCCAGGAATTCTCAAAGATGACTGCCAGTGGTTCTGAGATCACATCTGCCAGTTCTTTTAATACTCTTGGATGCAGTTCATCTGGCCCTGGAGACTTGAATACATCTAAACTAGCCAAGTATTCTTGTACTATCTCCTTAGTTATTCTGGGCTGTGTTTCCTTTGCTGAATCATTTGCTCCAAATTCTTCTGGTCGGGCATTGTTTTCTTTATCGGAGAAGACTGAGGCAAAGAAGGCATTGAGGAGTTCAGCCCTTTCTTTGTCCCCTGTTTGCATTTCGCCATCTTCTCCTCTGAGTGACCCCACTGTTTCTTTGTTCTTCCTTTAGCTACGAACATACCTATAAAAGCCTTTTTTGTTGCTTTTAACCTCTCTAGCAAGCCAGAGTTCATTCTGTGCTTTAGCTTTTCTGACTTTGTGTCTACATGTGCTGGCTATTTGTTTGAATTCCTCTTTGGTGGTTTCCCCCCTTTTCCATTTTTTGTACACATCCTTTTTTAATCTTAACTCAGTTAAAAGTTTTTTAGATAGCCACCCTGGCTTCTTTAGGCACCTTCCATGTTTCCGTCTCATTGGTATTGCCTGACGTTGTGCTTTTACTATCTCCCTCTTAACAAACTCCCAGCCCTTTCCTTTTAGTATTACTGTCCATGGGATCTCACCCAGCACTTCCCTAAGTTTTATGAAGTCGGCTTTCTTAAAGTCAAGAAATTGAGTCCTAGTATGCTTGGCTGCTCCTTTCCGCTGTATAGTAAACTTCAGAAGAGCATGATCACTCGCACCTAATGATCCTTCCACTTCTACCCCACTAACCAGGTCATCAACATTGGTTAGGACCAGATCTAAAATGGCTGTTCCTCTTGTTGCTTCTCCCACTTTCTGGACAATGAAGTTGTCTGCAAGGCCAGTGAGGAATCTGTTTGACCTTATGCTCTTGGCTGAGTTTGACATCCAACAAATATCTGGGTAATTGAAGTCCCCCATTACTACTATCTCCCTTCCTTTTGCATGCTTGGCCATCTGTTCCAGGAAGGCATCATCTATGTCCTCCGTTTGGCTTGGGGTCTATAGTAAACTCCCACAATGAGATCTCTGTTATTCTTCTCTCCCTTAATTTTGACCCAAATGCTCTCACTTTGGCTTTGAGGTTCTAAATCTTGGATCTCTTCACAGGTATACACATCCCTGACATATAACGCCACTCCTCCTCCTTTCTTGTCTGGTCTGTTTCTCTGAAATAGATTGTATCCCCCCGTTGTTACATTCCAATCGTGGGACTTATCCCACCAGGTTTCAGTGATGCCTATTATGTCATATTTAGTTTGCTGTACCAAGAGCTCAAGCTCATCTTAGAATCATAGAATCATAGAGTTGGAAGAGACCACAAGGGCCATCGAGTCCAACCCCCTGCCAAGCAGGAAACACCATCAGAGCATTCCTGACATATGGTTGTCAAGCCTCAGCTTAAAGACCTCCAAAGAAGGAGACTCCACCACACTTCTTTCTTGTAGTTTGGATCCATTGCTCCGTGTCCGCTTCTCTGGAGGAGCAGAAAACAACCTTTCTCCCTCCTCTATGTGACATCTTTTTATATATTTGAACATGGCTATCATATCACCCCTTAACCTCCTCTTCTCCAGGCTAAACATGCCCAGCTCCCTTAACCGTTCCTCATAAGGCATCGTTTCCAGGCCTTTGACCATTTTGGTTGCCCTCCTCTGGACACGTTCCAGTTTGTCAGTGTCCTTCTTGAATTGTGGTGCCCAGAACTGGACACAGTACTCCAGGTGAGGTCTGACCAGAGCAGAATACAGTGGCACTATTACTTCCCTTGATCTAGATGCTATACTCCTATTGATGCAGCCCAGAATTGCATTGGCTTTTTTAGCTGCCGCGTCACACTGTTGGCTCATGTCAAGTTTGTGGTCAACCAAGACTCCTAGATCCTTTTCACATGTACTGCTCTCAAGCCAGGTGCCACCCATCTTGTATTTGTGCCTCTCATCTTGTTTATTTCCCATGCTTTGCGCATTAGTGTACAGATATTGAAGTCCATTAATCATTCCCCCCTGTCTCTTGCTTAAGGATTTTTTCCTCCCACCACTAGGTCTGCGTGCTGTTTGCTCCATTTGGTCTATGACATTTGGATGATCATCTGCATCAATTGATAAACACCTACCTTCAGGAGCACTGTCTCCCTCCCCCACATTAGTCAGTTTAAAGCCCTCCTGATGAGGTTTCTGAGATTTTTGGCAAAAACATTTCTCCCAACCGTTGTGAGGTACAGCCCATCCCTTGCCAGAAGTCCATCTTCAGGAAACTGCAGTCCGTGATCTAAGAATCCAAACCGTTCCTGTTTACACCATTTGCGAAGCCAGCTGTTCACTTCCACTATTTTCCCCTCTCTCTCTGGGCCACGTCGTTCAACTGGGAGGACAGATGAGATGACAATTTGTGCATTTAGTTGCTTCAATTTCCTGCCGAGAGCCTCGTAGTCTCTTTTGATCTTCTGGAGGCTATTGCTTGCAGTGTTATTGGTTCCCACATGAACCAAGAGGAAGGGGTATTTGTCAGTGGGTTTTATGATTCCTTGCAGTCGTTCAGTTACATCTTGGATCTTAGCCCCGGGGAGACAGCACACTTCCCGAGACATCTTGTCAGGCCCACAGATCACTGCTTCTGTTCCCCTCAGCAGGGAATCCCCTATCACCACTACACGCCTCCTCTTAGGTTTGGTCGGGGTTCTTCCGTGAGCTGTCCGTTCCAAGGTCGCCTGCACATTCCCTGAGGACTGACTTTGCTGCTCATCTTCATATACCTGATCGACTGTAATGAGGGAGAGATCCTCAAATGGAGTCTGCTCTTCGTCTTCCATGCTAGGGGAGAGGACCTCAAAGCGATTGTGTATTTCTAAACAATCAGAGCGAACCCTGGGCCTCCTACTTCTTTGAGTCACGTTTCTCCATATATCTGGCTCCTGTGTTGGTGAACTATCCTCCTTGGTGGAGACGGTGTGCTCTGTTGCTTCCAAGAAGAGCTCCAGCTCTCTAATTCTTTAGAGCGTAGCTACACGTCCCTCCAGTTGCTGGACTTTGTCTTTTAAGAGGGCAATCAACATGCAATTGCTGCAGGTAAAGCTGCCTGCAACCTTTGGCAAGATGGCAAACATTGCGCAGGAATCGCAGGCGACTGCAGCTGTTCCCTCCCCCTCCATCTTGAGAACGTGTCGTTGGGGGTGGCTACAGCGGTCCTCCATCATAAAAAGCGTGAAGACAGGACAAATAACTCCCCCACACAAAAAACCTAGGTCTCTCCCAACAAACGTTTGAGACTAGCTCCCCTAAATCTAAAAGATGGATCAAAATGCTGCCCTGCAAGCTCTGATAAGCTCCTCCCACAGCTAATCACCTGCCTCAACAGAAACCCCGCCCCCTCTGACCTTTGCACAGGGAGAAGAGTTAATCAGCCACAAAGAAACACACGCACACAAGAAAACCCTTTTTGCTCCTTCTTCAACTGCTGCCCTGCTAGCTAGATAAAGTCCCTAGGCAAATCAAAGGGGATTTTCTACTGGCTCTGAAGAGACTCAGGGCAAATGTCCCTGGGAGGCTGGAGTCCTGCCATAAATGTGAGTTCTCTTGTGTCTTGGAGCATCCTGCACATGACGGACTCCCCCCATGCTAGAAAAGTCTGCTTCCACCTCAGCTGTGGAGCCCACCAGACCCTGCTGCCCCATCCCAGGGAGAAGGGGTATTTGGATCCCCATGTTTTGGGCTCTGGGGCAGGAGGGTCATAGTCAGCAAGAAGGTGTCAACTGTCCTTGGAGGAGACGTGAAATATACTCAGAGTCGCAAAGTGATTTCGTGCTCTTTATTCAGCTCATAGTGGTGAGGAGGAATGAATAAAAGTCCCCTCACAGTATCTGCTTTATATACACTATTTACACAATAGGCTGCACATGATTGGCTAATTCCGGAATTCTACTGTAAGCCAATCAGGTTGTGGATTCACTTCTATCTGGAGCAGGATTGGGTGGTTCCTGCCAACCAATCAGACTGCTGCATTGTTCTAGGACCAATCAGACTGCTGCATTCTGAATCCTATTGTTCTAGGACTAATCAGACTGCTGCAATTTGGATCCTATTGTTCTAGGACCAATCAGACTGCTGCAGTTTGGATCCTATTCAACTCAGTACATAACACCCCTCCCCTCTAAGTTCCAGTCCTGCCCGGGAGGTCGCATTCATAGTCCTCAAGGTATGCCGGCGGCCTACGTGTGCGTTGCGGCCTGGGGTGTTCCCTGGTCTGGGGTTCAGGTTCTGGCTCGTGTTCCAAGGATGCTGGCTGTGATGGGGCTGTTTGGTCTGGTGCAACCGGCTCGCTCAGTCGTGCTTCTGGTTCCGGTGTCCTTTCGGCCTCACGTGTCCTCTCTATATTTACTGGTTCTGCCTCGCCTGCTGGCCCCTCCTGCTCTATGGGCCTCACTGCCCCGCTGTTCCCTTGGGACTCCTCTGACCTGTCCTCCTCCTGGTTTTCTCCTGGGAATCGTCGCCGTATCTGGTCGCAGTGGCGGCGCCAGCATTGCCCCCCATCCGTTATCACCTCGTACGACACTGGGCCAGTGACCCTGGTGACTGTGGCGGGTACCCATGCTGGGCCTGCCCCAAAATTCTTTGCGTACACTGGGTCCTGGGCCTCGAAGGTCCGGGGGTTCCTGCCTTCCCCCACCACTACCTCATCCTGAGCTCTATCGGGGTGAAGGCGGTCCAATCTGATTGCAAGGCGCCGACCCATTAGTAGTTCAGCGGGGCTCCGGCCAGTCGTTGAGCTGGGGGTGCTGTGCTGTGCTAGGAGGAATGTGGCAAGGCGGTACTCCCAATCCCCTTGTGTCATGCGGCGAAGGGTGTCCTTGGTGGTCCGCACCATGCGTTCTGCTTGGCCATTGGTGGCAGGGTGAAATGGCGCCGAACGGATGTGGCGGATGGCGTTCTGCGCTGTGAAGGTTTGGAATTCTCCTGACGTAAATGCAGTCCCGTTGTCTGAGACGAGAGTGTCAGGGAGCCCGTGGGTTGCAAACAGCCTGCGTAGTACCCGGATGGCTGCGGATGTAGAAGTGGACGGTACCAGTGCGACTTCCAGCCATTTGGTGTAGGAGTCCACCACTATGAAGAATGTTTTCCCCTGAAAGGGGCCAGCGAAGTCCACATGCAGGCGTGACCATGGTGCTCGGGCGGACTCCCAGGACTGGACTGGGGCCCTTGGGGGATCTGGGCGGGATTCTTGGCAGGCCTGGCAGTGTTTGACCCAGGCCTCTATCTCTCCGTCGATCCCTGGCCACCACACATAACTCCTGGCAAGGGCCTTCATTCTTACTACCCCTGGGTGTGTCTCGTGTAGGGCTGTGAGGACCCTTTTGCGGAGGGGCTGGGGAACAACGACCCTGCTTCCCCATAACAGGCACCCCTTGTGGGCTGACAGTTCATGTTTGCGGGTTGTGTAGCCAGCGAATTCTGGCCCAGGGCTGCTGCTGGGCCATCCCCTCCACACCCAGTCCAGGACCCGGGAGATGACCCTATCTTTCTTGGAATGGTGTGCAACTTCTTGTGCCTGAATGGGGCGGTCGGGAAGCAGCTCCAGGCTCATAACCTCTTGTGCAGGTGCTGGGTCGGGGCCTGTTTCCGGTAGTGGTAGCCTGCTGAGGGCGTCCGCATGGCCCATTGCCTTCCCCGGGCGGTGAATCAGTGCATACTGGTAGCTGGCAAGGAAAATTGACCACCTGAGGACGCGAGGAGACAGCACTTGGGGGGTCTGTTTTTCGGGGGCAAACAAGCCAAGCAACGGCTTGTGGTCAGTCACCACGGTGAAGGGCCGCCCGTACAAGAAATCATGGAATTTTTTTACTCCCTTCACGATTGCCAGACCCTCCTTGTCTATTTGCGAGTAGTTCCGCTCCGTTGCGTTGAGTGTCTGGGAAAAGTATGCCACTGGTACCTCTCTTCCCTCCGGGAGTTGGTGTCCCAGGACAGCGCCAATGCCATAGGGCGAGGCGTCGCATGCTAGCACCACCAGCAGCCTCTCGTCGAAGTATGCCAAGGCTGAGTTTGAGACAAGCAAGTCCTTGACTGCCTGGAATGCGGCCTCCTGGCGCTGGCCCCACACCCAAGGGGCCCGCTTGTCCAGGAGTCTGTGTAGGGGCTCCGCTACCACTGCCTTGTGGGGAAGGAAGGAATGGTAAAAGTTCAATAGTCCCAAGAAGGCCTGAAGTTCAGTCTTGCTCTTGGGCGCTGGGGCATCACAAATGGCCCGTACCTTGTCCCCAGTCGGGTGGACCCCTTCTGCGTCCACCATAAATCCCAGAAAGTCCACCTGAGGCACTCCTAGTAGACATTTTTCCCGCTTCACCTTGAGACCCGCCGTATGGAAACGGTGCAGAACGGTGCGGAGGCGGTCCTCAATCTCCTCTGGTGTGGGCCCGGCAATCAGCACATCATCGAAGAAGGGGGTGACGCCAGGAATCCCTTTAAGGAGCGAGTCCATTAGATTCTGGAATATGCCTGGTGCCACACTGACACCGAATTGCAGCCGCTTTACCCTGAACGCTCCTCTGTGTGTCACAATCGTCTGTGCCTCTGCTGTGGCCTCATCTACTGGCAGCTGTTGATATGCTTGTCCAAGTCCAGCTTGCCAAAAATTTTCGACCCAGCCAGGGTGGCAAGGACATGGCTGACCACTGGCACTGGGTATGCATGGGCCGTGAGGGCCTTGTTTATGGTACATTTGTAGTCTGCGCAGATGCGGACCCGAACCATTAGGCTTGACGGGTGTGACGATTGGGGTTTCCCAGGGGGCATTAGGCACCGGCTCCAGCACTCCTTGCTCCACGAGCCGGTCCGATTCCTCGTCTATACGGGGTTTCAGGGCGAACGGGACCCGGCGGGCCTTGAGCCTGACCGGTCGTACTGCGGGGTCAAGCTGTAGAGCAATGGGGGGGCCGTATACTGTCCCAATTTCCCATCGAAAACCCCTGGAAATTCCTTGCAGATGGCGTCCACGTCCACTTGTAAGGTAGTGTGGTTCACCCCGGTGATGGCTAGCCCCAGTGGCCCAAACCATGCCAATCCCAGTAAGCTAATGTAGGGGCCCTTGACCACGAGCAAGTCCAGTTGCCGCGTCCGCCCTCGGTATTGCACCCTGAAGGTCCCCACCCCCATTGTGGGGACCTTATGTTTCTGGAAGTCCCGGAGGGTGAATGGGGCCGGCCTGAGTTTGGGACCCCCAGTAGGACACAGTTTCCTTAAGGTCCTTGCCGAGATTATGGATAGAGTTGAACCCGTGTCAAGCTCCATGCGGCATGGGGCCCCCTCTATCTGTACCTCTACATAAATTTTCTCTACGTTGGGGTGGGGCAACTGGTATACCTGGAAGTCCGTGAGCTCCGTAGAGTTGCCTTGGTGCGTTGGGCCCCGGGACCTGGGGCTCTTGGATTGGTCATCTGATGCGTGGCATCGGGTGGGCCGAGCTCGACACACCCGGGCGATGTGTCCCAATTTTCTGCACTGCCTGCACTCTGCGTTGCGGAAACGGCAGGTCCTCCTCTCGTGACTTTCCCCGCAGCTTGCGCAGTTCCCTCCTTCTCATCGAGGCAGCTGTGGTATGTGGGCTGCTTGAGTGCGCTGCTGTACTCGGTGCACCTCCTCCCTGTCAGATCCTGAGTCGTCGGTGAGGTCTTCATGGTGGACCCTCGGTTGGGATGGCAGGCTCGGCCGTGCCTCTTGCGTCAACCTCTTGGCAGCTTCCGTTGCCAGGGCCTCCTCCAGAGCCACCTGGAACGTTAGGTCCTTCTTGGCGTAGAGGCGTCGTTGCAGCTTCTCATCCTTTAGGCCACCGACAAGGCGGTCACGAAGCATGTTCTCCAGCTCTGAGAAGTTGCAGAACCGGGCAGCTTGGCGGAGAGAGGTCACAAACCCAGTTATGGTTTCCCCAGGGGCTTGCCGCTTTGCGTAGAAGGCATTTCGACGAGCCACCACTGAGGGCTGTGGCGAAAAGTGCCCCTTCAACTGTTCCATTATTGTTTTGTATGGAACAGTAGCGACGTCTTCAGGTGCAAGGAGAGCCCGGGCGATTTCAAATGTCTCCTCTCTGCAGATGCTGAAGAATATTGCCCTCTTCTTGGCGTCTTCTTCATCGGTGACCCCTTTGGCTTCTAGAAGGAAGGTGAAACGGGAGGTGTACGCTTCCCAGTCTCCAGATGCTGGGTTGAACGGCGAGAAGCTGCTGTCAGTTGCCATTCTGAGTTCCTTGTGTCCCGGAGCTGAAGCCTGGATACACGGTGCGAGGCAGCGGTGCGGCAGGTGGCGGTGCTGCAGTGCTGTGTGTGGCAGTCAGCTCAGCAGGATCCCACCTTCGTCGCCAGTGAAATATACTCAGAGTCGCAAAGTGATTTCATGCTCTTTATTCAGCTCATAGTGGTGAGGAGGAATGAATAAAAGTCCCCTCACAGTATCTGCTTTATATACACTATTTACACAATGGGCTGCACATGATTGGCTAATTCCGGAATTCTACTGTAAGCCAATCAGGTTGTGGATTCACTTCTATCTGGAGCAGGATTGGGTGGTTCCTGCCAACCAATCAGACTGCTGCATTGTTCTAGGACCAATCAGACTGCTGCATTCTGAATCCTATTGTTCTAGGACTAATCAGACCGCTGCAATTTGGATCCTATTGTTCTAGGACCAATCAGACTGCTGCAGTTTGGATCCTATTCAACTCAGTACATAACAAGACGTGACCCGGAGGCCAGATCTGAGCCCTGTCAAAGTCTCTCTCGCTAGCCCAGCACATGGCTCCCACCCCCACAGACTGCTGGTGGAATAGGATGGCTACTGGCTAGCTTGACAAAAGAGCCTTTTCAGGTGGTAGCCCTGACAAGCTTTAAAGACCATCCAGCTGCCAAAAAGGCCACGTCAGTCTTTTATGAATCTCACCACAGGGACAATTTACAAGGCAATAAGGCTGAACAACTCCATCCCCTATGCCTTGTTTAGCTTTATTTCTGGACTTCACACTTTATCAAGTTTGTTCTTCCCAGGAGCTCCTGGCCCTGGATGGAGGCCTGAGTAATCAGGACCGCACACTCACTCTCCAGTGCTGTTCCTATTGCGTTGGAGGAGAAGGAGCAGTAGGAAGCAACAGAAGGGGAGGCTGAACGGTGGGGACCTGCATTGGAGAAAGAGGAAGAGTCTCTCCTCTCCATCATAACTTCAGCTGCTTCCAATGAGGGATGCCAGCTCTCCTCTCCACCACACAGCTTTCATGTGGGAAGGTTCAGGAGGGCTTGGAGCAGCCAAGGGAGGCAGGCTGAACCAGAGGAGGCTGTGACTGAACATGAGCCTGAACAGGAGGGGGCAGCCTTGGCATCGAGAACCAAGCACCACCTGCAGGAGTGGGAGCAGACCCACCCACCCCATAGGAGCACATGTGTGTGATCCCAGCATTCCCAAAAGGCAAGCAAGCCTTGTAAGGGGTACATCATGCATCGTCTTTAAAGCTTGGCAGACGGGGTGTGTAAACTTGTTGGGACCTCCTCGTTTCTTTCTTCCTGTTGTGAACTTATTGCCCTGCTCTGGAACTCCTGAATTGTGCCTTCTCAGCACTGTGCCTCCTGCTGAGCCTGTACCATTATTTCCCAGAACAATGTTTTCTGTCTGACTTCCAAGTAAGAGCTTCTGCTTGTGTATGTATTTGAGTAGGGGAGTGGACAGCCTGGCAGATCAGACAAGTCACAGATTAGAAATGTTCCCATAGGAAATAGTGGAAACCGTCAGCTCATTATGTGAACACTCGCCTAAAAAACAATTTCCTGGAAACATATTGTGTTCAGAAAGTGGGCCTTGTGTTTATAACACCAAATTTAAACAAGAGAGCCAGAAGGATCCAGAAAATTACATGGCAATTAATATCTGTTCTGGGGAAACTGGTGGAAAGCATTGTTAAAGATAGAAGAATATAGAAGAATATAGAAGGTCCCTCAAGGATCTGTATGGGAACCTGTCCTTTTAAACCTGTTCATAAATGACCAGGAATTGGGGTTGAGCTGTGAGGCAATGGAGCAGAACAGTAAAAACAAACAGGGTTTGTGAGGTGCTCCAAAAGGAACTCTATTGAATGGGCAATAAAATGGCAAATGCAGTTCAATGTAAGCAAGTGTAAAGTGATGTCTGTTGGGACCCCCCCCCCCACATTTCAGGTAAGCCAGCGGGATGCCCTCCAGACATTGTTGCACTATAATTCTCCTCAGCCATAGCCAACATGACCAGTGGTCAGAGATGATGGTGTGGGGTGTGAAACACAGAGCAGTCAAATACAACATTCCTAGAGTGGACATGTTTAGACATGAAGAGGGATGTTTGTCCAGCCAGTAGATAAACTTCCTGTTTCCTCCTGTGCTGGAAAAGAACTTTCTCTACATGTGAGCAGAGGTGGGCGTGACTTTACCTGTGCAGGTAACAAAAGGACAGGACTGGCCACCACATCTCTCTCTTCTCGTAGAAGAAGCATCAGCCTCCAGCCAAGAGAGGACAAAGGAACTATCTCCTTGTGGGATACATTCCAAGTGTATATATTTTGTAACTTAGGTCTGCCTTCTGGGATCCTTCTATGAACAGAATGAGTGAGTAAACTATTTTATACTTTTTATACAAGACTGTGTTGTGTCTATTCTTTTTAGGAGGGAATAAAGGGGAATTACCAGGAAACTTATTTTAGAGGCTTAAGCAAGCCTGGCAAAAACGTTATCCGCTGTGTAAGTTTAACAAGGGAATGTTACTCTGCTAAATTATAGAACTTGTTAACACAAGTTGGGAAGAATATAATTAAACAATATATCCTCTCCTGTCTCCCTGAACATTCCCACAGATGGGAGTCACAGTCCCACAGATGGGAGTCACCTTTGGAGAGGCCACATTAGCCATCCCTGACATATGCAGAAATGGAGTGTGAACTAGTGAGCAGAAACAAGACCTTGGGGTCCAAGAGGGCAGCTCAGTGAAGATGTGGACCCAGTGGGAACAGTTGTGAGAAAGGTGGCTGCATATTTGATCCTGCCAGGATCCGGGGGTATGTTTGCCTTGGAATGAAGGCCAAGGACTGTGGGAAGGGAAGGGCTGCTGCTCTCCTGCCCGATTCTCCGAGGCCCGGCATCAAATGAGAGGAGAGGCCAGGTGGGCCCCCTTTGGCCTGGTCCAGCTGGCTCCCCTGCCTGGGATTTGCCTTCTGCCTCCTTGACTCTCGAGGGATGTCCTCAACCTCTGGAAGCTGAGAGGTCTGTGTGGCACCAGAAGGTCCCCTCTTAGAACCAGTTTGAGGCAGAAGCTTAATGTAATTATCTTGAATCAATTAGTTGGAGAGGGGGACATTCTACCCTGGAGGTCATCTCCATTAACTAATGCCTTCTTACTGTGCCGTAATGTCATTGTGAAGCCATTGTGTGTGTGTCCCCACCCCAACACAGAGCTCAGACTCATTACAGGGAGAACAATGCCCTTCACCAGCTGTAGGTTTCTTCCCTTACCAAGTGTTGCGGGGGGGATGATCCTGCTGGCACGTTTTCTCTAAATAATGGATGGGACATGTAAGAAGAGCTCCTTTTGGTGGGCCCTCCTTTACAAAGGGGCTGCACTCACCCAGCCCTGCATTTTGCAGCATTATGGCAGGGGGTCTTCTAAGCAGATTCTGCTACCCCCACCACCTCACCACTGCAGGAGTTTTATGCTGTTTTCTGCCGAAGGATATAAGTGGTACCTCGGGTTAAGTACTTAATTCGTTCCGGAGGTCCGTTCTTAACCTGAAACTGTTATTAACCTGAAGCACCACTTTAGCTAATGGGGCCTCCTGCTGCCGCCACACCGCCAGAGCCCGATTTCTCTTCTTATCCTGAAGCAAAGTTCTTAACCTGAAGCACTATTTCTGGGTTAGTGGAGTGTGTAACCTGAAGCGCATGTAACCTGAGGTACCACTGTACACTGCAGAATGCAGTTTTGCCACCTTGCTCCCCCCCCCATGCCTGTGCAATTCAAAACACAGTGTCTTTAGAAAATACTTTTACAAACATTGACACTCCAAACTCTTTAGCCTTTTATGAGCAAAAGAGTTTATTTTGCTAATATTTTTCTGCATGGTGTGCTTTAAATAAGAACCCTCTGAAAGTCAATTGGTGAAGTATTTACTGCTCTTTCTGCCTGTGCCAATAACAGCAGTGAATCCTCTTTGAGGGAGAAGGAGAGGGGGAGGAAGATGGGGGGTTCATGCTGGCTTGGAAGCTCCGCTGCAAGGCTGAGCCCTCGCCCCCCCCCCCCCTTGCTGGAAGAGCCAAGTGGGGGCTAACCAGATCAGGATGATAATCCAAGCTTGGCAACAAGTCTGCCTTCAGCTGGTGCTCAGGCCCTGCCAGCAGGCAGTGCTCAGCCTGGTCCATCCACAGATGTGTCCAAAGGCCTTCCTTTTGCTATCCCTGAATACCACAAGCCACCTGCCAAACAGAGTCTGGTCTGACTCCTTCAGGAAATCTCTGATACAGCTCAGCTCTGGCTGACGTCGCAGTTACCGCAGCACATAAGAACATGAGAAGAGCCTGCTGCATCAGGCCAAGGGGCCCATTTAGTCCAGCACCCTGTTCTCTCAGTGGCCAGCCAGATGGCCAAAGGGAAGCCCACCAGCAGGACCCACAAGAACAACTCTTCCCTCCTGCGGTTTCCAAAAACTGGCATTCAGAGGCACCACAGCCTCTGACAGTGGAGGCTGAACAGAGCCATTGTGGCCGGAAGCCCATGAATTTGCCCAGTCCTCTTCTAAAGCCACCTAGGTTGGCGGCCATCAGACCTCCTGTAGGAGGGAGTTCCAGAGTTCCACAGAGCTCCATGGGGCTGGAATTCCAGGGGCTTTCCACCCCAGGCCCATGAGCTTCTGCAATTGGAGCAGGAAAGTGGAGCAGCTTCTCATGGTTTTCATCCAAATGGCACTGCCAGTTTCTTTTAGGTGGGAACAAGATGCTGCCCTGAGCACTCTGAAGAATTGGCAGGAACAAAATGTCTATGCATAAGTGTATGTGTTTTCCTTTTCCCTCCCTTTCTCTTTTCCCTCGTGTGATGTTTCCTTTTTTGGGATTGCAAGCCTGCAGGCAGGAGCTGTCTCCGTTTAGTTGGTCCTTTTTGACTGGAGAGCAGGGCACAAATGCTCTAAAATTAGTAGATAGATTATAAATAAATAAATAAATAAATATTCTTCTTACTCCACCTCCTCCTCCCTCCAAGTCAGCGCAGACCCTGGGCTTCCCACTGGACCTGCTGCCACCTTTGACCAGGTACTTCAGGCCTCCTTAAGACAGCAGCAGCCTCTTCCAGGGCCCTAGGTTCTGGCTTCTCCCTGGAGTCCTGCTCTGGTGGGATCCTGACACCCTTTTGTACCATTTATGGGGGGGGGAGCAAGATATTTTTGTCTCCTGACCCCAGTATGGAGGAAGAGCAACTGCTCAGAGGCTGCTCCTCCTTCTAGTCTTTTGGCTTCATGTTTCCTTTTCTGGGCTTGCAGCAGAGAAGAAATCCTTAAAAAGTGAATAAGGAGAAGATTCTGCCCAGGTTGGTTTCAGAGCTCTAAGGGGACTTGGAAGGCTCATATCTATGCAGGAGGAGAACCTAGCTCTGGAGGCTAGGCAGTTGGGGGTGCAAAGCGAACAGAATGGACTGCTGCTGTGCAGGGGGCCCCCAAAGAGGCAGCCCCCCCTTTGCGCTGACTCCCTGCTCCCCTCCCCCCAACCTCTCTGCTTCCTTCCTCTAGTTGAGCTCCCTGCTAGAGGGCAATTACTAGAGGAGAAATCCTTTTATCTCAAAGACAGCACTTTGCTAATCTGATTACTTGTTAATTGCTCTAATTAAATCTGAGCATATGGAGCTCTGTGAAAGTGGAATCTGAAATAGACTTGAGTCAATGGATTACTGTGGGGTTTGGTTTGGGGGGGGGAGCCTTGTCCTAGGGATTCCCTTTGATCTTTTGCACTCTTGCACAGAGACAGAGCTGATGTTTCCCAATCCCAAGTACATCTTGATATGGGACTGCAGGCAAAACAGGTCCATCCCCCCACGGTTTTGGTGCCTTAGACATACTACCCACTTCAGGCACCACAATGCAAAGCAAAGAACGGACTCCCCATTCCCAGGAGCTCTAGGAGTTGAGGGAAGGTCAAGCTCCTTCCTTCTCTCCTCAGCTATAGTCCTTTCCATCCTTCCAATCCTGGTTTTCTTTCTCCCTGCCTCAAGTGACACACTGAACAGGCAGCTTCTGTGAGGGAAGGAGAAGGTGAGTTTGGCTGGGAGAGAAACTCCCACCCAAGGCCTGGCAGGAACCAGAAGGGATTTGTGCAAATGGCATGAAATTGGAGGAGAGACCAAAGGCTGAGGCCTGAAGAAAAGGCCCAGGAGTAGCCACTATGGTGGAAGGAAAGATGAAAGCCAGAGACTTCAAAGGCATGGAGGAGAGAGGGGGGAAGAGTACAAGCAGGCCCTAAGGAGCCCTGCAAGGTCTTTTTTTATGCTGCTCTGCTGTATTTCCAGATTGCTCTCATCTTCCTTTCTTCGAAACCACAACTTTGCCATGTATTGGGTGAAACACGGTCCAGATGATGCAGTCCTCAGTCCCCTCCATGGGCCTCCTGGCACTACGTGCAGCCTTTCTTCCCACTTTCGACTCCTCCAGGCACCTCATCCCAGCCGGTGCATATCTGAAGCGTGGCCCCTTTTGGCAACCCCCAGCCCCTGCTGCCTTCTGAAATTCTCAAGACAGCTACAAATGGTGGCTGCCTGGGTTGGGGCAACATTTAAATTGCTCTCTGTGGACCAGGAAGGTGAGGTTGCAACTGCAACCCAAGAGACACCTCTCTTTGTGGGCCTGGGGAGCATCAGGCAGTCCCCACCCAGTTCCAACGCTTCCATGTGGTGTCCCTAGGAGCTCCAAGCACAGCTGTCATGGCTTATTAAATGCTGGTCAGCTGCACGAGGGTCCTGCTGCTGTCCCCACAAAGGTTCTTTCATGTTTGCCTACCATCTCAATGTCATCACGCAAAATCAGGCATAATTGTGAACAGACAACCCCTGCTGCTGCCCCCTCCTTCCTGCCCCCCACATCTGGTTTCCACAACATCTCATGAGGTCTCCTGGACCAGCCGAGAACACCGGCCCCACACTTGGCGGGCAGGCAGGAGAGGCAGCGCTCCAAATGAGCCTCAGCTGTCCTCCCCCCCATCACAGAGCGTTCCTGAGCTCTGCTAGGGGACCAGCTTCAAGCCAGTTTGGCATTTGGACACCCTTTGGCAAAGCATCAAGAGGCAGGCACACCAGCTCCTGTGGGCAGACAGGCACCTTTGGCAGCATCGTGAACGCCAGAGTCCTGTCCCCTGCCTAGATAGCTCAATACCCACCCACAGAACCTGAGAATTTCAGGGACTGAGCCCCTCCTGGTCCAGCTGCCTCCTGAAGATGATGGAGAAGAAAGAGAAGAGACACAAGCACTTTGCAAGACCTCTCAATGCAGCACAATTAGCCAAACTGCTTGGGCAGAATTGGATTATCTTCTCCCTTTTTATGTTTCCCTCTTAACAAAGAAAGCACTCTCAGACTGTTTAAGTAAACAAGAAAAATATAAGGTTTACTCACATGAAAAGTCTTGCCAGGATTCAATAGTACAGCTACAAAAATCAGGCAGGTAATAATCCTTTAAAGTTACAAAAGTCCATAGTCCAGTTCAAAATGGAGTGAGCTCCCTGGAGGTCTTTAAGCAGAGGCTTGACAACCACATGTCAAGAGTGCTCTGATGGTGTTTCCTGCTTGGCAGGGGGTTGGACTCGATGGCCCTTGTGGTCTCTTCCAACTCTATGATTCTATGATTCTATGACATCCTAGCCCATTGCAGGTAAGAAGAAGAGTGTGTAGTGACAGGAAGAAGTACGGTAAATATTACATTTCTACTATTCCTCTTCCCACAGATTCTCCCACAGACTTCTGGTACTTAAACTGAGCCATTTGGGTCAGACAGATCTGACCCAAGGACAGAGCCAGAGGGCAGCGTGTTCCAAGAAGTTCTCGTGAAGCAGTTCAGTTCCCAATTCCTGGAAACCTTCTTAGAGAGAAGGTGCTCCTAAACCATCCACAGCATCCCCACGGGAGAGCTCGGGCAGGCACCAGCGTTGTGGGATAATAATTGCTCAGGATCCAGCCTCTGCCTATGCAGAGAAAATTTCACTCAGCACCATAGGTGTCAACTTTTCCCTTTTCTTGTGAGGAATCCTATTCGGAATTTCCCTTTTAAAAAGGGAAAAGTTGACAGCTATGCTCAGCACATGCCAGCCAGAGGCCAGCAACCACGAAGGTGGTCCAAGGGACAGATTCCTGACATTTAGTTCTTCAACAGCATCTGGGCCTCTCCAGCTCTATAACATCCCCTTCTTTTGGGGAACCCCCCCCCCAAATTTTGTGGCATGTTTATTTTGGGACCTCCTAAGGGAAAACAGGACCATCACAGCTTCTTCACAAACTACATTTCCCAGGATTCTTTGGGGGAAGTTATGACTGCAAAAGTGGCACACAAATGCTTTAAGTGTATGGTATGGGTGTAGTGCATGGTGTTCTTTTCTGAGTATAGTTTGGTATCAAGGCTAAACTTCCATCCCATGCTGCAGAGAGCTTGGCAAAGGGCCTTTCAGCCGCACCCTTGAGCAAGTTGCTCTGCCATTTCCTTGACAACTCCTCTCTTGGAGACCGTGTAAGGAAGTGCTCCTTACTCAGAAACATCCCCATGTCGGTATATTTAGGAAGGTACCTATATTTATTTAAATATACCTTCTTGAAGAAACCAGAGGCTTTTCTCCTGGGCATTGTCGGCCAATTGGTGCCAAAGAAGGACAGAACTTTTTTTATGTACGCTACAACAGCAGCAAGAATACTCATTGCAAAGTACTGGAAGACACAAGATTTACCCACTCTGGAAGAATGGCAGATGAAGGTGATGGATTACATGTAATTGGCAGAAATGACTGGCAGAATTTGAGACCAGGGAGAAGAGTCGGTGAAAGAAGACTGGAAGAAATTTAAAGACTATTTACAGAAATATTGTAAAATTAATGAATACTAGAAGGATGTTGGATAGAAACTAAGTGGTTTCCAGCTGTAATGCTTTAAGAGATAGGAAAAAAGGTTTACAAAAGGGTAAAAGCTTAATGGTAAGGATTTGCTGAACTAACAAACTGAAGTGGAATACAAAAAAGGGAGGTACGAGGAGGTTCGGGAAAATAAGTGTAAGGAAGATATGTTATGGAAAATCAATGCGTTTTTTAACTGTTTTTATTTTGTATGTTTCTTTTTATTTTTCATTTTTACTGTTATACTTTAAAAACTTTAATAAATATCTTTGGGGGGGGAAATAGAGCAGGGATGGGGAACTTCCGGCCCTGGAGCAAAGAAAAAAAACAAAAAAACAGAAAGATCCCCATGTCGCATCCAGTCTTTTGTTCAACAGGTTAAAAGGAGCACAGGGTGCATTTTTTTTCATTTCACAAAATGTGCATACCACTTGCTAGAGCAAAATACCTCTAAGTGGTTTACAAGACAATGCACATGCAAAAAAGGAGATTAAGATGGACAGGAGTTTCTTCAAAGTGAAATGTTACTGAAAGCACAGAGGCCAGCCATCCTAGTGAGCAACAACTAACATGGGAGACCTGGGGGGTCTGCATGAACAACTCTCGGGTGAGCTCTGATTTCAAATGATTTCAAAGAGAGATGGATGGGAAATGGAAGGAGGGGCAAGCTGTCAGGCTTGCAGGGAGATCCACTCAGGAGGGCTAGAGACCAGAATGAGCTGAGGTTTGCAAAAGAAGTCAATAACAACAAGAGGGGTTCTTCTTTGGTTTTGCCCAGAGCAAGAGGTAGAACAATGAAGTTGCTTACCTACTATGAGGAGAAGATGGAGAAATGTTAGCAGGGGCAGAGTGAAGGCAGAGCCAGCTAGATGCTGATTCTGGCCTTACTCTTCTCTGCCACAGAGGAAACTGCTCAACCAGGCAAAAGCAGCTCAAAGGATGCAGAGAGGGAGGTGCAGCCCAAGGCAGACGAAGAGGCGGCTTGAGAACACCTGGCCACTCTCAAGGTCTTCAGGGCCTGATGCCTGGCGTCCTGGGGTAGCAAAAGGAGCTTGCAGAAAGACCAGGCACAGGCAGGTCACTATGGTCTGCAAATTGGGTCCTTTAGACTGTGCCACAACCTACAGCAACCCATCTGCTGGGACGCCAGGCGGGGGGGGGGAGCTTCTCCCCATGACACAAACACACAAGGGGGAATGCTCTCCCAGTTGAGATCAGGCAAACACCAACTATGGCGCATTCTGACCATCAGTGGAAGACATATCTTTTTGTCTCCAACCCCAAACCCCTGGGAACTGTAGTTTACCCCTCACAGAGCTACAGTGCCCAGCACCTTTACAAATTATAGTTCCCAGTATTCTTTGGGGAAGCAAAGTTCTTCACATGTATGGTGTGTACACGGACTGGGACATATTTACTGATGACTGTTGGTTTTCACCAAGTATTGTTGCATTTTCATGGTGTGAACAGTTTTGGCATTTCCTTTGTGGTATAGATAAACCTATTTTAAAAAATAAATAAATAACTATAATATCAGAGTCTCATTTTTGAAAAGGTGAAGCACTGCTAGACTGAAGGTGGGGAAATGCTGTTTCCATCTTCAAAAATGTGGGGTGGGTTAGGGATCCAGGCAACTCACCAGGCAGCCAGTTTGATGTTGGTACCAGAAAAGCTTCTAGAACGGATCACAAACAAGTCAAGCCAGATGAGACTTCTTGCCCTTTTGGGAAGTGCTTCTAGCCTGGTAGAGCCAGGGGATGCTTTGGGCACTACACACCTCAGTTTCAGCAAGGCAGTCAACAAAGTCCCAGTCCCCCCAAGACAGCCTTGTGCTGTGTGTGCCACGTAGGCCAAAGCCATCTTGATTGCCTGCCATTCCTTCCATGGCAGTGGATGGGGCTGGATTTTATCCCAGGCCTGGCAATGGGGCAGCAGCCCCTTCTGCCCCTAAGGCAAGTGCCCCAGCTGTTGGCTGGTTATATTTCTTACCTGCCCTTCTGCATGAGGTCCCAGGATGTGTGACGGCATCTTAAAACACAATACAATGAAACGGCAGTCCTACGAAGCCCACCCATAATGTGGGGGCTACAGGCACCCAGCAACAGCCCCACTGCTCTGTCCTCCAGCGTAAGGGCACAACTTAGCACCTGGCACCCGAGCCCACTGCCTCCCTCTGCTTCTGCTACTGGGAGGTGGACTGGGCATCAGTAGGAAACTGATGGGCTGTACCCAAAGGATTCTCATTGATGGGTCCTCACCAGCCGATTATTAATTCCTAACCCGCGCTAGCAAGTTTCTTTATATAGCAGAGTTACATTCCCCTTCTTACGCAGCAGAAAACTGGTTGCAAACTCGTGTGAGTCTCTTAAGACAACAAACAATTCAATTTGGCTTGCCCAGATTGAGATATATTCTATTATTCCTGCTAAGACCCCTTTGATCCCTCCTAAAAGAATAAAGACACCACAGTCTTATTCATAAGTAACAAATTTTTACTCACGATCAGGCAGAGCACAGTGTGATCTCTGAAGGCAGGCTGCAGGCTTTAGGCTGAAAGTTACAAACATGTACAAACAGGTTTGCCCCATATGGGAGATAACCTGGGGGAACTGTTGGGAAGAGGATCTAGGGGTAGTAGTTAGCCTCAAGCTAAACACGAGTCTTAGCTGCCCACTGAAAGTGATACACATAGGAGAATGTGCAGAGTGCCTTGCCCGGGTGTCCAGTGCTGCTTCCCCCAACCTGGAGTGAGTGTTAAGAGTTCTAGGTCAGGGGGCATAACTCCCAGGTAGGCTGAAGCCCAGGCCCTTTTCTTTGCTTCACCCATTCCTTTCCTCTGAGTCTGAGTGATGCTTGGCAGACCCCCCTCCCTGGGCTTTTCTTTTGAAAGTATGGGGCACATTTAACCCCACAAGTGTCTGGAAATGGTCATGTTTATGTCTGCAGTTTTTTTATAAAAAGTCAACAGGTGTGGGCAATTTCCTTAATCAGGTCCCATTTCAATCCTCCCTCAATTGGTGCCTTTGCAGAGGCTCTCTGGCCCCACCCTGCACCCATTCCACAAGCATCCCTCCTGCAGCTGGGGCTCATTATTGGGGCAAGATGTGCAGGAATCCAGAGCTGGCATTTTACAGTATATCCGCTTTAGCCACCAGAGCTGCAGCCTAAGTCAACATTATCAGGCTCTTCACCTTGACCCCAAGACCTCTTTTCTGGCCAGTCATAATCAGAGCATTAGAAAAACACAATCCCAACCCTGAAACTTGAAGCAGATGACTTGGAGAGGGCTCACAGAGCCCTAAAACCTATGCCAAAACCCAGCGCCCCCCCAAGAGACATCATTGTATGCTTCACACACTACAAAAAGAAGGAAGAGATATGGCACCAACTCAGAAACTCAAGCAACCTTCGATATGGCGAAACCCCTATTCTGGCCTTACAGGACCTGTCTCAGGATACCCTAAACCGGAGGAAAAGCCTGCGCCCATGCACCCAGCGTCTCCAACAAGCAGGGATCAAATACCGATGGGGCTTCCCCTTCCGCCTCATTGTAACAACCAACACAACACAACACATAGCTACCAACATACCTGAGGCCCTGCAACTACTAAAGAACCTTGAACTCGACCTCCCACCGGAATGGCAACCGACAAACCCACCAAGCGACAGCCCCAACCACGAGGAAACAACAGCAAACAACTGGACAACGGTACAGAAGAAAAAGAGACAACAGAAGCGGCACAACAACGCAAACCAATACAGGCAAGCATCATGCTCAGAACCGTCCCGCCGGCCATACGACACAAGAAACCAGACCAAGATTAACCAAACCAATTCATCGCAGATGGACAACCCTACAACAACAACAGCCGCAGCTGAATGAAGAAACCAGGAAAAAACCACAAACTGAAGGACTGGTGATTTCCCCCCCTCTTTCCCCCTCCCCCCCCAAAACATAGATTTAGTTAACACCATCAGCATCCCCCCCAACCCCACACCCCCACAGAAATCCCCACCCCAACACCAGTCCAGACGACCTCAACCACATTCCCCATCACCCACACATTCAACACCCCTATACTCCATACTAGGGAAAAACAAATCTTCCAACCTTAATAACACAACCCACAATCAGGCTAAAATCTGATACCCAACCAGCACTATGGTGGCACCAGAGCGTACCAGCACCCACATCCCCACCCCAACACACCAACAATGTTGCTCATAACACTGGCAACATTGCTTATGAACCTTATACCTGACATTGACGCTACAAAGTCACTTCACACTGTCTCGCTGATCACCCCCTATTGCAAACAACAGGGGGGATGGCCTGTCCTTGAACACGGCCTTCCACACCAGCTGAGACCTAGGACCAACTGGCTAAATGCCAGATGGCCTAAAATACGCCAAACAAACACCTATATGATTACATATAGGAAACTCTCTACAACTTACCCCCTACTCTTTAACCCAAATCTTACTCTAATCCCATTACCCCCCCACCCACCACACCCTAGGTCAGCGCAACCCCACTGGTTCTTTAAACAACACGAAGAGAGAGACACAAGACAACCCGAACGGGTTGGCAGGGAATTGCCCCACATAATAGATAAGCAAGATGGCTAACCTAAAAGCAATCACATTAAATGTGAGGGGGCTGGGAAACCCCATCAAAAGAAAACGCATCACCTCATACATAAACACCATGAAACCACACATCACCTTCCTACAAGAAATACACAACCCACCCAAAGGCAGCAAACTCCTGAGCGACCCCCGCTTCAGTCAACAGAGGGTCGCACGAGGCTCAGGGAAAGCTCGTGGGGTAGCCATAATACTCAGTAGAGACCTGAACTTCACTGCCACAACAGTCCTCAAGGACAGAAAAGGCAGATTCATTTTCGCTAAAGGGACACTAGATGGCAAAATCAAACTGACAATCGGCTCCATATATGCCCCAAACACGAAACAATTAGAATTCTTCCAGAAGACACTAAACAAATTCCTCTCCTTCTCTGAAGGGGAAGCAATCCTAGGAGGGGACCTCAATCTAAATATGAAAGGTCTATCCCTGAAAGATATCCACCCCACAACCCCATGGGCAACCTTCCTCCGAAGGAAACCCCCAACAACTAGGAACTCTTACAAGTTACTAAAAATGCTAAAAAACAGGGGTCTCTATGACATTTGGGGTGAGCAAAACCCGGGAGACACCAGCCATACATTCCAATCGGGACGCCATGATACAGTGTCCAGACTAGACAGCATTCTACTCACACAGGGTCTGATTCCCTCAGTGGAATCAACAAACATAGGTAACATTAAAATCACAGATCACGCCCCAGTAGAAGTCATCATTAAAATAGGAGAAGGAACACAAACCACCCCATCATGGTCCTTCAGCCCCATCCTAACTACAAACAAACAAATTAGAGAGAGTCTCACAAAAACCCTCCAAAACTACTTCAAGGGAAATGATGTAAACAATATAACAACCCCCCTCCTATGGGACGCAATGAAAGCGGTCACCAGAGGAGCTTGCATAAAAGAGAAAACATTCCTTAAAAAACAAACCTCCTCAAAAATTAGCAAAATAGAACAAGACATCACAGCCCTCTCATCACGCTACAAACAAACAGGATCTAAAAAACTCCTCAAACTTATAGAACAAAAAAGGAGAGAACTAGACTCCCTAGAAATTAACAAAACAATGATCAACATTCTATATTCTAAACAACGCTTCTACGAATATGGAGGGAAAAACTCCAGATTACTAGCAAATAGATGTAGGAAAAAAGCACTCAAAACAAGAATACACTGCATCACCAAAAAAGACGGCAACATAACATTCTCCCCCAAAGAAATAATCTCAGAATTTGCAGAATTTTACTCCAACCTATACACCTCCCATAACCCACCAGAGAAGGAAATCGAAAAATTTCTAGCAGGACTGACCATGCCTACCCTAACTGATGAGGAACAGGAATTCATGGACAGCCCTATCACCCCAGAGGAAATAGATGCGGTCCTCAAAAAACTAAAACCACATAAAGCCCCAGGCCCAGACGGCTTCACAGCAGAATTCTATAGGAAATTTAAAGAACCCTTGATGCCCTACATGACCCGCCTATTCAACGACATCATAAAAGGGGGCCCCATCCCCAAAACCTGGACCCACTCCAAAATAGTCTCCATCCCAAAACCACTAAAAGACAGCCTCAAAGTCGAATCATACCGCCCAATCTCATTAATAAACCAAGACTACAAGATATTCACATCAATCTTGGCCAACCGCCTAAAAATCTTCCTACACAAGTTAATAGCCCCAGACCAGACTGGCTTTGTCCATGGCCGCAGTATAACAGACCCCATCAGGAAACTACTGAACCTGATCGAACACAGCAAGGCAACCAAACTCCCATTGACAATTATGTCCCTAGACATCCTCAAAGCCTTTGATTGCGTAGAGTGGAAATACATATTAGCAGTACTAACTAACATGAAATTTGGCCCCAACTTCCTACAAATCCTCAAACAGATATACTCCCAAGCCTCAGCAAAATGCAGAACTAACAATATGGATTCTAATACTATAGCTATCCAAAGAGGCACGAAACAAGGATGCCCACTGTCTCCCTTCTTATTTATCCTGGCTCTGGAACCCCTAGCAATCCGCATCCGAGCAGCCGCAGACATCAAGGGAGTGGAAATAAAAGGCAGAACCTATAAATTAGGGCTCTTTGCAGATGACCTAATGGTCACAACACCAGACCCCATAAGCACAGCAACCTCCCTAATCAGAGAACTCAACACATTTGCAGTGGTGTCGGGCCTACAGGTAAATTTTACAAAGTCAGAAGCTATGTGCTTCAACACCCCTCCTCACACCCAAAAAGAACTCATGAAGGTCACCAAAATAAAACTTTGCCACACCAAGTTCAGATACCTAGGGGTACAAATAACCAGAAACCTCAATAAATTGTACCTCCACAACTACAAGCCCCTGTGGCAACAAATTAACAAAGACCTAAAGAGACGGAATAACATGAATTTCACTCTCTCAGACAAAATAGCCATGATCAAAATAATCACACTCCCAAAACTAACCTACCTATTCCAAACCCTCCCAATCTGGATCCCCTCAACCCAACTTCGCAGTTGGCAGAGAAAACTACACTCTTTCATCTTCTCACAGAAAAAACCAAGAATAAGCCCCAAATACCTGCACCTCCCCACCTCAGAAGGAGGATGGGGAATCCCCAACATAGAAGCATATTACATTGCCAACCAAATACGCCATATAATCCCATATATACTAGAAGATGAGACAAAACAATGGGTACACCTAGAGAGGGACACAATTGAAAACACCTGCACCACAACATACCCACTCCTCCCGAACAAACTTAAGAAAATTCCCACAACACTTAACAGGTACACACAGACCATGCTCAAAGCATGGAAAACACAAATAGGCAAACTATCCCCAACCCCATCCCCACTAATCCCCCTGGCGTACCACCCATTATTCTACCATGCAGCACAAAACCTCCAGATAAAAACCTGGCGAGCCAAAGGCTTATATCGCCTAATAGACTTTTATAAAAATAACAAACCCCTGTCAACACAAGAAATACAAGACAAACTAGAAGACACCCAAATGCCCTGGTTAACACAACACCAACTACACGCCCTCTTAAACAACCCAACAGTAAAATCAGCAGCAACTAGGCCCCTGACAACCTTCGAAAACCTCCTCCTAACAACAAAGGGAAACGGTAAAGGGACGGTATCCGCAATATACAAAATAATACTCCAAAATCCCGCAAATCCCCTAGACGCAATCAAAAAACAATGGGAGAATGACATAGGCTATGAGATTAACCCCACTCAATGGACCAGAATGTGGTCTAACCCCCCCTTTAAATCCATATCAACGAAAAGAAAAGAACTCACATTGAAACTCACCTACAGGTGGTACCTAACACCAAGGAAACTAGCGCTAATACACCCAGGAACCTCACCAAAATGCTGGAGAGGGTGCACCTCTACAGGCACATACCTCCACATGTGGTGGGAGTGTCCCAAAATCCAACTATTCTGGACGACAGCCATACAAGAAATATGTACAATAACTAAGCAAGTAATAGACATCACCCCAGAATTGGCCCTACTAAACATCTTCCAAGACAACAATGCCCATTTACACCACAAAGAACTCATAACCCACCTGCTCTCAGCAACCAGAAACACCATAACCAGACACTGGAGAGACCTGTCAGGAGTAAGCATGGACCAATGGTACCAAATAGTATGGGAAACAGCCCTACTAGAAAAATTAACTAACAAACTGAAACTGACACGGGGACAAACAGAAGAAGACACCTTCACCCCAGTATGGCTCCCCTTTATTACACACACAGCCCAACAGGACATTGACAATAATCCACCAACAGCATACAAATCAATATGGCTAACCTGATCCAAAACACCCACCCACCTCACTCACACACGAAAACAAAGATCACCACAGCCAATCACAAGCAAACAATCACACCCTAGGCCAACCCCAACCTCTCTCTCCACCAAAGGAACACAAGTGAACAACACAAACAACACTGACACCAAACTCTACACACATTAAACATAATAGAAACACCGCCACCCGACCCCACCCCCATCCATCTTCCCTCCTGCCACCCCCCTTTTCTTCTCTCTCTCTTTTTTCTTCTCCCCCTAATGCCTCAACAAATGAAATGGATTTGTAAAAATGTTACATGAAAAAAACAAACCAAAAATGAGGCACTACACTTCTGTAAAACAAGAAAATCCTTAATAAAATATAAAAAAAAAAAAATCAGAGCATTAGCCCCTTTCTTAAGGATCCCAGCATGAACTCTGCCATTTTCAAAGCAGCCACACATCAGGCCAAGGTCTCTCCACCCATATGCGTAGCAGGATTCATGTTAAGGGGGGGCAGAATATCAGTTAGTTATCTTTATTGATTTTCTTGACTGGGGGGGCAGCTGGCCCCCTGGACCACGACCGTGACATGACCTAAATAGCTCCTTCCTAGCCAGTCACTGCCAGTCTGACTCCACAGCATAGGTGTGAAGGGGGGCTGCCCTGAGGGGCATCACTTTATATTTGCTCTGAACCACACTAGTAAATTTACTGCCCATTCACCCACTTTGCAGAGATCCTTTTTCTTTGAACAATTGGGCATCATCAGCAAACCTGGCTACTTCACCATTCACTCCAAACTCCAGATCATTTATGAACCAGATAAAAGGCACAGGTCGCCATACCAAGCCTTGTGGGATCTTCCATGCCTCCATTTATTCCATCTCTCTGTCTCCTGTTCTTTAAGCAGTTACGGACTCCAAGGAGGACCTCTCCTCTGATCCCATGACTGTTAAGCTCACTTATGGCAGACCCCAAACCAGGGCAGGCATTAGGCTAACAGGCCTGCAATTTCCTTTTGCACAGATGGGGGCCACACTGGCTCCTTTCCAGTACTTTGGCACACAGGCTGGTCTTAGGGATCAGCTGCACATTTTTGTTACGATGTCAGCAATTTCACATTTGACTTTAAGAACTCTTTGGTGGATGCCGGTTGGACCCAGTGATTTGCCCACTTTTAATTTATCAATAAGCACTAGAACTTGTCATCTATATTAACCTCAGTTCCCCAGACTCCCTTCCTGTGAAAGTTGACAGTTCAGGCTCTGGGATCTCCCCTATATTCTCCATTGCGAAGACAGATGCAAAAAATTCGCTCAGCCTCTCTGCAATCTCCTTTTACTCCTTTAGCACCCCTTTGACACCCTTGTCATCCAAGACTCAAACTGCCTCCCTGGCTAGTTTTGGGCTGGGCTAGAAGCTAAGCCAGATCACGGTTTTGGTCTGATCCAGAAATACAAAGGGCTTAGCCACACTTCCTCTCATCCCTCTGCAAGTGGTGGGGCTGCAACTGTTGTGCTCAGCTCCTGCCTGTGGACTTCCTCCTGGAGCATTTGGCTGGCCACTGGGCTAGACCTGCCTCCTTTGGCCTGACCCAGCTGGCGTAGGGCTTATGAAAGCATTGCAAGAGGCATGTGGGGAGCCTCCTGCCTGTGAGCCAAATTTGGTCCATGAGGCCATTTCCTCCAAACTGCACACCCCCACTATCCAGGTGTGGGGAAGGGAGAGATGCAGCTGGGTCACCTGCCTGGCTGAATTACCTGTGGGGAAACTCAATGGTGCTGCTGATCCTTGTGACAAGCAGGGCTGAAGTTACTGCCCACCAGCTCAACGCTGCTGGATTGGCAGGGTGACTTGGGAGCCCAAGTGCACAGCTAGCCCCACCTGCTGTGGCTCCCAAGGGCCTGACCCCCAGTTGGCTGCCAGGCACTTGCAAAGCCCAGGGCAAAGGACTTTGGGCCGGTGGGACAACCCACCTTTCCATTCTCCACTGTCATCATGATGTCAGGTGACTGACTGTTAAAGCTGGGTTGCTGTGTCAAAAACAGTCCCTTGCCCCATGTTTCAATAAAATCTCCTGGCTGGGACTGGCTGAGCCAAGGCACCCCCTCTCCCTTGCCTGCGGACTCATGCCAAGGGCTGGAAGAGAGGCAGGGTTCAGCACCCCTGGCAGTGAGCACAGTGGCTGGTGGGGTTGACAGAATTGCCTCCCAGGCCACAGATTTCCACTTTTTATCCTCTGTCCAAGCAAAGCAAGTTTCAGCAACATTTTTATACTGCTAATTGCTTCCACTGCTACATTTTAAATGCATGCAATTCCATTAACTGTGGGCAGGAGGGACCAGCTAACCTTTCAAAGGGTATTTTTATCCACTCTCCAAATGGCATAGGCAGGGCTCACCCCCATAACTTGTTTTGCCTGTTGGCCCTTAGTGCTAGTGTGGAGGAAGCCACAGTGCCTCTGAGGATGTGCAGAGTCCTCTTTCCTCACCTCAGGGTAAGCATGGGGGAGGAGGTTAACAGGTTGCAGAGAGCTGGACTGGGCACCTTTTCCAAATCAGGCTTTGCAGGTAGAGGGTGAAAGCAGTTGGGGAAATAGCTGTGCAAAGGTATGTCCAATTTCACCAATGTGTGCAGAGGGGATGCTGGGAGTGCCTGGTGCCAGGAAAGAACAGGAGGTGGGGGACTAGTCAGGTGACATGTGCAGGGAATGGAGGGGCAGTGGAAAGATTCCCAAGCCCCACCCCCTTTGAGAAGAGGAGTGAGGCATGCTAGTGGTACCTTGTGGAGCTCCGCTCCTTATTCCTCGTTAGCTCCTGGGGGCGGAGTTTTTGCCTGGAAGATCTCCCAGCCTTCATCACGGAGCCAGGAGTCTTCATCCAGGCTGGAGCTGCTCCCTTCTGAGAGGTTGCAAAATTTGGGACTTCTTAGTTCAGAGGGAAAAGACAAGCAGGTGTATAAAATCATGCACCTTGTGGAGAAAGGGGCTGTGGAGATGTTTTATATGAAACCATAGGGCCATCCATGCAGCCAAATGTTTGAAGATACAGGACAGATGGGTGGGAGGGAGGGACCACTTGACACGGTGCTGCTCCCACAAGATCTAGGAACACCTTTAAAGCAGAATCAGGGAGAAGGTGGCCAATGGCACACAACACACAAGGGCTGTTTTCCCCCTCCCCTGTCAGGAGGTGGTGGACTCTCCTTCCCTGAAGGATTTTAAACACAGGTTGGATGGCCATCTGTGAAGGATTCTTTAGCTGCAGTTCCTGCATTGAAGAGGGTTGGACTAGATGACCCCAGGGGTCCCTTCCAACGCTACAGTTCTATGATTCTAAGGCCAGTTGCTGGGAATCACAAGTGAGGAGAGCAGTGCTGCTGGTGCCCTCGGGTCCTGCTTGTGCGCTTCTCATGGGGCATCTGGGTGGCCGCTATGAAAACGGGCTGCTTAATGGCCGTGGGGTGAGGAGCAGGAGGACTTCACGGGGCTCCCAGTCCTCACTGCCATGATCTGGCCTGAGGGGAGGACCTGAAGCTCCTCCCCCCCCACCTCCTGCTTGGGCTCCAATACCAGGCTAGATGTCCACTGGGTGGCCCTTGTAGCACATGGCTCCCTGAAGTGCTGAACTGGCCAGCCCACCATCTTGCCAGAGCATCCCCAAGTCTTGCACATCACCAAATGCTTTCCATTTAAATGCAAATTTTGACTTTTTCCCTCTGTGGTGCGGGAGAATTCTTCACACTGGAATGAGGGTCATGATAATAATTTATCCACAGGCCTCTTTCTGCAATTACTGTTTGTACAAGGAAAGTGTTTATCCTTCCGCAGTCAGACACAGGGTACTCACTGAAGCCACCTGGGCAAGGAGCCAAGACCCTCACTGATGCCTCCAGAACAGGAGAAGCCCATGGAAGGGATGGAAGAGGTGCCTGCAGGGGGTGGAGCTTTGGGCTGCCTGCTGAGCCCCACCAGCTGAGGAGCAGAGCGCTTTGGTGGGACGGGCACCTTCTCCTGGCAGAAGGCTTGAGGAGAGCTCCTTGGCTGAATTCCATAGTTCACAGAAGAATCGGCAGGGAGGGGGTCCTTAAAGAGGGACAAATGTATTGTGGTTGAGAAAGCTTTGATGGTTGTGTTACCTCTCCCTCTTCATGATGTTGCTGTTGTTTAAAATTGAGCTTCCAGTCCTTCCGAAGGTCACCAGCCCTTGAGGTTATAGGTCTCCTCTCTTGCCTTGCAGGGGACTCCCAGCTTGCTCAAAGGACTCAAGCCAACCCCAAACACCTGGTGGGGCTTCAGCCAGTTGTGTTTCACAGGAGTCCATGCTGAACCACCGCTCCCCCCCCCAAGAGGCCTTACATGTGAGCAAACTCCAATACAGACTCTAACTGAATTTATTTATTTATTTGCTTATTTGAGGTATTTTTCTTTTTTCTCTTGAAGCAATACCCTGTGGCAGTATTTATTCTATTATTTCATTTATTACATTTATATACCACCTTTATCTTCCAAGGAGCTGAAGGTGGTGAAAAGGATTGTCATTGTTGCTGCTGTTTCAGATGTACTCTTGATGGGTCTCTGCTCCTATAGTTTCTCCCCCCCCCCTTTGTTGATGGGCAACTGAGGCTGACACAAAGGCTCATGGCTGAATGGCACAGCGCCTACCTTGCCAGCAAAGGTCCCGACTTCAATCCCCAGATGGCATCTCCAGGTAGGGCTGGGAGAGACCCCCCTGCCTGACACCCTGGCAGCTCTGCTGCCAACCAGTGAAGGCAGAACTGCCTGGGATAGACAAGGAAGGGACTGACCAGGGCACAAGGCAACTTCTGGTGTCCCTAAAGTCACTCATCCAAGAGCCGCAAATGCCCTCTCTGCTCAAATCCATGCTCTAGCCACTGTGCCACACTGCCTCCCTGTAGGGAGGTCACAGAGGGCACCCGCTTCCAGGGTTCTGCTCCCTGGTACGGCCAGCCACACACCCTCCTGGCCTTTGTGACTCTACCCCCCGGAGCCTGAAGCAGGAGGGAGAGAACTGGGGGCTGAGGTCACCTCCCTTCCTCTAATGGGAATTAATCTGAGTTCAGTCTTAATTGTGAGGATTTTCTGTTAACTAAGCAAGAAATCTTATAACAACACAATAAGGTGCCATTTCACAGCCTCCAAATGGAGCAATAAGCTGGAGCCTCATTTACATGCCATTTCGCCACCACCGCAATTGCTGACGCAGCGCCTTTTAATGTATTCACACTGGCAGGCGCATTTGCGTCAAGATGCAATTATGAGTTAGGCGCTCCCTCCCCCCAAGCTCTAGGAAGAAGGGAGGCTCAAACTGGGCTTGGGGGTACCTTCCTGGCCCATCACACACGTGTGTGTGTGTGTGTGTGTGTGTGTGTGTGTAGGAGGGGGGTCCAATTAAGGAGGCAAGAAATTCAAGTTTTCCCTGGGAGGGGGATGGACAGGAGCCCATCCAGCCAAAGCAGCTGAAGGTGTCCAGAAGATGGGAGTGTCCTAACATCTTCCTTCAGTGAAGAAAGACCATAGAACTGAGGGGAGTGGGGTTCAATTCAGCTGGAGAACAGCATCACAGAAGGACATAAAACCCTGAGTAATGGTGCCCCAAAATCCAGCATCATCCATTGATTGGAAAGGTGGCAGGTTTTGGATAAACCAAAGATATTTCTTCTCACCATGCATGATCAGCTGGTGGAACTGATGGCCACAGGATATGTAGGGTTTAAAAGGATAAATGCATGGAGGAAGAAGACAGGTCTGCCCATGGGCGTGAGTGCAAGAGAGAAAGTGGAAGACGGGGGGCTGCCTCTGATGTCCAGAAGTGGGGAGCAGAGAGTGCCATTGTGGCCAGACTCCTCTGCCTCTGGTTCATCTGCTGTCCAAAGCCTGCATGACGAAGGAGACAGAGCCCAGTGAGCTCCAGCCTGACTCCCTGCTACCCATGAAAAGCACTCGCCCTCCTCCTGGGCTGCTTTGCACTAAAGGGGTGGGTGGATTTCATGCCCCATCCCCAGATGTTATTGGTTGTGGAGGGACGAGGGAGGGGCCTTGGCTGTTGCCCCCGAAACCTAGGAGCCAGAGGTGCCTGCAGCAGGTGCAGGGGAAGGCATGCTGCCAGGCCCCCTGAGGTGGGAAGCTACCTGCAGACCTTTTCAGAGCACAGAAGGCCCCTGTGGGGTCAGAGGTAGGATCGCACCCTCTCTCCCTGCAGCAGAAGCACAGTCCCACGTGGCAGTCCTGGGCAGGGATGCAGAGCAGGACGCAAGCAGCCTCTTTCGCAGAGGAGGCACCTCTCTCTGCCCAAAGCTCCGAGGCCTCCATCATGGTGGGGCACCACGGAGGCACCCTCCTCACCCCCCGCCCCCTCCAGCACTAGGAAAGGTCAGTGAGAGCCTGGAAAGGAAAGCTTTGCCATCTGAACCCGGGAAGAGCTGGCGGAGGGGAGCTGAAGGAAGGTGGTCAGGGGAGCGGCAGGACTGGGAGAGGCTGATAAGGGGAGCTTCGGAGGGAGAAGAAGGGTGGCTTGTCTATCAGCCCATTAAAGGCTATTCTTACAAGTTCTTCTCCCCCCCCCTTCATTAATACGCAGGGTGAATAGAACATTGAATAAAGATCAGTACTTAGTGCACAATTGTCAGATTGAAAGGTAACTGTCAACAGAAGGAAAGAGGTTACAAAAGGGCCCATTGCAGTGCTTAGCAAATGGGTTTCAGGCTGTCATCTCAATGGGCCCCTGTTTCGCAGAGATTGTGCTTCCCTGAATAGCATTTTATTACCGGCCTTTCTTTTTCTCTCTCTCCTCTCCATCAAACCCCCCCCCTCCAAACCACGTTGTGTCTTTGCAGGCGCTATTCGCATAAGATGGGGCGATCCTTTTCATTTGCCAGAGGGACCCTGCTTTAGAAACCGTGGTTTGTCCTAGAGAAGAAAAAGCCCCCCTGGCAGTCAGAGGCCGAAAGGGGGCAGCCCCAGCCCCTCTGCTGGGACCACAGAGGAGGAAGGGAGCCCCACAGAAGAGCCTCACATTGGGGCAGGAATACTCAGCAGCACAGATCCCCCCCCCCCGCAAAAAAAAAATCTAGGATGGTGGAGTCTGTTTCTTTCTTTTGGGAGTGCATCTTTCAGGACAGGGTTTTCAGCACACCCCAAATGCTCTGAATTCTCTCGGGGTCCATTTTTAAGTCTCCCAGGCCTCAATAGTGCTGTGGGTGAAATGGGATTGTAAAAAAGAGCCCAGCATGATATAATTAAAAATGGGGGAGGGGCAGTCCTGCCCAACTAAATAAGGCCTATTCCATCTCACTGTCAATAGAAGCCTTCCGAGGGGGCTTCTCTCCCTCCACGGGACTGAAGCCCCTTTGCATGTGGTCCCTCTCCTATTTTGTAGCTGGCTGCTTCTTTTTTGAGCATGTGGGGCGATGGGGGGGGGAACGTGGTGGAATCAGTGGAGTTATGTCTGGAGCTCCTCTCTGTGGAAAGAGCATGTTAAAAGCCACCGAGAGGTGTGTTTGGGGTAAGTGTGGAGGTCCTGGGGGAAGGTCTGAGAGAGATGCTGACACTCCTCAGGCGTTGAGCTGATCGGTTTCCTGCCGGGAAAGAGAGAAAATATATATTCATCACGACTAGCATAACGTGTTGTTACGAATTTTAAAACCTGACCCTCATTCCCAGACTTGAGGCTTCAGAACATTTGCTGGATGTTGATGTGCATGTGAAATGTCATGGGGAAGGGGTCCATGTCCCAAAGGCTTGAGCCTTGCAGGGGGAATGCCGGGATCTGCATCCTGCCCAGGATGGCCCCTCTGCACGGATGGTCCCCCACCCCCTCGCCCCTGCTTTCCTCTTCCTTCCTTCCCACAATGCTCTGACCATGTGGCTCAGAGGTGCCGCTGCTTCCTGCCATCGCCCACCCAGGACTTCCAGAGGGCCTGGATGGCATCTCTCCCTTTGGAGAGGGCTGCTGAATTGGGAGCACATGATGTGCTCATCCCAAAGTCAGGGGGTTGTGTCCTGCCAGGCTGGCATTCTCCTTACCCACCAACGCAGAATTCCAGCTAAAGCCCAGGGGGCTCCAGAGAAACTGGCACACTCTAATTATAGGCTGAGTATTATTTTGGGATTGTCACTCGCTCCTTCTGCAGCTGTTGCTGGGGAGGGAGGAAAGGAAGGAAGGGGAATGGCACAGCTTTGACCCTCCCTTCTGTGGAGTAGGAACCCACACAAGCCAACCTTGATAAAACCACAGAAAGGGGGGATCACTCTGCCCTATTCCTGGGGGCCTGGAAGTTGTCGAGAGAGTTGTAAAGTTGAGAGACAGGGTGCTTCCGCCTTCAGCAGCCGCTGCCCCACCCTTCCTTCTGCTTTGGATGAACAAGATGCATGTCTTGATTTCCCAATACAGTTGCAGGGGTGGGACGTCCCTACCTCCCCGAGGCACCCTCCCAACAGCAGAAGCCATCCAGACGGGCAGTTCGCTGGAGTAAAGTTCCAAGCAGTCCCACCCCCTTGAGCTGGGGGAGGCGAGCAGAGCTCCTTACCTAGGGCTGCCATACGCCTGGATTTTCCCAGACATTACTGGGATTGTAAAGGCGGAATGGATGTCCGGGGCAGAAATTGAAAAATTGCTGCACTTGCTGGAATTCAGAGCCTGAATTGCTCCTCCATGGAAAATCTGGGCATTTGACCTTGTCACTCAAATGGCAGGGAGAGTCCTTGCTGATGGCCCCTCAGAGGACTGGAGAAAGAGAGAGAGAGTCTCGATGGGTGAGCGGGGGGGGGGGGGCTGTGAAACCAGGCAGAAGCAGGAGAGGAGGGCAGCCTCTGCTTTCGGTAGTGGTTGTAGTGGGAACTTCTGGGCTTCCTCCCAGGAGAGAACATAGGTGTCCCAGGAAAAGGATTTGTCTGAATGGCTCCCTGGAAACACTCAGGAATTTGCTTGCCAAGCCAAGCCCCCCCACACACACTTGTAAGGAGAGGGGAGCTGCTGGGCCTGTGACAAAGGATGCAGAGAAGCCACTACTGGAAGTCACGTTACTGTTCCCCATTTCTTCCTGCGAAAGAGTTCTGTGTAATCCAGGATAGAAGCTTTCTGCCATGCTCAGTTTCCAAGACCAAGTGGTGTTGTCCTACCCAGGGGTATTGACTCCTAGGGGCCAAACACTTTTGGGCCCTCTTAATATTCTCACACACACACACACACACACACACACACACACACCCGCCAATGTTAAGAAAAATCTCGTGTCAGGTTGGTGGAGCCTGGAATGCAGCAGCAGCCGTGTGCCTCCTCCTCCTCCTCCTCCTCTTGCTAGAGCAGGAAACAGGCCCCAGCTGGTGGCGGCGGCCGGAGGAGGAGGAAGAGGAGCTGCATGGTGCCACATCCAGATGTCGTCACAGGCAGGACATCATACGCACAACACCAGCCCCCCAATCACACTCCCAAGTCAGTGCCTCTGTTCCTACCTGCAGGCCCCTCTGTGGAGCACTCAGGCAAGGAAAGGGAGGCAGAAGGATGTCATCTGGGTTTCTAGAGGTTGCCATGTTGACACAGGTGGTGGCCTGAGGTCTGACAAGCAGTTCCCTCTTGTGCCACAGAAGATACCATAATTCTTCTCTTTGGATCTGCCACCTGCACATGTTCTGTTGCTAGAGCTCACCTGGGTAAGCAGGTCCCATCACCAGGCCATCTCTCTCTCACACACAGACAGCTCTCTAGTGGCAGGGGGCTCCATAGTCTTACTAATCACAGCACTGATTCAGCCACACAGAAGCAGCATTTGGTGCAACCTTTCCTGAACTGTGTTGTGTCATTATGCAGGCAGGGGAGCAGCAACATGTATGCAGGCAGGGGAGCAGCAACCTCCTGCTTGGCAGGGGGTTGGACTCGATGGCCCTTGTGGTCTCTTCCAACTCTATGATTCTATGATTCTATAAACAAAAACAAAGCCCTTTGCGCTGAATGCAGAAGAGGACCCTCCTCACCAATTTAAATGCTTTGGGTGAATCCTGTTAAGGACTTTCCCATGCCTTCCCCTCCCCCCAACCTAGGGCCTGATGTCCGACTTTCCTGCTGCAAGGGCACTTGTCTCCTGATCATGTGCATTTCAAAGAGGCCAGCAACAGCTAAAAATACACACCTGCCATGTGCACAGATCAAGAATTGTGGACCACGTGCAAAAAAGAAATCGGCCTTGAGGGAATTCACCTTGTAAAAGCTCCCTGTCTCTCACACCCACTGCTGCCTTGGGCCTCCTACCTCCAGGTCAGGACTCAGCACCGCAGCCTTGGGAATTGCCAGAAACCTCCAGGGGGCATGATCCAAAGTCTCGCCAGTGTGCATGAAGATGCCAGCGTGGAACTGGGACTGGATCCCGCCAGATCGTGCAGCAGCAGCAGCTCAGTCCACAATCCTGTGCTTTAAGAAGCTCTGGGGAAGCAACCCCCAGATTTGCCCCCAGATTCCACCACACACGGAGGGGAGACCCTGCCAAGGTGGGGCTGGAGCTGAATCATGGAAAGCAGCCCAGATGGGGGTGGGGGCACAAAGCAAAATTTATTTCTGTCAAGCAATGGTCTATTTCCCTGATAGCATTTCCTTGTATACAGATAACTCCTTATCTTAAATGACCATGTCTCTTTCAATTTGTACTTAACAGTCAGACCCATTTTCCTTATATGATTCTATCACAGTGGGATGAAAAATACATTACTATAATTCCCCAGGATCTTCATATATCAATAACAAATGGTCTGGAATTGACCCAATATAAAAAGCAGCCTTTCAAGTGGGGGCTGGGGGGAGCCAGCAATAGGAATCCTGGCCGCTGTTGCCAAGGGGGTCCCCTCCCAGCCCTCCTCAAATGGCAAGTCCACAGGGGCGGTGCTGCAGCCACAAGACACATGTAGTGACAGGTCAGGGCTGCCTCCCAGGTGTGGCCAGACAGGACACCCCCCCCCCCAGGGTTTCCCCCCAAAATCATTCAGCGCCTTTGGACTGGGCTGTAGGACTGTCAATAGAAACATGCAACTTCTTTCCTGCCTGTGCCTCTGCCTTTTCTCATGACACAACTTGTTTCTTTCCTGTTGTTCCCTTTCTTCCTAAGTTTGCACCTTTAAAAGCCATCTTTCTCCTGCCCCGGCTTCCTTTCCTCAGATTCAGTCCAGCCCTGGTGTAAAGCAGCCTAGGACTGAGGCCTGGAAGAGAAGGGCTGCTCCTGACCCAGACCTCTCCTTCTCCTTGCATGGAGGGGATTTTCATTTGGGTGCAATTCCAGTCAAAGGGTGGTGGTGTGCTCCCCCCGCCCTGTCCCCATCTGTGGAAACTGACCTGCAGGCATCGGAAACATGGAAATTCTTAAAACAAATAGCCTAAGTAGCTCCTGACTCTGCCAGGTGTGGAAAAGTGGACAAAAGGGAGAATGAAAAGTGAATTGTTTTAGAAAAACATGCATAGCCCCTGAGTGGGCCCAGAAGGAGGAGGGGAGGGCAAGGCTCAGGACTAGGGGGGCAGGAAATGCAATTCGGGACACTTTTAAAGCTGAACCTATCAATGTGGACTTTCTGAAACAAAATGTGAACTCAAATGGAAATTCTTATTTGACCAAATCTTGCAATGTGGTTTTCCCACCAAACTATGCTTACAGAAATGCATATATTGCAAAGTATGCATAAAAACCAAGATATTAGTGGGATATGGGAACAAAAAGGGAGGGGATTGCTTTGAAGAAATGTGTAGATTAATCAGAACTGCATACAAAAATGTGTTTACTCAGTGAAATTTGCACTAAAAGGCTGGTGAATTTTCATGATGAATTTTTTTTTAATTGTAAATTACTGCCAAACTGAATTTAAGAGAGGAAAAATGAGAAAATGGAAACTGACAGATCCTTCCATTCCTTCTCAGGAGGACACAAGGTGAGTGCAGGGAAAAATTTAATAGACAGTTGTCTTTGGGACTCTTATTTATGTAGTTATTTGTTTAAAACATGGGTAGGCAAACTAAGGCCCAGGGGCCAGATCCGGCCCAATCACCTTCTCAGTCTGGCCCGTGGATGAGTAGAATGTGTCCTTTTATTTAAACTGCATCTCTGGGTTATTTGTGTGGCCTCCCTGGTGTTTTTACATGAGTAGAATGTGTGTGTTTATTTAAAATGCATCTCTGGGTTATTTGTGGGGCATAGGAATTCGTCCGTCCCCCCATATAGTCTGGCCTCCCACAAGGTCTGAAGGACAGTGAACCGGCCCCCTGCTGAAAAGGTTGCTGACCCCTGGTTTAAAACATTCTCTGCCCCACCTTTCAACCAGGCAGCTAACAATAAAACAAAACCAGAAGTGATCATTTTGAGGCATCTATTTCAACACAAAACACACACACACAAAACCCATGTATTCATTCATTTAAAAGGTGGTCCCAGGATGGGCTTCAGCAATTGTATCCACAAAACCAGCAAAAACCTTCCAACCAAACCCCAAAGAATATAAATTCAACAAGCCAAGATGCCCCAACACTCAAAGGCCAGGGGGCTCAGGGACCCCTGTGGGGAGGAAGGGTGTTGCACAATTTAGGGGCTGCCACAGGGAAAAGGCTGCCATCCCACCCACACAACTAGCAAGGGGGCATTGAAGTGGACACACTCAAATGGATACCCAAGTTTTGCTTGCAAAAAAGCAAGAGCCTCCAGGCCTTTTGACAAGCATATTGTCTAAGGTTATTTTTCTAGTTGTGCCTTTGTAGGCAGCAGTTTGATCATTTGTGCTCATTTTAGCATCTGCAACAGCTTCTTCATTGGATTCTTTTAATTGCCGAAAGCTCCCTTGAGGGCAGACAGAGGCAGAGCAGGGCAGGGGTGCCAAGATCTTAAAAGTGAGAAATAAAAACAGATGAGTTTGGCTGCTGCCTTCTTCTCTTTCCAGCAAAGATATGCGTAGCTTTGTCGTGCGTACCTAGCGCCTAGGCCCATTTCCCTGCTTAAACAATGGTCACTGAGTCTGTGGCGCTTGCCGTGGCCTGAAACGCAGAGGGGCCAGCGCCATGTCCTGCTCAGAGTCTCTTCTCAGACATGCAGCAGAAGCGCACGGCTTGAGCTTTATCAGTCAGAGGAGGACCCTGGGGTGGGCAGGGGCAGAGCCAGGGGGAGCAGGAGGGCATCTGCTTCTCAAATCAAGTAAATCAATAAAAGTGCTTAACTGAGGTTCTGCCCCCCCCCCAACATTAAGCCTGCTCTCCTAATAGGGTTGCCACGTGTCTGGATTTTCCTGGACACATAAGGAACACTGCAGTTGGCAGCAGGGTATGAATGTCCGGGGAAATCCAGACATATGGCAGCCCATGTCAGCAGTGCCATTTTCCCATAAAAAAAATACCTCAAAAACTACTTTTTTGTGATTTTGCCCAAAAAGCTCAACAACTTTTCTGTCTGGATTTTCACTGTTTGAAACATGGCAACCCTACACTAACACATGAGCCACATTTGAGCCAATGGGGGGGGAGTTAGAGGTTTTACACCCAGAACCGTGTCTCATCCTGCAGGCAAAGAGGAGGCAGAGTCAGTCCAGCTGCATCCAGCCCCCAGGCCTGGGGTTCCTCACCTCTTGCAGGAAGCCTGTTTAAACCCCAGAAAACACATTCCGGTGTCTGAAGGGCTCTCGCAGGCAAGCTTGAGGGTAGGGCCTGAATCAGTCGATCCACATGTCAAGAACGGAGATTCTGACTGATCACCAGGAAGAACTTATTGGCAGTAAGGGCTGGTCAACAGTGGAAGGATCTTCCTTGGAAGGTGCTGGACTCTCCTTCCTTCGAGGTTTTGCAGCAGAGGTTGGATGGCCACCAGTCAGGGATTATCTAGCCACGATTGCTGCACTGCAGAGGGTTGGACTAGACGACCCTCTTCAATTCCATGAGCCACCTTTGGTATCTCCAAGCCTCCTTTTCCCCTTGCTCTGTTCATCTAGGTTCTCTCTCACAAGCACCTCGTGAGAAGAAGGGGAAATGGCTTTGAGACTTCTCTCTCTCTCTCTTTGCAAAACTAGAGACTCCACATTTTGTTTTGTCTTTGGGTACAATTGTTTGTGCCACATGAGAAGGGCCAAGAGCAGGGGTCGGCAAATTTTTTCAGCAGCAGGCTGGTCCACTGTCCCTCAGACCTTGTGGCGGGCCGGAGAAGTGGCATGGAGGGGGGGAGCTGGGAAAAGAGGTGGGGGGGGAGAGCGAGCTTGTCTGCTCCACTCTCTGGCCCACAGGAGCACCAGGGTGGTGGCGTCAGCGGGAAGATGAGTGGCACGAAAGGGCTGGCTCCGGAGAGGGGCTGCTTAAAATGGCGCTCAGCCAGCTCAGCCCCGCCCCCTTCCTCCTCTAGGCAGGGCAGGGAGAAGCCTGGAGGAGGGAGGGAGGAGCTGGCACTGAGGTGTGTGGGAGGGAGAGGGGGGAAATGGAATGGTGCATCAAAAAATGGTGCAGCCTGAATGAACAGAATCCCCACGCCGATCCATGGACAGTCTGCAGGCTGGATCCTAAAGGCAATTGGGCCTGATCCGGCCCTTAGATTGCTGACCCCTGGCCAAGAGTGACCACTTTGGCCTTGGAAATCCAGAGCAGGGGCCCTTGAACCCCTGGCGCTCTTCCTCCTCTCCCGCAAGCCTTGAGAGCAAAAGCTGCCTCCCCACTTGGCTTGCACTGCTGGCTGAAAGGGTTAAAAAGCATTAGCCTAAAAGAGCTTTCAACAAGTATGAAAAGGGGGGGGGGGCGAGGATGGTTGTAAATTCCACCTGGGGAATTTCACCATGAATACACTTCACCTTTTGCAGAGTCTCCCGCCCTGCCTCAGAGGATAACTGACCTTTGGAGAAAAATAATGAAAAGAAGAAATTCCTTGGAGAAAATCTTGTGGCCGGCCGCGGTAATGAGATCTGCTCCCTTTATGTTTCCATGGCAACAACAGTCATTTTATAATATGAAATACATGAATGGGAAGAAAGAGGCCTCCTCCTCTTGCCGGAGTGAGCCGGGTGACAGGGCCGCATCCAGCTGCCCCAAAGGGCAAAAACCAGTCTGGGGGGGGGGAGCCCTGCCCCTTTTGTCCTCTCCAGTCGCAGGATTCTGGTGGGAGGGGGCAGTGATGAGAATGCACAGCCCTCCCCATTCCTCCCAGGTCTTCCTTCTCAGGCCAGAGGTCAGCCTCACAGCGCGGAAGGAATTTGGAGTGGACTTTAGGTTTTGTTTTTTGTTTTTTTGAATGATATTTATTAAAATTTCAGAAACAAAAAATTACATAGTTAAAAATAAAAGAGACAAGGGAAAATATAGAGAAAAAAACATACAAAATATAGGGGAAAAGGTTAGAAAAAACACTTAAAAACAGATTAATCCTTCCGTATCTTACATTTCATTTCCTTGCTTCCCTGACCTCCTCTCACCTCCCTTTTTTGTATTCCAGTTCAATTGGTTAATTCAGCAATTCCTTTCCCTCTTTGTTTTTGTCTTAGTCCTTTAACTTAATATTTTATAGCTTTAGATTCTCACCTATTAACCAGCCATTTTTTCATACACCTTTATGGCATTGCTGCTAGTACCACTTAATTTCATTCTAACATCATTCTAACATTCATTAATTTTACAATATTTCTGTAAATAGTCTTTAAATTTCTTCCAATCTTCTTCCACCAACTCTTCTCCCTGGTCTCGGATTCTGCCAGTCATTTCCGCCAGTTCCATATAGTCCATCACCTTCATCTGCCATTCTTCCAGGGTGGGTAGATCTTGTGTCTTCCAATATTTGGCAATGAGAATTCTTGCTGCTGTTGTGGCATACATAAAGAAAATTCTATCCTTCTTTGGCACCAATTGGCCGACAATGCCCAGGAGAAAGGCCTCTGGTTTCTCCAGGAAGGTATATTTTAATACCTTTTTCATAGAATCATAGAATCATAGAGTTGGAAGAGACCACAAGGGCCATCGAGTCCAACCCCCTGCCAAGCAGGAAACACCATCAGAGCACTCCTGACATATGGTTGTCAAGCCTCTGCTTAAAGACCTCCAAAGAAGGAGACTCCACCACACTCCTTGGCAGCAAATTCCACTGTTGAACAGCTCTTACTGTCAGGAAGTTCTTTCTTTCATTTCATTATAGATCATCTCCCAGAAAGCCTTAATCTTTGGGCACGTCCACCAAAGGTGAAAGAATGTACCTTCAGTTTCTTTGCATTTCCAACATTTATTATCGGGCAAATGATAAATTTTTGCAAGCTTGACTGGGGTCATGTACCACCTGTATATCATTTTCATAATATTCTCTCTTAAGGCATTGCATGCCGTAAACTTCAGACCTGTGGTCCATAACTGTTCCCAGTCAGCCATCATTATGTTATGTCCAACATCTTGTGCCCATTTAATCATAGCAGATTTCACCGTTTCATCCTGTGTATTCCATTTCAACAGCAAGTTATACATCTTTGACAAAATCTTAGTTTTGGGTTCTAACAGTTCTGTTTCTAATTTTGATTTTTCCACCTGGAAGCCAATTTTCTTGTCCAAATTGTATGCCTCCATTATCTGATAATAATGAAGCCAGTCTCGCACTTTGTTTTTTAATTTCTCAAAACTCTGCAATTTCAGTCTATCTCCCTCTTGTTCCAAATGGACTTTGGATTTTGACCCCGAATCTGATCCTTGTAGTTGTTCTGCTTGTTTTCAGGCAAACACCTCCTCCCCTCCCTTGGATGGGTAGGTGCCTGTCCATGAGCAAGGCTCCAGTTGTGCCCGTTGGTTACGCGCCAGGGTCACGATCCTGTGATTCTACTGCTTGGTGCTAAATTGGGCTTAGCATAATTCAGTCTCTGGGGGGGGGGGTTGGTTACCTGGGAAGGCTCTGCATGAATCATGCGGCAAACCAGCCTTAATGGGGGTGTTGCTTTTCAAGAAGCGAAGTGGCAAATAAGAAGGGGGGGAGGGTGTTTTCAAAGCAACAACATGTTGCCCTTTGGCTGGTGGGAAATGAGGCAACCTGCCAGAGAGAGACAGAAATGAGTGGAGACTGCTGGCTTCCCCATGCCCAGAGAGGAAAGCCTGCCATTTTTATTGTACTCACCCCAAGACTTTCTTGAAGAGACCCCAACCTTTGGCTTCTTTCTTCTGAAAAGCACAAACTGGTCAAGATAATAATAATAACAATAATAATAATAATAATAATAATAATAATAATAATAATAATAATAATAATTATTATTTGTACCCCGCCCATCTGGCTGGGTTTCCCCAGCCACTCTGGGCGGTTTCCAACAAAGATGAAAAATACACTAAAATGTCACATATTAAAAACTTCCCTGAACAGGGCTGCCTTCAGATGTCTCCTGAATGTCAGGTAGTTGTTTATCGCTTTGACATCTGATAGGAGGGCGTTCCACAGGGCGGGCACCACTACCGAGAAGGCCCTCTGCCTGGTTCCCTGTAACTTCGCTTTTCGCAGTGAGGGAACCGCCAGAAGGCCCTCGGAGCTGGATTTCAGTGTCCGGGCAGAACGATGGGGGTGGAGACGCTCCTTCAGATATACTGGACCGAAGCCGTTTAGGGCTTTAAAGGTCAGCACCAACACTTTGAATTGTGCTCGGGAACATACTGGGAGCCAATGTAGGTCTTTCAAGACCGGTGTTATATGGTCTCGGCGGCCGCTCCCAGTCACCAGTCTAGCTGCCGCATTCTGGATTAGTTGTAGTTTCCGGGTCACCTTCAAAGGTAGCCCCACGTAGAGTGCATTGCAGTAGTCCAAGCGGGAGATAACCAGAGCATGCACCACTCTGGCGAGACAGTCTGCAGGCAGATAGGGTCTCAGCCTACGTACCAGATGGAGCTGGTAAACAGCCGCCCTGGACACAGATTTGACCTGTGCCTCCATGGACAGCTGTGAGTCCAAAATGACTCCCAGGCTGCGTACCTGGTCCTTCAGGGGCACAGTTACCCCATTCAAGACCAGGGAATCCTCCACACCTGCCCGCCTCCTGTCCCCCAAAAACAGTACTTCTGTCTTGTCAGGATTCAACCTCAATCTGTTAGCTGCCATCCATCCTCCAACCGCCTCCAGGCACTCACACAGGACCTTCGCCGCCTTCACTGGTTCTGATTTAAAAGAGAGGTAGAGCTGGGTATCATCCGCATACTGATGAACACCCAGCCCATAGGCAGCTCTCCCTCCCACCCCCCTCCTCCAAGACCCAAGCCTGAAGAAGATATCTGTGTCACCCCAAGGTTGACCCCCGGAATTTCCAAAAGTAAGAGAGAGGGGGACTCTTGCTAGCTCTTCATGCATTTCAGGAGACATGGCAACGTTCCAGGAAGGCAGGCGTGGAGGAGACTCTTTACTGCCCCACCTGGAGAAGGAATTCACCCTGTCGCAAAGCCTGCTATGTGGCCCCAACTCCAGTGGCTTTTGGATGCAGATGCTGGGAGCTTTGCAGGGCACCTGGGTGCTCCACCTCTGGAGGGTTGTGCTGCCAAGATGGAGCAGCAGCAACAGCAGGGAACACCATCCTGACCGGTGCTGAGCAGACTTGCCCAGAACAGAATTGCAGCCCTAGGAAGAGGTGGAGAGGAGGACCAAAATGGGCAGGGTTTGATCACTGCAGGGGGGGGAGGGACTGAGGGCAGCCTCTCCCCAGTTGCCTCATCAATTAACTTTGGGTCAAATTAGAAGGGCTGGAGAAATGAGCTGTAAAGAGAGGCTTTGGGAGTGCAGGGCTGTAATAAGAAGCAGTATTGATTACCACCACCAAGGCTTTATAAATCATTCATGGTCTCTATCAATCTCCCCAGCTGAGTTCCCCAAAGCTGTTTGCTGCGGAGGAGGAATTAAAATTAAAACGTTGAGCCCAGCAATCGCAGGCAAGGTTCTGATGACCCGTCTCTGGCTCCAGGCATCATCCTAGCACAGCATCAAGCTGTACCTGGCCCAAGCACACCTGGATCTCACAGGGGTTTAAGGAAGGGATCCTGACCAGGCCTTCCAGGGCCCCCTGGCAAATGTGTGTGAAGGCACTGGTGAGACTGACAAGCAAGGGCAGCTGTGTCTGGGGTGGGCAGGTGGGCAAGGAGGAATCCAGCCAAGGTGTGTGCCTCTTGCCTCCTTCTCAGCCGCCCCCCAGCTGGAGGGCACCATGAGAAGGATGCAACAGCCCGTGGCACCCTCCCTGCAAGTAGTGCCACTTGCAAAAGCAGCACTGGGTTTGCAGGGGCCAGGACACACCAGCTGGAGGCCGCTGAGAAGGATGCAAGAATTCATGACGGGTTAGGGCGCCATGATCCTCCCCCACCCAAATACTGTGCCCAAGGCAATGCCTGTGGGTGGGTGGGTAGGTGCAAAAATGGAGTTCTGTTTATCCTGAAAATAAAATACCAATTGAAGGAAACGGTGAAGCTGGCATACAAAGCCCCTCCTATAATTTTGAAAGAAAATGTCACCAATCCAATTTAAATACTGTCATTGCATTGCTTCAGCAGCCAGCCATTTTGTAGGAAACACATGGAGTATTGATTCCTTTATTGTAAATGGAGTCTTACACTGTTTACTCAGAAGTAAGTCCCACTGTATTCAATGGAGCTTAAAGGGTAAAGGGACCCCTGACCATTAGGTCCAGTCGCAGACAACTCTGGGGTTGCGGCGCTCATCTCGCTTTACTGGCCGAGGGAGCCGGCGTACAGCTTCCAGGTCATGTGGCCAGCATGACTAAGCCGCTTCTGGCGAACCAGAGCAGTGCACGGAAATGCTGCTTACCTTCCCACCAGAGCGGTACCTATTTATCTACTCGCACTTTCATGTGCTTTCGAACTGCTAGGTTGGCAGGAGCCGGGACCGAGCAACGGGAGCTCATCCAGTTGCGGGGATTCGAACCGCCAACCTTCTGATCGGCAAGCCCGAGGGTAAAGCCTGTGCAGCCTTACACTTCAAACCTAAGCATCTTTACTCAGAACTAAGTCCCACTGAGTTCAACAGAATTTTCTCTCTGATATGTGATATGTTCCTGATCATTCTCACGGTTTCTATTATTATTATTATTATTATTATTATTATTATTATTATTATTATTATATCCTGCCTTTTCCCCTGACACGGACTCAGGGCAGCTTACAGCTAAAATTTATTTCGTTCCATTTATCTGTTGAAAGTGTTGCACATTATCCCTTCCCTCAAACACTTTTTCTTCACAACAATCCTGTGTGGGAGGTTCGGCTGAGAGGTTGCACTTGGCTCAAGATGACCGATGTTGATGTGCAGATGACGCCTATGTGGGGGGAGATCAAACGCGGGAGAAGCGTCCTGATATAGAATAGGGTGCCTCTATTTTCCTCTGTGAAATGCAGGAGGGTATGAGAACGTGGGGTGCCCAGAGGGTGCCAAGTCTTCTTTCTGACCTGGTCTGTGGGTCTGTGCCTTCCGGTGCCCCTCTTCTGGCTCTCTGCTCATGCCTGGCATCCAGGCCTCTGCTTTGTTCTTGCCAGCCCCATCTCCTACTTCAGACACTTCAGGCAAGAGGAGATAATGGCTTAATTGCTGTCAATTAGCCCTGCTGCAAATGGCATCTGCCAGAATTCGGCACATGCCCCCCAGCCCCCACCAGAGGCAGTCCCCAAGCTGACATCCTTCCAGGTTAGTTCAGAAATCAACAAGATTTAAATCTCCAGTTCCCGGGATGGGGGCAGCAGCCGGAATATTGCCAACTAATTTGTATAGAACTAACACCCTTAATTAATAGCAAACTAATTAGAGGCTATTGACTCAAAGGCAAGTGACACCGCTCATTTCTTCATGAAAAGGGGGTCAGAGGAATGCGGCTGCACAGGCTGGGCAAAGAGGTGCGGGAGCCCACGTCTCAGAAGGTGGGGGGCAGAGAAAGGGAGGCTGCCCCGTCAGGAAATAAAGAATGGGTCCGCTCAGCACACAGCCATGCGTTCTCTCTCACACACACTTGCGCTCCCTGCAGAAAGCTCTCCAGGAACAATTGTTCTTAAAAATTGATATCCCGCGTGGCAGTCGTGCAAATAGCACTCACAAGCCCCGTCTCCCTCACGCCCTTTTGGCTCCTCCTCTCGGCCCCCCGTTTTTCCACCCAGGGCTGCCACCCCTCAAGGAGACCCACTGGGGAAGGGGAGGCTGTGCCCCATGTCAGCTCTGAGCATGGCAGCAATGGCCAGATCCTGGTCACAAGAGGCCAGGCTGAGAACCATGTTCTATGGATTTCCAAAGGATTCCCCAAGGCAAGAAGAACTGTGATGCTAAGTACTGTACAGTATGTGACAGAATAGGGCCCAGACCGGGGGGGGGGGCGCTTGCTGTGGCTTAATGGTCTCAATTATGGGGTCGCTTTATTGTTTTCCATTTAATGTTTACTTCTGCACTGGGGCTGCCTGTTGTTGGTTTGAACATATTTACCACCCAGAGCGTTCCGGCAGACGGATGGGATAGAAATGGCAGAAATAAATATCCCGTATCTCCCAGGGTGAACAGTGTCAACTTGTTCTGGGGCTCATTAAAATTCCCTGCCACCCTGGGCCTTTCCCACAGAGCCGTGGCACAAAGGCTCCTGTGCCCCCCCAGGTCCCCTGAGGGAGGAGGGCCACCCAGAGTTTGCTGGGGGGGGAGAGCCAGGGGGGACCTGCATCTCCCCCAAAGGGGCTCCGTGAGGGTTAAGCCCAAACATCCATCCTCATGCCCAACTGGCTGTGGGTGGGGGAGGCTCCATTTGCTTCTTTACATATAGAACGGGGGAGGGGGTGGTGCAGCCCTCTCGCCTTTCTGTTTTCTTCACCCCCAAATCTGTGTGCAGATGGGGCAGGGACATCAACTTCCCCTCCCTGCACTTCATCTCTTTGCTTCAGGCCCATTTTGCTGAATGAAAAGATAACAGGGCAACTGACTTTCGGGTTTGGTGGATGTGCGTCAGTAAACGAGGGGAATTAAGACTAAGAGAGCTGAGTGGGGGGGGGGGGCCTCGTGTAATCTCACTGTATACAAGTTGTACAAGTGACAATAAAGTATTTCAATTTCTCCCTGTTGAAGACATCCCCATTTTCATGGGGGGAATGGTAGAGGGTATGCTATGGGGAATTGCATGGGGTGAGGCCTGGAGCGGTTCTCAACCCCTCGCTGTACCCCCAGTGGGGTACGGTTGACCATGAGTTGTGCCGGGTGAGGGGTGGGTTGACCATGGTGCCCCCCTGCCAGGCCATCCTTCCTTCGGCCCAGGGGGAGCCATCCATGCTGCCTGAGGCTCTCCAAGGACATCTGCTGGGAATCTGGCTAGTCTTGTGAAGTTCACTGCCCGGCTGGCCTTCCGCTCAGGGCCCCTAAAGGCAGCAAACAGTCCCAGTGCTCAGCTGCAGAAATGCTCCCTGAGAGGGAGAGAGGGAGACGAGAAGCACCAGTCGCAGTCAGATGCACTTTGAAACTGCTTGCAAGGGAGCCAGGCGGTTGTTTAGAGATGTTTGGGGATTTGGCCAGGAAATAAAGTTCCTACAACAAGCCCTTATCACTGGAAACAACAGCCGTGCAGAGATGTCCCGGAAGGCCACTTCCAAAGGAGGCTCTCTCAAGCAGCCCAGCCAAGCGGGTCTTGGAGGAGGACGAGGAAGAGAACTTCGCTCCCCCCTCCCTCCCTCCCTCCCTCCTTCCACACACACACACCCAGCTGCCTGCGTGGCTTGGAGGGGGCTCCTTCCCAGGAGAGAAGAATTATTTGGGGTTTCACACAGTTGAAACAAATCCTGCTTCCTCCTTCTCCCCTCTCAGCCTGCTGGTGAACAACACTGCATGCATCTCTCTTGCCAAGGAGGCTGAGGCGATGAGGCAACTCTTTCCATCCACCTCACTGCAAAAAAGGCCTTTTACAGCTTCCAAAAAATGGAGCCGAAGCAGAGCGGTTGTCAAGCTCCCCGACCCTCCCTGAGCAGCCAGCAGGGCCCGGTTGATGAGGACAGGTCCTCCTCTCCCTCTCTCCCTCCAGCTCCACTTCCACTCTTGCTCTCACCACTCTGGCTCTGCCCCCCTCCCCCCCCCCCCCGCTCATGGTGGCAGCTGGGACCACTTTCTCTGGAGCAGCAAATTTTCCTTCCCCCTCACTTCACTTGCAGAAACCGAGCTGAGGCCTCTGCAAGAGACGTGGACTTGGCTTCGTCTGCTCCATTGCCCTGGCACATGCTTTGGACGAGAGGTCAGGAGCAAAAGCTGGCTTCCCCTGTTCACCTTCCGTCTGCCAGTCATCTTATTCCTCATGTGTGGCCACTGATTTATTTTTGCACCACTCCACTCTGCTTGCAAAAAGGACACAAATTTGCATCTGACACAAACATATGCATTTTTTGTGTGCAAATTGTGTCATTTATTGTGTGCAGGTTGAAGAGCCCAATCCACATACTGTGCGCTGGACTGTCCTGGCTCTCCCTCATGCCCATGCCTCAAAAAAAGAAACAAGCAGGGGCACTTTCTTGGAAATAAGAAATAGATCTTTATTCCAGGAAATAATGATACAGGCTCAGCAGTAGACACAAGGATCAGGAGTCACGGTTCAGGACTTAAAGTGCAGTACGAGAAATTCAGACAGATGAGCAATGCAGTAATGTCAGGATTGTAAAGGCACACAGCATTGGAGTGGGGGGGGGCTGCTCCCATCTGTAGAGATGTTGCCTGGTTCTAGGTGACAAGACAGCACCTCTGTGTTCTACCATTGCCTCCTCCAGTTCCGCCTCCCTGTGCTCAGCAGCTCCAAGTCCTCCCTGTGGTGGGACTGGCATCCCTGCTCCCTCTTCCCAAGTGATGGAAGTCAGGGTGGAAAGGAGAGACCTCCCTCCTCCAACTCAGATCCCCAACCTTCAGGCCCACCCCTATTTCTGCCCCCTCCCTTGCCAGGGTGCTGGCCCAAGCTTGATCCCAACCTCACTAGGGGGCTCATGACATGGGCCAGAGAGCTGCTGCGTTCATATCCAGCTTGCTGGCTTCTCCTTGGCATCTGCTTGGCCACCATGAGAACAGGATGCTGCCCCAGGTGCCCATTGGCCTGATTGAGCTCCCAGGCTTTTTTATGCAATGGAATTGGCATTGCGCACTGAAATGTGCCTTCCACAAGTGAGTGTCCGAGAGGCTAGAGCTAATGCTAAGAGTTAGCCAAGCTGCTCATGCACTGCAGGGGCTGGACTAGATGACCCTCAGGGTCCCTTCCAGCTCTACAGTTCTATAATTGTATACTTCTATGCCAGCAACCTGTCCACAGGCTGCTGCATCCAGTGAGGAACAGGGCTTCGGGTCACACCATTCATGCACCATTGTGTGTGTGTGTGTGTGTGTGTGTGTGTGTGTGTGTACGCTAAACTCAACAAGGGGCCTTCACGGATTCACTGTTGGCAGAGCAGAAATGCGTCCCCTTGGAGGCAGAAGTCCCGTCTGTGGGATCAGCCCCCCCTGACCCTGCAGCAGGAAACAAGAGGAAACCTACTTTAATGAGATTTGAAAGCGGCAAGATCCTTGCCTTGGTGCCGTCGATTCGCGAACTGGTCTGCTGGGTGGGAAATAAGCAGCCTTGTCACAGGCAATTGTCTTTTGACCAATTCAGATGTCAGAAAAGAGCTGGCGGATGTGAATCCTCGCTGTTTACAGCTCTGTGCTCTAAACGTGCCCCTGCGCCTGTCCAGAGCCAAATTACCATCGGTTGCCAAGGAGAAAATGGAGAGGCCTCGTCTTCTGCTGGCCTAGTTGCACTGGAGCGCAGTTGCGAGCCAAGGAGGGCAGGGTCCCTCCTCCTCTCCAGGAGCAGCCCCCACCCTTGGTCTGAGGATCAGCCTTGGGCCTGTGGGCAATGGCAGGCCTCACCTAGCCCCCAACATGCGTGGAAGGATTCTCTCGAGTTATGGGAAGGTCTAGGCTGGCTGCGAGGATCATTTTCCTCTTGAGGAGAAGGCCTTGGAGACGTTCGGTGTTTTTGTAGTAATCTGCAGGTGTACCAGCCGAGAAGGCTGTGGCGGCCGGTGGACAGGAAGGGCTGGATCCTGCAATGGCAGCAGCTCAGCCCGCGCCCCCCAAGTCCCAAAGTCAGATCCCAGATGTCCAGGCCAAGGGCACTAGCCTCCTCCACCCCTCATAGTCCATGGTTTCCCTCCCAGGGAGCTTGGCACACAGGGATGTGTGTCTTCATGTTCCTTGCTGCATCCGATCAGCATCCATTGCCCTCTTCAGTTTAACAGGGGGCGACATGTGCTGGACAGAAGGAAACGGGAAGGTGATAGGCCCATAAATGTGGGTGCAGCCTTCCAGAACCCCCCGAGGTTCCTTGGGCACAGAACGATTCTATGGTTCTATCCCATTTCTGACACCACACAACTGTCTCGTGGGTTCAGGAGTTACGCAAACTTGGGTCAGGCAGCTTCTCCTGAGATCAGGCACACACAGGACAGTCTGAGCAGAATAGCAGCCTTTGCTCCACAACAACACAACCTGGAGCAGGGTGGTGAACCCCAGGGGGCCTTCCAGATGTGGCTGGACTCCCCCTCCATCCCTGACCATTGGCCATGCTGGGACCACTGGGAGCTGGAGTCTAACCATAGCTGGAGACAGTCCCTAGGTTCCACCACTGCAGGCCAGGAGACCCAAACACTGGGGAAGAGACATGTCCAGAGAGGGTGGAGGCAATATGCTCACATATATCAAGACAGCCCCATGGTCAGAAGGGCCTTACAGACAAGGCATTGTCTCAGACAATATGTGGGAAGAATCTTTCCCGGATTCCTGCAGCCATCATTGGCCTCTATGTATCAGAGCTTTCAGGGTCTTCAGTGCCCCCTTCTTGCCTTTAGCCAAAGCCTGGCAGATGCATAATGGAGCCGGTGATGCTCTTCCTATCATGAGAGTCCATGGTGGGGGAGATGGTCACCTCCTTGGTTTGTCCAGTTGTTGCAAGAGGTACAGAAGCGGCAGGCGTTTTAAGAGATGGTGACCCTGTTCTGGGCTGGGCTAGGAGAGGTCCCAGCCTCCCTCCGGCCAGGGTCACCACTCTGACCACTTCTCTGCAGGGGGGCCAACTCCCAATGTTACTTCTAGCTCCCCCTTGCCCCTGCACAAACATTTGGGCCAGCCATGATTTGTAAAGCTCTGGCTTGTCAGTTCAGCTCCAGAGTAAATAAACTTTCCCCTGAAAGGAGAAGAATTGAATGCAAGAGCTGCCAGCACTGAGAATGGCTCTGTCGGAAGACGTTAGGCCTGCAGCTCGGCCCCGGTGACAGTGGCAGGCAAGCGAGAAATGGGCCTGCCGGCGCACGTTTGACGGAGAGGGATGCATCGGCTAAGTGTTTCCAGCAGCGTGCCGGGAAATCGAGCGCCTCTGCTCCAGCGAGGGCTGGAGAGCAAGCAGAGAGAGGGAGCAGTGGAGAGAGAGAGACCTACCCCAGAGCATTTTGCAGGAGCAGCAGGAAAGGATAAGCACCCAAGATGTGCCCCCTGGAATTAGAACCCCCGCAGAGGCTGGGAGCAGAAGCCACTGCTTAGTCCGCCTTGGGAAGGAGGCCTGTGGAGGACGTGCTCTGGCATGGTGGCTAAATGGTTTTGACAAGCTGGCTCTCACAAGCCCTGTGCCACAGAGGCAGCCAGGTCTGCAGCTGCGAGGGCCCGGCTCCAGAAGGGGACTGTTTCCTCTACCCCATCTCTGCCTCATCTAAAAAGGAGCTCCAGTACAGTCTGGGAGGGGCTTTCACTTCCTGCTCGGTGGTTGTTTGCAGGGCACATAGTCACCTCCACCACAATATCTAAGGGGAAGAATTTTTGCAGGTTTCTGTAGTGCTTCAAAAACCTGCAAAGCCTCCTTTGACCAAAAATGACAATGGGACTAAATCCAAAGGCTGCCTGTGCCCTCCAGAGAATTATGCACTGCCCATCAGTGGCCAAACAAAGCCTATGGCTGCTTTGCAAGGATCCTGTGCCAGGAGTGGTTTGGATTTTGCTGTGCAAAATCCTGATGCAAGAGCCAAGCACAAGAGCTGTGGTTCCCCTCCTGTGGTTTGCAGCACTGGTCTCCACCACGGAGGCAGAGCAGAGCCATCCTGGCCAGTTACTGCCTTGCAAAGCCTTCTCCTCCCTGAATTTGTCTCAGCCTCTTTTAAAGGTCCTCACAGCCTCCTGTGTGGCTGACTGAGTTCCCTAGTTTAACTCTGCACTGACTTCCTTTCTCTGTCCTGAATCTTCCAACATTCGGCTTCATTGGTTGTCCACAAGTTCTAGTGTCATGAGAGAGGCAGGGAAACTTTTCTCTCTCCACTTTCTCCATTCCATAAATCCCCTTTTACTCATCTTTTCTCAGTGGGGAACACAGCATGAAAGAATTGCATCTTAGTTGCCCCTTAGACTGCAACCCTATGCAAACTTACCTGAGAGGATATCCCATTGAACGGAATAGGAATGATTTCTAAGTAAACATGTATGGGATGGATACATGGATAGGAACTGATTCTTCCATTCCTGCTCCCTGTGGAGCAGGTGGGCTTTAATTACCTGCTTCCTCATTATTATTTTCATTTTTATTATGGAACAATTTTATTCTGTTATTGAAAAAGGAAAGGAAAACAAGTTAGAGGGAACCAGACTTTAAACGTTAAAGGGTGATTAATCAATCATGTCCATGCTAAACTAGCACAAGTGTTCTTGGCGCACAGAGCAAAGCAATCCATCCCTGCATTGCGCAACCGCACCTGGACAACCTGTGCTGCAGGTGACAGGATCCATCCTCAAGCCCTGTCTTGAGAGCATCCAATAGAGCACAGAGCTCCTCAACATTCGTTTTGGTTAAGAGTTTGATCCTTTTCTACAGAAAAGTACATCAGCCTCAGCACCAACACATCCCTTTGAGCCTTTTTGTAGAAATGATGGCCAGCTGGCCATCCAGCCATCAGCCACCCTCACCCTCCAGAAGTTGCCTTATGGAGAAGCAGCCAGAATGGAGGGCAGGCCTGCCTTCATTGGGGCAGGGGGTATCTCAGCAACCAGTGCAATCGCTTGCCTTATTGTCAGCAACTGGGGCAGGAGATGTCTGTCCTTTTAATTCCTGAGAAGCCTGCTTCCAAACAGTCCCAACCTCCTTCCTTACCCCAGCCCAGAAGAGAGGCACGGCCTCAGCATCTGATGCCAGCAAAATGCCAAATTTCATGTTTTGCAAAAAAGGGGGCTCCTCCCTGGTTTCTTGCCCTCTCTCTGTGGGGAGGCACATCCCCATAGGGCCATGGAGACAGGCAGCGCAGCACCACAAACCAGGTGATCCCGTCAATGCAGCAAGCAACATGGGAAGCCCTGCCCAACAGCCATAGCTCAGCAACAGAGCATGCGCTTGGCACAAAACCTGTGCTTCCAGAGCTGCCCCAACCACTTCCAGAGGGAGGGGAGCCTGCTGAGCCTCTGCTGCTGCTGCTTCCCTGGGGAAGAGCTGGTGGCCAGTTGCCTCTCCTCCTCCCCTCATTTTGCTTGTCTCGCTAAATTAACATTTCCCCCTCTTCCTCCCTTAGTTTGCAAACTTTTAAAAAATTAATCCCATCATTTCAACAAGTGTAACAACTAAATTATCATCTTTACATGATTAAAGTCTGTGCAGTGTCTTTTCTTGGCAAACATTACATGCCCATAATTTTACGAAATGTAATAAATCAACCATAGAACTATTAATTTTACCATGGTATTCATAACAATTAGAAACGCGTGAACCTTAAAATGATAAAAATTGAACTGAATGCTAAAATAGCCTCAAATGGGGAGTGCCCCCTCCACTACATATGATAGTGATAAAAGAATGTTTTGACTGTATATTTCAGGGGGGTCCAAACAGCTGTGTGGCTTTGATGCTCCCCAAATTGCCCCAGGAGGCCTTAAGCCAGTAATGGGGGGAGGGACTCTGCTTGGCCTGGAAAGTGAATGGCAGAGCAGAGACCTCTCTCTCTCTCTCTCTCTCTCTCTCTCTCTCTCTCTCTCCTCAGCCAATCCACCCACTAAGAGCTGGAACTAAACCTATTATTTTTTTTGTGGATTGGGGAGGCAAGAGAGAAACAAAACAAAAAATGCTCCAAAGGACAGGATTTTCTGGCTTCTTGCAAGAGAAACTGGAGCCGATCTGAGATCGCCTGGCCTTTTTGGTTGGCCCTAAATCTTCAGGTCTGCCTCTTTGGGGAGTGTTTGTGGACCACGAAGATGGAAGGAGATCAGGGCACATTTTTCTTCCTCTAGGGAGGATCTTCTACATGCTGTCTCCTGTCATGTATTTTAGGCTCAGCCAGAGTTCAGACAAGCACACAGGGGGAGCCCACAATGTCTCAGATGTCTGGTCTAGAGATGGGAGCCAGGGTGCAGGCAGCTTCCTCCAGCCTCATCTCAGGTCCTTCTGCCAGCTGAGAATATCCTGCTTTACCGAATTCCCTGTGAAGCAGCCCATTCATTCTTTGCCGTTTCCTTTCCTCCGATAGCCCATCTCCAAAATGATATCTATGCCGTGAATGAGCGGGTGGACCTGCCTGGGGGAGAGCCAAGGGGGTGTGAGTGGAGAGGGAGTTCCTTTGCCCTTGGCCCAAGAGGTCCATAGGTTTTCCTCCCAGCACCATCCTGCCCCCTCCCTGGGCTCCACCAGCCCTAGATCCTTCAAGGGGGCAGTGGAACAGTGCAGCTGGGATGCGCCACTGAGCCTCTCAGGGAGCCAGGTGCTTTGGAGAGCTGGTCCACCCCCCAACCTGGAGCCGCAGCCAAGCAGTTGTCTCCTTTGCTGGGGCAGCTGGGATCCTCCTGGCGCGCAGCTGAACAAACAGGAAAGCCTCGGCCTTCAAAAGGTATTGTTTTAACTCAAGATGGAACATTCTGATCCCATCACATGTCAGTTGCTAAAACCTTCAAGAGGAGAAGCGTCAGCAGACAGGAGGGACGTGAGAGACCCTCTGCTGTCCAGAGGGGGCTGGAGTCTGCAAGCGCACGGCTGGTCACTAAAAAGAAATCCCAGCTCGAGTCTGCCATTTGCGGAACAGATTTGTGAACAGCCCTGCAATCTTTGGATGAAGTGAAGTATGCAAATATAATAAATAATACTAATAAATCATCAGTGAGCCTGTCTGCTTTCCCCTCACTTGCAGGAGTCAGAGAGAGCTGTTCAATCCACCAACAAGTGTTACTGCTCTTAAACAAGCCTGCTACCAAAAAAATGGGGTGAGGGAAGGAGAGAAAAATGGAAGAAATGCAATAATTAAAGCCTCCCCTGTGGGAACAGAAACTGACACTGGTGCATTAAAAATAGCCTATTCAGGGGGCAATTCATAACCACCCCCTCCCTCCTAGCAGCGGCCAACAGCAAGTTATAAAAGAGTCAGCTGCAGTGAACAGGAAGTGTTTTAGCTCTGAAGCACAACTTTATTTGTCCCAAATCACATTTGAAAAACAACAGAAAGGCCATGTAGAAAACACTGGAACAGAAGAGGATGCTGTCTGGATGCTCCAGAACAATGAGTGTGGCACAAAGGGGGCATTTCTGGAGAAGAGTAAAGTGTGGCAGCAGCCTGAATCTCCAAGGGAGGCTTTGTGCAGCCCCTTCTGGCTCTTGCTGGGGAGGTCAGTCTGAGAACTGCTCCTGCTACCCCAGTCTCTGCCGAGCGGAGCACGAGATCCCAGGGGGTCTTGGCACCAGGGTCTGTGTTCCTCTGGGGAAAATGAGGTGTGGTGGACTCCTTGAAATATGATTTATTTGCACATGTTTACACCAGAAGCTTTCAACGGAGAGAGATTTCACAGCATTCACATCTCAGGAGGAGTCCGCTCTTCACAGAACCCAGCATTGCATTCCCAGACATCACTGAGTCTTTCTTCCAGCTTCCTTCGGCCAGCCTGCCAAGATGGCTTTGGCCTTCACAACAGCTTGTGGAGTCCTCCCCCTTCTTCCCCAACCTCTAAATTTCAAAAGGGCATGTTTTTCCTGTGTGACATCACACCTCTTGTAACCTCCCCCTCCCAACTCAGGCAAAGGGTCAATTGTTCTTTAGTGGCCCGGCACTTAGTTCTCCTTGGTTCTTAATGGCATCACTGTCAGGGATCTCCTGAACAGAACTGGTTCAGCCTGTATTTTCACTGGCCTGCATCCTCCCTTCCTTACTCCAAATATTATCTCAATTCTACCATTTATTGATTTCTAACATTCACCAACTCTAGCAGTTATGGCTGCCTTTGCAGCCCCAAACTCTCTTACCCCAGATTGTAACAGAACTTTGCACAGAAGTGGAAAATCCATGCACCAGTTCAGAGTTATCTTGTGGAAGAAACTCTCCAGCCTGAGCACTAGCCGGGGAGCCAAAGCAATTTGGATCCCTTCCCCATAATAGAGGGAGGGAGGGGTGGGGGTGGGGAGAGAGGCAATGAGTATCTTTGCTGGCTTTTCCCTCCTCCCAAGTAGACCCTTTCCTTCTTGAGCTGTCCTAGATGGAGTCTGGGCTTCCCATAGTCCTGCTGTCTCCCTTGCTCTTGAGGTGGGGGGGGGCTCAAGGCTGGGCTTAGGGTGTGGCAGGGCCACCAGGTACTTCAGGCTCCCTTAGGACTACAGCAGGTTCTTCTGGGTCCTCAACAGTGCTGGGGTTCATTGTGGGTTCCTACCCCTTGAATGGGATGTGGGCACAATGGGGCAAATAGTGGAGCCCACTTGGGGTCCACACAAAGGAAGCCCCCGAGCCCACAATGACTGCAGCCTCCAGAGGCTGGCTGGCTGGCCGGCCAGTGGAGTCCTTTTGGAGAAATGATGGCATGGATGCAGAGGCTCCCCAGCAGACGCTTTTCTGACCCAAGCAGCCCCCCATCATTGAGAACTGCAGCAGGAAGCTGAGAAGGCCAGGGAGGAGGAGGTGGAATCCTTAGCCCCGCTCCCCGCCCTTTCCTCTACAGCTGCTCTCTGGAGAGGAGAAGGGGCCAAGTCTGAGGCAGCCAGAAATCATCAGCTAAATCCTTCCAAAAAGAAAAGGAACGGAGTCCTCTCTGCACAACACAGGCAGGAGAGGAGCCCCAGGCGGAAGAGCAAAGACCAGCCCTTGCCTGTGGGGCTCTTCCTTGGCCCAGGCCCTTTCTGGGCTCCCATGGTGAACAGCCCTGAAGGACCCTCTCGCTTGTTCACTTGCTTGTTACGTGGCCTGGAGAAGGTGGAGAGAGAAAGGCTGTTGTTCTGCCTTCCCATCACACACCCAGAGAAGCTGAATGTGAAGAGTCAGGACAAAGAAAAGGAAGGACTTACTTGCACAGCACAGAGTTAAACTATGGACCTGCTCACATGGGAGGCGGGGGGGAGGGGGGTACCAACCTGGATGGCTTTAAAAACGGATTAGACAAATTCATGGGGGGGCTATTAATGGCCACTAGCCAAGTCAGCAATGGAAACCACAGGACAGGAGAGGGCTCTTGAGCTCAACTCCTGCTTGTGGGACCCCAGAAGCCCCACTCCACAAACTGCCCTGGCGCACGTGCTGCTAATGGCCAGGAGCCCCCTCCCCAGTGGGTGGCTGCCATTAGCGGCAGGGCAGGGTGGGGCAGGGGGTGGCGAGCAGGTAATTAAAGCACTTGTTTAATTGAACACTCTATGATTTATGGGGCCATAAAATCTGTCTCTCCACTTACTGACCAAGGCCTAGCATGTAAGCAATTGCCTAATGGATGCTCCTTTCCAGGGGGGCGATAGGACACTTAGCTGAGCTGGAAGCCTCATTGTGAAGCCCCCCCCCCATCCTTCCCATCACACAAGGGGGGTCCTCCCTGGGCACTTGATCTGCCCAGAGCCAGGGCAGGCCAGGAGGGCATCCCTCCTCCGCATGTGTCCCCCTGGGCGGAGGTTGAGAGAGCAGTTGGGAAGCAGTATGGGGCGCACACAGTGACCTGGATCCCATGTTTTGAGCTGTGCTGGGAAGGTGAAGGCAGCAGTGGCAGCGGAGGCAGGAGCAGCTCAGAAGGCGGGTCACCAGCCTGTCAGCTGAAAGAGGGGGAAGGGGGCGAGGCAGGGCAAGATGCTGGCAGGAAGCAAGGCAGCAAGGGATGTTTCTTCCCAGAGGCCTGGCTCCTGCGCTCCTCAGTTCAGGGCACCCATTCAGGGTCACCCTCAATGGCCTTCTCGCTTTGGGAACATGAAGGTGACCAACTCAGCCCTGGCTTCATTTGAAATCAGACTTACAAAATTCCTTTTTGGTGCTAGAGCTCAGCTGCGTGACTTGTGGAATAAAACACCAAAGTGCTCTGAACATGTGCAGAGTGCCTTTCCCATCACCACAGCCCTGCAGGCTGGTGGGAGTTGGCTTTTATGTCAGAGGGTGTGACTGACTTCCGGACTAGCATGAGTTCTCAGCCCTTCTCACAAGCTTGAGTTCTCACAAGCCCTTCCTTTCAGAAACAAAATACTGATAGAAAGTGCCCATCAATCTGACAACTTCCTTGGGGAGACAGGAGGTCTCTGCAAACGGCCCCACCTTGCAATCCCTGGATGCAGTGCATTATTCCCCGGTGAGGTGGGGGCCAAACACTCAGGGCCAGGACACATACGGCAGGAGGCCTGGGCGGAAGTGCCTGGCATGACTTTCCAAATCCCCTGCCTGCCCACCCCAACATAGCGGGGGGGGGGCTTTTTCTCCAGCTTGAGCTGCTTCACAATTATCAGTTGGCACAACCGTGTCCATCTTGCTCCCAAACCAAATCTGAAGATAGGAAAGAAAGAAAACCGCCAGTTATCTGGCAGTGGGGGCAGCCCTGGAGCGTTTTGTGTGGGACAGGTTCTGGGGACACAATCCATTGTCACCACCACACTCCTTCCTTCCACTTTTCTTCCGTCAGCAGGTCCCTGGTATTTTATTTTATTTTATTTTTGAATGAAATGAAACGCTTCTTTTGCAATGAACAGGTCTTACACAAAACAGTTGTATTAAAAATAAACTGTCCTGGCAGATACAGGAGGCAGGGAGGGCAAAGGGGAAGGAAGGGGCAGCCGTTCACGTGAGCAACTCCAAATCCTTGGCTGGCTTTGAAGGACACACACATCTCATACCATATTTTTTATTGCTGCTTTGTGCAAATCTGGAACATTGGAAAACATATACAGTGGTACCTCGCAAGACGAATGCCTCGCAAGACAAAAAACTCGCAAGACAAAAGGGTTTTTGGTTTTTTGAGTTGCTTCGCAAGACAATTTTCCCTATGGGCTTGCTTCGCAAGACGGAAATAAACACATGCTTGCATGCTTCTGATGGGCTGGGAAGTACTAATCCAGGAGAGGGGGCAACACACAGCGGGGATGCTTCCCATAAAGAGCGCCTTGCCCCATCCAGACCAGCACATACCTTTAAAGGCCTGCCCCATGCGGTGGAAGGGAAGCCCACAGCCAAGAAGGCCCCACCAGAGAGGCTGTTTCCACACCGGACCTCTTCAATGGAATCCTTTGCTCACTCTTTCTTTGAGGAGAATCTAGATGCTGCCCTTGCCAAATCATTGCCCTCCACTGTTTTGCTCAGCAGAATCCTCTCTTCTCTGGTGTTGCGGTTCTGGGGTTCTCCTGACCCCTGAGAGCCCATTTGGAGGGGACGTGGGAAACACACAGAGCAAGGAATGGCGCTGCAGGATGCTATAGGACTCGGTGAAGCCATCCGTGGCCCCATCTCAGCTCTTTCCTTGGAGCAGAAGCAAGCTCCGTCTCACGGTGTGTGTGTGCTTCCCATGTGTGGCAACAGTTCAGATGAGAAGGGGGGGCATTTCTGGCCAACTTCCCTGAGGTCTCTCGGGTGCCTTCCAGCCAAACCTTCCCCAGCATCTCGGCTCCTGGCAATCGTTCCCCAGAACATGGGGCAGCTTCTCCACCTCTGCCCCCCCCCCCCGCTGTCCTAGATGAGCAGATTCCAAGAGGATCCAGCCCTGACCAAGGCGGATGGAAACTACCACGGGCCATGCTCCAGGATTTCAAGTGCTGCGAAAATGTCCTTTGATGATAAATCTTGCCAAGCCCCCAAGACAGCCACAGATCTTGTGCTTTTAATTGCACACTCCATCAATCCTTCCGCCAGGGTGGTATAAATGGAGGCTACTTCACCCGTGAAGGGTGATTATCTTTTATGAGTGCCGGAGCTCCATAACTCAGGGATGGCAAAGAGCAAGCGTCATACTCTCTGGGGTCTTACGGGCTGGGGTTTCCATGGTGGCCCTTCTGACCACGTCTCAGCCAGGATCCTGCACCACCTTGAGGCCAGGATGGGGCCAGGCCAGCAGCACCAAGCAGCCCCTGCCAAGGCTGCCCAGTCTCCAAAGGGCCTCTGCAGCTGCCCTGTGGCCTCTTGCTGCTTGCAGCAGAGAAGAAGCCCCGTCCCCGCACGGGAGCAGCCAGTCAGGGCAGTCCAAAACACAATGTGGGCTGGGTATACGCTAGCCTGTTTGTAGTTCAAAAATGAACGTTTTCTTAATCCAGAATCATTTGTGCTCATCCTCAGCATGCCACAGTTGATTCAATACCCTTCCCAGTCCACAAGGGTGGCACCACACACACACACACACACACACCCCAAGTCTGGAAGCTTAAAGCTTGGGTCATAGAATCATAGAATCATAGAATCATAGAGTTGGAAGAGACCACAAGGGCCATCGAGTCCAACCCCCTGCCAAGCAGGAAACACCATCAGAGCACTCCTGACATATGGTTGTCAAGCCTCTGCTTAAAGACCTCCAAAGTAGGAGACTCCACCACACTCCTTGGCAGCAAATTCCACTGTCGAACAGCTCTTACTGTCAGGAAGTTCTTCCTAATGTTTAGGTGGAATCTTCTTTCTTGTAGTTTGGATCCATTGCTCCGTGTCCGCTTCTCCGGAGCAGCAGAAAACAACCTTTCTCCCTCCTCTATGTGACATCCTTTTATATATTTGAACATGGCTATCATATCACCCCTTAACCTCCTCTTCTCCAGGCTAAACATGCCCAGCTCCCTTAACCGTTCCTCATAAGGCATCGTTTCCAGGCCTTTGACCATTTTGGTTGCCCTCCTCTGGACACGTTCCAGTTTGTCAGTGTCCTTCTTGAATTGTGGTGCCCAGAACTGGACACAGTACTCCAGGTGTGGTCTGACCAGAGCAGAATACAGTGGCACTATTACTTCCCTTGATCTAGATGCTATACTCCTATTGATGCAGCCCAGAATTGCATTGGCTTTTTTAGCTGCCGCGTCACACTGTTGGCTCATGTCAAGTTTGTGGTCAACCAAGACTCCTAGATCCTTTTCACATGTACTGCTCTCAAGCCAGGTGTCACCCATCTTGTATTTGTGCCTCTCATTTTTTTTGCCCAAGTGCAATACTTTACATTTCTCCCTGTTAAAATTCATCTTGTTTATTTTTGCCCAGTTCTCTAATCTGTCAAGGTCGTTTTGAAGTGTGATCCTGTCCTCTGGGGTGTTAGCCACCCCTCCCAGTTTGGTGTCATCTGCAAATTTGATCAGGATGCCCTTGAGTCCATCATCCAAGTCGTTGATAAAGATGTTGAATAAGACCGGGCCCAAGACAGAACCCTGTGGCACCCCACTAGTCACTCTTCTCCAGGATGAAGAGGAACCATTGATGAGCACCCTTTGGGTTCGGTCAGTCAGCCAGTTACAAATCCACTGAGTGGTAGCATAGTCAAGACCGCATTTTACCAGCTTCTTTACAAGAATATCATGGGGCACCTTGTCAAATGCCTTGCTGAAATCAAGGTAGGCTACATCCACTGCGTTCCCTTCATCTACCAGGCTTGTAATTCTGTCAAAAAACGAGATCAGGTTAGTCTGACATGACTTATTTTTCAGAAATCCATGCTGACTATTGGTGATCACAGCATTCCTTTCTAGGTGCTCACAGACTGTTTGCTTAATGATCTGCTCCAGAATCTTCCCTGCTATTGATGTCAGACTGACTGGGCGGTAATTATTTGGGTCCTCTCTTTTCCCCTTTTTGAAAATAGGGACAACATTTGCCCTCCTCCAGTCTGCCGGGACTTCGCCTGTTCTCCAGGAATTCTCAAAGATGACTGCCAGTGGTTCTGAGATCACATCTGCCAGTTCTTTTAATACTCTTGGATACAGTTCATCTGGCCCTGGAGACTTGAATACATCTAAACTAGCCAAATATTCTTGTACTATCTCCTTAGTTATTCTGGGCTGTGTTTCCTTTGCTGAATCATTTGCTCCAAATTCTTCAGGTCGGGCATTGTTTTCTTTATCGGAGAAGGCTGAGGCAAAGAAGGCATTGAGTAGTTCAGCCCTTTCTGTGTCCCCTGTTTGCATTTCACCATCTTCTCCTCTGAGTGATCCCATTGTTTCTTTGTTCTTCCTTTTGCTACGAACATACCCATAAAAGCCTTTTTTGTTGCTTTTAACCTCTCTAGCAAGCCTGAGTTCATTCTGTGCTTTAGCTTTTCTGACTTTGTGTCTACACGTGCTGGCTATTTGTTTGAATTCCTCTTTGGTGGTTTCCCCCCTTTTCCATTTTTTGTACACATCCTTTTTTAATCTTAATTCAGTTAAAAGTTCTTTAGATAGCCACCCTGGCTTCTTTAGGCACCTTCCATGTTTCCGTCTCATTGGTATTGCCTGATGTTGTGCTTTTAGTATCTCCCTCTTAACAAACTCCCAGCCATCATGAACTCCCTTTCCTTTTAGTATTGTTGTCCATGGGATCTCACCCAGCACTTCCCTAAGTTTTATGAAGTCGGCTTTCTTAAAGTCAAGAAATTGAGTCCTAGTATGCTTGGCTGCTCCTTTCCGCTGTATAGTAAACTTCAGAAGAGCATGATCACTCGCGCCTAATGATCCTTCCACTTCTACCCCACTAACCAGGTCATCAACATTGGTTAGGACCAGATCTAAAATGGCTGTTCCTCTTGTTGCTTCTCCCACTTTCTGGACAATGAAGTTGTCTGCAAGGCCAGTGAGGAATCTGTTTGACCTTATGCTCTTGGCTGAGTTTGACGTCCAACAAATATCCGGGTAATTGAAGTCCCCCATTACTACTATCTCCCTTCCTTTTGCATGCTTGGCCATCTGTTCCAGGAAGGCATCATCTATGTCCTCCGTTTGGCTTGGGGATCTATAGTAAACTCCCACAATGAGGTCTCTGTTATTCTTCTCTCTCTTAATTTTGACCCAAATGCTCTCACTTTGGCTTTGAGGATCTAAATCTTGGATCTCTTCACAGGTATACACATCCCTGACATATAACGCCACTCCTCCTCCTTTCTTGTCTGGTCTGTTTCTCTGAAATAGATTGTATCCCCCCATTATTACATTCCAATCGTGGGACTTATCCCACCAGGTTTCAGTGATGCCTATTATGTCATATTTAGTTTGCTGTACCAAGAGCTCAAGCTCATCTTGTTTATTTCCCATGCTTTGCGCATTAGTGTACAGACATTGAAGTCCATTAATCATTCCCCCGTGTCTCTTATTTAAGGATTTTTTCCTCCCACCACTAGGTCCGCGTGCTGTTTGCTCCATTTGGTCTATGACATTTGGATGATCATCTTCATTAATTGATAGACTCCTACCTTCAGGAGCACTGTCTCCCTCCCCCACATTAGTCAGTTTAAAGCCCTCCAGATGAGGTTTCTGAGATTTTTGGCAAAAACATTTCTCCCAACCGTTGTGAGGTGCAGCCCATCACTTGCCAGAAGTCCATCTTCAAGAAACTGCAGTCCGTGATCTAAGAATCCAAACCGTTCCTGTTTACACCATTTGCGAAGCCAGCTGTTCACTTCCAGTATTTTTCCCTCTCTCCCTGGGCCACGTCGTTCAACTGGGAGGACAGATGAGATGACAATTTGTGCATTTAGTTGCTTCAATTTCCTGCCGAGAGCCTCGTAGTCTCTTTTGATCTTCTGGAGGCTATTGCTTGCAGTGTCATTGGTTCCCACATGAACCAAGAGGAAGGGGTATTTGTCAGTGGGTTTTATGATTCCTTGCAGTCGTTCAGTTACATCTTGGATCTTAGCCCCGGGGAGACAGCACACTTCCCGAGACATCTTGTCAGGCCCACAGATCACTGCTTCTGTTCCCCTCAGTAGGGAATCCCCTATCACCACTACACGCCTCCTCTTGGGTTTGGTCGGGGTTCTTCCGTGAGCTGTCCGTTCCAAGGTCGCCTGCACATTCCCTGAGGACTGACTTTGCTGCTCGTCTTCATATACCTGATCGACTGTAATGAGGGAGAGATCCTCAAATGGAGTCTGCTCTTCGTCTTCCATGCTAGGGGAGAGGACCTCAAAGCGATTGTGTATTTCTAAGCAATCAGAGTGAACCCTGGGCCTCCTACTTCTTTGAGTCACGTTTCTCCATATATCTGGCTCCTGTGTTGGTGAACTAGACTCCTTCTCAGGGGAGTCCCCTGTCTCCTCCTTGGTGGAGACGGTGTGCTCTGTTGCTTCCAAGAAGAGCTCCAGCTCTCTAATTCTTTGGAGCGTAGCTACACGTTCCTCCAGTTGCTGGACTTTGTCTTTTAAGAGGGCAATCAACATGCAATTGCTGCAGGTAAAGCTGCCTGCAACCTTTGGCAAGATGGCAAACATTGCGCAGGAATCGCAGGCGACTGCAGCTGTTCCCTCCCCTTCCATCTTGAGATCGTGTTGTTGGGGTTGGCTACAGAGGTCCTCCATCATAAAAAGCTTGAAGACAGGACAAATAACTTCCCCCACACAAAAAAACACCTAGATCTCCCCCAACAAACGTTTGAGACTAGCTCCCCTAAATCTAAAAGATGGATCTAACTGCGCGCGCCACTAGGCGCGCGCCGCTCCCCTACAAACTCTGATAAGCTCCTCCCACAGCTAATCCCCTGCCTCAACAGAAACCCTGCCCCCTCTGACCTTTACACAGGGAAAACAGCTAATGAGCCACAAAGAAACACACACACACAAGAAAACCCTTTTTGCTCCTTCTTCAACTGATGCCCTGCAAACTCTGATAAGCTCCTCCCACAGCTAATCCCCTGCCTCAACAGAAACCCTGCCCCCTCTGACCTTTACACAGGGAAAACAGCTAATGAGCCACAAAGAAACACACACACACAAGAAAACCCTTTTTGCTCCTTCTTCAACTGATGCCCTGCAAACTCTGATAAGCTCCTCCCACAGCTAATCCCCTGCCTCAACAGAAACCCTGCCCCCTCTGACCTTTACACAGGGAAAACAGCTAATCAGCCACAAAGAAACACACACACACAAGAAAACCCTTTTTGCTCCTTCTTCAACTGATGCCCTGCAAACTCTGATAAGCTCCTCCCACAGCTAATCCCCTGCCTCAACAGAAACCCTGCCCCCTCTGACCTTTACACAGGGAAAACAGCTAATGAGCCACAAAGAAACACACACACACAAGAAAACCCTTTTTGCTCCTTCTTCAACTGATGCCCTGCAAACTCTGATAAGCTCCTCCCACAGCTAATCCCCTGCCTCAACAGAAACCCTGCCCCCTCTGACCTTTACACAGGGAAAACAGCTAATGAGCCACAAAGAAACACACACACACAAGAAAACCCTTTTTGCTCCTTCTTCAACTGATGCCCTGCAAACTCTGATAAGCTCCTCCCACAGCTAATCCCCTGCCTCAACAGAAACCCTGCCCCCTCTGACCTTTACACAGGGAAAACAGCTAATGAGCCACAAAGAAACACACACACACAAGAAAACCCTTTTTGCTCCTTCTCCAACTGATGCCCTGCAAACTCTGATAAGCTCCTCCCACAGCTAATCCCCTGCCTCAACAGAAACCCTGCCCCCTCTGACCTTTACACAGGGAAAACAGCTAATGAGCCACAAAGAAACACACACACACAAGAAAACCCTTTTTGCTCATTCTTTAACTGATGCCCTGCAAACTCTGATAAGCTCCTCCCACAGCTAATCCCCTGCCTCAACAGAAACCCTGCCCCCTCTGACCTTTACACAGGGAAAACAGCTAATGAGCCACAAAGAAACACACACACACAAGAAAACCCTTTTTGCTCCTTCTTCAACTGATGCCCTGCAAACTCTGATAAGCTCCTCCCACAGCTAATCCCCTGCCTCAACAGAAACCCTGCCCCCTCTGACCTTTACACAGGGAAAACAGCTAATGAGCCACAAAGAAACACACACACACACACAAGAAAACCCTTTTTGCTCCTTCTTCAACTGATGCCCTGCAAACTCTGATAAGCTCCTCCCACAGCTAATCCCCTGCCTCAACAGAAACCCTGCCCCCTCTATGGTGTCCCACGGGTCATGTAAAATGTAGTAACTTCTAATATGGCTATTGCAGTAAAGTGATTTTCGGTGGGGGGGGGTGAATACAGCTGTTTGCCAAGCAGCATCAAGCTGACCCACCCAGTGTGAAGTGCAGAAGCAGCACCTCAGCAACCCTTTAGCAAAGAAGATCCATCTTATGCAGATTCCAAGTGGGGTCTTTCTGAGGCCCACTCCTGCCTGGAGAAAAGAGAGGGGCATTTTGCACTGGGGGGGCTCCCTGGCAGCAGCCGGAGCAGCAGCAGCTGCTGCTGCATTCTGCTTCCCGGGCTGCTGCACGTGTGCATTTGCAGTTAATTTGTGGGCCTCTGAAAGTTCCTCAAGATCTCACAGCTTTCACCGCAGCAGCAGCAGCAGCAGTGGCAGACTGCACCTGGCACTGGGTGGCCAAGGGGTGGGGAAGCAGACTGATGGATTGTTGACCAATCCAATTTTGCCAGCAGTAATTTAAAGAAATTAAAACAACTCCATTGGAGATTAACATGGTAAATAGCATGTCCAAGTTTGTTTCTGGATGCAGAAGAGGTACCAACAGGGTGGAACAAGGTGGCCAGCTTCAACCTTTTCTCCTTTTGCAGAAGCAGAGACACCCTGGAGGCCGAACAAAGTGGCCTTTGGCCTGGAGGACTGGTCAAAGTGCTGGGGTTGTAACGGGGGCGGGGTTTGGCTGGCAGGCTTTGTGGGCAAGGGTGAAAGTTTTGGATTTGCCAGGGCCAGCGCATGGTTGGCAGCAAAGTGCCTGAACCCGGGCTCTGAAAAGAGGTTATGGGGGCGGTGGACCTGCAGAAAGGCAAAAGGTTATTGGGAAATGATTTATAATGGTTAAAAAAAGAAGTTTAAAGTGATGATTCCCCAGAAACCTGAGGCCTTTCTGCTAGGTATAACTGGACCAGAGCTTTGTTTATGTATACTATGTTAGTGGCATGAATAGTCTACATGCAAAAATGGAAAGAAGAATGCCCAGCTAAAGAAGAATTGCTCATGAAGATGATGGAATATGCTGAGGTGGCTAGACCATCTGTGAGAATTGGAGAACCGAATGAAGAAAAATTTCTTGAAGAATGGAAATATTTTGTGGAATATTTCAAAAAATATCATGGTTATGTTAAAACATATGCAGGATTTGAAGTACAGTATAGCAGCAGATAAGAATTGCAGCTTAATAATTTATAATTATTAACGTACATAATTGGCAAAATACAAGTAATATAGCAACTGCTGGTTGTTTAAAAGAATTTGTAAAATTTGAAAAGCTAATAAAAACTGTTTAAAAAAGGGAAATGGATTATGGGATTCAATACCTGGTTCAAAGATGCTTTGCAGTGGGGTGCAGAGCTCCTCTATGGTGTCCCACGGCTGAAGCAGGAGAAGCCAAGGGGGGAGGTTGGCTTTGGCATATGGCACTGCCAGCCCTGCAGGCAGCAGGAGAGCGGCCCCATTTCCAGGAGAGGCTTCAAAGAAATGGACGGAAAAGCAGCAGGTTCCTCCTCCTTGACTGGGACACCCACATGACGCACCTTGTCAGTCACATCCACAGGTCAGGGGAAGCCAACTAAGCCACAGAAGCCCCCTTGGTCTTGTCTCGCTTCCTCTTCCCCCCACCCCCAGTGGTCAGTGCTCCATAAAATCCACATGGAATGCTTTTGCCCCTCCTTCCCCTGCAATGCTGCTGCTTTGGATGGGGTACATTGGGGGGCTGCCATTGCAGTGAAGCAGCCCACCGGTGGGGACCCAGCCAGCTGATGATGGTTACCACCTCTTAACTGGCACATTAAATGCATTGCAGGCATTAGAGTTTTTGCTCTGCTCTCTACTTAAGAATAACAAAGTCACTTGACCTTTCAGCAGCCACAATAGGCAAGGAAGCGACTTTTTGACAAATGCACTTTGTAATGGTCTCTGGTCGTCTTCATGCGGCTGTTGGAACAGTTAATATCTCATGTCACAGATGCAGACAGACTGAGGCTCATGATTAATTTAACTTGCCAATTAATCACCCCCAAATGGGCTGTTTTGTCACCTCTTCCTAATGGGAAGATGTTGATGCCTCCTGGTGAATCTGTGGAGAGGCTCTTGGCTGGTGATCAACTGGTGCTGTCCCAGCACAGCTTTCCAGGAAGGACCAAGAGAAAGAGGGAGGGGGAATTCCCTCAAAGAACACAAGCAGGTAGGGGAGAGCATTTGCTGCACAGTTCCACACGGACACCTCTGGGATGACCGGGAACTTTTGCCCTATGTAGCATCCTGGTGCTTAATCTGAGTCACAAATGGGCTCCACAGCCTGCTTCAGATGCCAGGGCTCAAGCCTAGAATAAAGTGCCTCTGAGCTAATGCAGAGAGCATTTCTTTGCTCCCATTTGGGAGTTACTAGATTCAGCACCAGCAGGCCCACCATCTGGCCACATTGAAGTCTGGGGAGGTGAGGGCTGCAGCCCCACTTCTCTCTCTCTTTTGCCTGACCAGCACGTGTGCTGTTGAACATGGTGACACACACACCTTTCGTGGGAACTGCATGGCTTAACTGCAGTGGCCCCCAGAATTGATGGGGAGAGGCAGGATTGAGAGGGAGGTATCTGCCTGCAGACTCCAGCATTCGCTGACCCTCCTTGCTGTGCCTACCATGGCACCCTGAAGCCAGGCAAAATCTCCACTTGGCACTCAGCCAGGGTTGTGTGTCTTTCAGAAATTAGCCACCTTGGAGACTGCGGTTTCTTTAAGAGATACGGTTTCTTTACATGTATTTACAACCAGTGTCTAGGTGGTGAGAGTTCAGAGCACTCGCCTATCTAGAGCGGCTTGCTTCCTGCAGGAGAGCAACACTGGATTCCAAGCACAGCAAAAAGTCATCCTTGGTGGCTCTTTGTTCCAGCCTGTCATCCCCAGCTCACGTAGAATTCTGTCCCTGCTTCTATGGCAGCTTCCCTTAATACCTCAACTATTGAGTTATTCCTGACCTTTGCTAAATCTAAGAAGGTGCATCTACCCCCCCCAAAAAAAAATTAGTATAACTCAAGGCGTAGGAAAACAGAAGCCAAGGAGTCTTCTCCACCTGCCCTCTTGCATCTTGCTTCTGCCCTTCCAACATTCAGGAGCCTTGGATCCCGAGGGTGTCCTGGGTTGGGAGGCCCTTCTGGCTCTTGACTGACTCTTTGCTTGCCCTCCACAGTCAGCTGGGACGTCTTGAATTAAAGCGGTGCATTATCACAGCCGCCACGAACCACCATGAGCTGGGTGGGCTCAAGAGCCGGAGCACGGCATGGCACAAGCCTTGTAAGTGCCCGAGTGCCACTCAGTCTCAGCTGGCATCCTCATTTAACTTTTATTGACAATTAATACCATGGGAAGGAGCATCACTGTTGTGTCAGGGAAACATAATGTTGCTTTATGGCCTCATCAATTAGATGTTTCTGGAAACAACAGAACTTTGGGCCCTGAGCCAGCCCTCCTCTCTGTAGCAGCCTCCCAATCTCAGAGCCACAGACCAGGCAGACAAACGAAGATCTCCTTCCCACTGCAAAGAGGCAGCATGGATGGCAGCAGAGAGCAGCACCACTCTGGGGATCCCAAAATAGCAAGTGGTTCTCTCCTCCCTGCCCCACTGGCATCCCAGAGGCAAAGCCTTGGCTGGTTTCGAGGGGGGTACCAGGCCTCCCCAGAGCGCCCAGGGAGCACACCAGCCTTGGAGTGGAGTGAAGCAGCTAAACAACCACTTAAAATTTGCTTGCAAGAAGAAACCTGACCCTGAAGGGAAGGGAAGCAGTCCCAGTGCAAAACACCCTCCCCAACCTCTTCATACCTGGTTGGGTTGCCCTAAAGAAGCTGGCCATTTTGCTCCTGTTAGTTTCTGTCTCTTGGGGAAGGCAGGGGTGATGATGATGATGATGATGATCATCATGATGATGATAACTTTTATTTGTATCTTGCCCTCCCCAGCTGAGACTGGGCTCAGGGCGGCTAACATCAAATATATAACATTGGTATAAAATCAAACAATAATTAAATTACCTCCTAAAAACAAGTCAGGATCAAATTAAAATCTAATTAGGTGGCTTTCCTCAGGATTAGGGTTGGGAACAGTAAATGCTCATCAGGCCCAGCTGTTTACGCTGTTCTTATATGGGCCTGTGAGAATCCTGGGAGGCTTCTTTCATACTAGTTCTTATACAAAGAGAGAAGGGGAGTCAGGTTGAGCCCTGACCAAAGATCCTGCAGAAAGATGTCAGATCCCACAGGGCCCTGGCCTCTTGTGGCAGAGCGTTCTACCAGGCTGGGGCCACGGCCAAAAAGGCCTTGGCCTAGTCGAGGCCAGCCTCATTTCTGAGACCCAGGATCTCCAAGCTGTTATTATTTGTAGACCGTGAGGTCCTCCGTGGGGCGTACCATGAGAGGTGGTCCCATAGGTACGAGGGTCCTAGGCCTAGGGATAAGCAGTGCAGGCCAAAGTGATGATGGGGTCCCTTTCTCTTCATTCATGCACAGAAATGTCTGGGGCTGCTTCGCTCTGCTCCTCCTCACTCTTCCTTATACCTATGATATTGTTACAGGCCACCCTGACCTCCAAGTCACGTGAGAGACTCCAAGGGTTGCAGCATTCACTCAGGGTTCTGTTTCCTTGAAATGAAGGTCAACAGAGACTCTGCTGTCTTTTGGATATGTGGTTTTATTTACACACAAATATAACCTGAGCATAAGATGGAGGGGCTCACAGCATCAACACCCAACAGATCTTGCTTTAGATCCAGCAAAAGAGCAAGCATCTATCTGGCTCTCTAGCATTTAGGTGAGGGGGGTGGAGGAAAGGCCAGCCCATGAGTTGAGGTCCCATCTTGCAACCTAGATCATTCTTTTGAGATGTGGATGAGGACACTTCAGTGGCCAGCTAAGCTCATTGTCTTCCCAAGAAACTTGTGTGACCAGTTCAGCAACCTCCTCTATCAGATTCTAACCCACACTGGGTATAGAACTTCAAGAACTCAAAGGGACTCAGGGAATCATGCAGTCTGACCCCCCCTCCACTGCCCACAAACCTGTTTCCCTTCCTCTTTCTCAACCTTCTATTCAGTTCCCTCAGCCTTCTGTCACAATCTGGTGTGACCAAGGAAGGGCACTTGGGTGGGGCTCTGCCAGGAGGGCCTGGCCTGGTTCCCTGGGTTCTCGGGGGCAAGGTCAGCAGGTGCCGTTCCCTAAGTCCATGGGCTGCTTCTCCCTTTAGTCAACAGGAGCAGAGGATTCATGGAGCAAGAATGCAGAGTGGGGTGAAGACTAGAACCCATCCGCTCCCTGTCCAGTTTGAGGGACCTTTGGGTGGTGTTTCTGTTAAGCAGCCTGTGCTGGAGGAGGGTCTTCTGTTACAGACACACACAGGGGCAGAGGTGGGCATGGCAGCATTGACTCAAGACCCACAGCTCAAGAGTGGTGCACCTACTTTCATCCAACCCCCCCCCCCCAACCCAGGTGCAGCTCTGGGCATCATAAGGTAAAGGAATCAGGTCTCTGCAGGTGATGTTGTCCTGGGGCTTGCAGAGTCCCAATGAAATGGGGGGGGGCAGCTTCCCACCTAAGCTGCAGGACATGGTCACACTATTTGCTACAGCAGGGAATGTCAATGGGACGTCAAAGCCACTAATATAAACAGATTTATTATCATCTTTAGGAAGAAAACCCACTGTCTGGTTAGTTAAAAGAAAGTGGTAATTAATTATTAACCCTGACTCCCAATAGGAGCTTTGAGATCTCTCCAAGTAATAATTACACTTAAGTAGCACAGCTGGAGAACACAGAGCAATGCTGTAGCAGCCCAGGAAATCAAAGGCAAGATCAAGGTGACTTAACTTGCAATATCCCCTTTCAAACAGTCTCCTTTAGAGACTAGGCACACAGCTCCTGCCTGCTGCCAGCAGTTGGCAGGATACAGCAGACACCCAGGAATTGAAATACAGCAGAAAGGGAGCCCTGTGGTTGCCTGTGGACCTGCAGGTGGTGGTGGGGAGGATGTCAGAGGGGTCTCTAGAGAGGTGAGGAGCCCCCCTGCCCTAGGGTCACTCCCAGAATCAGGAGAGGACGGAGCCTTTTGCACACACACTGCCCCAGCTGGCATGACCAGAAGCTAAGCAATGTCTCACTGGGACTGTACAGAAGGTGGTCTCCCAAGAGTCCCCAAATGCCTTGCTCCTTCCCGGTCTTTCCTCCTGAGCTGCCCTGAGCTAAGCCAAGGTCTGGAGAACCCAGGCTGGTGGTGAGGAGTTCTCTCTGCTAAGCAACAGCTGTAGACATCAGCAAGCCTTAGCAGCAGCTCATGGATTACCAGGAAAGGCAGCTTACTAGGCTGTGTGAACCAGGCCAGTCAGATCCATTTGCAGAGCCCAAACTAAGGTGCTGTTGGCTTTCCTGAAGCAATAACTCCCTCTGCTGGCCATGAACAGAAAGCACTGATTCCATGCACTTGAATGCATTTGATGGTGTTCAGTTAACTATGCAGCAAGCTCGCCAATGCAACTACTTGGCACATGTGGATGGATACCTGTCAAGTCGATTGCCCATAAAGTCCTGCCAAGTTGAGAGGAAATTCCCATCCATCTTCCTGCTGTGCAAGATTTATGATCAGATGTAGAAGTGTGGTAAAACTGCATTCATCTCTCAGAACAATGTTACAAAATAAAAAAAAAATCCTTCCAGTAGCACCTTTTTTATTTTTTATTTTATTTTGTTTCAACTATGGCAGACCAACATGGCTACCTACCTGTAACCACAATGTTACAGGCTTAGAAAATGGTTACCCCAGGCGCACTGTGGCAGAATACTTTCCCCCAAAGACTGTGAGTTGAAGGTTCTGGAGGGGCAGCGATGCCAACAGGAGACAACATGGGGCTGCCCAGTGCAGTGCAGAAGGGAGAAGGAAGGGCATGGGGGCTTCTATGGCTCCTCTCCCAAGACTGCTGTGTTCTAAGGAGGGTCATACACCTGCAGGGGCCTGCAAAAGCATTTCTTCCTGGGGGCAGCCCTTCACTCTTCCATGAAGTTATGGCGTCTCTGCTTCAGCTCCTGAGCGACACTAGATATGTGTAAAATGCAGTATTATTATTATTATTATTATTATTATTAATCATGATGAGCCTGAGAGTTGAAAGCAGAACTTTGCTGCCAATCTCCCTTGAATGGCTGCCATCCCTATCGATCCTGCTCTGCTTTCTGAATTACACAAGGGTGGTGTTCTCCCTCAACCCACTCTACAGCCATTCCCAAGGAGTCAAGATGTTCCACCAATTTCTCCCATCTTCACTTCCGAAGGGCACTTGGGGGTTGAACATGTCATCTCTGGAGCACAGAAAATCTCGTGACCGCAGGGAGTGGAAGCGCTCTCAGGCCGCTGCTGGGCTGATTTAACTCAAAGTGACGCGCCTGTCATAGCCAGAATGGGGGCCTGTGCCACAAGGACCCCGCTTAGCTGCTAGTTCAGGCGGGTGACTCTCTTCTCAGAGCAAAGGCACAGGAGAGTTGTCTAGAGGACCCACATTGGCAGATGAGGTGGGGGGAGGGAAGGTGCTGCCAGGTGGGGCGATGCAAGCCTCTTCCTGCCTAACACGCGACAGAAGAGCCGGCTCAGAGGCGTTGGCGCTCTCCCATACTCTGCCCCTGATGCTGACTGCTGTCTGTGAGGGGAACCCCTTGCCTAGAGGAGGGGGAGCAGCCAGAGCTCAAGTCCCATAGAGGGAGGGGCAGGGTTGCCTAATGCATGGGGACTACATTCAGTGGGGTGAGGGGTGCACTCTGCACATGTTCAAGAGCACCCTTTTCTGTATTTTTGCATCACATGTTCCAGGTGCTCTCTAGGAATGGGGGCACTTTTAACCATCTCCATAAAGCTGCTCTTTCAGTAACGCCAAAGCTGAGCATCCACAGAGACTCTGCCCCAAATAAAAGCCACAGAGTGACAACTCTTGGAATGTCGTGCATGGTTCCGGTTGCCTCACCTCAAAGGGGATATTGTGGTGCTAGAAAAGGTTCAGAAAAGATAGACCGGAAGGATCCAGGGGCTGAAGAAACTCCTGCATGAGGTGACAACACGAGGCTTCTTTGTTTGAAGACAAGGGGAGTCAGAGGTCAGATGAAAGAAGAGAGAGAAAAGCTTTCCTTCCACTTTCATAATACTCAACATGGGGCATTCAATGAAGCTGTACAGTGAAAGATTCAGAGCAGACAAAAGAAAGTACCTGGTCATGCAGTTAAACTGTGGAACTCCCTCCCACAGGAAGCAGGGATGGCGAAAGAGAGGACTGGACAAATTCATAAAGCATAAATGGTCATGCTCTGGCATTCACTGCCTTCACCGTGGGAAGCAGCTGTGCTTCTGAAGGCCCCTTGCTGGGGAGGCCAAGCGAGGAGCGTGCTGTTGCTGTGCTCAGGTCCAGCTTCCAGGCTTTCCTTGGACATCTGCGTGGTCCCTATCAGAAGACGATGCTGACCGGGATGGCCCCACTTTGGCCTGATCCAGCCGCAGGGCTCCGTTGACACAGCATGCCATGCCAAGCTACTGAGAAGCCCAAGCAGGGAGGGCAGGCAGCGCTGTGCCCGGAAATGCAACGGAGTGGGCCATCAGAGAACCATCGAATGGTAGAGTTGGAAGCGATGCCCAAAGGTCATCTAATCCAACCCCCTGCAATTCAGGAATCTCAGCTGCACAATCCCCATAAGAGCCACAGAAGCTCCAGAGCAGAAGCTGGCAAACAGTCTGCTCCGCCCACACGCTGTGAGCCAAAGGCAGTGGTGGCCAAGGGCTCAAAGCAGGCCCAGCTGTGTGTGAGGAGGACAGGGGCACGCTGCCAGCCTCGCTTCTCGTGGCCCCCTCTCTTTCAAGGAAACAGGCACTGCTTCCTGTGCCCTGCCAGCGCCCTCTGGCTCCTTCAAGGACCATGGGAATGGCCTGCCACAAGCCTCAGCCAAGCCTTGGTCGCCTGCATGCGAGGCCGCCTCTCCCTCTTTGAGCTCTCTGCTGGCTAATTGCTGGCACACTCTCTCGGAACGGGCGAAACACCCTCTGACAGGGCGTGTGATTTATTACTGCCCACTGCAAAACGGAACAAAATCAATTGCCTATTACCTCACTTAGCAAGAGCCTGTCACCGCCTGGGAGCAGCTGGGGGGAGTGGAAAGGCAGGGCAGGCCTGGCCCAGCCAAGCTGTGGCCACCCTTTGCCCCACCAGCTCCAGGACAGATAATATTTGCTCTGCGTGGCATGGGGGCTGGGGGGCTGCTCCAGCTTGACCTGAATCCCCTGCGGCATTGGTGCATCACAAGACCCTCCCAGCCCTGGTGCATTTCCAAGATGAATGAATCCCTTTGCTTTGCTTTGGTCTGTCAGGCAAGGCTGCTCATGATGGAAAGAGCTGCCATTGCAGCCTCTGGCCCAGAACGCCCCCCAACTGAAGCTGTGAGAGAGCTGGGGGGAGGACGCACCCCTTGCCCATCCTCAAAGGTACTCTCCTCCAGTTGATCCTCCCCCCCCCACCCCAAGGATCAGCCTGGGGCAAGGCATTGAACCCCCTCCCCGGGGGAGCAGATGCCAACTAAGCCTCAGGCAGGGAGAGAGACAGGCTGTTGGGTGGGGGGAGGCACATGACTAGTGGGGGTGGCAGGCAAATGGCATTCCTGCCATTTTATCCCAAGGCTGAATCTGTTGTGATGGCTGTGCAGAGGCTCTTCTGGTGGTTTGGGGTCTGCTGGGGTCCCCTTCCCCACCTGGCCTTGGTGGAAGAGAAGCCCCTTCCCTGGTCCAAGAACAAAGGCAGGATATGCTTGTGAAACATGGACCACTTATAAACGCCATCTCCAACTCCTCAAAAGATTCCATCAACAGTATCTCCGAATAATTTTACACATCACTTGGGAAGACAGGCAAACTAATATCAGTGTACTGGAAGAAGCAAAGAAGCAATAATTCTTCAACATCAACTTCGTTGGACTAGTCATGTTGTGCGGATGCCTGATTAACGTCTTCCAAAGCAACTACTCTATTCTGAACTTAAAAATGGAAAGTGTAATGCCGGTGGTCAACAAAAAAGGTTGAAAGACTGTCTCAAGACAAATCTAAAAAAATGTAGTATAAACTGGGAGCACTCCAGCTGGAGAACAGCCTTTACCAAAGGTGTCATGGACTTTGAAGACACTCGAACTTAGGAAGCAAGGGAGAAATGTGCTAAGTGGAGGGCATGCTTGGCAAATCCTCACCGTGATCAACTCCCGCCCAGAAAGCAATGTCCCCACCGTGGAAGGACCTGTGGATCCAGAATTGGCCTCCACAGTCACTTACAGACTCACTGTTAAGACCGTGTTCATGGAAGACAATCTTACTTGGCTACAATGGAAAGAAGAAGAAGAAGAAGAAGAAGAAGAAGAAGAAGAAGAAGAAGAAGAAGAAGAAGAAGAAGAAGAAGAAGAGACTTGTAGCAGAGTCAGCAGCTGCTCCCGCCTGGGTGCTGCATGGAGGTGAAGCCCAAGTCCAAGCGGGCACCCAGAACGATTCCAGCAGCTGCATCCCAGGAGGGCAAGGGGACACGGGGCTGGCATCAGTGGCACCCCCAGCCTCCAGTTTGCCTCAGCTCCTTCCTGATTTCCTCCTTAGGTTGGCATGTTTAAGGGCTTCTGCAGTCTATATGCTGGGGAACTCCTGGCAAGGGGCTCAGGCACACCATTTGGGGAGAGGCGGGCTCAGCCTTCTGCTGATGTGTCGCTTTTGGGAAGGGAGAATCACAATGCGCTGTGACTGAGCACCTGCTTTGAGTGCAGAAGGTCCCACTCCAGACCTTGGCCAGCACTGCTCATTCAGCTCTCTCTGAGAGACTCTTGGAATGGGGACCCCTGAGCTGCAACCTGTGTGAGTGGGGCTGCTCCCGTTCCCACCCCCTTGCGCCCCTGCCCCACTCCCTGCCTTTGCAACCCCACAAGGCCCACATTGTTCTGGTCTCTCCATAGCCTTGTTCTGCACAATGCGCCTTGTGGGGGGTGCTGCTTCTCTCCCTCCCCCCCCACAGGTTGCCATGGCTACCCCTTGGGCTCTGTGACTATATCAGAGACCTCCACTTCCCTCCCTCCTCCCAGGAAGGGAAGGAAGGTGCTTGTGAGCATGCCTGGAGATGCCACAATGGCAGGAGGGGGAGGGGGTTCTGCGTGGGAGGAAGGGGTCTGCGTGCATTTCAATGGGCCAGACAGCAAAGGCCTGGCAGCCCCCTCCCCCTTCCCGGCCTTTGTTATGCCCAAGAGCCAAATTCCCTGCCTGAGCTCCTCTGCTGGGGACCCCCCTGCCTCTATCCCATCTCTCAGGGTGTCAGGTTACCTGGACAAAGGGGGCTTTGTGGGGAAAAGGGGCAGGTGCAGGGGGGCTTGCTGATGCAGCAGCCCGCTTGTCGGTGGGAGGCTGGGCTTTGAGGGCAAGGGAGGGCAAGGCCGGGTGCCTTCCTTCTCCAGCCCCCCTCCTCCCCACCTGCCAGCGAGGCTCTCTCCTGGCCTAGAAGCTGACAATGTGCCCGATGTTGCCCGGCCCTTTGAGGGTGGACCTGCCTTCCACTTACAAAGGAAAGGGTGAATCCATGAGTGTGTCTGCATGTGTGAGAGAGATGTTCAAAGCATGCGCAGAAGGCAACAGAAAGCAGGGACGTCTTGTGGGCTAGTCTGCCTTAGAAGGAGCAGATGGGTCCTGCACGCTGCAGAAGATGCTGTGGAGAAACGGAAACAGGGCGGAGAGAGCCTGGCATGGATGGGTGTGCCCGCATCTGGTGGCACTGCCTTTGCGGGAGGGTCTGCTGCCACCCCCCTCCCCCTCCCGCTGCATGGAGCCTCAGAGATGGGGCTCATTTGTTGCAAGGGTAAACAACCTCAGGCAACGGCCAAAGGCAAAAGCTTGTGGTGCCTTCTGTGCCAACTTTTAAATACCTGCTGAAGACGACTTTATTCCACCAGGCCTATGCGGGCAATTAAGAAGACTTCATTCCACAGAGGTCTATGGATTTTGTTGTCTGGTTTCATGTTTTTATATCACTGTAAACTGCTCACGGCTGTGATATATTTTTATGATATAGCAATATATAAGTATTTCTATAAATAAACAACTTTGGTCCCATACAGAGGTCCTCCCCCCCCCAGCACACTTCTGCCCCCTTTATGGTGCCTTTTCAGAAGAGGGCTCTGAGCTCATGCCTCTCCATTTAGCCTGCTGCTCCTCTGGCATGCTCTACTACGGGGAATTTTTATGGCTGGGATTTGCAAGGGTATTTTGAGGGCCAGCCTGTTGCCAGGCGGAGGGAATATGGAGGCGTTAGAATGGAGGGGGGCGAGAGGCAGGCTTCTTTCTACTGGGGCCTATATTTAGAGAGGGCCTTGCTCCGCCCCGACCCCCCCCCCCCCCAATCCTGCTTTCTCCTCATCCCCAACCTCAGAGCCTGAGGCCCACAGGGTGGCTTTGTCCTTTGCTTTGGGGCCTTGGAACATCTAAACCTGGTTTAGCACAGGAGCATCTGCCAGAAACTCCTTCCATCACCAAAGAGGCCCCCACTGCCTTTGCAAACCCCCCTCTGTGGCACTGATGACTCCAGGTTTGAGGGGTCCTGGCTGCCACTGCCTCCTCTGCCATCCCATGAAAACAGGTCCCAGGAGACCCTGTCGCTGCCTTTGGTACCTGATGTGAGAAGCCCCCTTCCTCTTCTGCTGCCTTTGCCAACAACAAAGGCGTTTCAGTTCAAAGGAGAGATCTAGCCCACCACCAGGAGCCTTGAGGCTGCAGTCGGCCAGCATCCGCAGGGGGCAAGGGGGAAGTGTCCACTCCAATCCATCCATCATGTGTTGATGACAGGTGACTGGAAGCCCCCTGCTGTGATCTGTGGACAGCTGACCAGCCCTCAGCTTCAGTTGGGGCAGATGCTGGGCTGGGGCTGGCCGTGTTTGACTTGCCTCTTTTTCTCCCAACGTGAGTGGCAGCTCTGGAAGGAGGATGACCTTAGTCGTCAATCACTCACGGGACTAGGAGGACTCTGGCTGGGCAGAGGCAGTCCTTAGGCACGCAGCGCATGCCCTGGAAAACCTTTGTCTCCCAAAGCTCCACGTTGCTGGTGTGGAAATAGCCAGATGTTGAACAAGAAAGAAATGCCAGGTGGGGGAGAGCAGCCTGGATTTCTAACTGGAGACACACCCCATCCAGATGTGCGTGTGTGCAAACACTTTATTGCAAATTCATCAATATGCTAGTCAGGCTTGTGACCGTCCAGAGATTTGACTGAGATTCACAATAAGGCAGAGAAAATTTCCATTTGCTTAAAAAAGTGGCACCGTAGTTTTCGCTCTATAAGACGCACTTTTTCCCTCCTAAAAAGTAAGGGGAAATGTGTGTGCGTCTTATGGAGCGAGTGCAGGCAGGAGGCTCTGCTCAGCGCTCCCTTTAAAGAGCGCGCGGAGCGTGTGTGCTGCCCTTCTCCCTCCTTGGAGAAAAGCCCCCAAGAGCCGCACACATGCTCCGTGCGCTCTTTAAAGGGAGCGCGGCTCTTGGGGGAGCCTTCATCCCTCTGCCCTGAAGAGGCTTTGCCCGGCTATCCCACAAGCCAGAACAGCAAGAGGCTATCCCAGAAGCCAGATCTCTCTTGCTGTTCTGGCTTCTGGGAGTCAGACTAATTTTTTTTCTTGTTTTCCTCCTCCAAAAACTAGGTGCATCTTATGGTCTGGTGCATCTTATAGAGCAAAAAATACGGTACTTTGGCAAGGAGGAGGGGGAGGAGGAGGGGGAGGAAAGCAAGCTATGGTTCAAGGGAGGACAAGAAGAGAGACTGGGCAAGAGGAGAGTCTTAGCATGGCTCCCTACACCTTGGTGCCCGCCTCTGCCACCTGCCTTCAGCTCACCTGGAAGGGAGAAAATGTCCCTCCCCAGCAACCACCACAAGGGGAGTGGAGGCAGACCAGGTGGAGGAAGAGAGCTATTAATAGGCCACCCTTTGTGTGCCCCCCCCCATCTTTTCTCTCTTCAGTGTTCAGCGTGTTTTATGGTTCTTATTACCAAGAATCCTACCCAGTTGTGACCCTGAGTGGGGACTCCTTTCCATGCTGAGGTCTGCCTTGATGGAAAACTGCCGGCTTAGCAATTGTGAGTAGAGGAAAAATAGAATCATGGAATTTTATACTTGGAAGGGACCCCAAGGGTCATCTAGTCCAACCCCTGCAATGCAGGAAACTCAGCTAAAGCATCCATGACAGGTGGCCATCCAACCTCTGCTTAAAAACCTCCAAGGAAGGAGAGTCCACAGCCTCCCAAGGGAGACCGTTCCATTGTCTTTCCGCTTCTCTGGAGGCATCTCTCTGCAAAGCAGGCTGGCGCAAGCGAAACCACCAGCCTTCCCCACAGGACACAGGCGGAAAGGCCGGCCGCTGCTCTTGCACATGCAAAGGAGAACCCAGCCAGCCTCTGGTCTGGGGCGGAAGGAGTGGAGCACAGTTTGGGCAGAGATGGCCAGTTGCCCCACGGAGGACACACTAACCCTTGCCAATGCTGCTCCTAGGAAGATGCTTCTTCAGCAATGATGCCTATGGTGCCCTCATACTAGCACAGCTCGGCCAGGATGCTGGCTGCTGAGGTGGCTGTCTGAGATGGGGAACACAGTGAGCCGGTTTCCTCCCCCTCCTCCTCCTCGCTGGAGGTCTCCTGCCCAGCGCATACCAGGCACAGCCCTGGGAATCTGGGCTCCTCACAGCGGAAGCTGCAAGCCTCCCATGTTGTGCTGGAGGCGGACCTCTCTCTCCTGTATCTTGGGCTGGTTGAGTCCCTCCTTCGCTGCCAGGTAGCCACCTCTTGGGAATCTGACATTGCTGGAATTTACTCAGGGGGAGGCAAGAGCCAGCAAGGGGCGTGAGGACTCCCAGCCACAAAGTGTCCAGCCAGATGGAAATGTGAGCCACAGAGACAGCCCAAGCGCACCCACCTGCGTCTCCACCAGCCCCCGTCTGAAGGAGCAGCCACGCAGCCAAGCGAGAGAGCCAGGCAGCCTCCTGGCCTCCCTCCCAGTCCTGCAGCCTGATCCAAAGTCTTGCTTCTTCTTGCTTGCCGCTTGGTCCTCCTCAGCCTGCATTTCATTCCAAGATGGACTTTGGACTCATTAATTTTAAGAGACTCGCCCTGGCAGAATCTCAAATAATTCTCTCCCACTAGATAGCTACAATTATGAATGGTGCCGGCTCCCTCGATGGCTGGCAATTCCCATTCCCTTCCCCTGATTTAATGACCTATTTGTATTCTATCAATAAATGAAGTTCTCAGGGCCACCCGTAAATGGAAGAGGCACACTATGCTCCAGTAGCCAAAACCGGGGGGAGAAATCTCACCAGAGAGCCCAAATGTCTTGTAGGATGCGACTGCTTGACTTATTGGCCTCCTCTCTTGGCTGCACTTGAATATTAAGCGTTGTATTAATAGCTCACTCTTAATTATCCATGAGTAATGTACTACAACTGGAAAATTAATGGAGGGGAGCACTACAAAAATGAGAATTTCTACTCCCTCTCTTGGACACGTTTCCAAGGAGGCTGCAGCAGACACGTGCGGGCAGCAGCCCCCCCCCCCACCATGGGCTGCCCTCCTCACCAAGGCTGGTGGGGCTTGGGGGCTACATGAGTCCACACAAACCCCTACAGAAGTCACAGGAGGCTTAGAAACGGTTGGCATGGGTGAGTACTATTTCAGGCTGGGAAAGGTCAGAGCGGAAGAAAGCTGAGGGCAAAGTCTAGGGGGCCCCAAGGTCAAGCTGATCTGCAGCGGCTGCTCCTGCTCCCGGGTACATGGCAAGGTGCACAATCACTAGGCAGGGGGCGCATGAGGGCCATAGGGCAACTGGCTCCTTTAGCCAAGTCACCAGGCAGCGGCAGCAGCAATCGAAGTGGGCAGAAAGAGTCCTGTCCAAAGAACAAACCTGTCACTGGAGCCAGAACTCACCAGGCCTCAGTTCTGGAAACTGGTTCCAGTGCCAAGGACTGGAACATGTGACATAAAGAATAATGAAAGTGTGCCTCTGAGCACAAGCAGAGTAACTCTTTCTCAGTACTAAGAGTGACCCACAAGTCTGCACTGAGGGGGCTGGAAGATTGTAGTTTGCTGCCTTGCTTCCCGAGGACTGTGCTCCACCAAGTGTAATTGAAAGGGACTTCAGAAATACAGACCAGGAATGAAAAAAATCAGGCAGCAAAGTTTCTTAAAGAAAAAGTTTTTTTTATTTGGATTTTTGTCAGACAAAAAGCAAATAGGGTGCATTCAGGAAAATGAAGAATGCCCACCCCTCCTTGGGGGTAGCTAACTCATATACCTTCTTGCTAAGCATAGTTCAGCCCCTTGGCATCCCTTTAGCCAATGATTGACAATTTCCTATGGTCATTGATGCATATTCATTAGAGCTCAACCAATGAATAAATTGGTGTGTCCTTTCAGTTCCAAGTTGCCTATTCCACTAGGTGGCGCTACTGGCTTATAATCTACTTAACCTCTGTACTAGTTCCAGGAAGTGCCCCTGAACCCCCTAATTCCAAGAAATGTGCCGAAGTGAGTCGTGTGGTTTAGCACCTGGAGCCTGGCGGTCAGCAAACATCCTGCTACTTGCCTTTGTCAGGGGTCGTTTCTCAGAAATGGCTTAACCTCAACTGGCAAACTTCCTGCAGGGGCAAGCTAGCTGCACCCACAAGCTTGCATGCTTGCTGCCTCTGCAAAATATCCTAACCACACTTGCTCTTTGCAAACAGTTGCAAACAGGAGAGAGGCTTTGCTCTCAGAAAATGACTTCAGGCTTTTAGCTTCTAGTTTGCTCTCTAAAATGGTGTCAGAGGTTCTTAGCCTGGCTCTCCATTGGTCATCCTGACCTTCACCCCTTCATTCCCCCCTTTCCATCACGAAAATGCTGACCGGTCACGGTTCTCCATTTTCGCTTGATGGACCTATAGGTACAATATCATAGAGAGCCAGAAAATGTACACTCCTGTGGATACACTGGCCTCCCTCTATGACCCTGTCAAGTCTTCAAATATGGTACTGGGGAACCACGTAGGTGGTGTTCAGAATCTTGACCTCGCACGCATACCCAGCACTCAGACCTGTTCAGGCTCTGGGCCACAGCCATGGTCATGTTCAGGAAGGTGTTCTCCCTCCACCCGGTGGCCATCTGAGAGGTGAGAACCATCAGGAGGCAGGGTATGATCCACATCCTGATTCGAGGAATGTTCGGTGGCCCAGAACAAAGAACTGTACCACCAACACAGAAATACCACAGGCCAAAGGGATGGGGGCCCACGAAGGCCAGGTCATGTGGGCCTCTAACTCCTGGCCCTACTGAGGCGTGAACAGCGTCTACACACAAAACGTTCCCACTCTACACAGGGAAAAGTGGCCGCCTGACACTGATACACTGCTAGGCCTCGGGAGCTATAGGGATGGCAATAGACTCTGTAAAGTTCAAAAGCTGGTCCTACTGGGTGGAGGTCACCTACGTGGTCTCTGACCAGGGCCTATGGAGGCTGAAGCCTGGGGTGGCAACCCTTATGCAGCCACAAGGATACCCTACCACATTCAAGGGTATTATGTGTGGAGTTACCAGGCCAGGTATTCTTCTGGGATTATGGGAGGCTCGAGCCACCACGACAACCACAGGTGGGACTACAGGATTTACTGGCACTTGTTCAGCAATTTCAATGCGCACCTGGTTCAGGCTCCCTCCCCTGCAATATTTGCATTAAGATAGGCTCCGTCCCATGCAACACCTGAATTAAGATTAGGACCTGGTCTACCAGATGGGGTTGGTACAGTGCTCTACCCCCTGAGTGACAGTTGGTTACCCCCCCACAACAGCAAGAGCGGTCCAGAACTCGATAGATTTCGACCGTCTCTGCAACTTCCCGTAGGAGCAGTACCCATGTGCGCTGGACAGTGGTGTGGAAGAGAAGCCACAGTGGGGTAGTGGGATGTTTCAATACGGCAACCTCATCAAACCCCTGTTCCCAATAGCCAATGAGCACGCCATTTCTTACCACTGGCAAGACGAACCAGTCATAGCAGAGGTCCGCAGGCCAATAGGGTCGGTATGGCTCAGTGGGGTCAGGACAATAGGACATAGAGCAAATCAATACAGAACATAATAGAGAAAAGGGGAAAGTCCTTGTGAAAGTCCTTGTGATGATCAGTCGCAGGATCTAGTTGCCCGTGGCCTAACGCGTTTCCGGTAGCGTCAGACACAAGGTGATGATCAGACGCGTGTGATGCACCCAGGGAATCACGTCGGCTATTCTCACCGCAGTTGGGATGGAGAGGAGGACGTTATACGGGCCTCGCCACTTGGGGATGAGGGGGTTGCGCTTCCACGCTGTCACCCGGCTGGAACTGGTGGACCGGCTCAGCGAGACTGCACGGTGTAGGCTCGAGGTAGTACCTGGAAAGGGAAGCAAACACACACGGGGACAGGAATTGCACTTGTTCCTGAGTGATGTGATCTCCCACCCGCCCCAAACTGGCGGGGATGTCTCGGACGAAAGGGGTGGCCTGCCATACAAAAGTTCAAAGGGTGATAGTCTCAGTCTCTTGGTTGGAGCGCTCCGAATCCGAAACAAGGTAATGGGCAGGACATCTATCCAGTGTAGTCCCGTCTCCTGGGTCAGCTTGGCCAAGTGGGTCTTCAAGGTGTGATTCATAAGTTCAGGTTTTCCCGAACTCTGGGGTCTGTAGGCTGCGTGTAGCCTTCAGTTTATCTGCAGTGCCTTGCACACTTCTTGCACAACTTCATCAATGAAGGCAGGGCCATTGCCATTGTCACTGCCAATACTTCTGGGGAGGCCACTGTCCAACCCGTCAGGGTGCAGACAAACACAAGCAGGTATTTGATGCCCCTAACTGGAGGTAGTTCAGTGAAGTCCACAATCAGGCTTTCCATAGGGGTGAAGCCCACGTGTTGTACGCCCGGTGGGGGAAGGTGGCCTTGTCTGGGGGTGTTCTTGGCGCACAGGACACACTTTTGGGATATAGCAGCAACTAGTTGAGAAAGGTTAGTGATATAGAAAAGTCTCCCAAGGTGTACTCTGGCAGCTGGACTTCCTATGTGAGTAGACTCGTGGTAGTTCTTTACAATCACGCTGGCTAGATGCTGGGGCACAAAAACACGGTTGTCTGGTAGATGGAACCATCCCTCCTGGAGTGTTGCTCCTTCCTGGCGTGCCCACTGTTGTTCCTCCGGTGTGTAGCGTGGTTCCACATCGTCTGGAGTGAGTTGTGGGATGAGGGCTGCGTTGAGTGCTGGTGGAGGTTTCAAAGCTGCTTCACGAGCTGCGTTGTCTGCCTTCCGGTTGCCCCTAGTGACCATGTCCCGGCCTCTCCGATGGCCTTTGCAGTGCATCACGGCAATCTCTTCGGGACCCCATACTGCTTCCAGCAACCTCTCAACTTCTGGACGTTAGCCTTGCATCCAGCTGCCAATTGCAGGGCAATGCCTTTTGCTGTTGGACTTCGCCTCAGAGCACAAACAACTCTTGGAGACTTTGGCTTTCTTAGAACTCTTGGAACGGCTTGCCTGGCTTGCACCCCCACTTCTGGGTGCTCTGCTGCCTGAGGAACAACTTGTAACTGCCTTCCTCTTCCCTTCTCTCAGCCTCTTTCCAGCCCACCGTCCATCACACAGATTTATTGAAGCGTAGAAACAGCTTCCCAAAACAGCCTCAGCCCCCTCTGGGCTTGGTACTTTTTCTGGGCATCCTCTAGCCCCCTCTGGGCTTTCTGGGCATCCTACAGCCCCTTCTGGGCTTCCAGCCCCCTCTGGTCTGGCTGCCACTGTGGCCTGACATGCTGTCTTCAGTGGCTGCCACGCTACCCAGGGCTTCCTCCTTTGGAGTATTGCCAACAGCCAAGAATCAATGCTGGCCCTTAAAATGGCTAGGACCCTTTGGTCTCTCTAGAACATCAGGCACGTCTGCTTCACAAGCTTCCACTGCGCCTGCAGACTTCTCAATGGGTTGGGCAAAGCCTGTTTCAGCCTGTATACCCCTTATATTCCATAAGGGTGAGAACCGAATGGGGCACATTCACATGCATCTCCTGGCCAAACATGAACTTGCCTGCTTCTTCCACTAGTGTGACGGTGGCAGTGACAGCCCGCAGACAGGGTGGCCAGCCTTTCGCTGTGGAATCTAATTGCTTGATAGTCTCAAAGGCTTCTTGTTGGGCCGGTCCCCACTCAAAGGAGTCTCTTTCCCTTCCTCTGGTAACTTCATTTAGAGGTTTTGCTAAAATACTGAAGCCTGGGATCAGGATTCTGTAAAAGCCTGCTGCTCCACAACTTTAAACTTGTCTTTTAGGGATATCACAATCTCTGCCTTTTCTTGCAGTGACCTTTTGACAATTTCTAGATGGTCAGTATGTTCAGCAAGTTGTCTGGATAAATTAGCTAAATCTTCATCCCTTTTTTTTGCATTTTGTAAAGTGAGCTGGTTGTGTGAATCTTTCACTGATTTCAGCTCATTCACAAAACTTTGTTCTTTGTATTTCTTTTAATTTTAGTAACTTGTTCAATTTCTCCTTTGCAGAGATATGTTCATCGACCTGGGATTTAAGATGGTCTGTTTCCTCCTTACATTCTATTTCTGTTTCTTGCAATTTTTAGCTGATTTACTTATTTGTTCTTTAAGCAATTTAATTTGTGAGTCACACTCCATGAGTTTGTTGTTGTAAGTAACATCACAAGTCTTTATTGCAGAATGAAGATCTTTAACTGTTTGGCTAGTCTCTTTGTTTTGCCTAACAAATTCTTCATTCTCTTTTGTTTTACTAGTGTTTTCAATTTTTTTTTCTTCTCAGCCAGTTATGATTTTATTGCACTTAACTGTTCAGAAAGTTCTGAAAGCTTTCTGCCTCCACTGTTCACACCTTTGGTTTGTACATCTTTCAGCAATTTCCCTGTCTTGCATTTCATACTCTTTGCATTTGATCTGACATTTCAGAATATTAATCTGCTCAGAATACACATTTGTATTTGAAATAATAGCAGAAATTTATTTGTCTTTCTCAGCTAAAACCTCTCTGAGGTTGTCAAATTCTCTTCCATGCCTCTGGAGGTCATGAATTAGTTGAGACCTCTCTTCTAAATGACTTGTGTTTAATCTATTAAGTCCTTCATTTGTCTGCTCAAGATCCTGTTACATTAATTCTATAGCAGCATCCTGTTTCATGGTCTTTTCTCGAAAGTGGGTATTTATTTACTTTTTCCTCTGTTAATGCAGTAATAACTGCTTACTGTTCTGTACACTCTTCTCCATAAACACTGCACTTCTTCTGGACATCTTCCCTCTCCAAAACCTGACATGAGGGAGTGACTTTGCAATGTTCAGTCCTGCATTTCTTCAACCAGGGGGGGGTTGTCATCTACAACCTTCAGCCAGTTGTCTATATAGGGGATCTGGTCAGGATGTCCCCCCCCCTGGTCTATGCCATAGTCTCCGCTGAATCCTTTCTTGAAGTTGTTTAACATGCATTGAAGGGGAATTACTGGACCTTTCAAGCCTTTCGAGCCTCCCCCTCCCATTTTCAGTATGGCCCTGTACAGCGTCCCCACACCAAACACTCACACATTCATTTCGCAACTTTTCTCACCCAGGTGCGGTCGCCCGACTGGGAAATGGAGTACTTGTTGCTACGACCCCAGGGGAATGCCCCGGGGTAACACACATACATGCACAAAATGCCTCTCTCGCCAGACGTTGTACCATACACTAACCACCCTGTGCCCCCCCTTTCTCTCCTTCCTAATACCAAAGCGTGGGTGGTTGGGTCAACCCTTCTCCTTAATGCCACTATCCACGCTGGAGATTTGATCAGGATCTCCCTTCTCCTTAATTAAAAGGAGGATTTCCTATCCCCTCAGGGCTTGTTGCCATGTACTCACCCCAGCCGGCTGTTCTCTGCCCTGTCCTCCCAACCTCGGCTCTTCAAATCCGTTGTCCTCTGTCCCAGGATACAGCAAGAGGGTCAAGTTGCCTTCTGTCCCCCTCCGAAGAAAAGGTTCGGTGTGCACCTGGAAGCCAGGAGGTCTGTTGGCCCTCCGCCGTCACTGCCCAGAGGGCAAGGGAGCTGCCTCCTGGTCTCTGAGGACACTTAAAGTCCTTCTGATCCGAGTCACGGCACCAGAAATGAAAGGGACTTCAGAAATACAGACCAGGAATGAAAAAAATCAGGCAGCAAAGTTTCTTAAAGAAAAAGTTTTTTTTATTTGGATTTTTGTCAGACAAAAAGCAAATAGGGTGCATTCAGGAAAATGAAGAATGCCCACCCCTCCTTGGGGGTAGCTAACTCATATACCTTCTTGCTAAGCATAGTTCAGCCCCTTGGCATCCCTTTAGCCAATGATTGACAATTTCCTATGGTCATTGATGCATATTCATTAAAGCTCAACCAATGAATAAATTGGTGTGTCCTTTCGGTTCCAAGTTGCCTATTCCACTAGGTGGCGCTTTGTTGTTGTTGTTTAGTCGTTTAGTCGTGTCCGACTCTTCGTGACCCCATGGACCAGAGCACGCCAGGCACTTCTGTCCTCCACTGCCTCCCGCAGTTTGATCAAACTCATGCTAGTAGCTTCAAGAACACCATCCAACCATCTCATTCTCTGTCGTCCCCTTCTCCTTGTGCCCTCCATCTTTCCCAACATCAGGGTCTTTTCCAGGGAGTCCTCTCTTCTCATGAGGTGGCCAAAGTATTGGAGCCTCAGCTTCATGATCTGTCCTTCCAGTGAGCACTCAGGGCTGATTTCCTTCAGAATGGATAGGTTTGATCTTCTTGCAGTCCATGGGACTCTCAAGAGTCTCCTCCAGCACCATAATTCAAAAGCATCAATTCTTCGGCGATAGGTGGCGCTACTGGCTTATAATCTACTTAACCTCTGTACTAGTTCCAGGAAGTGCCCCTGAACCCCCTAATTCCAAGAAATGTGCCGAAGTGAGTCGTGTGGTTTAGCACCTGGAGCCTGGCGGTCAGCAAACATCCTGCTACTTGCCTTTGTCAGGGGTCGTTTCTCAGAAATGGCTTAACCTCAACTGGCAAACTTCCTGCAGGGGCAAGCTAGCTGCACCCACAAGCTTGCATGCTTGCTGCCTCTGCAAAATATCCTAACCACACTTGCTCTTTGCAAACAGTTGCAAACAGGAGAGAGGCTTTGCTCTCAGAAAATGACTTCAGGCTTTTAGCTTCTAGTTTGCTCTCTAAAATGGTGTCAGAGGTTCTTAGCCTGGCTCTCCATTGGTCATCCTGACCTTCACCCCTTCATAATCTGCCCCCACCCTTGGCCAGGTGGGATTATGTCTCAGAACATCCTTTCTGGGAGGGACCATGGAGCAAGGACTGCAGATCCCAACATGCAGTCCCAGGTAAATAAGCTGCTTCCCATGGGCTCCTGACAGTGTTTTCCTGATGCCTGCAGCCCTTTTCTTGTGGTGCCAGGGGGCCCATTCTGAAACAGAAGCCCCTAAGAACAAAAAGCCCAACTAATTATAAATCAGGTGATAACGGATGATTGTAGGTTCCAAAAAGGAACGAGACAAGGATGCCCACTATCACCATTATTGTTTATCCTGGTCTTGGAAGTACTTGCCAAAAACATAAGAGCAAATAAAGAGATCACAGGTGTAAAAACTGGCAAAAGTGAATTAAAGTTAAAAGCGTATGCAGATGACCTAGTGATAACAGTGGAAGAACCTAAAACCTCACTCCCTAAAGTAATAGAAAAAAATCAGAAATTTGGGGAAGTGGCAGGATTTAAGCTAAATAGGAATAAAACTAAATTATTAGTTAAAAACATGAAGGAAGAAAAAAAATGAACTAAATTAAATGAAAATAAGGTTAGCAAAAATAAATTGAGGAAATGGATGAAAGAGAAAAAGTAAAATAATAATATGTTAAATTAAATTATTAAGTTAAAGTTGAGAAATAAGTAATAAGGATTTGCTGAGCTAATAATTTGAATTGGAATACAAGAAGGGAAGGTGTGAGGAGGTCTGAGAAATAAGTTAAAAGAAATAAGCAATTTTCTTTTTTGTGGTTGTTTATTTTTGTTTTTGTTTCATTATAGAAAATGCTAATAAATATATATTTTTAGAAAAAACACGAAGGAAGAAGAAAGAACTGAGTTAGAACAAAACATTGAGACTGAAGTCCATAAAAAGGTTAAATATTTAGGGATTTGGTTAACATCAAGAAATATAAACCTATTTAAAAATAACTATGAAAAAATTTGGATTGAGGTAAAAAGAAATTTAGAAATATGGAGTACAATGAATCTCTCATTGTCAGGAAAAATATCGGCGATTAAAATAAATGTGTTGCCAAAAATGCTATTTCTTTTTCAAGCAATGCCAGTCATCCTGAAAGATTAATGTTTTTAAAAATGGCAGAAAGAGATTTCAAAATACGGTACTTACAGACGTAAAAGACAGAGGCAGGTTTGCCCCCCCCCGACCTTAAATTGTATTATGAATCTGCTTGTTTGGTATGGATCAGGGACTGGATGAGATTGGACAAGCAAGAGGCATTAGAACTAGAAGGGCATGACAACAGATTCGGCTGGCACGCATACTTATGGTACGGGAAAGGGAAGGTTCATAGAAGTTTTTACAACCATATAATCAGGAAATCACTAATGAGAGTATGGGAGAGATACGAAGACTTATTGGAACAAAAGACCCTGTGGTGGCTTTCACCCCATGAAGCATTACTGCTCAAACCACTTGGAAAGAAAGGAAAATGGCTCACATATGTTGATTTATTAAAGGACCGTGATGGAAAATGGAAATTAAGAGATTACGATGAGATCAAAGGCCACTTTCAGAGTTGGTTGCATTATCGGCAACTATATGAAACACATGAAGAAGACAGCAAGAAAGGATTCAGTTACACAAGATCTAGGTTTCAAACGGAAGTGATCAAAGGGAAAGTGAAATTACTGAAGGCAGCATATTATTAGAATGGGAGACAAAAGATGAAGAGATAAAATCAGTTAGTATTAAATGGGCACAAGATGTAGGTCATAACATTATGATGGAAGATTGGGGAAAATTATGGAAAACTGATTTAAAATTTACAGATTGTTCCCTACTGAAGGAGAATTACATGAAGATGATATACACCAGTGCGGTTAGGGAAAATGTACAAAACTAGTTCAAATATATGTTGGAAGTGTAAGGAAAAGGAAGAGACATTTTATCATATGTGGTGGGATTGTAATGTAATTTTTAAAAATTGGGAAATGATATATAATGAATTGAAGAAAATGTTCCATTTAACATTTGTTTAAAAACCCGAAGCATTTTTGTTAGGGATTGTAGGGGAAAATCTGCCAAAAAAGCTGAAAAAACATCTTTATGTATGCGACAACGGCTGCGAGAGTTCTAATAGCACAAGGATGGAAGACTAAAGAAACTCCAACTAAAGAATCATGGCAAGAAAAAATGATGGACTATGCAGAACTGGCAAAATTGACATATAAGCTACGGGACAAGGATAACTGTGACTTTAAAGATGAATGGGAACCCTTTACGAAGTATTTGAAGATGCAACAAAGCGAACTGGACTCCTTGGCAGGTTTTGAATAAACATTCACAAACCTTTTATTGATAATAATCAGCTAAATAGTTTGAGGATCCATACAACTGTGTAACATGCAGAAAGCAGCATTCTCAGAGAAATCAAAGACTGGAACTGAGGGAAGGGGGGTTGTGTGGGAGGGTGAGGGGAGGGAGGAAAAATGGGGGGGAATAAGGATGATATGTTTCTGGATAATATGTCTTGTTTTAATTTTGAATTAAAAAAAGTTTAAAAAACAGAAAAAGAAAAGCAAACTGAACCCCATTCAAGATCCAATTTCTGCAGTCTACATCCACTGCGAGCTACAGCTCTTCTCCTTCTCAGCAAATCTGACCTCCTTTAGCTCACTTCCCCCCACAGGACAATGTATACCTGTAGTCTGAGCTGCACGTCATGCAAAGGGTGCTACGCCTGCTCCCCTCATGGTACTGTAGTGGGGGAGACTGGAGAGATGCAGGCGTCTCATTTCCCCAGTCATGAACGTTTCAAAAGAGCTACAGGAAGGAGCGTGGCTGCATATTCTGCGGGGGGGGGGTGTATCTAACAGCAGCCTCGTCGCCTCCAGTAAACGCAAACTGTTTCCAAAGGTTCTTTTGAGTCATGAAAACTCAAGGTAAATCCCTGAGGAATGACAGTGCTGGGTCACCTCCCTAGCAGAGTGCTTTTCAGGAGAGATTCAACTGCATCCTGGGAATTCAGGTTTGCACAGCTAAGGGGGATTATAGTAGCCCTTTGCCTTGGCTTCTCCAGGAAACCTCTTCCCTGGGCTTTCATCCTGACTTGCTTCTGTGGAGGCTCTCCCTCTTTCCCTCAATCAATCATTTACCCCACACTTTTTAGTGCATTTCCCGTTACTTTCCTAACCGCAAAAAGTCCATTTTTGAAAAGTTAATTTGTTGCAACTGAGTGTTTTAATCTATTATAATTGTGCAAAACTGAATTTCTGATAAGTGGTTGAATCCCACCAACAAAAGATGGAGAGTTCTGGAGGCAACTTCCGTCACAAGAAGTCCACTTTTTAAAAATGCCAAACCTTTTCAGGTTAGGAAAGTGACACAAAAATTCACTAAAAAGTGTGGGATAAACTTTGGTCATATCTGCACCATACATTATTACCATCAAAGAATCCTGGGACCTGTAGTTTGTTAAGAGTGTTGGGAACTGTAGCTCTGTGAATTGGGGGGGGGAGAGAAACAATGTCCTTCAAATGTATGGCGCCGTCTTCTCCTCGGTTCAAGCATGGATGGATGCTCAATGATTCGGTCATGGGAGGAGCCTCCTGTCTATACATTATTCCCTGTGCCTTGGAGAGTCAGGCCCCTCATGTCACCACATCAGATGGCTGACATTTCTCTTTCTCTTTCCTGCTCCTGCTAAATATCTCACCAGAACCTAATGCTGCCCCTGTTCCCTGAATTAGGTCAAGAGCCCACCCAGTCCCACCCCAGTGGCCAACCAGAGACCCACAAGGGAAGCCCACGGGCAGGGGGGCAACAGCAACACCCTCCTCACTTGGGATCCCTGCAACTGGCATTATTCAGAGGCATGAAGGTCTTTGGCAGGGAAGGTGGAGCACAGCCACCAGGACAAGGAGCCACTCTCCCTCCACGCCACCACCATCCAGTCGCATGAATCATAGAATCATAGAATCATAGAGTTGGAAGAGACCCCAAGGGCCATCGAGTCCAACCCCCTGCCAAGCAGGAAACACCATCAGAGCACTCCTGACATATGGTTGTCAAGCCTCTGCTTAAAGACCTCCAAAGTAGGAGACTCCACCACACTCCTTGGCAGCAAATTCCACTGTCAAACAGCTCTTACTGTCAGGAAGTTCTTCCTAATGTTTAGGTGGAATCTTCTTTCTTGTAGTTTGGATCCATTGCTCCGTGTCCGCTTCTCTGGAGCAGCAGAAAACAACCTTTCTCCCTCCTCTATGTGACATCCTTTTATATATTTGAACATGGCTATCATATATATATATATGATAATATATATATGTGTCAGGGGTTCAGGAGCAGAGGCGAGGGCAAGGGAGGAAACAGAGAGCGAGGGGGAGGAGGCAGAAGAAAGGATGAGTGATGACGACGACCCGAGATCTCCGAGTCTTTCCAGTGAATCAGAAGATTCACAAAAAGGAGCACCAGTGGCCAGGGCAAGGGGGGAGACTAGGGGGACACCCCAGGAAGAAAGAGCCAGAGGGGACTCAGAGGGGAGCAGTTGGAGATCGGGACCAACGTCACCGCCAGAGAGTAGGAAAGAGGAAGAGCGCCAGGGAGCAAGCGCTGGCAGCTCGCAACAGGAGGGAGGGCACGAGTCAGGAGTGGCCACACCTTCATCGGGGAGCGAAGTGACGGTTAGACGGAAAGTGGAAGGTTGGGCGCGCGCGCCAAGTTCAAATGCACAGGAAGGTGGCGCAGTAGGCAGCCCGGAAAGGGAGCCAGGTCCTAAAGCCCGGCGCAAGGAGACAGGAGAGTCAGGGGGGTCAGCGTCAGAAGAATCCCGGAAGGAAGAGACCCAGGGGGGCAGAGGGACCCAGAGGAGAACTGTCAGGCGGAAAAGGTGGAGCAGGGCTAGGATATTAAGTTGGTGCGCAAGGGGCGGAGACTCAGACGGAGCTTCGCCGATCTAAGCATAAGACGTAGGGTTGCACGCAGCAGCTTGAGAATGGAGACTGTAACTCAATAAAGACTTTTATTTAACGATCGCTGGCTAGCGTGATCCTCTGTGAGCTAGGATCTGGAAGTAACCCTGACAGTAAGCTCCGTCTCTTCAAATTGTGGGCATCCACGGCCTCGCGGAGAGGAGGGAAAGCGGGTGCCTACAAGAGAGCTCACGAACGGCAGACAATATGACGGCCGAACAGCAAATAACGGAACTCAGAGAAGCAGTTTCACGACTGAATGCCGAGGCGCTGGCGTCCAGGAAGAGAGAGGAGGAAGCAGCTGCCGCCTACAGGGATCTCCAGGTCAGGTTGGACGTGCTTACGAAGCAAGGGCAACAGACACCCAAATCAGAGGGGATTGGGTTGGGGAGACGCACAGGCGGTCTGGTCTCGCACTTCGATGGGAATTTGCAACAGTACCCCAACTTTAGAGCAGACGTAATGTGTGCACTGCAACTACTGCACAAAGACTTTAGAGATGAACAAGAGAAAGTGGGGTTCATCATGTCCCATTTGCATGGAGACGCAAAAGCATGGCTGCGCAATTTGTGGAGAGATAAGGATCCTGCGCTCCAAAATGCGGACGCCTTTATTAAAGCGATGGATGGCTGTTTTTTATCAAGCATTGACGTGGATCTTGCCCGAAAGGAGGTGCATGGACTAAGGCAAGGGAGGGCCAGCGTAAGGCAGTATCATGCCCGCTTTTTCGCTTTGGTCAGTGCCCTGGAATGGGACAGAGATTCGGCTCCTGTCAGAGACCTTTTTTGGGAGGGCTTGCACAACTCGGTTAAAGATGAGATTGCGAGGGGGGAGAGACCCCGGACCACGCAGGAGATCGTTCAGAGGGCGCTGGCGGTGGGGGTGCGGCTGGAAGAACGTCCGTGGAGCAGGGACGAAGGGCGCAGCGGGCGCGAACCAGCCAGGGGCTCCTCCTTCCTTCCCAGAGAAGCAGCGCGTGCGCAATCCACGCCTCCAACAGGGGGAGGGGTGGAACCGATGGAGGTTGGGAGTGCAAGGGCTCAGTCAGCAGCCAGAGCCCTAGCACCGGCAGCAGTGAAAGCGAAGCCTCCTAGAGGGAACAGGAAGTGTTATATCTGCGAGGATCCAGGGCATATGGCGAAAGAGTGTCCCCGGAGGCTCCACAAGCACACTGCAGCCTCAGCAATGGTGACTGCAGCAACGCAGCACGGAGAACCACAGCAGGGAAACGACGATGTCTGGCTGGAGGAAGAGGCACTGGGGCCCAGCCAGACGTGTCAGTGAAGCAGTCCCCAGAGATTTTACCGCCCATGGACCCCCTCCCGCCCAAGCCAGTAGTGAGGCTCACCGCATCGCTCCAGCTACCCAATGGAATCACCATGGACGTGCCAATCACCGTCGACTCGGGAAGCAATGCAGACTTCATAGGGCAGGACTTTGTCGACCGGCACGCTATACAGTTGCTGCCTGCCACGCTGCCCCTGCAGGTTGTCACGGTGGATGGCAGGGAGCTGTTAGGGGGGCAAGTGGTGAAGCAGACGCCACCTATGGTGCTGCGGCTTGGAAATCACAGGGAAATCATCAGCTTCAACGTCACTCAACTCTCGGACACGCCTATTGTATTGGGCATGAGTTGGCTGGACAAGCACAGCCCGACGCTGGCTTGGTACCAGAGGCAGCTGACCTTCGGCTCTTCCTTTTGTGCTGAACACTGCATCATGCCCCAGCAGGAAGGGGAGCAAGAGGAGTCACAGCTGCTGCTAGGCACGCTGCAAGCGATTCCCCACAAGTACGCAGAATTTTTGGAGGTTTTCTGCGAGAAGGAGGCAGACAAGCTACCCCCCCACAGACCATATGACTGCAAAATTGACCTGCTGCCGGGGGCGGCGCTGCCCAAAGGGAAGCTGTATTCCATGTCTGAAGACGAACTGCAGGAACTCAAAGAGTTCATAGATCATAATTTGAAGCGCGGTTTCATCCGAGAGTCCCAGGCAGCGGGGGGCAGTCCTGTATTCTTTGTGAAGAAGCGAGACACGCCCCAAAAAAGACTCGTAGTGGACTACCGCATTTTGAACAGTGTCACCAAGCCATCGGACTTCCCCATGCCCCGAATCGACGACCTCCTCGCAAAAGTACGCAAGGGCAGCGTGTTCACCAAGTTGGACCTGCGAGGGGCGTACAACCTCATTCGCATGCGGGAAGGAGATGAGTGGAAGACAGCCATGTTCACGCCCCTGGGCACCTACGAATATAGAGTTATGCCTTTTGGATTGCAAAATGGCTCCCACGTTTTTCAAGCTTTCATGCATCACGTGTTGGCGGGGCTCCTCTACAAGACGTGCGTCTGTTTCTTGGATGACATCCTGATCTTTTCGGAATCGCAGCAGGAGCATGACAGACACGTCAGGGAAGTGCTGAGCAGGCTCCAGCAACATAGGCTTTACGCCAAGCTGGAGAAGTGCCAATTCGACGTGACGGAGGTGGATTTCCTGGGCTACAAGTTGTCTGACAAGGGGCTCGCCATGGACAGCGCCAAGGTTCGAGCGGTGTTGGATTGGAAAAGCCCACGCAACCGGAAGGAGGTCCAACGGTTTGTCGGCTTCGCGAACTTCTATCGCAAGTTCATCAAAGGCTTCGCTATGCAGACAGCGGCCATCACGGACACGCTCAGTTCCAAGAAAAAGAAGTTCATCTGGACAGCGCAGGCGGAGCAGTCCTTTCAGGCACTCAAGCGTCTTTTCGCGTCGGAGGAACAGCTGCTTCATGTCGACCCCAGCAGGCCGATGAGAGTTGAAACAGACGCCTCGGACAGGGCCGTCGGAGCAGTCCTGCTGCAGAAGGACCCGCAGGGGGTTTGGAGGCCCGGAGCGTTTTACTCCAGGAAGCTCAGCAAGTCCGAACAGAACTACACCATCTGGGACAGGGAGTTGCTGGCTATTCATGCAGCGTTCAAAGCATGGAGGCACTTCCTGATTGGAGCCAAGCACACGGTGCAGGTCTGCACGGACCACAAGAATCTGGAGCACTGGCGCACGGCACAGTTCCTGAACCAGAGGCAGATACGTTGGGCTGAGTTCTTTGCGAACTTCGACTTCCGAATAGAGTATGTCCCGGGGGACACCAACATCATGGCGGACGCGCTCTCCCGTAAGCCACAGTATCTGGAGGACGCCACGCCAGCGGCCGCCATGCACATCTTCGCCCCAACAGTGTGGGCGTGCGCGGCGGCGACAGTGGACCTGGAGGCGGTGCGACGAGCGTTGCAGAATGACTCCTTCGCGCAAGCAAAGATGGCAGAGATGCAAAGGGGCACGGCAGCGACCGACGGGTTCCAGCTGAGAGATGGATTGCTCATCCGCAAAGGGGCCATCTACGTGCCGGGAGACGAACTTCGCGCCAAGGTACTGCATCAGCTGCACGACGCGCCCACTGCCGGGCACTTTGGCAAGGAGAAGACGGTGGAATTAGTCGCCAGGGATTTCTGGTGGCCCGGAATGAGAGGGGAGGTCGCGGACTACGTGGCGAGGTGCGACACCTGCCAGAGGGCCAAACCAGTGCACAGACCGCCGGCCGGACTGTTGGAACCGCTGCAAACTCCGGTCGAGCCATGGGAGAGAGTCGCCCTGGACTTCGTCACGGATCTGCCCAGCTCGAGGGGCAAGACGGCCGTGCTGGTGGTGGTGGACTTGTTCTCCAAGATGGCACATTTCATCCCGTGTGCGAAGGTGGCCACGGCGGAACAAACCGCCAAACTGTTCATAGACCACGTGTTCAAGGTTCACGGTCTGCCACGGTCTATTCTGTCCGACCGAGGGCGGCAGTTCATCTCGAATTTCTGGCAGAAGCTGATGGGCTTCCTAAACGTCAAGATCAACCTGGCGTCGGCGAGACACCCGCAGACCAACGGGCAAGCGGAGCGGGTCAATGCCATCATGCAGCAGTACCTGAGATGCTATGCGAATCAACAGCCTGCGACGTGGGTGGATTACCTGCCGCTCGCCGAGTTCGCCTACAACAACACGAAGCACGTGTCCACGGGGGTCATGCCGTTCTTCGCCAACAACGGGAGGCACCCCAGAACCTTCCCGGGACTGGAAAGACTGGTGGAGGGGGAGCCGCAGACAGCAGATGCGTTCGCGTCGGAGTTGCAGGAGGTCCACGATCAGCTGCGGCGGCACCTGGAGCTGGCCAAACACGCATACAAGGTGCAGGCAGACAAACACAGAAGGGTTGGCGAAGAGATCCATGTGGGAGACTGGGTCTGGTTAGCAGCCCACGCAGTGCCGGCCAGGTCGTTGGCCAAGAAGAAACTAGGGCATAAGCAACTGGGGCCCTACCAAGTCGAAGAGCAGGTCAACCCGGTGGCCTTCAGGCTGGCGCTTCCGGAGGGTTCCAGAATGCATCCGGTGTTCCACAGATCGGTGCTCACTCCCTACAAGGCACCGCACAGGTTTCAGGAACCCGGAACGGCGCCAAGTCCGCTCCGAGAGGGAACCAGGCAACGGGGAGTGGCACAGGAGGTGCGCCTCAACAAAGTCACGGAGATTTTGGACTCCAGATGGGGGGAAGAGGGGGGTAGAATACCTTCTCGCTAAGGAGGGCACCCCGGCCAGTGCCAACAGCTGGGTGCCGGGCTACGCTTTAGATGAACCTCTGCTCAAGGAAGAGTTTCATGCCCTCTTCCCCCATAGGCCAATGCCAGCAGACTTTTTCGACGACTGGCTTTTCACGCCCACGCTTTCAGCCAGCACGTTCCGGGGGTTCGACTCGGATGAGGAACCGACACGAGACGCCCGTTCCCCGGAGGGGTCGCCCTCGGGATCTGCTTCAGAACCCTCGTATTGGTGGGATGATCGACCAGAGGAGCAGTGGCGCAGGAAGTGGCTGGAGGGTCCAGGACGAGCAACGCCTCCAGAAGGAAGCGAGGGAGAGACGGACATGGACGTTTTCGGGGACGACCAGGGTCTCGAGCACGGCGGCACAGAGATGGAAGCAGAGGTGACCGTCGTCGACGAGAGCAGGGAGGAAGAACCGGAAGACTTCGGATGGAGGCCCGCCATGGGAAGCGAACTGTACCCGACATTCGTCCCCTTGACACTGCAGCACCCAGTTCCCGCACCGGAAGGAGGGGAGG